>NC_140589.1:889103117-890586242 GCF_964204655.1 Triturus cristatus
ACATTTTACAGTATCTCAAAATTATACACTGAAATCAATATTTTTAATTTTATAAATGACATGGTATATTTTTCAAATACTTTTCACTCAGTACGCTCTGATCAGAAATGAAAAACAAACAAGAATTAAAAATGCAATAGGTCTCGCCTTTTATTAAGTTAAAGCCATTTGCTTTGCTATACAATACCATTAGCAAAGCAAATGGCTTTAACTTAATCAAAGGTGAGACCTATTGCATTTTCAATGCTTGTTGTCTATATCTTCCTACCATGACTACACAATTATAAAACAAAATAAATTGTAGTATTGTAATAGCATTTATATAGCATTTTGTACTCCATCGTAGGGCGCTCACTCACATCATCAGATTGCTGCACTATGGAGGAGAGGCTTGTTTGGAAGGGTGTTGTTCTCGGCTGTGGGCCTTTGTGGGAAGTATTGTGGTGTTGTGTGTGAGTGACCAGAGTGGTGCTCTTATCGTTTCTTGCCAAGGTCAGAGTGCTTAGCAGTGTGACGGAGAAGAGCGAGAGACAGAATGTGCTCATTACGTTAGCTGGCTGCTATAAGTTACTCTATGTTGGCTTTATGGTGATAACTAAAAACTGACAAACCACCTCCTGAGCTGCTGCAGCAATTAAGACACCCACTCTGTTGATCTTTTGGGTCGACAGGGATCCACCTGGATAGTTTGTATTTTGGTCATTCTTTGAATAAGTATTGGTTGTCAAAGAATGTTTAATACTTTGGACAGTCCATTAAAAGACTGGAGAGGGATGTGAACGGAACCGGAAAAGGCGAACTGTGTTACAGTCCTCCATGATGTCAGCCTTAAGTGTCAGATATCTTTGGGCTTTTGTGCCTGTCCTCTTTTGGTGTGAATGACTTGGTTCACAGAGATTAGTGATGGTTGTCTGACATTATAAGTGTATCCTATGGGTGTAGCTTGTTGGCTTCCCTTTCACGATTGTCCTTATTTTTAACAAACATCAGGCAAAGAACACGTGTTTCATTATGACCACCAAGAAAGCTTAAAAGATGAGTAGCACACTATACTGTGAAGCACATGCAACTTAAAATACTTTTTTATGCCTATTGAGTTACAGTTTTTGGGACTGTTTATCAGTCACTTGTAATCAGTCGTGTAATTTGCCATTCCGTCTCCTATGAGTATAGAGTACAACCGGTCGTACAATTTGGCTTACAATACGTCCTCAAAAGGATATAGAATGTCATGTGGGGGTCATTTGAAAGATCTATAGGCACGTAGTAGGACTGGAGCTGAACCTTTACAAGAACTGACTCAAATATAAAGATGTGCTTTGTTTGTAACTCATAACCCCAATCCTGTCCTCATCAAAATGTTTGTCACAAAGCTAAAGTGCTTATGTACTGTGACTTGTTGTGTGAAGCACTGACACCCAATGGGTGTAGCTAGCGCGATACAAACTCCAGCATAAATATATAGAGTGCTTTATGACAGTGCACATTTGGCTTACCACACGTGTTGAGTGTTAGGTCAGAGGTCCTGCAGGATGCGCCAAGTAAAAGGAACATATTGTTCACCTCAGGGGTGTCCAGTGTAGATCCGGTAGGGGCTGATCCATTTTTTATTCTGAGGATAACCACTGGGTTTGTAAAAGAGCTTCGGGTATATTCATTGTATGTAAATGTACCTTTTTGGATATGCTGGAAGACGGCATGGCTTAAACCCTCCTGGCCCTACGCTGGACACCTCCATTGTATGTATTCTCCAACGTGTTTGTTCAAAGTGCGTGAGAGTGCTGCCATTCGAGGCGCCATTAAACATCTGGCCTGGCCGTGTACTTGATGTTATCAAGGTGGGACAAGTCCCCATGTCATGATGAGTGAGCTTGCATTGCCTTGTCCATCTGCGTCTCCTTGGGCATGCACTGCCTGCGCGCTGGATTTTCTGCTGTCTTTCCCTGTACTGTACCTGTAGGCCTTGCTGAGAATCTTCCTTCTTTTTCCCCAGCGGTCTGTGCTCCTTCATGCCAACACAAGGGGTCTTGCAGCCACCCGCAGACCTGTGTCTGCCGTTCTGGCTTCCATGGGCCCCGATGTGAGCATGCGGTTCCCGAGCAGGAATACCGTCCTCGGCCCCCCCAGCCGCCGGAGCCCGGTCTCCCCAGAGGAAAAGCCGACACAAGAACAGCAGCTCTGCCGCACAACAGCGATATCGCCAGGATCCAAGAGCAGATGAGTGTTCAGCTACAACGCTTTGAGCCAGGAAGACTCGGCCTTAGTGACATGAATGGTTAATCGCATGCGCATGCTCATAGCGTGCCAAAACAATGTGTCCAAACACGGACTACACCTACACGTGCAGTTTCAATATATTGAACGTAGTACGCATAGATCAGTAAGTATACATTTGTCTAACGTTTCAATAGCTGCACATTTAGTCGTGAAACCGAAGACGCCCACTGGCAATGCAGTCTGCGACAGAGCAAATCAGTGACATAAGCGCATAGGGCGAGAACAGACCCCAGAATGTCAACAGGCTCACGATACCCTGAATGAAAGATCTCCGCCCAGCCCATTTTCTTTCATGCTCCCATGCAAGGCCCGAGTCTGGAGGCTCCCAAGCGCCCTGATCTCCCTGGATGGATGCAATTAGGATATCAGTGTCGAGGATCACACCATCAATCAAACAAGCACGGCCCGTCATGGGACGGACAGAAGATGTGCACGCGGGGACTGCCTTTACTGGCGGCGGAAAAAAAAAGTCCCCAGTGTATCACACTGCCAGTAAAGCATCCAATCCCCGCGTGCACATCTTCTGTCTCGTTTGTCTCCCCGCGTGCACGCTGGAATCTTATCGATTCCAAAAGGCCTCTGCTTGGCAGAGCAGTGCATGCGCTGCTTTCACCAGGCCGAGACCTAAAAATAAATGTAAAGGAAAACGCTTGCCAAGGCCTAATTTACTTTCCATGAGCCACAGAACTGAAACATGCTCCAGCCATCTGGTCATTCTGAAGTAGCCCTGGGAACAGATTTATGAACCTGCAGAATAAGAGACATCTTATAATCAGTCATGCTAACTACACCTTCTGCCAGTGAGTGAGTGAAGCAGCGGTCCCCTCCTCAGCCCCATAAAAGCGTTTGTATGCCAATACCTTAGCTTTTGTCCAATATGTAGAATGCAGGGGATAAAACAAAGACAACCGTAAAGTCCACTCTTTAGTCATTCCCTACAAAATATATACCTGTAACTGTGCTTTTACATATATGCTGGGTGAGGAGGACAGAAACACAGTGCATGGGTGTGGGTGTTAATGGGATGGAAGTATCACACGAGGGAAAGAGTAAAATAACATGCACTCTCGGAGTGGTGGGTGAAATAGAACAAGCATTGGCATAGCCAATAGGTCTCACTTTTGGGACCTTATAAGTATTTAGTTATGCAGCACAATATCCTTGGTGCAACAACACCAGCTGTTGCATGGCTAAACACTTATAAGGTCCCAAAGGCGAGACCTATTGGGTATGCCAATGCTTGTTTTTAACACTGTGTGTCTCCGGGTGAGCTAATCCAGTGTGTGGTTTAAGCCGGACCACACTAGGAGCACCCTATGAATAATGCACTGTTTACAGTCTGTCTGGCTGCACTGAACAAAATGCATGTATAAAAAGGATAACAAAAAGGCGAGTACTATCACAGTTCTTCAACATCGTGACAGCTTCTGTTACCCGCTATGAACGTCAGCTCAGGTAACACATTTACACAAAAAAGAAAGTCTATTGAATCCTCAAAATAAGTTCGTAAAATTTACACACAAGAAAAGACATAATATCAAAGCCTTGTATTTTTTGACAGGAGCAAGATGTCCAATGGCCAATACTTGCAGGCCCTGGCTGAGGTGTACCAGATAGGAGGGGCAATTGAAGGGAAGATCTACCTAGAGAACATTCAAAAACATGTTTGGGCATCAACTGTTTCTTCCTAGGATCTGGATTCTTCCCCATTCATGAGACATACTGGAAATGGTGCGGAGCTTGCTCACCTCCTTTGAGTTCAGAACTGCCTGGGGCTCAGTTTTAACAGTGTCTTCATTTAATGTTGGTAAGTAAGCTGCAAATGAAAATTATATATAAACACAATTTTAAGTTAAAATCCCAAAAAGGCAAATCCTTAAACAGGCCATGTCAAGGTGGAGGGTGATCACATCTGCTGAGTTTGAGTGCCTCCACAATCTTTGCTTCTGCATATTGCCTACAATAAGAAAGATTGTGACTAAGGAACAACAGCCCAGTTCCACTAGTCAGCCTGCTGAGATGGTAGGAACCAGTTCCCCCGATAGCTCAGTCGCAGTATAGCCATGGTGTTCAATTGAACCACCAACCCCGCAGAGTTCAAAGGAAGACTTCCAGGACCGAGATGTTAATTTCTAGTTTTGCAAAGCCCGACGTATTGATGCACATCTTCTCGAAAGTGGAGCTAATCGCCTCAGGACTCCGAGCAGCATGTTCCTTCCAGTTTCTAAGAGGTGGGGTCTCAAGTGAATCTCCACATGCGTAGATCCGATGCCAAGACTTTTTTGGGGAGAAAAATTGTTTGAGACTCCGCTTCAGAATTGCTGTTTGACAGAAAAGCCTGAGATATAGAGGTTCCTGGATGTGGAAAGAGCAAGCGGAGGAGCTCCCCACAGACAGTTTTCTGGCAACTGTATGCAAACACTGCAATCTCTGCTAACCGAGGAGTGTGTGTGTTTTCATGAAAACTACGGCGGTTGAATTTCTAATAAATTGAGTGTATGATTTAATGAAATGCATCGAGGCTAAAGTGAATGAATTTTTTTAATTGTAGGTAGGTAAATGTCTATTGCGTTTTCTGCCGAGACGACGAAGGAGACTTAACCAAGTGATTTGCTGGCGGTTTTCCATTGAAAAAGAGTTGCACCTTACATTGGAAGAGGTGGTCGTTTATATCCTCAACAGTGCGTGTTTCGTCCCTTGAATATGGCGCATGATTATGTCCTTAGATGACTGCTTGTTTTTCTGAGAATTTCCTGTTGGCAAGCTGAGGCACTCGGTATTGTTCTGCATAAGTTCTTCATTCACCCTTGTCCTGAGGAGGCCAAGATTATTTTGGAGGCCGAAACACGTCCGCGTCGCCATATTACAACATGAGGAGTCTGATGATATCAATTGATTGAATTTGGAAGTTATTATTCTTTACACAATCTTAAAAGTTCAGTTCAGGAATAAATAGAACCGATTGTCTGTGAAAAGGCTACCTCAGAGTGTACCTCCTGCACGGAATAGGGGGACACCCTGGTTCTTTTTTGACTTATTGGGTGAAAATGAATGATTAATTATTCGTGATCTGTATAGGAAAGTGGTTTGTTATTTTTTCGTCATTTGTATATAATTGTTCTATATATGTGTGTATATAGATGTATATATAGTGCGTTTGAAAACAGTGTTTAAAATAGAATGAAGTAATTCTGGATTACAGTAATTAAAATATGTAATCTTGCTCTTTGAGGTATGTGATCGTTTCTCATTTAAATCAGAAAAAATGAATGATAGGACATTGTTCCAATAATGGGGGAATTGATAGTCCCTTATTGAAAAATTTGGTCATATACTGATTCCTCCTTACCATCTTGTATATTTACCAGTAATTTATATTAACAGCCAATTTTACACTAGTTATGGTAGGTTCACCTATCGCATTAGATCCCCCTTCCCCAAAACTTGCATGCCCCTCACTCCTTAGCCACTCCAGCTCCCATCCTAAGCTCACTGACAACAAAAGTACTTTGTAGCCCTAAACAACCTCCCAACCTGGTTGTACCCCACGCACCCATTCCATTTGCTGCACCAGACAAAAAATCTTAGAAATGTTCTAAGTAAGCAACTTGTAGTGTGACCAATAAAGCCCATATATACCACCCTGAGTGGATATTGAAATTTGGCCCAGGGATCCTCATCTTGAACTTTGCCAATGTGAGGTCCTGGTTAAGGTCGAGAAGGTTTAGGGGCGATTTGTCGGTGTGCATTCATTTCATTGTTGTTTTAGTTTCTCCGAGTCATTTAAAGAGGGACCACATGTTCGAAAGTCGGCTGCGACCAACCCAATTAGGATCCTCCAACCTGAGTTGCTAGCTAGGCCATGTAACTTCTGGACAGGAATACATGAAAACCACATACTTTTTGGCCTTATTGGTCTTCATGGAACGGGTATAGGCTCAGTCCTTATGGCACAGAGAACTAAGGATCTGGACATTCCCACAGCACTTAATGATATGCACTTTGACAGCACAAAACTAATCTTCAGAGTTGTTTGACTCAATCAGATCAGATACCGGGTGTGGCCTTTGGCTCAGCTGTGCCAATACAGTAAAGACAAACCACACGCAAATAATATTGGTCTCCGTCCCAAAAGGGAACAATACAGCCTCAGCTATATGACCAAGACCCTCTCAATGGAGGCTCAAGCAACCCGGTTGTTTTTCAGCCTTATCGGGCCTTATCAAGGGGATGCAACCAAGTCCTTAGGACACAGAAAGGTTGGGTCACCTATTTTGGCATACCTAAGGCACTTACGGTGACCCAGACAGCACAAACTGGGGCAATGTCAGGTTTCATTTGGAGAGAACCAAGTGGACTAAATTACCTCGCCTTTTGGAGGGAGGGGCGTGCTACAAACAAACAAGATTCAGTTGCACCCCCTTCTTGATGCGCTGCTTGTGGTTAGATGTACGAAATCCAGAGTATTTCTTTCGGAAGGCATCTAATCTTATTGCAAGAGCGACCAGAGTACGCATGTGACTTTCCAGTCATGATATGTGTGCTGTCTATGCCTTAAGAGGTATGCCAGGACATAAGTACGGCTTCGACTGGCTCAAGTTGCTTACAATCCCAGTCCGAGGGGACCTGGGTTAGCAGTTCAGGTTGGTTTCTCTTTTACAATGGGGCCTGGGCTCATCTGAAGATGGGTAATCGCCATTTGTAACAGCGTCGATGAGCTTCAAAACAATGGAATGGTATGCACTCAAAGTGACTGCCCGTGGCTACGACTGATGCAGGCATTTCTACCATCACATATGTGCTGTCTGAGTCAGAAACCAGAGAAAAGCTTACCAGGCTCAGGCCATAAAAGCCCGCATCTGTTACAAGAGTAGTGCTAAAAATACCATCAAGCCCTGGGAACCACAAAAAATGCCATGGAGACCGAAGGCAGAGTTAAGTGGATAATCTGAAGGACCTCTGGAAGTATTGTTGGATACTTGGCATTTCTTAAACTCAATTAAATTCACATTCGATTCCAAAGGCTGATAACATATTAACACACTAACAACAAAACCGAGAACAAAAATCTGCATCAACAACTGAATTCACAGCATATCAAAATGAACAAAACACAGTTTCACTGTGCAGAGAGCAGTACTACTTTCTACGTTTCTAAACATGATATAAAATCGGTGCGGAATAAATGTCACATTATGGTAATATCGACATTTATAATATTAGCATTCACTACAGGACAACTTCATTTCACAAAGCGTAGAAGGTCAGTCCCGCTGAGGGCCAAGTGCAAGACACAATATGGGTGGCACGCTGACAAGATCTCGGAATTTTATTACCATGTTATGTGCTAATTGTAACCCCCGCATGATCTCACACATTTTTGTTAATGAGTTTTGACAAAACTGTGTTGCAATAGGTCTATCTGGTGACCCCAAACATACATATTATGGGGCTGTGCAAGAAGACAGAGGTGGAGGTAGGCAGAGAGAAGAGAAGTTCAGATATAGAAATAGACAGAGGTAAGCTACAGAGAGATAAAGTTTACTTTCCCACGGGGGGGGGGGGGGCTTAGAAGGTGGGGGCCCTTGTCAATTGCCCACTTTGCCAATGCCTTTAAATGTCTCTATTACCCCTGAAGCTGTAAACGTGTGCATACAATCATGATATATTCACTTCACCAGGGAAAGACCAAGCACCCAAAAATAATAATCTACTGTCTTCTGAACAGCCAAGTGGCATTCTGAAAATATGATGTGCCAAGATGCATAACACTTGTGCCCCTGATTCTGTATGCCCAGACGTGGGTCCCTTGCTCACTCTGCCACACGACTCAAGCTAGCCTGGCTGATGAAGGGTGTTACCCAGAAACCAGTCCCAGGATGCTTGTTTCCTGTCCAGGGAAGACCCGGCTTGGCAGTCCGGTCTGGACTTTCCCCATGAGGAACAGGGTGCAGTCTGATTAGCACATGGCTGGGTCTGAACTGGGGTGGCGAAGTGAGCTAAAGAGAGATGATACCCAGATCTGTAACTGGGGGTGAATGTCTGAAAAGTTTCAGCGCTCCGTCCATCATCTCTTTGTGTTTGCTTAGCTGATTGTTAATGACATGGGGAGCACAGGGAGCCAGAGGTTAAGCCAGGGCATTAACAAGCATGAAACGTCAGAAACTGCAAACCTATGTTCAAGTGTTTTTTGAAAATATAAGAAATGTGAAAATTTCGGATGAAAATTATTTCCTATAATTAGTGTTTTTAATATTGCATATATTTGTAACCGTTGAACTAATGATGTTGCACTTGAAACAAATTACCTAGAGGATTTAGAAGAGTAGATAATTAGATAAATATGCCATGTTTTCGTGCAAGACGCCATTATTTCTAAAATGGACGTCATTTCTGATGTTCTGTTCGACTTGCTCCTGCTCATTCCCCTCCCATCAGTGTCCTGCTGCAAGTCACCTCTCCCCTCATCTCCACAGAGCATCAAGTGAATGACGTAAATGTGATAGTGACGTACATTGTTGTTAGAAAGCCTGTGTGGTCCATGAAGCTCCCACCGTGTACCCAAAGTATCATTTTTAAGGACTTCAGCTGGAACTGTTAGTGTTGAAGTGCAAATTCTATGAGCCATTTCTGGAGAGATATTTCATTTTGTGTTGATTATCTCCAGAAGGCAGTTGCTGAAAGGCAAGGTGGAAGATTTCTCTTACCTTAAGAAATGGGTTAGTGCTAATATATTAGAAATCTACGTAGTGGTTTCTTATTTGCCAATGCAAAATCTATAGAAAGTCTTATTTCTGTATAAAAACTCTTGGACTTTACCTGTTCAGGTTTAATCTGAGCTTCATTAGGTTGTTCCTTTTGGATTTTACAGCTAATATTAGGACTGCTGTTAACGGACACTATTTTTCTTTGTCCATTTGACGTTGACTCTCTATGGGATGCGTCTATGCTCTTTATGAGTTTGACGCTTAGAATTTTTTCCTGGATTCTCTTAACCAAGGATTAAGGAGTTCTAGGATTTTGAATTTATTTGCAATTCTGTAATTGGAGTCTTCATGACATTTCATGCATATTTTCTCTGTATCACAATTTAACAATTTCTGTATTAAAAATCCACGTTTTTGCTCTAGTTCTGGCATAGAACTTAATCCACTATGCTTCCAAATTATTTTCAGCTTAACTCTACTAAATTGTGTTCTCGATGAGTGTGTAGTCTCTAACCACTAGATCAACCGGAGACGCTGGAGATGAAATACTTTGGTACACTTTGGAGTTACAAAATATTGGGGTTCAAATTATTATTGAGGTTCGGCTCCCACACCTACTTCTACATATGTATAACTGTAACAGATTACATTGACAAAAATATGTAATGTCTCTGCACACATTTATTTTAACCAAGAAGAATTTTGTCTCCACCATTCTTGAAACCGAGTAAGTAGAGTGATTTCACGGTCAAGGACTTTATTGCTTTGTGGGAATGAAAAACATAACAGAAAAGCCAGTCCTAGGCTACAGCGGTTGGGGGCATATGCACACGCGTCACTCTAATCTCTTTACCCGGTGGTATAATCGATGGTGTGGAAAGTGTACCAGTGGTCCTAATGCACGCAAAGGAAACCGGCACGGCTGCTGCTCAGGTAGCAAAATCTGCAACATTCAGAGTTTAATGGGCCCTTAATGTGCCTGGGCCCTGGTGCCGTTTCACCTTCTGCACCAATGATAGCTACATCTCTGGGTATAATGCAAAGACAGAGTAGACGGAAATGATGGCAGACATGTTGTACACAAGGGCAGAGACTATATCGACGATCACGAAGAAGGGATAAGGCGTGCTTCAGGAAAGATTTTATCACTTTTGTTGGAAGGTGTTTGCGCTATAGCTGAATGATTTTTTTCTACCAGTACTAGCTACACAGGTGTTTTATCGATTAACTAGAACAGAGGAACTAAATTGTCTGACGTAGTCAAGCAACCATCGTACTAACTCCAATCGTAACAGGCCAGCTCATGCAGTAGCCCAAATCCATATATAGTAACAGAAAAGGAGCCTTAACAGTTCAAAAACATTTGACTCTTAGTAAAAGGCCATGGACAGTGTGAATAACAGAGGGTAGGAAGAAAATGAGCAGCTACAGGAGAACCATAGAATAGAAAAAAAGAATGGACAAAGTGGAACCCACCCAATGGATGCTTGGAGAATATATGTGAACAAGATAACCCATGTTTTTACGGGTTAGCCATGCAAAATAACAGAAAACACGTGGAGGAAGGTACCGCATAAAATACATGCCTGGAAAAAAGTCTTCCAGCAGAAGCCAACATTACACTATCGGGTTTAGAAGAGAAAGAAAACAATAAAATGCATCTCATATGATAAAAAGAACATGGTCACACCAAGTGTGATTGGAGGCACTGAAATGCGGCAGGAAGTCGGTAAACAAGCATTGGCATAGCCAATAGGTCTCGCCTTTGGGACTTTACAAGTGTTTAGTTCTCCAGCACAATATCCTTGGTGCAACAACATCAACTGTTGCATGGCTAAACACTTATAAGGTCCCAAAGGCGAGACCTATTGGCTATGCCAAGGCTTGTTTTAATTGTTTTCAGGGACCATTAACAGGGAAGGGAAATGTCAAAGTGGAAGGAGGGGAGGGTATGGGAAGGGAAGGGGAAGGGAAGGGAAAGAGAATGAGGATTAGGAAGGAGAAGGGAGTGGGAAGGGAAGGCGGGGGTGGAGTGAGGTGGAGGGGATGGGAAATGACAGGAAGGTGTTGACATAAAGGGAGGGGGAGGAGAGGGGCGGTATGGGATGGGATGGAAAGGGAAGAGTAGGGAAGGGAAGAAGGGGGTGGTGGAAGAGGGCAAATGGAAGAGAAGAGATGGATGGAAAGGGAAAAGGGAGTGGAGGGGAGAGGAGGGAGGGGGAAGGAAAGGGAAAAGTGAAGAGGAGGAGAAAGGAAGGGTGGGGGAAGGAAAGGGTGACAGAAGGAGTGAGGATAGAAGAGTTAGGGGGAAAAACTAATGGAAGGAAAGGGAAATGGAAAGGGAAATGGAAAGGGGGAGAATGGGACAGAAGTGGAGAGATATGAACTTGAGGAAGAGAGGGAAAAGTGGATAAGGAAGAGCATGGAAAGAAAGACGTAGGACATAGAAAAGAAGGAATGAAGGAAAGGGAAGACTAGGGTGGGACATGTGAGTGGAGGGGACAGGAAAGGGAAGAAGGGGAGATGAAAGTGGAAGGAAAAAGGAAAGGGGAAGGGAAGATAAGGAAAGGAAAAGAAAAGAAGGGGACAGAAAGGGAGAGTAGGGGAAGGGAAGAGAATGGAAGGGAAGGGAGGGGAGGGGAAGAAGGGACGGGAAGGAAGGGAAGGTTTAGTGTAAAGAAAGGTGAAGGGAAGGGAGGGGTAAAGGGGAGGGGAGGGAAGGGTAATGGAGAGGGAGAGGGGGAGATGGAGGTAAGGGTAGAGAAAGGGAAGGAAAAGGTCAAGGAATGGTCATGAGAAAGGAGAAGGGAAGGATAAGGGATAGAGAAGGAAAGGACATGAAAGAGAGAGATGGGGAAGGAATGGAAGGAAAGCGAAGAGGAGGTGGGTGAGTGGAAGAGAATTGAAGGAACAAGACGGAAGGAGAGGGGAAAGCAAGGGATGGGAAACAGTGAAGGGGAAGGGAAGAGGGAAACCAAAGGGGAAAAGGGTGTGACGGAGAGTTAAGGGGGAGAGGGAAGGGAATGGAAGATGGGAAGTGAAGGCAGGTGTGGGGTTGGGTTGGGAGTAGGTGGGAGAAGAGGGGATGGGAAGGGATCGGACAGAAAGGGAGGGGAAGGGAAGGTAAGGGAAGGTGGAAGGGTAGGGAAGGGATCGGAAGGGATGGGGGAAAGGAGAGGGGAAGGGAAGGGGAAGGGGAATGGGTAGGAGATGGGGAAGGGGGATGGGAGAGGAAGGGGAAGAGGAAGGGGAAGGGTGAAGGATGGGTAAGAAAGAAAAATGTGAGGGATAGGGAAGGTCGAAGGGAAGAGAAGGATAAAGGAAGGGAAGGTAAGGGATGGGATGGAAAGTAGAGGGAAGGGAAGAAGAAGAGGGTGAAGGAAAGAAGAGGAGGGGAAGGAAGAGGAGGGGAAGGAAGAGGGTGAAGCGAAAGAGGAGGGAGGGGATGGTGAAGGGGAATGGGGAGAAGATGGGGAAGGGGAAGGGAAAAGGAAAGAGGGAGGCTGAAAGATGGGGAACGGAAGGAAAAGGTGAAGGAAAGGGAATGGAATGAAAATGTAAGGGAATGGGCAAGGGAAGGAAATGGGAAGGTAAGGGAAAGGAAGGGAGGTAAGGGAAAGGAAGGGAGGTAAGGGAAAGGAAGGGAGGTAAGGGAAAGGAAGGGAGGGAACGGAAGGGAGGGAAGGAACGGAAGGGAGGGGTGCTTAGGGGAGCGGAGGGAAAGGTAAGCGGTGGGGTATGAAGGAACAGGAAGGGTAGGAGGATAGGGAGTGGGAGGGTGAGGAGGGGAACAGAAGGGAAGAAAAGGGAAAGGGGAGGAAGGGGAAAGTAAATGAAGGAAGGGTAGGGGTTGGAAGGGCAGGAGGAGAGGGAAGGGAGAGGGAAGTGAAGTGTGGGGGAGGTGAAGAGAACGGGATTAAGAAGGCAAGGGAATGGGGAAGATAAGGAAAGGGTGAGGTGATGGTGAAGGGTAAGCAATGGTGATGGGAAGAGATGGGAAGGGAAGAGGAAGAGATGGGAAGGGAAGAGGAAGTGAGGGTGAGGGGGAAGGGAAGGGGGAAGAGCAGGAATAGAAATGAGAAAGGAAGGGTGAGGGGTCGGTGAGGGAAAGGAAGGGTGACGGAAGAGAAGGGAGAGAAAGAAAAGAAGGGTGGCAAAGGAAGGCAGGGGTAGGGTAGGGTGGTTGGAGGGGAGAGGAGATGGAAAGAGATGGGAAGGGAAGGAGGATGGTGAGGGGGAAGGGAAGGCGAAAGGCACGAGTAAGGAGAGGAAGGTGTGAAAGAACGGAAAAGGATAGAAGAAGTAGGGTAGAAGGATAGAAGAAGTAGGGGAGAAAGTAATGGTTGTGAAGAAATGGGAGAAGCAAAGAGGAGAGAAGAATGTAAGGAAGAAAAGGACAAAACGTAAGGGAATAGAAAGCAAGAGAGAAAGGGATAGATAATAGGGAAAAGAGGGGCAGGGGAGGGCAGTGAATAGGGAGGGCACAGGGAAGTTGATCTGAAGAAAAAGGAAGGGAAATGGAGTTTCAAGCCAGTTTCAGTCAGGTTTCAAGTTAGCTTTCAGTTCGGTTTCATGTTGGTTTTTAGTTCACTTTTCGTTTGGTTTATTTACTCACCATGTGCCCTTAAACCCATTCTTTCCCTTTCTTTTTGGAGCCTGATTGGCCCCCTGCAACTTCGTACTTTGGTCCCCGTGTTTTGCCGCCCCAAAATTCGTACACTTGCCGGCCTCAGCTCCAGTCGCCAGCAGTGGTCCTCCCTGTCTGGTGTCCATGCGTGCACTGCTGCAGCTGCCTGGTTACCAGCCTTCTATACCAAGGATACGTCACAATGGAGACTTTCAACATGTCATCCATCACACGTCATCGGTTTACGGGTGATTCCATACGTTTCTGTTTAACGAGGGGGCAGGCAAGACACGATTTAATTAAATAACTATTTAATCACAAAATGAGACTTCGCTGAAACTAAAAGACGATCCCATCCTACCAGACTTTCTTTCCCATCAGTGGCCTCTTCTTTTCTCTCTGCTATGGCGGAGGCCTCCCCTCTGCACGTACTCTGGACCCCGTGACATCACATTGGAAGGCCTGCCCTATCATAAATGTTCCATTCACGGGTTTCTGCTTATAATGCTTCTGGGAAAGCGTAGAGTTTTCATATTAATTTAAAACGTGGAGTTTTCTCAGTTTTCGTTTTAACCCCTTGAGTGCCCATGACGAGCTGGACTCGTCATGGGCCGCGGTTGCGCTGTGCCCATGACGAGTCCAGCTCGTCATAGACCCCGCCCGCTAATGCAACGGCCGGCACAGGGCGGGGAAAGGGGCGGGCACTCAAGGGGTTAAACACATGGGGGCTTATTTACAAGCCCCTTGCGCCGGTGGTACATCACTTATTCCCATTTTAAAGTGACGCCCTGGCGGGGCAGGGGCTTGTAAATAAGCTACCTTCCAACACAAGGCGAATTGGCGCGCGCACTAGGCGCGCGGCGCAACCACTGTTGGGCTAATAGACCTGCCGCTGCCCGCGTCCCAAGCAGTGGGACATCAGCAGGGCAGCATGTTAGTGGCCGCCCGTCGGAGCCTTCCCCTTTGCTGCCTCGCGCGCGAGGCTACGCCCACCAAGGTATGACTCCCTATAGTTTGGAGCTGGAGGCGGGCCGTTGGGGGCGGG
This sequence comes from Triturus cristatus, assembly GCF_964204655.1. NCBI lineage: Eukaryota > Metazoa > Chordata > Amphibia > Caudata > Salamandridae > Triturus > Triturus cristatus. Next base: position 889,117,774 of record NC_140589.1, read on the forward strand.
GGGCGCGGCTGCCCCCCCCCGTACTTAGGAGGCCCGCTCGCCCAGTTCCTCCTCTGTTTCCTGCGCGCCGCTCCAGCCTGGACACGCGATTTCGGGAGGTCGTCGTCCTCGCGGTCGCCGTCCTCGTGTGCGCCGTCCTCGTGTGCGTGGGATGTGCTGCCGTTCGCCTTGCGGTGTGTCGTCGTCGGGTCCGGCTGTTTGTGGTGAGTACGGGCCACTGCCGAGTGCTGCCTTCCTCACTCTTGGTGCTCTGAGTTGAGTGTTTGTGTCGTGACTGTAACGCACGGTCCGGCTGCTGACTGACTCGGTGATACACTCAGTGCTGGTTACTCACCTCATCCCAAGGCGGTGTGTGCCTAACGCCTTCAGGGTTCTCACGGACTGTACCTCGCGCCGGGGCACGCAGACCTGAGCCGGAAGAAGGTCCGTGCATGATATGTGCCTGGCGACACTGAGCGCGCGCTCTGGGAGTGTTTCTCACAAGTGGGGGGGCTGATCCTCGGGGTATAGAGCTCATTCGGGCACACATCACACAAGGGTAGCGACGTCACACGGATGCATATCTCATCCGTTTCTGGGGTTGTTTCGGCCAGCCTTCGCAGGAGCACAGCGCAGCCCGCCTTAAGCCCCTTAACCCCCCCAACCCCCCCCCCCCCCCCACCTGGTCTCTGCTATTTTATGCGGTGATACGGGATGCAGAGTTGCGATGCCACTGAGTTTTCCCTGTTCCCCATGCCCCGCGCACCGATTCTGGCACACTAGGCTGCGGGCCTGAGCTACGCGCTCCGAGCCCCCTTCGCCGCATTTCGCTCAGTCACACCTTGCGTAGCACGTCGTCTCAAGTGTATCAATGTATCTATAGGTGGTCCAAAACTGAACAGGACAACAAAACTGAGGCATGCAGTCGCCAATCTACCTGAAATTATGTTGGTTAGTAAATAATTGTGTGGTCGTTCCTGTGATTTTACATGTATTTTAAACCTGCATTTCACACTGCTCGCTGATTGTAATTGGTCTAAACCATGGCTCTTACTTGTTTGCTATGCCCCTTACCTCCTAGTCTTTTGTTCACGGGAGTTTTATCAGGGGTGTTTCTCCTTTCGGGGCCCGCTCTGAATTTGAATGTGCCCTGAATTTGAATTGTTGTTATTTTCTGTAGCGACACTGCTGAATTCAACATGGCGCAGTGGATCGAAATTCTAACAGCACTAATTCAGAAAAGGTGGTGTTTTAATTTTGTATTATGTTGTAATAATTGTGTTTTTAGCTCCCGCTTCAGGGAGCGTTATGTAAATTCCGGGTCATACTTTTGAAACGAAGCAGGCCGTACCGGCCTTCCATGCTTCTGAGGTAGATAAAAGAAATTATTTTGCACCTTAACGTGTAACATGTTTTGTATTGCGATGTTTGGTGTGGGCACAAATTGCTCATCATTCCTAGTTTCGTAACTTTGAGTGGAGGATAACACGCTGATTGTGTATTTTATCCATTGTCCGAGGTATCCCAATGCAAAACGTCTGATGTATATACCTGCGAGCTTGTGTCGCGTATCACTTAGGGTTTGGATCTGGGGGGGGGCACGCGGCTGTTGCGGGCTCACGGCAAGCGGAATGTGATGCGGGGCCGCCCCTTTTAGTTGTGGTTGTTGGGCGCGCTTGCCAGCGGCGTGTGAGGTTGTCGCGGGATTTGTGTGAATCTCCGGAGTTATCTTGGGGGCCCCGGCCGTCTCCCGGACACGCTGCGGTTGCTCCCCCGCTGTACCTGGTGGTCTCGCGCCGGCCGGCGCGGTTTCTTCACTCCCCCCCGCTTCATACGCGATGTTTGCGGCATACTCTCGGCCTGCAAGTTTCCGGGCCAGGGGGTCATCGGCATGCGCGGTGAGTTTTGGGGGGGGGCAGGGAAGTTCTTTCGGGTCTTGTTGGGCCAAGAGCATTGGTGATTGTATTGCGGGCGCCTTGTTCAGGATGATTACTGCGCCAGTGTGAAAAGGAAGAGCGGCTTCCTTCATAATGCCCTGCCCCGCCGCATGTGTGAGATCGCGGGTTCAACCGCTCGTTCGCCTTGGGCAGCTTGTCGTCGGTCGTGTCTGCCGCGCGCCCGGCATGGCGTTCATTTTCCGGTGAGTGGGGCCTCTGGGGGCCGGTTGCCATTGATACTGTGGTTCCTGTATCAGCGCTGTTAGGGCATGTCAGCGCTAGGTAGAGCACAGTTGCTGTGTACCTGTCAGGCAAGTCTTGGCCACATCCCCGTGTCGGGCAGTTGCTGGGCCTTCAGTCTGGCTTTTGTTTGGAGCGAGGCCGGGGGACAGGGAAGTGGCGGTGCGGGGTGCCTGAGAACAGGAATGGCCTCAGTGTTTGTGCGGTTGCGGGCTTTGCACTGCGGTGGATCCACGGCCGTCGGATGTATTATTGGGTATGTTCCTGGGGAAGGATCAGCAGGGTGTACAGTTGAGGTTTTGATTTTGAACAACAGTTGGATATGCTAATAAATATGGCTTAGATGCATCGATAATACGCGCATGTTATAGACGTGTGATGATCCCCGGTGAACATTATGTTCCAATTGCAGTCTGGTCTGTTCCCATATTGTTGATTTCATGTACCCATAGAAAGCACGAAGGGCAGGGTAAGAAAGGCGGCGCACTATTTGAATCGGGGAAATTTGCCTGCACACCATGAGACACAGCATTAGTGGGGTGGTTTTGGGTTCCGGCTGGGGACAGATATATGCCGCCTGGCGGACACTATGGGGATGGTTCTATTACTCGACACGCAATGAGTGTCAGTAAAATTGCTGATGACGCGGGCCAGGTCTAATTTATATGGCTCCTCCCATCAAACTCTCGGTCGATCCTGGCCCAATATATGAACTCTGGGTCAGTAATTAACATTCAACGGAGGGACGTGCCCAGATGGCAGGGGCGTCATTTGTTTTCGTAGCAGCAACGTAAACGGTACAAATTCCGGCCGCTTGTAATGCAGGGATGTTTACGATGTGGTCTAAAGCATTCTATTTATCTGAAATGCACTGTGTGGTCAAGAGAGATTGAAATTTTCGGGACAAACGCCGAGCACCTTTGTTTCAGACGCATGTTCACAATTTGGTCTACGCCGCCCTGTTTTCGGGACATGCATTGTTTTTGGGTTGTTTAATTGTTGCAGATACGCTCGCAGATAGAGTTCGCGCTATATAAATAGGCAACAACAAAGCAGATTTAACAGCCAGGAGGGGGGAAAGCATATGCCAGAATGTGTAATGTAAATACGGTGCTACGCAAAGCGCTCCATACCTTCGGGTCGAGTTCGCGCTATATAAATATGCAACAATTTTCAGCCGTAAGCGCATAGAATATCTGCTGTGTTCGCCCCGTGTCGCTGTGCTTTGCTGTCATGGGCCTGAGACTGGCAGAGTAGCGTAGGGGCCAGCTGCAGTGTGTCCCAAGCCTGACAACCTGATGATAGTTCTATTAAGCCCCCAGAATGGAACACGAGTGATAATAATATCAACTTATTTGTTATATAGCGCATCTAATCAGAGCCCAACACTACTTACAACGCGCTGTACATAACAAGTTCTATTAAGGCGCAATTGAATGGTACTCAATTTATCGGGCGCCAAAGGATGTAAGGTCACAGTGTCATCCCAGATGTGATCAGGAAGTGCCAGATTCTTAAGGCTCACAACGGATTATTTGATAAAATAAGAGGTTTCTTTTTTCAAGCCACTATGTCGGTGCCACGAGTCAGGATAACTCGTGCGATTCGTTACCATCCTGGTGAAAGATCAAGAATTTGTATAGTGGAGGTTTTGACTTCAGTGTAGTGTGCAGACGGTTAAATAGGCCTGCTGCAAAGAACGTGTGCCAAGTAGATTTTCAGAGGGTGTATGATGTATAGAGGTCAGCAGGTTACTGTATTCAAAGGAGGCCCCCTTTTGTCACTTGCAATGTAGATCTTACAGCCCTAATAGTCAACCGTGAGCTACGAACGTCCATCCTAGAGCTGCATTCACACCACTAAGCAGACATCATTAGAACATTGATTAGTGTTGCAAAGAGGGTTAATTTGGCTGACTCGACCGAGCTTGTGCTTCTCCACGCCAAGCAGCCTTAAACTACACTGCCTGCCAGTGGGGAAGGCCATGAATTGCCTACACTTTGAGTCCTTTGGCTTAGGTCACCTTTCCTATACACTGACTCATATGCATATGATTGATTGGCTCGGCGGATTTTGTGTGAGATGCAAAGTCGCGGACACCCTACACGGGTAGGAGTGGCGCTATATAACTAATTAAATGCATCTGAGAGTGGTCATGGAAACGTCGTCATCAGTAACTTCTGGTATTTCTTGCCCTGCGCAATTCAGTTCGTTTCTCTCCAGTTCCCTGGGAAAGGTTTGGGGGGGGGGCCAGGGTGATCTATGACGGGTCTGTACTCATTACGGTTTATGGTAAGCGTTTTGAGAAACATATGGTATAGTTTTTTTTACTAGTTTAGCTCTTGGCCAATGGTAGTTTTCGTCAGCCAGATTCGGAATAGCTGGTATTGCAGGACACTAGAGGCGGTTGTGTGTATGCCCAAGTTGGGGAATGGCAGGCTTTGCAGATTAATTGCTTAAATGAATAAAGTCGCAGGTTCCAGCTCGAACAGAGCAACTGTTACTAATCGCAATGACATGGGTTCACACGCACTCGAGAGCCCCCCCCCCCGTTGCATTTATTCCCTGGTATCTTTGTCCCAAAATGCAGCATTGATTAGGATTATCCGGTACTAGGGGGGAATCTCGTTGGCATTAGTTCCATGCCGGTGGGTACGAATGGACAAAGTTGTGTCCCAAGTGGTGCAACAGGATAAGGGCAGGTCTATAGGTAGATATATGTTCCCTGGCAGCAGGTGTACAAATATGGCAAGGTTCAGCCTAAATCCCAGTCTCAACCATGATGCACTGGTCAGCTTGTGGAAAGGTGTAACACAGAAATTGAGCGACCAATGTTATTAATGTAAGTTCAACGCTTGAGTCAGGAGATGCTGCTGTCTCTCATCTTCGCCTTGCTATTTAAAAAACAGCTGGGGTAAGGATTCTCTCAAATTAGTCATAGTGACGGCTTAGCGTATATAGAAAAGTCAGCAGCCTGTGCGGTGTTGAGGCAAGTTGTGGGCTTGGGTTTGTGTATCATACATAACATCTTGAAGGTATTGTGTAGTTCCACGCTTAAGTCAAGAGATGCGGCGGCCTTTCATCCTTAGCCTTGCTTTAGGAAACAGCTGGTGTGATATTTTCTGCAACTCAGTCATAGTGGCAGCTTAGTCTATACAGGAAGGCAGCAGCATGAGCCGTTTTGAGACAGGCGGAAGGCCTGGGGTTTGTTTATCATACTTAACATCTTTGAGGTTATTCTCCCTGTTCCACAGGGAGGCCAGGGAAAGCACGGAGTAACATGGGTGACCGAGACTTAGCCTGGCCAGGGAAAGCACGGAGTGACATGGTTGACCGAGACTTAGCCTGGCTTGCCGCTTCTGCAACCTTGTGAGGTTTGTTTATGTATTGTATGAAGGTGACAGAGGCGGTCACTGTGGTTTGATAGGCGCCAGGGCCAGATGAAGGTTCAGTGCAAGGCCACAGTTGGGGGGGCAATTCCAGGCGAAAGCATTAAACCAGACAGCCCTGGGAATTAGGCAGGCGTATGATTAGCTAAGATTTTTGTCAAACTGAGGGAGAACATATCCACCACAAATAATTGGGGAACCAGATATCGCTTTACAAAGCAATGCTGTAGATTTCCGGTAGAATGCTGTATGGATAAGGCCGTGACCTTCCTGGAAGGGGCATTCTTCTTCGACCTGTGTCGAACTGGGAAAGGAAGTAAGGAGGGCAGGATAACTCTTTATTCTACCTGCGTTGGCACATCTTGCCAGGAGTGATGGTCAAAGGTTTTGCCTTCAGCCAGCTCAGGCAACACCCATCCACTCCAAGCTAATTGTTCATGGTGGTTTTGGGCCGCATTTGCACAGCCCAGTATTTGGCCCCTGGGGTTGTCAGTGTTGTGAATTACTAAATTTCACTGAACTGGAGGTGGGCCGGGTTTTACACGAGCAGAAGTTTGGGAGTGCAAGCCTCCACCTAGGGGGTGGCTGGCTGAATCTGATGAACTACTTCAAACGGTTCACAGCACTGCACGTGGGAGAGTGTCAATGACCTGTGCATACTTCAACCAGACACCCGTGTATGGCATGCCCTCAGCCCATAGTAATAATTGAGAGAGCAGAGAGCGACCGGGAGCATGACCAGAGACGTGCTGCTCTCCACAGACATTTGACAGGTTAATGGGCAAGGCTAGCGGAAAAGCCAGATGTAATATCGTCATTTAAGGCAGACGTGTCCCAGGTATTGGCAAGATAGAGGCACTGTCAACTATGATGATATGAACGATATCATAACTGGGGCTCACAACAAATCATTTAATAAAATATGACGTTTCATTTTCAAGCCACTATGGCGGCACCACGGATTACCTATAGCACAGCAACACCGGTATAACAAGGACGGTAGGCAAACCTATTGACCCTTTCCAGCAGCAATAAAGTCCGAAAGATAGCTCCTATTCATCAAGCGAGGCAATTGTATACGCTGTCCCAGTGGAGAGCAAGAAACGATTGGGATGGACAGCGGGACTAGTATACGACCCTATCGTCCAATTTAATGTAACTTAATTTGCAAATAGAAAGGCTAAAACGAGGAGACGTTGCTAAGATATGGGTCAGTTTGCAGTAAACAATAGGATAATACCTTGTGAAAGGAAGCAAATTTATATACCCGGATGTCAGCTTGCGTTTATATACGTAGGTAAAGTGGCTGAATCACACGCCACCTTTACCCTGCTTGCTGTGCTGTTGGGAACACAATTACGCCAGGAAGGCACTTAATTTGGCCAACTGGAAATCCCAATAGGATTGTAGGTCCATAGTGCCTAATTCACCTATGCCTGGTTATCAATGCCATATTTCCCAGCCTGAGAAACAGATTTAGGTGTTGCTTTTCCCGCTCAGCCTTTCTTGGAGCCAGGGAGTTGGGAAACATTCACATATTTGGGTCCCCGAGCTGAGAGATGTATTCCTCGGCAGCTCAGTCAGTCAAATTGGCTTTATCCGGAGTCATGATAAACGGCGTCCGATGAGCAGTTGCGTTAAAAATGTTTTGCACAGCCGACAAATCACGCAATCCTCGCAGTAGCAACTCAGGAACCATGACGCTATCAATACATCACCTTTGTAGATAGAGTGGAAATTAAAACCTTCGTGCTAGGATATGAAGGGAATCGATGGATTGAGGAATTCAGCTATGGTTCAGTTCTGGCTCCATATGCAGGTGCTAGATCTTCCCATAATGACGTTAGGACGATCTGCGGTGGCTTCGCTTAGAAGGTTAGGAACACCAGTCACGTCTAAGCTTACGGCAGTGGGGCCAAAAGACATCCTTTGTTCGTCTGCCCTGGGCTTCTGTGTAAAGTTGCACATTAATGCCGTCTTTTACGGGTTACTGAACAGGACCCCTAATTTAGCCCATTAAGCTGGATCGCAGGGGCAGGGCACATATAACAGCAAAGGGAGGAAGGGGGGCTCTGGCAGCGACGGTAGCCTCCCCAGAGCTGTGGCGGAGTTACAGGGCGATCTGGATGCAGACGGGTACAGTAAGGGTACCTCTGCGACAGGCGGTACAGTAAGGGTACCCCTGTCCGGCACAGTAAGGGTGCCCGAGCCAAGGTCCAGGAGCCGAAGGGGGTTCTGGGAAGACCGCGACGGCGCCCCGTTAGTCCTTCGGGCGGTTGGGGGGCCTGACCAACCGGGGGTGTGCCACAACACGCTCCGCCCCTGTCGGAAGGGGCGGGAGTAGGAGACAGATCACGTGACCCAGTGGATGATCTGTAAATAATTATGTGCCACACTGCCGGGCATCGACCCACCGTGTGTGCTGGCTCACCAGGCGGGCGGAGCAGCAAGGGGCTGCCTGCCCTGGATCGCCCGTAAGATAACCCAATTTATTATCATACTGTGTTGTATGAAATAAACCTGCAGCAGTTCTTCACCCACAAATAAAGTGTCAGTGTAATCTTTGGGTGACGTCTGTGTATGCGTGTTGACTGAAGCGGATGACGGTGTGGTCACTATTCCTTTGGCCCCTTCTGAGCTGCCGTGGGCTGGGCTCGCCCAGCTGGGGTTGCAGGCCTGGAGGCCTACCTCATCGAAGTGTTCCGCTTTCTTCCCCGGACAACAGTGCTGTTTTGCACAAAGATTAGGGGGGACTGTTAAAGATGGTCGCAGATAGGGAAATGTAATGGACTGGCCCCGTAATGAGCAGATTGATTCCGGAGAGATCAAAGGAGAGCAATTGACACCGGGAGATGGCCGAGAGAGAATATGAAGTAAGGTGAGCACAGCAAGCAAAGCGAGACATGCGAACAAAAGAAGGAGACAAACTGAAGAGAGTTGAGCGCTAATGGAGGGACAACCCGGAGAGAATGGGAAGCGCCACGATGAATACAAAGAAAGAAACACAAAGATTGGTGAAACATACACAATAGGATGGATGCCGAGAGACACATGTATACAGTCAGAGGGAGCGCGGTAGAGGGAGTTCAGTGATACCGGCATGGGGGGTGGGGTGAGGCAATGCGGAGGGAAGCAGTTAAAAGGTTACTCAGGGAGATGTGGACTAATGGACACAGACAGGGACATAGAAAAAGTGAACAAACAGAACAAGACAAAGGATAAAGGGTGGAGTGGGGGACAGCATCGTCTCTCAGAAAAGGCAACGCATTGGGTGGAAAGAGTTAAGGCATGCACCTCCCTAAAAAGCGAGAGAGAAAGAAAACACGAGAAGAGAGAGAGAGAGAGAGAGAGAGAGAGAAAGAGAAAACACGAGGAGAGCGAGAGAGAACACGAGAGAGTGAGAGAGAGAACACGAGAGAGAGAGAGAGAGAGAGAGAGAAAACACGAGGAGAGAGAGAGAACACGAGAGAGAGAGAGAGAGAGAGAGAGAGAGAGAGAGAGAGAGAGAGAGAGAGAGAGAGAAAACACGAGGAGAGAGAGAGAGCACGGGTCTGCTCTTTTTGGAAGCACATACTCGTGCTTGTGGCGCGCCCCTGCGCGCTCCCGCAACGTGGATGCCGCCACAAGCACGAGTATGTGCTTCAAAAAAGGGCAGAACGAAGGCTAAAGGTCCTCCTATCCCGTTCATGCGTGCTACATAGGCAAGACATAAAAAAACTGGGGCAGAACTAACTATGCAAAATGCAGCAGTGGACCATTGCCGTAGACCAACAAAGCAACATGGAACTAGTAAACTGCTGCAGTACGTTTGTGTTGAGCTATCTGACGCACACATGGGACACAAAATGGGAGAATCAGTCAGAAGAAAAATCTATGACAGGAAAGGATCCATCCACAATCCAAGTATTCGTTCAACAAAAATCTCAGTTCGAATGTAACATTAGGGGGAAGGAAAAACGGGAATACCTTCTTCAGGAAGAGCTTGTTTAAGAAAGGGGAAGAGCAGGAGGATATAAGAGACCATAGATATGTAATAACAAGCATTTGCAATGCAATAGGTCTCGCATTTATAAGAGTTTGAGCTATTGGCATTCTAAAATTACAATGCCTTTTATTTATGTTTTGGTTTTAAAACAAATAAAAGGCATTGTCATTTACAATGTCAGTAGCATAAACTCGCATAAAAGCAGTGTGAGGCGTGCAGCAGTGTGAGGCGTGCAGCAGTGTGAGGCGTGCAGCAGTGTGTGGCGTGCAGCAGTGTGTGGTGTGCAGCACTGTGTGGCGTACAGCAGTGTGCTGCGTGCAGCAGTGTCGTGCAGCATGCAGCAGTGAGTAATGCAGCAGTGTGCAGCCGTGTGCGGCGTGCCGCAGTGTGCGGCGTGCAGCAGTGTGCGGCGTGCAGCAGTGTGCGGCGTGCAGCAGTGTGCGGCGTGCAGCAGTGTGCGGCGTGCAGCAGTGTGAGGCGTGCAGCAGTGTGAGGCGTGCAGCAGTGTGAGGCGTGCAGCAGTGTGAGGCGTGCAGCAGTGTGAGGCGTGCAGCAGTGTGAGGCGTGCAGCAGTGTGAGGCGTGCAGCACTGTGTGGCGTGCAGCAGTGTGCTGCGTGCAGCAGTGTGCTGCGTGCAGCAGTGTCGTGCAGCATGCAGCAGTGAGTAATGCAGCAGTGTGCAGCCGTGTGTGGCGTGCAGCAGTGTGCGGCGTGCAACAGTGTGTGCCGTGCAGCAGTGTTTCGTGTAGCATTGTGCGGCGTGCAGCAGTGTGCGGCGTGCAGCAGTGTGCGGCGTGCAGCAGTGTGCGGCGTGCAGCAGTGTGCGGCGTGCAGCAGTGTGCGGCGTGGTTTGTAAACAACAAGAAAAGCGGACATCAAAGGAAGGGTGGGAGGGAACAAGCATATGGGGTGTGAGTTATAACGAAAGTTAATTATTGTAAGAGGGGATGCAGGAAGTGAGGCCGAGCGCGCGCTGGTGAAAGCAGTCTGCTGCTTTCAAGTCCGATGCCAAATGCCAGCTTTGCGCTTGAATGCCTCACATGCACTGGCCATAAACCGAATTCCTAAGGTCTGTACACAGCACTCAGACCTGAATAACCCATTCATTATGAGCTGTATTTTTAAGTCAATGGAAAGTAATTTGAGTGGTGGATAGGTTGGTGTCTTATTCTGAATGAAGAGGATCAGCAGTATGCAAGACTGCTGAATGAACATATGGGGTTGAGGAATGTATTTCCTTTGTCAGTGGTCACACAAAAAATATGGCTAAGCTCCAGCGTTGTAGTACATAATGTATACAGTATAATATCTGCCTGTTCCTGTACTCACTTGGGTTGAGAACTATGCACATGAACCAATCCGTGATACCTTAAGTACAAAGAGCAAATGAGAACCCTAAAAGATTTTTTTAAAGTTCAAAAACGCTAATTTTTGTCAGCCGTTCAGTGCCAGGGGAACTCAAAGGCAAGGTGTGCTTTTAGTCCCAAACAATTATCATATTTATGAGTGCCGCCAACTTCCCCAACAATAAAGTCTGCCAAAAACCAAGACAAAACAAGTAGCGGTAAAGCCAAAAGACTTGCGGCCAATGCTTTGTGGAAAGATACAGCCCCAGCAATGTGTTGCCGCGCAGGCTGCTTTTAATGCGTCAACTGGCATCATACAGGTGCAGTTCTTGATGAGCAGGGACGTAGCTTTGGGGGGCGTTTGGGGTGTTACACCCCCCTAACAAAATGTAATTTGCAGTACATAGTTGGAGGAACAGAGGAATAGCAGATGTTGTCCGTATGTGACAATCAAATTTCTAATGCAAATCCGCCAGATGGACAAATACACCTTCTGCGGCTCTCATTATGTCTGGCAGCTGAACGTCATCAAACGGAAGTGAAGTAATAGGGACTGTTTTACCCGGTATTAGTGCTGCAGTAGAGAGTTGGAAGCCCTGTTGATGTCGTTGTTAGAAGCCCTTAGTGCTGCCAGTGCATCAGCTCTGGAAAAAACAGTGCCTTCTGGTTTAAATAAAAATAGATAAAACAACAAAAACAGCTGTGCCGCACCGGCGCTGTCCCTTCTCTGCACAAGAGAAGGCTATTTCGTTAACAAGACTGTTCTGCCGGCCATTACAAGAACTCATTCCGGCGAGAGCGATGAGGGCAGAATTCTGCTTTAATGAACTGTGGCACAATTCGAAGGATGCATTGAAGTCAATCGCAGATAAGGCCCCGGTGACGTATAAAATAATTATGGGCATTCTTGTAAAAGTCCCTCATTAATGAAACTTTAATGCAAGAGAAAGGGGCAAACCACAAAGTAGCAGGACTGAAGAGCACTCTAGCCGCTAATAAAGTCAAACATTAACATCTCACCCGAGAGGATAGGCGAGGCGCGAGCTGTATGATTTCACTTGGTGTAAACAAAACAAAACAAGAACAAGCCCGGCGGAGCGTGACGTGCGCGCGCTTGGGGGCTGGGGGAGCGCATTCCAGGCGGGGGAGCGGACCCTTTGAAGTGCTCCTAAAAAGCGGATCGCATGGCGGCACGATGCGCGCGATTGTGCGCGTGCTAGCCATGCAATCCGCTTTTTGGGAGCACTTTTCAAACCCGCTTTCTATAGTCTCGCTTTGCGATCGCTTACGCGATAGCAAAGTCGAGACCTAAAAATGGCTATAAAATTTATCAGTAAATATTAAGTACTTACTCAAGAGAAATAACTTGATTAATGCACTGTAGTAAAAACTAATGTTCAACAGCTTAGTACTTTCATTAATAAATATAATAATTCAGGACCCAATTCACAAACATTTACTCCGATTCAAAATACCCGATAGAATGCGAGGAAGCCTACACAGATAATCTATTATCATGCAAACTCCTGACCACCATGTGTAGTCAAGTCAACTTTATGAGTGGGGAACATTTCTCCTAATGTACACAAGGCAAAAACATGCATGTTAACATTTTTTTCAGTTGTTTCTCTCTATGGGAAACATCTTCCCAGAAATCCCCCGATACCGGGGAAAGCATCTTTTCTTATTGCACCCTGAAAAGACCCAGTAGCAGTTTTCCCAACATTTCCACAGAGGGCATTCAGTACGGTCACCTTCCTTGGAATGCCGCCTATACCGCCCTTAGCCCTAAATGTACAACTGTGAAAAATCCTCGTGACTGACAAATATTCCATTTTTGTTTGTGCCCTCTCTGAATCCAAAACGGCAGCAGTCCTAATTCTGTTGAATTTTGAAGTGTACTTAAAGTGCTCAAAGCATTTTTGAATATTTCCAAAAGCACATTACATAAATAGGATGCAGCAAGGGGCAAGGCAAATGGACAGTCGTTGCTCAACAGTGTTTGGGTAAACTCGACCTAGCTCAATCTAAACCAGTGCAGATTTTGGATACCTTCGTATAGGTTTGTCCTAGTTGATCCCTGCACCTGTGACAGTCAATTTAGAAGCGCATGCAGTGGTTGTAAAATGGGTGGGTTGGTGGTCTTCGTATTGTCAGCTGGGTTTATCTTCTAAGGTGTGGCTTCATTGGTCATAAAGCGCTTCCTTCTCCATGACTAGTGCAGCTTTAGGGAAGGAAGATCTTCGCAATAATGGAATGGGTATACCCTCCTCATGCCAACATTACATTCTGGAACATGTCCTTACACATATGACTCTATTGCAGGCTATTTTTCTTTTTCGTGATATTTTGACGCATCTAATCCTATGCTGAACGTCTTTCAAATGTAAATATCAGTTTTTTTAGTTGAGAATCAGGTTTCAACATATTAAAAGCCATGCCTCTTATGATTTCAAGGGTCAACATGTCTCCATATTTTCTTTAATTAATGCTCCGCCCCCCCCAAAAAACTGATAACATACAACATGAAAAGGAGCTGACAACCAATGGAACAAACTCAAACAGTCAATTATTTCCTGCTTTATAAAAATGTTAACTCGTGAGTTACCAACGCAGTTCTCAGACTTGCCAGCTTATTTTAGAGACTGTGCATTAAGCTTCTGTGCACTTAGTTAATTTTAGTCAAGACAGATACTCATCATTCGGTTTTCTTTCCCTCTTACTCTCCATGCAGACACACTGCAACAAACGTATCTGGAAGAGAAGGATTGAGAAAGTAGAGAGAAAATGCCTCCTATTCCCAAACCCACCCTCTCTTCAATTTCCATGTTTAATAACCATGTATGAATCACTTTTTTTTTAAAGGGTTCTTCAGAACGTTTTAGGGTACGAAAGCCTTCAAATAGGTTTTCAGCAAAAAAGAATGTAAAAGAGAATCCCTATTAGGGGAAAAAGTGATATATGTCTACAAACTATATTGAACTAAGATTGTCCAAGAGCACTAAACATGCTTGCCCAGGTGTGAAATGATATATTTACAGAGTCCTATTTTCAGTGCTTAATTTGTAAAATATGAAGTGCAGGTGCTCATATGTTTGTCGGAGGCCACACCTACTTTTCTCCTGCTCCACCCACATCCAGCGACGGCCCATGTAGGGCGTTTTAACGGGGCGGTGACGTGGGGCAGAGGAGGGGCAGGGTGGGGGGTTGCAAAATGCGGCATACGGCCGATTGCAGGTTAATTACGAAAAAAAAAAATTGTTTTATCTATTTTTTTCGTAACTTACCTACAATCGGCCATATGCCGCATTTTGCAACCCTCCACCCTGCCACTCCTCTGCCCCACGTCACCGCCCCGGTAAAATGCCCTACACGGGCCGTCGCTGCCCACATCCTCAGCTGGTTAAAACTCAGATGTAATAATACCTCATACCCGTTCTGAATTTCAGCAATGGAGCCTTCCTCATAGTAAGGTTTTGATAGGGGGTTCCCCTGCCCTGTGAACATTTTGAAAAAAGATTAAATCAAAAGTGCATTCAAGGCACAATTTAGGAATAAATTAGCTAGAATCGCTAATGCATTGAAAATGGACAATTCCAGTGCTCTATGTGTTGATTTGGTTAAAGGACAATACTGGGGTATGCCATTTTTAACAGAGTCTATGAGTTTAAAGATACATTTATGTGACAAAATGAATCAAAATGTTGTGAAAACACACTAGTAACATTATTAAGATTTTTCAAGGACAGTAAGTGGTGAAACAGGTAGGTATTTATTCCAGATAAGCATCCACTAGAAGAAGAGGAGGCGAGTTCGACACGTCCAGGAATGGAGCTGCCACTAAACAACTGCCGCTGCTAACCACTCTTACTGAGGATTCCTCCCACGTTTCACATTCTAACCCACCAACATTCCACTTGAATAATATCAGTAAGTAAGGAACGGAGCTGCAAAGCAAAACCGCCATCTTGGTGTGCTCATGCACCGAATCCTCCAGATGTCTCATTTATATGCGTAAAAAAACATCTTTAAAGTGACCATTGGGGAATTTAATATCTTCCATACTGAATGTTAGCTGATTAACCATTTATCAAAGTAAGAATCAACATGCATTACCTGTATTCAAAAAGTTGGAACACCCACTGTAAAAATGTGCTGCGTGGGCAGGTGCATACTTGCAGCAGTCAAGATGGAAAAGCAGCGATTCTCCCTCGCCGCTTACTATGAATAGAAAAATTGACTTGACGATGTGACCTATCTTATTGCCACTAAACACCCACACAGCTCCTAAAAATATGTATTTGTTTTTTGGGACTTTGTTTTGTATCATATAAAGCTACGACCCTACTTCAAGGTGACTTAACTGGGGACAGAAAGATACAGATAAATAATACACTTAATAATACATGCCATATACAAATAAAATACAGAAAGACAGAGTACCACGCCATACATCTGATAGGAGTTAAATAGTGTTGCAGGTAAGCAACCCCGATACACGTGGTTCTCATAATTATGGTAAACTGTGTTACTGGACACACAAAGCTTGGACCCATCTGTACAAGAGAGGTTACTTAAATGCTTCTGGAAAAGGAATAGTTTACCCTATTTTCGAATGCTTACGTCTATATATAGAGTGTCTGCCTTTACTTGTTAAAATTCAGTTGTATTAAATCTTACCTTGCAGATAAATGTGATTTCATTTATCTGCTCTAATATCCTACAAGCTGTGCCTGCTGAGTTTGTAATATATTATGTAAAGACTTTGTAGAAGTGTGCATAGGCAGACTACTTATGCTTTCTGAGCAATTAAATATATTATGTAGAGAGCCAAGGGGAAGATTCAGTGGGAGAGTTTCTGGTTTTCTGTTTTCCTGAGGCCTAGTGATAGTTTAACCACAATGTTTTGTGAGAGTCACAGTTTGATTTTTCAGAAACATAAGCCAGTGGTGCTACAGTACTGTATTTAGGGTTTGGGATGAAAACAGAATGCACTTGTACTAGGAAGTAAAAAGGACGCGCCCCTTCATTGCTTCAACCAATTGAAAATAAATCCATTCATGACTTTCTCTAGCAGCATTTAGAACAACTTTGAAACAAATAGACCCCTAAATTTATAGACTTACATGTCCCACAAGGTTTCTGTATGTTTACATGTAAAAGTAGTTGTGTGGCTGCGTTGTCTGTTCTGTGGAAGCTTTCCATAACTAACCTTATATACCATCCCTTCTGGACCATACCTTATATATACTATTTCGAAATTTAGATACTATAACTAACATTACATACCATACCGTATCAAACTTTAATTACACACTTATCAAGCCAATCCATCATAATCTACCACACCTACCATACTGACCTTCCATACCTACCATATCTAAACCAACCACTGACAAAATCCTTATGTCTAGTTCAGCATCGGGGATAAAAAATGTATTTACTAATGATGTGCAGCATAGGCGTAAAAATGCAGTGAGCTGGAAAGCTGAGTAGCTGGGTGACTAAGAGCATAATGCCTCTGACAAATAAAAATGCTGTAGCAAAAAGCTAATAAAAAGCTCTACAAATTTGGCAATGTCCTTTTTAATTGCCGGTGTACTAAAAGAGTTTTTGCCTTTTGCAGGCCATTCGTGTGCCTGTCACTGATCCCTGTTTGTGGCATTGCCAGGTTGGTGAAATGGGATCAGGCTGGAGCGGCAGACAGAAGTCACTAACTCAGTCGCCTGGAGTGGATACGATATTAATCTGTCCATGTACGGTAGACTGGTGCTCGGCAGACTGTTGCTCGTTTCCTCTCTCACTGCCTGCTTCTTATGCTGTTCTTTAGATAGAAAAGGTCAAAAGAAATGTGTGTTCACATAGAAATCGCCGACGCCCAATATGGAAATACGCCCAAGAGTCGAATCTCTGATTTAACCGATGTTGATTATCTTTGACGAACACAAATCATTCAAAACCTAATCTCTTCTTCGTTGACCTGATCAGAGACCGAGGAAGTCCTCTCGGCCTACCCCAGTGAACTTCGAAGAGCCAATTCCTCGCAGTCGAAGCCACAGCCACCCGACCTGCGTTGCAAGTTTAGGTCGTCTTTCCCTCAGCTGCTCCCAAAGTGTAATAAATTATAAGAAAAACAAATAATGTTTGTGGACCGGGCCCGCACAAGAAAACTTAATTTAAACACTGATGCTGCTGCTGGTGCAGTGCCACACACCAAGCGGCTCATTAGGCGGGCTAAACTACGCCATAGGCTGGGGGCGGGCGGACACTAACGACGGCGCATTTATGGCTACTGCTAGCCTATTTACTATAGTCTATAATACTGCTATAGTACTTACTTGCGGTTACATTGTTGGCTGGGCCGGGTCACACTGCCTCTTAGTGCCTTTATTAACTGATCTATAAATAAACTGGGCCTGGTGCTGCTGCCTGCCCACAACGTCGTCGCCTTGAATGCTTAGGACTCGGTGCTGGTGACGGTGAGCGCCAATCTGAATAAAATCTGCGTACGCTGGCGCACAAACCCTACCCCTGAAGAACTAAATCCAGCCCAATCTCAGTGTCCTGCCCACCGGACTAAGGGCCTGCCAATGAATGCTAGCATATCGGAAATTAATCTTCTTGGCAGAATCTTGACTCGGGCTCTCACTGCTGCGGCGCAACACCTGTACTGCGCAAATTTGCAACAATCTTCTTCACCGTGACTCGAGTCCGGAGCAGTCGAAGTTCGAGAACAACACTACTCTGTGCTGAGGACAGTAATCAACTACATTATCTATTATCGTAATCATAACATGTGAATAATGCTGCTTCAGACGCATAGACCCGGCCCTAATAAGTATGTGCCGGTGCTAAGCACCGGAAAGCACCGGCACAAATTAAGCTCTGCCTATTTTTATCTAAATTAAACACGTAAATAGTTGAACTCTTCTGCCCTAAATCTGTAGACACTCCCCACGTTCGATTAATCATGCCACCTACTGTAAGTAAACATTATTTCATGAGTAAAATAATAACTGTGTACAGTTGTTGCTGCAGAGACCCACGTTTTGCCATTTGCTATCAAGCTCTATCTCTACAGACAGAAACTTCTGCAAAGTGTCTGCTGAAATTTCACAGGAGAGCGAGCAAATAAGAAATAACATAAAATAATGTGTATTTGTAACGCATAAGTTCACCCAAGAAGATGACGCTGAATAACAAGTTTATTGTTACCTAATTCAATGGTACTCATTTTATCAACCTCAAAATGATGAAAGGCTGAGTGGACCCACCGAGATTTGAACCTGTGACCATGAGGTCGAACACAGGACCTTACAGCGGATGCATTAGTCCACTAAGCCACCAGACCCAGGAAATGGGATGGAGCAAAAGATTTCGCCGGCTGGTTTGTCGAATGATTCTTTGGCAGCCACAGCCATGCGTTCTCCTAGCCACTGCAGAAACCGGAATCGATAATTGCAGCTATTTTAGTATGAATGAAATAGCAGCAGCTGGATGAACTTGCTGAGCAGCATGCTAATAAATCACATCGACAGGGAAACGGAGGGGAAAAGTAAGGCATGCGGAGGCAAGAAAGCGGCAACACCGGAGCAGGAAGACAGATCAAAGAGGGATGGATCGCACAGGCACTCACTGATTTTCCGTCAATAGATTAGGATGAGATCAAGAGTGAAATAAAGAGACAGGAAGTGTATGGAGTGGAAGAAGGAGGCATGAGGCGGAATCAAAAGTAGGTATGCTCAGTATTAGGCAATGCCTTCATTCGACAGTGCTGATAGTGAATATTGTATATATATATATATATATATATATATATATATATATATATATATATATATATATATATATATAAATATATATATATATATATATACACAATGGAAAAAAGAATCAAATTTAGGTCGGTATGCTTGGCCTATAAGGCCCTGCATGGGAGTGGCTCTCAGTTTTTAAAAACTCATTTACGACTGTATGAGCCATCCAGGAATCTCCGTTCTAGTAAAGTAAAACTGATCCAGATCCCAAGATACAAACAGGTCAGGTTGGGGGGGGGGGGGGGGGGGGAGAAGCTTTCTGCTACACGCAGCAAGGGCCTGGAACCTCCTCCCAATCACAATCAAAAACAGTTCCTCTATGCTGTCATTCAGGGAAGAGGTAAAAACCTGGTTGTTCTCTTCCACTTAGACCAAGCCGTGACATTTCTCGGGTAGTCTCTGTCGCTATGCAGCGCCAAGACGCCCACGGGCACACGTGCTCTTTATACATTTTTAATCAAATCAAATATACACATACATACACACACACATATTATGAAAGGAAATATAGTCAACGTTTAATTTACTATTATAAATAAATATTGAATATGCTACTTACCAGTATGCATCTGTTCTTGGCATGTAGGGCTGCTGACATTCATATCTGTGCATAGATCGCCGCCTAGTGTTGGGTCCGGATGTTTAAACGTTGTTGTCCTGGAAGAGTCTTCGAAGTATCCTAGGATAGGTGACTCCTCCCCTGGACTACAGTGCGCATGGGCATCCTCTCCATCCTCAGATTGTTTTTCGCCATTGTGGCAGTGATGGAGTAGATATAGAAAGTGATGACCATGCTTACAGTAATTCTGAGAGCTGCAGCTGCTACAGGCGCCGGGGAGGAGGGAGGGCGATATGAATGTCAGCAGCCCTACATGCCAAGAACAGATGCATACTGGTAAGTAGCATATTCAGTTCGAGGCATGTGGGCTGCTGAATTCATATCTGTGCATAGAATTTATAGCAGTGCCCTTTATTAGCGGCGGCTACCAGTGCCAGCTGCAGCAGTCTGAAAAAGAGTTTTGAGAACAGCCTGTCCTACAGCTGCCTGCTGTTTTGATTGCACATCTACGCAATAGTGTTTGGTAAACGTGTGTGTAGTGGACCAGGTGGCTGCTCTACATACATCATGCAGGGGAATGTTTCCTAGAAAAGCCATGGAGGCCCCTAACTTACTTGTTGAGTGGGCTCGTGGGGGAATCATTAATGTGCGTTTAGCCTTTTGATAGCAAATTTGAATACATTTAACGATCCATCTGGCTATACCTGCTTTGGAGATAGCGTTACCTTTGTGGTGTGGGGCAAAGGCAACGAAAAGTTGTTTGGTCTTCCTAAAGACTTTAGTCCTGTCGATATAGTACATGAGGGCCCTCTTTACATCTAGTGTATGGAGTGCTCTTTCTGCGACAGTTTGTGGGTTTTGGAAGAAAACAGGCAGTTCAATAGTTTGATTCATGTGGAACTGCGATATTACCTTGGGCATGAATTTTGGGTTGGTACGTAGTACGACCCTGTTGGCGTGAACCTGTATAAATGGCTCTTGAACGGTTAGTGCCTGGAGTTCACTAACTCTTCTTAAAGAAGGGATTGCTACTAGGAAAGCTACTTTCCAGGTGAGGAATTGAATCTCGCATGAGTGTAGAGGTTCAAAGGGTGGACCCATCAGGCGTGTGAGGACCAAGTTGAGGTTCCACATCGGAGCCGGTGGGTGGCTTGGAGGAATGACTCGTTTGAGTCCTTCCAAGAATGCTTTGATGGCAGGCACTCTGAATAGAGAGAGGTGCTGCCTGGTCTGCAGATAGGCTGATATGGCGGTCAAATGGACACGTATAGAGGTGTACGCCAGATTGCATCGGTATAGGTGTAAGAGGTAACAAATTATGTTTTGTATGGATGCGTCTAGCGGGTTAATGTCATTATTATTGCAATAAATGACGAACCGCTTCCATTTGGCCGCATAGCAAGCTCTGGTAGTGGGTCTCCTGGCCTCCTTAATGATGTCCATACAGTCAGGTGGCAGGTTTAGGTAGCCAAACTCTAGGACTTCAGGAGCCAGATTGCCAGTGTAGGAGAGTAGGGTCTGCTATCCTATGGTCACCCCAAATTTTTGCTTTTTGCTTCACTGGTTTTTGACATATTGAGGCTGTGGGCCTGCCAATCAGACCCCCAGCCTGCTGTTCTCTCTACTAAACTAAAACTATGCACCCTAGGTGCATAACCAATTGGAAGTGGATCACCCTGTCAGCCCCTGTACCAGTGTACACTAGGTACCCAGGGCATTGGTGTACCCAAGGCCTGCCAAGGGCTGCAGCATGTATTATGCCACCCCAGGCTTGGCCTAACAATCTGACACAACTGGCTGATCACTCAGCTGGGGTAAGTTGGTGTAATCACCTCTTACTTAGGTGTAGTATACCTATACCTAACCTTAAATGGGACACCTGGTAACCTATAAGTCACTCCTATGGCAGGCCTTAACAATCCTGAAGGCAGAGTGCTTGGTTCCATGTGAGATGGTGCTCTGGCATGAGCTGAGCCTGTCTGCAGTGGTCGGAACAACTTCCTTCTACTGTTTCCAGATATCGTCATACCATATACTCTTAAGTGCATTATGAACCTCGCGGTTAAATGCTATCTTTGGTTTGGCTTTATCAAAACATGTCGAGTAAGGTGTCATACGAATTGGAATACTAACCCCTCGCCAATTCTGGCGACGGGGTTAGCATTCCACCCTTCTAGAGGGACACGACATGTACAGTACCTGAAACCCGGGTAAAATCAGACATAGCCTCAGCTCCACAAAATGGATGCTGCCACCACAGACACAAGTCTGCCCTCCTGCTGCTGGGAGTCCTTCCAGCTTGGGAGGTGTGGACAAAGGGTTTCCTGCCAGGGGAGGTGCGTGCACCACCCCAGACAGGATTTTGTGTATTGGTCAGGTAGGGCTTGAAAGAAACCAGACATGCCTGTGGCTCACAAGGAGCCTCGGTGCATATGCCAGTTCAAACCGGTCCTGGGGCACACCAGTCCCGGGCCTGGGGCGAGCTGGACAAAGGATTGGGGGTGTAACCACCCCCCTTCCTGGTCCCACCCATAGGGAGGGACCTAGCAGGTAGTCCGGCCCCTAGAATCCGCTTAAAGGTAGGAGCTGTGTCCTAAGACTTCAGACATCCTGGAATCAACTTGAAACTAAGAAGAAGACGGGAACTTCGACATTCTGCTGCACAGAAGACTGAAGAAAATCTCCCCTGTGGTCAGGGAGTGACCACCTTGCTAACGCAAGCACCATCCAGCGAATCACCGTCTGCTTTGCCGCCGCCTCCCGCCGGAGCCCGAGCCCAGAGACTGACGAGACCTGGACCTCCAGACCTCTCACCGCCCGATCCACAGTCCCTGCAAAGAGGAGACCCGTGGAGGCACCGAGACACGTGGAGCCAGCCATCTTGGAACGACTACGACAAGCTGACCAGTGCAACAACCGAGGCTCCCTCCAAGTTGTGCTTTGGGTCCTGAGAAGCCCAACCCTCGAGCAGCATCTGCACCAAAGGTGAGCCCTCCAGCATCTCCACGATCTGCGTGGGGCCCTTCTGCATTTTGCCACTCGACGCGCCTAACCGGTTGCTGGCCCGCTGGCTAGTGGCCATCTTGGCGACGAAATCTACGACAAACACCGCTGGTCTGGTTGCTCCAGACTGGCTCTTGCTCCCCTCCAAAGGAGCAATCCCTCTGACCTTGCTGGTCAGAACCAACAGCTTAAACTCCTTGCCTACAACAATTGCTTTTGCCAAGGCTTGTTTGCTTCGATCAAGTCGCCGACACCGCCGACAGCGAGAGCCTGCGTGGGACAGCTCGTGACTCGACTCCTGGACGTCGTCGACCTTCAGGGACCACGTGGCTGCGGAGACAAGCTACCCCTCATCACCTGTTTGCACCCGACATCGCCTGGTACCCACCTGGTGCCACGCTGGTCACTGGCTAGTGACTGTGAACACTGTCCCCTCTGCTTACAGGTCTTCAACATCTCCGATCCACTCTTGGATCCACTGCATCCCTTCCCGACCGACCGCCTGCAGCATCTTTGTCCCAGGCTCAACGGAACAGATAGAAGAAACCCGACGCACTTTGAAGCCTATGCACCCGCTTCCTGTGGGTGAGGTAAAGCTGGTACTCCGGTGCCCATGTGTAGTAATACATCTCTAGTGCCTGTGTTCCAAATCTTAAGTTCCTAGGTCATCCGGAAGATTCCTTTTGCAGTAACTTTGTACTTTTTACGCACCCATTGAAACCTATGGGAGCCCGCGTGTGACTATTTGCTCTGCACACGCCACCCGTGGACCTCCTGGTCACTAACTGACGTTAGCTCCTTGTAGGCCCAGCGATTCTAGAGGCCCTAGGCCTTTTCCCTTTTCTGTTCGTGGTACTTATACCACTATTTTAGTATATGGTTCGAGTGGCCACCAGGGCCTACCCATATAAAGTGCAACTTCTGTGTATTCTGTGATAATCTTGTTTGACGATTTGTGCTCCTGTGCTCATAAAGAGACTAGGGGTTACTTTGAGAAATAAATACATATATATTTTGAATATATATCTGTGTGGTGTCCTTTCATTGGTATAAAAGGGGGTTACTATTGGTAAAACAGCTTGCTTAACACGCTTCACGAGTTTAGCCTCAAAGACTGCTTAGCCTACGCTACCACTAGGGCAGCTAGTCCGAAAAGGTTGACTTACAACCACACCATAAGGGTTGCTTGGCATGGTACAAGGTGATCACTTTAACTAGTGAGCATCATATACCAGGCCAACTTCTCACATTGGTGAGCAGCGGTTGGATTTGAGCTTGCTGTGTTTTACCATTGTAATCTCTTGGTTACCAATTGAAAGATCACATAGGTACCTGTAGGTACATATAAAACAAGATTAGATATACTTAAGTTCTACTGAACTTAGTTGTTGTAGAGCAAAGGGAGTAGCACACCCTGACTACAACTACTAGATAGGTTTAGTAGGTAAACCCAAGTGTAGGTAGATTGCAACACATCCACCCACACTTAAGAGCAATGGCCGGGGCAGAGGGGTCCACTGTACCCATCTCTGTTGAGAGTGACCCCCAGAGGGCACCATCCAGCTTTGCTACCCTTAATCAGAATGAGCTCAGGCATTTGGCAACTCTTAGAGGCCTTAAACAGCCCAAGAACCCAAACTCTGCTGAGCTCAGAGAGCTCTTACAGAATGATGAGAATCAGAGAGCACTCAAGAAAGCTTCCCAGTTAGCCCCCTTAGGGACAGGAACAGGAGGCCCCCCTTCTGAAGATGCCACTGAAGTACCCCTTCCCAATAGTCACCCCTTAGATGGGATGCCTACCACAGAGGATGAGAGTGAAAAGGATACTGACAGTAGTGAGGATGAAGGGAGAACTAGCCCAGTGCCAAGTGTTAAACTTGGCCCAGCTAAACCAAGGCTATTGGGGACTGACAGTGGGTTCAACCCACTGGATCTCCCCAGTGGACTTAACACAGGGCTGGGAAGGCAAAGGAATCGCTCAGGTGACTCCAATGCTTCCCATGGCTCTAGAGGCTCTCAAGGTCACTCCAGGAAAAGGATGACCACCCCTCAGAGGAGGGAACATGAGGCCAGAATGCAGGAAGCCCAGCTGAGGATCAGGAAGCAGGAGCTAGAAGTAGCCCTGATGGAAGAAAAACTGAACAAGGCTAGGCAACCTAGAGAGAGTGGGTCTATACCCACTGGTGGCAGCATTGTCCCTAAGGACAAAGATAGGGTTTTCGATAATAGAAACCTGTCTAAGGTTGTGCCCCCCTACAAAAGTGGGGATGACATCCACAAGTGGATAACTGCTCTTGAGAGAGCCTGCAAAGTACAGCAGGTTCCTGAAGATCAGTGGGCAGCAATCCTCTGGCTCTCCTTTGAAGGAAGAGGCAGAGACAGACTCCTCACTGTTAGAGAAGAGGATGTCAGAAACTACAGAGTCCTGAAGAGTGTTCTAGTTGATGGGTTAGGCTTAACCACTGAGCAGTACAGGTTAATGTTCAGAGACACCCAAAAGACACAGACTCAGGACTGGTCTGAATACATTGAATGTGCCACTAAGGCTTTGGAGGGTTGGTTGCTGGGAAGTAAGGTATCTGATTTTACAGGATTGTATAATTTGATGATGAGAGAACAGATTTTAAATAACTGTCAAAACCAGCAACTGCATCAACACTTGGTTGACTCTGATCTGACCTCTCCCCAAGAATTGGGAAAGAAGGCAGACAAATGGGTCAGAACCAGGGTTAAGCAAAAGAACCAGAACCAGGGCCAAGGGGGTGATCAGAAGAAAACAGACCAAAAGGGTGGAGATCAGAAACCTAAAGACCAGAAGTCTTCAACAGGGCCCCAAACTACTGCTAAGGAGGGTGGGTCCCAACAGTCCAAGAAGAAGAAAGAAGGTCAAAAGAAACCCTGGTGCAATCATTGTAAAAATACAACTCACTGGACTAGTGATTGCAAAAAGGGTGGAGCCCCCAACACTGTTGCCCCTAAGGCACCTGCTCCCAGTACTACTGTTAGCAGTGTTGGTCCCCAGACAAAGGGTGTAGTGGGAATCACTATGGGAACTGAAGGAGATTCTGACTTAGACAGAACCCTGACACAGGCAGTCTTGATCTGTGATGGGGACATTGATTTGTCCCTGACTGTGAGCCCCAGTAACCTGGGCAAGTACAGACAGACTCCTTTAATTAATGACAAAGTGGCTCAAGCCTACAGGGACACATGTGCCAGTGTCACTATGGTGACACCAGGCTTTGTGGATCCTGGACAGTACATACCAGGTGAGAACTACCTGGTGACCAATGCCAGCAATGCCACTACTTCACATAGTGTGGCAGTTGTTAACTTCTCATGGGGAGGGGTAACTGGCCTCAAAAGGGTTGTGGTTAGTGCAGACCTCCCAGTAGAATGTTTGTTGGGCAATGACCTAGAGAGTTCTCTATGGTCAGAAGTGGAGTACAGGACTCATGCAGAGATGTTAGGTATATCATCACATGTCCTTGCTGTGACCAGGTCACAGGCCAAAAAGTGCCTCACTGAACCACAGGTCTTGGATCCTGGAACAATGGACCAAGCACCTACCAAGAAGAAGAACAGGAGGGTCAAGGCTGTGCCTTCCCCCCTGCCTCAGAGTGATGATCAGCCTTCCCAGGAAGCTGATCTAGAGGACCCTGAAGGAACTGTCCCTGAAGAGCTTGAACCTGATCAGGTTGAGTTTCTGGGGACAGGGGGACCTTCAAGGGCTGACTTGAGGCAGGCTCAGTTATCCTGTCCCTCTCTTGAACCCCTCAGACAGCTGGCTGCGGCTGAGGCTGCTGGGAATGCTCAAGGTACCCATAAAGTGTATTGGGATGAAGGGCTCCTTTATTCAGAGGCTAGAGACCCCAAGCCTGGTGCAACCAGGAGGTTGGTCATCCCTCTGCAATTTAGGGGCTTCCTTCTTACCTTGGCCCATGACATTCCTTTAGCAGGACACTTAGGCCAGAACAAGACTTGGGACAGGCTTGTCCCTCACTTTCACTGGCCTCATATGAATGAAGATACAAAGGAGTTTTGTCGCTCCTGTGTTACCTGCCAAGCCAGTGGCAAATCAGGTGGCACAACAAAGGCCCCCCTAATACCACTACCTGTGGTGGGGGTCCCCTTTGAAAGAGTGGGAATAGACATAGTGGGTCCCATGGATCCTCCCACTGCATCTGGACACAGATTTATACTGGTGGTAGTGGATCATGCCACCAGGTATCCAGAGGCAATTCCCCTTAGGACCACTACAGCTCCTGTTGTGGCCAGGGCCCTGCTGGGAGTATTCTCCAGAGTGGGGTTTCCTAAGGAGGTAGTATCTGACAGAGGTACCAACTTTATGTCAGGATACTTGACAGCTATGTGGAAGGAATGTGGTGTCAACTACAAGTTCACCACCCCTTATCACCCACAATGCAATGGGCTTGTTGAGAGATTCAACAAGACCCTAAAGGGTATGATCAAAGGATTACCTGAAAAGCTCAGGCGAAGATGGGATATCCTTCTACCCTGCCTTCTGTTTGCTTACAGAGAGGTCCCACAAAAAGGAGTTGGCTACAGCCCCTTTGAATTGTTGTTTGGGCACCCTGTGAGAGGCCCACTGTGTTTGGTGAAGGAAGGATGGGAGTTACCTCTCAAAAAGCCTAAGCTAGACATAGTGGACTATGTACTTGGTCTCCGCTCCAGGATGGCTGAGTATATGGAGAAGGCATCTAAAAACCTTGAGGCAAGCCAGGCCTTACAGAAAGCTTGGCATGACCAAAAGGCTGTCTTGGTTGAGTATCAGCCAGGACAGAAGGTATGGGTGTTGGAGCCGGTGGCCCCAGCAGCACTCCAAGACAAATGGTCTGGACCCCATACAATCCTGGAAAAGAAGGGAGAGGTCACCTACTTGGTCGACCTAGGAACTCCCAGGAGTCCCCACAGGGTACTCCATGTTAACAGGCTTAAAGCATATGTTGACAGGGCAGACATGGGCTTGCTCATGGCTACAGATGAGGGACAGGAGGAAGAGAGTGACCCTCTCCCAGACCTGTTGTCTCAGAACCCTGAAGATGGCTCAGTTGAAGGAGTGACCCTTGGAGGCAACCTCACTGCCCATCAGCAGACTGAATGTAGACAGGTTCTACAATCATTTTCACATATGTTTTCCTTGATACCTAGTCAAACTGACTGGTGTACCCATGTTGTGGACACTGGTGACAGTCTGCCTGTAAAGAACAAACTTTACAGACAGCCTGACCACGTCAGGGACTGTATAAAGGCTGAGGTACATAAAATGCTGGAATTAGGTGTCATTGAACCCTCAGAGAGCCCCTGGGCTAGCCCAGTGGTTCTGGTCCCCAAACCTCACACCAAAGATGGCAAGAGAGAGATGAGGTTCTGTGTGGATTACAGAGGACTCAATGCTGTCACCAGGACAGATGCACACCCTATTCCAAGGGCAGATGAGCTCATAGACAAACTAGCTTCTGCAAAGTTTTTGAGCACATTTGACTTGACAGCTGGCTATTGGCAAATCAGGTTAGCTGAGGAGTCTAAGGCCAAAACAGCATTCTCAACCCCAGGTGGGCATTATCAGTTTGTGGTGATGCCCTTTGGTCTGAAGAATGCACCTGCCACCTTCCAAAGGCTGGTGAACCAAGTCCTTACTGGGTTGGATGACTTTTGCGCAGCATATCTTGATGACATTGCTGTCTTTAGTTCCACCTGGGAGGATCACCTGATCCACCTGAAGAAGGCTCTTGAGGCTCTGCAAAGGGCAGGCCTCACTATCAAGGCTACTAAGTGCCAGATAGGGCAGAGTAAGGTTGTATATTTGGGCCACCTTGTAGGTGGAGGCCAAGTTCAACCACTGGAGAGTAAGATACAATCCATCAAGGACTGGTCCCCTCCAACCACCCAGACTCAAGTTCGAGCTTTCTTGGGCTTGACTGGGTATTACAGGAAGTTTGTTAAGAACTATGGGTCCATTGTGACTCCTCTTAATGATCTGACATCCAAGAAGATGCCCAAAAAGGTTCAGTGGACAGTAAGCTGTCAAAAGGCATTTGATGACCTGAAGGAGGCCATGTGCTCTGCACCTATCCTGAAAAGTCCTGACTACTCCAAAGAGTTTATTGTCCAAACAGATGCTTCTGAGTTGGGTGTGGGAGCTGTGCTGTCACAACTTAATGTAGATGGTCAAGACCAACCCATTGCTTTTATTAGCAGAAGGTTGACCCCCAGAGAGAAGAATTGGTCAGCTATTGAGAGGGAGGCCTTTGCTGTGGTGTGGGCCCTGAAGAAGCTGAGGCCATACTTGTTTGGCACTCACTTCAAGATTCAGACCGACCATAAGCCCCTCTTGTGGCTAAATCAGATGAAGGGTGAAAACCCCAAACTGCTTAGGTGGTCCATTTCCCTACAGGGGATGGACTTTACAGTGGAGCACCGGCCAGGTACTGACCATGGGAATGCAGATGGTCTCTCCAGGTACTTCCACTTAGGACATGAAGACGAGACTGGTCAAGGCTAGTTTAATGTCCCAGCGTTTGGGGGGGGGTTGTGTAGGAGAGTAGGGTCTGCTATCCTATGGTCACCCCAAATTTTTGCTTTTTGCTTCACTGGTTTTTGACATATTGAGGCTGTGGGCCTGCCAATCAGACCCCCAGCCTGCTGTTCTCTCTACTAAACTAAAACTATGCACCCTAGGTGCATAACCAATTGGAAGTGGATCACCCTGTCAGCCCCTGTACCAGTGTACACTAGGTACCCAGGGCATTGGTGTACCCAAGGCCTGCCAAGGGCTGCAGCATGTATTATGCCACCCCAGGCTTGGCCTAACAATCTGACACAACTGGCTGATCACTCAGCTGGGGTAAGTTGGTGTAATCACCTCTTACTTAGGTGTAGTATACCTATACCTAACCTTAAATGGGACACCTGGTAACCTATAAGTCACTCCTATGGCAGGCCTTAACAATCCTGAAGGCAGAGTGCTTGGTTCCATGTGAGATGGTGCTCTGGCATGAGCTGAGCCTGTCTGCAGTGGTCGGAACAACTTCCTTCTACTGTTTCCAGATATCGTCATACCATATACTCTTAAGTGCATTATGAACCTCGCGGTTAAATGCTATCTTTGGTTTGGCTTTATCAAAACATGTCGAGTAAGGTGTCATACGAATTGGAATACTAACCCCTCGCCAATTCTGGCGACGGGGTTAGCATTCCACCCTTCTAGAGGGACACGACATGTACAGTACCTGAAACCCGGGTAAAATCAGACATAGCCTCAGCTCCACAAAATGGATGCTGCCACCACAGACACAAGTCTGCCCTCCTGCTGCTGGGAGTCCTTCCAGCTTGGGAGGTGTGGACAAAGGGTTTCCTGCCAGGGGAGGTGCGTGCACCACCCCAGACAGGATTTTGTGTATTGGTCAGGTAGGGCTTGAAAGAAACCAGACATGCCTGTGGCTCACAAGGAGCCTCGGTGCATATGCCAGTTCAAACCGGTCCTGGGGCACACCAGTCCCGGGCCTGGGGCGAGCTGGACAAAGGATTGGGGGTGTAACCACCCCCCTTCCTGGTCCCACCCATAGGGAGGGACCTAGCAGGTAGTCCGGCCCCTAGAATCCGCTTAAAGGTAGGAGCTGTGTCCTAAGACTTCAGACATCCTGGAATCAACTTGAAACTAAGAAGAAGACGGGAACTTCGACATTCTGCTGCACAGAAGACTGAAGAAAATCTCCCCTGTGGTCAGGGAGTGACCACCTTGCTAACGCAAGCACCATCCAGCGAATCACCGTCTGCTTTGCCGCCGCCTCCCGCCGGAGCCCGAGCCCAGAGACTGACGAGACCTGGACCTCCAGACCTCTCACCGCCCGATCCACAGTCCCTGCAAAGAGGAGACCCGTGGAGGCACCGAGACACGTGGAGCCAGCCATCTTGGAACGACTACGACAAGCTGACCAGTGCAACAACCGAGGCTCCCTCCAAGTTGTGCTTTGGGTCCTGAGAAGCCCAACCCTCGAGCAGCATCTGCACCAAAGGTGAGCCCTCCAGCATCTCCACGATCTGCGTGGGGCCCTTCTGCATTTTGCCACTCGACGCGCCTAACCGGTTGCTGGCCCGCTGGCTAGTGGCCATCTTGGCGACGAAATCTACGACAAACACCGCTGGTCTGGTTGCTCCAGACTGGCTCTTGCTCCCCTCCAAAGGAGCAATCCCTCTGACCTTGCTGGTCAGAACCAACAGCTTAAACTCCTTGCCTACAACAATTGCTTTTGCCAAGGCTTGTTTGCTTCGATCAAGTCGCCGACACCGCCGACAGCGAGAGCCTGCGTGGGACAGCTCGTGACTCGACTCCTGGACGTCGTCGACCTTCAGGGACCACGTGGCTGCGGAGACAAGCTACCCCTCATCACCTGTTTGCACCCGACATCGCCTGGTACCCACCTGGTGCCACGCTGGTCACTGGCTAGTGACTGTGAACACTGTCCCCTCTGCTTACAGGTCTTCAACATCTCCGATCCACTCTTGGATCCACTGCATCCCTTCCCGACCGACCGCCTGCAGCATCTTTGTCCCAGGCTCAACGGAACAGATAGAAGAAACCCGACGCACTTTGAAGCCTATGCACCCGCTTCCTGTGGGTGAGGTAAAGCTGGTACTCCGGTGCCCATGTGTAGTAATACATCTCTAGTGCCTGTGTTCCAAATCTTAAGTTCCTAGGTCATCCGGAAGATTCCTTTTGCAGTAACTTTGTACTTTTTACGCACCCATTGAAACCTATGGGAGCCCGCGTGTGACTATTTGCTCTGCACACGCCACCCGTGGACCTCCTGGTCACTAACTGACGTTAGCTCCTTGTAGGCCCAGCGATTCTAGAGGCCCTAGGCCTTTTCCCTTTTCTGTTCGTGGTACTTATACCACTATTTTAGTATATGGTTCGAGTGGCCACCAGGGCCTACCCATATAAAGTGCAACTTCTGTGTATTCTGTGATAATCTTGTTTGACGATTTGTGCTCCTGTGCTCATAAAGAGACTAGGGGTTACTTTGAGAAATAAATACATATATATTTTGAATATATATCTGTGTGGTGTCCTTTCATTGGTATAAAAGGGGGTTACTATTGGTAAAACAGCTTGCTTAACACGCTTCACGAGTTTAGCCTCAAAGACTGCTTAGCCTACGCTACCACTAGGGCAGCTAGTCCGAAAAGGTTGACTTACAACCACACCATAAGGGTTGCTTGGCATGGTACAAGGTGATCACTTTAACTAGTGAGCATCATATACCAGGCCAACTTCTCACAGCCAGGTTCAGCTGTTGCGGGTCTGGGTGCTGAATCTCTCCATGGTTCTGCGTTAAATGCGCGGGTTTGATCCGCAGCCTTTGATGCGGCACCACGGAAAGTTCGAGAAAGGTGGTGTACCACGGCTGGCATGCCCACGTTGGAGCAACCAGGACGAGTGTCAGTGAGTGTTGTCTGAGTTTGCGTGCCACCAGCGGTATCAATGGTGCTGGGGGAAAAGCGTACGCAAATCTGCCGGACCAGTTCATCCATATCGCATTGCCCTGCGACTGCGGATGTGGGAACCTGGCGGCAAAGCTTTGGCATTTTGTGTTTTCGCTTGTGGCGAATAGGTCTATCTCTGGATGACCCCATTGCTGGAAGTACGGTTGGAGTACTGATGGGTGTAACTCCCACTCGTGCATTTGGTGGCTGTGTCTGCTGAGCAGATCCGCCATCTGGTTGTCCTTGCCGGGGAGGTGTTCTGCCATGAGGAACATGTTCCTCTGAATGGCCCACTTCCACATGCTCTGAGCCAGATGAGACAACTGTGGAGAGTGTGTTCCTCCTTGCTTCTGTATGTAGTACATGGCGGTCATGTTGTCCGTCCGGATCAACACGACTTTGTTGCACAAGTGTACTTTGAATGCCTTCATTGCCAGGAAGATTGCCATCAGTTCCAGAAGGTTGATGTGCATCTTCTTCTGTTGTGTTGTCCATAGGCCCTGCACTGTGTAGTGGAGTACATGAGCTCCCCATCCCTAGAGACTCGTCCGCTGTCAGTATTATTTGTGGAACAGGCTCTTGGAACGGTCGGCCCTTGCAAAGGTTTTGTGGATTCCACCAATGCAGAGAGTTGTATGCCCGACCGCTCACCAACACTAGGTCTTTCAGCTGTCCTTGAGCCTGATTCCACTGACGTGCTAAGCACTCCTGAAGCGGGCGCATATGTAATCTCGCGTGCGGGACTATGAAAATGCAGGAGGCCATCATGCCTATCAACTGCATGAACACTCGCGCAGGAAGGGAGTGTTGGGGTTTGAACTTGGAAATCAGCATTTGCATGCTGTTGATCCTCACTAAATTTGGCTGAGCTGTGGCCGCCAGAGTGTCTATAGTCGCACCTAGGTACTGTTGTACGTGTGCGGGCTGGAGATGGGATTTTGGGTAATTTAGTGAGAATCCCAGACTGTGAAGGAGGTGAATGGTGCGGGACATGTGGCTGGCACATTGCTGGGCTGACTTTGCTTGAGCGAGCCAGTCGTCCAGGTAAGGGTAGACATGTATGTGCTGCCTCCGTAGATGTGCCGCCACAGTAGCTAGGCACTTTGTGAAAACCCTGGGTGCTGTTGTCACGCCGAAGGGAAGGACTTTGAATTGGTAGTGCTGCCCCTGAACAGTGAACCTGAGGTATTTTTTGTGTGAGGGGTGAATGGGTATGTGGAAATACGCATCTTTGAGGTCCAGTGTGGCCAGGAAGTCTCCCTGCTTGAGAAGCGGGAGGACTTGCTGTAGAGTGAGCATGTGAAAATGCTCGGAAAGAATGTATTGGTTCAGGGGTCTCGGGTCTAATATAGGTCTGAGTGACCCGTCCTTTTTTGGTATTAAAAAGTACAGGGAGTATACCCCCGTACCTTGCTCGTGGACGGGTACGACCTCTATTGCGCCTTTTAGAAGCATACTTTGCACCTCCTGCTGTAAGAGCGTTAAGTGCTCTGAGGACATAGGACGGGTTTTTGGAGGTATTGTGGGTGGAGTGGAGGTTAGTTCTAGACAGTAACCGTATTTGACAATATCTTTGACCCACCTGTCCGTGGTGATGGAGTTCCACGTGGACAGGAACCTTTGTAGCCTTCCCCCGACAGGTGTTATGTGGTCGGGAGGAAGGGAGAGGGCGTCACTGCTTGTTCTTGGGGGAGGACCTGGTGTTGCCGTAGCCGCGTCCTCTGCCCTTTGTGCTGGAGCCACGATATCCACCCCGGGTGTTTTTATCGTAGGTGGTTTGTGTATTGCCCTTGTTGTATGTTTGCTGTGACCCCTGTCCTCTACCTGCTCCTCTATTTCCGGGGCGACGAAAGGAGCCGCTCCGAAAGGACTGAGTCTGGAGAGCACCCATGGACTTTGCAGTGTCCGTGTCCTTTTTTATTTTCTCTAGGGTGGTATCAAACTCCGGCCCGAATAAATAGTCGGGGTTGACAGGCTGGTTGAGTATGTTATTTTGCACCTCAGGTTTGAATCCGGAGATTCGCAACCAGGCATGTCGTCGCAACATGACGCTAGTGTTTATGGCCCTGGCGGCTGTGTCTGCGGCATCCAGCGCACACTTGATGGATGCGTTTGTGAGGAGCTGTTCCTCCCTGATGAGGATCTCTGCACCTTCTTTGAATTGGTCAGGGAGATGTTGGAGTAGTTGCTCTAAAGTGTCGTAGTGCGCTCGATCGTAGCGAGCGAGGAGCGCTTGAGTATTGGCAATGCGCCATATGTTAGCTGCCTGGGCGGCAACCCGTTTGCCAGAGGTCTCTAGCACCTTGGACTCTTTGTCCGGGGGAGGAACATCACCTGTTTGCGAGTGTGCCCTCTTGCGAGCATTCGCAACGACAATGGAATCCAGAGGTAACTGGCCTCTAATGTAAGTGGGGTCCCCAGGCGCTGATCTGTATTTTTTGTCGATCCTGGGGTTTATCACTCTTGACCTGGTGGGTTCCTTGAAGATGTCCTTTGCTGGTTTGAGGACCCCCTTTAACATGGGCAGAGTCTTTATATTCCTTTCTGAGGATGCGAAAGTATCCATAAGAAAGTCGTCCTCGATGGTGTCAGAGTGAAGTTGCACCCCATGATTGGCCGCAGCACGTTCAATTAGAGCGTTGAACGCTGCAGTGTCCTCTGTGGGAGATGTTTTTGCTCCATAGAGTTGCGGGTCCTGTGCATCCATAGGTGCACCCGGGTCTACAGGGTCATCCCAAGCTTGATCAGGGTCCTGTTGGCCGTCAGGGTCCATGTCTCCGGGGTAGGGGACTTGGTCACCCATGTAGTCCTCCAACCCATCCGTGTCGGAGTGTGTGGGAGAGAAGGATTGTGGATCCTGGTAGGGTGAGTGGAAAGGTTCGTAAAGAACTGGTTCCGAAGCCACAGGCAGCTTTCTCTTAAGTGGGATCCGGAAGGAGTCCAAAGCTGGCTCAGAAGTTATTCTCCTTTTGTGGATAATCATCCTGCCGGTGTCGGCGTCGATGAGATGCGATGGAGACGTCTCCGCAGAGCGTTCGGCAGGCGTGATCGTGGTGTGGGTGACCCGTGTCCTGATTTGGAACAGTTTCGGGGCCGTGGATGGTGGCAGGCCAAAAGTAATGTTGGCTGGTGCCGAAGAGGCTGCTGGAGCTTTTATTGGCTCGGAGCCCGACGTGTCCTGGGAGGACCGTTTTGGTTTTGGTGCGTTGCGCAGCAACGGGTCGCATCTGGAGCGCCCTCGATTCTTTTGCGCCGACCGGTTCTGTAGAGGCGGCCGTGGACTTTTTCGGCGCCGGTGGGTCATCGAGTCGAGGGGCGGGAATGGCCGTCGACGTCTGCGATGAGTGTGGCTTTGGTGGTGCCGTCGAAGCGGTGGGAGACGCAGCAGGCAGTTTGACCTTTGGGGTCGGAGTCGATTGCGTCGGTGCCGGGAGCCGAGCAGGTTTGGTGGCACCGAAGGTCTTCTTCCGTATGCCGACTCCGACGTCGGCCGCTTCAAGTTCGGCACCGAAGTCTCGTTTGGTGCGCTCGGTGCCGACGTGTTTTGCTGGCGTCGAAGGTGTGGAGGGCCTCGATCCGACCAGCGCCACTTTCGGTTTCGGTTTCAATTGAACCAATACAGCTTTTGGTTTCGGTTTCAAAGAAGGGAAACCAGCCGGTTGGGGCATTAATGGCTGCCGCTGAATGTCCGAGGCCGGGCCCGAGGGCGGGGCCGAAGAACTGCGGGATAGGTCTTGGGTAAGGCCCGAAGGCGATCCCTCGACCGGAGCCATAGACTGTTGCACTGGGCTTTCCTCAGTCTGAACGGGTAGGCCTTGCTCGTCACCGGAGCTACTCTCTTCGGCCCCTAAGGCCTCATTGTAGTCTCCTACCTCGGTGTCGTCTTCATCTCTGCGAAAGAGTGTTTCGTCGACGTCTTCCGATCCGGAGTCATGTTCGGAAGCGGGACTGGAGGGTAGGTTCTCCACTTCTTCGACATCTTCGGTCTCGGCGTTGAAGATGTCGGCTGGGGCCGGTGCCGCTTGCTGCGCCTCGAGTCTCGCCGCTCGTCG
Organism: Triturus cristatus; assembly: GCF_964204655.1. Classification (NCBI taxonomy): domain Eukaryota; kingdom Metazoa; phylum Chordata; class Amphibia; order Caudata; family Salamandridae; genus Triturus; species Triturus cristatus. Next base: position 889,153,591 of record NC_140589.1, read on the forward strand.
ATTCCGGAGAGTCTTCTTGGATCGAAATCGGGCACAGGCCATGCATGTAGATTCGTCGTGATCCGGTGAAAGGCATTTGTTGCACACCGGATGGACGTCGATGTGGGGATATTTCGCATTGCATACCGGACACCGCTTGAATGGCGTCCTCGATTCCATCGTCGATGTCGGATCGACGGTCGGGTAAGATGCGAAAAGTTGGTTCTGGAAGTTAGTAAACTAACAAAGATACTATCGATACCGATCGGGAACAGTACCGACGCGAACTAAAGGCCTTTTGGCCTGGAAAAAGTTTTTCCTAACTTGAGTCAAGATAGCACATCCGAACCCAATGGCGGAAAAAAACAATCTGAGGATGGAGAGGATGCCCATGCGCACTGTAGTCCAGGGGAGGAGTCACCTATCCCAGGATACTTCGAAGACTCTTCCAGGACAACAACGTGCAAACATCCGGACCCAACACTAGGCGGCGATCTATGCACAGATATGAATTCAGCAGCCCACATGCCTCGAACATCATAAAAATTAAGTCGCTGGTTCTCCCATGTGGGTGATTTGGTTGGAAGTGGACTTTGGAATACTGAGTTGCTCACTACCTCGCCGCAGCAAAGTTGCTGGGAGAACCAGCAAAATATATATCATTAAACAGAGATTCCAGCATAGGAGAGTTAGGCTGGGAGGAGCCGTAATTACAGTAAAATAAGCATCTACCTCTCAATCATATTATAATTTTAGTTTAGATGATGGCTTATTATTAGTCCATTAAATGTTATGATACCACACTGAGAACCAGTTCCCTAAGTAAACGAAGAGCATTGGCAGAAACAATATGCAGTACACACCCTACTCACGGGAACATGAATTACATAGGAAGTTTAGTTCAAAGAAGACATCTAAACATTCTTTCTTTAATTATCAGAATCTATGCCCTTTACAGTCTTTGGACCATGCACAGAACCATAACTCATTCTGTTGTTTCAGGCAGTGTGGTTTGTGAAACAGGAACTGTGTTATTCCTTCAAGCCCGTTCTCTTACTATTGTATTAACTTAGCCGAAGCACCACCTAGTAATATCACAGCAATAATATATGAGTGATCGCCCTCTTCCACTTATCCCCATCTCTCAAAACCTAAAAAACACGACGGTCGTTACCTACTTTTCCCCGGATCTCCATTGAAGGTTGTAAGCCCTTAATAAAAGTAGTAGATTGACTATGAATGAAATACTCGCTGCCAGATGTTTTTTCACAAGCCAATCTGTGCACACACGGGAGAAAAAGATCTGGGTGTGATGTAGGAGGGACATTACTGTTGATCAACAAATGATAAACAAATTGGAATTAATTTTGTGGGAAGGAAAGTTTGCACAAAAGGTCATTCACCCACGGTCCAGCTTCAGGCACACCAGATGTGAACAGCCCACCTGGCTGCCCTACAAATACCCTTTATCAAGCACAGGTGTTTGGCTCTGTGGACAAAAGCAAGTGGTCCATTAATCCTTTCACCCTCCTCAGATTGCAAGTCTCTTTGAGTTGGGTAAGAATGTCCATCTAGTACCAGCCAATTCATACATAGGCCTCCCGGAAGGACTTCGCGCTCTATAAATATGCCTGCTATGCTGCAGAGACAATACAAATGTGATTGTTGGAAATGCATAAATCAATATGAACCACTGGTAATTGGTAACTGGTGCAGTCCATGGTATTTAGTCTGTGTGTACCATTACAGGCACCAGTCACAAAACAGACAATGCAGCCCACATGGCTGGGACATGCCCTCTCTAAATGTTGGCTAGAGTGGTTGACCTTGAAGCTGGGGAACGGTGTTCGAGTTTTGGCAGGGACGCTCAATATCCTGTGATTTTGGGCAAATCGCTTATCTCCCCGTGCCTAGAAAAAAAAAAAATGAATATGTATCTGTAAAGCAACTGGTGCTCATGCAAAGCACTCCGATACCTTCGGGTCTAGTTCCAGCTATATAAAATGTAAAAAAATTAAAATTTCAGGCTATGCACTTGTGGTCTTCTAGCGCCTCATCAGCGAGGTGCAGCTTGAGTCCCAGTGGCACAAAGGGTTGGCACAGGCGTCTCACAAAACCATGCTATTTCACTTGTGCAACAAAAATATGTAATAGATGGAGTAATTCTCAGATGTTCTAGTAACAGATGTAACACGGCTGCTTGTGTGATAAGCATAGATGCCCTTTGAAAGAAAACCATGTGAACCTCGTACCATTAACAGATGGAGTAAGCCTTGCAGCAAGCAGAAGGTAGAAATGAACCTTACTGGCAAGGAGGACACAGACCTCGGTGACAACAAATATTAGTTCACTTTGTCCCATACAAATGAAATTTGACAGATCTTACATCAGTTCATGTGGTCACTGTTGCAAACTGGGACTGTGCCTCCCGCACCCCTACCTTCTTGGTTTCTTTGCAGGAGTGATCCCCACCAACTTTATGAATCAAGAAGGAATGGCATGACAGACCAGACTACAGGACACGCTCGACACACCCTCTAAGTGTCTGCCCACTTCCGCCGGACACTGTCCGCTCGCTAGACTTCCTTCCTACTAGTAAATTCAGAAATGGAATAGCAGAGAAGACAGACAGCCCTCAAGTCTAGGATCAGGGCTTTGGCTGTGAAGAATTGTTTAGAAACCTATATCATCTGCTCGGATCCAGAAGACTAGAACTGGTAAACCTGGGCTTTGGAAGACAACACCACAGTGTAACATGGGTTGGCTTTAAATCACTTACAAATTTAGCATATAGTTGAATAAACAGAAAGGGAATCTACAAACTGTCCTCGGTAACAAGTGGATCAGAAAGTCAACGCATACGAAGACTGGATCCTTGCCCACCAAAAGCAGTGGCTGCTGATCAGTGGGGCAGGGGCCATTCTGAATTTCGGAGGAGGCTCATAGAAATTTACAAGGAAGCTGATTTAACAAGCATTGGTAAAGCCAAAATGTTTCACCCAAGCAAAATGTATTGGATTGGTCAATGCTTTTTTTGAAATGTTGTACGGCAGTTCGAGGTCGTAGCACTTTTTTTCATTTGGTCCATGTTGCACAGCAGCCCACGCCGGTTTTACAAACAACGGACAGCCAAAGGGGGGAGAGAGGTGGGTTTCAAACAACGGACAACAGGAGGAATTACAAACAATGGGCCACGGGAAGAGGACGGGTTACAATCAACGGACAATGGGAGGGGTGGGGGAAGTAACAACAACAGCGGGAGGAGGGTGGAGTGAAATCAACACAAGGGAGAGATAAGTAACAGCAGGAGGAAGGGGCGGACTGCAGAGTCATACACCATCTCTATAAGAGACACCTGCACTCCCTCCCTAGTACATCTGTTGTTCATTGGCAGATGCTGAGGAGGGCTTTAAAGGACACTCTAGTGGTTGTACCAGAGTGTTTTCTTCTTTTAAATTTTGAGGTAGGGCTGTTGCAGAACAGCTTCCCCAACCGGGATTCCTTTTTTGAGGTGAGAAGCAGTCACCTTGCAATGGGCTACTGCTCCTTCTCCCTCCAGCAATAAAAGTCTTTCTGCCTCCCCCAGGGCAGATGGGAGGGCTTCATCTCCAATCTGCCCCTCGGGGGCAGAAAGCCCACTAGATGCCAGGGATTTTTTTTTTTAATATAAAAGGGGTGTGGGCCGCCCACCCAGGCATAGCCCGAGCCCCCCATCCATACATACCCAGACTTTTCTGCTCCCCCAGGGTTTGCCCCAATTTGCCTCATTGGGGAACGGGGGGCAGAAAGCTTCATGAACGCTAGCAATATTTTGGTTTTAAAGAAAATAATGGTTGGGGTCTGGCTTATGCTGACATCAAACCCCACTTGCATCATAAAAAGACTTGGGGCCCAATTACGAAGTTGGACGATCTGAGTCCGTCCGACTTCGTTAGGGAACTGGGACCGAATGACCTCCTGTCGTCGGACCCAACCCAGCAATTAGGATGCGACTGAACACCGTTTGGTCGCATTCCTATTCTTTACAATGGGAGCATGTATTGCTACCGGAATGCATGCTCTTATTGTAAAGAGCTGAGGTGCAGTTCATCCCTGCACCCCGTGGCAGGCACCACAAGGTGCCGGCCACAGGGTGCAGGGATCAACCGGAGGCCTTGCACCCATGGGGGCCCCCCTGGGAGCCCCCAAAGTCGTATTCTCATAGCCTTTCTGTGTCTGAACGGCCAGCACAGAAAGTCTGTGGGAATCTGCCATCGTAATCCCTAGGGCGGAAAGAGCTGCCTGAGGGATTACTGGAGGGTTAGGAATGGCAGACGGGCTCTCTGAGCCAGTTGGAGGCCATTCAGAAATCCGGTTCGGATTCCATTCCAACCAACCCCATCAAAATGGGTTGGTCAGACAGGAATCCGAACGGGATATTTCGATGCGGTCCGAACAGCTCCGACCACATCGAAATCAGCCCACTTAGTCTTTCCACTCCCCTGGGGACTAATGCATTCCCATCAGTATAGCAAGATAGAGCATATTTTGATTCTTTTAGGCATTGTTTTTACATACGTGCCAGCAGAGAGGGGCAAATTTCCAATATCGATCCACTTTCCATGCTGAATGGCCGCACTTTTTGGGGCCGGTTCGGTCGCCACACAGGGACACCGAACAAACCCAGACGTTTCTGAAACCTAGACACTGAAGGGAGTCCAGGGTCGTGTTCCGTATGTGGATCCCTCAAAGTTTTCTTATCCACAATGACCTACAAACCTTTCTTAAAATTGTTTATTTTCTTTGCATTTCATTGATGTAATCTTCCAGAATGAACACCGATCGACAAAATTCTAACGCCCAGCGTTCCCCCTCTTAGCCCTATTAAAACACTACCCCACTTGCGTGGGTGAGCCTAGTGCCCACAAAAAAGGCCCCACAATGCAACGTGGAGAAATCAGCACTAGGGGTAGCTGTGTGCCGGCTTTGGTGGCCACCCAGGGAAACCTACCGGACCCAAACATTACTGAAAGCTAGATACCTGGGGAGAATCGAGGGCGGTATGCCTTGTATTGATTCCATGACAATTTCTTACCCACAATGCCTTGCAAACCTCTAACTTTACCTAAAATCACACAATTTCTTTGCACTTATGGGATGTAAACTTCCGGAATCTGCACGGATCCTGAAAATTTCTGCCATTCAGCATTCCTCAGACTTGTCCAGTGGCGGCTGGTGACATTTGAAAATGGCGGGGCGTAAAAGTGCCCCGTAACAAAGTCGCGTCAAAACGCACTCTCAAACTAGGATCAAAACACCCCTTCCCCTCCATGGATTTTCTTCAAAACACTTGCAATCAAAATTAGACCTTCCCAACTCTGATCCCAGCTAAGTACATCCACTCGGAACCACCTGCAACACCCTACAATCCAACCCCAAAAACATGTAAACACTCACATTTAACATGGGCTCCTATGGCAGCTCCTTCCTTCCTCGACTTTGAAGAAAAACACCCTTCCCATTGATGGATTCCTCCCAAACTTCCTGCACACCCATGAATTCCCCCTCCCTACCACTCACAGCAGCACCGTTCCTCTCGAACAACTGGAACACCCTAAAAACCACTTCTCCACCACCTCAAAAACGCCCGTTGGATAACATTGCATTTCGAGCCTTCAAAAACAAAAGCGTTTTTTTTGCACTTCCCCTCGATCCTCTTGAAACTCACTGGGACAGTAGTTCCAGCGATTACGAAGAATCTCACAAAGAATTACACAAATCCACCCAGTGGAAGGGGTACGACTTTTCGATCAAACACGCGCCCCCCGCAAACCCACCCCAAAATCAGCCAAATCTCGATCGAATTTTGCCAAACCACTGGAAAACCTTCCCAACACCAACCCAAACAAATCAAAATCAAATCCAGCCAAACCTTCCCAACCCCAACCCTGCCAAACCACCCTAAAACTAAAATTAAAAGACACTTACCTGACCGCCTCTTCTCCTGGTCCGCGTTGGCGCCTCTCTGCCCCTTCAAACCGGTCCGGAACACCACGTGACGCAAGTGACTGGCAACCCGGCCCTCAGCCAATCCTGGCGCTGCTGCAGTGCCAGGATTGGCTGAGGGCACAGCCTACTCCTCGCCCGCCGCCTGCCCATTAGGAGGGGCTCCTAATGGGCATGCGCAAGGCAGTAAAAACACAAGTACGCATGACTGGGCACGGGCTAAAAAATTAAGCTCCATGCCCACTCATGCGCACTTGTGCTGCCTTTCCCTGGCATCACAAGTGCGCAATGCATGTCAGTCAACATGACGCCGGACCTCCCACGGTCCGACGTCATGCTGACTGACATTCACGAGGAGGGAGCTGCGGGCGCGGCCAGGGGCGGGGGGGGCTACGCCCCCACGCCCCAATGGACGCATCGCGCCTGGACTTGTCCCAATAAATACATGACCCAACTTCTGTGGCTTAGCCTAGTGCCCAAAGCAGGGACGGATCAGATCTGGGGCAATGGGAGTCCAGGAAGAAAAGGATCAAACCAGGGGCAATAGGAGTCCATTAGACATGACATTTGATCTCTGTCTTTCAAAGCACAGCAAATGAGACAAGATAAAAACAACATTTGAAAGCATCTTTAATGCACATTCACTTTCTGTGGCTGTTCTTTGCCAGCCTGAGCTCTCTCACCAGCACAGGCCAATAGGCCTGAAAACTAGCTTGCCCTGATAACAATTGACCTGACAACGAGTTGGTGAACACCTTTTTCTGCAGGATGGATTCTCAAAATGCAAATCTTCTATCCACAAGGCTTGTTACATTAGGAAAGCAGACGGGGAAACCAACAAAATAATTCTTGCCTATTATAGTATTCTGTGAGAATCCATGTAATGCAATCCCCCATCTACAGGCAGCCACACAGAAATATAACAATCCGCCCTTGAACATCTGACTAACATGCTTCTCACACTAAATACGTCATGCCTACTGTCATGTTTCATAACAAACACATCAGACCGATACCTGCGATCTTTGGTTTGTCAACATAACCACTCAGTCCGGCTGAACGGAGTATAGGCTTTCCCACAAGGGAAAAAATGCCATATTAGCATTTTATTTCAGTAACAGTACACAATTGGTACATTAGAGAGCCAATCTGCACGAAGGGATGAAAGATGTAGCCGAGTGGATGACGACCAGCCGCCTGAAACTGAACTCAGACAAGACGGAGGTCCTCATCCTGGGCCCCTCGCCCTCCGCCTGGGACGACTCCTGGTGGCCCCCCGCCCTGGGCACCGCACCCAAACCGACAGACCACGCACGCAACCTGGGCTTCATCCTGGACTCCTCCCTCTCCATGACCAGGCAAGTCAACGCCGTCTCCTCGGCGTGCTTCAACATCCTACGCATGCTACGGAAGATCTTCTGGTGGATCCCCACCGAGACCAGGAAGACCGTCACCCAGGCCCTCGTCACCAGCCGACTGGACTACGGCAACGCACTCTACGCCGGTACCACCGCCAAGCTCCAGAAGAGACTCCAGCGGATCCAGAACGCCTCAGCCAGACTCATCCTCGACATCCCACGAAACAGCCACATCTCCGGACACCTGAGAGACCTGCATTGGCTCCCCGTCAACAAAAGAATCACCTTCCGTCTCCTCACCCACGCACACAAAGCCCTTCACGACCAAGGCCCGAGCTACCTCAACAACCGAATCAACTTCTACGCTCCCAAACGCCACCTCCGATCAGCCAGCCACGCCCTCGCCGCCGTCCCCCGCATCCGAAGAGCGACAACAGGAGGAAGGTCCTTCTCCTACCTGGCCGCCAAGACCTGGAACTCCCTCCCGACCGACCTGCGCCTGACCCAAGACCACCTCTCCTTCAGGAAGAAGCTGAAGACCTGGCTGTTCGAGCAGTAACGGCACCCCCCCCACCAAGCGCCTTGAGACCCTACGGGTAAGTAGTGCGCTCTATAAATGCCTTGATTGATTGATTGAATATTTTGGCGTAGCTAAAGACCCTCTTCTCAGTAGTGCTTCTTAAAGCTCTTTTTCTATTGATCCCATAAGGCTATTAATAGCTGCTCTGTCTAGCCAGACCTAAAAAACTAATATTGAACTGTAAAAACACGCCAGGATATCAGATCACACTCTTACTTAAAAAAAAAAAAAAAACATCTGCAGAGGTCTATTATCAAAGCTTCTACAATATGTACAATAATATAACATTCTAATCTTAATGGCTGGGGGAGGGGATTGCGGGAGTTTCTAAGTTGGCCACCCTACCAATGCAGGTATACATATATACAAATCCCTTGTAGATAGAGCAACTGTGTTCCAGGGCAGGACTGGAAAGGGGACAAACACGTATTTGATGGGGGTGCAGTGAAAGGAGTTTTTTTCCCATCAAGGTTAAACCTAATAGCCCCTCCTGAAAAAGGTGAAATGTGCAAAAGCATGAAATTTCTACATGCAGAATTTCCCACAATGTAGAAAGTATGTAGGTACAAATTTAACACATTCACAAACTTCCTGATATGCTTTGTGAATCCCTCTAAATCTGTCCAGAGTCAAAAAATTGCTCCCACCGTAGGAGTAATCCTACAAAATCAGGGGGCCCAAAGATTTTAGCCATGCAACTTTTTCTAAATCTGCATATTCAAATTAAATTCAGCAGTCACAGGTTCAAGCAACTCAAGTTTTCTTCGACCTCAGGCCCTTTCTAACCACAACCAACCTCAGAGTGCTGATTGCATTATTCAAGAGCGGAGGAGCTACTCTTTGACTGAATATTTCCAATACAAATATCTCACTCGCAGTCTCATTACAAACCTGTAGCGTTTGGAGATTAGATTAAAAACGACATACATGGCGACACCCTGTCATTCTTCTGCTGTTCCCTCACTCACTCATCTCTCGGTAGCTTGGTAATACCGCTCCAAGGTACACAAAACCACAAAATTCAAATTCAAGTGCGTTCAACTAGGATCCGTATCCGCCACAGGTCTGCTACAGAGTTGTGTCTTCTGATTTCTTAGTGTTGCCCGTTATACTGGATGTCGAGGGTGTTCCGCCTACACAGAGTACAAACTTTTTTTTGAAACCCTAACACCAATCTATATCTTTTGCAATTGTAGTAACTGTTGCTTCTTCAACGTGTTTCAGATAAAAATTATATATATTTTTTGGGGGGATAATATTTTCCCTCAAACCATCACAACATCCCCCTATTTTTTAAATTCTTCGGGCTGACCGATTTTTCCGAGACCTTGGCCTCTCCCTCCCCCCCGACCTGTTTCCTTCTGATGCTCCAAAACTCAGGGTTTCCCTAGCTGCGTCTCCAAATTTTACTGTTCAAAGCAGAAATTGCCAGTTTTAAATGGTATGTACTGGCATGGACAATGGCTGCATGTTGCATGAAATGGTGGCCCCCATTACAATGAAACTGGGAACACCAATGCTGTCTTTTCGCCCATCAAATTTGCAATTCCATAGGGATCGATAACTTTGGGATGAAGTAATATCTCTGTATGCCCACCTGGACCCTTAGGGTGAACTGGGAAATGGGGAGATTCCACTGGAAACCGTGTTATTTGACCAGGAGTAGAGCTTTCAACAGAATCGGGATTTACTCCAAACCTGTAATATAAATGGTCTACCTCCAATGGAGCTAACCTGCTCCCAAAAATATTCACCCGATTTATTCACCGCTTTTGTTCTTTTAGAAAGTATATGGTGCTCTCCTGCTTTCTTGGCATCCAAACTGTTATTTCCACGGGGAGAGGTTTAACCTCAGACCTGGCTCTAGGATTCCAGATTTGGATGAACCCAGAAGCCCATCCCCAGAATTGCAGGCTCTGGCTGTGCCCACATTGGACGCAAATACTTTTCGACTTGTAATTCAAAAACACCATGAACATTAGCTTCCAGGATGCAATGGCAGAACTGGTGCCCACTTGCTAGAAGTTTGCTTCCTAGCCCCTTGATTTAAACTAATGTGTCTGGACAAAATGGGTCACTTCCCAGTGTTCAGTAAAACAGAGGAACCGCTGACACTGGCAGCAGACCTGAACCAACGGTCATTAAAGATGGCGATCAAGGAGATTTGCCGGGGGTCCCTAGGAGGTACACCCCTCTAGCATCAAGTCCTATTCAATCCTCCAGATAGTTCATCAGCTGTAGAGCACGCGTTTTTTTAAATCTGTTCAACAGGTCGTTTCTTTAAATAGTTTCTGGAAAAAAGTACTTTTTGTTATGAAGCAATAATAGCCTTCTTCTTGAGAAGTCGGCCTTCTGGCTTAAGTAGAAGGCGTATTGTTTGAACCTGTTAAATGTTCCTCTAACAACAATAATCCTCTAAGTGACAATAGAAAAACGAGGAGGGTTCAGGTCAGGAAGTGCCTGTGTTGCCTGGAGCTTTTCTGCGTAACAATGTTTCAAAATACCACCTCCTCCTCTCCTGATGGCCTAACTAATGCTCCTTATTTTAGCATTGACTAGGACTAAATCAACATGCTCACTAGATCCTTCAGAGAGGGTTAACCTCGATGGCTCGGGATCTAGCTTGGACTGGTTTCAGCCCCACTGACAGATCACCTGCACTTAGTCACTTTCCAAACTCCTTTCGGGGTTTTTAAGTATCTGGTATGCGGTGGTCCCCAGAGCTCAGCTCTTTGGACCAGCCTGTTTAATATCTGTATCCAGCCTCTGTCTTGCCTCATGTCGACCTTTGAACTTCTACATTTACATGCATGCTAAGGACACTTAGATCCTCTTCAAATCGCTGGGTAACCAAGTTATCAGAGCGAAACTGGCAGTAGCGGGCATCGGGCGTTTCCCCAAAAGGCTAGAAGAGTGGGCGGCGGATGACGATTTTGTTTCTGGGGGCTGGTTTTGTAGAAGTGTTGCAATATCAGCCCCCAGTAACAAAAGAAGCAGTGCTGAGGACCGGTTTAGTTAAGCAGCAGTGGTACACACTTGCACCCTCGCCTGGACCTCTCCAGTCCTGTCCCGGGGGCTGGTCTGATAAAAGTGCAAGGGCTGCTTTGTGTACTCAGTCCGGCCCTGCAGCAACACATGTTCTACAGTCTTGTGGAGGTCAGATACCGGATGGATAATCATTGTCAGAATATTAACAATGACCAGATGTAGGTCATGGTGCTGGTGGCAGTGCCAATGTCTGGGGTACCATTTCTCAGCCCTTACGTCAAGGTGCCTGGGATACTTTCACACAGAGGTCAAGAGCACAGGCCTCAGACACCAACCTTTCTTTATGGGCTCAGGTTGATGCTGTGTTTTCTCCGCACGTTTTCCTGTGATTGGTATCATAATTGGGTATCAACAAGCTCATCATAAGAGTACATATTTAATGTTAAGTAAAGCAATATTTATGAATATTGTACTTACACTTGGGAAGAATGATCTATGTAACCGGTCAAACCTTCTGTGCAAGTCTAGGAACGACAAATAACCACCTTCTGGCAATGCTGTTTCTATTTTATTTGATCATCTTTATCATTCTTTTTTTCTCTGCTAATTCTGTCTTTCCCCTACTTTTCAGGTTACAAAGTGATCTGCTCTCACATTCAGCTTCTCCCCCACTGAGTATATAGACAATGAAATCCTTCCAACGTGTAAGTATAGCCACCTGTGTTGTTCCACTTTTAACATCTTAATTTCATTTTCTCCCTCAATTTCGAGTCTTTACCAGTATTTTTAGGCTACAGTATAAGCGGCTCACACAGTAGTATTGAGCTTCTCCTCAACTGATTAAGTCCTGAATTATTCGGGTTTCGCTATTGAAATTCCCTTGGCAGACATTGATTCATAGTAAAACAAGCATTTGCAATGCAATAGGTCTCGCATTTACGCGAGTTTCAGCTATTGACATTGCAAATAACAATGCCTTTTATTTTTGTTTTTAAACATACATAAAAGGCAGTCATTTACAGTGCCAATAGCTTAAACTTGTGAAAATGCGAGACCTATTGCATTGTAAATGCTTTTTGTTTGGTAGACACAGGGCAATAAATGATTTGCCCAGAATCACAGGATGTTTGAGGCTCCCGCCAGACTTGAACTTGGTTATCCAACTTTAAAGTCAGCTTTAGACCACCCCAGCAATCAGCTGCACCCATAAAAGATCCAAGAATCAGCTTTCCTTATGATGGCTGCTTAGCTGGTTTTCCAAATGGCATGAACATTATTTTTTACCTTTATCTATACATACTTAAGACAGACAGACAATGCTAGTGGGAAACTTTAAAGAGTTCTAGTGCTGCGTTGATGATCCATCATTAATAGTCAAAGTAAACCAATTACGGTGGTAATGCTAGTTTTAACTCTTTAAGCCATGTAAGGAGTTGGAAGAACCTTGCTAAGTGGCACTAATAACTATGGACATAACTTTCAACATTGTTGGTGTGGGGAGGGCAACCAGACATTTTAGAATGAAAGGCACTATGAAATCGGCGGCTGCTTTTAACGGGCGAAAGGGGGGTTGCCCTACTAGCATCCGGGAGGAAAGAGAATGTACACCATGGAGCAGCTTTAAATAAAGTGCTCACTGCTTCGTGCTAATTGCAACACAGATTCTGTTTTTTTATGGAAAGATTTGAGGAGCGAGACAAGTCCTCGTACGCATGTGCTGGTTGGGGCGGGGGCTATCGCTCGCCCATGAGGCACCCACAAGGAGAGTGATGTCAGCATAATGGGAGTGTCGGGAGGAAGCGGCAATGGTTAACTTTTAAATGGGGCGCTTATGCTGTGGCCCAGGCGTTTTCAGCAGAGCCCCATTGAAATAAATGGTAATGGGCAGGACTGGCATATTTCCACGAAGTGACGTGGGTGGCAACAACTAAAGGACTCCCTTCATGTTTGTACTGCTGTTTAAGCCTCCTGATTGGATGTTGGAAGCTGGGGGAGTGGGCTGTGGAAGAGTTTGTCTACGCAGCTCCGATTTCATTTCGGGGATAATCAGAATGCAGCAGGTGTGCTGTATTCTACGTGTTCTTGTTGGCTGTTTATTATCCAGGAGGGACACCGGTTCAAACTATGTACTGCATAGCATTACGGATTGTTGGCAGGCTGGGGTGTAAAAACTTGTTTTAAGTAGGCAGTAGTAGGCCTTACATGATGTGAAGAGAAAGTCTTTGGCAGCGACCTCATGCTCAATTACTGTTTAAAAAGCTGATTTAGTGGGTTTTCGAACGACTAAGAGATATCATAGTTGGACGAGGTTGTGCATGTGTTTTCCTCACAATGCACTGTCTACATCTCAAAATTGGCACTTTTAATAGATCTGATCGTAGCAGTCGTTGGACTCCTCTTTCCATGGATGTTGCTCTGCTACAGATGCCAATGCAATTCTAGTCTAGAGCAATGTATCAGAACCCTACCACTGGACTGAGGCATAACTATAGCGCTTAAAAGCCACTGAGTGAAAGTACGCCAGACGTAAAACCAGCTTAGTGCAGAGATGGCGTGAACGTGCATGTTCATTCTGTTACCCGCCGCACCTGAACCACAGGACTCACTTGCTCACAGCTCATTACAGCTAATAAAGATGATTTGCACACCACAAAAACGTAACTGTTGAAGATATTCAATGCAGATTGATGTGGGGTCTTTTGAAATGTGTTTAACTCTTTCAAGTCTACAGATTCACATTTGCTTTATAAACCACCTTGCTCTCAATTTTGCCTTAAATGCTCCATTTGCCCTTTCTTTTTTTCTCAAAAGTTTTGCGACTAGCACTTGGCCACAACTTTCACGCCCTACCACTTTCAAATGTTACCAGCCGCCACTGCCTATGCAAGTGATTGAGGAGACCTGAGACCTTTCTGTAGCCAACAAGGAGTCGAGCGCTTTCCGTCCAGCGAACGCGCAGGATTTTAACATACGGAAAACCACGTGTTACCAATGGCATGTTCAGATGTCAGATAAAATAGTTCTAGTGTGGGATACCCTCTAAAAGTGAATTATGACTGCATTTCCCCTGTTAATTACTTCACCGCCTTCCTGCCCCCTCAGGGACGCAACACATCTCCATCGATTTGAGTGAGACTTAAAATAAAAAACACCACAGCGTCGCTTAAACGAGGTCCTGAAACCTATGCCATGGCGACACTTCAAAACAGAAGGCTTGCTCTGCACTTGCAGCTAAAAAACTTAAAGCCGTACTTTTACAACATGCCTGTCATGGCCGACGGCAAAGGAAGAAAGAATCGGATAGATTTTTGTTTTCTTGTAGATTTATATAGCGCGAACTCGACCCGAAGGTATTGGAGCGCTTTACATGGGCACTAGTTACGTTATTGAAGGACACCTTCAGTTTTTAGACACGGGGTGATTAGGCAATTTGCCTAGAATCACACAATGCTGAACCCATGCCGAGGCTCAGAGCCAAAGTCAGCAGCTCTGGCCGTCAGGCTGCATCCTCTCTCTGAAGCAGCACGAGGCTACCGCCGTTAAACGTCTCGGACTCAGAGGCAGGCGCGGGGTCACCGTTAAATTAGTAAAGTGAGACATTGCAACATTTAGATTATCCTAAGCAAAAAGAGCATAGAACAAAAGGGGGAGGGCTGGTTTCAGAAATCAGCGTTCAGTCAGCCCCCATTTCGCTTTGAATGAATTCAAAAATCAAAAGCAGTTACCTTATGCATACAGTACTGCGGGACACTGAAAGGTGTTCCTCTGTACCTGAATTAAAGGTGGGAAGATGTTCTTTGGCAGAGGAGTCCGTTGTTTACGAGTTTAATGTACCTCCGGCCCACAAATCCACGTGAAGTGCATGTTCAAAACAAGTTACCTAATAAAATGAAAACGTTTATATAGTGCGAACTCGACCCGTAGGTATTGGAGCACTTTAAATGGGCACCAGTTGCGTTATTCAAGGACACCTTCAGTTTTTTAGACATGGGAGATTAGGCGATTTGCCTAGAATCAACCAATGCTGAACCCACACCGAGGCTCAAATCTGGTTCCTCAGAGCCAAAGTCGGCAGCTCTGGCCATGAGGCCGCATCCTCTCCCTGAAGCAGCACGAGGCTACCGCCGTTAAACATCTCGGACACAGAGGCAGGTGCGGGGTCACCGTAAATAAGTAAAGTGAGAGTGCGTCATATAGATTATCCTAAGCAAAAATAGCATAGAACAAAAGGGGGAGGGCTGGTTTCGGAAATCAGCGTTCAGTCAGCCCCCATTTCACTTTGAATGAATTAAAAAATCAAGAGCAGTAACCTTATGCATACAGTACTGCGGGACACTGAAAGGTGTTCCTCTGTGCCTGAATTAAAGGTGGGAAGATGTTCTTTGGCAGAGGAGTCCGTTGTTTACGAGTTTAATGTACCTCCGGCCCACAAATCCACATGAAGGGCATGTTCAAAACAAGTTACCTAATAAAACCAGACAAGCCCAGCGGAGCGTGGCGCACGCGCTTGGCGGGGGAGCGCATTCCGGGCGGGGGAGCGGACCCTTTGAAGTGCGATGCCAAACGGATTGCATGGCGGCACGATGCACGTGATTGTGCGTGTGCTCGCCATGCAATCCGCTTTTCGGAGCACTTTTGGGAGCCCCTTACAATAGTCTCGCTTAGCATTCGCTTACGCGATAGCAAGGCGAGACCTAAAAAGTTGTAAGGCATGGTGCTTGGATTCAAATAATACTTGTTCTGTTGATGACCCTGGGAATAATATAGATGAGGTTGAAACGCTGTTGACACAACCGTTTCGTAGAGCACACATTTTGATGAAGAGTGTGTGTGTGGACTGAGATTTATTCTCTTCACAGACTGTCATATTAGTCATTCAACTCCATTGTTTTCCGCACATACAGTCTGTCACTCAATATCACTGTGAGATCATTTAAATACAATGGCGATCTTCATAAAATATATTGCATTGATGAATATTAAGTAGTCTTATAATAAGCTATTGTTGATTTTACTTTTTACTCCAGTGATGGTAACTTTACATTGAGACATCAGCCAGGGGCTTCAGTGCGCAGGGCAACATCAAGGACGGCAACCAAGACAGCGAAAAGGGTGTATGAGACTTCTGGATTGCGGGACGAGTCAAAATCTTCATAACCATAATCCTGTCTCAGGTTGTCCCCTCGGGCAGGAGCACCTTCTGCAGACAGAATAGATATGTTCCAGCTTTTATACCAGGTCTGAGACGTCAAACACAAGACAACTATCTACTCCAAGAAGAAGCTCATGCACTACAAAAGCAGATCCCCGCCAAGTGCCCAATCCCATGAGGTCCGGATACTCTCCACGCAGGCCATGTAGCTATCCCTGCACCAAGGTTTCACACCTGATAGGCCAGATTGTCAAGTGTCTATAGTAATGTGTCAGCTACCTAGGCAACTCCTTACCCAGGGAGAAGAGCATTTCTAGGAGATTGGAAAGGAGTCTGCGTGCTTTAATAAAGACGTGTCAAAAAGTACTTTACTGCCTTTTTCAGGTATGGACACATGGTCTTCACCATCACAGCTCAAAGACCTTTTTAGAATATCCAGCACAACATGCTACACCTTCCACTCTATGGCACCAACACTGAAGACAAGGCCACAAGGATGAAAACAAAATCAAAAACTTTACAAAAGTCCAGGAGCTTCAGGAGACGGGATTGGTGAAACATTCTGCTTCAGGGATCTGCTAGATGGTGGTCCAATTAGTGGGTTCAAATGACTAAATGCGCCAATAAAATTACGTGCAGACGTCACTCTGATACTGGCACATGCACTAGAAGAAAGGGGATCTATAAGAGAGGCAACCGATGAAAGCAATAGGCTCCATAAAGTCAAGGCCCTGCAGCCTTCTTGCATTTCCAGATCAGTGCAATGCGGGGATATAAGCATTAGGAGTTTTTTTCCCCTCAAGAGTCAAACGCAGCAGCATTTCTGTCTCAGGCATTCAGACCAGTACTGAGTCTAAAGGAATGTCACAATGAAAGCCACACATGGCCTTCAGACATGGTGCATCTGGAACAAAAATAGATAGGCATGTTATGTAAACGCTTCCAAAATGTTTAGTGAATGAACACAAACCCTTTCTCAGAAATGAACCTGTACAGAGTGGATGACTCTTAGGTACGTGTTCAATAATTAACCAGTACATCTCCCTGAGCCGGCGAAAAGGGGATCAATAAATAGCTACACTGGTGTTTGCCTGAAAGCTTTAAAGAATGCACACATAGATTAGGCAATCTGATGTTTCTAGAGTGGAACTATTGCAGTGGTATCACAAGAGCAAAGCCTGGTATAATGACGCATTGTTTCTCACTGCCAACATGGCGCACAGATTCTTTTAAATGTAGATTGACGCTGTGGTACGATTGGTTGATTTACTGCACTGCATTATGTAGCCACCTTGGAAAGTTGACTTTCTTCAAACAGCCACGCACGAATAGATAAAGTGCAACATTATTGCATCCAAGAGTGAGAAAATCTCCTAGGCTTTCATTATCTAGATAAATGTCAGAAATTCATCCAATGATATCGATATTGCTAACTTGTATTTGTATCACTAACAAACTTGTTAAAACTGTTGAAAGATGGGGAGTCAAAAGTTTGGATGGAATAACTAACAGGGTTTTGCGTGTGTAAAAAATGCTATCTATGGTCGTGGCCAGCCAAAGGCCAAAATGGCCAGGGTAATGAAATGGCTCTTTTTACATGATCACCTCCAGAGTACTGGACTGATGCTGGTGTTTTTTCGACTCGAGTGCACAAAGGCCTGATAATCAGACCTCAGTGCCAGTGTTCTAACCCCTGACTAAATGTATGTTAAATTGGCTATCCCCAATTGGCATAAACGGACATATTTATAAGCCTCTAGTATATGGTACCAAGGGTACCCAGTGCATGTAATTTAGAAGGTCCACGCAGGGCTGCAGCACTTATTGTGCCACCGGTGTGCGACAAAGTACAAATGTGCTCTCAGTCTGCCACTGCAGCCTGGAAGAACAGTTTTAAACTCCTAATTCGACTTTGCCTTTTAAACCAGTAGCAAAGCCCGACTTCCCTCAATAGTATATATGCCTCCCCTAGAGAAGGCCTATCGAGCCCCAAGGCAGGGAGCAGTATTTATTAAGTGCCACATGTACTTTAATATGACACAGCAGTAAAACATCCAAATTGTTGTTTTTGCTGTAGAAAAGCTAGTAGCCCCATTGGCTAGTACTGAGGTACAGGCCGACATCTCAGCCCTGCTAACTCCTGCATGGAACTACTAAAATGGGTACTTCAAGGTATCAAATTCATCGTGGCATTAAACCGGACTTGATACTCAAGTCGAATTATTCATCGTGGCATTAAACCTGACTTGATACTCAAGTCGAATTATTGTCACTTTTAAGGAAAGACTACTTTTATAAAGTTGCCACTCAGCTGCCCAGTTTATCTGGTGGCCTTTTACAGTTGCTGGCCACCAGACTGCGATCTGTCTCCTGGGGAGTCATATGAACAACTCCCAGGCTCAGGAACCATAGAGGCATGTCACAGAGGACGGCATTACCTCCCTCATGTAGGAAGCCACACAGGGTGTTGGCCTAAAAGGAGAGCTTCAAAGGAAAACCTACCTTTTGTGGGTAAATGGCAATCACACTCGAGAAGGGCTGCCTCTTTGTTCAGGTAGATGGGCTTGCAGCGGGAACAGAGGAAAAACCAGTAACCAAACAATTTTTTCAGTGGACGTGTAGCCCCAGTTAGTCACACCTCTAGGGTGGGCTACCAAGCTCCTCATAATCAACCAAGGGTTCAGACATTTTGAGAGCGGGCAAAATTGTGCACTCTGGGATTGTTATATGCCACACATAGCCAGAAATCGTCATAGGGCAGGAGGGATATTGGTAGCCCATTGGCTAGTGACAGCTACATTCCCTAGGTCACTTTCCGGGATAAATATGGCACCTCTAGCACCCTGAGCCTCAGATGACACCTAGACTGGAGAAAAGACCAAAGAAATAATGTCCTGCTGACCCCTGGACATGACTATAGAGGATGCACCAACCTCTGGACTGCACCTGCTGTTCCTTGGGCTAGTGAAGGGAACTGTGCTGGTGGTACCTGACTTGTGGAAAAGTCGCTCCCGAGCCCCAGACCGAAGCAGTGACTCCAAGGGTCAGTTGACTGAACACCTGTTTCAGCACCAGGGCCATAAAAGCTGGAGTAGACCATTCTGGCTAGCCAGTAGCCATTTTCAAGGAATCGCTGCTCACTGCAGACATGCAACCAAGAAGACCTCCGCCCGTACTCAAAAGTTGCACCGGTTTCTGCCGGGCCAGGGAGAGTCGCCAGAGTGTGGATTGGTCACCCCAGTCTGACACTTGCCCTCAGCAAAGGAAAATACTGGACCTGCTGTGACTGGAGTTCGGCAGCCCAGACAATGCTGGACTACTACTGGCCCCAAGAGGACTTTGAGAGACCCCAACCACTGTGGCCAGAGTCACTGCACCTTACCGTGGAATGAGGAATAACCGCAAGGAGACCCCAAGTCGACCGCACAGAATTCATAGCATCTTTCAGCAACCTCTGCATCAGGATCACCATATTATAGTCACAGCGGTTTTGATATAAAGTGTGGAATTGGACCGGAGACTGTATTTGTGACTAGGTTACTGTTCAAATATACCTTATTGGCTTCTCTGACCTTTCCTTTGTTGGAATTGGTCACGCAGTCTTTCTTATTCTGATGTTTTGGTGTTTCTAAATGTGTTACACTGGCTCCTTTGTTTAAGCCTTACTGCTCGAAGCCACAGCTACCCCGGGTCAAGCAAGAGGTTTTACAAACGAGCCTGACTGGACCTAAGATGGGTTTGTGAGTGTATTACACGGAGAGGTCACACAACTACACTATGTATTACCACAAAATCCTCACAGCCAGGCAGTCTTGGGTGGTGTCAGACAAATCAACTTTTGCCTCCTTGCTGTGGTCCCCAGGATGGCCCAGAGACCGGCAACGCAGCTCCTTATCTGGGGATGTTTAGAACTGGAGACGATGGCTGATTCTGCTTTCTGGGCTCCGCTCTGATGGAATTACTTGCCGTGTTCTTTTTGCTGGCCCTAAATGGTCGACCTGTATTGTGCAAGCATGTTGGTCATGTGCACTGGTGCCAGTGTTGGTGCTGTGCCTGGATTAGCGACTTCAGAGTTGAGAGCAGGCACGTTCGGACACACCAAGACACTGTCGACAACACAGCTGAGCTGAATGGCTAAGCCCACGGGAGACTGGCAGAAGTTGCCGGAGTTGAGGGACTTTGTTCCTCAGTGGAAGGATGAGCGCAGGGAGCCCCGGTATCCTGAGGAGAATACAGTCAGCCTAAGCTGGGCCTACACCAGGACTGCAGGGCACCTGGGAACTGGACATTTTTGGTACACAAGGAGGTGCCCAGAGTGGAGGTGGCTTCTGGCAGATGGAGCACCTTAGTTGAGAAAGGCTTATTGGCATTTCTTTCATACAGTTGCTTCTATGTTGGGGGGTTGGCAGATGGGTGAAATTCCTCGGTCATATTACTATATCTTAAAGACCACCGTGAAATGTGTTAATTAAAGTTAAACCTGAACATTTTCGTCTTTCTCAGGTAAACAGGAATAGTTGCGTGCCTCTAGCAGGCAGATAAAGAAAGTGATAGTTAAAAACAGACTTGTGGATTCTGTGCTTGCTTGGGATCTGGTTTTCTCTGACTGCTTGGCTAATTTGTGTTTTGGTAGCACCAAGCTGTGTATAGTGTCATTCTGCATTTTCTGCCCATAGCCTGGTGTGCGAGTAGTGCTAGAAAAACAAACACTGGCAAAGCCAACAAGCGAGGCTTCCGTTTTTCAGTTTCAGTGCTTGTTCTATTACTGACAGCACAAAGATAGTGGTGGTAATAGCAAGTAGCAGTGGTATTCAAAGTGGTAATTGTGAAGGCATTGGTAATGGTAATGGTGCTATGTACAAAATGCATATATGACAAATAATTATATGTGTAGATTAAGTGCACTTTGTAGATGTAAAATAGATAGCCCATCCTGCGTTGCAAAACAAGCACTTAATAGCAGGTAGAGTGATACATGAAACAGCCAATAGCACGTAGTCAGAGGTGCAATTCACTAAAGCGGTTAGTCAGCACTCCTCAAGAGGAGTGCTGCGTTTTCTGATCATGTTTTGTGTGGCAGTTTTTCTATGTGTGTATGATAGAAGATTTAACAGCTGCTGCTTGTGCTGAACCTGTGTTGTATGTGAGGGAACCTGCACAGCTGCTGTGTGCACAGTCTGTGTGTGTGTAAACGAAACTTGTTCTGACTGGCTGCTCGTTATTTAAGAGGAAAGTTGGCGCTGCTGTTTCCACTGCTCTGTGTTCAAAAGAAGGTTTCACTTTTTCTTGCTGTGTCATGTGCTTTGGGATTGCGCGTCTTTTTAAGAGGGACAAAACTGAAAATTATTTCTCTTGTGAAACTCCTGTAGTTTCGGTTACACAAAATTGTGGGAAATTGTATATGATGTATATTTGACCGGTATCTTGCCTGAAAATTCAAAGGCATATCTCGCATATGAAAGGACCTGCCAGACACCAGCGGGGAACTAATTGAAGTAGAAAATGTCCCAGTGCTGTGGTTTTAACATTCCTGAAAGACTTTTTCTGCTCAAACCAGTCTCCCATGCATGAAAGATACCCATAAAAGCGCAACTACATAATGGGAAAAAAATGAAAAATTAGCATAAAGAGAAATATGAAAAGTTTGACTGGGGGCCAGAGCCCCATTATCCAGGGAGAAGAAATAGCAAAAGAAGGGAGACGAGACAGAGACATGGAGAAATAACAGAGAGAGACAGAGGTACAGAGAGAGAGAGAGAGAGAGAGAGAGAGAGAGAGAGAGAGAGAGAGAGAGAGAGAGAGAGAGAGAGAGAGTGTGAGAGAGTGTGTGTGTGTGAGAGAGGGAGAGAGAGCTACACAGAAAGAGAGAGAGCTACAAAGAAAGAGAGAGAGAGAGAGACGGAGAGAGAGAGGCAGCGAGAGAGACAGCGAGAGAGAGAGGGTGAGAGACAGCGAGAGAGCGAGAGAGAGGGTGGGAGAGACGACGAGAGAGAGCAAAAGAAAGTGTGTGTATCGATTTATGTGCTGCATTTAGATCCCCGCTCAAGCGCTGTGCGACTTGTGCCCCCCCCCCCCCCCCCCCCCCACCAGATGCCGACTTCTAGGGGCAAAGAGTTTTCATGTTTATTTTGGTTTTAAAAGCACCTGCTGTCGCATTCCTTACAGCAGTTTCCAGGCAACAATAAACATGTCAAGATAACTCCGGTGATTAATGTTCTTCCTGGAGAGAGATCAGAGTTTTGTGGAGTTGAGGTTTTGACTGATCATAAAATAGCACAAAGGGTTCATGTGCCTGCTGCAATGAACGTGTACCATGCAGATCACAAAGTGCATATAATGTAAATAGGTCAGTGGGTTACTGCTTTTCTAAGAGACATCCTTTTTGTTACTTGCCGTTTAATAGTCAAAATCCTAATACAGAACAGTGAATTATTAACTGTAATTAAAGAACTGCAAGCACACTGCAAAGTATAGATTATAGCATAGAGTAATGTTGCAAAAATAATTAATTTGGGTAGAAATCGATTCTTATTAATTGAGAGAACCCCCTATTATGGTGTTCCATTTTCAATTCTGAGTCTGTGCACACCAAGCACTCTTAAACTATACTGCCTACCAGTATGGGTGACGTCACTCCTACACCTTCTAGCCCTCTGGCTGATGTAACATTTCCTATACGCTAATTTACACACACATAAGATTGAGTGTAAGGGATGCAAAGTGGTTTAACACCCTACACTGGTATGAGTTACACTATATAAAAATTAAATGCATCTGACAGAGTGGTTATGGAGACTTGAGGGGCAACATTAAAAGGTGGTGTTGAGGGAATCATATGTGGAGGTGGTCACCACCTCTACTACGGATGGGGGACGCCGACAAACACTGTTGCACCAGGCGCCACCAGCGCTAAAGCTGGCCCTGGCTGCATTGGTCTACCACCTTACTAACTGTGTTGTCTGTGACCGATGCCAAATGGTGGGTGATACAATAGAGAAGGCTGGAAGTGTCTCTTCAATAATAAGGTCAGGTGGGGCAGCTCTTCTTTAAAGGACACACACACACACACACACACACACACACACACACACACACACACACACACACACACACACACACACACACACACACACACACACACACACACACACACACACACACACACACACACACACACACACACACACACACACACACACACACACACACACACACACACACACACACACACACACACACACACACACACACACACACACACACACACACACACACACACACACACACACACACACACACACACACACACACACACACACACACACACACACACACACACACACACACACACACACACGTTTATTATGTCACATTTGCCGAACATATGAACAAAAAGAGTTAGAGGTACAGGGCACAAAGGTCTCAGAATCGACAAGGCTTTTAAATATGTATTTGAGGGACATAAATACTCTAACCATCCTCTCACATTCTTAGCAATCAAGACTCTAAATCCCACATTGACTTGCTCACTCTCTCCATTCTAGGAACTTTCTGGTACATAGTGCTGTGTCCATTCTGAGCCCAACAACAATGCAACATTACTACTGACCCCGCCCCTTACTCCGCTCCCTCCATCACCGGCCACTAACACGTCTTATAGACAGGTACAGGCCCCTAGATTCAAGGATAGCATATGGTGCATTGCACTGGATGACAATCCAAGCGAACTATCAAGACCTGCTCTGTCCAAAAATAACAATTCTGTCCTTTGACATCAAAACGACGGATTTCAGGGCTAGTGACTGTTTCCCCTGCATGAAAAATTTAATACACTTTGCAAAATAATTTGAATGTGCCAATGTAATTAGTTCAAATGCTCTGTATTTTCATTTCAGGGCCCTGAAAGCTAATTTCAGCAAACACTGGGAAAATCCAGGGGCGGTTCCTCCGCTAAGGCGGAGGAGCGTCGCCCCACTGCTTTACAGCAGTGCAAAGTAAAAATAAAATGATAATTAACCCGTTATCATCATCATTTTAGTTTTAGTATTGCAGTTACAATGCAGTGCAGCCAGGATGTTAGGGCGGGGTGGGGCCGGCCTCCCCTGACGTCGAGACCAGAGGAGGAGTGATGGCTGCACCTTAAGTGCGCATGTCGGTTTGGCCTGTCTTCTTTGCCGGCCAAACAGCCATGCACACTTTGCATGTTCTCCACAGGCTGTATTGTACAGCCTGTGTGGAGAATATGACCTGCCTCCCAGTCCCTCTGCGCGCCGAAACACGGTGCTCAGACCAATCACAACGCTGCAGTAAGGCAGCATTGTGATTGGTCAGACGATTGAGAGGCTGTGTACTTCCAGGTTCCTGCAGGAGGAGAGAAGGCGGCTGGTGATGGGGATCACCAGGTAAGTTTTGTTTTCTTTTATATTATTTTTTTTCTCACGCACACCCCCCTTCCTCCACCCTGTCCTTTGCCACTGTTCCCTACCAGCCACCACTGGTCAAACCAATAGGTCACGCCTTTTTGACCTCTTGGGTGTGCCAGTGCTTTCTGCAGATGCTGCACAGCAACTCTAAAAAAAAACGTAAAAAGTAAAGAACAGAAAAAAGTCACAATTACGTGAATGTGCGCTGCTGACAGAAGTATCATTCTTAATGTGTGAATGGTGATGATATAGGTGCGCACGTGTCACCACGCATACAGGATGACTTTTATTCATTCTTTTATTTAGTGTAAATAAGAAAATTAATTTTCACTTGCACTAAAGCCCCTTTTTGAAAACTGAGCAACCTGCTGGAAATGGCAGCTGCTGGCCCTCAAAAAAGAATGAAAACAATTTACATTAGGACGGGATGTATGGGGAGCGGCAAAAGAGAAGTGGAGACAGCTGGTGGGAGAAGTTAAGGTGTTGCAAAGGAAAGTAGATGGGGAAAAGCAATAAAATCTTGACTGGACGAAAGAATGAAAGAGCTGGGGATGTAGGCATGAGAGAACAACAAGGAGTGTAGGAGAGTAGTGGGTTAGGGGCAAATATTTAAGGGGGAAGCAGCACACAATGGAGAGAACAAGAACACAAATACACTGTTATGGAGTGCTTAAAGAAAAAGAAGAAAGCAGGACGCTGAATGTGAGTAGTGGAAGTATAGCTAAAGTATACACAGTGCTTAATTTGAGCCAGTGGTTTCCGGTGCTCAGCACAGCACTTATTCATCAACATCGGCACTTTTCATGAGCACTAGTTAAGGGCACATTCATTTATGGTAGGTGCTGGGAGACTAAGTGATTTTCCCAGAATCAAAGGTTGTGGAGCCGACGCAGTGACTCGAACATGGCTCCCCACCCAGCTGTGAAGTTAGCAGCTCTGGCCATTTCACCATTTTCATGTCTGTAGTTGGTTCTGTTTTAGGCGACGCCAAGAGGAGAAATGGACTGGTGCAAGCTGCCACTTGATGAAAGCCCCGGCCCTTATTTTGTTTTAGAATTTTAACCACTGATTATACAGGCTGTAGATGAGGTACATACATAAAAAGAAGTAATGCCATCAAATCAGAAGCAAACTAATAAGAGACTAGGAAGCTAACCAATGATAAGCAAGTGGCTGGTTTTAAGCCCAATACGTTTTGGTACAGTCCAGAAGAGATCTCTCAACAACAGACTGCTAAACTATTTGCAGGCAAGACCTAAAAAGACTGGCTGTGTGTGGGAGGGGGCCACTCGCCGGTGATCAACTGCAGCTTCAAAGCCAACATATTTAGTATTTTTTTACAATCAACTTTCCATGTAAAGACATGCATACTGCTACCTCATCTATCCCTGGTATGCAGCGTACATTACATGGAAAAATATGTCCACTTATAAAATAAATGTTCCATGCAACGTAAACACAACTTTTTACCAGCGCTGTGGCGGAAAATGTCTAAAGAGTTTTCACGGCTGCCAAATGTCCTATGCCAACATATTTATATCACAAGGCTGCATATAAGGCCAAGAGCTGCCAACCAGAGATCTACAACTTTGCATTCAACAGACTTTGCAAGACTAGAAACATTGAGCTGTGCCTTCACCACTGCTAAATGCACTTCCTAACCTCAGTGGCCAAATATTTTGGCTCTGCGCCTCACAGATGATTTAGCTAATGTGTGGTAGGGAATGCACAAGCTCCATGATGCAACCTTCTGTGAATCTAAGAGCAACCATGACACAATTGGAGAACACCGCAGAAAGAAAATTCTCACTGTGGATTTCTTTTTGCCTAGTTGGAGTCGGTTACGATTTAATGACCCGTTTTATATACTTATATTTATTTCGCTGTTTTATAGTGCGGACAGGATTTTCTATTTTTTTCTTTTAACAGCAATTCCTTAATCCCTTAACTGCTGGACCTTACATCCCCCAGTACCGAGCCTTTTTATGTCTATTTGGGGTAGTTCATGCTTAGGGCTCCATAACTTTTTTCCACATAAGGTATCCATGTCAAAATTATGTCCCTTTTTCCAACATACTGGGAATTTTTAAAGCACCCTGGGTTTGTGGATTGCCCTGGAGGGAACTGAAAAATAGGAAAAAAGTGCTCTGGATAAAAGTGTCTTTTTGTTGCCTAAAAATATCATCAACAAAAGGTTTGCTGTGCTAAATTCACCATCTTCCCAACTTTCAGGAGTATGCAGAGCGGAATAAAAAAAAAAAAAACATTACGACAATTTGGGCATTTTTCAAAGAGGTAGCCCATTTTTACTTTTTTGTGCTCTCAACTAACTCCGGGAGGAGCAGGCATAGTGCCTCTACACGGAGGTCCACGGAGTTGGAAAGAAACTCTGTGGAACTCCGCTCCGCTCTGCTTCCTCCCCCCTCCCAAATAATTATAAAGTAAAAAAAAAAAGGCACTTACCTGCTGTGGCTGCCTCCTCCTTGCTATGACCGCTCTCCTTGCTCGTCCTCAGAAGGAGAGCGGCCATGGCGAGGAGAAGGCAGCACAGTGCCGTTTTTCTTACTTTATATTTACTTTGGCAGAGTGGAGGGGCCGGCTAACTACGCTTCACAAGGGAGTCGTAGTTTTTCTAAACTCTGCGTTCGCAACGGAACACGGAATATGCAAAACTACGTAAACTACACTGGCAGAGCGTAGTTACCCGCCCGGGCTTACTCTCAATCTACTTCCAGTTTGTGTTGGAAACCAGTGTGAAACCCACGGGTGATCCACAAAGCTACAGATTTCAGAAAAGTAGACAACATTTTGAAATCAGCAAGGGGTCCTATGTGTAGATCCATCAAGGTTTTCCCAAAGAAACTAACTGTTACAGTAAACAATAAAGAAATACTGAAAATAAGTAGAAAACAACTGCCATTTGTAACAACGTTTTCATCTTTTTGTCACAATGGCCGATTTGCAAAAGCAAGGTACCATTATGTCCACTTAACTAATGAGCTGCCCTGTAAAATGGTTTTTCATTGTGTACAGAGTATAGACCAATTTATAAGGTGAAAAATGGTTTATCACGGAATCCTATGTATTTTTTTAAATGGGCGCAAGATATGGTGTTTAGAGGTAGTGCTTATGTATACATCTCTGTATTTGTAGGTACCTGTACTAGCATATGATTTAGAGGGTATTTTTCAAAATGACTTCTTTCTTACACACTGGCGTCCATTTGGAATGCACAACTGCAGTGAAATCGAATTGGAAATAACAAATGGTCTACTATTCTATGCTCCCACATGTCTTCCGATAAAAATGGTACCTCACTTGTTTGGGTGATCTAGTACCTGCAACAGAAAACACCCAAAACACAACATAGATATCTAAAACTTTTCAACTGAAAACTGACCTTTTCGTTCCACTGTGGATAGCTGTGGATTAGGGGCCTAGCAAACTTGAAAGTTTTTGAAAACTAGACACCTGGGGAAATCCAAGGTGGGGTCACTTGCAAGGCTCTCACCAGGTTTTACTACCCAGAATTCCTTGCACACCGCAATCCTTGACAAAACCCCCCAAATTTTTCTCACATTTCTGTGATGGAAAGTTCTGGAATCTGCGAGGAGATGGTACATCACTTGTGTGGGTAGGCCTAGTGCCAGTGACAGGAAAAGGTCCAAAACACAACATGGATACATCACATTTTTCCTCTCAAAACTAACTTTTTTTTTTTGTGCAAAATGGGTAGTTGTGGATTTTGGGCACTAGCTCAGCCGGCAACTAGGGAGACCTAGAAAACGTGCACATTTTTGAAAACTAGACACCATAGGGTGACTTGTGTGGCTCATAATACCTTGCAAACTTTGACTAAAACTTCCTTCCACCCAGCATTCCGTAAAGTCTCCCGATAAAAATGAAGGTGCCTTGCAAGGGGACTCCCATTGACCCTGGTTTGATCTGTTCCTGTCACAGGTACTAGGCTCAACTAAGTGTCGCAGCAATTTTATCTGCACAAGTGGGACAACGCTGTGTGGTAGGAATTTTGTGGATTCCTGCTGATTCCGAAAGCTTCCATTACAAAAATATAAGGAAGATGGGTGATTTCAGGCAAAGTCTAGGGCATTGTGGGTAAGGAAACCTTGTAGGATCAATGCAAGGAACACACCTTGAAAACCATGGTTGCTAGATTTCAAAAGATTCTGTGGTTTGTAAGTTTCCATGGGTGGCAGCTAAGTACAGCCCCAAATCCACAGCTACCCCCATTGCTGATCTCTTCATGTAGCGCTATATGGCCGTTTGTGTCAAGGTCTCTTGGCCCACCCACTCAAGTGAGGTACCATTTTTATTGGGAGACATGGGGGAATGCTGTGTAGTAGGAAATTTGTTCTACCCTTTTAGAGAAATCAGCGTTTAAAAATGTGCATAGGATGGGCATGAAGGGGCTAATGATGCAAAAACCTTTGCGTTATCTGGACCATTGGTGTCCAGATATGCCGGATTGACCCATCAAGGTGGATCCTGATTCGCTGCCTGTAACATGGAGAGTATGTTGTAGCAGTCATTAACGGGACCAGAATCCTGAAGACAAAAATATATATACCAAAGTGCTGTCTGCTCAAACGGGACACAGATTCCAAAATTACAATATATTTATAGTGAAGTATCAACTGTTCTGAAAAAACTTCATTTAAAAAAAAGAGAGAAAAACATGGTCATAGATCAGACGCTGTGGCTAAATGCCATTTTACAGGCTATACAGTGGATGTTGGTTGCCTGCAGTGGGCTGGGCACCAGGTCAAACCAACGCTGCACATGGTTTAAGGCCATGCACTGCAGGGGGTTGGGTGGCAGTGGGAGGTTGGGTGCAGGGTCTGGACACAGTGGCAGCTGGCAGGGAACGGGGAAGGCGGGGCCTGGTAAGAGGGGTGACCAAAACAAAAAACAACAAAACCCACTTACCTCTTCGGCCGACCGCGTCTCTGCTTCGTTTCCCTGCAGACGTCCCAGAATGGAAGCAGGAAGCACACACAAGCTACTCTAACCACTCACAGTGCTGCACTGCAGAGCTGTGATTGGTCTGAGTGCCGTGGTTTGGTGCTCAGGTGGAGAATGGGAGCCTGGGCATGTTTTCCACCCATGCAGTAATGCAGAATGGGTGGAGAACATGCAAAATACGCATGAATGTTTGGCTGGCCCAAGATGGGTGGAAAAACAATCATGCGCACACAGAGTGAAAAAATAACACATAACAATGTGGGGGGAGGTCTAAGGGAAAATTTTAACAGAACAAAAGACCAGCAGGTTGTGTTTCCCCTAAAGAGCAATAATAACAACACTGAAACAACCTGGGTCTAGGGCTGAGCAAAGAGTGTACACTAAATGGCCAAGGTATACCCCATTCTTATACTTGTAGAACGATATGGTGGTTTGCAGCCCCTATAATATACTCCCGAGTGATCCACAAACTGTATTGATAGCTATTCACATTGAATCCATCGTAGGGTAGCTCTTCTACACCATATATGAGTGCAAGTGGCAAGTATAGAGGTTAGAGTACTGTCTTGAGCGGTGGCTGGGTGCTGCGCACGCGCAGTGCGAGTGATGGAATGAGAGTTAGCGTTCACTCTACTGCACATGCGCGGTTTCGGAATTTTCCATGACGGGCATCGCTTTGGACACCTATTCCGGCCCGTTTCACCTGTATCGACTTTGGTCCCAATGTGGATAAATAGAGTTTGTCGTCCCTTCCGCCGACACCTCCGGTCTTGATTCAAAGACCGCCCCGGGGTACCGACGGATAGGTGAGTTTTCCTCTCAGCTCTTTCCTCTACTCATAACTTCGAACGTGCCAGGCATTTTGACTTAATCTGCGATTTAATTTCTTAAGTATACGCTACCGATGGGAGGGTATAGAGACTATCTTGGGTTCCCTTCCACCGGTGATTACTCGTTGTTTTGGTCCATTTGACCTGACTGAAAAGACCTTTAATGACCTAGGGATCTGTCTTTGAGGCTTATCTTTGATGCTTGCATTATGCCTCTATGTTGCCCTATTATTGGTCTAAATTTACCATAGAGCCGGTACGGTAGCAAACACCTAACCGTTCCTTGCATACATGGTTTTGTGTCCGGTCTTTTACAAGTTTTCCACCTCTTTTGACTACCATTTGATTTATGATATTTTTATTGACCAGATTTGCCATTCACTAATACATGGGTGCTTTTCTCATGTTTTTAAGCCATGCTTCCAAGAGGAGAGTTTTTACAGGTATAACCAGTTGCAACCTGTTTTCTCTTTCTCCTACTGTTCTTCTGGTTTAGAGCGGGGCCCCTTTCCCTGAGTTGAGACCAGGTTGAGGTGAGGGCAGTACCCACTTGACATGGGTAAGTGCAATTCAATTTACTACACTGAATGCCATACAGCATTAATATATGCGTGTTTCTAGGTCATTTAGGATTAATGACTTTTGGCTGAGTATATTTGTATACACTGGGCTATTGTTTCCTTCTTATTTTTCCACAGGTATCCGGTTTTGATTGCTTCTGACCTGACCGGTGCGGTAGGAATAGTTTATTCACACACCCCTACTTTTTGATTCTTGGTTTTCACGTTTTCTCACATTTAACCACAGCAGTATTATAGGTCCTGACGAAAGCCCTGATACTTTTGATCGATTACGGGCAGAAACATGTTGACCGATCTTGCTATGGACAATAGCATAATGTCAAACTAATTTATGCCATATTGCCATTTTGCTTTTTAATCGTGACAAGGGTCCTCTATCAATAAAGAACTTTTGAGCACCCTTAGCCATTTTTTAACTCACACCATTATAATTTCATACTGCTGACTTTAGGATCTCCCGCTTTGATCTTTGGGTAAAATTTCATCCCAGACAATACCCGTGAGAGATCAGGTGACAATCCTCCTTTGTTGCTTCTTCTATGCTAGTGACCAGATCGCTGCTTTATGAACTGGTCCAGCAGGTTGAAGTACACAGACCCAAATGATAATAAAAACTAACCACCTTAAGTGATTGATGGGTCCTGTTCAAGGAGGTGCTCTCTTATAGAGTCGTCACATTAAGAATGGGGTATACCTTGGCCATTTAGTGTACACTCTTTGCTCAGCCCTAGACCCAGGTTGTTTCAGTGTTGTTATTATTGCACTTACAGAGTGCCCACCACTCCTCCCCCTGTGACTGTAGACCCGCCCGGCCCGCACTAACCCAGCCCCACAGCCACCAAAAATAGAATGATAATACCAAAGTTATCATTTTATTTTTCCTTTTTTCACAGCTTTGAGAGCAGTGGGGTGACGCTCCTCCACCTTGGCGGAGGAGCAACCCCAGTCTGCCCATAAGCTAAGTCATTCATCTAACCCACTGCAGCCCATGGCTGAAGGCCGTGTGCAGAGGGAAGTTGGGTGCAGGTTGCCTGACTGGGTTTGGGGTTGGTCGAGATGGTCTCCTGCATGAGGTGGTGCATATTGGCAAGTGGAGTTCCATCGAGGTGGGGATAATGTTGTCATATTTCTTCTGCCCTTTGATGGAGCATACTAAGGTGTGTGGGATGCCCTTATTCATGCTGGCATTAAGTGCTTCAATGCCTTCTTAAGGGAAGTAAGCACAATATAAATGCAATTTTAGTACAATACAATCTACACTTGACTGAACATAAGAGTACTGTACATGTCTGACTGCCTTCAGGACTAGAGATCACAAAGAAACATGCAGTATTCTGCATAAAGTTGTATTTCGTACCAACAAAGTGGTCTACACCAGTCTGAACCAGGTAAGCAGGAACCCACCCACAAAAAGGACAAGAAAGGAGTGCCATAGAACACACGAGTGATAGAACCATGCTATACAAATGACAACCAATCAAAATAACATAACATTAAGCGAATAAGATTATAAATCTTTTAAACAAGCATGGTTTAAAGTAGCTCAAACCGGACCGGGTGGCATTATTTTCAGACTGGCTTAAGGACGGTGTCTCGGATTGTGCTATGGTCAAAGCTCATACTATATTATGCAAGAAATTATGCTATCATACCATTATAACTTTAAATAGCTCCAAAAGTTACAGCATTATTATTTTTTTATAAATTTGAGGGAAGGCGTATGTTAGTTTCAGTGTGGTAGAAGACGAGCAGAGCGCACCCTAATCAGCTAAAAACTCACAATGCCTTGTTATTCCAGTTCTTCATGCATATTATGCACATATTTTACTGTGCATCAAATGTCATAGGAGGGCTGAATTATAGAGCCAATACCCTCACAATCTTGCTAGACCATTAGATTTGATATTTTTATCTCAGTTATTTTATGCAAATCCCTTCTGGCATATCAATCCTTGAAGTTTCGGGACTCTGCATAATTATGGGCCTCATTCATCAGGATGAATAACTGGGGATAACAATCTGATCGTAGTATCTTTAAAGCACCAACATTTCAAAGATACAGAAGAGATCATATTTTCACTCCACTTTCATGCTATTTCCTATCTCATCAAAGGGTCCCTGTGGCTGCATTATGCAAGAGTCCTCCTTTGTCATTCATCTAACCAAGCTCCCGGTCGCTAAGGGCTATGTGCAAGTACACTCTTTCGCAAAAAGACATAAATATGCAACAATATTGGTATTCACAGAAATCAATATCTCCAACAACTGATTTTTTTAAGTCGCACAACACTCATCTATGTATTTCCAAACTACGGATCCAGACTGTAGATTATTGATATTAACTTTCTGAAAAGTCACAGACCCAATCCTGGGCTGCAAAGTATAAGACTAGGGTATAAGCAGAGACACTTGAATTATGCCACCAGCAAGAAAAGGCACACACAAATATCAGTGACAGATCTTGGGACAGTATTACTACATTATTTTGTCTTTTTTTTTGTTTTACACATTTATTTATTTATAAAGTTTTATATAGCGCGAACCAGATCCCGAAGGATATCAGAGCACTTTACATGAGGATCAATTGAATCACACGTTACATATTACATCCAAGCATAGTAAGACACAGGCACCGAGACAATGTTACGGTAATTCATCAGAGGGAGGGGGAGGAAGATGACACAGCGGAGAGACGGGGAGAACTGTGCTCAATGTCCACCTGGGTAGGTGATGGCCGAGGGGAGAGACCAGGGCCGATCTCCTCTTTAGCTGTCTAGCACCTCCACCGGGCATTAGCCATGTTGCTCAGGTCTCTATGGTCAGGAAGAACAAGAATAGCAGATATTCATGGATACAATCATTACAGTCGCATGGTCAACGCGGTTATGTACGCTGGCTAGACCCGGAGGTAGAGAGCTCTACAAGTGGTTCCACAATGTTACAAAATTACGTTAGTTTACAGGTTACATCAGTTGCAAGAATAAAAAACATTTAAAGAGCATAGAGGACGAGGTAAATGGAGCGAAGAAGGGTAAGGGGGTAGGGTAAGGGGTAGGAGGGAGATACGACGGAGAGACGAAGGGAAAGTCTGCCCAAGGACCGGCTGGATAGGTGACGGCTGAGGGGGAAGTCCACAGCCCATCTTTATCTATCAGGTATCTCCACCGGGCATCGGCCAAATAGCTAAGTCTCAACAGAGAAACATTAAAGGAGCATAGAAGACTAGATAAAGGAGCAGAGAAGGGTAAGGGGGTAGGGTAAAGGGGAAGGAGGAAGATACGAAGGAGAGTCTGCCCAAAGTCCGGCTGGGTAGGTGACGGCCGAGGGGGGGGGGGGGGGGGAGGGGGGGGAGTCCACAGCCCATCTCCTCTATAGCTTTCAGGTAGCTCCACAGGGCATCGGCCAAATGACTAGGTCTCAACGGTCGGAGGAGAGTTCACAGGTTCTATGACCTGATAGAAAAGCGGGATGGGGGATAGGTTCATGGTATGGTCGATGTCCAGTTTATGTCCCAGAGCGGTAGAACATGTTAAGGTTGTCTGGGCAGTGGTTTCACCTCATTAGTAACAGTTTAACACTCACATACAGCAATAGGCAATTACAAGGTGACCAGCCAACATCTGAGTGGGGCCTCTCACTGCAAAGTAGCGTGTTGCTACGTTTTTACTACCTTTTCAGTCCATTTAAGCTAGAAACAAATTTTTGTGTGTCAAATCTGCAAATTACTCAGAAGATGATGGATTGTGTGTCAAATGAAGCAAATCTATAATTATGTGGAAAGCACCACAGCCACACAATGGCATAATTCTAGTGGTACTATGTATAAGGGTTAATAATAGGGAGTGCTGGGAGCGCTAGGTGGCGCCTGACCGTCATGGATGCCTTTCCGTGAGGCTCCCGACGCCGGTCCCCGCAAATCCGCCTGATTCCCCCCTGGACTGCCCTGGCCGGCCACGATCTGGGCGCTGGGGTGTGTGAAGCTGCCCTGCTGCCCCACGCCGGCTCCTGGGGCGCTGTGATCACCGGGGACATGCCTAGACGACGCGCAGCCCGGCCGGCGGCGGACGGTGGCGGCTGCGGAGCCACGACCCGGGCAGGCAGCAAATTTAGCTCGCGGCGCCCACGAGGGGCACAGGCCTGACCCGGCCGGGGACGAGGACGCGGCGGCCGCGAGGCTGCCGCGGGTGCTGTGGATGCCGGCTGGGTGCTGTCCTGCTTCGCGGATACAGTCCGGAGCCCCTGGAATGCAGTGATTGGACTTCCCCCGTGCGGAACCCGATGACAGATTAGGTGGTGAGTGCGGCGGCGTGGGACCGCTTCACCGGGGCGACTGCGGGGGTCGGGTGCGGAGGGGAGACCCCCCCATCGGGCCGTGCGTCGGCGGCCGGGGGACCCGGACCCCCGCTCCCCCCCCTTCTCTCTACCTTCTCCTCCTGGCTACGGCGCGGACCCAGCCCCATTGCTCCGAGACTGGCTGCCGGTTCCGGGTGTGGGGGGGCCCTCCTTGACTCGGGCCGCGCATCGGCGGTCGGGAGGTGTCGGTGCGGTTCCCCCCCCCCCCCCTCCCCTCATCGCTCGGGGCTCCAGCTGAAGAGATCCGACAGTCGGCACCGGGGAGAACGCACTGGCGAGGCGTCCCCCCTGGAGAGGTGGGCTCTGCACGGGAGTGATGGCCCTGGCGACTCCCGGCTGCGGTGCTCTTGAGGAACGATACGCTGGCCTGGGACTGTGGGCTGCGTTGCTGGACCTCGCTTCGCTGGGGGAGGCCTACGGACGCGACTGCGGCGGGGGATCGGACTCGCTGCCCCGCTGAGGAGCTCATCAGAGATTGACCGCTGGGGCTGGTGGTGCCAGCCCCTTTCCAACCGCGGGTTCCCCCCGCCGTCCCCCTGCTGGTCCCACGTCCGCTCGGGCACCCGCTGACATCCTGCTGGTGTATCTTCAGTCCGTTGCCCCGACTCACTGACAGCCGCCCCAGAAATGGGTAAAGACAAAGCCAATAAGCCGGCGTCCGGGGCCACCCAAACCAGGATGGACAAATTCACGACCTCCGACAAGGGGCCCGGCCCCGCGGCCGCGCTGGCCCCGGCCCCCGCTACAGACCTTGCTGCCATCCTGCAGGCCATCAACTCCTCCCGCGCCTCCCTCGAGGGCATGGTGGGAGAGGTCAAGGTGGACATTGCTCTTCTCCGGCAGGATCTGCGGAATGCCACTGCCCACATTTCAGAAGCCGAGTCCCGGATATCCACCGCTGAGGATGACATCCGCCACCTACAGGACCAGGTTCGGGAGCTGACCACCCACTCTAAGGAACTACACCGCCGGGTCGAGGATGCAGAAAACCGCGCTCGGCGCAGCAACCTGCGCTTAGTGGGATTTCCGGAGGGAGTTGAATCGGGCCGGGCGGACGATTTCATGGAGCGCTGGTTCCGGTCCTGGATGCCGGCGGACAGCCTATCTACTTCGTTCGTGGTGGTGAGAGCCCATCGTTCCCTGGCCCCCAGGCCCGCCCCCCCGGCCGTTCATCCTCAAGCTCTTGAACTTCCGCGACCGGGACGCCATTCTCCGCGAGGCCCGCTGCAAGGGTGCCCTCCACTACCAGAACCACAAAATCATGATATTCCCGGACTGCACCCGTGAAGTCCAAGAGCTGCGCCGTTCCTACATGGAAGTGAAACAAAAGCTGCGCTCCCTGGGACTCCAATATCAACTCCAGTTCCCGGCCCGCCTCCGGGTCGTCTTCCAGCACAAGACTCTGTTTTTCGATACCCCGCGGGCGGCCTGGACCTGGTTGACGGAGGAGCACCCCCTGCAGTGCTCTGGGCGCGGATCGCCTACGGGTATGCGGGGGGGGACGGGGAAGGCCCCGGACATCGAAGACCCGTCGGCGGCACCGCACATTACCCCGGGAGCGCACAGCGGAGGAGGCGGTCACCACGCGCTCTGGGAGACGGTCACGCCGGGGGTCGAGAACCTCCTCTGCCGCACACGCCAGTCCCGTGGCAGATGGACGGCGGGCCGTGTCGCCCCGGCTCACGGGCCCTGCAACCCAACCGGCCGAGTTGGTGGACACTTCGGACCTCTCTCGCAGCCCTAACATTTGACTTTCTTTGCTTCTTTTGGGGGAGGGGGGGTGGGGGATGCCTGGGCGGGGGGTGGAATGCTCCGCTATCAGTGTTGCTCTTGGCCAGGGCAGGTAAATCAGGCTTGACTTTAGTTGTATCAGGGGTCCACTAGCGCTCAAGCCCAAGCGTTTTAGCTTGGTGGTTCTTCCATTTGGTTCGGGCGACAGATGCTTCCGTTTTCGAAGTATAG
Organism: Triturus cristatus; assembly: GCF_964204655.1. Classification (NCBI taxonomy): domain Eukaryota; kingdom Metazoa; phylum Chordata; class Amphibia; order Caudata; family Salamandridae; genus Triturus; species Triturus cristatus. The sequence continues at coordinate 889,190,765 of NC_140589.1, forward strand.
GGTGGGGGGTTGGGGTTGGTTTGGGGTTGTTTCTTCCTCGTTGGGGAGCTTTTGTTGGTGGGGGATGACTCCCTCTTATCTGTTGTGCTAAGGTATCATGTGCTGTTTGACCTGTTCTCTCGCCCGATGTCCCGCTGTCCTTCCTCTCTAGGGGCCTGCTCAGACGCGCCTCCAATGGCCCCCTCTTCTGTCCTAGACCATGGCTGACCCACCTGTCCCTAGGGCCGCCATGCGCATACTATCCTGGAACGTCAATGGTCTTCTGGACCGTTTTAAACGCGTGGCGGTCCTCAAATATGCGCAACGTGCAGAGATTGATGTACTCCTCCTCCAGGAGACTCACCTGTTGGGTAACAACTGCCCCTTCCTTGGCCGTTACGGTTATGACAGGGTATGGCATTCAGGTTTTGCACGGGGATCCCGAGGGGTGGCCATTTTGCTTCGCAAGTCCTTCCCCTTTGTCCTGACCCGGGTGCATTTGGACCCGCAAGGTATGGTAGTGGTGGTTTCTGGCGCTCTGGAGGGGCGGCCCCTTACCCTGATGTCCCTTTACGCGGCACCATCCCTCTTGCCGTCGGCCCTCTCCCACGCAGCGGGTCTCCTCCCGACACCCCCGGCGGGTTCCCTCATTCTCGGCGGAGACTTCAACGCTGTCTACTCGCCCCACCTGGACTCGACGGGCCCGGTCTCCCTGACCCGCGTCGCCCGTGCAAAACAGCTCTCATCCTGGGCTGAATCGCAGGGCCTCTGCGATGTCTGGAGGATCTGGCACCCGCAGGCGCGCCAATACACCCACACGTCGGCGGCCCATCACTCCCATGCCCGGATCAACCTCATCTTCGTACCCTCCACCGAATGTGCGGGGGTGCGGGATGTACGCATTCTCTCGAGGGGCCTTTCGGACCACTCGCCAGTGCTCCTCGCTCTCGGCCCCCCCCCCCCTCTCTGCCCGTCCGATGTAGCGTCTGAACGCCTGGTTCCTCCACGACAAGGCTTTTCGGAAGGCGGTCGGGGGCGAAATAGCCGAGTATTATTCTCATAATGAGGGCTCTGTCATCTCCCCTGCCGTCCTGTGGGAGGCTGGCAAGGTGACTGTCCGGGGCGCCGCTAAGGGGCATCTGCAACGCCAACGGCGGGCCCAATCCCAGAAGCTCGCGGAATGCGAAGCCCAAGCCTTGGAACTAGAGCGCAGTCTGGGGTACTTGGATGATGCCGCACGGTCTCGTCGCTGCGGGAAGAGATTCGCCTACACTCCCTGGAGGCGGCGAAGATTCTATGGCGCTCCTCGGTGGCCCGGGTTTACGGCTGGGGAGACAAAAACGGCACTCTTCTCCACCGACTGGCGACCTATCCCCGGGCGGGAAGGATCATTCCGGCCATCGCGGACCCGGCGGGTGGCATCCACACGGCCTCGGTGGCGATAGCCCAGGCGTTCGCTGACTATTATTCCCAGCTGTACCGCCACAGGCCGTCCACGCTCTCCCTAGAGGAGTTGCTGGGGACGAGCGGGGCGACGCTTCCGCGGCTGCAGCCTGAGGTTTCTGAGACCCTTGATTCGCCGATCGAGCTGCAGGAGATTGAAGAGGCTATCGGCCACCTGGCGCCTGGGAAGACCCCGGGACCCGACGGGTTCCCCCAGGAGTACTACGCTCACTATCGTGAGACTCTGGCCCCGAGGCTTCGGGACCTATTTGCGGCCGTGGTGGAGACGGGCTTGTTCCGGCCCGAAACGGACACAGCAACCATAGTTGCCCTCCCCAAGACACAGCCTCCCTCGCGATCCTGCTCCGACTACCGGCCGATATCCCTTATCAATACCGAACTCAAAATCTATGCTACGGTCCTGGCGCAGCGGTTGCGCCCGTCGCTTGCCTCCCTGGTCCACCCGGATCAATGTGGCTTTATGCCGGAGCGGGGGACCAGACACTGCCTGCGGCGCCTACACCTTGCGATGGCGCACCGCGGCCGCCTTTCCCCCTATCTGGCCCTCCTCTTGGTCGACTTTGAAAAGGCCTTCGACTCCGTGGGATGGGCGTACTTAGGTGACGTCCTGGAGCGCATGGGCTTCGGTCTATGGTTCCGTGCCATGGTAGCGGTCCTGTATGCGCACCCGTGGGCCCATGTGTTGGTCAATGGGGCTCTATCTCGCCCGTTTCCCATAGATCGGGGGACGCGCCAGGGATGTCCGCTCTCGCCCCTCCTTTTCGCTTTGGCCATGGAACCCCTGGCGGTGCTGATTCGCGTGGATCCCGTTCTTCGCGGATGGGAATGGCCAGATGTGGCCCCCGATAAGATTGCCCTATACGCGGACGATGTCCTCCTCTATCTTTCTGATCCAGCGACCTCGGGGCCCCGGGTCCGCCGGATCCTCCATCGGTTTGGCCAGGCGTCGGGTCTCCATCTGAACCCCAAAAAAATCCGTTCTGGTCCCGTTACACCCGTCGCGGGAATGTTTCGACTGGCAATCGGATATTTCCCTCCGGAGACTCTCCTTTAAATACCTGGGGATCTGGGTCACCCTCCTTCCGGAACTCTGCTGGGCCCTCGATGTGGCTCCAGTAGTCAACAAAACCAGATCAGATATGCTCCGGTGGCAGGCCCTCCCATTGAATCCGCTAGGGAGAGTCGCCTTATATAAGATGATGATCCTCCCCAAGTTTCTTTACATGCTACAAAACACTCCATGCCCCTTTCCGTGCCCGTGGTTCCGGGACCTGGATAAGATGGTGACCAAATTCCTCTGGGGAGGCGGTAGGCCTCAGCTGGCCTTGGATCGCTGCAGGGTCCCCTCCTACGACGGCGGCCTGAGCATGACTAACCTCTACCTCTACTATCTGGCCACCCAGCTACTGGTGATCCATGACTGGTTCTCGGGTGGTTGGGGCGACCCGGCTTATCGACTCGAGGTGCACTGCCTCGGGTTCTCCTCCATCCAAAACATGCTCTATGGCACAACGATCCCCCTGTCACTCCCCGACGTCGTACGGGCTCCCTTTCTCGCGTGGCGCGCGGCCCTGCGGCACACCAGATGGTCGGTGACGTCCACGCAACTCACTCCGCTTTGGCACGGGACATGGCTACGGGAGGTGGTGGGGCTAGCGGGCTTTCGGCAGTGGGGTCTTCTTGGTATCTCCTGTCTGGGCGATATATGGCGTGGGAGCCGCATGTGTTCCTTCCAGGAGCTTCAGACCCGCTTCTCGCTGCAGCCTTCTCAATTCTACCGCTACCTTCAATTGCGCCACGCGGTCCGGGCTCACGTCCCTCTAGACTCCAGACTGCCTTCCCATAGTCCGCCTGAGGCTCAGGTGATGTTGGGGTATCTTGGGAAGGGGGGTATATCTCGCATTTATAAATCCCTGATTAACAATACCCCGGTGGACTGGAGCGGGCTAAAACAGCGGTGGGAGGCCTGGGTGGGACCCCTGGATGAGGCGGACTGGAGGGACGCCCTTATGGGCCCTCGGTCGCTTAACACCTCCGCTAGGCTGCGGCTTATCCAACTCTATTACCTCCACACTGCCTATCTGACTCCGGACCGCCTGTATCGTGCGGGCCTCCGCGTGGACGCCTCCTGCACTCGCTGTGGGGTAGCTCCGGCGGACTTTTTCCATATGGTGTGGTCTTGTTCCCGTCTGGAGGACTACTGGGCAGCGATCGAAGCCGAGCTAGCGGAGGTCCTGGGATGGGAGGTTCCCCACGAGCCTAGAATGGCCCTGCTGGGCATCATGGACGGGATGGACGGGTCTCGTAACGAGAAGTACTTCCTCGCCACTGCCCTTATGGTGGCTAAGAGAGATATAGCAGCAGTGTGGTCACAGCCAGACCCGCCCAGAGTGGCTACCTGGAGTAGAGGGGTGGATTGGTGTGCGGCCCAGGAGCGGTCGCTATACGCTGCACGGGGCTGCCCCAAAAAATTCCGCAAGATATGAGGGAAATGGGTGGGGGGCCTGTTTTGAAGGGTGGGGGCGCTGAGGGTGGGGACGGAGGATGGGGGAGGACGGGAGGGTCTTTGCAATTGCTTGTTGATGCTTCCCTGATTGCAGTTACTGATGCCTTGTTCAATGCACTGCTGTATATCATTCTTGATATTGTTCTTTATGCCGCAAAACACAATAAAAAACAGTTTATCAAAAAAAGAATAGGGAGTGCTTATGTGAGCTGTGGTTAAAATGCAACGTTGAGCATTTCAGTTTTCTGCTGGTGTACCGCGAAAAAGCATATTACACTCTTTGGCCATTACAAAATGCCTTCGTGCATAAAATGAAATGTTTCCTTGTTATAACAAAGACATGGATTGAGCTTTTGGAATGCAGCTGCATAAAACGCCTTCAGTACTGTGCAGAGCTGTAAATTTCATGTCAAAGTTGTTTAATTCGAATTTTGTATGAAACTATATTTGACGTGATATGTGTGCAAGCGCTATTGATGTAATTGCGTTCCCGAGATTTTCTGGGCTTTTGTCTGTGAAACTAAACAATACCTTCCCCTGAGCGCACAAGTGACCCCACCTAATGTCTGTCTGACGCAGTTTCCATGTTTGGGACGTACATTTTTCGCACAACACGATTGGTGGATATAACCTCATTTGTCATTTCTTGCGTCAAGAAACGGCAGCACCCACTGTTCTTCCGAAGCGACACAACAGCGCCTTTTACAGCGCAGACGTGACTGCAGAGGCCAGGAGGGTTGTTCTGGAGGTTTGTCGACAGAGACTTTCATGCAGAAGTGCGTTATTTCATGGCGACGAAAGAACCCTTTAGCTCAAGCTGGCTACAGAAGAGTGTGGGGGGGCTTGAAAGACCAGGCGGATTCTAAAAACCTTCTTACAAGTCCTGGAAACTAAGTATACCTCCGCAAGCTTCCTTACAGCATATGCTACTCAATGAATGTATTTATTTATAATTTTCTAAATATTTTACCCAATAACCCGCCCCTCCACCAACTTCTTTCATTTTGCTTTTGGGGATATAGGGAGCCGCGCGGATACGGTAAAACGGCGCGTCATATCCAGAGTATTGTCACAGAGGGCCTCCGGACGCTTGTAATTTAAAGTTCACCCATTCCTAAGAGTTGGCCTGGCTTCATGTTACGCATTCTTGTAAGTGGCATTTAAAAAAGCAGCTCCAATCCACCAATGACCACCTCAACTAGTGTAGGGCAGGCCGCCGGTATAGATGACATCATCTCCCTCTCCAGGCAGACTCTTCTATTCATCAGAGCGACAATAGACTTCATCATGATCTCGGCTAACCACACCATCAACTTTACATTACACATTCTTCAATCATACATTTTTTCTTTGAATCACTTCTCCGCCTTCGCACTGGAAGGAGTAGAGGGGTGGTTTGCTGAGCTACTATGATGGTAGGAAACTGATGCATTCCGGACCTCCATCTCCCACCACCACTGTGCCAGCAAAACCAACATCATGCATCCAGCCTACAATGCCACTGTTGGAAAAGAAGATATCCCCTTTGTAAATGTAGTCAGGTAGCCAAGTCATGTCGATGATAAGGTAGAGTTATTGAAGAGGTTATCTCTTACTTACAGGTAACAGGTAAATAGGTAAACACTCCACCAGGAGCAGCAACCTTGCTGCTCAACCCAATCTCTCCAAGTGACACACTTCCAAGCACAGGTACTCATCAACATTCCATTATATCACTATCACTGTCACACACACACGCACACAAACACACACACACACACACACACACACACACACACACACACACACATTCACACACACACACACACATTCACACTGGCTGAACCGCACAGAACGGAAAGTGTTGAACATTTTAGAAAAAAATAACCTTAAATAACGTAAAAATGTGACCCGACATTAACGTAGGAAACGCATGACAAAGTGAACTAAACTTTATTACATTATGCTCAACAAACAGTACATCAGTGATACAATGTTCACGTATCTTAATCCACTCATTAATTTTACATTTATCATTTCTATAATCAATGAAAGAATCATCAATATAGTGTGGTAACAGTCTCTGCATATCCTACAACTCCCCCCCTACTGTCCTCGATAAGCCGGCCTGTTCCCCCAAACCTTTTCCCATTTCTTTGGACACCCTCTGCTCAGGTATATTGTGTGCTCCACCTGCCAGCACCAATCTAAATCAGTTTTCCAGTCCACCACTTTCGGTAGGGCAGGTGCCCCTCAGTTCCTTGAGAGGTTACCCTTTGCCACCACCGCGGCTAATGTCGGTCAAACTTTATATATTTAGGCCAGGCCTCGTCCCCTGGGATCAACAACAAGAACCACTTCGGCTCAACTGGGACCTCTGCCCCAGAGCCGTTACCATGATCCTCCCAATTTTACACCAGTACTGCTGTGTCACCCGACATTCCCACAGCTCTTTCATTGAATTAGTCAGAATCTGGAGATAATCGCTACCTCTCTCAGGTCCTGTAAGGCCCCCACCCAATCTTCCTGGTCAATGGGCCCACGTCACCCTCCCATGCTGTTCAACGGTCCTCGGGAGACTGGGGCCGTTATTCGCTACTTTCCTGTATATTAATGATGTTGCTTTTTCCTTTAAAGAGTCCGTCAACAGTCCGTCCTCTAGCGGGGGATGCTTCTGCTAGTTCTTCACCCTGGCAGACACAGCCTCGAAGCGCATGCTTCAACTGCAGATACCTCAGCCACTCTCCTTTACCCATATCGTATTCCTGTTGAAGGGTGGCAAACGCCACATACGCCTGCCCTCTCTAGTCATCACCCAATTTTTCCAACCTGAGAAGTTCCCATTTGCCAAAACTGCGCAGCCTGCTCACCCTGCCAAGCTGATCACTATCCCACAGCGGGGTCATCGCTGTTGGCCTGCCCTCCTAGCTAAGGTACTTTGTCGCTGCCCGCCAGGTCCTTACTACTGTCCGTGTGTGTGCCGGGAGAACCTGCTCTGTTTTTTTGTCATATAGCAAGGGGAGGTAGCTCCTGGTCACCATGACTGACCTGTCCACTCTATATGCTGGCTCCAACCAATCCTCAAAGACCCAACCATTCACTGTGACCAGTTGGGAGGCCCAGTAACATATCTTGATGTCTGGAATCGCCAGTCCACCCTCATAAACACCCCTCTGCAATGTGTGCCCTGCTATGTGCGTTGTTCCCCCACTCCACAGTAGGGTCCACAGCTCGGCCTCTATCTTTTTAATAAATATTGCAAGAATGCGATAGGGTGTGTTCTGCAAAATATACAGCAGGTGTGGGAGTGTCATCTTAAATACGGCCGCACGGCCCATTAATGTCAAGGTCAATGACCACCAACGCTGGCCATCCCTTCTGAATCAGTCTAGTTGGGTTGTTAAATTCTGCTCATAAAATTCCTGTGGATCACGTGTTATGTAGACCCCCAGGTATTTGAAACCCTTAGTCTCTAGGGGAGCCTCCTACCTGGATGTCAGTCTGGGGTCCCCGCCAACCAATGGAAACAGCAGGAATTTATCCCAGTTTATGCAGTTCACTCAATAGTCTCCTAAAATACAGAACATTTGTAATTTTCTGTCTATGGATTGCTGTGGTCTCTTCAAGTACAGTAGAATGTCATCGCATACAAAGATATGCACTCGGCCCATTCATCTCCCACGCAATACCCCATATTAATGGGTCTTCTCGTACCCATGCACCCCTGTCTCGTTCCTTTCTGTAAGGGAAATACCGGGACACCGCCAAATTGACACTCACCCTGGCCCATTGGTTGTTCATATATCAGTTTCATCTAGCCGATGAAATGAAGTCCAAACCTCAGGTGGTGCAGAACTGCTAACTTGTAGCACCATACCACGCAATTAAAGGCCATTCTAGCATCCAAGGACAGAAGGGTCGCCGGGACCAAGAAACTGGCCTCCGTTACATGCAGGATCCCGAATAATCTACGCAGGTTTATCCTGGTTCCCCTATGCAGCATGAATCCAGATTGATCTGATTGATGAGAGAGGGAATCACCGCACACAGACGCATGGACAGGGCCTTCGTCAAAACCTTCACCTCATAATTGAGGGGGGGAAGATCGGTCTGTATGAACCGCAATTCGGCGGGGATTTGCCCTCCTTGGGTATTACAACTATCACTGCCGTCCTCTGGTCCAGCAGTAGGAGGCCTATCGTTTTAACTTCATTAAACATAGAGAGGAGATGTGGAGCGGTTTTGTCGAGCATACATTTGAACAGTTCCATTGCAATGCCATTTGGCCCCACCGCTTTCTCAGACTGCAGAACACGGGCCGCCAAACTAATCTCCTCCATCTTGAAGTCTCCCACCAACGAAAATGTGCTTTTCTTAAATGTGTTATTACCGTGCAGCATATTAATTTGCAGAAATCTCTAATTTCTACTGATCTTTCACAACTAGGCCTCATTTCTCTTTATATTCTTTCCTTGCCACGTTAAATGAAGGCTTCTAGAAAAGACCGATTTCATGCTTGCGTTTGACTGCAGAACAGTCATTGCTGTGAAATGTGAATGTATTAAAGAAAAATTATTTATTTCTTCCTCACACCATAGGAGTTTATCGATTTAGACAAATGCATTTGCTATGCGCTTATAATTCTCCTGATTAAACCTAGATATTGAAAATATAACGTTTCACTTATTAGACTAGTCCATTGAACACACAATGCAAGACTGAACAGCTAACAGAGTAGGTTTGCAAAGGTTCTTGTGGGAACCTTATCTAATATAGCAAATGCATAGAATGTTAGCAAATGCAGATAACACCATGTCGACTCAAGCTTTTACCATGGGAATCTAGAGGAAAGACGACAGACCATCGGAAGATCCTTCTTCATTGGCCCAGGATGATCTAACACCCGGAGTTTGTAACATATGTTTTTATGTCTCTATATAGTACATGTTCCTAGCTAGAGAGAGGATTGCAATCTATGCATCTTTTTCCCTGCCATGCGCCTTAGCACTTTACTGTGCTATTCTTACCTAAATTACTGTAAGCTACTGCTAGCAGTGATTTTCTGTTTCCTGACTATTTTGTTAGGAGACTATCTCTCTATGGGGTTCATAGCTACTGCTGTGATTAGTTCCTTTTTCCGGATTTAATAGTTGCTACTGCAGCTGCTGGGGAACTCGGCTGAATTTCCAGACTTGCTTTTTATGAGGAGTTTGATCCTTTATGGCTTTTAGCTTGTTGCTCCAAATAATCTCGCACTTTTCTGAAAAGAACCCTTTATGGGTTCTTGTTAGGTTAGTTTAGGTCCTTTAGACTAAGATAGGGGATCTTCCCTTTATGGAACATGCAGTTATTTCTTGTGTTGTCTTGAACCAAATTTTCTTGATATTTCTGTAAACCGACTTATCTGACTAACTTGAATAAAAGAAACAAAAACAATGAGTAATCTCTTAAAGAAAGATAAAGCTTTAAAAACTTTACCAAACCTCTCATCAATGACTGAACTTTAAAATATTATATGTTGATAATTTCTGCGATTTGTGCTCCATTCTAACACATCTGTCGACTGACGCAAAGTTGGAGATCTCTGGTGTAAGTTAAGGGTTGAAGCGTTTATTAATATTTCATAATTTCCACAATATCAGAACTGGGAAACTATGGAGAGGTGCATTATAACAACAAGAAGCCATAACAATCACTGTGCCTCATTCTCACAAACAAAACAAAGCACCTGGGTTGAAAAGGTGGTGGCCACAGCAGACCCTTTCAATCCTACGATTGTAGAGATGTAGAGTGTAATATGCATTAGCTGGCAAATGGATTCATCTAGTTGTGTATAACATTACACCATAGATGGCAATGGGGAACAGTGAAGCCCCTTGGCACTAGCAATAATGTTCCATGGCTTCCGCTCACAGGGGTGATTGATCGCACCAAAATTGTGTGGGCAATGAAAAGTGTGATTATTTACTAATTAATTATCATCATTACTACTATGGCCTATATTCTTTCTGTTATCATCATCATGCAGTGAAGTTGCTATGCACGTCCTCTGCTAAGTTATTTCTAAGTGCCCATGGCTTATTACTTACCAGAGGAACACTTCGAACATATGGTTCTTAAAGACTTTTCTTACCTGTTAAGGCCTGATTCCTGTTTATTGAAACCGGGCAAGCTGTTCCTTCTATGAACTAATAAATATCCCAGGCTTGCAATCACCTACTGTGATAAGCTTAGATGATTATTTATTTTTGAAACTTTCCACCTTGGATTGCAGAGTTTTAAAGTTCGATTTTACCAAATAGGTGTTGTGGAGTTACACGTTCCATACATCTATAAATCATTCTAACAGCTGTGTTTCTCCCTTGCCTCTATAGGGATCAAGAGGAAAGCTCTTCATGATGAAGAAACATGGTCCTTCTTTTCAGACCTGCGACCAGGTGAGCAACCGGATGAGGTGCTTTCTAAATCTGTACCCGCCTATCTTTGGTGAGTCCTGTATTAAGGACATTTCCTTGGTGAACTCTGGTTTTGAAATGTCACCCTATCACCAACCCATCAAATTTAGATGGGATAAATTAAAGGACATTTTTTTATAAATCTTAAGAGAAATATAATGCTATTCAACTTGCCTTCAACTTGAGATTTCACGAGGGTGTTGCCCAGGATCCCACAATGTTTAACCTTCAGTCTGGACAAGGGAGGGACCGATGCGAGCGTTTAGTAGTCAAATCGAATCAAATAAAAAACTTTATTTGGGTTACTAAGACATAAGACATCAGCATCACATCGCGTACATAATTAAAAATAGCATTTCAACAATTACAAAACACACACTTCATGTTACGATATCATATCCTGGGTACTTGTATGTTACCACCCTGTTGCGTGCCTCATAAAAGCATCAATTTATTTCAGTACTAAAAAAAAGCTACAAAAAAACGCATACAGCCCTAAAAACTACTTATGTCTCCTAATATCATCAATGGCACACTAAATGCATAAAGATTAAACAATAGGAGGCCGCCCTACAATGCGCTACCCTTCTTTCTTATTTTCTCGACTTGCAGTTATGACAAGAATTCAGTTGTTGTAAAAACATCAAAGGCAGCCTATGTTGTACAAAATTTAAAGGTTTTAACAACAGTAGAATAAAATACCTTCCTAGGCACGGCGAAAAAAAATGACTGAAAAAAAACCTAAACGAAGTGTACATTGCTCTGAAAGGTTATTACGTGGGCAGGAAGATAGTTGCCAATACAAGTAATTGTCATCGGTAAAAGCATACAAATAGTGTTCAACCAAAATCTTGTCAATAAAAACCTAAGATGAGTATGTCCCTTGACTATGTCAAAGCCCATGTAGTTGGGGGTGAGGTTATGAATTGTTGTGATGTGATATTATGTCACACAGAGGGTTGTGATGCTATTGTGATGTGTAGTTTGATTTGTGAAACACGTCGTCCCCAGATGTGGTGTGATTTGGACTCGATAGTGGCACTGCATGTTGGATTTGCATAGTTGAGTGCCATTTGGAGGAATTGTGATGTGTTAAGTGATGACCTATGATGAGTGGTACGGTGGAGGGTGTTGTGTGGTGAAGTGATACAGTATTGTGTGGCATTTTCGGTTTTGTGCTTTCGTAGGCCTCACGCATATATGGTATGTATTGAGGAGCAGTGGGGGGATGGGCTTGTGTGTGCCCAGCATTTGGATAGAGCACATAAGTGGCGGTTTACTGTCTCAGTGAACAAAAATGCAAAAATAATCCTCCTAACCGGATATGATCACAGCCTGTTGTCCGGCACAGTAGATGCCCAAGGCACTTATTCTGAGTATTAAAACTGGATGAACGACTTTTGGTTATATTGTGTTGAACTGGTGTTTCCAGCTTTTAGAGTAATTACTAGGCTCTACAATTTCAAAGAGAATAATTGAACAAATACCCACAATCCACAGTTTAGATGTGGCTTCTAATTACCTCACAATAACTTACTCTTCCTTCTAATTCGACCCCTTTGCTTTGAGGTCCTTCCTTTTTCAGGTGCACTTCAAAGCCGTCTTTGCTTGCGCCACACGTCACTTACAACCAAACCTTGTCTCAAGTGTGCCCCAAAAATATTTATTTTAAGTAGGGGTTATTCTTCAGAACACAATTCTTGTTCATCCATAAGCATAAAAAGGTGTTCTCACATCCTGCGGCATAGTGCAACTCCCTCCCCCAGTTTCTATATCCCCAGTTGGCTGAAGGTTAACCCATGGCTGCAACCCCATAGCTTGATGATACGCTTTGCAGGGACATAGACACACTACATGGCTCCTATGCGGCGCAGTGCTCGCCATGCGCAGTGGTAGGACATGCCCAGACGCAGACCCCGGACGTCTGTCCGCAGTTTACAAAGAGTAGTAACACGCAACCCCACGAGTCCACGGGCTCGGGGGCTCACCTGGGCGTTCCTGCCTTATGTAGTTCTACACCAATAGTAACCCCGAATGTGCCTCTGTATGTAATGTTTATACAAATGCCAATGTGCCTCTGTATGTAATGTTTATACAAATGCCAATAAAAAAAGATTTTTCAAGTAAGCATAATAAGGTGTTCGGTTCCTCCCTCTGTATCCCCGCTTTGCTTGAGAAGGGTGAGTTCAGTTCGAACTTCGAAGTCCACTCAGTCATCCTTCCTTCCACGGTGGGCAAGCTGAGCATTATTAAAGTGGGAGTACAGTGCTTAGAAAAGGCAGATGGGCGCTATGTGTAATCAAAACAAGTGATTACCTGTGTTCTTATAGGAGAGCTAATTCCAACTCCAGAAAAGCTGCATGAGAGAAGCTCAACAGAGAAAACAGCAATGTGAATCAGAGCGCCTCGACGCGTGCACATCATACTGAGGCACTGACAGCTGGTTGTTTGATTCGACCCTTTTGGCTACAAATTTAACAACATTTATAGTCCAAAAATATTGCCGGGAAAAACTTAAAAAGTTTCTCAAAACTCTAGAATCAGAGCAAATGTGGTGCGTTACTACATCTACTAAGTAGAGGCCGCTTTCTCTTTTTCACTACTTGAATTTTTATTCCAACTGATTTTTTTTAATACGGTTTTCTTTTCAAATTAAATATAAAAAACAGAATGTTTGCAAAATAAAGCAAATCGTGCGGCACTGTACACATGAGGATTCATTCACACTGTTGGCACCGGAAGGGAATGCGATCCGACAGACCACTGTGCTGTGTTCAGGCCCGACTAGTGTAACCAAGGGTCAGATTACAAGTTGGTTTTGTAAAATTTGCAGTGGCTGTTTTAATACTTTCTCTCTTTTCATATGATATGCATCGAATACTTTCGTTTCTGAAAGCAACTGTTACTGTAGAAACCGAAAGTTATAGACAGGACCACTGGCATTATACGGCTGGGGCAGACCAAATTATGCGGCAGGTTTGACTTACTTATGCAGCAAAAAAAGGCAAATTATGTGGCGTAATGAGGCACAGTTTGTGACAATATTACTAAATTATTTTGTCATATTTATACATGGTAACACTGTCTAGGTAGAAATTTCACTGTGTACCTTTTTAACACCCAAATATAGCAATAAACAGTTCACAGATGACCAGTCAACCTTTGTGAAGGAGTTGCCGCTATGAGGGACACGTTGCCACACTTTTAGTATCTTTGGATTCGTTTATGCTAGAAACAAGTCTTTTGTTCAAGTTTACAGATTATGCAGCAGATGATGTATTATGTGGTAAATCCATAATTATGAGGAACAAATTACACACCCGCATAATCTATTATACCATCGACTGTTGCGGGGACGTCACAGTGGCAAAGAAACTTAGGTGATAAACAACTTGATGAAGACTTTTTAGTCCTCTGTTGACAGCACAGCTGGCTTTAAAACATTATGTAACCAATTCCTTACAATATACCTAGACTGCGGTTTGTGTCAGGGGCCTATTTCTCTCTCCCCTCAAGCTTATGGCTGCTTTGTGTATTATTCCACCTCCTCTCAAGCAGTGCTTTAAATGGGCCAGTACTGTCTGGTACTGAGTACCAGCACTTTTTTTTATTTTGAGAGAGAGAGTACCTGCACTTCTCAAGAGAGAGGTAATACTTTATTTGGAGCGTACCGCCACATCTCAGACACTTCTATTTTTCCACATACAGAGTACCTGCATTGCAATACATAAGGAACAATTTTGAATTTCAAAAGTAATAAAAACCATCACACATTAAATTCTTGAGCTCATAGATTCATTGTATAAAGAAAGCAGCATGGATAGACTTATTTAAGGTTCTAATAGTGGTCGCAGCCGCACCCCTGACTTGACCTTGAATCTTCCACCACTGCTTTTGCGACCCCTTGCCTCAGAGGTGGCAAAATCAGTACCAAGCACAGAAGTTAAACAGTGTTTTGATTAACACAGTTTTCTTTCTGTAGATCCCACTCGGAGATTACACTTCAAGTTAAAAATAAATGAATTCAGAAGTGGAATGGGCACTCTTTATAATACAAACTAAAATTAGACAATATAAAAAAAACATTTTTCAAAATTGTTGCCACAGTCCATTGTAGCGAGTGTGTTGAACAGAACCGTTACTTCTGTGCTCCAAAAGAGTGATAGTCCCTTACCATTAATGGTAAATCGAAACTTATAAACAACGATAAGGAGTAAATGAAGCCAACAACACAGTTCACATACAATTTGTACTCCCTACAATTTAGTACTGGTGCGACTGACCCCTACTGTTTTTTTTTTTTTTTGGGCATCTCCCTGTGATCAAGCAATACTTTTTCTCTTTGAGGTATACACTAAGGTTCAATGATGCCACTTAGTATGAGGTCATCAGGATAAGCATGTTGTGGCATCATACCTTGGGATTTAGGGTTAAAGGCCATGTGATGTCATACCCGGTGATGTCGCGGAGGGAAAAAAAAAAAAAAAAAAAAAAAAAAGAGTGCAACTGGTCACTTTCTCCATACTTGGCATTTTGGTTAATCAGCATTCATGGCAGCCGGATTTTAAAGTTTTGAGGCAGCACAAACTGCAAGCCGAAGCTACTGACTTTGCCAACACTTGTTTTGGCAATTAGAATACTTAGGATACCGAGTGTTTTAACTGTGACACGCTCTTTCATTGGACCCTGAGGCCCTGCCATGGCAATTTCTCTTCCAATCAAGATACTCATCTTTCAGCCAATGTTCTAACCATTTAGCTCCCCCGTATGTCTGTGCTTTCCAGAATAAAGACTATTTCTACACTTCCCTTTGAACAAGGTAGAGAGGCAAATAAATATGTTCACATTTTCAAAGACAGGATCAGCGACATCCAATCCTTAAGGTCAGATGCCTCCTCCTCCCACCTTTTTTAAACAAGCATTAAAAATGCAATAGGTCTCGCCTTTTATTAAGTTAAAGCCATTTGCTTTGCTATACAATACCATTAGCAAAGCAAATGGCTTTAACTTAATCAAAGGCGAGACCTATTGCATTTTGGTGCAGAGGATAAACCACTGGGGCTGTGTGGTCCTGGGGCAGAATGTGTGTAGCTATCAATCTGCATGCATGCATGCAGTGTCCAGGATGCACTTGTGTGTGCATGAATGGGAAAGGTGTGACAGTGTGCATAAAGTTTACATTAGGCTGCCTTTTCCAGTGGAACAGGTGCGGGGAAGGCTATTTAGAGATTAGGGAAAGCGGCCTTCTAATTCTACTTATTTTGTGAATAAAATGATTTTTTTGCAGGCACCAGGAGTCTTTATAAAGAGCTAATAGCGCTGCAGGGTGTCTGTGGAGCAGATGAATGGCCAGCAATGCCACTGATGCTTTTAAAGTCCTGTCAATGTCCGTAAAAAATGAAAACAAACAAGAAAGAGAAGCTCTGCAATCTGCTCCGCGGAGCAAACAAATTCTCTGTTCTGTTTCCTGTTCCATATGTACCCAAGACCCCGCCCGAATCACAAATTGCTCGACTTAAATTTAAGAACTCCCCAATAGCTCCTACAGAAGGCAAATGAGGCTGGGTGAAGTGTGTCAGTCTGTTGAAAAACAACCTACTAAAGGCAGAGTCGGAATCTAGCACACAAAGGGAAGTCGGGGTAATAAGTCACACACTGCGTTAAGGGTTTTACATTGGGAGAGGAGTCCACGGGCACCCTTTCCAGAAATGCACTGTTAAAGCAAAAAAACCTAAAACCACCCAAACAGAAAACCAATGTTAATTCATCCAAGCAAAACCACCAGCACGAACGCCGGCAGCTTGTCAGATGCAGTAATAACTAAAAAACGACTTGTCCAAAATGTTAACTCCTCATTGTTATACTAAAATGTTACCAAAGATGGCCTTATCTAACGTTTGGTTAAATCCAGTAACCAGCCGCCTGTATGAGGACATCACACACAGTTGTACCCTTGCCCACCTCCCTCCGCCCGGATTGGCAGGCGATGCATCAGTCCTGAGGTGTGCCACAGCAGTACCTATGCCAGTGGAACTGGTAGGCGCAGCGTGAGACACGAGTTATGTTTTCTTCACTTATTGGCTGCCTGCGTGGTGCCCATGTTACATCATGCACGAATACGCACACTTGTTTCTTTAAGTGGGATGAAAAACCTGGGGGGGGGGTCTCTCAAAGGGGTGTGGCCGATCTTATGAGGGCGTGGCTTAAAAACACCTAAGCTAAACAATATGTGCTTATCAGCATAGATTACAGCCCGACTGGTTTTTTGCGGTTTCTATCACTGCATCCAGATACAACAAGTAACATTACACATACAACAAGCCAGGACTATTGGCTTTGTCACTGGTTGTTCGTTGCATGTAATAAAATTTGCATCAATTGTGGCTTCGTTGTACACTGTATTGAAAACGCTTCCATTATGAAATGATGACTGTGAAATAACTAAAACGAGTCTATTTGAAGTTACCTCAAAGGCAATGAAGGGCTGCAAAGTTGATATTTTTTCACCCCGAGAGTGAGGGCAAAAATAAAGAGCCCGATAGGGACCCGTCTCAGCACTTGCTTTTTAGAACTGTAGCACCGGCAGGACCCGGCCCACTTAAAGCCTTGGTCGGGGGCATTAGAGTAAGCTACCAGTGGTAGTATAACTGCTTGAAACAGTAGAGTTAATTGGTTCATAAAGCTTGCAGGTATGTTTGCGCGCATTACTGTACACCGACTCAAAGATCCACGGTTGGTTCCTGTTTTCCTTGTCTGGTTGTGTTTCTTTATATGTTTACTTTCAGTAAAGTGCATTATATAATGAGCCGGAAGGCCTCTGTCTCTCGAGGCGCAGACGCAGTTTCTTGAATTGGCCCGCAGCACACATACTCAGAGTCCTTTCCAGCAGGGCGATTCTCTAATCTCTCAGTATATATGCATGACCTCGTGGCATTGCTGTACGTCCATTCGAGCGCTTCTGGGACTGCACTGAAGCACAACCCGCAGTGATGGACAAGGTTAGATCAGCATTACACCGAGAAACAGATGCCAAGCTCGAGATAAAGATGCAGCGTTAATACCTCTGGCTGCAAACCGCCACAGGTGCTGCTGTGTATCAACTTCGCAGTTAGCAGCTTGCCGAGGCCTTCCTGTCATCCCACTGTGTACTTTCTTTCAGTAGCGGTGTTGCCTTCAGAGCCTATATTTGCATCTCCTTGTGGCTGCTGTAATGAAAAATATTGTTTATTCGGAATCTGCAATTCCTTCCCTTGGTGTTTGCAGCCGCGTTTCCACATGTTCATGCGTCACCCGTGTTGGTGGAAGGGCCCAAGGAGCAGGGGGGCTGCAGACTATACGAGCCACCACGTGTCCTTATTTACACTCATCCCTTTTGCATCACTCCCCTCAGATTTCAAAGTAGAAAATCTTGTCAGAGCTGTCTAACATGTCCCCTCCTCGGCTACAGCTGCCTGTCTGCCAGAACCTGTGATTCGCACCTGAAGATGGAAACCCATTAGTAGTGAACATTCTGCCTTTCACGGACAGAAGTCCGCATAGAGCTAGCCAGGGATTGGTTTTAAAAGCATTTTATTTAGATTACGCGAATGAAGCAAATTAATTGAATCCATCATATGCAAAGAACTATTGTGCGCTTTTCAAGATCTGATTGCCTCCCTAAATGTAAAACAAAATAACGTTTTAATCCAAAATCTTTTTTTTTGTTGGAGTAAACGTTTTACTTTGCCGGCTCTGGCATAACTGCTCCTACACTTGGAGCCATCTTATGCCCACCTAAGTGTGACATAAGGTTCGAAAATGATATTTTTATGACAGAGCGGGCAAATCTAACTGCATTCTTTCATTCATTCCTTGTGCGCGTGAATAACCCCGGCTGTAATATTTGCCACCGATCCTGTGCTCCTTGAACTTTGTTTGGGGCTAAAGGCAGCAGATGTCTCAATGGTATTGGGGCCGCTTGCTCCCATCTCAGGTTTCCTTTTACAAGCTTTTAAACAAGCCTCGCTCTATGGCCCCATAAAGATTAGAAACCGTTTACGCCAGAAGGAAAGCAGGCGAGCCAGTCCAAGTGGGCCGGCACAAAAAGCCAAAGGGAGGCAACCTAAAACCCTCCTTTTCAATGGGAAGCCAGTGTTTAACATAAACGCTGACGCTACCCAATGAAAATGAGGGGCGCGCCTAGATTCTCCTTCTCCAAACTTAACTGATTACTATAAGTCTCTAGGCGAGGAGCGCATCCGAGCTCCAACACCAGCCGAGACCTAAAAATGAAGTGTGTCCGTCAGGCTGAACCAAGGTCAGCTTGACACAGACACTTCATGTTCCGGCCAGGCATTAAATGAGCTGGCAAATGGCTGCCTGAGCAGAACTTTGCCAAGTTGAAGATGTCACAGCCCAGTGGGCATGACCTTCTGAGCCCCAGCAAAGTTCTTTGTGATTTTCCCTTTCATGATGAAGCGGGGGAGGGGAGGGGGGGGTAACTCATAGCTTCAGACCTGGGAACTTCAGTTTTAACCCCTGAAGTGCCAGGGCTGAGTGTCTATCAGTGACGCTTGTTACAGAGGGGAGTGTGGGCCAGCTGGTCACATTGACTCGCCATCCCAACTCCTACAGGTCAGTCAATGGGAGAAGGTGGCAGTCCCAAACATAAGAAACCACTGAGCCTTCCCTCCTGCAATCAAGATCGCTCCTGCAGCCAGTAAGTTTTTTTTTTTTATGTGTGGTACAAGAGTGTATATACGAATGTATGGTATATGTAAGTGTGCTGCGAATACGTGTGGATGTGTGCATGTGAATGCATGGGTGAGTGTGTGTATGGGTGCGTGTTGCCAACCAACCACCCCTGCTCAAATTTCCGTCCGCCACTGGACAGGATAATTTACTAATATAACAGCAGTATCTCAATATTCGGAGGAAGAGTATTTGGGAGTCCTTTGTCGTGGTGTCAAAAAGCAGGGTAGAGGCATGCTCGTTCGATGTGGAAAGGCCTGTAAAGGCAAGCAGCTTCAGAATACAAATAGTGTTATATATGCATCATGACAGTGACTCAGCAGTTTTGCACCCGTTTTTGCATTTACCAGCTTGTGCAAAATAACCTTTGCACCCACCAACAGATGCAAAAATACCTCTGCACCAACTAAAAATAAAAAATGTACTGTGAATTGGTGTGTCAGGAAGAAGACCTGTGGAAGATTGCCCTGTCACAAATACACAATTACTCATTCGTCATTCTACTAAATGTAACGTGCCGCTGTGGAAATGAATTCCTGGCCGCTCGTTTGCCACATAGGCTACAGTAGTAGCGGCTGGACGTCTGAGGGCATGACTGAACTCTTCATTAACCTGCTAGGAAGTTTCATCTAGTGAAAAGTGCAGACACTCAGAATTATGGAGCTGCCAAAAGCTGCCTCCATCAGCAAAATCCTGGAGAGACCTTCTTCACAGGACAAATGCAATTTCATGTCATGAAGGAGAGCTGGCTGTATGCAGTCCACCTCTGCCGCTACCTGATGCAGAGTGAGCTTATAATTATAGCATGAGACTTCTCTAAAGACCGCTGCAGAGAGCCTGCTCCACCCTCCCTGGAAGGACTGCAATGTGCATGAGGTAAATGAAAACAACCTTGAGGTATGGAACATTGAACAAGCATTGGTTAAATTAATAGGCCTGATCAAAGCAAGCGTCTATTCTTAATTGTCGCCTACAGACCGTGGTTGTAAAAATATCTGTTGTGGACAATACAAAGACTTACACTGGGCTCTGGGTCAGCCCATTGTTTGTTAATGGTTGACTTTATTGATTGTCAATCTAGTTTTCTTGCTTCCTGTTTGATGGTTTTCCTTCCACTTCTTCTGTTTGTCCCTCCCGTGGAGAATAATTTCTTGACCATACCTTTGATCTCATGACTTGTATCTCCCACTACTTACAATCACGGAACTCCTTAGAAACGTGATTTTATTTTTACCTTTGCCATCTGTGTATTGCTTGTCCCTTCCGACCCCACCCCGTGTGCTTTCCATTTTGCTATCCCACCATTGGCTTGTCCACCACTTGCCCTATGCCTCCTGGCTCAGATTGGATTAAAAAAATATATATATTATTTGCCTCCCCAGCTCTCCCTGCATTCTTAGCTGCAATTGCCTCATCCCCTCACCCCCCAAGTTTTACGTTGCTACTCTACCTCTCTCTGTGTTTGTGTTTTTTATTTTTTTCAGAAGGGGTTAGCAGCTGAAATTCTTACTGGGCTGGTACTTTCAGAAAATATGTTTTTAGGCATATCTCATTTTTTTTTAAATTTACCACTCCAAGATGAATGGCCCCCATTTTGGGATGGTAAAAATAAATGACAGTTGCATCAGGACATATGTGCACATATGCATAATGACCCATACATGTGTATTCCTTACAGAAGGGTAGACATTCAAATCCTGGTGTTATCTAGGCAGTTAACTCGGACATTTATATACAGATATTGATACCTCACAATGACATTATATCAATTATTTATTCTCAATCAACAACAAGCCTATGTGAGAGATATTGGCTTTATCAATGTGCATTTGCCATGTTGTACACCAGTGTGGCTGCTGTTCAGCATGGCTAAAAGTTAGTGGCATAGAGGAGAATGAAGTGGTGTGTGGTAGAGTGTAGTGGTGTAGAGTGTTGTAGAGTGTTGTAGAGTGTTGTAGAGTGGAGTGGCGTGGCGTAGAGTAGAGTGTAATAGAGTGTTTTAGAGTGCATTAGTGTATAGTGGTGTGGCCTAGAGTAGAGTGTTGGAAACTGGAATGGAGTAGATTGTGGTACAGTGGAAAGGCATAAAGTGGATTACAGAGAGTGTCAGAGTGGAGTAGCATGTCAGAGTGGAGTAGAGTGGCATAGAGTGAAGCGTAGTAGAGTGTCGTGGAGTAGACTGGAGTGTCGTAGACTGTAGTAGTGTAAAGTGGCGTGGTGTAAAGTAGAGTGGTGTAGAATGGTGGGGAGAAACAGAGTGGATTGGTTTAGACTGGAGTGATATAGAGTAGATTGGAGTGGTATATAGTAGATTGGAGTAGCATAGAGTGGGGTTGAGTAGAGAGTTGGAGACTGGAATGGAGTAGAGATGGAATAGAGTGAACTAGAGTAGAGTGTCAGAGTGGAGAAGCATATAGGGTGTTTAGTGTCGTGGAGGGTAGTAGAGGCCCCTGACCTCCTGAGCCCGGCAAAATGATTGGCGATTCTCCCCTTCATAGCGAGGGGGGACCGTCACTGATAGCCTCGGACCTGAGCGCTTCAGTTTTAACCCCTGAAGTGCCATGGTCGAGTGTCTATCAGTGACGCTTGTCACAGAGTGGAGTGGGGCCAGCAACGCTCAATGACCCCATCCCACTTCCTATAGGTTACCAAATGAGAGGAGGCGGCAGTCCAAATCGTCAGGAACCACTAAGGCTTTTCTCCCGCCATCAAGATCACTGCTGCAGCCGCAAACGTTTAGTTTTCTTAATTTTGGGGCGTGCCTGTGTGTATGTATGCATATATATTATATTTGTTAGTGCGTGCTTTGAATGGGTGTGTGCGAGTTAATGCATGGGTGTGAGTGTGGATGTGTGTGTGAATGGACCACCCACCACCCCGGATTGAATTACTGTCCTCCATTGGCCAAGATAATTTACTATTATGATGCAAGTATCTCAATATTCGGAGAAAGAGTATTTCCAAGAGTCTGTCGTAGTGTTAGAAAGAAGGGCTGCAGTGGCATAGAGTGGAGTAGAGTATTGAAGACTGGAGTGGAGTAGAGTGTTTTAGAGTGGAGTATCAGAGTTGAGTAGAGTTGTGTAGAATGTCGTAGAGTGGACTGGAGAGGTGTAGAGTGGCAGAGTGGCGTGAAGTAGACTGCTGTGGAGTGGAATGGCTGAACTGAGTGGAGTACAGTGTCATGGAGTGTCAGAGTAGAGTGACAGAGGGGAATGTTGTAGAGTGGAGTAGTGTGTTGTGGTGTGGAGTGGCATAGAGTGGGATGGGGTAAAGTGGAGTAGCATAGAGTGGAGAGTCAGAGTGGAGTGGTGTGTCGTAGAGTGGGGTGGCACAGAGAGAAGTAGAGTAGTGTGAAGTGTCAGAGTAGAGTATCGTGGAGTGGCAACGAGAGGAGTAAAGTGCTGTCGGGTGGTATAGATTGGTGTAGCTAAGAGTAGGGGTGGAGTGGAGTAGAGTGGACTGGTGAAGAGTGAAGTAGAGTAGAGGAGAATGCCAGAAGGGAGTTGTGTGTAGGGGGGCAATAGTATAGAGTGAAGTGGAGTAGAGTGTGGTAAAGCAGTGGAGCATAGAGTAAAGCGGGTCAGAGTGGAGTGGTATACAGTGTAGCAGAGTGAAGGGGAGTAGAGGGGAGGGGCACAGAATCGAGTAAAGTGGCGTTGAGTAGAGTGTTGTAGAGGAGTTGCATAGAGTGAAGTAGCATAGAGTGTGGTAGGTATCCGAGAGGAGTAGTGTACTGTAGAGTGAAGTGGCGTAGAGTGGAGTGCAGTGTCAATATGGAATGGTATAGAGTGGATTATAGTGATGTAGGGTGGAGTAGAGAAAAGTGGTGTTGTGTAGAGTGTCAGAGTGGAGGTGAGTGGAGTGGAGTAGAGTGAAGTGGCTTAGAATGAAAATGCTTAGAGTGGAGTGGCAGAGTGGTAGAGTGTTCTAGAGTAGAGTGGAGTCGAAGGTTGATGAATAGAGTAGAGTGGAGTAGAGGGTTCTGGAGTAGAGGGTTCTAGAGTAGAGGGTTCTAGAGTAGAGGGTTCTAGAGTGGAGTGGCGTATAGTGGAGTATTGTAAAGTGGTGTAGAGTTGATTATGCATGGTATGGTAGCAGACTGCCATCACAGACAACACATTTTCAATTGAATTGGCCATTACATTTGCAGACATACAGTTTTACTGTCCACAAACCATAATTTGATAATTGGAATCACCTAGCGTGCAGATTTATTTTGTCTGTATTCAAATATTTTTTCCACCACACTTCAGATTTATTTTTTTTAAAAAGCTTTATTTGGGCTTTCCTAATTTAGATATATTCTTAAATATTTGTAAAATTAATTTATTGGCATTTTTTTTTTTATTATTATCCCAATCTTTATTTCGGCCATTTGGCCATAAAAGATACACAATACACATATACAATCACAGATAAGTCATTTCAGAAAAAGATAAAACCATTAGAATGCATGTGCTAGAAATGCTATACAAAAAAATATATATATATATATATATATATATATATATATATATATATATATATATATATATTTTTTTTTAAGAGTGACCCGACGCCTTTAAATTACGGTTACGCGTATGCCAAACATTGGTAAGAAATGTTGTTAATGCGAAGACAGTTGGGCCAGAGACATCAGATTTTAAAATCCTGTACATTGGTGCATATTCCCTGCAGCCCATATTCCTTATCAGCGGGAGGAGCCAGTATTTTCTTGCTACCTTGTAGGCTGGGCAGAAGAAAGCCACATGCAAGTCAGTTTCCTCCGTAGCATCACAAACCGGACACTGCTTTGTGGTGGGAGCCGATGACCAGGTGCTTGTAAAAGACCGGAAGGGCAGTGTGCCGTATCTCCATTGAAGAAACAGCTTTCGGGCCAGTACAGGGGAAATAGGATCCAGTACCTTCTCAAACCTATAGAGATCCTTGCTTTGCAGAAACACGGAGGATAAGGACCCTTCTGCCTGGGTAGCTTGGGCCCTGGCTAATTTGTGTTCATGGTATACATTAGCCAGGGACTTTTTGGAGATGTTTAGTGCGGCATTCGCCGGCTCAGTCCATAAATCAGGGAGCCCTAATTCCATGCAAGTGGCTAGGATGTTTTTGACCCAAGGGATATTGAGCACTTTTGGGTGATTCAGAAGTTCGACCAGTTCCGCCCGATATTCTGCAAGATCATTGCTACTCCACAGCCTACGCCAGAAGGCTATGGGTCTCAGGCTTATTTCATCAGCTAACGGTCGTAAACCCAAATCAAGCCTCAGGGGGAGGAGCGGGGTGCTGGGCGGGAGTGCGGCTATCTGTCTTATAAACTTGTTTTCCGTTAGTGACAGACTCCGGCAAGATGTGTGACCCCATAGTTCCGCCCCATACATTATCGCTCCCCTAGCCTGGGCCTTATATATCTGGATTAGTGCCCCCAATGGACGGTATGATGAACCAGTCATCATCCGGGCGATGCCCCCAGTGGTTTGTATGAGTTTGAGGTTAGCCCTACTCTGATGAGATCCCCAAGTCATGGTTTCGTTGAGTCACACCAAGATATTCAAAGGTGGCTACTCTCTCGAGCCGTACAGCTCCCAATTGCGGATTTGGCCGCAATTTTTGGCTCGGATTCAAAACCATGAATTTGGTTTTTGCCGCATTAATTTCCAGCCCCCTATCAGTAAAGAAGGCCACGAAGGAATCAAGAATCCTCTGTATACCCATAGGGGTTTTGGATAGCAGCAGGGTGTCGTCCGCAAACATAATTGCGGGCACCATGCTGCCATTTAATTTGGGGGCGTCAGTATAGTCAGTGGCATTCAGATGGGCGATTACCCCGTTGACGAAGAGGCAAAACAGGGTCGGTGCCAACACACAACCCTGTCTTACCCCCCGGCCAACGGGGAATCCATCCGACAGTTCCCCCGACCTCCCGCACCTCACTCGGGCGTAATTATTGTGGTGCAGCCTCTGTAAGATCAGTAGGATGTCCGGGGGAACGCCCATCTCTGCCAAGACGCTCCAAAGTTTCCCCCTGGGCACCAGGTCGAAGGCGGCCCGTAAGTCCACAAAAATTGTGTACAGACTACCGCCCTCGAATTTTGCTGTCCTCCAATAGATTAGGTTCAATCTGAAAACCTGGTCCACTGTGGATACCCCCTTCCTAAATCCCGCCTGGTAGGGACTAAGGGCGCCTACCTCCTCCATCCAGTCCTGGAGCCTATTCAGCAAAACCCTACCAAACAGTTTCTGTGCCACGTCTATTAAACTGATTGGTCTGTAGTTGGCTGGGAGGAGAGGCGAGCCCTTTTTAAAGATGGGGACCACCTCTGCCCCCAGCCAAGTACTAGGGATTCCCATGCCAAGAACTCCATTGAAAAGGCCGGCAAGGTAAGGGGCCCAAACAGTGGGCTCCTGTTTAAACATATCCCCTGGTAATCCATCCAGTCCCGGCGCCTTTCCAGAAGCCAGTCCTGAGATGGCAGCGGTGACCTCGCCCAGCGTTATTGGCTCCCCTTCACAGTCCGGCCAGCCCACCTCAACAACAGCAGGAGATTCTCCCGGCTCAGAACTGTATAGGGTCTGGAAGTGAGCCTGCCACACCCCTGGGGCAATGTTGGGCTCTAGTGCCGATTGTAAATTCCCCGACCCCCCGTTCACTATCCTCCAAAACAGGCGTTGGTTTTGGGTCGCTAGGGCCTTGGTGAGTTCTTCCCACTGATTTTCCTCCCATTCTGCGTGGGCAATGAGTTCCTTGTAAGCTCGCCTGCTTTGTTTAAGGCTATCCCCCCCTAAACCCTCCTTGATTAGTCTAAGGAGTTCTGTTTTTGCCCTTCTGCATGCTAGGTTATACCATGATGTTTTGCCTTGCCGCCCCCCTTTTGGTTTTCGTGAACTACAAGTGAAATGAGGTGCCGCAGCTTTTATGAGGTCCTCATGAGCCTTGTACAATTTGCCCTGGGATTCTTTGTTGTTTGCCTCGGTGTCCAAGCTCCCCACAGTTTCCAAGATGGGAGTTATCCCATCATAGAGCATGGGGAGTTTATTCTTGCTTGTAACCAAGTGCTCCCACCTGATTCTTCTCCTGCTGTTGTCAAGGAGGAGCGCAGGGTTGTTCCCTTCCGCGTTAGTCACGAGAGCTTGGGAGCCAGGGTGGACAAGGTCAAGCTCAAGTGCATTGTGGTCACTATCGGTCCTATCCGTCACCCTAAAATCCTGGATTGTCGGCCACTTCACTATTTGTGCCAAGACATAGTCCAGATGGGACTCTCTTCCCAGTCTGTTGTAGGTGGTTTTACTGGGTATGTCGGATTTCATTCGCCCATTACAAGGTCTGATTCCGAACTTTAGGGTGAGGGCTGTAATTTGTAGTGCTAGTGGGGTCCAAGCCTTCGGAGGTGGAGCTTCCACTAGAGGCACTGCCCATCTGGCCTCTTCTTCCGATAATAACCCGTCCAGAAGGCCAGGGAGTGGCTCAAAATGAGAATTAAAATCCCCTCCCACTACATAGAATGAATCACTCGGTAGGTCAGATATAAAGTTGGAGAGTTCATCTATGGTCGGTGATTCCTTTGCAATTCCCATTGGCCTAGAATAAATGTTAATAAACACAAGTTTAGCTTGGTTGGGCCATGACAATGAAACCACAAGGATATCTTCAGAGTTAGCCGACAACCGCGTTGCCACACAGCCCAGATGAGATGCGACCCAGGTCGTAAGCCCTCCTGACGGACGACCTTTGCCTTCCCACCTCGCTGGAATGAAGAATGACATGTAGCCTTGGTGACCATAGTCCTCTCTGGCCCAGGTTTCCTGGAACATACATACGTCTCCAGTCTCGATATAATTTGCCCAGTCCGGATCACCCAGTTTGTTAGCCAGTCCAGCAACATTCCAGCAAATTAGCCTCAAATGTTCAGGGGTGTTAGTTGCCGTGCCAGAGGGGTTAGAGGAGATGGTTCCAGACTCTACTGCAATCGGGAATTCTGACGCATTACCAACAGTAGGGACCGATGGTTCGGAAAGTCCACTGGAGCCGTTCTCCACAAGTATTGGCTCATTCAATATTCCAGAGGCATTGTCAACATTGTGGGCAGATAGATCAGAAAGTCTGCTGGTGCCCTCATCCAGGAACACAGGATCGTTCAGTGGACCAAGGGTTTTACCAACAATCGGGGTGAATGGCTTGGAAAGTCTGCAGGAGCCGCAATCTCGGGTCATTGGCGTGTGAGCGGAAAGTCAATCAACCCCATCCAAACCATTCAAACAATTGAAACGGTTGAAATGAAAATAGGGTGTGTCCTGCAATTGGAGATTTGGGCGTTGTACATAGTCCTTGTGTCTGCGTCTATGTTCCACCCTTATCCACTCATCATGCGGTGGAGCATGGTGCATGCGGATAGGGGGGAAAAAGAAGGATACTGGAAGGGTCTGAATAGTGGAATCCAGTGATCTATTTATTCCTTCACAGATATGCAGAACAGTGCCCGGGTCTTTAAAAGTTACCAAGATGCAATCCCCTATTATTGTTTTTCTGGTCTTCCCTAACCAAGGGACCCTTCTAACCATAATAATCTCATTATTAAAATGAGATGGTAGGGGTCGGTTCCAATTTAGCCATTTAATGACCTTTTTCTTTAGGGATTGGTAGTCTTCATTTTCCCCTGATCTTAGATGGGGGGCACCTGCTAGGACCACCGTTAGACTATTAGCTTCTGGCGGCAGATCTGGTTTCCGTGGTCTTGGGGCTTGCCGGCCCGGGGAGAGTAGAGGGGCGCTGCCGGCTTCTTGGTGGCCGCCATTAATCCCTGTCTGGGAACTTTGAGGGGCAGAGTCTATTGGTTGTGAAGGCCTATTGGTTGAGTTACTGCGCGGTGCCTGGACTGAAATAGCAATTAATGGCTGCAGGGGGGGGGGGCAGTAGGCACGCTCTGAGGGGGGACTTTGTTGGCACCTTGTGGGGCTCCTATTTTAGGAGGGTTTCCTGCGGGGAGATGAGGTCCCATATTTTTGGATTGCTTACTAACTAAGGTGTTCAAGGTAGTAAGAGATGTCTCTAGTAGAGTGAGCCTAATCTCCACTTTTTTCAGGCTATCGCTAATGGGCTGCAAAAGGGAACGAAGTAGGAATTCTATACTCCCTATAGATGTAAGAGGGGGATTTATATTAGATGTATTGGCCACTGGGTCGTTATTAGTAACAGCTATATTGGAGCTGGGGGCCTTGGAGGGAAGAGCAATAGGCACAGTCTCATTGTCCTTCCCAGATTGTAGTGCGTTTATATGTTTTTTGCCAAAATCTAGATGGGATAGTTTGGCTTTCCCCCTCCCCCCCATTGACTTCCTACTACGTTTGCTTGGTGGAGGCCTATGCAGCTCCACCACAACACTTTGTTTTGGCTTACTTTTCTTAGTTGCATGCAAAGGGGGAGTTTGGGTAACCAAATTAACGGGGGTAACACATGTCGTGGGAGGAGTTGTGTCTATGGACCTTCCAGGGACCAACCCAGGGGAACTAGGAATTTCCCGAAGTAAGAGGGGGAAGTCCTCAAGAATCGGAGGATTTAAGCTATTGGGGGGCGTACCTTCCTCTTGGGAAATAGGATACGGGATGATCTCTGTCAAGGGTCTGCTCTTCATGGATTCAATGGAGCGCCGCCGCTCCGCCCTGCGTCTCTCCAGAGAATTTTCTTTGCCTGCGTCTCCCTTGGCAGATTTTAAGTAGTTGTCCAGTGTCCCTGTGTTGCTGCCCCCCTCCCTTAATGGAGTTTCACGTGGTCCTGGCGAGGGCATCACCTTAATCAGATTTGGAAGTAAAAGGTAAAGGATATGGCCCAGCCCGGCCTCCTTTGGCCCCTGACGGCCACAGACGGTCCCGCCCTTGTCCCGGGCTTCTCCCGGCGCCCTCCCGCGCGCTCCCGCGCAGCTGTGCACTCAAGCCGGAAATATGCTGGCAGGGGAGGAAGAGGCGGGGCGGTCAGGGAGAGCGGGCCAGCTGGGACGGCCTGAGCAACCCGGGACTCCTGGGAGACTGAGTCCGGGTTGCAGCTCGCAGCCCTGTCGCACACTCACCGCCCAGCAGGAAGCAGCCTGGATTGTCCTCCTCCTGCGACGCGGGACCCGCGGAGTGGGTACCGCTAGCTGTTAGCAGAGGTCCGTAGGGAAGCAGAGAAACTGGCGTCCTTCAGGCATTTACATTTTGTTGTGTGGTAGAAAAAAATAGCATCCTAAAGCCTTGCCTTTCCTTTCCCATCCCCTGTTCCCAGCAAGACTCAAATCTGCGAAAGAAAAGTAAACCCCAAGCTTCCTAGAAGACAGAGCCTAAATTTTGACTTCTGACTTTGCACAGAAAATGTGATAAGAGAAGAACAAAAGTAAAGGCATATTTATTGCTCACTAATTTCTAAACTCCAGAAATATTATTTTGGGGGTGCTTTGGAACCCCCACCTCCTCCACTTCCAGCACCTATGGCATGGGTGTGAAACTGAGGAAGAGGATTGTTTAAGTTTTCTATTGGTAAAGAGAACATACCAAAATAAAGAAGCTCGTAGATGGTAGATTGCTCCTCACAGGCATGCACGTTTAGTGTACTGGAAGAGCTAAATAGAATTAGCCAAGCAGAAAGATACAAGGTAGGAAACATTTTCAAAGAAATACAGTACGGTTACTACTGTGAACTATCACCCAAGAGAAAACGGAGAAAAAATGTACTCTCCTGAAAGGCCTCACGAAAAACAAAAACAAAAAGAGTTCCCAGAAAGCAAGCACTGGTGAAAGAATACAAGGAGCCAGTCAGAGAGTTGGTAAACAGGATATGGTCTTCTGGAGGGACAAAGACATGCTGGACAGCCTAAAACAAATAAAGCCAGCAAATAGAAAGCCAGCAAATGTGAGTTACATAACACCTATCCAATCGTAAGCATTGGGTGGAATGCATTCACAGGGAAGTTGTCAACTTTTCCCCAATATGTCTCTTCAACCAGACAGCTGTGCTGTCTGGTAGGCTTCAACCTAAAAAAAGAGAAGCAGTTGTATTTCATTAATTTTTTTAATAAAAGTGCATCTTGTGACAACTAAATAACCAAGTTCTAAATGTCATCCTCATATGCATCTCAGTTAAATAGCACATCTATATAAAAATATACTTTATCCAAAGTTTATTACCTGGATCTAGCTCAATGCCTGCATGTCTGAAATCGCCTGCTGGATGAGGAAGGTGTGTTCACAAATGGATCATTACAAGTCGGAAAAATATATGATGGCAAGGCTGGAAATGCTGGAAAGTAGTCCACTGCTTGGATGCAGTCATGTAATAAATAAATCATGGGCAAGGTGGGCAGCATTTGTTATATTTCATATCAGTACCCTAATATAGGTCCAGGGAACATCTTACACTTTGCCTACATCAGCTACTGTTATTTCATATGAACGAGCCTTATAAGGACATAACTCCAAATCAGGAAAGAATGCCTTATAGGGACATTACGCCTTATAAGGACTGTAGCCTTTAATGGACTAAACCTTTCACCTAGTTCCATGCCGAGGTTGAGTTTTTCTCAATCAATATTGCTAAGACGTCATCCTTAGCACATATGAATAATTGATGAGTACACTCTTCAGGAGGCATACTTCACCTATCCCATCGACACACAAGGTTTAATCCCCAATGTCATCCTCATACTGAACAATGGGTAACACACATACATAGACTTTATAAATACAGCACCTCTTGCTATCAGAAGGCAGGAGGGACCCGGGACTTCAAGGCTGACACACTGACCAGAGATGCTGTAGCTCCGGCATGCCATCGCTCCACCTGACAGTGGTCTGACGATCTCTTGCGGGGTGTCCAGCTCAAGTCCAGGACAAAGTCCCACACTCTCACCATTCAGGTATGGGGGTTCGACTCAATACTAGCGGGATTCTTGGCTCATAGGCTCTTAGGCTTAGGCTCTTTAGCACCTACTCACATGTTAGGTACACTTAGGTACATCTAGTTAGGCATCTTAGGAGTACGCACTTTGTTTTTAAAAAATGCATTTCATATTCATGTATATGTTCGTGACTATTGCAAAATGGTAGAACAATACTATTCCTTTTTATTCACTGTATTGCTGGTTCCAGATCTCTGCTAATGTGTGACAGTTGTAACAGCGCACTTATTCTACATGAGAAAAACTACGGTACAATAAATTCTTATTGTAAAAACGCTTGTCTGTTTCTTCTCTGTATCTCTCAGAGCAAAACAAGCAAGCACGAGTGACTGGGTGAAAAGTAGTATACTGTTTCCACGAGTCTATTATTGTGTTCTGAGGTTGCAAAAACGAATCTCTCTGATAACAGAAGATTCTAGTAGCACTCGGAGCTAGCTAATGCGAAAACAGGCTAACATATTTGGTGGGGGGTACCAAGTCAGTCTGCCACCAGGCCCACAGTAGGTTATCCGCAAATGCGTAGGTCCTGCATAAAGGGTACTATTGGAACTACACTACACATTAAAATAAACCATTGCCAGACTGGAAGACTCCTGAAAACCAATGTGTTGCTTTGATGCAAGAATGTTGTAAACTAGAACATGCCAGACTCTGAAAATGTTGTGTATTACACCACTACTGGCTGGAAGGTGTGTTCTGAAATTGCCTATTGTTGGGTTGGAATTTATGGAAGTAAATAGACAAGTGTTTGGTCTGGGGCTTAAGTGCAGGCTATTTCCTCTTCACCAAAATGTGTGATTCAGGGAATATCATCTTTTCTGGCTGCAAGCTATTTTTTTATTGTATTTATTGTAGCTCATAGAAGTACTAAGCATTGCTTGCCTGCGAGATTGTGCTTTGTCTAGTGTAAAAAATGGTCTTCCTATGGATTGACTCGTTAGTAAACCAACCTGCTTATCTCTTAATAATTGATCATAGACTACTTTGCCTTGGCTATTCTCCACAATGTCTCAGGAGTATGGTCACTGATCACTTACATTGAAGAGGTTATCTGCCCAGTTATTACTTGCAATATCTAGTTTGCTTTAAGCACATTTTTTTGCTGTTCCATACAAATAACCAATATCCTACTGTATTCTTTTATATACTGTTACTATGCATTTTCGTTTACTCCACATGCAACTCATGTAACTGTTGCTGTGCCAGCTCTGTGCATTCACTTCTCCCCAATTATGTAACACCCTACCTTAACTACCTCTGAACTATTTGTCCACATATTCTACCATATATTGTATTCTATTTTTATTTAGTGTGTCTGTGTATTTTTATTTACTCCACAGGTAGCTCATGTTATTGCTGCTGAGATATCTCTGTAAAAACTCTGATATGTTCGGCTCAGGTTTGTGCTATATAAAACTCGATAATTAAAATAAACACCAACTGTCTAAAGCTGAAAACCTACAAGACCGAAATCGTGATATTCCGGAAGATCACTTCACCATGGGACTACACCTAGTGGCCATTATAACTAGGACCGTCACCCACCACCCATACGAAGAATCTTGGGCTTGTCATCGACAGCAAACTCAACATGATCGCCCAAGTCATGGTCGTCACCGACTCATGCTTCCATACCCTGAAGATGCAGAGGAAGATTTTCAAATGTTTCCCAATCAGCACCCAAAAAACCGTCATGCGCGCCCTGGCCACAAGCAAGCTGGACTACAGGAACAACCACTATGCTTATCAGAAGGCTGCAGACCATCCAGGACTCAGCACTCAGAATCCCTCTCAACCTCCCATGCACACTCGCATCACACTGCACCTGAAGGAGATCCACTGGCTCCCTATCTATCCGCAAACAAGTACAATTCAAACTTCTCAGACACACATACAAGGCACTGGCCCAGCATACTTCAACAATCGCATCTGCTTTCACAAACCTTCCAGACACCTCTGCTCATCCGGACTCCTATTTGTACACATCCCACGCATTCACAAAACATATGCCACAGGCGAGCCTTCTCCTACATTGCTCCTAAAGCGTGAAACGACCTGCCACCACACATATAGGCGTGTCCTCCTCATTTCTTGAATTTCACAGGAAGCTGAAGACATGGCTTTTTGAGTAGTTGCACTAGGACCTAAACTTGGCTAGTCTCACACTTGTTGGGTGCCACAATACTCTCCTGGGTAATAGTACACTCTACAAATCCGCATAATATAACATTAGAAACATCCTAACCCAGACATACGTTTCATTCACATTTAAACCACTAATTTTGCAAGCGCATACATCTTTCCACTTTGGATGAATAAGACGGACCCCCCCAAAAAAACCTTTTCACTTATCTATGTAGGTATGTATTGAATTATGAATTTTTGGAAAATGTAGTGGCAGTTAAGGCAGCTAAAGCAGTCTCTGGGGCATGCTTAAATAAATAAATCAGTAAATGCACAAATGACAGTCCCTCTCAACTCCCTACAATGAGCCATAGAATTCTTAGTAACTTGTGAATAGGGCATGCCTTTCCCCTCCCTTGTGCCCCGCTTAGTCCCCTCCACCCCTACAGGGACCATCTTTGGAAAGGTTTCAGCTATCTGCACATGTTTTTCAGCGGTTCCAAAGCCAACAGAAACCAGTATGCTACATAGACTGCACCCTAAAGTTACAATAATAACATTGACTGTTTATAAAGCACACACTGCGCAGCAAAAACCTCAGTCGTTCCTTTCTGCTTTAAAATCAGGTGACCCTATTGGCCAGCACAAAAGGGACACCTTTTATTGACATCAGAAAAAACAGGCTGAGCTGACCCTGCAACATTTGGATCCGTGACTTGCAGAGACTGGATGTTCCTATGCTGGAGCGGGTAATACAAAATGTTGTATACCCCCCCATTCTGCATGTTATATTAATCTGAATAATCAATTAATTGTAATATTATTAACTCACCAACTATATTAACAAGAGAATTACACGTGGGAATTGCACTTTGCATGGCTATATTAATGGTGAATTAACTGGTGTACGCATATTAATAGTAGAAAATTAGAATATTACATGTTATATGTTGCTTTAAGTGATGTATTTGTGATTTGTGCTTTATTCAGTGAGTATAAACCGCTCTGAGTGTTTCTTCTGCTAGATAAATACACACACATATGGGTATTAGTAAGGGGATAACATTTTATTAGTCATTTCTATCTTTTAAATACGTTTTTGTGTTTCTTTTGCTTAAGTTGACCATTTCAACCTATACAAGATGGCTGATCGAGACGTTAAACGTGACTGCCCTGACAACACGAGGTTCTGGGTGAAGTGCGCAGGCGTCACCGCTAGCAGCAGTGGCCTGGACCTGACCCCGGGAGAACATGTACCCTCCAAGGACGCTCCGGGAACCCATCCAAGAGAAAGGACAATGCTTGATTTAAAAACCGGAACCAGCAAGTGCGATGACCACATTTTGCGGATTATGTGAGAACTTCACCTCACAACCCCAAATTGACCAATCCGGACTCTCTAAACCCCGATCGATACATTTTGATATTATTTTCCTTATAAAAGTAGGTAGGGAATTGAACTGGGGACCGCTCTTCTTTGACGAACTCGATTTCCTGACGTTATGCTGAATGAGAGGACGGTGACACTGCTGGACAGCGGTTATCCTGAATCTTTGAAAGACTGAATTGCGGCCTAACTTTGCTGAATAAAATTCTTCTTTGACTGATTGACTTAGAGGACGACTTTAGCCAGAATAGGTCAATATGATGCTCTGAAATGCTGATGATGATGACTTCTAACTTTCTTGCAATATAATTTAGATAAAGAATATTTGATTAATTGACAAAAGTGTTGTGTCAGTTATTTGAATAAGAGAAATGTGGTAAGGAAGTAAAGTATAGATAGACTAGCATTATTCATTAAAACCAAGTATAACAACTAAATGATCCATCTCCTTATGAGAGGGATATCTTATAAGTCGGAGGGCAATGTGTTTAAGGGTAAGGTAAAGGTATTACTCTCATGTCAGCGTTGGGAGACGTATTTTCCCTCAGAAAACAGATCAACCGAGTAAGTATATTGGTGTTATGGGCCCCACCAATGAATGTATTTGAGTGAATTGGATGTCGAGGTAGTTGGTCTGTGCCGAAGGGGGAATTTGACGTTCTGCGCTGCATCACCTACAGTGAATGTCCATGATCACCCTGGACTGTCGCCTACTGGGGGCAATGCTTGTTGGTCAGCAAGATTCGATGCAGGTGAGCGTTATCCTAAAGAGCCATCCGTAAATGTACACAGGAACCACCTTAGACAGCATCTTGTGCAATTCACACCAAATACAAACATATCTGGCAATCAACAAAGGACATCATTGTGCACTGCTTATACAAGTCTAAGGCTCAGAGAGACCACTCTGCGAACATAGGTATTATTTCAACTCCGTGCTTAATTTGTACTGAAAAAAAATGCTGGGACCCAAAGTTTTGTTCTGAAGCCTGTGGCCGGTACTATTGAAGATTGGGGTTTTGAAGACCAAGGCTGCGCAGTCTTGATTCCACCTCATGCCTCTTGAATCCTTCGCAGACACTCCCTGCCACTTTATCTCACTCTTGCAGGTTCTTTTCCATTCATGCTTTCTCATTGTGTCACTGGTTCTCAATCTTTCTCTACCTCCTCCTTTTGTGTTTTTCTCTCTTGCTCTGGGCCAAAATTTCTTCAGGAAAAATAACTGCGGGTCCCCATACATGAGTGTTGGTGGGCTCCATCGGCAACCACCAGCTCAAATTAAACACCGATTCAACCGATCAAACATCCCAGACAAGAATAGGTAGCATCTCCTAACAAACACACGCATATTTTAAGATGTCTTATTTCAACCAATGCTAGCAAAGCAGTAATGCCCGCTTTAGGTAGACAGCCGTCGGAGGCCCATCTTTCACAACACATGTATTTGTAGGGAGCACATTCACCCCTGAGGAGTTTGTCAGCGCTACTGACAGACACTATATTTATTGTTACCAAACTCAATAGTACTCATTTTATCGACCATGGAAGGATGAATGGCCTGCTTTGGACGTGACAATGAGGTCCAACACCTATCCCTGGAGTGGGTGCTTTTGTTCACATGCCTTATTGCCACTTTCTAGGACCTGGGAACATGTTCTACGATATGGCGGGTGGGTAGAAAGTAAGATGTACAGCCACCCTTTAATATTCCAACTGGTCCAGGCTTCTAATTCATCAAAGTAAGCATGCCCTGCTCTGGTCTTTCTGCTTCAAGGGATGGCAGACAGAGCCGACTTTTACTGGCACTCTAAAGTGCGGGGAACCTCTAAAAGAAAGCAAATAGATATACCGCCAGTCTTTGGAATCCTTACTAATGTTGAAGTCCTTTTTATCAAGGCGTAATTGCTGAATTCCCTAGGACTTTGTTGCCTTGATAAAGTCCATGGTCACACAGGACCAGAGCAAAACACGTCCTGATTAAC
This sequence comes from Triturus cristatus, assembly GCF_964204655.1. NCBI lineage: Eukaryota > Metazoa > Chordata > Amphibia > Caudata > Salamandridae > Triturus > Triturus cristatus. Next base: position 889,227,289 of record NC_140589.1, read on the forward strand.
ATTCACTTTTAGAGTTCTGGATTCACAAACAATTTGGATAAAACTCATCATTTTTATAATCGATTCCTAAATAATCGTAAAGCTATTTGCTGAAAAGAAATCTTAATTCCCAAAGTGTTCATGGCCAAATCAGAGCCAGCTGTCAGTTAAACCCAAGTGGAAAAACAAAGCCGGATGCCTCGACCTTTAAATCCTACTTATCAAAAGGCTTAGTATTTTTTCGACTGGGGTTTGGCTCTGCAGCAAAATTTTGCTCTGGGCCTGTGTAGAGGATTCATAGAAGTTATTTTTCTACTGTATGCAGTGATACGTTTCTGTCTCCAGGGCACTGAGGTTTACGTTTCGGTGAAGTCGTTAGGAAAGACTACATGCTTCGCTTCTTGCAACAGCATTTTACTAGCATCTCAAATGTGTAAGCCCCAGTTTCAATCATTTTACTATATTCATACATGGTACCCTTCTCTTGTGGTTTGCAGACACGCTGAATTGTTTAAGATAACGACCGATTCCTTCCCATTGCATTGGTTAAGCATTCACAGTTTTCTTTGTGACATTGGTCCACCCATGTCTGGTTAGTTCTTTATCATTTGTAAGTTAGAAAAAAAGTCTGTCCTGTTTATTTACCTGGACAGTATGCGTACATAAAATTGACATGCATTAGCGGTTGATCCTGAAGAAGGTTTCAGAAAAACTGAAGACAGGAAGTCGAAACTACATTATCAGATATCTGAAATTTTATCACAATAATTTTTCATAAAGGCATTATATGGGCCAAAAGCATTATATTGGGCACCCAGGCCATGTATGATATGAGGAGGAGGGGTTTATTGAGAATCAAATCGACTATGATTTACTTTTATGCTATGTCCTCATTCACATGGTGAAACAGGTCTACATGAATTCCAAACATGTCTTTATAAGTAACTGATAAAAATGCATTTAAAATAGTTGAGTTGTATCTGTTTATGTACTTTTTGAAGTTCAGATCTTTACTCGTATTAAAGTTTGTCTGTGAATCCCTGAGGTGCGCAGCTTTAACCAGTTCAAGCATCAACCTTGAAATTAGAAGACTATTTTGTCTTTAATACCGCTAGCCACATGCAATTGATAAATCAATAATACTTGATTAGCCTGAATTATTTTAAATGATATTAAAATGTGCATAAATACTAGTCTATATATTTAGCAATAAATTATGTAAGCCACCACCTACACAGAGTGAAGCACCGGAAAGAGCAAGATCGGTCTCTGACACAGACAGATTTAAAATATCACTGTCCATATATTTCAACATAATCACTGAGCTGCATGCACTATATCCATTTCTCGTGCACCAAAACTCGCACGAATTTGGGCGCCTCTAAAAAACCCATATCTGCCAAGCATATATCCTTTGTGGACCTTCTTACTCATGCCAATTACATATAAACGTCACTGAAGTGTAGACTGAGCTGATTCTGCAACACCTCCTTGTGTTTGCCCTGATTCTGCAACAAACAACTAAGTAATGGCTACACGCAAAAAAAAATAACGACTGCAAGGGCACACTTTTTCAGAAGATTTTCCCTGTACTGACCATTGTGAGGAGAACATTGTCAACACACAACAGTAGCTTCAGATGGCACAAAGTCCTACACTAAGCAGCAACAGGGTTTTTTTTCAAGCAAACACAAGAAGATGACATCTATCTTCATGCCAAGCTTTCCCTTCTACATCATGGCCCAATTCCATGCTCTCACTAACCTCCTCGTCAAAAACTCAAGAAGCAGCAGTCTCCACTTTATGATCAAAGCCAACTAAAAATGAATCAGCTTAAGTATTCTCAGTCCAACAATATATTTTAGACAAAACTACAGGATCACAACTAAATTTTGCTCTAATTTTTAAAGGCAATGTAGGGCTAGACTAGATCCCTATTAATTGCGTTTTTGTTTTTGTGTGTGCCCATAGAAAGTGACTTTGTACGTTTCGCATCCTTCAAGATGGTGCAGTTCTAGCACTGTCTTGCTAGTCCATGAAATATTACTGTTCTGAAACAGCTCTGCCTGACAGGCCATAAAGAGCACCTCAACTGGTTCAGAGCACCAGCCGGTCTTCACTTGGCCTGCCTTGCAGATACACAAACACTGAGTTATTCCCGAGCAGACAAGAGCGATAATGATTAGTCCAAAGTATAATAATTTACAAAAAAGAGAGTCCCATCCATGAGTAAGTGGATTGTCTTCTTTATTGTTTCCGTTGTTGTAGATGTTAAGAATAAATCGTAATGGCAAGTTGATTCATAGATGTTTGCAGCCAACACGTGTTTCGTCAAAGGGCGGTAAGCCCAAAAGACTTCCTCAGGGCATTAGCAATATTTCGATCTGGAGACGTGTAGGGCAGGAAATAAATGTCACAAATAGAGACAAATAATTCAATCAGAGGTTCCTCAAGGTGATATCTGGTAATACTCTAGTAAGATTCCGGGAGTATATCACAATCAAATTTAAAGGTCAGCAGTAATAGAAATTCCGTCGCGCGGAGAGTACTCCGATGGTATCCAAGCTCAGGTGCAGATAGGTCAGACACGCGAGCCCTCTTTTTTCCAGCAGGTACCTACTGTAGCCAGTTTCCACAGGTGTATGAAAAGTCATGTGTCAAGATGGTGGTGCTACTCCTGCGATGTAGACTTGTAAATTCGGTCCTCAGTGACAAAGAGGCTTCTTTCCATTTTGCGGGCACGGGCCAAGCAAGGAACTGCTTAGAATCTTCATTAAAGTTCTTCACCTACTTACTCTCACATCCGCTCACCGAGCTTTGGGAATGTGTTGACTAAGATAACTTTCAACCCCCACGTCTTTCTTCCACTTGGTAGATTCACTACAGCCAGTGCTTAAATTTGAGCCAGTAGTTTCCGGTGCTTGGCACTGGCACTTCATTGCTGGCACCGGAACTTAATTGCCGGAACCTGCACATACGACAACCCCACATTGTGGCACTGTTGTGCAATGCATAAGATGAGCAGAAAAACAGTTGTTTGTTAATTCAATATACATTAAAAACAACTACTACCTGCCACCCAAGCCATTCTTAAAGCTTTGGCGGCCTTGAACGGTCTGAACGGTCACACTTGTAGCAGTGTGATGGTTAATCGGTGTGCAAGTACAGTGGCAATATGTGGTGCAAACTGAAGTGGCCTCCTGATGTGGGCCCAGCAGTTATTTTTTTACTAATTAGGCACTGACTGCAACAGATGTTTTGAGGGCATTGTTCATTGCTGCAGTACATACTCCCTACCTCCTATTGTAGGCCACCTAAGAGGGAGCACACTATACCACTCCAACTTCACCATCACATGCACAGTGAGAGATTAGCCTGGAGTCCTGTAGTCGGCCAGCCAACATGGCCCCAGCCGGGATCGAGTGTGGGACACTGTCGAGCCGCTCCTTCAATAAATAAGAAAATAAATGGCACCAGAATGGTCTCTTGCATAGAGACTTTTCAGAGAGGAGTGGAGCCTGCTGCCTGGCGTGAAGCACTTAAACACCTCGTTAGAAGTAGAAGTAGTGATTGCAATTTAAATATGACTCAGTACAATATGATGACAAGGGCTTTCGTTTAGCCAAACTAGCAAGTTAACTGTAAACAAGGAAACATTTTCACTTCCTTATTTTTGACCAAAACATAGCTATTCTCATGCTTACATGACTAGCTCTTCTAACAAATAAACAATTTAGCTGCCAGGGATCCAGTTAAATACCTGCCTTATCCATGCACCCAGAGGTCACGAGGCGAAAGTAACAAGCCCGATATTGTCAACACACTGAGGAAACATGCCTTCTTAGGTTTCCCCTAGAAGGAGCATGCCCGGTCTGCAGGACATGTTTCCATTCAGTGGACCTACAGCCTGCTCATAGCTTACCATTTGTGTGCTTCAGCATTGCTCTCATTTCCTTCAGGGGCGGAACGAAGGTTGAGGGGGGCCCCCCTGCCACGTACACGGAGGGGCCCCCACTCCAGATCTAATCCGAGCTCTTGGGCCAGAGTATTGTGCTGTGGGGGCCCCCCCTGCAGCTCGGAGCCCCCCCCGCACCACGGGGGCTGCGGGGGCCTGTGTTATGCCCCGGATTTCCTTCATACCCGTTAGTCACGGTATGCGGGCATTATGTACTCTTATGTTTGGCTCTCCCGTGGAGCATGGACCAAATTCTTGTGTCCATGTCCATCCACTCCATATGAGTGCCTGTGTTGTCAGTCTATTTCCCATATCCCCATCCCCATCCAGCTCCTATTGCCTCCCACCCTTCCAAGTGGCTGCTTTTACCGCACTCCCCCAACCTGTACTCTACAACACTGCCCTTCAAACCCCTGCACTTAACTATGCACCACTCTATGCCACTGCATCACTCTATTCTGCGTCACTGCACTCCACGCTACTATGCTCTTCTCTGTACCACTCTACACCACTGCACTTTATATCACTGAACTCTATGCCACATCACTCTGTTCTGCACCACTCCAGGTCACTGCACTTAATGCCACTGCACTCTACAACACTAGTCTGCACCACTCTACTCTACGCCACCCTACTGTACTCTGCAATACTCTATGCCACTGCACTGTACTCTGCATCACTATACATCAATGCACTCTACACTACTCTGCACCACTGCACTCTCTGCCACTGCACTTTAAGCCAATCCAATATACTCTGGACCACTCTACTCTGCACCACTGCACTCTATCCACTACACACTATACCACTGCACTCTGCACCACTGCACTCTACTTGGCACCACTGTACACTATGCGGTTCCACTCTACACCACTATCTACCCCACGGTACTGCATTGTGACACCATGCCACACCAGTCCACTATACGCTACTGCACTCAACACCACTGTATGCCACTCTACTCTAGGCCACGACACGCCACACAGTGCCACCCTACCCCACTTAAATAAATGCCACTCTACGCCAGACTACTCCACGCCACTCCACTCTGCACCACTTCACTCTACTCTGTCACTCCAAGCCAAATGCATTCAATGCCGCTCTACCCTGCTGTACCGCATGCATAAAATATATTCATAAAGTCAACAGCTCTCGAGTAGGCTAAACCTATTAGATTTGCCAAAGCTTGTTTAGTAACGATCACAAGACCAGCAGCTCAAAGTAACAGTCCAGCTCTCCCAAACACCTCATGTACACTTCGGCCATAGACAAGTTGCTATTGGTATTTGTGCAGCACACAGTCTGCCACTATTATAGTGACACAGTGCTAATGTCCTTTATGAGGTAGCACTTTCCCTTGGCCTAGCAAAAAGTTTGATTGTCCTCCAGTCTCACCCCGCAGAAAGTCTGATGCCTTCAGCTCCCATGCCCTTGTAAAGTCTTATAACCTTAAAAGTATTCCAGTAGCGCAATAATGCAATGCACGGGCAGAAGAGCTAGAAACCTATTCTAGGGGAGGGTTTTCCAACTACTGACCACGTGACCGTGGCAAGTGATGCAACTGGGTGGCACATGGTTGCACCATGGGGGGTAGCCAGGTCTGGAAGGGTGCCGGATGAAGATCAAGGACAGCCGGATCCATGCCAAGATTTCAGGGTATCCACATTCAATAAATGTACTTACAAGACATTTCATTGGAACTATTTTACAAAGACAGCTCTTACCCTGAAAATCTGGTACGGGTTGGCATTTTCTGTCCCTACGTTGGACCCAGAGCATTGTGGATATCAGAGCAGAGCAAGCCAGGGCCCTGGGTAGAACCTGCTAAGGAGATGAGCACAGGAGCCTTAAGTGTTAGGGGGGGTTGCAAGGAACAATGAAAAAGAAAGTGAATGCATGAAAAATTAACAAAAATAAAAGACACTGAATGCTGCAATATTGAACCTGCAACTTATTAAAAAGTAAGGTATCTGTCGGAACAACTTTTCTCATAAATAATTGTACACCCACACTTGAGTCTTCTTCAATAAATTTAATTAGCGCCCAAGGCAAGCATTCAGAATTTCTACTCAGTGCAATAATGTAAGTTTAGTTCATAAAATCAATGCTTTATTATCAAACTCCTAGGTCAGTGCAGAATGGCTGGATAAATAACGTATGCAACCAAAAACAACGAGTAGGCCGACCTACCTCATATCTATTTCCGGACACTGCTGCGTAGCGCCCCGGACATCTCTGGGCAATCCGAACCTTGCTGAATGTAATGTAGTGCTTCATATGCTGAAGCCACCTGTCTGTCAACGCTCCAAGACAGCTAAATAGGCATACAGACGCATGCGTACCAGCCTGCCTGTCATCACCCCCCACCCTCCCCGCCTCGCTCGACAACACCACAGCAAGGACACCTGAAAATGCCATTTCCCAAATATTCAAGTAGCAGGGCTGGCTATAGCACTGATGACGCCCAGTGTGACAGTCTGTGTTGGACCCCCATGCCCTCTGTCTCCACGGATTCCTTTGCTGCCACCCTCTAGTGGTGCCCCGCATCTCTTCATAGCCCCTCACTCACATGCTTTATATCAGACATATTATTCCAAGACAAAGAATCATACACGTGTGTAAATCAATGTATGTGAAATATTACATAAACAGTGACAGCACAAGCTGTAGGAGTCACATACTCACGCCGGTAGGCATATGTTGAGTGCTCGGTCTGGAGAAACACAAACTCACGATTCAAAACATAACACAATTGTTGGAGTTGTCTAACAGTATCCGCATTTATTACTGCACAAATTAACTCTTTTTAACCACTTTAGGGCAACGGAAAATTGATAGAAAAAACAATAAGGTTCTAAACCTATGCCTTGCAGTTTACATGCGGCTCTTTATTTCCAGCCTGTAGCTCACTACGCTATATTAGATGGATTGTAGTTTACAAACTGCAAGTAACAAAAGGATCTCTCGGACAAAAGCAGTAACCCACTGAGCTATCTACATAAAATACAAATCTGAGATCTGCACGTTACAATTTGTGCTTTGCAGCAGGCACATTATCCTTCCTGCTACTTTATGGAAAGTCAAAACTGTGACTAGACAAAACAGAGGTTTAGCCAACAGTAACATATGTTGCTCGAGTAATCTTGACATTAATACCATCCCCTGAATATTACGGGGCACACTAAGATCTCCAGAGCAAGTGCCTTTAATCCGGTAAAATATCTTCAAAATGCAACGCCCCAGAGGTTGGCACCCAGTGCAGCAGCACCAGTCGCACCACCCTAAAGACGGTACTGGTGTGTAAATTCTTGGGTCTTCGAATATCTGGCCACAATTCTAGGCATTCCCTCATCATTTCGAAGGGGCACTAGAAAATATCCCTACTTTCGGGAGGCACACACATCCGATGAGACTAAATGGTTAGAACACAGGCATTCACTCATTCAGTTAAAATTCCATCTAGCAAATGCCAGTTGCAAGTGTGCATCTTCCAAATACACCTTGACTGTCCAAACAGTGCTTAATTTGTAAAAGTATAAGTGCCGGGGCCCTTCGCGGGAGGCCACTGCAGCCTGCACCACCCATTGCCCCTGCCAGTTATAGTACCAACATAACACGTGACCATGGCACTCCTACAAGCCTGACAATTCAGACTATTTAAGGCCTCACAAAGCTGTAATATTGGCATGGGAGGGTAGTATTATTCATTTTAGATATATATTGACTTAATAAATATGGTTGCTCTGCTTATCTCAAAATTAAAAAGACAGCGCCACCATCTGGTGGATCATCGCTAGAGCGGGTGCTGACAATGAAGTGCCGAACACCGGAAACCACCTGCTAAAATTAAGCACTGGTTAGAAAGACCTTAACAGTGAGATGGTCTCATCTATTGAACGATGTTCCTGCCAGTCGTTTTCTTTCTCTCTTCACACCTCATCTTCGTCCGATGCAAAAAGGAAGAGTAGTACGTTGACATCTGCGCATTACCTCGCTCGGGGTCATTCTGCCAGCGAAGCCTCGGGAAAATGAAACTCCCGCGTGCATTCTAGGAGGAGTCCATGGCGCGCGCCCGTTTGTCCCCGACTGAACTCAGTTCTGCAGCACCGGCTGCAAGTCCGAGCGGCCACTGATGCAGAAACAGTCGGAGAGAGAAGGTGTTCTAATACAGCCGCGCATTGGCGGTCACTCACTGAGCTGCACATGAAACTTTATTTGGTGTGTGTCGAAAAGGCTTTATCAGGGAGGTCGTATGGGGTAGAGGGTCAGAGTTCGATAAAACATCCAATTAAAATTCATAAATCCTCGTTCAGTCAGTGCTTCTACTGAAGCCGGGGCGAAGTTTATCCCTGCCACACACCTGAACAGAGGAACAATTCTGCTCTGCAGTTACTCCCGGGCACTTTGCACGTGGTAGGACAGAAGTCAGTGCTAAACCACACTAAGCTTCCCAAGGCTGCCAGTCGCAATCTGCCTGTCCTCAGGCTATTGTTCTGTCATCACTAAGGTGGGGAAGGTATTGTTATGTTGTGCATAAACTGTCCTGGTGTCGGATAGAGTTCTGAGCCCTCAAAAAACTTGGTAACACTCAGTACCTTGAGCATGCATTGCAGTCAATCCAGTGCACTTGGCCAGCTGAGAGGAGGTGCTGCCCCCATTGGTTCACAGTGCTTAATTTAAGCCAGTGGTTGCAGGTGGGGCCCATTGCCACACATTTTTGGGAACAAGCAGTTATTTTTCGTCATCAGACTTTCAGCAAGAGAGAAAATACACACAATGGAGGAAGACAACAAAGATGGAAAAACATAGATAAAAGGAGAAAGTAGGGATGAAAAGGAATCTGATCGCGTAAAATAAAGGAGCAGGGAGGACCTGGGAGTGGATTAAAGAGGTCTGGAGTGCAATCAAGGTTATTTATCCATGGTATTTGGCACCCGACCTTCAATAGCACCGTCCATGGCCTTCTATACAAAACGTTGGGCCAGATGTATGTTTTACCCAGTCTGTGTCTATGGGAAAATGTGTTTGTACATCCGACCTGTTATTATATTCAGTGCTTATTTTGAACTGGTGGTTTTCGGTGCTCAGCACCAGCACTTAATTGTCACCACCGGTACCTATGACAGTCTGCCACATGGTGGAGCTGTTCTTTTTAATTCAGAGATGAGCACAACAACTGTTGTTTATTAATTCAATATACATTAGGAATGACTAATACCTGCTTCCAAAGTCATTCTTTTAAATTTGGGGGGCTGAAATTGTCAGCATTGACACACTTGCAGGAGTGCGACTTATTAGTTATGGTGTTCCTGTAATTGACAGTGGCAATGGGCAATGCAAGCAGAAGTGGCCTGCTGAATAGAGCCCTGGCACTTAAAAAAAAAAAAAATTAGGCACTGATTTTATTACAAATTAAGCACTGCTGTTTGCACACACTTAGGATGGAGACAGGTGCATTGACTCTGCCTCGGCCCTGCTGTTTCCCGTTTTGGACTCACAGGTCATGGTTTGCGTGCAGAAGTCAAATATTAATCTTGGGTGATTTTAACATTAGATTCCACACTGATTACACCATACCAAATTATTTACTTAGCCTGTTTGACACGTTAGGTTATATGAAATGTAGGTTTTTATTAAAGTGCCGCACGCAATTGCAATTTTGCTTGGTGCTAAGCCATCAGAGGCACTTCTGCATCTTTGGAGAGTGATCTGCTTCGCTCTGTGAATGCTGCAGGGGGACTAGTGCCACAAGGCCTGGAGGTGAAACTCCTTTGCTTGGCTACAATGAGGCTCTAGTCCTAATGCCTTCCTCCTCTTCGGACCTATCTTTCTTTCATGTAGGGATACCTCCACTGCTACTCTCCATCAGGCAGCGGGCCTCTTCCATCACAAGGTAGTTGCAAGGCAGCTCTTCCTAACAGAAGGCAGAAATGTCAAAGTTCTTGTTCCCTGGTCTGTCATTTTGAGTTGGCAGTCAGTTTCTCAGGCTCCACTTTTGAGAGACCCCCGATTGATGAGAAATCCTAGCATAATGAGGGGAGGGGTAAGGTGGTGGCGTTTTGGTTCAGTTCATACTTCTGAAATATTTGCAGACAAGAGAGTGTGAAGGCCACAGGCCCAACCCTGGGACTCGTCTAGGTGGTTCCTTAGTGTCAAAAGGAAGGTGGTGTGTGGCTGGGAGCTCACTCTCAGAGGAACCCAAAACAAAAAAGGCACAAAATAGGGAGAACCCTCCCTATGCAGCTATCTCCTAACTTTTTAGGAGCAACACTTCTGGGGGAAAACTCAGCAGGAACGGAGAAAGTGCTTTCCCTCACTTCAAAAAGAGGCTCTATAATATCCTGCCCTCCACATCCTAGTGCCTGGTCCACAACAAAGGACCAAATTAATTCTTTGGAGAAGTTGAGCACTTCACACTACTGCCTGGTAGGCACTGTCCCGCCTCCCTTTCATGTAATGCTCCCTCACAGGCGATCCATAACGGAGTCCTACACTGCCGGTCAAGCACAGCAAACATGATCATTCTAGGACACGCAGGGTAAACACACATGTATCACCCAAGTCCCTATAGGATGTAGCAAAGCACTCAGCTGCAAGGGACAGGAATAATTTAAACAGGAGTGGAAAGAAGGCAACTCTGCCTGTGCCTATACCTGCCTGCACATATATCCCTTCGCTGCCACCAGGGTCAGTCCTCCGCAGCCCGATGAGCCAATGACAGTCACACTCCTAAAAGGCAGGCGCTTCCATGGTGTGCCCCCCCCACATCACAGCGCCCAGCTCCGGGCTGCATTCCATCTCACTGTGGGCCCTCAGAGCACATGCTGGATTGCCTTATGCGTCTGCCAAAAACACACCAGCCTCTCCCAACCTGGGGAGTTAGGGTTTGTGAAACACAGGTACCAGAGACCTGCAGGGGACCTTTTCCATCCCAACAAACATGTATATCTGTTATTGTCGAATATTGCTTGGCACACAATACAAAGTTTCTTCGCACTGTAGAGACTGACACAACCAAGAAGAACAAAGACGACCCCCCCCCCCACAAAAAGGTATAAGTTAATGGGAAATCTATTAAAAAGCAATGTTTCAAAACGTTTTCTGATTCTGAATCATTTTTTTAATGTTAAATTGAAGAAGCAGGCACTACATAAAGTAAGTGACAGAGCGTTCCCTTGCTTTACCCCGTCACTGAAAATGTTCTATTTGTGTTCATGCCACTCATAGTAGCGATTGGTTAGCTGAGCAGAGACACCCATTTCGGATATGCCAGGTAATTGTGAACACCCATAACTGAGGTGTATAAAAGCATAGAACATTATGCACTATTATCATTACCTTGAATGCTGCTTAACCGATGCCAATGCAGTGGCATTTGGGTGGCATTAAGATGTTCTCTTCTGCATTGGCCAATAGCAAGCCAAGTTGTTGCATTTTGCGCTGGAGCCTCCATGAAAGCTCGGCTGGGGGTTCCAAATAAATGTGGTTTCTGTCCTCTCGTTTAGTTGATTGAATTATAGCACTAATCACAAAAAAGTCTATTTAGAATTGATAAACTGAAGCAACTATTTTAGATGTCATTTTCAGGAAGCAAGAACAGATCTATCCAGATGGATGGCCGGGGTTCGCATGGGGACAGACCACCCTGCTCCAGATACTGGAACACTTGGTGGATAAAATAATTGAACCTTTAATGGGATTTAGTAAAAAAAAAAAAAATTGGCGGTCCAAAACCAAATTAAGATCAGGAAGTCCGGAAGATCTCCTTTAGCTAGGTACCAATTTTCCTCCATTCGCCGTTTAGATAGGCCAAACCTCAACAGGTATCACAAACATACTTATAAAATGTAGATTTTTCCCAGCTGCTCAATATCCATACAGGTTAGAAGGAAAAGGCAACAATGAAAACGAGTGGGCCCCCATAGGTGATTTTTGGGTGGTCGGGAGGTGAATTTAGGTATGTTGACTGATGGAGATCTGTTTAGGTCTCGCCTGACCCAGCGCATGCGCTGGTCTGGTGAGACTTATTGAGAGGGCTCCAAAAAGTACAACCAGACCAGCCTAGAGCTACAGTGCATGTGCGCGCGCGCCACTTATACCGCGATTACTTTCACTTTTGCGGCATAGCCAATAGGTCTCGCTTTTGGGACCTTATAAGTGTTTAGTTGTGTAACTTTTGCATGGCTAAACACTTATAAGGTCCCAAAGGCGAGACCTATTGGCTATGCCAATGCTTGTTTTAAGAAATGATTTTAGCTACACCAATACCTTTACTGCAAAACCTGCTTCTGTCAGGCTTTGTAGTAATATGGTATGACTGATGGTATATAAAAAACCACACATAGGACCAAAAAAACAAGACGCGACACCACCACTATTCACCAAGATACACAGGTCATTAAGTACGGACAGCAAGACTGGTTTGGCATGTGTCCAGGAGGGCAGGATCCAGGCTACAATTTCAAGATAATCAGGGACTATGCAACTGACTTTCATTCAGATTCATTCTACATACATATATCTGATGAGGATGACCTGGACATCCTGCATGGATCCAGTGCTCCTGGACTTGGGGTTTTGGTTTAGAAAGTCTTCCTTAAAGTGACAAGCCATTAGCCTATGCCATTAGTCCACGCTGCAGACACTTTTTTTTTTTTTTTTACACAAAGTTGCTCCCCAAGCACTAGACGATTAAGAAGCACACCAATGTCCATATTCTGAACTTCCAATGATATAAAATAATAATTGAAATTTTGAAGGATTTGGCTTTATGGCCATAAATAAAAAAGATTATACGCAAAAAGCTTTCATCAAGTCCTTTTGTACTTTTAAATTGTATTATACCCACTTAATTCAGCCCCTCACAACCATGTCCCTTGGCAGACCTGAGAAAGTATACAGGTGTCTTTACCTCTATGAACCAGGCCAAATCCTGGGTACAGAATTTACCAGCAGTAGGCTCCTGCGACCCACATCTGGAACTGTGATGGACTGCACGGGTGCAATTTAATCTAAGCGTGTATGAAATCTGAATTATGTATTTATATTATCCAGCGGCACCAGGTTGGCGTGATAACGAGGAGCACATTTAGATCTTCAAACACCAAAGCTGCGTCTCACAGACCCTGCCCTCAAACTACTATCCTGACCCAGAGTGCCAAAACAATCCCCGCATGTACGACTAAAGTAGCGCCCAGTTGGGCAACAGTGTCCCACTGCGCAGTTCAATAGCTGAAGAGTGAGACGAGGCACTATAATTCTCTCTCATATGCCTTACAGCTACAATCTAACTCTTGTTCATACGCATTCATACGCGTTACAGCTACAATCCAACTCTTGTTCATACGCGTTACAGCTACAATCTAACTCTTGTTCATACGCTTTACAGCTACAATCTAACTCCTGTCCATACGCATTACAGCTACAATTTAACTCCTGTTCATACGCATTACAGCTAAAATCTAACTCTTGTTCATATGCATTACAGCTACAATCTAACTTTTCTGGTAATACAAGTAGTTGTTAATTGGTTTTGAGCGTTCTTACTTTTTTCTTCAAAGCTGGCAAGAGGCACGGAGAGGAGAGGATAGCCTTTGTATAATAAATTATTGAAACTAAAATATAATCCAGAAGCATTCAATGCATTTCTTACTCTCAAGATTTGTTTATTAAGAGTCAGATCTACAATGAGATCCACTTAAAATTATACAATCAAAAAATAATCCGCACATTTAAAAAACTTAGAAAAAAATGTAAAACACATCATTTGATTAAGAGGGTTTAAATAACAAATGAGTCGCCTCTTTTGTAGAGCGGATACCATACTTGAAAAACACAGGTTTTAGAAAAAGACATCGGTTAGAGTGCAAGGATGTGCAGGTACAGAAAACATGATCCAAATTTTGCACCAATTACATTAATCACTAAATCACTCTTCAAGTGGTAGACCAACCTGTGCGCCGGTAACAATTTTTATGGGTAAAAATTCATACACATCATATAAAAATGGCGGACTCTGTGACTTAAATTGAAAGTTAAATATGGTTGAGTCAGCGCTTCGATGCCGGAGCAAACATTCATCTTCTTCTTTCCCTTACAGGCTAACATATCTAAACACAGAGCTACCCCCAAGAACTATGTAGGGCACAAGACCTCTCCAACAAATCAGCCTCTCTCAAGTTAAAGTGCAATGGTGCTTGGTTCAAATTTTAAAGGAGAGTGTTCACTTTCTTATTCTGACCGAAAACTTTAGAAAAAAGTGAGCTCATTACTGTGCAAAAGCGGAGCAACCCAGCATAAAGTAGCAGCCAACCTCCATTACATAAGAGCTTGGCAAGCCCATCTATAGTCGTAGTGCTTCAATCGGTGCTAGTGAATTTAAATGATAGAAGTTCCTAAAAGGTTTACCCTCCATTTTATGCATTCAAATCCAAAAATGTGTACATTATTTCTATAGAATACGCAAGTGTAGGTGGAATATTTGCTCGATAAACCATGCGAAAATGTTTAAAATGTTGACTCCCCATGGCCTATACATTGATAAAAGTGCATTCACATGGGCCTTTTCCTTGCTTAAAATATCTGAGATGTGCTCACTCTTATAAATTAGCAGAAACGATTTTCCCTAAATAGAGATATGTGTGAACTACTCCCATCACTTGCTTTCCTAGAAAACATGTTAACTCCTAATCTTTTTTATTTTTTTGCCTCGAAAAGTCAATACTTTACCTTTTTGTACATTGCTTTTCAAGTAATGACTGTGCATATTTTTGTGAAAGGTCTAACGACTTTGCAGGCCCTTTGGAGTGATATCTAAAATCAAAATATCATCTGCATATAAAAGTGAAGCTATGCGGTAAGGGCCCACCTTCTGAGCAGCCCCTCCTGCTTCCTTCAATAAATGAGACAATAAAAATATATAGGGACAAAAAAAGCAGCGGGCTATTAAACAGCCCAGCTTTAAGACATTCTCAGTTTTTTTTTTTTGGAAAGCCCACGATCACGCCCAAGCAGGCTTTGGCACCGCATAGAGGAATAGAACCCTATTATAACAATAAGAATGGGGCCTGGTGTGCTCAGGGCGCAGCGCTTACTCCACAAGGTAGGTTAAAAGCTGTTGAAAAATCACTAAAGGCTGCGCAGACAGACATACCCATTTCTAGACATGTTTCTCCAAAATCACCTGAATGGCAGGGCAGTGTTATTGCCAAGGGTCGAACTATTTGATCTGACGCCTGCTTGCTTCATCAGAATAATATCATCTGCCTCCCAACTTTGTAAGTGGTTAAGAACACTCAGCAAACAATTTCCCGAAAGAGACGAATAACGTTTTCTGCCTATAATTACAGGGTTGATTAATCGGGCATTTCTTATGAAGGGGAAGAGTAATACTTCCCTAACCATGAAGCTCATGCCTGACTCTCAAAAACAAACCTTTTAAATGATTAATTCTGGAGTAAATTCAGAACGAGTCCTCAATTTCTGTTTACTTTAATTATTTTGACCCCAAAAGTGCTTCCAATCTGCTCTACGAGAATTACAAATAATAGTCATTCTTTTAATAATTGTAATTAGTAAGTTAAAAGGGCCCAGTTTTAGGTTATTTTCTCGACCACCTTACTGGAATTCCCACTGGGATTCAAGCAATAGTTGTACCTTGAATGTCAAATAGGCACAAATATTTGTCGCTTTTTATCTGTATCCATCTTTCATTTAAGCAGTAAGTATGTATTTGAAATACAGTTGCATGTTGAAAGGCTTTGCTTGAGACCATCAATAAGACGGATGAGACAATAACCCACAGAAGAAGGTTTTAATTAACCATTAGAATCACATAAAAGAAAAAGCAAATGATTTTTGCATTGCCACAGAACAGAATGGAATGACTTTAGCAAATGATGAAATTGAAGGCACAAAGAATCAAAATTAGTAGAATTATTCACAGTCTTTTCATGAATCAAGAACATAAAATGTTTATTCTGGAGATGTAACAGATTATTTGAAGATTTATTTTTTAAAGTTCTCCATCTACCAAAATCTATTGTAGCAAATTCGTAATTTCACTGTCAACAGTAGTGTTCCTGAGGAAGGCCATGAAGTGTTACGTTCATTGAAACTTTGTCAAAGTTGGATTACCTCGCGTTCTGAACGGCTGAAGGACTGTCGGGAAAAAACACCTCATTAATTGACTGTCTGTTTCTTATGATATGAATAATCTTGGATAATTGTGTTTCACATAGATAATACGCAGTGTCTCTACAGTTTTGTTTAACATAATACTTAATTTTAGTTGAGTGAATGGAGTCATGATGGTGAATAAACTATTTTTTTTTCTTCTAGAAGAACATTATTTACTACAATACCATTGTTCTAACTTTCTTCATTAAACTACTTCATTGCACGGAAAAAAAAACATTTTCTTGGTAATACGTTTTTTTTTTAGCTATGTGTTCATAAAGAAGGATTAGAACATGCTATCCACAGCTTAAACTCCATATTTAGAAAACTATGTTCCCTGACACACGGTCTTCATCTTCTGGATAAAAAAAAGACAAGTGGGAATTTTTATTTTATGGGTCTAAAGTACACCATATCAATTTTCAATCTACTTTTTAATATGTATATCAATTCAGTAAGATACAGGTCCCCAGGGGGACTAGGTCACAGAACCTTGTAGAAATCACAAAACAAGTGTTCATGTGACCCTTGCCACAGCCCGGCCCGTTCCCCACAGTGACAGATTTTCCCCCTTTATTACAGGAACATTCAGGCTGTGATGGGGGAATGGCATGTGATGGTGTGCAACAGCAAACACTGCCAGGCAGATATCCCTGTCTGGCCGGTCAACTTTACAAGACTGCCCGATGGGAGTCCGTAACAGGAGGACACTACACAGAGGTCGGGGATCCTGGAGATCCAATTCCCTGACACGAATACAAGGGGAATACCCTGAATTTCTCCTTCAACTGCAGTTATTTGAATGCTTTGTAGAGGGTTACCTTAACATTTACTGGGATATTCAGGGATGCAGGGTAATGTGATCGGTCTCTCCCTTCCTGGCTCTCAGGCTGTCCCCGCAATATGTGGGGTCTTCTTTAAGCTCAAGAAGCTGGTCAGAAGGTGCCATCACCAACTCAGAGTGGGGAAGACCCATCATTGCCCCACACCATTCTCTGACTCTGCCAGGCCATTCCCAAATTAGGCAGTCACTACCACCACTACATATAGGCTTATCGGCCCCTGCCTGTATAGGGAAACGGATCTAAGGTGGAAGGAAACGTGTGCCTCTCTTGCCAAGGCCAACATAGTGGTCCTATTGTCTAGTGCAGCGGTTCTTAAATGTTTGATTTATGTGGAAGCTCAATGAATCACTACTGGAAGCCAGGAACACCGGCCTAAGCAATTTCTATGATGTGAATCTCAAATTAATACAGAAACAAGCCTTTATTAATCAGCTTTTATTTAATTCACAAACAAGAATTTTCAAAATTCTCAATTTTAATGGCAAAGCTTTTCAAAATGTGGTTTCATTTGTAAAAGACAAACAGTATGTTAGACTCTAGCTTTACACTTTATCTTTTTTGCTCTTGATACATGCACTCGTCTTTGTCGGCATGTACCAGTGCTACAGGTAGGCCCCAAATGTCTAGACTAGTTTGCTTTATTTGCGCTGCACCACAGATCAAGCTACGGATACCAACTTCATTTTACCTTCAATTTAAAATTCCTTCAAATTTTCAGACCATTTTACATTTTTTTTTTTTTTAATAAATATTTTTATTTACATTTTCTCTCATTGCAAAACAACAACAATGAATACCAATTAGATACATAAGCATTTCCCAACAAACAACAGCAGAGTGTCCAATCTCATGGTTTTGTTTTTTAATCTGCAAATATTTAATTTTGTAAACAGTCAGGGACCTCTGAAATACGAAATGCAGATTCCAGGTTAAGAGCCACTAGTCTAGAACGAGAGACTCATCTCCTGGAGATCTGTATTCATTCCACTTTTTTCACAAACAACAGAAAATGTTTATTACCTTTCAACACTTATGCAATTACAAAAACGTTTCTGTATATATTAAGGCCAACCACGTTTAACAACCAGCAGTGATCTTTAAGTACTACATCAAAGAAAACCCCAATCCTTTGTCACAATTTTTGGTGAGTGGTCAGTCCTGTAGAATCTGGAACAGAAACAATTTTCCAAAAACCTGACACACTTCTCAGTCACATCTCTTTCAGAGGATTTTTAGGCTCAAAGGCATCTGCCATGGGGAATAGGTCAAATGTGTCATGGTGCTATCCACTTTAATAGCTCAACAAAGACAATACTTATTGTCTATTTTCCATCCCACCATTTGTGCTAAAACTAAGTGTTTGGTTGATGGATGCAAAAATATCTGGGCATGATTTTATCTTAACCCCTTGCATGCCCGCCCCTTTCCCCGCCCAGTGCCGCGCCTTGCATTAGCGGGCGGAGTTCATGACGAGCTGGACTCGTCATGGGCACAGCGCCACCGCAGCCCATGACGAGTCCAGCTCGTCATGGGCACTGAAGGGGTTAAATTCAAAATGGATCTGATCTGTACCCAAATAACATATTTAAACATTTTGCACATCTGCGCTGTTTTACGTTTATGTTTAATTCCCAATATCATTTAATATATGTCCATGCCTTTAGTCTGCTAAACTTTTGGCAGTATTTTGCTCGCTGGAAGAAACATAGAACATATTTTCTTGCTTATCAGTTATCATTTTCGACAGTCTGCTGTCCAACACTGGCACAATGGTTTTCATATTGCTACCCCTTTACCCACAGTAAGCAAGTAACAGTATAGATTTCTCTGGAACTCTTTCAACTAGGCAGCCACACCTTCAAACCTGGTCATGACTGGAGCTACCTTAAAAGAGATTAGGAGGCCTGCTGTTATCGACCTTAGGAGGATAGACTTTAGCTAGTGGAACCATAATCACCTGGACCCGCACTGCAAGATGCGAGGAAGGCAAACCACGGTTTTATTGTCAACATGTATGTTAATATGCTCCCAGTTAACATTGCTTTTACAATCGAAAACATGGAAATGGTTACCATTGACTCCGGTGATATGTTTTGATAATAAGCATACTATCATTAACACATCTGAAAACGTGTTAGAAGATGAAAAAGTGGAGTACAATTTTCGTTCGACCCAACAGAAAGTTTGACTAAAGGAGACAAGGTTTACCTGCAAGACCTCTTTCTTTCATCTTGTAAGACACTGGGTTTGACAGTTTGTTGGTTCTACCTGACATTTCCCATTACCATCCTAGGATGTGTACTTTACCGACACCCTCTCTGTTGCAGAGTGTACAGGAATGTTGTTACATAATCTAAACTCTCCTTATCTTCTCAGTATTGGCTTTTCTCTCCGGTTTCCTATGGAAATATTGTCTGTAAGAGATCAGTATAGATGGCACTTTTAGATGAACTTTGACCATGGTCCCCCTACGCAGACCTAATCATGGGAGCTGCAGCTTGAAACTTTGCGACTAAGAGAAGGGTGCCATAGAGCCCACCTTCATCAACATGCCTCAGAGTAACCAAATGTTCATGGCTGCAAACCACCAAGCAGTAGCTGCAATGAAGCTGTGCTCACAATTTAAATCCTTCTCTGATTGGTTACATGTTAGGAAAGCGAGTCTGCTTAGCCAGTGCAGTATGCAGAATAACATTGCTTGCACCTGATGAAGAGAATTGCATAAGTATCTCTGATATTGACCATACGAGGCACGGTGCAAGGGGAAAGTTTAGGGGCAGACAAGACTGGTGGCGCCTGCAGACTCTAGGACCATGGTGGGCCAAGGTGCATCATGGCCAGAGGGACTGACTCTTCCTGGCTGGAGCAAAGTAGAGACTCAAGAGGCCCTGCCCTCCCTTACCACGATGACTTACATGTGCCCAGAGCCCAAAGACAGAAGCGAAAGCCTCAAATCCAAGAAGCCAGTTGTACTGAAGCATGTTAATATACACTGACCTGGGCGGGTTAAAGAATTAAGTGCTGGATGCGGAGTCATTGGACATGGGAGGGCCAGAGTCACGTGCTATAAGCAGTGCTGTACCATGCGCCATCAAACATTACAAAACATTTCTGAATAAACTTTGTTGAATCTTATCAGACTAAAGACAAGTCAAGTGTTTTCCAAGAATCTACAAGCATGACGCCAGTGTTGTGGGGACACAGTGACGCGCCCGTTTGATAATAGATTGTATGTGCTAGCTCTGTCAAGATGTCTGCCTGAACTGTCACGCTTTTAGATGCCCTTGGCTGCATACACACAGAGTTCTCTACTACCAGAGGAAACGGTTAAACTCTGTGTTGTGAACTACTCCAGTAAGTCATGTTAAAAAAAAAAAAAAAGAAACGAATATATTAAGTAAGCATCACGTTAGCCTTGCTACGTGTTGTGTAAAGGTATATATTGACTGCTGAAATAACTAAAATCTCATTTTATTTTCAAAGCATTCCACTTGGCTGTGATGTGGTAAAAAGAACAACCATTCTATCGGTCAGACTGAAATGTGTGAGCTCAACATCTGTGCCCATTAAAAAAAAAATGTTTCCTGCAGAGGGCAGCTTCATTACTGTAAATACATTTTATAGCATCACCAAACATAAATGAGCCACTCGTCGTAGGGTGTACTGGGATTACGGTCCTGTGCAGTCTGCCACTCACAACCTGGTTCTTAACCAAGCCGATGAAACAGCAATGGAGGATTCTCCCTGCCTCTGCTTTGAAATGAAACATTCCAAAAAATGGCCTCGAGGGTTATTCAGGAACACTGGTTATCTGACACGACGCCTACACTCGGGACAAGCAGTCCTGTGTGAAAACACGCAGAGGCCTCGGGCGAAGATCTCGCCTAGCGATGGATGTCTTTTTCCCGGAGCTCGCGGACTACAACTAATGGTTTGAAAGCAGACACCGGCTTTTGCACAAATTGTGGTGTTAAAACGTATAATCAATGGGGATTGTGTCATGGCCGTGACTTTTCCCTGGTTATTCAAACTAATAGAAATCATTAAAAACATTGTTAAATTACATAGTGCCAATATCAGCAACAGTTATCACAAAACACATCAGTAACAGTTATCACAAAACACATAGGTACATAAATAAACACACAACACTGTAATGTAAGTGGAGAAATATTGCTGCAGGTTTATTAGCATAACCAATATGCAAACAAGGTGGGTTATGTTACGGGCGATCCCAGGGCAGGCCAGCCCCTATGCCGCCTGCCCGTCTGATAAGCCTAGAGTCACCATGGCAACGCCAACTGGTGTATACCAAATATTGGGAGGGTCCACCCCTCCCATCCGTGGACCACCAGTCCACTTGCTTCACACGCCCCCCGTGATGGGTGGGCGGAGCATACATGGCAGCCCCCGGTTGCTCAGACCCACAACCGCCTTTCGGTTAACGGGGCGCCGTCGTTCTTCCAGGGGACACGCTAAAACATCCCTGGGTATCCTGGCTTAGCACCCCGCGGTGCTGCTGCATGATGTACCCCTTGGTATGTGCAGACCCTGGATCGCCCTGTAACTCCTCCACAGCCTTGGGAGTGGCCACCGTCACTACCAGGGCCCCCCACCAAGGTAGACCTATTTACTTACAACCTGCTGCAGCCAAAGCTTCCCCTAGGTCCAGTAGGAAAAGATCCATGCCTAAACTAGAGAGGTGCACCCCCTCTCCCTCCTGGCACCCTGTGCACTTGTCGTGTATAAGACCATGCCTGATGAAGCCAAGACCTCTTTGCTCTGCGCAACTGCGCATGGCTCCCGGTAGGCCTTTATACCTACAGCATACTGATACCGGGCTTCTCCCAGGTCCAGCCAAAACCAGTCTACGCCCAACCGGGCTGGTGGCCAGCGTGCACCATCAGGACAAGATTCCCCATCCTTGCTAAACTCCCCCGTGGATTTGACTGAAATTACCTTAAACCTAAAATAGGCGATGGTCCAAAGTTGCACAATCCCTTTGACATGACACTCCTGCCTGGCAGTGCCCATGCGGGAGGAGGTAAGAGTTGACAAGCCCGCCTTACTTCCTCTTTCACTCCGTTGGAGTACGCCCATCGTATTCCATCAGTCACCACCAAATGTAAAGCCTTGCCCTCCCAAAATTCTGCTAGTATACCAGGGAGAGACAGGTCAGGGTGACCACAGAGGAGAACAACGTGTAAAATTCTTTTCTAATTGAATACTGGGAAAGCCAATTGTTCTCCTGCTGATTTGTAGCCCAAAGTGTTACCCCGGTGTTTCCCTTAATCATAAGGACCATACGCCCCTGTTGGAAGGCCCCTTCCACAACCTGCATAGCTGCCAGCCAGTGCTGGAGGGCAGGAGAAGTTGCCCTGAACAGATACTCGCATCAAAGGTACCTGTTTCGTCGAACTCAAGGGCGGGCTGCTAAGTGAGCAACCAGGCTCCGCCCTAGTATCCAGAGGTCAAACCCAAGCCCCTCCAAGTTCTGCTGCTTCACCTGCCAGTTAACAGGACACCCAGGGCAGACCACCGGCCTATAACCCATGCTTGGCCATGCCTGAGCTAAAACACCTTTGAACAGCATGACAACAGGCTAACCACCAGCATTGCGTTCTGAATGTTTCTGGCACTGCCAAGAAACATGCGCATAACTAAAGCAACTGGCACCATGCCATAAAAGTATCCATTCAGCCTCCTATGAGTGCAAAATGTGCTCTTGTGGCGATCCATATTAGTGTTCCCTCCCAACCAGCCGCCCTAACCAGGCAACCCGCACCCTCTTGGCACTGGCACACTCCCGCCCCAGCTGCCCTAGAGTGCCTGGTCGTGTGTGGCCACAACCTACGTTTTATCACTGACGTAATATCGGGGTAAGATGACACTCAACTAACTCTACTGCGGAGTGCCCGTTGCACCATCGCAAGTATGTCTTTGCCTACTCAGTGGCTGGATGTAAAGTTAGATGACATTGGCAGCCCAGCCCGGGCGAACCTAGCAGCTTACAGTTTCTGGTGCTATAGACAGTACCTGTAGCTTGATGAACCGAGTGCAATTCCCTTGCTCCTGTTGAGCACAGAACCCACAACAAATTTTCACCATGGTTCAATACCTTTATGCTGCTCATCATTTCCTAGCAGAATGTTGACAAATCTATGTTCTGTAATGGCACTACATCGCAGCCTGGACCATTCTGCCAGCGCCGAAAGACCTTTGTCCTGCTGCCTGGCCTAAGCAATCTTGCCCTGTTCTAGAAGCGCCCGCTTCAGCCCTAGAGCAAACAATTCACCAGTAACCCCAAACTGGCCCTGATGCGAAACAAACCATGCCAATGCACACAGGTGTGTGTAATAACTAATAGCAGGTCTAACAGCGTCAACAGGCATCCTCAGCTAACAATAGGCATGAAGGAGTAAGGGTTTCCAGTGGGAATGAGATGACAGCAAATACAGCGGGAGGAGCGGCCAATGACCTGCCCAAAGACTCTTCGAAATCCTACCGAATGATGTGGGAGCCCGCCAACAACCTCTGTCCAAGCCTGCCAACCCCACAAGTATTTGGACCCCTATTGCACCAAGGATTGGAGGGGCGGGGGAGGGGCAGTCTGGTCTGAGGATGTGTGTGATGGAGGACCTGCGTCCTAGAGTACCTATAGTTGGGTTCCACGAGTACCTGATGTGTTAATACTAATAGCGTGGTAGCAACTCAATCAGCACAGGGCAGATGCCCACCTGTCTTACAACCGTGTGAAACACACAGGGAGATAACGGAAGGCTAACCCCAGTCCGACACAGAACAAACCCACCATGTGACTGTGCTCAAAGAAAACTCCATCCCACATCAAACTGAACCAGTGCTGTGCCTGAAAATTACAACCGATATTAGAACCGATGCTACCTCCCTGCTTGCGAAAGCATAGCAGAGGGGCCTAAGAACCAATTCACCAGCCCTTCGCTACACGCCTGGTATTACCCCTAGCAGCACTTCTCAAGCAGTAACCATTCTGTAGTATAAAGCGGCGCGCCGACCCCCCACAGCCATCGCCCAGAGGGGTTAGGGAACAACGCTTGCCACTGCACGATTGTGTTACCCCAAGTGCGTAGAGACTAGTTTAAACATGAGCAGCTGCAAAAGTATTCCTAGCTGAAACTAAGTGACAACAGAGGGACTCGGACCATTGTATTCGGAAGCTGAAGATGTAACGCCTATCGAACATACCTCCTCACCTTTGCACAAGAGGAGAGCGGCGCAACCTCGCTGCCCGCCCCACATCTCCGCATGTTCGACCCCCAGTCCTAGTCGCCCGGTGATAGCATGTGCTGACATAATATCTGTTTGCTCCAGGCCCTCTGCTACGCCCTGGAGGATGTGGCTGTGAGGGACAATAATGCAGCTGGGTCGAGTAAAACCGCACCAAGAAAAGGCAAACTATGTGGCACAATACGGCCATCTTGTAATGGTATACTTCATTCTTTTCACATTTTATTAAAACTTGGTACACTTTCTGGGCATAGGTTGCACTTCATTAGTACCAGCATAATACCTAAATACTGCAATAAGCTGAAGAAAGGTGACCAGTGCAGCTTTGCAGGGCTTTCCACTGCTTGGCAGCACGCAAACATGGTGGGTGGATGAAAGAATCTATTTCAAGTGTGCGGGGACATCTTTCTCTGAGAAAAGAAGACTACGGAAAAAACTCTGATAACCGAAACAAGGAAATCAGCTGAATCGTTTAGTGCCATAACTGGCGAACCACTGAGGTAGCACTAAATACCACTGCCAGTGAGATACCGTTTGTGTACCGTGGCAGTATAACGGGGGGACTATCCTGAAATTTCAAAACAACCCATAACTTCTTTGATGCCCCGCATACTGCACGCTCCCTCCGGGCTCAACCCAGCTCCTCCGCTTAGCGGCCGAGGGGCCCCTAAATTTGTGTCGGAAACACACTGAATAACAGATTGTTCCTGGTGCCCAACTCAATGGTACTCATTTAACGACCTCAAGTGGCTGACATGCTGAGCCATTGGTTAACCTGGTACTAAATATCAGATGCCACTAGTTACCCAGCTCAAAGGCACTCATCTTATCGATCTCATGTGGATGAAAGGCCGAGCAGAAGGTGACTAGGCACTTAATAGCAGATGGTTCTAGCGACCCAACTCAGTGGTACGCAGTTAATCAACCTCAGCTGGAAGAAAGGCTGAGCAATCGAAACAGTGACCCAGAGTTCAGACACCGGTCCCTGTAGGGGGGGGGGGATTAGTTCACTGCGCCACCGGACCCGGTCCTATTACCACCCAAAAGACCACTTTCTAGAAGAAACCGATAATACTTCATACCGTGCTGTGTTGCAAATCCTATTAGAATAATGGAATTATTAAATGCTGGAACATTAATTTTCCCTCTGTCACTCAAGCATGTTACAACTGGATTAGTAAAAACTTCCGCCTACGAGTTTCGGACTCCTGCGCATGTGCAGGGGGCTTCCCCACCCTTGCTGAAGCCTGTCTCGAGACTTGGGAATCTATTAAAACATTTCCTTGAAATGCAAATCATAACTGCGTGAAAATGCCGTTTTTTGACAACAAATTTGCCCTTTTGTGCCTTCTGCCACGAACTTCCTTGTGCAAGAGTGACAGCATTATCAAAACCAGCGAGAAGATAAGAGATCTGCCTAGGATGTCGGTAAGTGTAAACTCGACCTACAGGCTCGGTCCCTGGTCTCCTGCGCCAAAGTCAGCAGCCTGAGCCTCGGCGGACGTGCAACCCGACGCTCCACCCCCCAACTGCCGAGCAATGCCCCACCCTCCGGGAGGCAAGGCAACCAAGGGACGCCGAGGTGAGCGCGGCCGCGCAATCCACAGCCATGCTGACCTGTCATGGCCCGGCATCCCAGTTTAAAGATTACTTTAGAATGACTCCGCAGTGGAGGGAGCGGGAAGCGTTGCGATATGAGCGCATACTCGGCCCGAAGGATAGGAGCGCTGGCGTGCGCACCGAATAACTACATATTCAGTCACAGCGATAATGAATGTTATGCCCCAGGAATACAGGATGTGGACGCGACTCCGAGGCTCGATCCCTGGTTTCCTACCCAAGCCAGCAGCTTGTGCCTCGGACCACTGCGCAAACCGGCGCTCCATTCCCCCCACTGCCGTGCATGGCACCTCCACACCGCGATGCCTTGCGACCACGAGAAGCCGAAGTAGGCGCCGCCCCGCAATGCAGAGTGAGGTCTGGGGGCGCAGGGAGAAGTGGGGGTGCCCCACGCGACTGCCCCTGCTCACCAATACCCGTACAGCTGATGAACAACGACGGAGAGCAGCCGCCGGACCTGCCAGACTCCCAGCCGCCGAGTGTCCCAGTGTGCAAAGACCCGGGACTCCATGTAGAAAATTAAAACCGTGCTATGTGTATTTTTTTTTTTTTTTGATCTAATTACTTTGGTCCACGATGGGGCGAATAAGCGTGTCAGGTGTTCTTGGTGTAACCACTGATTATTCAATCAGACAGGTCCAATAACTGGGTCGATGCTCTTCAGTCCCAACATCATAATCTCTGACTGGATAGCGTGAATAACCTGGTTCTTCAGTCCCAGCTAATCGGACTGAGTACATCATGGCTTCTGATGATCCTCAGTCACGACCTCTAATCTCAGACCGAATAAACTAAATGCCTGAAACCAGTGAAGTACCGTGTCGACCTCCAATCTTTGACCGCATAGGGTGAGTGACTGTATCTGACGGTCTTCAGTCGCCACCACTAGTCGGATGGGTAACTAACTGCCTCAATGTTCCTCAGCCACGACCTCTAATCTCCCATTGGATGGTGTGAATAACTGTTAGATGTTCTATAGCCACAACCTCAAATCTAATGAGGTCTGATGCCCTTACGCCACATCCTTTTCTAATCGCGGGCCCGACCAAGCAGCTTTCTTGCGCACTGCAGAAAGCCTGCTAGAAGGGTCCCTTCTGTTGGTGCGGTGCAGTAGAAAGGGAGGGAGCCGCGGCCCTCGCAGCCCCCCCAGCACACAACCTCCGGCCCATGCTGGCCGGAACCCTGCTACCGTCTCCGCCGGATTGATCAGAAACGAAAGGGGAGCAGCGGGGCGCCCCCTCCCCCGCAACACGCATCATCAGGCCACCGCGGGCAGGGGCCCTGAAACCGGCACTCCATAGTGCTGATAGGCGTAGGGAGGAGCGTCCCGACCATGCTCCCTCCCCCACCCAAAGAGTTGTTGGGAACCCTCATGGTAGTCGTTGCCCCCCCCCCCCCCCCCTATCCACAACATGACCCATCTGGCCGGGGGCTTGGTACGGCCCGCCATAGGAAAAGCAGCAGAGTGAGGCACCTCGCGACGCTCACTGCCCCCCTCCACCCACGCACTCAACATCTGGCCCCCACGGGCCGAGGCCCCCGAGCCAGCTCGACAACAAGGGGAGGGGCCGTAACCCCAGAGGAGGGGGAGGGTTGCTGAACCAAGAAACTCCGGCCCGATGTGAGCTACCTCTCGCCCCCAGATTGCCGACCGCTGCCCTGACCAGGGGAGAGGTGCCGCTGCCCTCTGCACCCCAGGAGCTGCCCCCCCCCCCAAGGCAGCCCGCAGCCAAGGCAATGGCCGGGCTTTGCCGCCTTACCTAGGGGTAAGGGGGGGCGGTCAAATCACAGTCACCGGAGGACAGCTCCTGGCGTGGTACTGCAAGGTATAAATTGCAAGTAACAAAGGATGCCTCTTTTGCAAAAAAGTAACCAGCTAACCTATTTACATCATACGCACTCTGAAATCTATTTGGCACTCGTTCTATGCAGCAGGCATATTGACCCTCTGCACGAACATTACCGAAGTCAAAACCACAACTATACAGAGACGCAGCATCCGGTGCTTCAACTAGCATGATAAGCTTCCAAACCCGACGCCTCCAAGAAGCCAGCACAGGTGCGATGGCCCCGGTCGCATCGCCCTAAATCCGGCCCAGCCGGGGCCTCCCACAAGCAATCCAAGAGCTCTACGCTCCACCAAGGCTCTCAGAGGAGTCCGAAGGACCCAGGCTCACCGTCAGAAAATTACTAAACACCGACAGTATTTCCGACCCGGGAAATGGCGCGACGCTGAACCATGGGTCAGCCTGTGTACAGCCAACCCACTCCACCATGGTTGTGGCGAACACATGGCAGCTCGAGGCCTCCTACGCCCCTGAACTAACTGCCTCGGCCTCAGGGACACCGTGAAAGAAAATCGGACATTCGGAGCCAGAAGCAACCTCACAGTTGTCGGGTACTGAAACCTGATCCGGGCTTTCCCAGTAACGCTACAACCCCGGTGTTGCATAATTATATAGCGCGAACTCGACCCAAAGGTATTGCAACGCTATACACGAGCACCTTATATACATTCACATTCAGGCAGGAGATTAAGTGATTTGCCCAGATCACAGGCTGTGGACGCGACCACGAGGCTCGAACCCAAGGTCTGCAGTCTAGCCGCCGGACCACATCCCGTCCCCAGGGACCTCAGGCCCAATGAGCGCCCCTTCCAGGGCAAATAACCAAGGCTAAGGGAAGCCGCCGACTGGGACACGTCTAACTGCCGGCTTTCAACGCACAAATTCTAATATCACCCACCTCAAGCAGACTCACCGCGACAGGCGGACGTTCTGGGCCGCAGACGATCGTACCAGGCGAGCGATCGATCGAAGTGTGACTCTACCTCTCCAAGAGAACACGACCGATGCGGAACCAGTAGCCAAGGCGAACGAGCGGACAAGAGGACGAGGAGGGGGCGGAGACAGTATATGTACCCCTGTCTCCTCCCCACCCTCGCCGGAAGCTGCTATCAGTTGGGGTCTCCCCCGGACTAGCCCAGGGACTCGACCTCCCACCCCTGTGCCTTCCTGTGGCACTAAGGCGGCCGCCCTCCAAGGGGCGGGCCGCTGCGCAACCCACCCCCGGGAAGCCTTACAAAACGCATGTCGTGGTTAACATGCATAATGGACAAATAGGAATCTCTGTTGTTCTGACGATATTTACAAGCCACATAGCCTTCGACGTTGTGCTTTTATTTTATTATTTACCAAGAATTACTCTGCTGTTAAGTAAACATAATACAGATTATACCCTCCTCGCATATCTTGCACAGGTATATTTGTCTAAGTTGTGGTCAACCTTCGCCACCAAATGAATAGTTCTCTCGAAAAGAAATCGGTTTTAGGTCTCGCCTGACCCAGCGCATGCGCTGGTCTGGCGAGACTTATTGAGAGGGCTCCAAAAAGTGCTACCAGGCCAGCCTAGAGCTACAGTGCATGTACGCGGGCGCGCGCGCCGCGCTTTACCGCGATTACTTTCACGGCCGTACGGCCGCTTTGATGTTTGATCGTGATCGCAATCAATTTCGCAGCCGCTTTGCATAGCCAATAGGTCTCGCGTTTGGGACCTTATAAGTATTTAGTTATGCAACTGCAAGGCTGCAAGGGCGGCTGCCTTAGTGCCACAGGAAGGCACTGGAGTCGCCGGTCTAGTCCCTGGGCCACGGCCATGGAAGACGTCCGGCCGACCCATTTCCGGGGAGGCGACAGGGGTATTTAGGCTGTCCCCGCCCATCCTTCGCCCTCTTGTCCCTCGCTGTCTCGCCTTGCACACAGTCTTGACTGTTGGTCTAGCGTCGTTGGGACCCTGCGACGGGGTTGGAGTTCGTGTTCTCGTCTGCTTGGTCGGGTCTGCACATCGCCGGAAGATAGGTTAGTGGTAATCCCACAGTGGGCCACATCCTGCAGGGTAGCGAGCAACGCTCTCGGGCCCGCCTTTCCCGCTTGTGTAGCATGCAGGGACGGAGAGAGCGCTCTGGCCTGGACGGGTGTACCTCCGGTGTATCCAGCCACATGGCTTCTCTTGGTCGAGTAGTCAGCGACACGGTGATCGGGGAGGGCGGCCAACGCGAAGGGTCGGTTGGTCGGGCCCGGGTGTCTCGGGTGGCACAGCTGGGGTTCCTCTGTGCAAGGTCTCTGCAGCTTCTAGAGCTGTGTGCGTCTGTCCTAGGCTCTCTGGGTCGTCGTCTTCGCGGGTGGCGAAGTAAGGCGGGGAGGGTCCTCCACTGGGCCGGTCAACCTCCTTGTTACGACGGTCAGGGGGTTAAAGTGGCACGTGTTCATGTCCTGTGTGGGTGTTGGGGCCGGCATGGTCGGAGAGCGCCTGTATTCCTAGTTGGGGGCCGGGTCGGGCCCGGCCTGACTGGTTTCGGGCAGCCTGCCGAGGATCAGATGGTGCAGAGTATGCCGTGGTCGCTTTCCCTGGCATGTGGGACAGTTGCAACGCGGCCGATGGGTTGGGGTAGTTTAATGGTCCGTATTGCTTGCAAGCACGCTGTCCTGCGGCACTGGTTGCACCTCTTCAGGTTGGCAGCTGTGGGCTTTAGGCGGCGAGTCCGGGGACCGCTGGGGGCAATATCTTTGGCCGGCTAGGGGATGTCCACACGCCCGGGTGGTGAGACTGGGCTGTTCGGGGCGTTTAGCGGCATAACCGGGCGGAAAACGATTCACACATTTGTATGAAGGTTTATGGCTGTTCGATCCCAGGAGCAGACGCTACCACCTTGCTTGCTGTTCATGTTTAGGTGCTTGGACCGGCCCAGAATATGCTTTGGTGCTGTACGCCATACAGGGGGAGCCTACTTTCGCGCAACTCGTAATTACGGCATGTCACTGTCTCTCAGCCCCCCCCTACATGCTTGTGCCAGGTTGGAGGCACCTGCAGCTTGCCGGGTAGCAGCCGGAACCGGTCCGTCGGGTCCGCGCAGGCTCTTTATCTTGGTGGCTCTGGATAGTTGTCGCCAGCTCTTCATGAGGCCGGTGAGGTGGTTTTGTCCATCAGCCCCCCCCCCCCCGCGGTCCGCGTGGTTCTTGCCCGGTATGGGGGTTGAGTCAGGTTTTGAATTGTGCGGCGGGATTTGGGGCCGGGCTGGTGCCAGCGGCTACAGTGGTGCCTGGTTGCAGGGAAGGCAATTTATTAAATCTATCTCCAGGCTGCACACTAGAGGTTTGGGAGGCTACCTGGACTAAGCATGGCAGCGTTTAAGGCACAAGGATAACGGGAACATGTTATGTGCGAACGGCTAGGGTTACACAATGCCCGAGATGCGATAGTACGCTGGCAATTCACGGGTGCTCATATGGCTGTGGTGACGCTATAGGTCTACGTTGTGCCGGTATGCTACGTGTGCCGCAGGCTGAATCATTTGGCCTTCTGCGCGAGTAGCACAAGAGCGAGGCACCCTGGTCATGTGGTCGAAGGTCCGAGTACTGAGGGGCCTGGGGAGTGCGACGGATTGGCGGTGTATGACAGAAAGCTAGGCAAAGGTTTAGGTGGTGTTCAGGACAGCTTTGCGGCCGCAGTGCTTGGTAACTGGTGGTACTTAACGCGATTACCAAAGGAGCCACAAGTACATACGGGGCCTCCGACCGAGGCCCTGCACTGAGGAGTAGTACTTCTATAGCTGGGGAGCGGCGAAAGGAGACTTGCCCAGCGCTAACTGCTTGTGGGCGGACTGGACTTGTTTGGCGGCTACACCGGGGTGCTGTGGTTACCCCCATTACTGGGGCATTCTCTCTCCGTCATGTTGTGGAAGCGGGGGCACACTTTAGGGGTTTTCAGCCCTTGGTATTATGTTGATGCGGATCAAGATTGTACTGTAGACGTCGGGGGTCATCTGTACACGTGGACGCCCTTTGGGGAGAGGATGTAGCTTCACGGTTAGGGCAGTCGACTCAATTCTGAGAAACCAGGTTCGAGACTCTGTATCATCGCTCTTCATTCTGTGATTCTGGACATATCCCCCCGTCCATCGCGGTAGTTGCGAGAGACGTCGATGTTAACCTTTCTTACGTTATATCCTGGTTGGGCGCGTCGTGGTCCGCAAGTGCAAGTTCTGTCACAACGGCGGGACGGGCCATTGCTGGTTGGTCCTGTGCTGCCTCCGCAGCACACATGCAGGGTGCGCTGCACGTCACTATTGCACAACGGGCGCTTTTGACAGCCTGCCAGGAGTTGGCGCTGTCTGTCTATTTAGAGATGACCACAACAGGCAGGGACTAATTTATTCTACATTAATCACTTTTGCCCGCTGCCCAAGCCTTTCACATACCTGGAAGAACTACGGCGCCCCGTTAGTCCTACGGGCGGTTGTGGGTCTGAGCAACCGGGGGCTGCCATAATACGCTCCGCCCACCTCTTTCAGGGGGGCGTGAGTAAGCAAGTGGACTGGTGGTCCACGGATGGGAGGGGTGGCCCCTCCCATGATTTGGTATGCACCAATTGGCGACTGCCACGTTGTAATTTAGCTTTATCAGACGGGCAGGCGGCATAGGGTTTGGCCTGCCCTTGGATCGCCCGTAAGATAACCCACCATGTTTGCATATTGGTTATGCTAATAAACCTGCAGCAATATTTCTCCACTTACAAAAAGTGTTGTGTGGTTTATTGATGTATGTGTGTTATGTGACTACAGTTGCCGATATTGGCACTATGTTGCATGGCTAAACACTTATAAGGTCCCAAAGGCGAGATCTATTGGCTATGCCAATGCTTGTTGGAATTTGACACCTTCTCCCCAAAACTTTGTGGGTCATGACCAGTCTGCATGTACCTTTTCCCTACTGATTTACACTTACTTTCATGTGCGTTTGTCATGCAGGACAGAATCGATGGACAATGAATAATGCATTTCCTGTGGCTGCCTATTGCACCAATGCATTCTGGCACCAGTGCAGAATCGGACTGCCCTTTATGGGGCAACCAGGAAGTGCCCGTGGGGTGGGTGGGTGGGTTGTGTTTTTTGGAGGTATGCGGGCCTGTCTTATGGTCTGCGAATCCGGTTTTACCTGTCGATTTACCTGAAATTACCACAAACATTGCCTGCGGCAAGAACAAATGCATACCGTATTTCATACCTTGCAAAAAATCTTATGCAGCGTGGCTTTACAAGTTAAAAAAAAAACAGATCTATTTGTAAATATGGGTCACTTATTTAAGCTATCTGATTTGCTAATGGGGCCACAACATTAATTTTAGTCCCCGCGCCAAATTTCTATCGCAGTCCAACCCTGTCCCACTGCACAGTTAGTGTAAGTAAAGTCAGGCTACCTCACCCCGACTCTGAAAGGGAAAAAGAGCGTCATTTTATATAACCACATTTCTTGGAAAACGCATTTTGGCTGAAGATATTCAGACAGATGTGCCCTGCTCGTGCCGTAGAAATGACACAGTTAGTTATTTCAAGAGTTTGACCGGTCGTAACCTTCCCGGCGCTCAACAAGAACAAACGTGATACTGTAACCTAAGCCAAAACACTGGTGAATCACGGGGCGAAATGACGAGGTTCCAAACTGCTTTCTAGAAACGTACACCACAAAAATATGTGAATCAGTCCCTTCTGTTATTTCCTGTACCTTATTTTTAGCCACAGGGGTTTGCAAATGGAAATATGTAAGCTCGAGACACCACAGAGCCAATAGTCTCGATTAATTTTTAATGGTCAAATAAGCACCCTCTTTATTAAGTAAAAGAAATTTTAAAAAAAGACAGCCGTAACTGGAGAGCAGCCGAATTATGTGAAACTCACAGGTCAATGCAAATATTTTAAAATAAAAAGCGCTCCCATTTCTGTCTAAGTTTCTGGGCAGCAATTTTTTGGTGGTGAATAAAAAGGTCCTCCAAATAACCTTTTTCACAGCCGGGACGGGCAAGACGGGCTCGGTACCCCAATAGCAACCAAGCTCCCCTGCAGCCGATCCTCAGAGGACATGGCACATTGGCTATCTTTGGAAGGTGGCACAGAATGCCTACCTTAAAGTCGTATGAATGACGACATTGGAAGACACTCACAGTCCCTTGCAGAATACAGTCACTCTTTAAGCGGCAGTGTCGTCAACAGTATATCGAGCAAATATTTTATTTTCCAAATTCATCTTTGAGGAGCACGAACACAATAGGAACACGACCTAAAATAAACGTAAATATCGAGCTGATGGCGTGACGATTTAATTTTCAGGACAGAGCAAACATTTAAAGGAGCACGCCGTCTATTTGCTAGCTGTATTTCGCCTCGTCAAGATCATTACAGTATCTGCTTCAGTGCTTAGTGGTCCAGTAGAGACAGCACAGCAGGAAAGGGGGATGCACAGGGCCACGAAGTAGTCAAGTGTATTTCGATCTGCTCCCCAGAATCAAAAGTAGTGATCTCGTGCAGGTGGGAAAGAAGGGGCAGAGCAGTGCAGGAGAGCGGAAGCAAAACTTCCGCCTCAGTTCTGAAGAAGCCCGAACAAGGAAATGGTTTGAAGAGGGCACGTGGTAGGCAGAGAAAAGATCTTCTGAGGTACAATGAGCAGTCAAGGGAGGAAACCCACGTGCATTACAAGGAATCCAGCATGGGGAAACAGGCACTCGGGGCCAGAATGCAGAACCAAAAGCAGAGTTGCCAAAAACGATCAAACCGGAACCGCACCCCGCTTGTCCTCGTGCAACCTCGCTTTTCATCGATTCATCCATCCAGCTTCTCTCTCGCCTCTCTTCTCCCTTTATGATTGCTTTCTCTCTACCTTCCCCCTCCTTACCACTCGCTCTCTCTCTCTTGGCCCCCTGTGCCTTTTGCAGTTATTTTCGGGGAGAGGCACCAGGGGCCCTATTACAGATGGGCTTCACTTTTTTTGTTCGCACCACGTTGAACCTTTAAGAAGGTACGCCGGGTGCAAACACAGGGAAAGTATGCCTTATGTGGAATGCGGTGCCCTCAGGGCTGCAGCGAACATGCAAGTGAAATATGGAACAGCTGTTCAAAACCCGCCTGCACTTTTAAGAGGGATTGGAGATACCATTGCAGATGGGTGCAGTGAGTGACTGTCCGCCTACAAGGGGGATATTCGGGGGTCCTTTCATCCTTCCAAAGGGTTGCCTTCAGAAGGCCCACAGAAAATGTCAACTTTTTAGTGGTGCACATTCAGTGCACCTCTTAAAAGCATCTTGGCCACTACGCCCACGTCAGTAATACAGCGCGGGAACAGAGGAAAAGAGATTCTCACTTGCATGTGGCCACGCCCAGTGCTTTAAATGAGCCGGTCCTGACCGGTACGGAGTACCGGCACTTTTTTATTTTGCGAGGGAGAGTACCGGCACTTCAAGAGAAATGCAATACTTTTAATTGGAGAGTACTGGCACGTCTCAGAAACAAGTAGGTACTCTGGCACAGAGTACCTGCACTTCTGTTTTCCCATTTCAAACACTGGCCACGCCCCCATGCAAATGAGCGATTGCCCTCTAATATTAGCATTGGTGCTACATCTGCGCCAGTGCTATATGTATGACAGAAGGGGCTGCACAATTGTTTGTCGCACCTTCTGCAATACCAAAGTGGCCAGAGGGCACACAAAACTGGTGCAAGCACCTGTTGTGCCCCCGGGGCACATCTGCAATATGGTCCCTGGGCAGTCAAAACCGGCCTCCAGAACTTAAGCCACGTGGGGAAATGCCTGAAGGAATAAAAGGCCGGTTCGGCCTTGGAGACACCATGACATTCCCTCACTGAAATCACAAGGAACCCCTCCGCAGATGTTTTTTTTCCCTATTTGCTGTGTTAAGAATTATTACTAATTATAGACCAAGACAACAATATACCTGCAGCGAACTTTACACGCCCTAACTGTCCTTGCTTCTTCAACATGACTACAATCAAGAGTTCTAAGACCCAAAGCTCTCCCTCACATCAAAAAGATAACAGGACTTGGTTTTGGGCCATTAAAGGTGCGAACAAACTCAAGTCTCCAACCCTGGAAAATCATCTTACAATCACATGTCCTGAAAGTCCCTAAATTGGAAGGCTGCTACTCTCATTTCTTAGGTTGTAAACTCTCAACATCTCACACTGCAAATGACTCAAACGTAGCATCCAAATCCCTGTCCTAGAAACACATCACTCTAGCTCTCTTCCAACGCCGCAGCTTACTAATATATTCCGGGTTCACTGTGAAAAAAACGTACATCATCCACATTTCACTTGGCTGAAGAAAAATCGACACAATTTACATACAAACTCACCACGGTCAACTTTAACAAACTACACAGTCTCCACAACTAGGCACAATACATCCATAAAACAAAACTGTGCCTATTTAGAGGCCGCTGTTAAGAACTGCAGTCAACTGCCTCTAGATCTAGAACAACTCCATATTCAATAGTCACATGACCTAAAGCCCTTCAGAGAACTTGGTAAGAAAAATGGGTTCTAAGCAGTGAACCTGTTTTTTGTTTTTCGATCCCTGGTATTTGAACCTCTGCTGTGCTATGCGCCTCCCCACTGGAGTCGCACCCACTAGAAGATCTGGGAAAATGGCATTATGAGCTCCCACATGCAGTGCTCGCCTTGTAAGGCCAGCTGCCAATGGACATTCGATAAGTGACTGGGAGTAAGTTCCAGTGAAGAGGTATAGAGTGTATGTGTGCACTGTGCATGTGGCATGCATGGACTAGGTTGAGCATTGTGTGTCTCTGTTGTGAGTTACTGTGTGGGGACAGAGATTCATTTTTAATCTCCTGTGTGAGGGTGGTGCACAGGATGGTGAAAGCCTATTAGTCAGGGACGTAGATGGTAGGATCACTCCTTAACCGATTCGGTGCTCATGAAGAGCTGAACTCGTCATGGCACACAGTAGCCGTGAGCTCATGACGAGTCCAGCTCGTCATGACACCCACCCACGGCAAAAGCGCTGGCGCTCCCCCCACGGGCGGTCGATCTGGGTTTGTTAATCGGGGAAGGCAGGGGAAGACCTTCCCCTGCCTCCCCCCGCCCTCCCTTCCGCGTCATCAATGACATCAGCGCATCATTGGAGGTTTCCCTTTCATCACAGAAGCGCAGGAAGCCATTTGCTTCCTGCGTGTCGGCGAAGAAAGAGGTACGTTTTGGGGCTGGGGAAGGGGGGGATTTTTCAAAAGAGACATCGAGGGAAAGGAAAGGGTTTTCCTTTCCCTCGATGCCTCTTTTGTGCATTCCTGCTGCGCGTTCGTGCAGCAGGAATGCCCACTAGACGCCATTTAGTTAGTGTTTTGTGCATGGAATTCTTTGCGATGTGCTTTGCATTGTCTTATGTGTAATTTTCTTTTCCCTTTCTTTTTTAGTGGGATATTTTTGATCCATACTGTGTCTGTGCAGAGTAGGTGGTGGTGAATTTATCTGCTTCTGGCAAGTGAGTGGTATCGTTTTGGAGTATATAGGTATTTCTGATGAAGGTGCATTTTGTTTATTACTTATTTTACAAAGTGTTTGTTGTTGACTTGTTTGACAAGTTACCTTTATTAGTATGCAGTATGGCTAGCCGTAGAATGACTGCTCAGCAGGTGGTTGGTATGCTTCTTGAATCTTCCTCTGAGCAGGATTACGAGACTGACAGTGCGTCTGAGGGAGAGGAGGGAGGGGAAGATTCAGGCAGTGAGTTTCCTCTCCACATGGAATCATCGGATAATGAAGGTACTCTCAGTGCAGATAAAGCTACTCTAAGTGCGGATGAAGTGCCTGTTTTAAAGGGGGATACTGCTGTGCCGATGGTGCAAGAGGCATCTGGATTGCAGCCTGAGGCTGCTAGGCTTCCTACTGGAAGTGCTGGACTCTGGGTTGATCCAAACATGGTGCAGCCGGTGTTGCCGGCCTTTAGTGGTGATGCAGGGTGTAGAGTGGATTGTGAACATTTTTTGCCTATACAGTTTTTTAAGTTGTTTATGGATGATGTATTTTTGGGTGAGATGGTTGAGCAGACAAATTTGTATGCTGAACAGTTTTTGAGCGACAACAGTGACAAACTTAGGCCCCACTCTAGAGCTACCCGGTGGACTCCCACAAATTTGGAAGAGATGAAGAAGTTTTTGGGTTTGACTTTATTGATGGGTTTGATAAGGAAGTCGTCCATGGCTTCATATTGGTCTACCAGTCCCTTGATGGCAACGGCCAAATTTTCTGCAGTTATGACTCGTGATCGCTATTTACTTTTTCTATGGATGCTGCATTTTGTTGATAATTCTTTGGCGTTGCCACGAGATCACCCTGAATGTGACCGTCTTTTTAAGATTTGGCCTGTTCTTGATCACTTTGTAGATCGATTTTCAGAGATCTATACTCCAGGGAAAGAAATATCTATTGATGAGTCTTTGGTCTTGTTCAAGGGCCGTTTGGTTTTGAGGCAGTACATCCCTAGCAAGAGGGCACGCTATGGAATTAAGCTGTATATGTTGTCTGAGAGTAGGACAGGATATGTTTTTAATTTCCGTGTGTACACTGGTAGGGATTCCACTATTGAGCCCCCTGGTTGTCCGTCCACTTTTGGAGTTTCTGAGAAAATTGTGTGGGATCTTGTTAGAGGACTGTTTAACAGAGGCCACCATTTGTACCTTGATAACTTCTACACTGCTGTGCAATTGTTTAAGAAATTGTTCAAAGTGGACACTTTTGCTTGTGGCACAATCCGCTCTAACCGTAAAGGTTATCCAAAAGAGCTTGTTTGCAGAAAACTTCAGCGGGGACAGTGCAGTTCCTTGCGTAGTGATGAACTACTAGCTGTGAAATTTGTGGACAGGAGGGATGTGTACATGCTGACTACCATCCATGATGAGAGTACTTCACCTGTGGCTGTGTGGGGTCAGATTTCTGAAGTGCACAAACCTGTGTACATTTTAAACTACAATAAGCACATGGGTGGTGTTGATCGAGTAGATCAGAGGTTGGAACCTTACACTGCTATTCGTAAGGCTTACGTTTGGTATAAGAAGTTGGCCATCCATCTCTTTAATTAAGCAACTTTCAATGCTTTTGTTGTGTTCAAGGAGTGTTCTCCTGCATCAAAGTTGACTTTTGTTCAGTTTCAGCAATCTGTGATAGGCAGCCTTGTTGTTGTGGAACAGGCAAGTGTTCCTAGAGTTGGAGTGGTGGAGGATGTGGCTCGATTGAAAGATCGCCACTTTCCTGATTTCATTCCTCCCATGCCCCAAAAAAAACAATCCCTGTATGAGAT
This sequence comes from Triturus cristatus, assembly GCF_964204655.1. Classification (NCBI taxonomy): domain Eukaryota; kingdom Metazoa; phylum Chordata; class Amphibia; order Caudata; family Salamandridae; genus Triturus; species Triturus cristatus. The sequence goes on from NC_140589.1 coordinate 889,266,291, forward strand.
GTAGAGTCTGTTGGTGAAGAGGTACGTGGAAGGAGACTCGTATGTACTGCCCAGAGTGTCCTTCAAACCCTGGGCTGTGTGTCCCTGCTTGTTTAAGAGCGTACCACACGCAAAATAATTTTTGGGAGCATCCATGAGTGGTAAAGTGAACTGCCTGGTCTGTATTCTTTAAAAACATTGATTCTGTTTTAAGGTTGGCATTAGTGCAATGTATTTAGTTACAGATTTTGTGTTAGTAGATTTGTATCTATTTGCAATTTGTTTGAGTTTTTATTTTTGTCTAAAAAAAATCCTAAATGTGATGGCGGTGTGTGTAGGCTGGCGCTTGGCTGGTGGTGTGCGTGGACTGGCGCTTGGCTGGTGGTGTTCCTGGACTGGCGCTTGGCTGGCGGTGTGCCTGGACTGGCGCTTGGCTGGCGGTGTGCCTGGACTGGCGCTTGGCTGGCGGTGTGCCTGGACTGGCGCTTGGCTGGCGGTGTGCCTGGACTGGCGCTTGGCTGGCGGTGTGCCTGGACTGGCGATTGGCTGGCGGTGTGTGTGGACTGGCGGTGTGTGTTGATTGGCGCTTGGCTGGCGGTGTGCGTGGACTGGTGTTTGGCTAGCGGTGTGCGTGGATTGGCGCTCGGCTGGCGGTGTGTGAGTAGTGACTTGCTGCTGGTCACTACACACACTGCTAGCTGAGTGCCACTCCACGCAATCCATCAGCTTGTGTGGTTGCTGTGTCAGGAATGTGGGCGTGTGAAAGTGATGGGCCCTTGAATGGCGCTGTCTGCTGGTGTGAGTGTTGTAATGTGATGGGCCCGCGGCTGGCGGTGTGAATGGTTTTGTATGTGTCACACATATGAAAGGTGTATGAATGGCCTGTAAAGAGGTTGGTGCCTTGTTGTGGCTTTACAGCTCACGAGCTGCGAGTCAATGGTTCAGTTTCTCGCCCTTTCAATTATTAACAGTGCATTTCATTTTTGTGAAATCACTTGCCAATACAATTGTATATACTGAACCATCACTCACCCTCGTGCTAAATCCAACCAGTATGTGTGTGTGCTTGAGGATTAGTTGGCTGTGCAGGAATATTTGTCTTTTTTGTCTTCCTGAAGCAGGGTGTACCTTGTCCCTTTTTGTGAATGTTGTGATGTGTTGTTTTTGTGCCTGGTGGTGTGAATGGTCTTGTGTGTATCACGTATGAAAGGTGTGTCAATGGCCTGTAAAGCGGTTGGTGCCTTGCCGTGGCTTTGTAGCTCACGAGCGGCGAGTCACTGGTTCGGTTTTTTGTCCATTCAATTATTGACAGTGCATTTCATTTTTGTGAAATTTCTTGTTAATAAAAATGTATATACTGAACCATCACTCGCCCTCGTGCCAAATCCAACCAGTATGTGTGTGTGTTTGAGGAAAAGATGGCTGTGCAGGAATCTTTGTCTTTTTAGTTTCTCTGCCAAGGTGTACATTCCATCTAAGAATAACCTACCAACTGTAGATATTGTCGTAAACCCATGGGAGTTCATGCTGAGGTCTCTCTTGTGAATTCCAAAAAGTTATTTTATCCACAATGTCCTGCAAACCTCAAAATGTCTGTCACATTCTCCTTGCAATATTGTGCCGAAATTCTCACGCTGTAGAAACAAACAACTAATTATGTCAAAACAATCTGGTTTTGCAAGGGAAATCACCTGTGTTTTTGGCCCCGTGCTCGGCAGTCATATAGGGAAACCTACCAAACCCACACATTTTTGAAAAGTAGACACTGGGTGCTTCCAGGGAGGTATGGCTTGCGTGGATCCCCCAACCTTTCCTTACCCAGAATCCCCTGCAAACCTCATTTTTAGCTGAAAAAAAAAATCACTTTTTTCACACATTTTTGTGTGGGAAATGTGTGGCATCACCGGGCTCACTCAAATTTCCCACCACCCAGCGTTCCCCCAGGTCTCCTGGTGAAAATGGTGCCTCACTTGTGTGGGAGGCCCAAGTACCCGCGACAGGCAAGGGCACAAAACGTAGTGAGGCGACATCAACATTGCCTATCAAAAAATGTTTTGGGCCCTTGCCTGTCGCGGGTACTTGGGCCTCCCACATCTGAGGCCAATAAACAAAATACCTGGAACCACATCAAAGCAATTATAGAGAAGAACTGCTGAAATCTGCAACTATGTCTAAAAAACTAGGATAAATGTTAGGGAGTAAGCCAGGTCAGGGTACCAGGATTTGTTCACATGGGTATCTCCAGTTTACAATCTATCACTTGTGGAGTCTATCAGGGCCCTATTCTGCCTCCTGTCATCTTCAACCTATATATGGAGCCGCTTGTTGCTCTATTTCAAAATAACAGCATCGAGATTCACCAATATGCTGCAGATACTCAACTCTACTCAAACATTCCCTCTGCTTCAGTAAACCAATGCATCAAACACTGTTTGCACATCATCGAGGCCTGGATTCTGAGCACCTACCTGAAGCAGTGGCGGATCTTCCACTAAGGTGGAGGAGCGTCGCCCCACTGCTCAAGGAGCAGTGTAAGTGGAAAAATAAAATGATAACTGTAGTTATTATCATTTTATTTTTCATATCGTCAAGGTAGGGTGGGGCTTGGCTCCCCCAACGTTGGGGGAGGAGTGGTTGTGCACTCTGTATAGTACGCATGAATGTTTGACCGGCCCTCTCGGGCCAGCCAAATAGTCCTGGGCACTTCGCATGTTCTCCATGCAGGCTGCATTACAGCATGCACAGAGAACATGCCAAGGCCCCCAATTCCTGGCTGAGTGCCAAACTATGGCGCTCAGACCAATCACAACGCTGCTGCTTCATAGCAGCGTTGTGATTAGTCAGTGGAGCCTGGTTCCTCCCGGAAGAGATTTATTTGACATGGGATAGACGCAGCGAGATCAGGTACTGATTTTTCTTTTTATTCAAGCCCCCAGCCACCCCTGTACTTTACCAGCCGCCACTGACCTGAAGCTCAACCAAAGAAGACAGAATTCCTTTTATTTCCCTAAACAATGAACAAGATACAGTGCAAACCTAGCTCAATAACAGGAAGCTTGACAGCTTCAAATCCCAACTTTCACCCAATGCAAAGTCTCTTGGATTCCGCCTGGACACCAACCTCACCACCAAGAAACACACTGCCAAAAAACAAAGACAGCCTGGTTTCACCTCTGTCTTCTACAGCAAGTCAAGCTTTCTGCAAGAAACAGTAACTTAAGAACTGCCACTCAAGTCTTCGTGCTCTTGGAACTGAATGGCAGTAATGCTCTACTCTATTGCCTCCTAGATGCCACAATGGCACCCATTATGAGAACCCTAAATGCTGCACCATGACTCATCCAGGGCCTGAAGAAATATGATCACATCACCCCCCTCCTGATGGAACTTCATTGGCTCCCCTTGCTGGCTTTCGCACCATCTTCAAAACCAGCTGAATCATTTAGAAAACTATCCCAACCTGCATCCCTTCTTGTCTTGCAGACAAGCTCATCATCTCTTGTTGATCTCCACACACCTGCAGTCAGGACACCATCAGATTAGAGACCAAGAAGAGTAAAAAGTTAAAACAAAACAGCAGGCCTTTTCCATCAGTGCACTCAAGAGCTGGAACAACATCCCTGTATCCATCAGGACTGTACCAACACTTCCAATTCATGAAAGAGTTGAAGTCTCACCTCTTTAAAGAACACTTCATCACAATGCAATAATCGTCGACAATCCAGCTTCCATTCTTCTCATTTGTCGAATTTATGCAGTTTTTTTTTAATCATGTACAGAACTCTTTTGGCTACATTTGCGCTACAGAAAGACCTTCTACATAAGGCAATTATGGTCCTTAATGAACAGTGCTCGGACCCACACATCAGTGTGTATGAGAAATATTTGAGCTTAACAGCCAGGGTCTCCAAATAATGACTTCCATTTTAGATGAGGACAGCCTGGACAAGACGGTACAAGGTGATCTACAGAAGGAGCAGCTGCCTGCTGGAGAAAGTGGATTGCTGGCAGTGCTTAATTTGAGCCGGTGCGCACGCACTGATTTTTAGAGACCGGCACAGATTTTTATAGGTCTTGTCTGGCATTAGCAGCGCGCATGCGCTGCTGTCGCCATGCGAGGGCCTTTTGGAATCGATACAGATTCCCAAGTGACTTAAAGCCACGCCCTTGTTTTCAATTGTCACGCGTCATCGTTTATGTTAAATGCTGGAGCGCGATTGAAAAACTGGCTTTGGGGTTACCACCTTGTCCACTTTTAGGACGGCCCATCTGGACAGGCCGACGCCATCTTTGTTTGGCGTGACATGAGCGCACATGCCCACTATCACTTTGAAAGTGCAGCTGGGCAATGCGTTTGTATGTGTCTCATATTTAAATGCGAGACATATAAGATTGCAAATATTTCTGTAAATTATGCACCGCAACCGTGCGACGCACCTCAGTGGGACTAATTGCATTTATATTTTAAGCATGGCCCGTGTGTGTGCAAGGCCAACGACACTGGCACAGCTAACCTTCAAGCTCCCGCAAGCTCTGTGTACACAGCTCGCCAATGGCTCCCATTTCAGGTACTGTGACACATTTCCATCCTTTTCACCACTGTTTCATTTTTTAAATAAATATATATTTTTTTAACCTCTTCGGTGCCCGTGACGAGCTGGACTCGTCATGGGCCGCGGTGGCGCTGTGCCCATGACGAGTCCAGCTCGTCACAAACCCCGCCCGCTAATGCAACGGCCGGCACAGGGCGGGGAAAGGGGCGGGCACCGAAGGGGTTAATGGGCACGGGGAGGACAAACGCCGAGGCTTGAACCCCGTTCTCCAGTGCCAAAGTCGCCCGCTCTGGATGATACGCCATGTCCTCGCTGCATATATTGCTGGGATAGGTCAGTGTGTTTCAGGATTTAACACAAAGTAATAGTTGGGCGTGTCTATGCTAAAAGACGCTATTAATATCCAAATGAACCCGTTCTAGCAACCCTATAATAACAAAAGATTGGAAAAAACTATATGGTTCTAAACGTATGTCTTGCAGTGTGCATGCAGTGCCTGGAGGCCGGTTCATACTTCACGGCTCTATATTACAAGGACTATAACTTTAAAACTTGAAGTAACAAAAGAGGTGTGCTTTGCAGCAGGCACATTGACCCTCTGTGCTACGTTATAATGAGTCAGAATTCAAATTCAAAAAACTTTATTCGGTCTTAAAAGCAATAGACCATATGTTATTTATATCCAAATTAACCCTTTTTAGCAACTCTATAATAACAATAGATTGGAAAAAACTATATGGTCCTAAACGTATGCCTTGCAGTGTGCGTGCACTGCCTGAAGACCTGTTCATACTTCACAGCGCTATATTACAAGCACTGCAACTTAAAAAGTTGAAGTAACAAAAGAGGTGTGCTTTGTGCTACGTTATAATGAGCCAAATCTTTGATTAGACAAAACACAGATGTCTGCATTGGGTGCATTAACCAACAGATTTATTTTGCCATTATTAGTAATCTTTCATCTCAGGCTGGGCCTCAAGCCTGACGTGTGACATGAAAGGGCAGAAGAGTGTATATATATATATATATATATATATGTATGTATATATATATGTATATAATCTTACCTTGCTTCAACCTCACACTATTCTTCTACATCACACACTCCTTTCATATCACATCTACTGCACTTCTACTACTCTATCCTTCCTTATGCATCATGCTGCTCTCCACACTTTTCAACATTCAAAACACTAAACTCCTCCACACTTTCTTCCTGCTCCCCATTTACTCCCCCCACACCTTTCTTCTGCATCATAGTATTCTACTCCTCACTATACTTCATTAACCCTCATGCTACTCTTCTAATCATTCTCCTTCCCAAATCTTAAACACTGCTCCTCTCCTACTAAGGTATGCTTTAGACTACTACACAGCTAACAAATATAATTCTAACATAAAACAACATTTCACAAACATACATTAATTAATACAAAGCTATAAAACAATACCATTCGCAAAGCAAATTGCTTTAACAAACAAAGGAGAGACCTATTGCATTTCCAATGCTTGTTCTTCATCAGATGTTGACCACGAGCAAGAGAGAGAAAAACACACAAACGGGAAAGAAGAGGAAGGAGTAAACACTGACACACAGGGAGAAAACAGGGACCAGCAAAATTGAGAGCAGGGGACAGCAACCTCGATATTCAGCACATCGATTCTTACTAGCATTGCAGCAGCAGAGCTTTGGGCACTGGCACTATTTCTTTTACAAATTAAGCACTGCTTAATTTGAGCCAGTGGTTTGCAGCACTCAGCACTGGCACATAATCAACACCAGCCCTTTTCATGAGCACCAGTTAAGGACAGATTAATTTACGGGGAAATTACGTGATTTGCCTAGAATCACAAGATGTTGAGCCTACGCTGAGACTCAAACCTGGTTCTCCAGCTCCGAAGTCGACAGCTCTGGCCATTACCCATATCCTCTCCCCACTTTAATGGTTAGTAGTTGGTTCAGTTTTAGGTGGGGCTAGCAGGAGAAATGGGCTGGTGCAAGCTGGCTCTGGAGGAGAGCCCCACCACTTATTTGTTTACAATTAAAGCTCCCTGTTTTCCGTTTTTACGGATTTCTACAGATAAATACAGACCGAAAACAATGTGTTTTCTGTCTGCATTTATAAATACAGAAAACTGTGCTCCTTTGAAGTAATTCTCCATGCGGTCTTTGATGAATTATAGGCCAGCAGCTGAGCAGATGGACAGCATGGGAAATCAAAAAACAGGATGAAATGTATTTAAATAACGGCATATGTCAACATACATTTATGGTATAATGCTAGTTTTTACCAGTGGATGTATTGGTATGTAATATTTGACAGCTTAAATAGCTATAACGCGACAGACATCAAAGTATGAGTGCACGTCTACAAGTTAAATAAACATCGACTTTTACAGTTTGTTAACTTAATTTATACACCAAATACAAAATAAATATGGATAAAGATAAAATGGTCAACAAATGAATATGGATAAATACAGACGGAAATCATAAAAAAATAAATACCATAAAACCGGGAGCCCTATTTACAAATTAACCACTGCACTAACCATTACTCTTTCATATTGTTGAGGTCTTGGGCTGTGCACAACTTGTCAGGGACATGTCAAGGGTCCGCCAGGCTTTGGGAAGGAGAAGGGTAGGTGCACTCACCCACTTGAATCTTAGTCCTGCACTCAGGTACAGCTCTGCTGGCACTGGACTCAGTCTAAATGCTAAAACTTCACATAAAAGGCAGTTTGAAGACATTTCACATCACCTTTCGGTGGGTCTGTAGCACAACAGCTGGGCCAACATCAAGCTATGCTCACATTCCAGCCCCCGAACAACACATTTCCAACTCCTTTCTCCATTCACCAGGCTGATTGGGTATTCTGAACTATTTAGAATGCCTACACTCTGGTAACATTTATTTTGTCCAATTATTTTAGCCTGAACAATATTCATGCTGCACAATAAACAGTAACAACGTCATGGATAGATTGTGCTAATGACACATTATTTCTTGAAGTGTTTCCAGACAATATCTGTGACTGAACTGCCAATACGTGTTTCACATCCTAAAAGCACATGCCAGAGCCTTTTTCAAGAATTATTTACAATTAGACGCATATTAACATTCAAACTTACATTTTATACATAAGTTATTAATACGCTTTTCATTATTACTAACAATTTTTGTGATTTCACACAGGGATACATATTCAGTGGGGCACAGTTAACGTGGTCTGTTGACAGCACCGTAGGTGTAAATGTGGTAGCGAGCATGTAGACGCTAAAACATAGTAATCATATTCCTCAAATGCTATGGAAAGGAAGTTGAGAAGATTGATTTGTGCCCTTAGTTAGTCAGTCATGTTGAGAGTGTGGGCTGAATGTAGACGAGAGAGCGAGTATGTAACTTTATATTCCCTACAAAACAAGCTCTAAATAGTGAAGCGTCACTGCTCGATCATAAACCGATTTAACAGAACTCTACAATTTCTGCCAAATTATTGCAAAGGGATCTACATCCATCTCTTGTCCTGTGACAGTCATCGGGCTCAACTGGGAAGACTATGCACTCGTTCGGCATAACCCTTCCACGTGAGTGTCTCATCTGATTGCCTCCTGACTAGGCAGTTGTTCACTATGTCAATAGTGCTTTTTCCTGTCTGCCTTCATAGAACTAAGGTCTGTTCGACCTCTAAAATCTTTGAACAGTTGCAACAGCCCCTTCCTTGCCTGCTTGAACTCCACTCGTCGGTAGAGTTCGCAGATATTTGCCCACTATGCGCTCCTCGTAGAGTGCAGAGTTCAGAAAATCTCTGCGCTAGACCATCTCCCGGCGAGATTTATCAACATGGGCAGTCGCAGCAGGTCACTAATGCATGCGTTGAGAAACCTACCACTCACGTTGAGGAAGCTGCCGCTCGAGTAGAACATCTACTCGAGCAGCAGAAAGAAGAAGCGCCTTCATGCGATGCCGTTCGTGCTGGTTTTACAGCGCAGGACAAACTACCGGCACTAAAAATCAGTGCGAACAACGGGCCTTACCACACTCCGCTGCTTGTGGAACTCCACAGAGTGCAGTGGAGTTTTTTCAGCACTTCACAGAGTTCCGCGTAGCAGAACTCCGCCCAGGAATACTCTACTGCACCATTATGAGTAACCCAAACTTGTGTATGTAGTCAAAGCTTATCCTTAAGATGTACCCTCCCTTGCTGGTTCCATATCTGTACCATTTAGTTTCCATGAGGGTTCATTGCATTTCTTCTCAAAGATAAGGATGGTTGCATTATGGAAACTGACCGGCATAGTGTGCTAGTCGAATTTGTTCTCAAGTGTTCATTTCTGCTAAGGATCTACTAGTGTGTTGTCCATCACTTTACTAAAATCTGAGCACATCAGGATCCCTACGAACTCGACAAATCTGGAAGGAAACACTGTGGAAATAATGTACCGGTGTGTGTCGGGCGGCCTTATAGATGCTGGACGCAATTGTGATTGAATCACATGCCTGTCAGAGTGCACTTCAATATTAAGAGGCTGTGGATGTAGCTTAGGAAAGACAGACAAGCAAAGTAGATATGCACCCAGTTTGACTCCTAATCAGAAGGTCGGTCCCATCAAATGCGGGGGTTATCTTGTGGCAGACTGGATCTAAAAACAGCTTAGTGGAGATCTTTTTGCATTTAAGAAATGAGATGAAGTGACACTTCTTCAACTATGCTTGTAAATTGCCGCCATTATTGGGCCATTCCAATATGATGTGAGAAAATCTATGAAATCTTTTTGCAAACTTGGGGAATTAAACGAATTTTAAAGATGCGGTTTGAGGTTTGGTCCTGGTTATTCAAACACTAATTGGTTCCTCAATCAGTGAAACAACTCCTCCTCCTCCTAAATCACACCGGTTGGTCCAGCACCAAAAACAAGAGCACCTTTCTGGTCACTCACCCACGAATCCTAATGCTTCCCACATAGTGCTTCAACCAATACAACACTGCCAACCAAGCAGTACCCATGGTGTAGAGTGCTACCTGTCACAAAATGTGCTTCAGCACCCAAGAGAAGGAAAGAAGCACTACATAAAAACAATAACAAGAGATCTTATTGAAGAGTTATTTCATTTTGGTTGCAATTCACCACATGCATTCCATAATATATTGGGTTTTTTTCCTGGCGCAGTCCTTTTTCAAGCATCTTTGAGCATATTACAGATGTAAAGACTCCCTCTGCTGATCTTCCAAAGTCCCAGTGTCGCAGAATTACATCAATTATTTGTAAAAAAAATTTATTAATATGACACAAATCCTGGCAGACAGAAAGACTGCACACAGTAAAATGGCACAAAATAGGAACAAAGTGCTGTGAAGAGATGGGCCGGTAAAGTGCTGAAGGTGACTGGGTAGGAATGAGTCAAGTAGCGACACTAAAGCAATACAGTGCATAGATAACATTGGTGACTATATATTTACATTTTGATATCAGGCCCAGTTAAGTCCAGGAGCTTGGAGGAGATTGGGATGTAATCAGAAGGCGTGGGTCAGCTGAGTGGTACTCGCAAATGAGAAAGTGGGTTTATGGGTGGACTTGAATGCGAGAAAGGAGTGATCAGTCCAAAATTTCACTAGGTACGGCACATCATTGAAGGGGTCCAAGTTGATCTAAGGTTTAGTTTTTTTTTTTTTAAAACACACGCACTTCAACTATTATTTGAAATAATATAATGGTGACTACTCGGTGGATTCTCTTCTACTACCGTTTGACATAAGTTGATAAAAGATGTAGGTGTTTAATACTAGAATGGAATCATTACCCTCGAGGGGAAGGGTTCCCTCCTCAGTAGTGTACACATTTCATCTCCATCCAAGACATCGATCGTTTTCTCGCGATATTCAAAAGATTGTAACTGTGCTAAAAGTAAACGGTGTCTAGAGGAACTGACATTCAAGATGTCGCCCATGAATAACGTCTTCGAACGTACTGTGGCCCAGAAGGCACATTCAATCTAATCCCTTTAGGTCTCTCACTCTAACAAAAGCGTGAACATCAGGAGATTGGACAAGCCACCATGGTGCGCGAGGGCATTTGCACCTAGTATTTCGATATATAACGACGTATAATGCCTAAAACAACAAATAGAAGCGAGAATAGAAAAAAAAAATGTAGTGTTCATACTATAAAGGACATGTTAGTGTTGTAGTGGCCCTAAAAAGATTAGGATATAACGTTCATCGCAGCCTTTCAACCTGTATCAGGAGGTACTTGCATTTAGTGTTTACACATTAATGAAGTAAACCCAGTTCTTTTAGACCTGTCCAAACCTCTGCTCGTCATAAATATCTAAAAATTTAACAATGACAATAAACACACTGAACAACGTTCAGGCCTCGAGAGACATGTTTGATCTTTTTTCTCCTTCTACACTTCAGATTTGTTTAAAACAGCTTTTAAGGGACTGCCTCCAAAACAGAAAACCTTTCGACAACACACAGAAGCATGCCAAGCGGATCTCTGGTCGTGCAAAGCAAATAATGTACTTCGGTAAATTTAGTAGCGGCCCAACTACCCCTATTTGGAAACATGGTTTATCCTAGACCCAAAGGCAAAAATTAATTTCTCCACTGTGGAAACTCAAATACCTTTAAATTCCTTTTCACGGGTGGTATTTCCTTGGCCTGGTGAGAGAAATGCAGGCTTGATAAAGCAGTAAGTAATTTATTAACTGTTCAATTATTTAAAATCTTTACAGTAAAATGAACTAAAAATCTGCTTCCCTCCTCCCTGACCCCTCCCTTGAATCCTCCGGGCCTTGGTTTCGTTAACCCTTTTATTGGTAAAATCCTTCTTTTCCGGCGAGCTGGGGGTTTATTTTTATAGTGTACGACGATTCATAAAAACCTGTTTAAAAGGCTATAAGTTCAATGTTGCTGTGATTTAGCGCGGGAGCATGGGAAGTGTGGTATTGTCGGTCGCCTTGCTGGAGTTTGGGTCCTCAGCTCTGGTTCATGGTCCTCAGCTGGGCTGTAAGATGTTCAAATGTAGAGGTCAGGGAGAAGGTGCTGCTACCTAATGCCATGTTGCTGTTAGCAACAAAACTGCCTGAACTGGTGATGAAGCATTAGCAGCCGCTAGATCACAACCAGCTCACATCTGGTTAAAGCCTGCCGTTTATCTAAGGTGCTTTTCAGCCAAGCTTTGTGTGTTCTTGAATCCGCACACCAAGTGCAATATTTAAAGTCCAGTGTAACAAAAAGGCACACATGCTCCCAAACAATTTCCTTTGGTATTGGTGCATTGTGTGTCTGATGTACACATTGGGGCACAATGAAGAATATCTGGTGCAGACAGTGCGTTGGCATTAGGTCAGCATTTTTTTCATTTGGTGTGGATTTTACCGCAAATGTAAAAGCTTGTAATAAATGCAGATGCAAAAAACAGGGTATAATGTGGAGTTGACTCAATCTGCAGTACTGTATTACACAAACACAAATCCCTAGTGATTGATTTTTGCACTACTAATACGGGCTAAATGACCCTGCGATTGCTTCCGTTTGAGGTTTACTCCAGTAACAAGTGATCGATCAAGAGGGTTGTATCATCACAAGGGCGGACATCCTATCCCCTTCACTGCCCCCCCACTAACGCCTCACCAGCGCACTTAGGCCCTCATTCCTAGTTGTGGTGTAATACCGGCAGGTAATACTACCAATACCACCAATACTGAGGGGTACGATTTACCCTGGCGCAGTATTATCTCCCCATTATGAAATGGGCCAGTTGGAATTTTTTTGGGGGGGATGTATAACCCATTATCAACCGCAAAAACAGTCTTCCAGCTAAGTTATTGCAGTTTTGCAAAGTTAAAACTTGAACCTGTGCTTTACATGATCATCAGGATTCATTACACAAGGTCAGATTTTTGGGGTATAGGGAGATTGAGTGATTTGCCCAAAATGACAGGATGTTCAGCCAACGCCGGGACTCGAGCCTGGTTCCTCAGACTTAAAGTTGACAGTGATGGCCTTTATTGCACATCTACTCCCCCACCTAAGATACTGTAAGTACGCAGATAAGATAAAACAGGGTTTACACAACAAATGAATTAAGGGCCAGATGTACGACCGTTTTTAGGGGCTGCAAACAGAAAATCGGGTTGTTTATGGTTGCTAAAAAGGGTTGTAGACTGTACAAACCCTATTTTGCGAGTTGGTAACCTATTACTGACTTGCAAAATATGGTTTGTGAGTCACTATTAGAAAGGGGATGCCAAGGGCGTCCCTTCCTAATAGCGAGTCGCAGGGGGGTGTACGATTGTTTTGCAACCGTGAAGCGGTCACATAACAATTGCAGTTTACCATCTACTTCAAGTACGTGGTAAGCCAGTCGCAAATGGGAAGGGGTCCCCAGGTGACCCCTTCTCCTTTGTGAATGTATGCAAAAATATCTTTTAAGAACAGGCAGGGGTCACACAGACCACTTCCTGCCCATAAAAACAAAAAGAAAACTTTTCATGGTTTACCATGTCCCGCTTTCCTTTAAGGAACACAGGGTGCAAGTTAAAAAAAAAAAAAAAGTTGCTTTATTTAAAAAGCAAACACAGACATGGTGGTCTGCTGTCCCCAGCAGGCCACCATCCCTATGATTGTAGCCCATTCCCAAAGGGTCTCAAATTGCCACCTGTTCATGAATATTGATGTGACTCCATTGGAAATCGCTAAATGTATTTGAGACGCATTAATACATTCCGTTTTGCAAATCGCTCCCGTCTCCCAAATACCCTATGGTGACCTCAAGCACCTTTACTTCTGTCATGGTGACTGCATGGCAGTAGAGCCACTCTTGGAGAAGGGAAGCTTCAGTTAGCTGGGATGTGTCCAGTCCTGGTCCAGCCACTGTGGCTAGCGTGGCCATTGCCAAGACAACGCCGATTATATTTGCATAACACACCCGTAATGTGAAACGACTCTAGGCGGTGTCCCTTTGGACGTCAGCAAGGGCTGGTAAAGCCAGCAGTTCTGGCCTCAGCAGACCGAGTACAGTGGACCATTCTTGTAATTATCGCCATATGCAATAAATGGCAAAAATTACCAGGCACTGAAGGGTACTTGAAAGAGGGTAGATTGAATGTATTTATGAATATTGCCATGTCTTTGCATATGTATTTTGAAACATGAGGCCAGGAAGGTGCGAAAGCTGAAACTAGGCAAGAGAAGACCTAATAAAAGTCGAAACTGAGGATCTTTGTGAAAGATGCAGACAATTGCGATATCGCTTGCACGCCAGTGCACTTCTCTCCTGCCGTTGACAGGGCCTCTCTTAAACAAAGCGACCACACCACTCCGACTTACACGGCGGGGGCTGGGTCCATGCGACGCTAGAATCGACTTCTATTTGTGTTGTTTGCAGAAGCCAGCCTTTTAGTCGTTTCTCCTGAACTCCGGGCACAGGTGCGACAGTACAGAGCGCACTATGGAAAAGAGGGGTCACCCGTTGAAGAAGGCGTCTAGAAAACTGAGGGAACCAATCATTGGCTGGAGACACACACGCCCACCTCCCCCTGCTGCGTTGTCCCTTATGATAGGTTCATGAGCAGAACCACGGGAGCCTGGGAGGGACAAAGATACGTCAAAATATAATGGTAAATACCAAATACCATCAGCTCCCAGCGAGCCAACTGGCATAGTATGCGGCCTGCACTTAGGATAGGATTGCAGGGTATTCTCGAGAGAAGCGGGCGTGCAACTTAAGTAACAAGTAAACAATCGTAACCACTGGTATCCGGCCGGAGTGCGTTTAAGAAACGTTATATTGAGGGTTACTGGAATTATGCGGCACGAGAGGGCCAAACTATGCGGCAGGGTTAAGTAAATTATGCAGCACAATGTCGCACATTTTGTAATAGAGTTACTTCATTATTTTGTCGTTTTTAAACTTGGTAACAAGTATGGGCATTGGTTGCACCTCATTAGTACCAGTTTAGCACCCACATATATCAATAAGCAACAGAAACGTGACCAGTCCAGCTTTGCAAAGTGCCTTTAACTGCGTGGCAACCCACGATGATGCATTTTAGTAACTTGTTAACTGTTTGAGCTAGGAACAACATTTTTTGTTAAAATCTGCAGGTTATGTGGCAGATGATTGATTATGCGGTAAATGTGGCAAATCTATAATTATGCAAATATTGCTGTGACCGCACACTCGCATAATTCCAGTGGCCCTAGTTTTAATACCTGCGCTAGAGCCGTCACTATCTCCAGGGATTGCTCATGTGCTGCGGCTATATGGTTTCCCTCCACCACAAATACCGCATATAGCACACGGCTGACTGTATAAGGCACAGACAGGTAGAGGGACAGGCAAGGCAATGTATATACTTAGGACAGTGGGTGTGGCAGGAAACATGGTGCATGCAGGTGTTCAAAGAGCATTACAAAAAATAAAGTATGGGAACTGTAATGCTGCGCACAATGGGGGCGGGGTCAGTGAGCATGGTGACATGGTCAACAGCGTGGCTAAAAAAAGAAAATATTCTGTTAACATTTTTGGGTCTTTCACCTTCAGATAAGTACATATAAAATAAAGCATAGCTTAAATGAAATGCAAGTTATGTTAATCAGTAGGCAATGTACTATAATACATTATGAAACCTCTATTAGTCAATGCACTGCACCAGAGAGAGAGAGAATTTATTCCTGGTTGGTCCAGTGGAAAATAGTGACTTGTGATTGTTTAGGGCTATAATATACAAAGTCCCAGTCTGGTGACAGAAAGCGCTTTGAGCATGTAAGTTATTATTTTGACCTTGCATTACACACAGTACATGACAGACTGCTACAACATGCATGAAAAGGTTTAAAATAACAAAAGTGTTTCCAAAATACATAGTTTAGTAATACCCAAAATGTACATAGTACACTCTTTTTCATATAACTTTCTTTTAAAAGCACACAATTCCAGGCTCAGCTGGTTGCGCACTTACAATAACTCTCAAAAATAATAACTGTCTCATCAGGAAGCTTCGAGTAATTACTTCAATTAAAGTCAATACCAGCTTCCAAGCACCATTTACAGATTGACGAGTTGAGCACATTTAGCTTGTCTAGCTGTCTGTACCTCCATCGGTTTCACAGCACAGAAGACTCCCTGCCCCACACTTCAGCTGAAGCATTACAACCCTTGCAATTAACCTTGTCTTTTCACAAAAAGTAGCATTACTGATTTTCTAAAACTATTAAATAATAATAATTATAATAATAATACGTCCTGCCCCTCAAATCCCCGTCTCACCCTCCACACCCCCACCAGGGGGTGCAAACAGCCAGAAGTGAAACACAGACTAAACAAGCTGCAGGCAGCAGGTCACGGTAGACGTCAGGCTAAGCAAACTGCAGCCAGCAGGTCGGGTCAAATAGCATAATAGTTAAGGTCCCTAAACAGGCTAGAGAAGTGGCAGGATTGGGCACATGCAGCAAGAGAGAGTCCAGGGAAGAAAGTGCACGGCACAAGCCGCGAAGCATGCTGAAGGGTAAGGTGCAGGAAGCACTGACATTTAGGCTGGGTAGGGTACTTGGGCAGGGCAAGCGATTAGCGGGGCACACCCAGCAGACGGGGGTCAGGACAGTGGATAACGGGATAATTGGGGAACAAGGTGAAGGACAGGTGTCTGGGCGGCTAGGTTGGAGGCATACATGAGGGACAGTGTGGTTGCAGGCAGAGGCTGCAGGGTAGGCCAGGGAACTGGTGACCGGTTTGCAGTTGAGAAGTGTGGCTAAAAGGCTGTGCAAGGTTCCAACGGCCCCCGTGCAGGTAATGAAATAGGCCACCTGACAGCTGGCAAGGCGCTTACGCCCCGAGTCTCGGTGCTACTGCACATGCTGCACCATCGATACCTATGCATGATAGATTGGTAACAGGGTGCCCCATGGCGGCTCGCATGGAAGATAAGCTGCATGGTAGTTATCAGACAACAGGGCCGGAGGTGGCACGCCCGCGGGCCCCTCACCTGCATTGTAGAAGCGGTCCAGCACGCTGGTCTCCCCGAAGTCAAGCTTGCCGAAGGGCAGCATCTCCAGGCGGACGCCAGCCCCCTCGCACGCCTCCCGCAGGCTCTCCAGCGCGGCGCCCTCGCAGGCCTGCACCCCGGGGCTGGCCTCCTTCATCACGTACACCACAGAGGTGCTCCTGCACCCGGGCTTGGACCGGAGCGGGGCCGGGCACCCCGTCGCCAGCCCGTGCCCGCCGCCACCCTCCTCCACCACCTGCCAGAGGCTGCCAGCCGCCGGAGTCTGCATGGGGGCGCCCCGAGACGGCTGCCCCGACTCCTCCTGCGGCGGAATGCCCAGCAGCAGGGAGGTAGGTACGGAGAAGGTAATGCCCTCGCTGCTGTCGCTCATGTTGGCGCTGGGTCGTTCCCCCTCTTGCTCGAGGCGCTGTCTGTCTTGGGTCCTACCGGAGGGGAGTGCTGGGCTGCATGCCCGCAGGGGACATGGGTGCCCCGTGTAGTCAAAAGCGCGCAGGGTTCCGGCCACCCCCAGCTGCCGGAATCATCACAAAAGTCTCCCCAACACCGCCAGCCGCTTGTGTCTCAGCTGCAACCTGTTGCACGAGCCTCGCGTCCCACACTGGCTCCCCGAGCCTCCACCGCGACAGCCTTCTAAGACACGCGCAGGCAAAAAAAAACACACTCGAAGAAGCAGTCTTAGAATGCACACCCCTTGTCCGACAGCTGTGCACGGGCCTCTGTAAAATGCCCTCTCTGTGTGCAGTTCAAGATCTAGCAAGGGCACACCAGCCGGCGAGGCAAATGTGGAGGTGCGCAGCCACCCTGCTGCTGCCGGGAGGATTCCCGGGCTCCCAGGTGAGGTTCAGGGCTGTGTTTACTTCTTGCCTCCCCTTCCTCGCTGCTGCCTGCAGTGGCACTCTAGCCAGACAGTTTGTCCCCACCGGCCCCGGTGTGTGGGAACTGCCAGTGTGTTGTGAAACGTGCTGTGAGGCTGCTGTACAAACTGTAACCAGAGAGCTGCCTGCCTGCCTGCCCGGCCCTCCTCCTCCTCCTCCTTCTACCCAGAATGAACCAGCCCTTCCCGCAGTCCTCTGCTCGAGATATAAGTTTCCCACAACTGTGGCGAGTTCTGCCGAGTTCACGTGACTCCCAGACGCCCCCCTGTGGCCAGCCCGTGCTGTTTGCTCCTTTAGCTACTACAATCTCAAACAAATCACTATACACGCGACTCAATCAAGCAATGTCAACTTTCGCTATTTTTGAAATAAAAAACATCTAAACAAAATAAGTCATAAAATACACATCAGTTAATAACCACCCACAAAATTATCAATTAAAAAATTTGAGAAATATACTGTGTATGAAAGTACATTGAGAGATCCACAGATCATATAAATAAGTACACAGTTAAAAATTCCTATAAAAAGAGATCTAAAAACAATCGCCGCTGTCCTATGCGCCAAAGGAATTTAATCTCAATTTTTTCTCAACCTAACAACAACTTAAAAAAAGCTAAGAACATTAACCATATCTTCCAAACGCATTTGCAAATATATAAGGGCGGGTCGAACTTGAGTAAAGTTAACCCTTTTTTTAGGTCTCGCCTGAGCCAGCGCATACGCTGCTCTGGGGAGACATTTAGTGAGTGGCCTTTTAAAAGCCGACCACAGCTTTTTGTGTGGCCTAGAGCGTGCGGTTACGTGCGCAGTTACAAGCATAGGCGCCATCTGGCTTTCCTCTCTCTTGTCATGGCTCATTAAACAGATGGGCTGCTCGCTCTCCCAAGTACGCGCCACCACTCGCGGGCTTATTTAATCTGTTTCCGCCCTCGCCACCCCGACCCCTTTGCTTGTTAAACAAGCCCAGGGCTTGCTCTCGGCCCTTGACTGGACGTGGTCCAGTCAAGGGCCTTCTCTTGGATTCTGGCTTCTAGGAGGCGTGTCTTTAGAGTGCGTTGGCATAACGTGTCGAAGGCGGCTGACAAGTCCAAGAGGATGGGGGCTGTTGTTTCGCCGTTGTCTAGTTGGCGCCTGATGTCGTCTGTGGCGGCGATAAAGG
This sequence comes from Triturus cristatus, assembly GCF_964204655.1. Taxonomy (NCBI): domain Eukaryota; kingdom Metazoa; phylum Chordata; class Amphibia; order Caudata; family Salamandridae; genus Triturus; species Triturus cristatus. Next base: position 889,284,877 of record NC_140589.1, read on the forward strand.
CTGTTTCGGTGCTGTGGTTGCGTCTGAATCTGGACTGGGACGGGTCTAAGATGTTGTTGTCTTTCAGTTGTCAGGCCAATTGCATGTTGACGATTTTCTCGATGACCTTAGTCGGGAACGGGAGCAGGGAGATGAGCCGGAAGTTCTTGAGGTCCTTGGGGTCCGCTTTGGGCTTTTTGAGGAGGGCGTTGATTGTGGTGTGCTTCCAGCTCTCCGGGAATGCCGCTGTTTTGAAGGAGATGTTGATGACCTTCCGTAGTTGGGGTGCGATGGCTGCGTCTGCTTTGTTGAATATGTGGTGTGGGCATGGGTCTGACGGAGATCCTGAGTGGATGGAGTTCATGACCTTGCCTGTCTCGTCGTCGTTGATGTTGGACCAGGAGGTCAGGCGGTTGGCGCTGGTGGTGTTCACAGGGGAGGTGGCGTCTGGCGTGGTCGGGGCGGTCGTGGTGTTGAAGCTGTCGTGGATGTCAGCGATCTTGCGGTGGAAGAAGATGGCGAGTGAGTCGCACAGTTCTTGTGAGGGCGGGATGTCGTTGGTGTTGGCGCTGGGGTTGGAGAGTTCCTTTACGATGCTGAAGAGCTCTTTGCTGTAGTGTGCGTTGTTGTCCAAGTGGTTTTTGAAGGAGGATCTCTTGGCTAATCTGATGAGGTGATGATGTCTGCGGGTGGCGTCATTGTGGGCTGCGTGGTTGTCCGGTGTGCGTTCGTGGAGCCATGTTTTCTTCAGTTTTCGGCATGCGCGTTTGGAGGTCTGGAGCTCGTCGGTGAACCAGGTGGCTCTCTTGCTGGCGTGGCTGGTGGAGGGTTTCTTGAGCGGGGCGAGGGTGTTGGTGCAGTCGTCGATCCACTGTCTGAGGTTGTGGGCTGTGGCGTCTGGGTTGGTGGGGTCAGTGGGTGGGTTCTGGGCGAGGGTGGTGATCAGCTGGTTGTCGGTGACTTTGCTCCAGCAGCGGCGAGGTAGCTGTTGGGTGCGGTGGTGTGTAGTTGGTTTCTTGAAGGTGAAATGGATGCAGTGGTGGTTGGTCCAGTGGAGTTCGGTGGTGTGGTCGAAGGTGACGTGGGAGCCTGTGGAGAAGACGGGGTCCAGCGTGTGGCCGGCGGCGTGGTTGGGTGCAGTGACGAGTTGTCTGAGGCTGAGGTTGGCAAGGTTGTCGATCAGGGTGGCGGAGTTGGCGTCTTTGTTGTTTTCGAGGTGGAAGTTCTGGTCCCCGAGGAGGATGTAGTCCGTGGAGGCGAGTGCGTGGGTGCTGGCGAGGTCGGCGATGGAGTCGCTGAACTGAGCCCGGGGTCTGGGGGGTCTGTAGATGAATGTGCCTCTGAGGGTGGTGTTGGGGTCGGTGTGGATCCGGAAGTGCAGGTGTTCGGCGGTGTTGAGGGTGTCGTCTGCGTGGGTGGCGACCTTGAGGGTGGACTTGTGGACGATGGCTATTCCTCCTCCGGCTCCGTTGGCGTGATCCCTGCGGGTGATCTTTTAGCCCTCTGGGATGGCTATGGAGATGTCGGGCGCAGAGCAGTCGTTCCACCCGGTCTGGGGCGGAGGTGTCGAGCAGGTCCCAGAGCTCGACGGCGTGTTTGCCTGCGGAGTGGGTGTTAAGGAGTATGCAGTGAAGGTGGTTGGGTCCGGACCTTCGAGGTTTGGTGATTCTGTCGCAGGTGAAGTTGCAGATGTGGCAGGAGAGGAATCTGTGGGTGCATATCGGGGCGGCCTGGAAGCAGCGGTGGTTTCGGCCGGCGTTGAGAGCGTGGAGGGTGCTGGCGTCATAGCGGAGTCTGGTGTTGTGGAGGTTGCGGGGTCCAGGGGTTCTGGTGCTGGGTGCGGTCCAGGCGCGGACGGGCGCAGACGTGCTTGCCTCTGGCACGCCAGCGGCGCGGCCGTGCAGCGGCCGCCATTTAAGACTGTGAGGGAGGGAGGAGCAGCTGGGAGGCGGGAGCGGGGTGGCGAGGGGGCGGGGCCACAGGAGAGCAGCGGCGGGAAAATTAAATGGCCGAGGGTACAGAAAAAAGGGGCAGAGAGGGGGGAACACACAGGGAGCAGAAAACAAATCACAAAAGACTGACACTTACCCACAGATTGGGAGGAGTATACAATACAAACAATGGAGGCAAAAGTAAAATCTGCAACAGTCAACAGCTCGGGGGGCACAGCGGGATCGAACTCCCGATTGGCAGCGGCAGCGAAGGGGGCAGTGGCGCACTGGTGGAGCTGTGCGGCAGCAGGGGAGCGGCCCGGCCTTCAGCAAGGTAAAGTGAACTTTCTTCGTACATCACTTCTGTATACTTCTACAACTCAACCTTAACTTACAATTCAATATTTTTAGGCAACATTGGGCTTGAATTAGCTTAAAATGTGTAATAAAATGCAAAGGTGCACCCGACTCTGATGCACACCGCTAATTCCGCTGTTTGGCTGAAGCTCAATAGAGGGTGCTTACGTCCCACCACCTTCCCACTCCGAGATTACAGCACGTAGCATGCCCTCATTGTGGAGGCATAAGCTTTCATATGCTGTGAACTGCACAAAGTACACTCGCCACTTCCAGGTATGTAATAACGTGGGGAATCAAGGAAACGATAACAAACAAAACCAAGGTATTATTAGTAATGTGAATTATTTGCTATGGACATGTCTCTCGTTCTGTTACCAGGCACATAATGGTCGGACAATGACCACTCCTGCATTGGACATGTTTGAATCAACAGAGACGCATTATTAGAAACAATGATAAACAGTTTACATTTGAACCCTTCCTTCAACATCAGCCATTTCTTCGCAAACCAAGGCATGCCACCTTACATTTCTTAAGAAAATACATTTGTGACGCAGTTCTTGGTAAACCTGTTAGAACCTCTGCCGCGTTAATCCACTGCTCCTCATATTGTTTTAAACACCCAGTGCTAACAAACACTTCTCCCTTTAGTAGCGTTCTGCACCCAAATCGGTTATGCTTGAGTAGGTGGACAGACACAGGTACTAAACTTTAATGCTAAGGAAGCTGATTTTAAATTCAAAGGTGGAAAACTATAGTAGCTGGGCAATCTGATCACATACTTTGCGGCTTAGTCACCAGCGGCCAGGTACGCGGCTGTCATCAGTGCAACAGGTGCAGCAGCACCGGGTACATGGGCATGAGAGACCTACTTCAACATAAACACCAACCAGTGGAAATAGCTGCTTGCATTAGGGCCCTTATCTCCTTTTTGTCCCACTGCCTTTGGAACAAGAGATGTCACGCTACTTTGTCAAGTGTCAACAGTTCATCCAGCCCCGATTGTCCCCTTCGCAGTCCAGAACTTGCTGTTTTGATTTTCTCCTGTATAAGCACAATAATGACTACAAGTTCCACAAAGCAAAGGTAAAACCAGGGCACTGACAAGGGGCAACTAGGTATTCTGGAACACTAGTGTCTGTACCACCCTTCATTATTTTAATTTGGTATACGTACTCACTCATGTGCTCAGGGAAAAGATTTTTCGAGCACTGGCAAAATTACTTTTTGCTGTTTGGGCACTCATCCCCCTCTAACCTCCAGCAATCACCCCATTTTTCTGAGACCATTTGGTATGGTCTATCGTCCTCCTTCGGCATCTTTGGGTAATGCACAAAGACAGTTTCTTATTGGACTCTAATGTCACGCAACAATACCCATAAAAATAGAATGGCTAACATCCACATAGGCCAGGACCTGTGCTTGCATGGTTCCTTAAAGGTTTGCACCCAGGGACAAGACTGAAACTTGTCCAGAAGAAGGGACAGCTAAAAGCTGGGTAATCCAATAGGTTCAACAGTAAATTCCTCAAAAAATGATATGCTGTAATGGTACAAATGAATATTTACCCATAACTTTTCAATATGCTGCACAGCAACGACACTGCCCTACACCATAGCTTAAAGACATTGGCAAAGCCAATAGCTCTGGCTAAACACTTCTAAGGTCCCAAAGGCGAGACCTATTGGCTATGCCAATGCTTGTTTAGTATGGGGAGGATGTAGAGCTTCCTGGGCACAGCATAAGAGTTGCAAATCATTGTAAAATGTAACATGTCCTGCGTAGACCTACTGTTGCAGCCACAGGACATACGGTTATGGTCCCTATTACCTAGGCCTGGGCTAAATTTCCGTTCCGCTCGCGGAAATTGCGATAATTTGACATTTTCGCGTTCCGTGGAGAGCGCGAAAATGTCAAAATTTCCGCATTTCGCAGCTTAGCGATAATTTGTTTCTTGCTCGCGCTGTAAAATAATACATTCTCGCGCGCGATCGCCTTACCTGAATCCCCGCGTTCGCTGACAAGTTTTCCCGATCCGGTCGCGTTCTCCACGAGATGTTGGATTGTTGGTAGCCATTTGCGCTGTCTCGCAACAGTTCGCGCCCGCAGTAATGTCATTGGTCGCGCAATCACGTCTTTCTTCTCGCGATCATGCACCGCGAGAAGAGTGAAAACAAGATGGCCGCAACCGCGAGCAACCGCATGGGTAAGTTGGCGAGCCGCGACCACGCAGAAAATACCGCGAACGGGCGGGAAAAAAACTTCCCCATCTTCGCGATATTTCCGCGTGTTTGCGGAGATTTTTAATATTTTCGTGATAATTTGCAAAAGTCACTTTCGCACATTCCGCACACCCCTACTATTACCCCCACGAGGGTAGGCTAACATAAAGGTGCCGATTCCGATCCTGGAGAAATTTTCCCCGTACGAATCGTATCCGTATTTTTTTCCGTACGAATCGTACAAGTACCGTACAAACTGGCAAGTACGATTCGTATGGGAAAAAATACATACAAATCGCATTGGGAAAATTCCCCGACACGTCCTCGGGTCGGGAAAAGTGTCCGACACGTCCCCGGACGATTTTCCGTACGAATCGTAAAACTGAAGTCTGAGCGTGCAAGTACGATCCGTCCCGTGCGTCCGATTGTACAACGTATGGAAAAAACACCGTACGGAGCGAACTTCTATAGCAACCATGGAGACATGTGCCTGCATACGCGCCGTCCCCCCCAGCCCCCGTATGTACGCGCCGTCCCCCCACCCGTGTATGAACGAGATGTACCCCCACCCGTGTATGTACACCCGTGTATGTACGAGACGTACCCCCACCCGTGTATGTACACCCGTGTATGTACACCTGTGTATGTACGAGACGTACCCCCACCCGTGTATGTACACCCGTGTATGTACGAGACGTACCCCCACCCATGTATGTACGAGACGTACCCCCACCCGTGTATGTACACCCGTGTATGTACGAGAAGTACCCCCACCCGTGTATGTACACCCGTGTATGTACACCCGTGTATGTACGAGACATACCCCCACCCGTGTATGTATGAGACGTACCCCCACCCGTGTATGTACACCCGTGTATGTACACCCATGTATGAAAGAGACGTACCCCCACCCGTGTATGTACACCCGTGTATGTACGAGACGTACCCCCACCCGTGTATGTACGAGACGTACCCCCACCCATGTATGTACACCCGTGTATGTACGAGATGTACCCCCACCCGTGTATGTACGAGACGTACCCCCACCCATGTATGTACACCCGTGTATGTATGAGACGTACCCCCACCCGTGTATGTACGAGACGTACCCCCACCCGTGTATGTACACCCGTGTATGTACACCTGTGTATGTATGAGACGTACCCCCACCCGTGTATGTACACCCGTGTATGTACGAGACGTACCCCCACCCGTGTATGTACGAGACGTACCCACACCCGTGTATGTACACCCGTGTATGTACGAGACGTGTACCCCCACCCGTGTATGTACGAGACGTACCCCCACCCGTGTATGTACACCCGTGTATGTACGAGACGTACCCCCACCCGTGTATGTACACCCGTGTATGTAGGAGACGTACCCCCACCCGTGTATGTACGAGACGTACCCCCACCCGTGTATGTACACCCGTGTATGTACGAGACGTACCCCCACCCGTGTATGTACAGTGCGGACCCCAGTGCGTAGCGCTGGGGGTCCGCACCGTACATACACGGGTGGGGGTACGCTCCGTACATACACGGGTGGGGGTCTGCACTGTACATACGCAGGTGGGGGTACGTCCCGTACATACACGGGTGGGGGTACGTCTCGTACATACACGGGTGGGGGTACGTCTCGTACATACACGGGTGAGGGTACGTCTCGTACATACACGGGTGTACATACACGGGTGGGGGTACGTCTCGTACATACACGGGTGTACATACACGGGTGGGGGTACGTCTCGTACATACACGGGGGGCTGGGGGTACGGCGCGTCCATCCGCAGCCTGGGGGGGGACAGCGCATACATACGGGGGCTGGGGGGGGGCGGTGCGTACCGGGCCCCCTGTACCGCTCGCATCGCGGCGTACTTACCTTTTCCGGCACTTTTTGGGTGCCGTAAAAATATTGCCGTCCGGACTGCTGTCGGTACGAATCGTACTTGCTGGTACGTAAAAACATGCCTAACTCCGTCTGGACGTCACGTCCGCGGTGTCCCGGATCACATTCGTATGTATTTTACTGTCGGTCGGTGTTTTGTCCGACTCGTACGGAAATGGTGTTTCCGTACGAATCGTATTTGCAAGTTTGTAGGGTTTTTTTCCCGGGTACGAGTCGGACGGAGTAAACGCTCCGACCGGCGGTTCGTACCCGGTTTTTCCAGGATCGGAATCGGCACCAAAAGGTTGAAAGTCCAACCGACACCTGGTTAGTAAAAAGCAGTCATACCTACTTTTGCCACACAGAAGGTAAGGCTCAGTGGTGGGCACGGTTTTCAACATGACATATCGGCGAACACTAGGCTTCATTAAGGCACCTTCTTCACTGACTAACAGCCTCCATCTAAAAAAATGGCTTTTCACCCAATTATAATCCTTCTTACAAATCCTATCTGTGTCACTAACTAAATTTCCCCCAACCTAAATTGAAAAAGCAATCCCTGATGTATTTAAACCAAAGCATGTGATGGGAGTAATCAAGGTCCAGGAAATCCTTTATGATCTCCTTGCTCATTTGGATCCCATGCCTGGACCAAATATTCAACCAAAGTGAGAGAGAGTGAAAGGCTGAGATAACAGTTAAATAAGCCACTCCCATTTCTTCGCGCACCGAAAATGTAGCGGCAAATTGAGGAACGCACAGGAATTGTATCAAGAAAGCATTTTCAACATTTTGCAGCTCATTCTGGGCAGTATATCCCCAGATCTCGCTCCCATAAACTACTTTGGGAATACATTTGGCACTGTAGATCTGTAAAAGAGCCCCAGTGGGTCTACTACCCACCCTGAGGCAAAGTTGAAAACAGCAGTGTTCGCCCTAACAAAGTCCTCTTTTTTCCTACTAACCAGGGGGCACCAACTCAAAGCAGAGTCTAACAACAGACCCACATAAGAAAATACGTTGGTCTATGGCACATGGGAAGACCCAACTTTAAAAGTAGACGATTTTGTGGATCGAGGGTCACAACCATCACAAAAGATTTTTTATCATTCACTGATTGAGCTACCTCCTCCATAAAATAGACAAAAGAATACAATGACTGCAGACCCCTAGCAGTTCTGGCCACAAGGACCGCATCATCTGCGTATAATAAAACTGGCAGGCAACGCTCCCCACCTGTGGGCAATCTACTTTTAGGTCAGATAAATCCTGCCCCAGATTGTTGACACATAAGTTAAAAAGAAATGGGGCCAGGATACAGCCCTGCTGTACCCTTTTTGAATTTAGAAACGGCGATTGACCTTTAAATCTTTTGACTAGCGTACAGCGGTCGCCTCAGGTCGCTTATGATTGAGCTGGTGTGGGCCGGGGGACAGCCTAGGATATCCTGGGAAGTTTTGACGCTACAACAAGCGCAAGGTGGAATGGCAGCCCCAGACTTTGTCCTCTACACCTACAGTGCACAGGCACAATTCTTACATTTCTGGGTACACCCCACACCTTTTCAGCCACACGTTGCATCGAAATAGATAGGGCAGCACCACTTCCATTGTCAACAGCGCTCTTTCACCCATATAAGCGTCCTCGCGATGAAATAGACATGGTACAAGTCATCAGGTGGGCGTGGGAGGACCTTCGTAAAAGGACACTCTTGGATGTACTATAAGCCCCGTCTATGCCACTTTCAAACAATCCTTTGGTCCCCCCGCTCATGGAACCCAAGGCACAAGAGCGTATATCCATGCATGATATTAAGATAGGTGGCAATCTCTACCCGCAGGACACCTTCCTTACACTGCAGCAAATGTGCGAGCACAGACCGCCCTCAGCGCTCGGCATGCTATTATTCTATCAGCTCCGGGCATCCTGCAAGAGAAAATTCCCAACATTTCCGGACTCGCCTCCAACACTGCCAGCACTTGAAAACCTATTGGCTGTGGAATTGGGGCGTAAACTAATTTCACGTATTTACATCACTCAAAAGGAATTTCCCATAATTGTCCCAATCTCTCGTAGGACCTGGGAGGAGGAGTTGGGGGAAGCCATAACAGATACGCAATGGGACCTCAGCTGTAGGCAGTTAGAGAGGCTGTTGCCCAATTATCGTCTCCAGTTCATCCATTTTAAGTATCTCCACCGCCTATATCGCACTCCCATACAGCTACATAAGATGGGGCTACGAGCGGATGACGGCTGTTGGTGCTACGTTACCCCTCGGGCGACCTTTTTACATTTAGCATGGCAGTGCAGACCAATAGCAAACTTCTGGATTACCGTAATGAGTCACATAAAAGCCATTACTGGGCTGGACTTACCCTGCACACCATTAGTATCCCTGTTGGGAATAATAGAGACGGTGCCACCAAAATCACGTAAATTACCTGAAATTCTACTTTTAATGGCTAAAAGACAGGTGGCCGTACACTGGGGAGCGATCTATCCTCCAACAACGCAAGAGTAGGTTGAGAATGTATAACACTGTAGGGAACAATTGACAAATTATTGGGAGCTCTTACCAACCAGATCTCGTCCAAGAGATATATGGGAACCCTTTGTGAATTGGCTTAATTCTGCGGCTGCAGATGACCAGTGAAGTAGCAAAATGTAATGTATGTATATGAGAAGGAGGTCCCCTAATATGGTGATGAAAATGTTGTTCTTGAAATGCGTATAGATGTACAGTACCAATTGATGTAGTTGAATTGGGAATTTGTTTCTTTTTTCTCTTTCTTTTTTCCTTCTCTTTTTGATCCAAATGATATGGCGGCGTGCTCGGATTGTGGGCAAAGTATTGTATTTTGAACGAACAGTGGACTCAATGATAAGTATTACACGGCAATTAATGTAACTGTTGTACAAGTTACGAGAAAAGAAATAAAAAGACATTTAAAAAATAGCGTACAGCGGCCACAGTGTCCCTATGGATATCCCTCAGAAATAGGACAATGTCCCGATCTACCCCCATAGACAACATATTCTACCAAAGTTTCATTCTATTAACTCGATCGAAGGCAGATGATTAATCCATAAAAGCCAGGTGAATGGAGCCGGGGCGTGCACCGGTATGTTTGCTTAGAATCAAATACAAATTCTGACATTGGTCCACAGATGACCTCCCAGGACGAAAACCGTACTGCACTTCATACAAAGCCTTGTTGGTATCAGCCTACTCAGAAAGTCTGTCCAAGAGGATACATCTCACCACCATAACCACATAGTCGAGCAACAAAATGGTCCTATAGCAATGAGTGCTATCCCTGTCTCCCTTATTATAAACAGGTACGATGATAGATGTTGCCCATGACAAAGGGGGACCTGCTGTCACAGCCACGCTAATACTGGTGGGCAGGACAGGTACCCAGACCTCCACATAATGTACGTAGATGCCGGGTGGGATCCCATCTGGACCAGGGGCCTTGTTGTTCGATAACCCTAATATACCTTTCCTAACCTCCTCGACAGAAAATGTTAAGACGGCTTTCCCTTCTATCACACCCATTCCCCCCTCTAGATGCTTAGGGTGGGGTTTTATAGATTTCCTCAAAATGAGCCACATAACTGTCTTCTGTAATATGAAACTCCAGGGGAGCAACAGCGTCTACTACAAGGGCTATTGGTACAGCTGGTACAAAACGCTGCTGCCAGGCTGGCGATGGGTCTTCCCAAACACCATTCTGTTTCGGCTACTATCAGTAAGCTGCATTGGCTCCCTCTTGGCTGGAGAATCCTGTTAAAAACCCTTTATCTCGCTCACAAGGCTTTCTAGAACACTGGGTTGGAAGGCATTAAAAGGTTATTTCGAAGATGTGTTCCTACTAAGCAGTTAAGATCTGACAGTAAAAATCTGCTGGTAGTTTCGAGGTTTAAAAGAGTAAGATGGGGGGAGGGGTAGAGCCTTTTCCCTTGCTGCGGCCAAACTCAGGAATTCCCTTCCTTCTTCAATCTCTGGACTGGAGTCTCAATCTTTCTTCCGTAAGGCACTGAAGACTTAGCTCTTCACCCACTCATCACTGTGAGCCGTACGCATTCTTGTCTGTTGGCCCTTTCCGCAGCGCCTTGACTCCTCCGGGCAAAGTTTGTGCTTCATAAGGCTAATATTCATTCATTCAAAAATTTGGAACTACTCTTCAGAGTGCTGGCCTCAATCAGATCTAACCAGGCCTCCTCCTTTACGTTGTTCTTATATCTGACCAGCTCTGTTTATACAAATTGCAACTTTTCTTGACTTAATAGGGATCCCCAGGTTTGGCCCTCAGTGCTCTCTTAACGCCTTCGATGTATCGGACGCGTGGGAGACGTCCGACGCATCAGTGCTCATGTGCTCATGTGAGTCGGACGGCTCCCACGCCTCTGACACCATGGCACTGGGAATCCATTCCCTTTACCCCACAAGCACATCGGGAGCTGGGGAAGAGATTCCCCAGCTCCCGAGGCCCCCACCATGGTTTCCCTGAAATGACAATCAGCGCGCACGTCGCGCTGACGTAATTTCAGTGAAACCGAAACTGAAATGGCTCATTTCAGTTTCCCTTTCTACATGCTCAGTGGGCTATCTCACCCCCCTGAGCACGTAGAAAGACGGGAGAGGTATCGTTGGAAAGTGGAGAATCTCCCCTTTCCAATGGTACCCCTCCCCAGTGGATCCATGCTTGGGGATCGCCCCAGGAGGGTGCTCCCCAAGCAGTGATCCACCTACTAGGCACCAGGGAGGGGGAGCGGCTCCTTGGTCAAGGGCCTTTGCTCCCCCCATATTAAAATGGGCAGATTTAGTCTTTCTGCCCCCCCTGGGTGGCAGATGCGGCAGTAGCCCCCAATCTGCCCCCCGGGGGGCAGAAAGCCCACTAGATACCAGGGATTAAAAAAAATAATTATAATTATGGGTGGGGGCTGCCCAATAAGGACATGCTAATGCCCCCACCCCTCCCCCCCAAAAATGCCAGTCTTTCTGCCATTAGCCCCCAATCTGCCCCCCTGAGGGGGACAGAAAGCACCCTAGATGCCAGGGATTATTTTTGATATAGGCCCAGGGTAGGGGCTGCCCAGAATGGGCATGCAAATGCCCCCACCCTACCCCCCAAAGAAAACAAAAGACTTTCTGCCCCCCCCAGGAGGCAGATGGGGGCAATAGCCCCTGATCTGTCCCCCTGGGGAGGGCAGAAAGCCCACTAAGCGCCAGGTTTTTTTTTTATTTAGGTAGGGGTGGGAGCTGCCCAGAATGGGCATGTCAATGCCCCCACCCAACAAAAAAAATGATACAGTCTTTCTGCACCCCCCTGGGAGGCAGATGGGGCAATAGCACCTTATCTGCAACCCCCGGGAGGTCAAAAATCCCACTAGCCACCAGGGATTTTTTTCCTCCAAAGTTTGGGGTGGGAGCTGCCAAGAATGGACATGCCAATGCCCCCACCCACCCCAAAAAAGATGGCACAGTCTTTCTGCCCCTCCCAGGAAGCAGATGGGGCAGTAGCCCCTGATCTGCCCCCCCCGGCAGAAAGCCCCCTATTTGCCAGCGAATATGCTGGCTTTTTTATACGCAGGGGTGGGGGCTAACCAGAATGGGCTTCCCAATGCCCCCAACCCCCCAAAAGAATAGACACAGACTTAATGGCCCCCTCGGGGGCATATCGGGGCAATAGTCCCTGATTTCCCCCCTCTCTAGGGCGGCAGAAAGCCCACTAGGCACTGACTTTTTTTTTTTCAGAATGTGTCTACCTGTGGATTTTGGGCCAAGCGCAGCAGGCACCTAGGGAAACATAGCAAACCTATATATTTCTGAAAACTAGACACTGGGGGGGGGAATCCAGGATGGGGTGACTTGACTGGCTCTCACCAGGTTCTGTTACCCAGAATCCCTTGCAAACCTCAAACTTTGTCCAAAAAAACACATTTTCCTCATATTTCTGTGTTGGAAAGTTCTGGAATCTGCATGGATCCACAAACTTCCACTCACCCCACATTCCGCAAGGTCTTCCGAGAAAAATGGTACCTCACTTGTGTGGGTAGGCCTAGTGCCCGTGACAGCAAACGGCCCAAAATGCAACATGGACACACCACATTTTGCAGTGAAAGCTGACACTATTCTGCAAAGTGCCTAGCTGTAGATTTTGAACCCTAGCTCTGCCGGAACCTTGGGAAACCTAGGAAACCTATACATTTTTGAAAACTAGACAACCGGGGGAATCCAGGATGGGGTGACTTGTCTGGCTCTCACTAGGTTCTGTTACCCAGAATCCCCTGCATACCTCAAAATGGGTAAAAAAAAAACAACATATTTTCCTCACATTTCCGTGATGGAAAGTTCTGGAATCTGCGTGGATCCACAAAATCCCACCCACTGCGCATTCCCCAAAGTCTTCCGAGAAAAATGGTACGTCACTTGTGTGGGTAGGCCAAGTGCCTGCGACAGGAAGTGGCCCAAAACGCAATGTGGACACACCACATTTTCACAGTGAAAACCTACCTTTTTTTTGCAAAGTGCCTAGCTGTAGATTTTGAACGCTAGCTCTGCCGGCACCTAGGGAAACCTAGCAAACCTATACATTTAAAAAAAAAATAGACACCCAGGGGAATCCAGGATGGGGTGACTTGTCTGGCTCTCACCAGGTTCTGTTACCCAGAATCCCTTGCAAACCTCAAAATTTGTTTTAAAAAAACCACATTTATCTCATATTTCTGTGGCGGAAAGTTCTGGAATGTGTGTGGATCCACAACATTCTACCAACCCCGCATTCCCCAAAGTCTTCAGAGAAAAATGGTATCTCACTTGTGTGGGTGGGTAAAGTACCGGCGACAGGCTAGGGCCCAAAACGTATTGAGGAGACATCAAAATGACCTATCAAAAAACAACCTGGTTTTGCAAGGGGGATCAAAATTACTATTCCCACTCCAGAGAGTGCAACAGTAGGGAAAGCGTTGGATAGCGTAGGGGTAAAAATTACTATTCCCACTCCAAAGAGTGCAACAGTAGGAAAAGCATTGGATAGCGTAGGGGTAAAAATTATTATTCCCACTCCAGTGAGAGCAATAGTAGGGAAAGCGTTGGATAGCATAGGGGTAAAAATTACTATTCCCACTCCAGTGAGTGCAATAGTAGGGAAAATAATAATGTAATATTTTATTAAAAATAAATAAATTATTAATACAAAAAAGTATTAAAATTAATTACCAAGCGCACAATCTTTAATAATTAATTAATTATAAATACCAATAATTTTTGTTTTTAATTAATTACCTATTAATAATTAATTAACAACCAATTAATTTTCAATACCACAAATTAATAGATACAAATAATAATAAATTAATTATCAATATGCAAAAATTATTTCAATAATTAATTATTTACAGTTAAATTACTTCCCACCATATTCCCCTATAAACCCACAACCCGCTACAAATAATAAATTAATACAATTAACATAATTATCAATTAAACAATACAAATTACCAATTAATACAAATTATTTACCAATTAATAATTAATCAACAACCAATTAATTTTCAATACCAATCAATAATTACTTAATAACAATTACATTACTTCCCACCCTATTCCCCTATAAACCCACAACCTGCTACAGAAGTAAAACGCTAAATTAAATTAAAAATAATTAACAATTCCTAAAAATTATTATTTATTGTACTATAATTAAATTACTTCCCACCCTAATCCCCCATAAACCCACAACCCGCTACGGAATTAAATTACACAAAAATTAAATAACATAAAATGTATTACTTTAAAAATATTCAAACATACATTCCAAAATGTATACATACTTTTAACACATATACTAACACTTACAACACTAAAAAAATTCGATATTTTTAACAACTATATTATGACTGTCGATATTACTTACTTCTACATTATGTAAATCGATATTTCTTACGTGATTTTTGATATTGTTCACCACTATATTTTGGAAATTCGATATTCTGTCCATTCTATATTTAAAACTCGATATTCTGTCCAGTCTATAGGTTTTTTTCGATATTATGTCTGTTTACCGGTAATTTACCATTATGAAAATGTGGTGTGTCCACGTTGCGTTTTGAGCCGTTTCCTGTCGCGGGCACTAGGCCTACCCACACAAGTGAGGTACCATTTTTATCGGGAGACTTAGGGTAACACAGTATTGTAGAGCAACTGTTATTACCTATTGACTTTCGATGAATTTCTGCCTTTCAAATGAAAGACAATGTATAAAAAAGAGTCATTTTGAAAAATGACCTATAATTCTCATGCTAGTATGGCCATTCCCAATTTCGGAAATGTGCAAATATCTACTCTTTCTAAACGCTATATTTTGTTCCCATTTCAGAAATACATAGGTGTCTTTCATACCGATTTTTCCATGTATATATTTTCCCAGAATAATTGCTATATACCTGGTACATAATAAAACAAATTGCAAGTCGCTGCTTAGTTATTGGCTTTGGGTTTGTCGGGTTCTTGGTGAACCTACAAGTCCTATATATTCCCACAACCAGAAAGGTACAACGAATGTAATGGCATATTGCTTTCAAACAGCTGTCATAATTAGAAGAAGTTACAGGTGAAAACGTTGACACAAATGGCTGTTTCTTTAACTAATTTTCAATTTTTCCTATATTTACCTGTTAGTTTCTATAAAGAAACCTTGAAGGATCTACACAAGTGACCCCTTGCTGAATTCAGAATGTTGTCTACTTTTCTAAAATGTATAGCTTTTCAGGATCCATTATTGCTTTCATACCCATTTCTACCATTAACTGGAAGGAGGTTGAAAGCACAAAAATAGCAAAAATAGGGTATGTCCCAGAAATATGCCAAAACTGCAAACATTTTTGGTTTTCTGACAAAAGTCTGCTTGTCCATGAAAGCTGGGAAGATGGTGATTTCAGCACCACACCCCCTTTTTTATACCATTTGCAGGGGAAAAACCAGACACTTTCATCTGTAGGCCTTTTTTCACATTCCAGGGGAATCCACAAACCCTGGGTACCTTTAGAATCCCCATGATGTTGGAAGAAAAGGACGCAAATTTGGCGTGGATACCTTATGTGGTCAAAAAGTTACAGGGGTGTAAGCGTTAACTACCCCAAATAGCCAAAAAAAGGCTTAGCACAGGAGGGGGAATAGGCCTAGCAGCGAAGGGGTTAAGGGTTCTCAGGGCCTGGGAGCATCATGAATCAAACCACCGCATCAACATACCCTGATGCCGCGAGGCTGGGCCTTCAATAAGATTGAGATGGTATTTGAGATCTCAGAGAAAGCCTCCAGAATACTGGCTTGATTGTTCTGTTGATATTTGCAAATTTTAAACTCCTTTTTACCCTGAGTATAAGACAGTTCTAAAAGGAGTCTTGGACCACTTTAAACTCTTACCCCCATTAGTGGTCTTGAGGATCCCTCTTACACCCACCTTAGGAGTCTGAACCAACAAAGACTAGCAGATTGTAACACACACCAGATTGTGATCACTAAAGGGGCTCGAAGAGATTACAAATTCAGAGAAGTAGGGGAATAAAAGTACAATGACAAAGATAAAGTCAATAAACGACCTACAACCTCTCACTGTAAAAGTGAGGTTAATATCCTTCATCATGGTGGGCAGCTCACTGATGAGACTAAATTAAAGTAATTTAATATGACATTATGACTTGTGTCCTGTTGGGCATGTTCCATGTGCATGCCAGTCATAAGGAAACATCATGGGGCCTGTACTCCATCAACCCTCGGATCGCCACATAAATGAACATTGAAGTCGCCAGCAACCAGTATATTTACACCAAGCAAGTTAAGACCTATCAAGTTTTTTAAATATGAGCCCAGTACTTGAAAGTTACAGATTCCCGAAGATGAGGAAATGGCATTATAAAAATTCAGCAGTAGCAACTTACTAGACCCTTTAAAAAATGAAAGAGTTTCAGGGTAGAGACATCAAAGCTGCTTTGAATGGCTAGAGACACACACATGATCAACACCCCTTTGGTCTGCCCACCCGTGAAGGAGTTGCAGGTATAAACAAATGTCTTCTAACCCTCTAGAAAGAAGCAGTTTATGGTGGCCCATGTCTCCTGGAAATATATCATGTTGAAAGCATTGATGAAAGTCAGCCAGTTGGGATCACTAAACTTGTCAGAAATGTTCCAGCTGATGAATTTACACTCCTTAAAACCAGGAAGCATGGAAACGTGAGAACTCTGGACTGGAGGGGCCTTCTGGTCCACTACTGGAGAGTTGGCACCAACCAGACAATCACATCCATCCAAAGATGAAAATGGGCCAAAACTATTTGAAAAGGCTATTTCAGGGACAACCCCTTGCCGTGTATCCCGGGCCTGGGCCAATTTTCCAGGGGCTTACCTATGGTCAAATTGTTTAGTTTGGTCCGATGGTCTATAGAAGAACCCCATGAGAAGGGCCACAATAGCTGTCGGGTGCACATCCTGACAGCCCAGGCATCTGAAACCTCACCCCCCCACCCGAATTCGAGCAGTGGGGCTTGCGTACAGCAACTGCACCCAGCCCTGAAATACTGGGCCAAAGCCCATCCCCCGCAGCACCACCATGAGCCCCAATTGACAGTACTGAAAGCGTTCTCTATGTCTATCAATACCAGCGCCATGTCGAGATCCACATCTGCGGTCTCATGTAGTATATGCGTCAGTCGTCGGAGATTGTGAGGCCGTGCTATGAGCTACCATAAACCTGCATTGATCCTCATGGACCAGTACACACACCACCCCCTGCAAGCATCTCGCTAGCAGCTTGCAAAGAACGTTAACATCAGAATTCATAGCAGCATGAAACAAAAGATACTCTCATGCACATGGTAGGTATCAACACCTACAGGAATTTCTCTGCCAATGTCGTAGAGTATGCCTGCAGAATTTCAGCAGGGAAGCGATCTCCCCCAGGGTCATTTGCCGTGTTTAGTTCATGGAAGGCAAGCTTGAGCTTCTACAGCATGATCCCCTCCTCCAAGTCCTTTGCCTCAACCTGTGAGAGATGGGGCAGGGCCAAACTTGCAAGGAACTCTTCTGCCAAATCTGGGCGGTCATTCGCCCCGGCTTGATATACCCATTGAAAGTGGTTTCCTAGGAGTCTCAGTATGTCCCAACGAGATGTCACACACTGTCCATCCGGGGCACGTAAATACAGAATGGGTGGGATCTCGCGTTCACACTTCAATATCCATGCTAGCAGCCGGCTTGACTTGTCGCTTGTCTATGGAGACACTGTCAATAAGCAGTAAGGGTATGCAGGTCCAGGGTCTCCCACATCTCGTATAAGGAGAATCTCTTTGTGCACAATCACCAAGCTGGCCTGCCCCCTTGAAGGGTCCCCAATCGAAGCTCCTGGGCACCAATAACTGTCTTCAAACTCCGTAGGTAGTCCCAACACAGATCCCCCTGAAGCACGGCCTTAACAGCGTCCCACTAATTCGCCTTAGAGTTAGTAGTGCCCCACTTGTACTCCAAGTACTCCCGGAGTGCGACTGCCAATGTCTCCCAGCTAGCCGGGTCCATCAAGAACTTGGATGGCATACGTCATCTCCATACCTCCTGCCATCTCCCTCCCCAATACAAACACAGTAGCACCGGAGCATGATCTGACAGGAATCGTTCCAAATGGCGGACCGCCTGCAGCACCTCCGGGTCCATTCCCGCCAGGAGTAGCCTATCCAGATGACTATATGTACTGTGTGTTAATGAGTGACAAACTCCCTCGACTGTGGATAGAGAGCACGCCAACTATCTAGCAGATCCAGCTTACCCATGACATGTGTCAGGGATTCAGTCATCCGGGCTTTGTGCTCTACTGGGGCAGGTGTTGGTCCTTGTCCCCATGAAGTATGCAGTTAAAGTCACCCACCCAGATAATTGGAGCCCCCACGCTGTCCTCCAGTAGTACCTGCATGGCCCCTTAAAACTTCCCATCATCAACATTTGGTGCATAAGTGTTTAGGATGGTAATGTCCTCGCAATCCAGCATGCCCTGAAGAAGCATATAGCGGCCTTCCACATCAGCCTCATTGTAGACATGAGAAAAAAGGGGCCATGAGAGCACCCCATATCACAACCACCCCTGCATAGGATGAACAGGTGGCCGCCAAAAGCTACCCCTCCACTGTATCGCTAACTTTTGTTCTACATCACCCGTCAAATAAAGTCTCCTGCAGACTGGCTATGTGGACCCCATGGCGTCGGAGGTAGGAATGAACTCTGTAACTCTTCGTGTAGCCCCGCAACCTTCTGACGTTCCAGGTGATAATATTGGTGCTGTCAGCCATTAGGTGAGTACGAAACCCCCCCAGGCCCCCGCTTGTCTACACTCTCATGAGGTAACAGAACAGCCATGACATACATGTATGACACCTCAAACAGCACCATTGTATGCACTGAAACAAACGAACAAATCCTGTCGACCCCCCCTTCCCTGACAAATCACACCACAACAAATCTGTGCGGTCACCCAATCTAAATCGTGCTGTCAGGTACTACAGTCTAATCCCCCCCAAACAAGTCCTACCGCTAATAAGTGGAGAGAGCCCCCCAGCCCTGCTATGTGTATTGTAGATTACACGCCACACCTGGTAGTATATAGTAACTTACAGCATTTTTCCTCAACTCACACCACCCCTCATCTCAGGTCCCTCAAGTCTCATCACGATCAGCCGTAAGGCCCGTAACGTCTGTGAGGTCGATGTCCATCATCGGCGCAGGCGCGGCCTCGGGAGCCCGACCGCACCTCAGGACCTGCCAACGCCATGGTGCCATCTTCCTGAACGACTGATCTGGCCCCACCGGCCGCACCGATCTCAGGGTCAGCCCGGGCCCTCCAGTCCAGTCGCTGTGATGCTGATTGCCCTCGCGCCCTTGCTCTCCAGGAGCCCCTTTTCTCTCTCAGTGCTTTGTCCCACATCTCCAGCCACACCCTGACGTCATCAGCAGTGTCAAAGAAGTGCGACTTGACTTCTGAAATTACTCGCAGCCTGTCTGGATATAATAAACATATACCGGAGACCCATAGCCCTCTGGTTCCTCTTATCCTGCAGGAAAGATTTGCGTTGAGCTTGGACTTTCTGAGTATAGTCTGGGAAAAGAGAGATCTTGTGGTTCTGGGACCAGACATCCTCTGCTTCTCGGACCGCCCAGAGAACACAGTCCCTATCCCCGTAATTCAGGATGCGATTGGAAACAGTTATAAACGGACCATTCTGCATATCTTAAATCAAGAGCCTGAAACTGCATTGGGGAAAGACTCTGTATATGACATCAATACTAGATATCTTAAAGTAAGCCACGAGTTTTGAGTTGATTTTTAAAATGAAAAAACATACTTAGTACAGACGAACCTCATTAAAACTGCCTTTTACATATTTCTAATGTGCATTTTATATACATGCAATACATATACCCCTGCTGTACATTATAAAGGTATGGAAAGTCACTGAGGTATTTAATGACCACATTTATAAGGTAATGATACTGAGTGGTGACATGCAATAGCCTTCTAATGTACGGTAGAGGGTATTTACTTCATTTTAGGACATGGTCATAGCATCGCCCTTCCCACAACCCACTTAAAAGCTTGAAGTCTTGCTCTTTCATATTCATTACAGACATTGAGCATATAGGAGCAGAATTTGTAATGAGAAATGAAACACACAAAAAAGTTAGACATTTTACAAAACAAACTATTAGAGTCAGTTTACACTAAATCGGATGTTAAAAATGCTGTGGCTCGGATTGTGTAGAAACATACAGAGATACGTGGCTAAAATAAAGATACTGCTTTAAATGTTTTGTTTCTACTGATCACTTTTTAGTTTTGGAAAACATTAGAAGAAGGAAAGGACAATGCCCGTTTTACTTATTTAAATCGCATCTATAATTATGACTTGCCTAGCCTATCACATTGGCTGTTGGCAGCAGACATTGTGACATCAGAAATAAACTGCAACAGCTCATTCCAGTTGAGCAAAGGTCACAACTCGCCAGTGATAATGGAATTAGAGATGAGAATAGATTGCTGGTTCCCATGTAAACAAATAAATAATATAGATAAATAATATAAATAACCCGGAAGTCAGACAAATAGTGTCCGGTACTGACTGATGGTTTAAACCTATTGTGAAATATAGACATAATTTTTCTAAAACCACCCTTGATGTTCATAACAACCCTTATTGAGACCAAAAATGAGTTTCTTCGGAAATTGAGCTACACATACCATGCATATTGCATGGTAAAATATACCTATTATTCTACCATTCCTTTGCAGTGTAGCTATTAACATATGCTGTCGTGTTACAGCCATCCACTCGTTCATGTATGTTCCTGAAGCTTTTGTTTTGTAGTCTAAGTCCCCATCACTTTGAGTGTGGGGGCAATTTAGCCTTGATATTTCTACAGATTGCCAACACTTCATGAGGATACATGACAATGCCATATGGTTTGCCATAAAAATGACCTCTGCTTACTGGCCCTGGCAGGTCACAGTGTGTCAACAAAAATTATATTTTATTACAAATTTGTCCTTAGTAGTACCCTGAAGTAAGACACCTTTGGGGAGAGCTCTCACAATGGTTCAATGATGTAGGGTCCAAATAAGTGGTTGATTACCTCTCAGGGCCCCATTACATATTGCCCAGAGTGGTATTGTCGGGCAGGATGCCACTTGTGTCCTGGCCCAGAGTAAACTGGTCCACAACTCCGGACCCCATGATTCTTTGCCCAGAGATATCGGTCTAGAGATCCGTTCTTTGCTGCAGGCAGATTTTGCGCCCATGATCCCCCTGTCCCCACCCTTCCGCTTGGGGAAGCAGAAGAAGCTCCCTAGCTAAAGTGATAAAAAGAACCTGCCCTCCTGCGCCCACCCGACCCCGTCACTCACCACGGACCAGGGCCGGACTGCCCGTGGCAGGCATCTGGTGTTACCCTGGGAGGCTGGGGGCTGGTTTTGCAGCGGTGGGGGCCGGTTTTGTGACAGGGGGACCAGTTTTGTAGGGGTGCTGCAATATCGGGCCCCAGTAACAAAAGCAGCAGTGCTTCGCACTTGCACTGCCCCCTCCCCCGTGGCCTGATCCAATAAAACTGCCTGTTCTGCTTTGGTTTCCCAGTCCGGCCCTGCCACGGACAAAAGAAAAATCCATCTCCACAACATTTAGGAACTGCTCCAAGTGGATGTTAAATGATTGCAGATTTGGGCCTGTTATTTCCCACAGAAGGGGGAATACACACGGATTTAGACCAAGCATTCTAGGTTCTGCAAGTTATTCTTTAATCTGGGGAAAGTAATTTGTAATCCCTGTTATATCACGGGGAGATACCATTACTGGTTATTCCAGCCCCAATATCTTCCTGTGGAAATAACACAGAACTCATAATGGAGCATTCAGACTCTTAGATCAGTAAATTGTAATTATACGTCATTTTGCATATGGGACAATGCACACTATTGATAAATGAAACTGTCATGCAATCAACTCTATTGGTTCTAAACAATTTTCATACTTGACAGCATAACTCTGTCTATTCTTAATTTTGTTGCAGGGTCCAGGGCTTTCCTTTCAGTATTTTGTTGCCTTCAGTTGGAGTCATCAGAGCTTTACAACAATGATAACCTTGAACAACTCCATTCATAGATCTGCATGTTGACATGTGGTGTTGTATCCTTTTAAACTTGGAAACTGACTTGATACCATTTAAGGGCTTCTTGCACTTTCATTATTCCCTGATGCAAACAGATTCTCTTTCACCACAATGTTAATATCTTTGCCCTTGATTTGTATTGGTTTTTTTTTTTTTTTTTTTTTTTTTAAAAACCTTTATTTCGATAGATGCACAATACACAGCGTCTGCCTACAACCCCCTCGGGGCCGGCCGCTATGACATTGGAGAACATAGAACAATAATGTCAGGATAAGAAAAGGTTTAATTTTATGGTTTTGTCGAGTACAACGTAGTGTACTTCGAACAGAGTCGAAGCTAATCACTGACCAGGAGAGACATCACCGTTCACGGAGCACCCAGAAGGAAGCGTTATATAGGAAGGCATTGGTAAGGAGACAGGTGGCCACCATCCAGGGACGAAGAGCATACACTATACCACAGAATGATAAAACACAATAAGCTCCTTACTAACACTGAACCCCGACCCCGAAGAAACAAAGAAACATAAAAGAAAAGGAAACCAAAGAGGAAGGGAGAAAGAAAGAGAGAGAGGGCCATAGAGACGAAGAAGACATAGAACACATCCCATCCCCCCACCCTGCATACCAGCGGAAGGCCATGGCCCACCCCCCCCCAATAGGCATGCCTGTCGCCCCAAATGAACCCCAAGTAGGAAAGAGAGTCCGGAGAGTGGGAAATAACCTCCCAGTCTCCGACTCCCAGAGAAGGCAGGAGGAGGAAATGTTACATACTCCCGGTCACCACAGCCCATTAAGCATCCCCCACCCTGAAAATCATCAGCACAACTGAAGAAGCAAGCAAAGCGGCAGGTGGGGAGACTCCATTTCAAATGTGCGAGTAAAGCAGATAATTAGCAGCCTCATCCTAGTCCCCGCCCGCCAATACGTACAGCAAACTAAAGAAAATCGCCCAGCCCCGGCCCGATCCTGAGCGGCCCCACAGATCCACCCCCGCGGTAAACAGTAGCAATTTACACACATGCGGCACAACCGATACATAAGCAAATATTCTAGTCCGGGTCATGCCAGGCGGTCAAGCAGGATCATCAAGGGAGGCACCATCAACCCTGGCCTGAACGCGGAGACCCCACCAAACATGGCCGCCGCTGGGAGTGTACCTCAGGCAGAACAAAGGAGCAAGATGGCCGCTCACGGCAAAGAAGACGCAGAGGGAGAAGAAGCGAGAGTTCCCAGTCATAGACCATCACCACATCGATAGTGACAAACACAGTTTTCCCCACCGAACGGCACACACTCCGGCGATGTTGAGGCAGACACGGCAACACCCGCAGAGGCAGAGTCTCAGCTTGTAAAGTGGAAGGGAGCTTTGTATCTGCAACTTGATCATTAGACAAACCCTCGACACTGTAACCAGGGAGAGGACGATCCATAGTACCCCCCTGTCGCCAATTTGTATCCGCCTCGAAGGGAATGAGAGGCATTGGGGGGTCAGACAACCGCAGTAGTTCCCTGGATGGCATAGCAGCCTCGATCTTCCACTCCAGTTCTCGAGTGCGTTGGCACCATGTCGCCCGCAAGTCCCCCAGGGCTAGAAGGATATCACCATAGGTCAGGTCTGCTCCCTGCTGCAGCATGCCGACTGTATGTAAAGGCGCCACCGGGACACCCTCCAGCTCGACAGCAGGCAGTGAAGCCTGCGTCAGGGACATGGCGGCCTCCGCCTCTCCGGCGAAGCAGACCGGCACCGACACCATTTCTGCCGCCAGCCCACCTCGGAGGGGTGAGGGCGACTCCATAGGACGGAGGAACAATAGTGAGGGCAAGAGGAGTTGCTGCTCGCTATACGGGGCTCACACGATGGGAGAGCCCTCGGCTGTGTTGCAATGCGGGTGGTGGGCGCTCTCAAACGGTCACCGCTCTGACCGCTGGTAGGAGGACAAAGGAAGATTCGCTAGCCCGGACCCAATCGTACAGGAATTCTCTCCGTCGCGAAGAAGGCTCCGCCAGGCCGCCCACTCCACGTCCGGTCACATTTCCCCCGGCGCCGGTCCAGCCCCAGGTCGTCTCACCGTACGTGATAAGCGGTGTCCGGCGGTGGTGGTCGGGCCAGAATGCATGGGCAAAGTCCAAAGTCGGCAAACTCTATGAATCCTCGACCAAAAAAGCCGGCGGGAACATCGGAGGAATGCGGGAAGTATCAGCGCATTCGTGGTTACATTTGCTCGCGCCGTAGGCAGGATTAAAGATCAGGATGTCATGTAAACAACAGACGGGCTGCGGAGCCGGGAGCTCAGACGTCCTGTCCGTCCGCCATCTTGGCTCCTCCTCCTTGATTTGTATTGTTGACCAGAACCTGCCCTCATGTTGTACCTAACCCGCCTCAATGTGGGATTCTTGAGCTTCTACCTCGGTGTATGTCCTTGTATGTCTGGTGTATGACCATGCATGTCATTGCCATGTCCAAGATGTTCACCAGTGTCAATTACTCTTTTTGAGGAGAGACTTCTAAGTGATTTGGAATTTTATCTTTTCATGAGGCACAAAGCCTGTCTGCCTGAGAATTTCTGGAAATGACTTTAAGCTACTAGGGGCCATATGTAGGTAGCTAAATACCAGTCGGTAACGGCCGAAATTAGGTAAATATCCCGTAAATATCCCGTTACCGACCGGTATTTAGGCATTTGAGATGTAGGAGGCATGATTTAAGGATGATTTAAGGATTCGGTAATTTACCGAATCGGTAAGGGATCGGTAAAATACCGAATCGGTAAAATACAGATTCGGTAAATTACCGAATCCTTAAATCATATGTAGGGAGCACTCAAGTGAGTGAATTTCAGTAGTAAGGATTCGGTATTTAACACCAACTACAGGTTGGCTGCTTAAAAAGTGCCATGTGGCAGACTTACATGCCCTTAGGGCAGGGGTCTTCAAACTGTGGGGCGCGACCCCCAGGGGGGCCGTGGAGTGATGCAAAGGGGGTTGCGCCTTCCCAGTCACACTTCTGCCCAGGCCCAAGGGCTTCAGCCCCCCCCTCTTCCCCCATCCTGTGTCTCAGCCCGGGCTGCTGCAGTGAAACTTGAGCTGCTGGGGGCTCAGCTGGGCAGTGTCTCTGGATTCCTATCTCCGGCGGCACCCCCGTGTTTTTTCACAGGTCTTTAAAGACCATTTAACATGCCTTTGTAAACTGCTTACAGAGGCTTAGGTTTTTTTGCTGGTTCCAGTACCCCCTGGGTCCCCACTGTGCCTATTCCTTACATTTGGATTTTACATTCACTGCCATAGTGTGAAAATGCATTTCATGGAAAGGAATACAAAGTTGGCTTCCTGGGGGCGCCGTGAGTGAAAGTTTATTGTGCTTTTGAAGCACCTGCTGCAGCGTTTCTTTCCCCGGCAATTACCAGGCCTCACATAAATGTCAAGAAAACTCCTGTGATTAATTATCTTCCTGGAGAGAGATCAGAATGTTGTATAGTTGAGGTTTTGACTTGGGTGATGTTAGTGCAGAGGGTTAATATGCCTGCTGCAAAGAACGTGTACCAAGTAGATTACAGAGTGGTATGATGTAAACAGATCAGCAGATTACTGCTTTCAAAAGAGACATCCTTTTGTTACTTGCAATTTATAACTTAAAGTCCTAATAGAGAATAGTGAGCTATTAACTTTCATCCTAGAACAGCATGCACACTACAAAGAATACATTATTAGACCACTGGTTAATGTTGCAAAAAGGGTTAATTTGGCTAGAAATCAATTCTTATTATTAAAGGAAACTCCCAAATATGCTGTTTCTTTTTCGACTCTGGGTTTGTGCTTCTCCACACCAAGCACTCTTGAACTATACTGCCTACCAGTATGGATGACATGTGACTCCTATACTTTTAGTCCTTTGGCTTATGTAACATTTCCTATACACTGATTTACACACGTATGATTGATTGTCTCTGTGTAATGTGTGTGTGATGCAAAGTGCTCGGACACCCTACACTGGTATGAGTGGCACTATATAACTAATTCAAATCATCTGAGAGTGTGGGGTTATGGAGACTTGGTCACTGTTAAAGGGTGCTAGTGAGAGAATCTGTGGTGGGGGTGGTCATTGTGGGGGGCACCAACAAACATGGTCGCACAGGGCACCACCAGCACTAAAGCCGGCCCTGGGAAGTATGCACAGATAAGCGCTGAAAATACCGCTTTAGGTGACTGTTTTTTTTTTTGTACCGACTGGGCCACCAAAATAATCTGCTGGCAACCCTAACCATAGGACTGGAAGTTTGTTGCAGGATCAGCACATTATTTATTTCCTTCACCCTCGATCCCCGATTAATGCCGCAACAGTTTAACTTAGATCTTAAAGTCTACGCCCCGTCAATAACATGCTGAGTTACTTCATGGGTCTGGGAATGCACCCTGCATTCAGACAACTCATTCCTCATTCTCGCCCTTCATTGTCACACTCACCCTGCACTCACAGTGATCACAATGCACTCACACTGATCACCATGCACTTGCACCATTCACCCGCTCACCTTGCACTCACAGCAATCACAATGCACTCACACTGATCACCATGCACTTGCACCATTCACCCGCTCACCTTGCACTCACAGCAATCACAATGCACTCACACTGATCACCATGCACTTGCACCATTCACCCGCTCACCTTGCACTCACAGCGATCACAATGCACTCACACTGATCACCATGCACTTGCACCATTCACCCGCTCACCCTGCACTCACAGTGATCACTCTGCTCTCAAAATGCACTTGTCCTGCTCACACTATACCTCAACCTGCAGTCACACGAGTACACTACTCATCCTGCACTCATGTGACACTTCACTCACCTGTCCCCCTCACTACTCAATATGCAACTCACTCAAACAAGCCCATCAGTAATCATACATTCATTCATCCCATTCTGAACTTGCATCCGCACCCAAAATGAGAGAGGACAGCAAGGGAGTGAGAGAATTTGATTGAAGAGGTCAGGGATGAGGAGAAATGTGAATTGCCGAAGAGAAGTGTGGACACGCAAGAAGTGAGTGTGATCCAAAGGTGAGTGCTTCTGTCAGAACAAAGGGGAGATGTGAAAGAGGAATGGGGGGACTGGAGAGGTGTAAGATACAAATAGACAAAAATTTGAATGAAGAGACGAGGTGAATGAGAAGTGCTGAGGGGCACGGGAGGTGACAGGGCCAGAGAGGCCATGAGATAAATGTGAGAGACTGTTAGAGATGAGGGCAGTGAAAGGACAGAATGGCAAGAGGTGATTAAAGGTGAAGTGAGAGGTTGAATGGGGAGAGTTCAGAAGTTGTAAAAAGGGGTGAAAGAAAATGACCTGCAAAGTGAGAGAGGGATCCGGGGTTAGGAGAGGAGAGAGGGATGGAAGGGAGGGGGTGAGAGGAAAGCTGCATGGGTAAGAGGCTTAACTCTACACAAAACCGCCAGGGTTTTAAGGGACCCCTGCTTCTTCCGGTCAGGGCCAGGTGAGCTTCTAATGTGGCAGCACGTATTGCTGCAGAGTGGAAGGCCCTTCACAAAGGTTGACTTGAAATCTTTCTGATGATAATTGCTGTATTTTGGTTATAAATGGGTACTGATTGGGTGAAATCTTTCCTCAGCGTTACTGTGTGTAACAAATATCAAAATAATGAAGCAATGCTATCCCAAAATACGCGGCATCACATAACCTTATTTACATTTTCATCCCACGCAATTTAGTCAACCGGTTTAGACATTTTTGTCAAGAGGGGGTCCTTACGCCTCAAAATGTTGACAGGGGGGTCTCGGCATCCAAAAGTTTGAAGACCTCTGCCTTAGGGCATGTATGTGCGCCACATGTGCACACATGCACGAATCAGGGGTGCAACAGGGTGTCAATGTGACACCTTGCCACCCATGATTATGCTTCCCCTATTACCGATTCGGTATTTACAGAATCGGTAATAGTAAATGGCTTCCCATTAATTCCTATTGGCCTCCAGGCCTATAGGAATGAATGGGTAGGGATGCATTATTACCGATTCGGTAAATACCTATTCATAAGTACCGATATTTACCGAATCGGTAATAATTACCGATTGTTTACCTACATACTATTTACCGATTCATAAATACCGAATCGGTAAAATTCGGTATTTATGAATCGGTAAATATAATTTATCTACATATGGCCCTAGATCACGAAACAAAGTGACAAATGTGTCCAATCTCGCCTCTGGTAAACAACAAATTTATTAAAAAGGTGTAAGTCCAAATCAATTTTCATCTGATGGTCAATATAGTGATTTAATGTCTGAGAGTATATCAAAAATATGGGAATGTACAAACAAATCATCACACACCATAAATTAACTTTTAAACACCTAGCTTGCTTTTAAGAGTTGTCATTGGTCAACTGTTGCAAACTCATATGCCTCTAGATCCAATTTAATAATATCTGACCTTTCATCAGTACAAATGCAGTACCATGGTTTTTCTCCAGTTTTTGATAAGCTTAAAGTTAATTCACTTTCTCATCACAGGAGGTTTGATTGCTTCATACAAACTAAACCTGTCATCCCTTTTTTATTTTGAACACATTTATTCCTTGAGCGAGAGAGAGAAGGCAGTCCTAAAGGTCTACTTAAAGTAGTATACACAGAATTTAATTGTTCCATCCTCATCTTCTGCCCAAGCACGTTTATTTGTGTATTGATTATATAGCCTTAAAATAGAATGCAATGAAGGATGTATATCCTTTGCCTCTTTATGGTTTAAATCGTTTTATTGAATTTTGTTGTAAATGATAACACTACACCCACCTATCCTTTGCCTCTTTAGAAGGATATCTTGGAGTTCTCTTAGTACTCAGCATCAAAGTGATAAAGAAAATAATTAAACACTTGGGTGCATACAAAGAAACACATTTTATTTTACTTAAGAGGTCAAACAGAAGGGGGGTTATACAAAATTCCAGCATCCAACAGACTAATGACCCAAAATATTCTCATCAAGTCCATAGATAGTGCCTTAAATCCGTATAAAGAGGCAAAGGTTATACATCCTCCATCGAATTCTGTTTTAAGGCGCCATAATCAAAACGTGGTCAAAGGTTTGTTGATCAAATCTATTTAGATTTCCTGAGTTAGGGTTTGGATGATACCCTTTGTTTATATTTACCCAAGCTCTCATGGGGTTACTGGGTTGCCCTTGTTTACTGCGAGAATAAAAGACGGCATTGAGAGGAAAACAGCCTTCTACACAGTTTTTGGACATTTTGAATATTGTGTAATGCCAGTTGTGTTATGAAATGCACCTGCCATTTTCCAGTGTCTTATGGAATCAATATCCTCAGATGTCTTCAATCAGTTTCTGTTCCTCTAGTGGGATGGCATTGGACATTTCGACATTGTAGTGTCTGTAGTTTGACAACAAAGAATACAACAATTGACATAGGCTTGAAGAAAATGTGTTTTTTAAGAAAACATACCAATTGCAATTACACACAAGTCATTTACCTGATAACTTGCCCATGGAGCCTTAGGTAAATAGGCATTACAATGAGAAAGGTAAAAGCTTGGCCCCCTTTTTAGGTCTCGCCTGGCGTAAGACTGCGCAGACATGCGCAGTCTCGCTGGCGAGATTTCATGATTTGAGGAGATTTCTCTAGTGGGCTTTAAGTCCCTCCCCTATTTTCCATTGGTTGGCGTCACCGTTTATGCTAAACGGTGGCCAGCCATTGGAAAAGAGCCTCTAGTGACTGGCTGCCCCGACTTACTGCTGGCGTAAAAGTTTTTTTTATCTTTATGGGGCCAAACACATGGCCCCATAAAGATAAGAAACCAGTCAGGCGAGCCAGTCCAACTGGGACGGCTCTAAAAGAGAAAAAAAGCGGGAGGCGTTGTTGGCGTTGCTTGTGCGCCATCTCTTCTACCTGTTTGAATCCCTCATCGTGTCTGCATTTATTTCGGTTGCTTGCGCTGCTGAGGCGTGTATTTTTTCGCATCGCATTTCTAAGCTCCCGTTGCGCTTCGCTGCTGGCCCGTGTTGATTAGCAAATGCTGTTTTAGAGTTTATCGTGGCTCACCCAGCCCTCCCCCTGATTTCACGTGTTAGAAAGAGCGACACCCGACATGCATGTAATATCAATGCAGATCTTTTTATGTAGCGCTGCGTACCGTTGCTCTAGACACTCTACATAACCAATGTCGCCCTTGCTTATTTTATAGCACCACATTTGCTCCCATCGGAAATATCGAAACGTTAACTTGCCGCGGCTGAATTCGAATTTGTGACTTTGAGGTTCCTGCATTTGTCACCGGCGGTATGTTTAAATTTCAAATTTTGAAACCTCTGCTTTAATGATTGGAATAGGGAGTTTAAAATGTCTTAATTCTACTCACAAGGGCTTCGCCAGTTCGCCCCCAAGAGTCTTGATTTCGTCGAATTCAGTGACTTTGCCGTCGCAATATTTGTTTTTTCACACTCCATATGGATGGACACTGGGCATGCGCGGCTGCACCACATGCCCAGCTGACAGAAACGGTCTTTTAGATGGCGTGATAATAGTCGACGTTTCACTGACAAAAAGACGTCGCTGGGGAGATTCTCAAGTGTGAGTCAATAATATGATACGCATAAACCATGCTGAGCTCCAGGACACAACACTCTCACCCAATTAGTGAAAATGTGCTCTAGTGACTTATCATACCAGCTAGTGCTCCGACAACATGAGATTCATTGGGTTTGGTTAAACTCTTTACTGCCAGGGCTTTCCCACGAGGGCTAAACCCTTTTTTGGATGTTTGGAAGTTAGGAGTAGCTCACATTTATACCTTCATAACCTTTTCCCCCTACAGAAGGTATCCACACCAAATTTGAGTCCTTCTTTAGGTCTGGCTTGACAGCGCAGCTGTCGTGTAATCAACCTAAACAAGCATTGGCATAGCCATTAGGTCTCGCTTCTGGGACCTTATAAGTGTTTAGCCATGCAACAGTTGCATAACTAAATACTTATAAGGTCCCAAAAGCGAGACCTATTGGCTATGCCAATGCTTGTTATATTTTTATATTTGAATCCACAACAGAAAAAGATATGGCCCTTATAAACCTTGCGTCTGTTCACGTAATTACATTTGTACACACACAATCTAAGAAAGTTGAAGCCCCGGAGATAATTAATACCAGTATTGTAAAGGATAATCTTAGAAAGTCTAAGACACTAGAGTCTATATATAGCACATTTAGAGTGACTGGGCGTCTGTCAACACATAATAAAATAAAAAGGCAGTAAAAGACACTCTCGCAATTGAGATCATTTGGGCGATTTTCTATACAAAATGAGACAAATTGGCAGCAGAATAGCCTCCTGAGGCACTCGGCCAATGAGATAGCAGCACGTCATCATATGATGACGCACCCGGTCACTTGACTCGGAGGAAAACTGGGTATTTATGGGCAGAAAATATCCCCATGCTAAGATCTGGGGGAAGGAGGAGCCAAATAGGCTCAGGACTGGGAAGAAACCTTTGATGAAGTAAATGGAGCATAAGGAGACGCTTTGATACGTCCTCTGACTAGGAGAACCTAGACCTTGACACTCATGGATATTCTTTTTAACTATATGTTTACAGAGTTTGACTACAAAATCCATCTGCGTCCTTACTCTTATGGAGCTCTATATAGGATGCTGCTAAGTAAGAAGAATGAGCAAAAATCACACTTTATTTGCATGAAGGGTGCAGCATATACAATATTTTGGAAATTCCAAGGATAATGCTTTGCTACTGTATGTCTACTTATTGCATGCAGAGTATGTGCACTGTTTTAAATTAACTGTGATGGAGACTCACACTCTGCAGTGCTTACACACTGGTCTTGCATGATGTGAAACAATCACAGTGATTGCTTGGAGGCATGTATAAGGATACACACATTCATATGCAATGATGTTGTGCTTGATTATTATCTCTGCCTCTCTCACACCAACAGATAAGTGCGAACATAGAGACAAAATGGGTCAGTATGTATGGCATGTATGAATATGGTGAATGGAAGTTTCACAATTGAATGCACACATATAGGACACAACAGGATCCTTGTAAGGTCCAGACGAAAGCCAACTAGCCCGGTGAGGCACTGGTGTGATGGCTGAAACATATTGACCCAGCGATACAGAGGATACTAATTTCGTTAGTGCATCCCCACCTGTATTTAACTCAATCAAGGTGCCCTATTGAAAATACAATGAACCCTCAAGACACCCAGATGATTTTAAATCTACGATCCCACCCAATAAAAAACAGAGTTCCCTTGACTACCAAGATTGAGTCTGTCTATCTGCGCGCCACCACTGCTGCCTGCGGCCTCACCAGCCCCGTCCCCTTAGTTGACTCCTTTCCCTAGCCCCGAGCACGGAGTTCCCCCAGTCCTCGATCTGTTCCCCTTCCCCTCTTTAGACTCCTGTGGATGGCTGGGGTCCCCCATTCGGGGAGCACGTGCTGTTACTTTCGATTGCGGGTTGCCTTGCGGGTGTGGTTTTTGTGTTGTTTGTATAAAATGAAACCGTATTGTGGGGTCAGAGTGATGTGGCCCACGACGCTGATACCTCCTGATTTTGCTGCTCTGCAACGCCAAGTGTTTTTGTACGTATGTCATATGCTCCTGTCATTCTAGCGGCCGGCCGGAAGGTTGTAGGCCCATACTTGTATATTCTTGAGATTGCAATAAACGGTTTCAAAAAAAAAAAAAAAAAAAAAAAAAAAGATTGAGTCTGTCCCGATACACTAGGTATTTGGATGAGCAATCTCTGATGAAGCATGCTATTTGGAATGCGGGTGGGTGAGAGTCCTTTTAACGCCATAGGGTGATCTCCTTGAGTGGGTACAGAGAGATAGGTTAAGCACGATAGGGGTTCTCTCTTGTTGTGTTTGAATAGTTAGATGTTTGGGAAAGTGAGTAAATCATGTATCACTTCTCAGTCCCTCCTTCTTGGAATATAGTACAATAGAGACCAAGCATTTTAAATCTACCAGCTACCATTTGCAGACCAATGGACACAATGAAAGGCTAAATCCGTTCTTAGAACAATACTTCAGGTTTCTTTGATGGATCAGCAAAATAGTTAGTAACGATGGATTGCACCTGCAAAAGTTTCATATAACTATTCCTTGCGTTCTTCACTGGGTAAATCTAATTTCTATTGTCCTATGGATTCCACCCACAAATGTAGTAAGGGAAGATGGCAGCTTCCACAGTTCACTCTATTATAGACTTAGTCCAAAGGGTTCAAACTATCCAGAGGGCAGCACATCAACATCTGTTGTAAGCTAAATCACGACATAAACATTTTGTGGATCGCCACAGGAGCAAGGCACCAGAGTACCGAAAGGGAAATAGGATGTGATTGCCCACTAAACATCGAAAAATCCTGTAGTCACATCCCAAATTACACCTCGGTTTGTGGGTCTTTTTCCTATTGCAAAAAGATGGTCATTTCTGCCGTTCATTTGTCTCTTTCTTCTCACTGGAACATTCATCCCCTGTTTAATGTTTACCAGGCTCAGGTTGCAATCTCGGGGTACCTCTCCTCCAGTTTTGATAGATCGTTCACCCAGTTATTAGGTAGAGGCTGTTATAGATTCACAGATACATTTCAGTTAGCTACAGTATCTGATACTCTTTAAGAGGAATGATATACTTGAAAGACAGATTGCAGATGTTATCCATGTTTCCTTGTTAGTAAAGAAACTCCATGGTAAGTGTTTGGTAAAAACCTGTCCAGGCTCTGGTTCCTGGAGAGTGATGGCGGAGGAGGGTACATTTCCTCAAGGGGTGATGACTGTCAGGATTCTGTCTGATCAGGAATATAGGCTCAAGTGTAGGATGAGTTGGGTTTGGAATGTCTGGGTAAGGGGGAAATGGAAACTGTGAAAACATGAGTACTAGAGTCCTAACCTGGTGCTGCCTTATAGGTTATATTTAATTCCTGGTTTTAAAACACTTCCGGGGTAGAAAGGGTATAGTCAATATTTTAAGGGTCTAGCAAACATGGAGATGACACCTGCCAACAAGTCTTTAGTTGTGTGGTTCTCTGTGTCATACTAGAATGCACCCATTATTGCATCCCTAACTTTTTTGTTTTTTACCTCATATCTTTATGTTGCCTTCCTCTTGCTTGCTGTTGTAAGTATGGTTATCTATGTAATCTCTGGGTATCCTCTATCTCTTGCTTCCTTCCTCAGCTCCAATTTGGAGTCGCTTGTGATGGGAATCCCCTCCCAGTTTCCTAGGGGGTCTGGGGTTCATCACAGCAACATCTGCCATTAAAACTCATAAGCCCAAGTCTTGGTTGTGCTACTGCAATATTCCACCGATTTATACCTGGAACTCTACTATGGTTTGCACCTTCCTTGCTGCTGGTATAGCAAACTCCTAAACTCTTACCAGTCAGGCCTCCTGTACCACTCCCAACCTATGCGGTGTCCAGTCCAAGAGTCCAGTGTAGCTCTCTCCTTCCCTCTCCCTACCCCATCCATCCCTGAATGTGAGTACTCTCCATTGCTCATTAGCATAGTTGCTCAGGAATGGCAAAGGCCTTTAGGAGGTCTATGTGCTATCAACCTGACACCAAAATATGAAGTATAAATGTAAAAAAAACTGTGGTTTTCTGCAGGGTCGGATTGGGTCCGAAAATAGGCCCGGGCACCAAAATAAAAGTGGCCCCATTAGGGAATTAGATAGCTAAAAAAGTGGCCTATGTCTTGAAATCCGGGCAGTGTTGAACTTGTAAAGGTATGCTATATGTGTGTTTTGCAAGGTATGGAAGACTGCATGCATGTGTGCTTGCTGTTCGCAATGTATGGTTTAATATCAGGGAAATCAACAGTAAAAACTGGCCCACCAGACCATAAAACAGGCCCACAAACAAACCCAAAAATGCCCACAGATGGACCTGTCCAACTAGTCATTCAGGCACTGTCTGATTGCCCTATAGGGTATGTGAGTATTCTTCAGTCCAAACTGCCTTACTCCATTTCTTTCTTTTGATGATACCCTGATAAACTGAGAGCTTCAAGAGGGGAAGCATCCTGATGTAATTATGCTAACACAGCAGACAGGAATTAACCAGAGACCTCAAGTTAGGTGAAGAGGAAGAAGCATGGTTGGCATTGATGGGCGGCGCGTCCTCAGATGCAGTACTCGGGGCATTGCTGAGTGCTTGTGCCACTTAGCTGCACTGATATCTTTTTGCCTGCGGTCAACCGCAGGGGTATTCAGTAAACGAGTTTGAGCAGCGGACATGTCCTGGCCAAGGGATGTCAAATTTGGGATTCTTCTTTACCTACCTGGTGAATACAATGGATTCCAAAGAGTGGACAAGCCTTATAATCCACCCTATCCAAGAAGCTGGTTTGCTCCTGGGATGTTATCAGAGGATCACAATTCAAGATGCAGCTGAGCTCTTTCTGTGATGTCAGTTTCTGTCAGTATAATATACAAGAAACCATTTCAAGTGCTCAGCACACTGCAACACATTTGTTCCGTAAATATATTTTTTGTTCTTCGCACAATTGTTTTACTTAAATTTTCTCCTAAGATATTTGCTCCTAGCTTTTCCCCCATCATCTGAAATTCTTCACCTCGAGGAATTTCTTGGCTTCTTTCTCCTTCCTGATGTCAGGTGGAGTTTGGTGCCTGGAAGTTATTCTTAAATTCAATTTTCATCTTGAATAAAGAGCTTAAAGGCTGCCAACGAAGGTTTTCTCACTTTGTGGGGTTTCCTCTAAACTGTGACCCTCTTAGAGAGACACTTGACAACTGGGCAATCAAGACGATAATTCTCAGAGTCTAGTCCTTGACAGTGAGATTCACAGCTAGCATCAAGGGTGGAGCTGGCATTGCCTCTGGGGCTGTATTATGGAAAGTGCCCTGTGGGAGCAAGAGACGTATTTATGCACTTTCTGTGCGCCCAGGACACTGAGTTATTACTGAAAAGGCCCAGGTTTTGGCACAGCTCCCTCTGTAATACAGATCATGATGGTGCTACATGTTGGCTGGCTAAATCTCAAGGTGTTGAACACTTGCTTCATCTATAGGAGACCTGGTCGTTAGATTGAAGCGAGAGGAGGAAACGTCGAACGATATCGCAGCGACTTGGTTTAAACTTAATTGACCTGAGGTTACGATGAATCACGTGAAGAATGCCAGGTCTCCTATAGATGAAGCAAGTGTTCAGAGGACTACGAGATTGATGAATGGGGCCAAAGCAGATGCCTATTTGCTCTGAAGTTTGATTAATTTGGACTGCATACAGAGTGTACCCCCGTCCTGAGGAAGCCAATAAGAAAGTGGACACTGAAACGCGACCGCGTCGACACACACACGAAGGAGGAGTCCGCCTATTGTTTTAATTAAAACATTAGTGATTTGGCATAATGAATTAAGATAGAGGGATGACACCTCTGATGCCAAGAGGACTACCTTTGAATGTAGCACTGAGATGGAGAAGTGTACATTTTTAAGAAGTAGTTAGGGGAGAATATATATGATGTTTTTGTTGTATATATGATTATGTATATATGGATTGTTTTGCAAATTATTTTTGAATACTTGTGATGAATTTGTCTAGTTTTGTGTATAATTCATTCTGATGCTCACTGATGGATATTTGCACCCGAAAAATAATCATTGAATTTGCTATAAGAAATTGTGTTCTGCCAAGGTAATTTATAAACTCTTGTGCAAAAATAAAAGAGAGATTTATCCCTCTATACCAATTGTTTGTACATTATAGATGTTTCTCTTTCTCCAGCTCTTACCCCCATGATGAGGCAGAAATAGACGTTAGTGCCCTCTCCCTCTGTTGTTGCCCACACTGTGTTCCTCCATTGCTCAAAATCACTGAGTAGTGGGACACTGGTACGTAGCCCTGGCCCTGAGGATAGAGATTGGACGAAGTTTAAGGAACGTATGGGGCGGACATTGGTCCGATCTGATGTGGGAGATGCAGAGAAACAGATGGTGGCTAATCAGGCTGCGCAGTGGGCTCATAACCCTATTTATGGTGTTGAAGATGTGTGGAGTGTCATGAAAGATTATGAGCTTTTTGTACAACAACAGACCCTTAAGCATATGCCAGCTACTTTGATCGGTCTTTGGGAGCAGCGTTTCTAGGGTGCAGCGCCACAGATCATATACGATATTAGAGATCATGTGTATGTTACTGATATGGAGCCTGCTCATGTCTTTGGTAATGTTGCAATGTTGGTTGCTTATCGGGAAAGGCTGCTCGAGAAGAGCCCCACCCCGGTAACTCAGTTTCCGATGCGGGAGGTTCATCCCATCTACCATCCAGAGATACCGGAGCTAAGGGATCAGCATGCTCATGTTACTATGCCAAGGGTAGAGGCCCGTTTCCAAAAAACAATGGGTTTATACTCCATGGAAAAGGAGTGAAGTCTTGTCCATTCAGACTTTATTACCTGACCCTAAGAAAAATCCCACTGCTTATTATAAGGAACTGACTGAAGCTGCCTCATCGACAGTGATGCCTCTCACTGATATTGAACTGTTCTTTGGTTTACTAGTTCCGGTTGATATTTGGAGACAAGTACACACACAGGATCATGTTGCGGAATTGGGTGGTACCTGGGATCAAATTAAAGCATGGGATCAGGAACGGAAGCCAGGTGATAAGCCTAGGGCGGAGATACTTGCTATGCCTGGCCGCATTATCACGTATATGCATTCTATTATCCCTCAGAGGAAAGTTGATTGAGACACCTATCGGCTTGCCGCCAGAAGAAAGATGAGAGTGTGTCAGACTTTTTCGCTCGGTTTGAAGGTGTGTTCTTAGACTATAATGGACAGAATTTGTCGATTGAAGGTGGTGTGTAGCTGTTTGTTAACAGATGCGTTTCCAATTTGCTTCCTGAGATTTTGACCCAATTGCAGGCTTCTGAGAGCACTTGGTCCACCTCTTCCCCTTCCGTTATCTTGAATATGGCACAATATTATAAGCACAGGGAAAATGAGGAGAAGAAGAAGATGGAAAAGAAGTACAAAGATTTGAAGACGAAGGTGTTGTTACTGCAGGCTTCTAGAGGGAATGGTAGAGGACATGGTGGTTTGGCCCAACAGCTTCCACGCACTAGCAGGTCTGGCAATACAGCGCCTTTGGGGGCGAATCAGTGTGCATACTGTAAAGAGGAGGGACACTGGTGCAGCGAGTGTCTGGTGCAAAGGTGGCGGCTCCCAGAGGACGAGGTTCTCGTGGATGGGGTCGAGGAGCTGGTGGCCAAGACAGGGCTCAGAATGTTGTGGTGTTGCAGAATCGCTCTGATCAGAACTATTTTGATGACGCTCGGGGTGGACAGTATTAACACAATGATTATGATACGGATGAGGTAACAGGGATGTCTTACAGCTAGGACAGCCAGGGACAGAGTGAGAGACCAGTTTAGATATCTGTAGATCAGCGTGGTCCGTACGTTAGTTCGGACGTGCATGGTTCAACTAAAGAGTTTATGGTGGAAGACAGGTGCAACAAATAGTTCTATTTCTCGTTCTTTGGTTTCTGGGGTGACTCTGTCTGGCCATAATAATGTTTCGGTAGGTTTTTCTGGTGAACTGGTTGTAAGCCCCATTTCAAAACCCCTTGCTCTAACAATTGGTCCTTTTACTGTGGATTCGTCATTCTTGTAGACATATAATTGTGGAGAAAATTTGATGGGTTTGGATTCATTGAAGAGATTGCATGCCACAATTTAGTGCTCCCCGGAGGGTGTCTACATGACAATGAGTCCAAATGTTGTGTGCGCTACATTGTGTCTGTCTAAAGATGCGCCCATTCCTGCGGAGATTAAGGATGTGCTACCCACACTGTGGGCAGTAGGCGAGACAGATGTGGGTTTGTTGCAGATATCACCTGTTTCAATACGTGTCAAGGAAGGTGCTATTTTACCCCGTATCCCCCCAATAGGCAGGTGCGCAAGCTTTGATGCAAATTGTGCAGGATTTGATTGAGAAGGGAGTGGTTGAGGAGACGACTGCTTATGTTTGTAATAGCCCTATTCTTCCTATTCTGAAAAGGACACCTTCAGGTTCCTCTGATGACCATGCAGACGTTAATTGTTTTGTGATTGACTTGCGTGAAGTTAACAAGCTAGTGATTCCCCAGTTTCCAGTGGTCCCTGACATTACGACACTCTTGACAATGATTCCTTCTTCTGCTAAATTCTTTTTTGTCATTGACATGAAAAACGCATTCTTCAGTATCCCCATTCATCCTGACAGCAGGTATCTTTTCGGGCTCACCCGAGCTGGTTCAAGTTTTAGATTCTGTTGCGCTCCTTAAGGCTATACAGAAAGTTCGAGTATCTATAGTCAGGCATTGAAAGGTCAGCTGGATTCCTTGTCGAACCCCGCAGGTCATGTATTGCTCCAATATGTCGATGACCTGCTCAACGCCTCGGACACAGAACATGGTTGCAGAGACAGTACGGTTATTTTGTTGCTCCATTTAGCTGACCATGGTCATAAGGTATCCCTTTCCAAATTTCAGTATTGTCGACAGGAGGTCACCTACTTAGGTCACCTACTGTCGAAGGAGGGTAGGAGATTAACACCTGAGCGCATGAGTACCATTGTTAAAATGCCCATTCCGCAAACTCAGAAAGATGTGCGTGCTTTTATAGGTATCACTTCCTACTGCAGGTAGTGGATACCTGGCTATTCGCTGCTTATTAAGCCCCTGCAGGCGCTAACACTAAAAGATGTGCACAAACCCCTGCCTTGGACGCCTGACTGTCAGCAGTCTTTTGAGCAATTAAAAACTGCGCTTTCCTCGACTTCAGTGATTGGTACCCCTACTTAAGCTAAAAGCTTTGTATTGCATGTCCATGAGATTGGTCGTTGTGCGCTTTCTGTTTTAACACAGAAATTTTGGGATAAGCAACGACTGTGTGCTTATTTCTCTGCTGTGCTTGACCCTGTCACATGAGCCCTCCCGAGCCGTCCAAGAGTGGCCGCGGTTGTGGCCGTCTCGATAAGACAATCGGATGGACTCATACTTGATACTGACCTCACAGTTATGGTACCCCATGTTGTGGATACACTTTTGAATAAGACAAAGATACAGCACCTCCCCAGTGCACGTCTGACAGGTTATGAGCTAACGCTCTTTGCACGACATATCGTGATCAAACGCTGTTCACTTTGAATCCAGCCAAGTTACTACCCCTCCCTTCTGAGAATGAGGAGATTGACATACATGATTGTATCTTCAGGACACAAGAAGAGACAAAAGGATGGGTAGACCTGTCTGATGTTCCCTTATCTGACCCCCAAGGGAAACTATATGTTGATGGCTCTTGTTTTAAATTATCAGATGGCACTACAACTGCCGCATGCGCTATTACTACGCTGCGCACGGTAGTTGAGATGTCACAAATTCCCTATCAGTCGGCCCAAGCGGCAGAGCTCGTTGCTCTTATTCGAGCCTGTGAATTGAGTGAGGGACTAGTTGTCAATATCTATACTGACTAAGGGTGGGCGGAATTTGCGTAGTCGCGTTACGCAAAGTTCAGAGAAACTGTAAAAATTCTCCGCCAGCTACGCAGAATCCCGCGAGCACGTGGAATTGCTTGTTCCGCCCGTTTGCGATGCATTTTTCCTGTTCGGGGACGCTGTGTGCCTGCTCGGGGGGGAATATCTCGCAAACTTGCCCATACGGTCGCCAATTGGCACGGCCATCTTGTTTCACTTGTCCCACCTGCTCACGATGCGTGTTTCCTGTCCGCGAAGGCGGATGTCCGATGGCGCGTCCGAATGACGTGTTTGCGATTGCACACTCTCGCAGGATCACGCGGCTGGCAACCAAAATCTCATGGTGCACGCAAACGGATAGGAAAACTCGTCAGCGAATGCAGGGATCCCGGTAAGTCACTCCCGCGCGCGTGAACACGCATTTGGAAAGAGCGAACAAGGAAAAAATTCCGCTACGCCGTGGATCGTGGAATTTTCGGCAATTCCACGTTCTCCGCGGAACGCGGATTTGCCAAAATTCCGCAAATTCCACAAGCGGAGCGAAATTTACCGCCCAGGCATAATACTGACAGTCAGTACTCCTTTGGAGTCGCCAATAATTTTGGGCGGCTCTGGGCAGAGAGAGGGTTCCTTACTTGCCATATGACAAGAATTCAGCATGGTCCTCCTATACATAGGCTTCTGTCCGCTCTGACACTCCCTAAGAAATTGGCCATATGAAGTGCAGCTCCCATTGAAAAGTTACTGACCATGTGGGCAAAGGGAGCGCTTTGCAGATCAGACAGCTAAAGACACAGCCCGAACTAAAATGAAAAGGATGTTTGTAGCAGGTCCCACTAGGTGGGTGCCTGAGGTTACTATGTTTGAGGGTATACTTGAGAACATGAAGGAAATACAGAGTGAGGCCACAGTGGAGGAATTAGCAGCATGGCATGAAAGTGCAGCACAATTGAATGATGAGGGATGTTGGATTGACAAGTCAGGGAAGCAGAGATGGATGTTGCCAGATGCATATGTTCTTCCTGTAGTCACGATGGCCCATGGCCCAGCTCACATCAGTGCTAAGGGTATTTGCAAGTTGTTAGACCTCGTATGGCAAAATGACAACATTTCGAAGACAGCTGCACATTTAGTAAAGTACTGCATGGTGTGCATGATGCACAATCCTGGCAAGGGTACCCCTACACCACCCGGCAATTTTGCACCTCCCACTTTCCCTTTTGAGGTACTTCAAATGGACTTCATTGAAATGGACAGGGTCAATAATTTGAAGTATGTGTTGGTGGTTGTGCATTCAGTAAATGGGTTGAGGCTTCCCCTACCAAAGAGAACACAGCCATTGCAACTGCAAAGGCACTCCTGAAGGAGTTCTTTCTAAGCTTTGGCTTGCCCCGTTTGATCTGGAGTGATAACGGAAGTCACTTTAATGCCAAATTTATCCAGTTAATTTGCGACGGTTTGCACATAAAGCAGAAGTTTCATGCTGCAAACTACCCCCAGTCAGCAGGCTTGGTTGAGAAGTACAATGGTACTCTCAAACTGAAATTGGCAAAGATTCAGGAGACAACAGGGTTACAGTGGCTGGATGCTTTACCATTAGCTCTTTTATCAACTAGAACTGCAGCGCATTCTAGGACAGGATTGTCACCCTACGAGGTCATGTTCAGACGCCCAGCAAATGTCTAGGGCTTCAGATGCCAATGTAGGTTTTCCAAAATGTAATACCCTTTGTTGACCAACTACCTGTGCAAGTTAACTGAAAGTTTGCGCTTTATTCACCTACAGATT
Organism: Triturus cristatus; assembly: GCF_964204655.1. NCBI lineage: Eukaryota > Metazoa > Chordata > Amphibia > Caudata > Salamandridae > Triturus > Triturus cristatus. The sequence continues at coordinate 889,327,289 of NC_140589.1, forward strand.
CAGGAGTGACTTTCACCCGTACCAGAAGGGCCTGGCCACACCATCCAGCCAGGAGAGTGGGTGCTGCTCCGTAATTTTCAGCCGAGAAAGATCTTGGAGCCCCGGTGGAAGGGGCCAGAGCAAGTCCTCCTCGCAACACGCACTGCACTGAAAGTCGCAGGCCAAAATAATTGGATCCATTCAAGTCACTATTGTAGGGTACCCCTGCTCTTACCTATGACCAGTGGGTGAGGGACGGCCTCGGGGACACTGAGACTGAGAAGGTGCCTCAGTTCGTCCCTTTTAGTGACGCAAAACTTAGATGGACCCAAACAGATGAAGAGAATGATGATGTTCTAAATGCAGAGACACCCCTAGAAATTCGAGCTCTTTAAGAACAACTGTTTGTCGACCCCTCTGTGCCTGGAGTCACCAGGTATAATTTGCACCCTCGGCTGAGGAATAGTGCACCAAAGGAGAAGTCAGATTAGTTAGGGATGGACTGTGTAAGTTAGAATGTGCCTTGCTATGGTGCCAATGGTGTTAGTTTAGGGTGAGGTGAGATTGGTGCAAAATTCTGACATTAGACAGGTTAGATCAAATGTGCTCCCACTTGGCGGGGGGTACATTATCCTGGACAACGTGGGATTCATTGAAAGCTAGGACTGAGCAGCTACACCGCCGGTGCTCAAGAGCGCCACCATTGATGAACAATAGAAGTCTACCAGTGAGGCTCTGACGGACACTGGGAACACTTGCTCTTCTGATCAGTTTCATTGCATTTCCTTTTCCTTGTTTCATAATGCATCCGTTTGGTCGGCCTATTGAGGAGGAGGAACAGCCATTTGGATCACCGCAACTAGCGAAGGGCTGGTCCACAAAGAGTAAAATAGTCTTCATATTGATTGTTGTGATTGCATTAATAACAGTACTTGGAATAGCTTCGTTCTTGGAGGAAAAGTATCCTGTACATTCCTTGGTTAGTACAACGCCCATTTCCCCTGAGCACATGTTTGTTACTTTGGCCCCACACAAAGGGGAACCTAGAAAGACTTACACAAATAATGTGGTTATGCAAATTTTACATCAAGCTCATGATGTGTCCAAAACAACAGTATCTCATAAGAGCGATAATTTGTTGTCCCTGCCATTGTCATATATTGGTAGCTGTGAAGGTTGGTTTCAATTGTTCGTTATGGTGCACTATCATTTCCAGTTATCTACTCAGGTTATGACATCTGCTGATTCTCACACTGTGGTACAGTAGTTTCCATCACGGATGTACTCCCCTATGTCGAGAAGAAAATGGGACGTCCGGTACACTATCCGCAACATCTTGTGTGAGCATATATGATAAAATACAGAACGAAACATGGCTTAGAATAGAAATGGCTGATTTCCAAAGTTTCAACACCTCTGAGTACTTCTAATCTTTCCAAGATCCTAATGTTACTAAGGACAAACCCATGCCGATGTCCGTGGTTAACACCACAGCTAGTTTCTGTGTCAAGGGAACAGGGGAGGTAAAGGTGGGGGAAAGTAAATGCAATTTAACCTACCGACTGATAACGCTTAACCCCTCGCGTGCATGCGTCGGCCAACGGCCGTCGCGAGCACTACCTCCGTAGTGCTGCGCACATCCATTGGCCGATGCGGCCCCGCACACACAAAAAATCACCCGCACCGCGGCGGAATTTACGTTGCGGTTAACGGATTAATAGTGCGCTCTTAGTCCTACCTCAGAATGTCTATTTTGTCTGTAGATCCCAAGCTTATATCTGGCTTCCGAGGGGTTGGTCTGGCAGATGTTACCTCTCTTTCCTTCTTCCCCCTGTGTATATTGCCCCATCCAATTACCATAAAGACCATCGGCTGCAACGTAGGAGTATATACTTGCCCCGAGTCAGAAGGGTTGTGGACACTGAGGATATAGATTAGACAGATACCACCTGGCAGCAGTTTGATGATTCTGAAATGGGTCTTTTACCTTTCTCGGGCCCCATGACTAATAGTCTTCAGCTTCCTCGGCTAACAAGAATTGTGGAAGGGGTTATTAATACAACAGCTGGGATACTGACAAACATCACTGCTGAGCTCCAGGCTACAAGATTAGTTACCTTACAGAACCGGGTGGTGTTAGACATCATCCTCGCTGATCAGGGAGGGGCCTGTTCCATCATTGGCAGCAGCTGTTGTGTTTACGTACCTGACCACGCCCCCAGTGTGTATACAGTTTACAAAAATTGCATAGACTTTCGTCTGACATACACCAAGAGACAGGTACTTGGACACTATCTGGGTGGTTCTAAAATATGCTAACAACGTGAGGTTGGAAGATTCTTATCTTTTTGGTTGCAGTTGCTGGTATTATCTTTACATGTTGCCTTTGCATACAAAGCCTTCCGGCTTGTTGTACCTGTTGTATACGTGCTCTGACCCCTAGACCAAAAATGTCAGTTCATGACACCAGTGCTGCGATCATGCTGCAAAAACAAATTGATGAAATAATGCAGATCGACAAAGGAATCTTTGAATAATGACTATGTACATATCTGCATATGGTGCTGTTTCTTATCCTCGCAACATGTTATTCATTTCTAGATAGTAATATGCAATGGTTAGCGAATGCTAAAAGGAGGGTCTGTTGGAATAAAAATGTTCTAGCTGAACTGTTTATGTATTGTCTGCCTTAAGGTAGCATTCGCGGCACCATTTTATGTTTGGCCGCCATTTTGAGTCATGATTGAAACTGATTTCTTTCCCTGCCTCTGCTGAAAGCAGCTGCGATAGTTTTCGTTTCTCCAAGACTGTTCTAATAAATATACTGTTCTTATTAGTGCATACCTTTTCACCTAGAAAGGCCTGCTCCTACCCTCCTAGAGCGGCGGGCACAGGAAGAGTGACCTTGGCATCAAGATAGCATGTGTCCGGTCTCAGGATCGAAACTCATCCTTCTGTATCTCCTTTGTTCAACTGCTACCAACTGGAAATTTCCAGTCAGGGCGTGTCTTAATTGGTTTTGAATTGTACATAATGTATCACCATGCTTGCTGAAGTTAGTCCCTCTGCAATAATCCCAGGAGGCTGGTCAGACTGGACTCCGCTCGAGTGTACCTGAATAAAATATACTTGGTTTGTATACTCTACTGTCTGACTGACTCTTCATTTGTATGGAAGGCTGAAAGGTGGTCGCGACGACCCGTTTGGCCCTATTCAGGTCACTTCCTTCAGCTGGACATGAGCAGAGACTTAAAAATGCTATAGACATCTGGATATATCCACTTTAAGCTAATGAAATTGAACCGCACATGCCACATTTGGCACCTACAATTCTGCAAAACTTTCGAGACAAGATCGCATTGATGCATGATTTATAACAATTACAGAGCTGCAATTTTTATAAAGTCATATAAAGATATTGGTCTGGGGTGATGACAATCGTAAGTGACTTAGGGTCTGATTAAACGTTTGGTGGATTGGTACTCGGTCACAGACATGACAGATATCCCGTCTGTCTTATTACAAGTGCATTGGTGTATAGCCATTCTGAGTTCTGAGAAAATCATGGTTTGAGCACAAACTGCAGCTTAAGCAGGAATCAAGATCCCAATTTCTGTGGGAATTAACTCCTTATAGTCACAAATTTGGAGAGTAACCCTTCAAACAGCAAAAGGGGACAGGGTTCAGTAAATCTATTGCCAAAAATTGCCCCGCTTCAAGCAATACCTTGCGATTAGCAGATATTTCCTATGCACCTTTAGATAGAAGAGGATTTTCAGTAGTAATAGGCCAATACCAATATGTTTAGTTCACAAATATTATCTCATTTATGAAAAGCTTTACACAAATTTTACTTAATTCTGACATGAATTTCAATATTTAACCTGATCTTACATCAAAGTTTTAGCATGGGATTTCTCACAACAGTTCATATTTCGAGATACCCTCAAAACCACAATTCATAAAAAACATAAAAAAATAATAATACACAGTATTAAAAAAATGAATGATAATAATCAATCATGAATATATTTAACAGAAATGTCGAAGCAGCGCTTCGGCAGGTTCCACAGTTCACCCTACCCTCTTCAGGACATAGACAATGACCCATTTGGACATGCCTTCTACCTCTGTCCACATGCAGGAGACTGTGATTAAGGGCTTGGCTGTTGAGACAAGGGGTTTAAAGAGGTGGAGGCTTTTTGCACCTGTGATTCAATCAGTTTAACAATCAAGAAGGTTCTTCACCAGGAAATCCTACGATCATCATTGGTCATCTTCTTCTAAATTGTGTACAGAAAAATCTTTATGCCCTACTGATTGTGAGTACAGATGGATCCTTCAATTCTTGCAGGAGGGTATTGACTAGGGTCTAGCTTTTGCTACTTTAAAAGTACAGTGGGCAGAATAAGAGCAGTTAGAGCTCCTTGGGGTATTCCTGAGATGGATTCCTTGGGGGGCGAGGCTATTGAAAGGCTTTTCCTTAAAGAGTCCAAATTTCAATATTACCACCCATTCTTGGCATCTTCATTTGGTTCTTAAGGTGTTACAATATCATCCATTTTAATCATTGGAGGATGTAAATTTGAAACATTTATCTTTGAAAATAATTTTGGGTGACCATAACAGCAGCCCGTATACTTAGGTAATTGGGTTCTTTGTCCATTGAGCCCCCTTATCTAAGGCATTTTTGCTGATAGGTTGGTTCTTCAGTGGGGAAGGGAGTTCTGTCCTAAGTAATGACTCAATTTCATCAGGAACAAGAGATAATTGAACCTTCTTTTTTCGTACATCTTCTGCTGTAGTGAAAGCTTTACATACACTGTACGTGCCATGGGCTGGGAAGATTTACTTGTCCAGGTCACATGATATAGACACAGTGATAACTTGTTTGTGAACATTTGTATTTTTCATCATGGGCAGAAAGCTTCCACTCATACTTTAAGTAGATGGATAAGAACACTCATTTATATTGCGTCCTCCCAGTAATCGGCCATGGTAGTTACAATCCAGGAAAGGTTCACTCAAGGTATGACTGTTTCCTGGGCTGAGGCTGGAGGGGGCTTTTATTATAGATATATGCAAAGTTGTTACTAGGGTTACACCATCTACTTTAGTTCCTCAATATAGGCTGGATATTGAAAATGTTGAGCCAATTAAATTTGGTTCCAGAGTATTGGCGGTCACTATGGGAAAGTTACACTGGCTGCATTATGTATTATACTGCTTGGTAAAACGAGGTCCAGGGAGAACCACACAAACTTCTGAACTCGCATAAACTGGGCAATCTAGGTGGTTCTCTGTGGACCGTGTTCAGCTAGGGGAAAGCCACATGAATTGCATGAACCAGACCATTCACGGTTAATTGAGTACAGTGTTGTAGAGTAGAGTGGGATAGAGTGCAATGTCATAGAGTGCAGTGGTGCAGAGTAGGTTAGAGTGGATTGACGCAGAGTGCAGTGGCGTAAACTGGAGCGGTACAAACTAGAGTGTATTAGCGTGGAGTGCAGTGGAATAGAATGCAGTGTTGCAGAGTAGAGAGGCGTGGAGTGGAGTGGCAAAGTGTGGTGTGGTGCAGAGTAGAATGGTGTGGCCTAGATTGGAGTGGTGTAGAAGAAGTGAAGAAGAATGCAGTATTGCAAAGTAGAGTAGAGCAGCGTAGAGTGCATGGGTATAGACTATAGTGGTGGAGAGTAGTGTAGAGAGGCATAAAGTGCAGTGGCATAGAGTGGAGTGGGGCAGAGTAAAGTATCCTAGAGTGCAGTAATGCGGAGTGGAGTCGAGTGAAGTGGTGCATAGTGGAGTGGAGTGGTGCAGAGTAGAGTGCAGTGGCATGGAGTGGTGCAAAATGGAGTATGCATGGTGTGGTAGTGCACTGCTATTACAGACAACACATTTTCAATTGAAATAACCATTACATTGGCACAGACATACAGTTTTACTGATGATAAAAGTAAAAAGTACACAAACTATAATGTGTGGAATTGTCATCACCTACTGTATTTTTTTTTTTTTTGAAACCGTTTATTACAAGACTCAAAAATATACAAATATGGGCCTACAACCTTCCGGCCGGCCGCTAGCAATGAAAGGAGCATACGATATACATTTATAAAACACATGGTGCTGCGGCTGAGCATGCACAGGAGGTAACATCGTTGCGAGCCACACTATCCAGACCCCACTATACGGTTCCATTTTAAACTTAAAGAACGACAAATACAAACAAACCCACAAGGCAATCCTCAATCGGAAATAGCAACACGTGCTCCCCTAGAGGGGGGATCCTAGCCATCCATAGGAATCTCAAGAGGGGGGAGAGATCAGAACTAGGGCTGGGTACACCTAATGCCCAGGTACCGGGAGGATGAGTTGGCTAAGGGGACGGGGCCGGCGACGGATCAGGCAATAACGGTGGAGCACAGATTCCCCCGCGGTAGGCGTTCCAGGGGCCCCATACTTTCACCCATGTCACAGGCTTACCTCTCGCCACATACACCACCTTTTCCCGAAACATGCACCAATCCATATGTTCCTTCCAGGCCGAGACAGTCGGGGGCCTCTGGGATCCCCACAGTTGGGCAATATCACGCTTGGCAACCATATACCCCAGAGTCACCCACCACGTCTGCGGCACCGAGTAATCGGTAGGCTCCCACACATTCAACAGGCATCTCCTCGCTTCGGGCAACAGCGCCACATGCGTGACCACTCGCAGTACCTCATGCACACCACGCCAGAACCCCTCCACCTCCGGGCACTCCCACAAGATATGCAGAAAAGTCCCCAGCGCACCACACCCACGCTTACACAAACCGTCCTCAGCATAGCCCATACGCAGGAGCCTTGGCCCCGTCATGTAGACCCTGTGGAGTATCTTGAGCTGGACGAAACGAAGGCGGGCCGGTATGGCCACCTCTTTCGGGGAGGCCACCGCGGAGATCCAGTCCTCGTCGTCCAGCTCCAGCCCATCGGCTACCCAAGCCCCACGAAGGGCAGTCAACAAGTCTGAGCGGTCGTTGATCAGTTTTTTGTAGATCAGTGAGATCGTGCTGTCAGGGACGTGTCCATCCAGCACTCTATCCTCCAGGGGGGAGCACTCAGGGATGGAGGCAACGTCCGGAAAGACGGAGCCCAGCGCATGCCGGACCTGCAGATACCGAAAGTACTCGCTGCCCTGCAACTGAAATTCCGTCTGCAGCATCTCGAACGTTTTAAATCCTCCCCTCGTCCAGAGATCCCCCACTTTGCTAATGTCTATTAAGTCCCACTTCTCAAAGCCCTTCGAGGTCCACAAGGAGCCCAACCGCTCAGACGCGTATAGTGGTGACGCCCGGGTCAAACGGTCCTTCCACCCCATAGCTGCATTGGCCGCGTGCCACACTCGCACCATGACTCGCGTGGGGCCCGTTAGGCGAGCGTCAGGCGCGCTAGAGTAGAGCGCTCGATTATGGTCACCACCTGGAAGTAGCATCCTATCCATTGCAAACGCCGGGTTTAAGGCGGGCCCGTATAGGCCCTGATTAATCGCAGCTAGCTGGGAGGCCCAATAGTACCGCTTAATATCCGGGAGGGCAATCCCCCCGTCATACCATGGGAGCGTCAGCTTAGCCAGGGCAATACGTGGCCTCCCGTCCCAGAACAGGCGGCGCTGCAAACTCTCCACTTCGCGGAAGTAGCGCGCTGGGACGAGGTCCATAGTGTTCTGCAACGCGTACAGGAAACGCGGCAGCGACATCATTTTAAACAATGCCGCCCGGCCGAGCGGCGAAAGCGGCAAACGCCGCCAGCGCGCGACATCCTCTTTCAAACGCTGGAGGGGGGGAAGCAAGTTCCGACCATACCGAGCCTCCGGGTCCAGAGTAATGAAGACCCCCAGGTACCTAAATCCCTGCGGGGCGACCTGGATCGGACAGCCCCGCGGGAGGATAGGAGCCTCCCCGGAGAGAACATACACACACGATTTAGCCCAGTTGATGACCTGACCGGAGTTACGACCGAATGAATGCAAAACATCAACCAGTACTATGAGTGATTTACGTGGGGAAGCTAGGTACAAGAGGATGTCATCAGCGTATAGGGATACGCGGTCCTCATACTCAGGGGTCCAGCGGAGACCACGGATGGAAGGCTCCCACCACAGCCACTCCGCCAGGGGCTCCAAGGCAAGTGCAAAGAAGAGCGGCGATAAGGGGCAGCCCTGCCGTGTGCCCCGGCCCAGCTCGAACGGAGCCGATACTCTTCCGTTCACCACCACCTGCGCCAATGGGCCCGAATACAGCAATTTGACCCAACTGATGAACCCTGGGCCAAATCCAAACTTCGCAAGCATCGCCCAGATATATGGCCATTCAAGCGTGTCAAACGCCATGGTGGCGTCCAAAGACGCCAAAATGGCCGGCTCCCGTATGAACGGGGCACGTGCGAGCACACCGTGCAAACGCCGCAGATTAAGGGCTGTGTTGCGATGGGGAATAAAGCCAGACTGGTCCTGATGAACCAAATCGCCCACCACGCCGACCAGCCGATTGGCCAGTACCTTGGCGAGAATCTTGGGCTCCGCATTCAGTAGCGAAATGGGCCGATAGGATGTAACCCGGTCCCGAGGTCTCCCCTCCTTATGGATGACCACGATTGTAGCCAGACGCTGGTCCAGCGGGAGGGAGCCCACCGAGTGTGCCGCCAGGAACATAGCCCGGAGGTGGGGTGCCAGCGTATCCGGTCGCAATTTGTACAACTCGATAGGGAGACCATTTGGACCCATGGCCTTGCCGGAAGCGACTGAGCGTATGGCGAGGGCGATCTCGTCGGAGGTGGGAGCGGCGTCCAACGACACCCTGTCATCCCCGGAAAGGGACGGCAGCGCGATATCACTGAGCAGGGCACGGGAATCCTCATCCGAGCAGGGAGACACCGGGGAATACACCCCACGGAAATAATCCGCGAAACAGGAGACGATTTCTTCTGGCTCAGTTACACACACACCATCCGTTTTCTCAATCAGCGGGACCACACGATTCGCTCTCTCTTTTTTATCCAACCATGCTATAAGTTTACCAGCCTTATCACCCACATCATACAGTCGCCCCTGTTGCTCTCGACTGAGGCCCCTGGCCGCCTCCGTGACGAGGGCCCTATAGGCCGCTTGCTTGAGTTGGAGGACATGTAATGCGGCACCCGTCACCCCACCTTCTAAATCACCCTCCAACTCGGCTATTTCAGCCTCCATCCGGGTCACCTCCTCCTGCTCGCGCCTCCGGGCGTGGGAAATAAGGGATAGGGCCTCCCCTCGGAGTACTGTCTTGAAGGCCTCCCATAGCGGTACAGCCGAAGGCACGGACCCCACATTCTCATCAAAATATCGCTGAAGGGATTTAATCAATTCAGCGCGAATGGTGGGGTCGCGCAGGTACCAAGGATTGATTGGGACCACCCTACCCTCACCCCTCGGAAAGACATCAAAGTGCAGTAGGAGCGGGGAGTGGTCCGAAATACCCCGTGGCAAATGGCGCACCTCTCCCACCCTCCCAACATAGGCCGCCGGGACAAGGACATAGTCTAGTCGTGAGAGACTACCATGGGCTCCCGAGTGGAAAGTGTACTGCAGCTGCGTGGGGTGTTTTAAACGCCAGCAGTCCACTAACCCAAATGTATCCAAGAGGCCGGGCAGCCACGCCTGTGCCCGGGGGAGGTCCCTAGGGGGGTGACGATCCACAGTCCCAGATACCACCGCATTAAAATCCCCCCCCCACAACTAAAAGCCCCCCCGGAAGGCCAAGGAGAAGGCGCCCAAGGTCCGCAAAGGTGGTCGACTGCAGCCCCGGTGGGATGTATACTGAGACTAAGACAACCACTTTGCCCTCCAGTCTTCCCACCAAGACCGTGTAACGTCCCCTGTCATCGTGGAGCACCTCATCAATCTCCAACGGGAGCGAGTTCTTCACCATGATGCCCACACCCCTTGAGCCAGACGTGAAGCCCGAGTGAGCCACTAGGCGATAGCCACGCCGATTCATGGCGCAGAAGGAGTTGCCAATGAGGTGTGTCTCCTGCAGAAAGACTACATCGGGCGAGATTCGCTTCAAAAACTGCAGGACCACACCTCGTTTGATCCTGTCCCCCAGTCCATTCACATTCCAAGACAACAAAGTTAATTCCCTACCCCCCATCATATACAGAAGCCATCATTCGTCCCCCGGAGAGCACTTTAGAACTAACACAAAAATACGTTTGCCTTGTGATAAAAACGAACAACACCCCATCCCTACCCACCCACCCCAACAGAACTCCCCCCTCCCTGCACCCCTGCATGAGCCCGAACAGCCCCCCCAACGTGCAGTGTGCCTGTCGCCCCATATATAGTTAGACTAACTAGACCCCCTAGAGGAGGAGGGAGAACCCCCAATAGACCCAACACAACCTCCATAGGAGGGGAACTTACAAAAACTGACGCAGAATCGAAAGTGGCATCATTTTCGTCCAGAGTGAGGCCCAATATTAGACCCTCAGTCCCGATTCAGCGTGCCGTCTCCTCCCGCCGCCCCCCCCGCCCCCCCGATCACGATCCCCGGGCAGAGTATCCAGCCAGTCCCCGGCTTCGGGACGATCAAAGAAGTGTGTGCGACCGTCCACCTCCACTCGCAGCTTGGCTGGGAAGAGCATGGCGTATTTGAGGTTTAGGTCCCGAAGACGGCGCTTGACGCCTAGGAAGCTCAGTCTCTGCTTCTGGACCGCTGGGGTGAAATCAGGATAAAAATTAACCTCCTTATTGTCAAGCTTGACCGGTCCATGCAGTCTGGAGGTTTGCAGGATAGCGTCTCTGTCCCGAAAATTGAAAATCCGGGCGATGAGAGGTCTCGGAGGGGCTCCGACCTTCGGCCTTCCCCCGGGAACCCTGTGGGCCCTCTCCACAGCGAAGAGTTTGCTCAGCCCCCGTGGCTGGAGATGGGTAGCAATCAGGTCCTCCACAAAGAGATCCGCCGCCGCCTCCTCGCGTCCCTCGGGCACCCCGATAATGCGGATGTTGTTCCTCCGTGCCCGACTCTCGGAGTCCTCCAGGCGTCGATCCATAAGCGCACTCGCCTGACTAAGCCGGCGCACCTCTGTTTGCAAGGCCGCCACATCTGTCGTTAGGCCCGATGCGGTGTGGGCCAAAGAATCCACTCGGTCGTTGGTTTTGGAAAGATCGGCCCTCACCAGGCCAACATCCACGAGGACCGAGTCGATCTTCTGCGCCAGTGTATCAAACCGCTGGCCCACCGAGGCCTTCATCTCGGCAATGGCGCCCATGACATCTCGCAGAGTCAGATCTGCGGGCAGGTCTGGGGCATCAGGAGGGCTCTCAGGGGACTTGCGCGGTCCATCGGGAGATCCCTTCTGGAGGGTATAGCGGTCCATACTGTTGGCCTGATGGACGGCGCCACGCCGGGTCGATTTGGTCTTTGCCCGGTCTCCATCTTGTTTCGTGGCCATGGCCACCAGTCTCCCAGTCGCACCAGCCACGTCGTGTAGGGCAGGAAAGCAGGGCCACGAGCTCCGGGGGGGGCCCCCTCAAAGCAGCGGGGTGGATCACAGCCTGCAGGCAGGCAGGGTCTCCCAGCAAGGCCACACCAACACCAAGGGCTCCGCGACCCAACCTCGCAGAGACGACAAGGGGGTGTGAAAGCGAAAGCGAAAGTGCGGGGTACGCGAGTCGCCAGGCCCTGCCTGCCGCTGTTGTTCACTTTGTCACTGGATCACCCCACAGCGCAAATCCGGGGTCCGGCGAGGGGAAGGCCGCAAACCTCAATCGGTGCTCACTCCGGTGTCCGAGGTCCGATTCGGAAGCGGGAAACGGGTGCCACCTCAGCTCAGGTTCACCAACATAGTCCCCTCATCCAGGGCAGGATAATTTCAGGATAATCGTAGGAGGTTGCGGAGGTCCTCGGGAGCCTCGCACCTACGCGGCCATCTTGGTTGCGCGCTAGGCTCCTCCCCCATCACCTACTGTATTGATTTATTTTGATTGCATTAATATATTTGTTTCCACCACAGTTAAGAATGACAAAAAATGTTGCTTCGTTTGTGCTTTCCTAATTCTGATATATTCTGAAACATCTGCAAAGTTAATTTACAGGCATTTAAATTTTGTTTTGTGCTTGAAAAAAAGCATTTATTTTACAACCAAGATTTTCACATAAATTCTATCACTTTGAAGACAGGGAAAGAAAAGTAAACACCAAGCTCTCTCGGAAGACAGAGCCAGACATTTGACCTATGTCTTTGATATATATAGGAAAATGAGACAAAAAAAAGATTTAAATGCCTGTTTACAGAAAGCGAGCTCTTGTGGAAGAATACAGTAAATAGCCTATGCTCGACAGGAGGGATGAACTGAAGTTGGACAGCCTAAAACAAAGCAAAATACCAAATAGAAAGCAAGCAAATGTGAGTTACAAACCGCAAAGCCAATGGTAAGCAGTAGTTGGAATGCATTCCCATTGAAGCTTTCCAAATGTCACCAGGATGTCTTTAGCTGTCTGGTAGGCTTCGACCTAAAAACGTAGATGGTGAGACAAGTGGAATGTGTCAATGATAAATTATAGAAACCTTCTCACCTGCTAGACATACAACAACCATAAAGGTGACAGATTACTCAGCACTACTGGATGGCAGAGGGTGGCAATGAGGTATGCAGACTTAATTCCGATGGGGAGTCAATTCATAATTTCATTGTGATCACGCTTGATAGGAATGAGGAACGGCTTGGTGAGGGCGCTCAACTAGAAGAACATGAAGAAAGTGAAATTGCTCGTGTGGAAAGCATATGTAAGATCTGGAAAGGCACATTTGGGTAGATTTATTTGACATTTCAACCGTGATAAAATACATATTTTTCAAACTTTCCCGCAGCCTATCTGTTGTCCCAAAAAACAGCTGCATTCAATCATACGCAATGTTCACTTTCCTCCTTATCAGCGTTAAACGTGTTTGTCAAACTGCGTAAACAAAAATACATGCAACTTCAGTAATGTAACTGGTGCTCATTTAAAGCGCTCTGATACCTTCAGGTTGAACATGCGCTATATAAAACAAAACAAACAAAAAAAAATCTCCATCCTACTACAGATGCCGGCCCCTGGCAGGCACCTCTGCCCAGCTCATGTTCACAGCTGCAAGGGGCTAGGCAACAGATACCTTGGCTTGCCCCAACTGCTGGGGGCTCCTTGCCTGCCTGAAGGATGCATTCTAGTCAGCTTCTGGGCTGCTGAGAGCGAATTTATAAATGATATACACATTTTGGACCTGATTCGCAAAGGTAAAGTTCCACTTTAGTGAACGTTTACTACTTTTTGGTATCCACAAACTGTGTAGGGAGTGTGGAGTCGTAAAACTCTGCATGTACTTTATGAATGCCAAAAAGTAGTACACTTACACAGGGAATAAAGCCCTTAGGGGCAAATTATCAAACACGGCGTTAAAATTATCGCCGCTTTAGCGGCAGAAAACTGCTGCTAAAGTGGCGATAATGGGCTTGATAATATGCCGCAGAGAATTCCAATAGAAGCCCATGTTAACACCAGAACATGGGCTTCTATGGGAATTCTCAAAGGCATATTATCAAACCCATTATCGCCGCTTTAGCGGCAGTTTTCTGCCGCTAAAGCGGCGATAATTTTAACGCCGTTTCTTGATAATATGCCCCTTAGTTTTTTAAATGGTATTTAAATGCCCATTGTTTTTTGTGTTGCTTTGAATTAATCTACTTTCTATATTTTATGGATAAGTGATTACAGTTGCATCTTAACAAATTTTTTCAAATCATTGAAATTACTGCCATCTGGTGGCAAATGGTGGTACCTGCTGTTAGACAAGAACATTTTAAAAAGAGGACTTGCTGAATTTACTCATTGAAAAAACTCTGCTGGTGGGTGGGCTAAACTTGAGCTTATAACTTAAGTGTGGATGTGCAACACCACCTGCCCTGTAATGGTATCAACAGGGGCCGTATTACAGTAGATGCCCCGGGGGCACAACCGGCGTATGCGCCTGTTTTGCGCGCCCCTGGAGCACTTTGACATTACAAAAGAGGGCACAGACGCTTGTGCCTCCCCTTCAGTTATACCACTAGAGCTGGCGCACTTAAAGCACCATCGCTACCTTCAGGGAACATTCCCTCATTTGCATAGGTATGTGCCCTATGCAAATGAGGGAATTCCATTGTCTCTGCGCCCGCACCATATTACAGACATCGGTGCAGTGCGCCGCCTGAGAGCAGCCCTCTGGTGGGGTGGAAAGGGGGTCCCGTGGACCCCCCCAGATATCCTCTTGCAGCCAGGTGTAGTCACTCACTGCACCCGCCTGCAAGGGGATCTCTAATCCCCTTTAAAATTGCAGGCGGGGTGCAACCTGCATTGTCAGAATACAGAGCGGCTGCACGCAGCTGCTCCGTGTTTTCACATAAATGTGCTGCCCCCAGGGCAGCGGGAGTTCGCGGCTGCCCTGGGGCAGCACATTCATTGTAATTGGGTGCATTTTCATTGTTTGGTGCGCCTGGTGTAAACAATGAAAATGCATAATACGGCCCCAAGGGGAATAGAGATCTCCTTGCAGGCGGGTGCAGTCAGTGACTGTACACGCCGGCAAGAGGATGTCTGGGGGTCCTCCAGAGGGCTGCTCTCAGGGGGCACACTCACTTGTTTTGCCATAAATTAAATGCACATATTATTTCTGCAGACTGCATGGGCATCCTATTATGTAAGGGAGGACTATGTAAAGTACATTAAACAAACAATAAGATGCATTTTTTACTGTGTACTTTTATGGTTTCCTTGTGTAAACCGAATAAAGATAATACATTAATTGAAATGAATGGTCTTCATTGGAGGAGTGTTCATACTTTAAAGACAAGCAGAAGCTTTTAATTATTTTCTTATTCTGGATTCAGCATGTGGGGCCAGATGTAGGAAGCCAAATAGCGAGCGCGAACTCTGAAATTCGCAGATTTTCAGCGTTTGCGATCGCTATTTGGCTGCTTGCAATGTAGGTAAATTTAAACACACTCGCAAAATAAGGAATCGCAAAATTGCAATTCCTTATTTTGTTCAAGCATTTAGAGAATCGCAATTTGCGATTCCCTTAATACTATGCTGGTAGGCATTGCAAATTGCGATTTTGTCTTAAGGAATCGCAAAATACCACCAACTTCAAGTTGGTGGTATTTTGCGATTTCATTTCAAAAAGCACTTTTTGGCTCTTTATAAAGTGCTATGTGGCGCACATACATGCCCTTAGGGCGCATGCACATTTCAGGGGTGCTATAGGGTGTCCTTTTGGAACCCCTGCACTCATGAAATTACGCCCGCAATTTGCGAATGCCTCTTAGTGACTCGCAAATAGCGGGCGCAAATCCTATTAATTCCTATGGGCCTCTTGGCCCATAGGAATGAATGGGATGGGATTCCTTGATGGCGAATCTCAATTTGCGATTCGCAATTAAGGAATCATAAGGAATCGCAAATATTTTTGCGATTCCTACCTACATTCAATTTTGCGAGTCCTTAATAGCCATTCGGTAAAAATCGCTATTAAGGACTCACAAAATTAAATTTATCTACATCTGGCCCTTAATTCCTAATATTGTATATGATATACTTTTTAACAATCCCTGTAATTCCAAATCTCTATTTTCTATTGTGACTCTGTGTCTTCCTAAAGCTAAAACACATTTATAATCTATGTAACATTTGAAAATAGTATTCTGAAGCTATTATATGTTTCCTACTATAAACAAATATCGTCAGTGTTTTGTGTGTATGCTTTGTGCTTCAAATTACATTAATCGTGACATGTTTGTAAACTGTAACATAATAACATAACATAATAAATGCATATTAGTAATGTAGAGTTCACCTTAGCAAGATGAGGATCATTTTCACTTCCCTCATGGAAAAAATAAGTTGCAAAAGGAAGAGTTCATAATCCTCAAGCGATGACTCCTGAAAATAGTGTTCAATTGAAAAGTTTGTGCAGGCGGTATATGGAGGGGGAGCATCTATGTGGGGTAGGGGTGGAGGGAGGTGGGTCCTCACCTGCTAGAAAACAAATTGGAGGACATGACTTGGCTGCAGTCGCAGCCAAAGCCACAGGCGATTTTACTGAGTTGAACTACGGCTGGTAAAATCAGGTCTGGTATCCGATACCTAGATAAAACTGCTGTTGTAAGACAGGACCACTCATGATCAGGTGGAGCAGAATTCCATAAGGTAAATCCACCCCACCTACTCAGAATCAGGGCCTGAGTGGGAACAAAAGCGAACACGGACTGGTTTCGCCCTAGAGTTTTTTTTGGGCGAATTGACACATGTAAATCTTGCTAAGTGTGATGGGTATGCCCTGACACTGGCTCTGGAGCTTACTAAGTCACAGCAGACAAGCTACACTGGTTGCTTTTGTTCCGATCCATCGTGACATAGCCTAGCAGCATGGGATGAACTATGGATTAACGTGGATTTGTATATGGTTGGTCCCAGTCAACCGTGATGATAAACTTAGATGCTGCCCAGAGGAATTAGTGGCTAAGATTAACTGACGTATTCCACCTATTGCTTTCTTTGTTCGTCCCCTGAAATACTAATAATTTAATTGGTTGGAGCCAGAGCTCATGTTATGTATAATGTTTCTGGAGGGGTAAAATACACCTTTGTTCATTGTGTGCACCATGGCTTCAGGTAATTCATTTAATTTAGCACCTTCTCAGCCATTTGCTCCGTCTTCTGCTGATAATTCTTTAAAATGGCAAGAGTGCAGAGAGTATTTTTTTTAACTATATATCAACTCTTGTTGAGGACGAGGATCTCACTCCTGAAAAGAAGAAGAACATTTTGTTAGACTCATAAGGATCTTTAGGATTAAGAGTTTACAATCAAATGTGAAAAAACCTAGAAGACCTGGACAAGGAGATGAATTTATAAACGCTCTGGAGAATTTGGAAATGTATTATGCACCCACTGTGTTGAGGAATTTGTTGAAAACTTTAGCTTTAACATGCAAGTTTGGTCTCCTGCATGACAAGTTAATAAGAGACCAGAAAGGGATGCATACAGCTAATGCTTCGATACAAGACCATTTTTGGGCCAGGGCGAAGCACCCTTACAAGAGGTAATAGAAATAGTAAAGTGCGCTGAACTTACTGATCGATGCGCAAAAGCAGTGTTAGCTGATAACAAGAAGAATGAAGAGAATGACAACAAAACAGAGAATAAAGACTGTGTCAACAACATGAAACAGATTTAGAAAATAACTTGTATTCCAGAAAGGAAAAGTAGTCAATCTAAACCATCTGTTAGGAAAAATAATTCAGACTACAGTACAGACATTAAATGTCATAGACGTGGTTTCATTGGGCATCTGGCTATTGACAAAAAAATGTCCTGCACAAAATCAGAAATGCACTGCTTGTGGGCTAATAGGGCATTTCCATAAAGTATGTAGATTAAAAAGGGATATGCTTCAGTGAAAGTTTTAGAGGAGGAATCAGATTATATTGACTCTGAAAGTGATGATATGAACATGTGTGTTTAAGTATTGCTAATTCTTCAGTTGGTTCAGAAATTCTGTGTAGAAATCGTAAGAAAGCAAAATGCAATTTACGTATTGATGCGGTTACTCTAACCATTACTTCAGACTCTGGTTCTCCCTATACATTAGTAAATTAACAGATATGGAAAGATCAATTTGTGCCTGTTCTGGGGGTGAGTTGGAATCACCAGATATTTCACCCAAAAGCTTTACAGGGGAAGCTATTGACTAATTGACTAATTGGTTATAGAGAATTATTGTCTGCATTTAAAAACAGGAAGGCAGTTTGCAAACTTTAAGTAGCTAAAACAGGACTTTCAGTCCTAGGATGGTGGGATCAGGGTGAACTAGGTATCATTCTGAATCCCAACAATCGTGATCTCGTTATGGTAAATCAGGAAGAGTTGAAAGTAGACAAGAAATATTAAAAGATTTTCCTAGAGTTTTTTCAGGAGACATTGGGGAACTCAAGGGGTTCAAACACAAGATAATTTTAAAAGACAATGCTGTACCGTGTATAAAGCCCGTAAAATTCCTGTGGCTATAAGGTACGAAGTGTCCAAGGAGTTGGACAAGTTGCAGAATGCAGGGATTATAGAAGCAATTGAGTCTTCTGATTGGGTTTCTCTGTTGGTGGTCATTAAACGGGCCAATGGAAAACTTCGGTTATGTGTAGACTTATGAGATTTTAACAAAATATTTTAGTAGACAATTTCCCTTACCAAAGGTTGACAAGCTTTTGTCAGTTACCAAGGGCATGAAATGGTTTACATTAGAATTAACTGCAGCATATCACAAAGTACCCTTGCACCCTGATTGTCGCAAATTGACAGATTTTATCACACCATTTGGATGTTTACAGTTTGTAGGGGTCCCATTTGGTCTGGCATCTGCTGCTGCAACTTTCCAGAGATTATTGTTCCAACTTTTTAAGTGTGTCGAGCAGGTTATATTTTTCCAGGACAACAATCTGGTGATGGGAAAAACTGAGAGGGAACATGATTTCAAACTCAGAAAAGTGCTGGACATATTGCAAGATCATGGTTTGACTACAGAGCATGCTAAGCATATATATATATTTTTTTTGTCAAAATTGTGTTTATTAGCAACAGAAAGAAAGAACAAGCCATGACATCTGTGATACAACGGAATGGACTGGCAAGTGGTGATCAGAAAAAAAAAAAACCTCTCCCCCCCAGACACGGAAGTGGAAGAGGCAAGCTTTACCAATAACAACATACGCTAATATAGGGGTACAGTAGTGCGAAAGATGGGGCGGAGCAAGCCCGAGAACCATGCCCTGGAGATCCCCAATGGGCAATACCTAGAGTCTAGTAGTCCGGTGTCCGCAGTCTATGGAGAGAGGAATTGTCCATTCAAGCAGCCTCCGCGTCATGGATCATCAAACTCGTTTTATAGGAAACCCAACTCCCCAAATTCCCACCCCCTCCCACCCCACGTACCCAGTTGAGGAAAATAGAGAAAAAACAGAAAGGAAAACGAGAATGATAGAAAGAGAGAAAGAGGAGAGTCTCGGGGACTAAGCATATATTTTTAAAACACACTGTTACTTATCTGGAACATGAGATTAGTTGGAAGGGAGTAGAACCAAAGACTACATTTGTTGATGCTATAATAAATGCTCTGGCACCTGTTAACAAAGGCGAAATAAGAGCTTTTCTGGGCATGGCGGAATATTATTCCAAGTATGTTATGCATTTTTCGAGCAAGACCTTTTCCATTAGGAATTTATCGAAAAACAAATGCGAGTTTAACTGGTCAAAAGAATGCCAGAGGAAATTCCAGGTAATCAAAAATTATATTTACAATGCTCCCGCGTTGCAAGGATTTGACCCTAAGTTAAATAGTGTGGGACCATATGTATGAACATTCCATTTTGCAAGTTGCAAATTGTGATTTTTTTGCAACTCGCAATTTGCGACTCGCAAAATGGAATGTACAACATTGTCTGCGGCACTGTTTTCAATTTCCACATGGGTCGCAAGGAACCTGCCTCATTAATATTCATGAGTAAGATCGCAATTTGCGACCCATTGGGAATGGCCCACACTCACAGTGATGGTGGCCTGCTGGGGTCAGCAGATCACCATGTCTGTGACTCCTTTTTCAATAAAGCAAATTTTTTTTATGCAGCCAATTTGCCTTAAAGGAAAACGGGATGTGTTTCAAAAACATAAAATGAAATGTTTCAGAGTCATTTTCTAAGAGTAAACTGTAATCCGTGGGACCACTGTTTGCTCTTAAAAAGATTTGTGCCAACATTCACAAATTTGAAGGGGTCCCTTGGTAACCCCTTCCCATTTGCGACTGGTCCACCACCAACTTTCCATTGGCGGTAAAAAGCAAATGTTTTGCGACCGCATTTCGGTCCAAAACATTTGTACATGGCACTGAGCGTTGCTATTAGGAAGTGATGCCCTTGGCATGCCCCTTCCTAATAGTGAGTCGCAAACCCTATTTTGAGAGTTGGTCATAGGTTACCAACTCGCAAAATAGGGTTTGTACATGCCACAGACCTATTTAGCGGTCGCAAATGGCCTGATTCGCTGTTTGTAACCGCTAAAAAAGATCAAAAGGCCCGTGATAACCACTGATGCTGGTTGTAAGGAATTAGGTGCGGTTCTGTCACAAATAGACAGAGCTGGTTAGGAATATGTAATCGCATTCGCTTCACGCTCACTTTACCCTATGGAGGAAAAATACTCCATAATCGAGAAAGAAGCTCTATCATGTGTGTGGTGAGTGAAGTATTTTAGGGCATATGTATGGGGGTCAAAAATCACTCATTACAGTGATCACAAACCTTTAACCAAAGTCTTAACCACTAAAGGTTTAGTTAAAGCTTCTCTAAAGCTGGCACGCATGTCCATTAAGTTATTGGATTACAATTATGAGGTTTGTTATGTACCAGGAGTGAAGAACAAAATGGCTGATTTTCTAAGCAGGTTACCCCTTCCCATGACAGATATTTGCGAAGATGATTTGAGAAATGTTGTTTGGCTGGTATTGAAGAGAAGTTTTGCGGTATACAACTTGATGAATGGGAAAGAGCTATGGAAATGAATGAATTATTGCAGAAAATTCTCATTTGGATGAGTAAGGGTTGGCCTGCTAAGAATTATATTGATGGAAAGGTATGTGTTTTTTGGGAACTGAGGCAAGAACGCTAGTTTGAGGGGGGTGAGATTGCCAGAATGAGAGAGTTATTCCCCCAGAAAGTCTGAGGTAAAAATTCTTGAATCTGTGTCATGAGGATCATTTGGGTATTACCAAAACTAAGAGCAGAGTCAAAAATGTGTATTAGTGGCCAGGGCTGGACGAAGCTATTGAAAGAAAAGTTAGGCACTGTGTTATTTGTAACAAATCAGAAAAAACGCTTATTATCTACAAACCTCCTTTATGTCCAATCTCAAGCCCGGAAATGCCATGGGAAAGAATAGCATTAGATACTGTATGTCCCATATAGGATGGTAGACTGTGACAACTTTCCTAGATAAGGTATTCTTGAGGGAAGGCCTACCCAAAGTGGTTATTACTGACAATGGTCCCCAATTCATTTTGTGAATCTTTAAATCATATCTGAAAAGGAATGGAGTGGTACACAACACCACTGTCATATATCATCCTGCTGGAAATGGCGTTGTTGAGTGTTTTAACAGAGTTTTAAAAAACACCATTCAACTTGCTAAAGGGGAAAATTTGTTATAAATAAAAGAAGTGAGGCACATAGTTATAGCGTATCACGTTACACTATGTGGATCAACAAGGTACAGCCCTTTTGAGAAAATGAGAGTACGAACACCCATACTAAAGGAAAATGCAGGTATGATTTCAAAGTCTAGGATGAGTAAATGGACACCTTCCGAAGTAAGGAAACATTTGTCAGCTTCTCAGAAGAAAAGCAAAGGGTATTATGACAGGAAACACAATTGCAAAAAAGAAGTGCTGCAGGTAGGATATTGGGTGACAGTAAGAAACCTGGAAAGCAGAAAGAAGGTTTTTTCAGCCTTTGGGGGTGAAAAACATATTTTGCAGTTCTCTTTTGTTGAGAGATGGCAATGTGAGCCATGGATATCATGAAATAGATTCTGGGGAGGGTAATCTACAAAATGATATCCAAGGCCCTATTCCAGTTCCTGGAGTAAAATTGAGATTGGGAAGAATGGATAGGATAATAACAGAACCTACAAAATTCAAAGATTATGTATGTAAAATTTCATGTAGGATCATATTGTATATTGTATAACTTTTCCTCACCTTATTAACTGCGTATAGTATTTAAAACGTTTTGTTTTCTATAAGAGGTGTGATTATTTCTGTTACAGTTATTGGGAGGGGGGTGTTGTGATGTAATTTGTTAGAATACATTCTTCAATTTATTGTCCCTTGTGGCTTTCTTTTATAGCATATGTCATGGTTCTGTTAGGCACTATGATGTCATATTAGAATTCTCAAATTAAAGCTGTGAGGAGTTGGAGATAGGAGCCTGCCACTTTCTCTGTTTACAGCTGGGGTCTCTATAATTAATAAAGAACTTATATTGATATAACTTCCTCGTGTGAGCAGCCTTACTACACATGTCAGCAATACTTTCACTTTATGCAGGTAACTCTGAATTGCTTTTCTAGATAGAACAGGTCATCCCATTGGTTAAGAGGGACCTGTGAAATTAGCATATAAAGCAACAAGTGATTCCTCCCAAGGTTACTTTGATTCACAAAGTAAGAAATCCTATGCGGAACAGTCAGTAACACAGTAATATTCCAAGAGATACACAAGAGCAGCATTACAAATATGATATTGTATACTACAGTTTTCAATAGAATAAACGTTGTCAAAAGGTGAAAAGAAGGTGCAAAGTTCTGTAGAGCTCAGTGCAGCAATAGTGTTATAAAAGCAATGTATAACAAGCATTGGCATAGCCAATAGGTCTCGCCTTTGGGACCTTATAAGTATTTAGTTATGCAGCACAATATCCTATAACTGTTGCATGGCCAAACACATATAAGGTCCCAAAGGCGAGACCTATTGGCTATGACAATGCTTGTTATAGGTGCGCTTGAAATGCACTACTAACAAGCTGTAGCCCGGTGACTGACGAGGAGGGAGGGGGAGAAGGGAGGGGGTAGTAAGAGCACACAGCAGGGGGTGGTGGCAGAGAGCGCCTCGCGGACAGCAAGCCTGTGTTTACAATCCCTAGAGGGGGTGGGGGGGTGGGGTCATGGCCTTCACAGACGCCTGCCAAAAGCTTTTTAAATGTTAACTCGTCACTAACTAAAATGCCAGTGCCTCATGAAATCAGTATCCTGTGACTTTTGTCTAAATAAAACTCACCGTGAAAACGAAGAGGACGTGCCCCCTCTACTGCTTAAAACCCAGGTGTACGCGCGGTATATTTAAATTAACAAAGTGCTCCCGACTGCTCGCGTCTCTACATGCAAGTGCAAAAAATAGAGGTAGGACAACAGACAAGATGTAGAAAAAAGAATACAGAAAATGCGGCCATCTTAACAAAGAGCGCGACCTATTGGCTATGCCAATGCTTGTTTCATGTGCAGCTGCCACATAAGAAGCACAAGTACGGCCAATTACATTCTTGAAGAACATTTATCTCTAATTCGCGAACATACTGGATCCAGACTTTCTTCATTTTAGACAAATGCTTTAACAAGCCTTCTCAGGTCTGTGATGATTTCAAAATAACACGTTCTCAATAACAGTTCCTTTATATGGAAACACTGAGACACAGTGCATGTTGTAGCATGATGAAAAGAGAACATTACAGGAATGGTACACCAAAATTACCCCTTTGCAGAAAGTCCTTCAGCGGGGAAAGCGAAAAGCACACATAGTAAATTAGTGTAATCGAAGCAAAGTGGTGAGCCTGGTCGTTGTGACCGGGCGCTGCTTTTCCTGTGTAATATGTGACGCACATAAAAGGTATATTCTGAGAAGAGCAGCAACTCTGATGAGAACTGACCTGCAGGAGTGATGGTTATGACTCCTTTCACCACCGGCGCCTAGAGACCAATCTGTTTGTAGAGCGCCTTAAAAATAAATAAATAAAGATGAATTAACAACTGTTAGGGACCAGCAGGGACAGCGTTGAAACTGAGAAAAAGAACAGAAGCAGGGTAGCAGAGAATAGCGGAGATCCGCAGGGGAGGTGGAGAGAAGAGAATGAGGGTGGTAAGGGTAGAGACATGCATGAAGAGCAGCAACACTGGGGAGAAAGAACAGACCGGCGGTGACAGATGAGAGCGGAGAGACTGCCGAGGAGCGAGGCAACACTGAGGGGAGAAAGATCATACGTGGGCTGATTCGAGGGAAACATGGAAAGACTCAAGGGCAAAACAGACACTGCGGTAAAAGGGCAGGCTAAGGATCAGAAACGGCAGACTCTGGGGAAAGCAGTCAAACAAGGGAGTCTGGAAAGCAAGCAGACTCAGGGGAAAGTGGAATGACTAACAGTGAAAACAAGCAACTTTGGGGACAGCAAACATACAGGAAAATTGGAAGCATGAGGTGCAAGTAGTGAGACAAGGGGAAAACTAGAGGAAGAAGCACGCGCGCCTCGCGCTCAAAGTTTAAAAAACATACAAGCGCACACGCGGGAAAGCTTATTAGAAAGATCAAGCAGGAAGGGGGTGGCAAATGGTGTGCGCGGCCGCTTTGATGTCCTCAGTGGCCGCGCGGCTCACTGAGGACATCCAAGCGGCCGCGAACATGATCAGGCAGTGCTTTTCAGGCTGCCAAAGGGTGCGCGCGCCCGGCGCACATGCACTGTATTTGGAGGCCTCAAAAGCACTAGTTTGCACTTCCAGATCCCCCTTTTACAAAAGCTCTCGCGAGAGCAGCGCTAAAGCGCTGGCTCAGGCGAGACCTAAAAAACGATCCACATAGTACAGATATACTGGCTTCAAGTATGGAAAATCTAAATAAATAACAGTCATCGTTTAGACCATGAACTTGACCCATTGATGAAGATAAGCTCAAAGTATTATCAAGTCACTTATTGAAAGTCGATGTTTCAACACCCGGAGGGTCATCATCAGGAAGAAAGCATTATTTAAAGGCATCCGAGACAGCTAATATAGTAAACCCGGTTCGCAGGTCGGGTCGCTCCAGGTGGTGCTGCCTCAAGGTCATCTCGGATCCAACAAGCACACACCATTGGATCACCAAATGAGGAAGCCCCCAGTGGGGGCGGCTGGTCGGCGTTGATGAGAACCCGCTCTACCTCACGACCACCTAGAGGCCGGGCCGGGATGGCCAGACAACTGAAGAACGAGGCCTCAGGAAGGAGGGGCAAGCACCCACTGCGAGTTTCCCTCCTCACTGTTCGGTCGCCACAGGGCCAGCCTTGGGTCGACCCGGGCAGGTGTATCTAGGTAGGTCCCAGCTGCGTCACTCCGTGAGCCCAACTTTTTTCAAAGGACAGACCTACAGTAAGTCGCCCCTCTGCCTCCATGTGGCCAGGGGACCCCGGACAGAGCGCTACAGTCACCGACTCTGCCGCTCTGGAGAGCAGGGCGGAAGGTTTAGGGCGTGGCTCCGGACCTCAACGGTTCACGGCCTGCAATCTGGGCAGCAGATACTCCTCGCTTGGTCCGGATATGGATGGATCATGAGGGTTGGGCTCAGCGAGACGTTAAGGTGTGTCATATTGGCCTCCTTGGCCATGCCCCCCTAAAATTAGGGATTTCAGTGTATTTAAGTGTAAAACTGTATTTTTTCCTTTAGTAGAGAACAGATGAGTTATTGTACCGATGACTCTCCAAGACTGCTCATTTCTGAGATTTGTTCACGAGTTGTCAGCCCCCAGATGCTCCAATCTTGGCTTCTTGTTTTCATAGCCCTTGAATGATCTCAGATCAACATACAACCTCCACAGTTGCAGTACATACATAGAGATGATTTATAAGACAAATATTGCACCCTGTTCATGGGCAATGCACACTAGCGTGGAAGAAACAGCCGCACTTCACTTGTGTTTATTCATTTGAATTCAGTTTATTTCTCACCAACTCAAATACATTTGTTTCTAAATGTATCTGGCTTATTTTTAGAGGCAGTGGAGAGATCTGAAACTTGGCATTTTATCATGGCTGAAAGTAAAATAAAGCTCAATAACGCGGTCAATGCTGCCCGCGTCATATCTCTTTTTTTCCTAAGCTTGATCTATTGGCTTTTTACTTTCAGCCTGGCTGCACAGCAGGCACGCTGCTGTACAACGTTGCTAAAAATTATCATGGCTAAAAAATAACCGTGGAAGCATGCACCCCATTGTAGCACTTGAATCACTCAGGGGAGTGAAGCATATCAGCCCAAGGACTACTCAGGGAAGGTGAGGTGAACTAGTTCCCCAGCTTGCTATTACACAACAAAGAACACTCAATAAATCATTGTCCACTCAATGCTTTTTCGTATGAAAAAGGAAACTTACTTTATTATACACACTACTCAATGCTACGCAATAATTTACAAATATGTACAAATTGGCAGTTGAAGAAACCTATGGCACCAACCTCAAAACATTTTACACCCCAAGCCAGTCCTGAACCCTGCAACCACAGTACTCACCCACTACATACATCAGACATAATGTAGATTTTCCTAATAAATTATGACGGAAAGTCTTAATTTTATTAAAGACACGGAGGCGAGTATTATGCTTTCTTTTCTTGCATTTATTCAAATAGCAGCAAGATACGTAGAAAAACTACACTCCCCAGAAGGCTGCAGGAGAAAACTACTGGCCAATGAGGAGAACGATAACACAAAATAAACCAATTAGGTCAGGCCAACCATATAAGGACCTATCTGACCGCAAGCAGTCCTCTTTTCTTGTGCGAGTTAGGAAGAAGTCGAAAACAAAGGAACCAAAAATAACAGTATGTAAACAGTCAAAATCCAGGTAAACAGTTCTTGAGTCAGGAACACCATGGACGAAACATCCTGAGGAAACCACGTTTGCAGACAGATGGACGTCGACGCCCAGAACTCCGGTGAGGTAGGACGATTCTCACGAGGAAGGCGGTGATAGTGCTGGAGTACCTAAGGGGGGGAAAAAAACAGAACAAATTAGAGCTGTTGTGGAGGGATAATACTCGCCTCCGTGTCTTTAATAAAATTAAGACTTTCTGTCATAATTTATTAGGAAAATTTACATTTTATGGCAAGACCGGAGGCTCCTATTCTGCTAGTTCAAAGCATATCAACAACCAGAGAAGAAGCAGTAATCACAGGTTTACAATAGAAGGTCTTAAACACATTATCATTAGACCAATCTGCTGACTTAAGGATATCTTCTAGGCGTGAGCACCCCTGGTAGAATGAGCACCAAACACAGAAGCATCAATGCCCGCAAGAGACATGATCCAACGGACCCAATGAGCCAGAGTAGCAGAAGAAACGGGGAGGTGAGGTTTGCGGAAAGAAATGAGCAATTGCGTATGGGAAGAAGTCCTAAAGTCAGCAGATTTTTGTTCATAGGCTCTTAAGCAACGACTACACATAATTTCGGCTGAGCTGGAAAGTAAGGATAAAACACTGACTGTAAATTTGTTTTCGTGCGTCTCTGCACTTGAAACAACACTCCAGTAGGGGAAAACTGCCTTGAAGAAAGGTCTAAAGCCCTAACATCAGAGACACGTTTAATGGAGACTAAACACAACAACATAGTAAGCTTTGCAGATAACATTTTCAGGGAGAGAGCAGTATTGTCAGGCCAATCCATAAACAATTTAAAAACCAAATTAACGTCCCATAAAGAAGAATACTTAGCCAACGGAGGTTTGGAAAAGCGAACTCCTCTTAACAAACGGCAAACCAGTGGATGAGATCCAACCGTTTATTGTCAATGGGATGATGATTAAGTGAAATAGCTGATCTGTACAGGTTCACTGTGCGATAAGACTTGCCAGCGCTGGCCTCCGAGGCCAGAAAATTAACCACAAAAGTCACAGAGGCTGAAAAGGGATCGATAGACCGTTCCAAACACCAGCTTGACCAAAGAGACCAAGCGGATTTGTATGCTCTGGAAGTACCGGGAGCCCAGGCCCGGCTGATAAAGATTGAAGCTTCTTGAGAAAGGAGTTGGTCAGAAGAGAGAGGCCGGAGAGCTTCCAGGCCGATAGAGTGAGGGACCGATCCAGAATGAGTTTGTGAGGGGAACCTCGAGGGTCCAGGAGAAGGTCTGTGGAATGAGGGAGAAGGACCGGAAAGTCCACTGCTAGTTCCAAAAGAGAAGGAAACCATATCTGGGATTGCCAAAAGGGCGCCACCATGACCAGAGACGTCTGTTGGCGTCGAATCTGGGAAAGACCCAACATTGTCCATCCTGAGAAGAATGAAACAACTTACCTTGTTTTTTGCGAGACTGCGGATTGCAAAGGAGCCTGCAAGCATCTCTAAACAGTTGATGTGCAATGACGACTCCTCTAGAGACCATGTACTTCCAGTCGAGATTGGTCCACAACGGGCGCCCCAACCCGCCAGACTGGCATCTGATTCTAATACAAGATCTGGGGCCGTGGCGAAGATAGTCCTTCCGTTCCACGCATCTAAATGGTCTATCCACCATTGCAGCTCGGAACGTGAGTCTCGGTCTAGGAGGATAAGATCTGAGTAGGCCAGCCCCTGACGCAGATGTGTTATTTTTAAGCGCTGAACGGCCCGATAATGTAGAGGGCCTGGAAAGATGGCTTGAATGGAGGCGGATAGAAGCCCCACAATCCTTGCGAGGGAATGAAGGGAAATTCGGGAGAGAGAAAGAACTTGAGAAATTTCTGAACGAATAGCTGCGATCTTTTCGGTAGGAAGGAAGAGAGACGCGGAGGGAGAATCTACGCGTAACCCCAGGAATTCTACACTTTGAGAGGGAATCAACATGGACTTTCCAGATTGATGAGAAAACCGAGATCGAGAAGAAGAGATTGGGTTACTTGAAGGTCCCGCAAAAGACCTGGTTTGCTCGCATTCATAAGAAGAATATCCTCCAGATAGATGATCAAAAGAATTCCCAAGGCTCGAAGATAAGCCACCACAGGCTTCATGATTTTGGTGAAACACCAAGGAGCCGAAGAAAGTCCGAAGGGGAGCGAACAAAACCGATAAGTGACGCCCAGCCATTGAAACTGGAGGAACTTGGAATGTGAGGGATGGATAGGAACTGTCAGATACGCATCTTGAAGGTCCAAGCGGACCATCCAATCGCTGGCTCGCAGAGTGTCTCTCAAATGGATAATGGTCTCCATTTTGAAATGCCTGTAAATGACAAACTGATTGAAAACTTTGAGGTTGATAACAGGTCGCATCTTTTTGTTCTTTTTGCGAACCAGAAACAAAGTGCTCAGAAAGCCCGAGGGATCGAATGGGAGCCTTTGGATAGCTTTCTTTGCCAACAGGGAAAGAATTTCCTGAGAGATCAGGAGTGAAACATCGGCGGAAAAAAACAGAGGTGGAGGCAAAGTATTCTGGAAAGGAGGAGAGTAAAACTCTATGAGATAGCCTTGGACAGAACTGAGAACCCAAGGGTCGGAGGTTAAAGTTTGCCATTTGCTTAGAAAAAGAGCTAAACGCCCTCCTACGGGAGGGCCAGAAGACAGGCTTACCTTGTTGGGGGTAGTTGGAGTTGGTGTTGTTGCCTCTGTGGCCCCTCTGTCCACGACCCCGGAAGCCACGGCCACGTTGGGGGTAGAATTGAGGCTTGTACTCCTGATAGCCGGAGTTGGAAGCGCCTCTGGAACCTTGGTAGGAGGAAAAACGGCAGGAAGAGCGGCTCCTGCCTCTGCCGGCCCTGCCAAAAACCAGAGGGGCAAAAACTTTTTTGATGGAAAGTTGCGCCTTGTCTAGAGAGGCAAAAGTTGAAACAAATTTAGAAAGGTCTTTGACTAAAGAGTCACCAAAGAGTAGACCGTCCGCCTATACTTTAGGGTCCTGAGATGCCAAATTGGCTAACTTAGGGTCTAACTTGATTAGGAGACCCTTGCGCCTTTCATGAGTAATGGCAGCATTGGCATTGCCCAATAAACAAAAGGTACGCTGGGCCCAAAGTGAAACATCTTCAGGATTCAGAACCAACTCCTCTGAACGCGCCGTCTCCACCAGATCCAGAATGCGGGCAAGAGGGCCCACCATATCCAAAAGTTTGTCCTGACAAGAGGACCATGCTCTGTCCACCCCCTTACAAGGGTCCTTGCCAAACTTAGAGAAAAAGGTGAGGAGCGGTTGATCAATAGCGGGAGTGACCGCATTGTGAGAGGCCAAAGAAGGCTTGGGGCATTCGGATTTCAACTTAGCTCTGACTGACTTATCCAGAGGTTGCCGCAGTTTGGAAGAGATGTACTCTCCCACATGGGGAATGGGAAACCATTCCGTAGAATTCGGAAGTCTAATTAATGCAGGATCAAACATAGGCATTCCCTCCGAGTCCAAGATAGGCTCGGACTCAAAAGGTGATAATTTCTGCTTTTTGGGCGAAGAATCGCCAACTCCAAAAAGATCAAAGAGATTGTCTTCGTCAGTGTCACCCAAATCATCATCCGTATCATGGATGGTATCAATGACCAGCTTCTTAGGAACCTCCACATTTTTAAGCTTGGCTTTGCTTTTGCCAAATGTCAAAGTAGACCCCTCCTTTGACTGAGGCCTGGGAGGAATAGTATCCTCAGTCTTGCACGAGGAAACCTCGCTAATCACATGTGACACTTTTTTAGATAAAATAGTGGCAGGAACCAGTTTCCGTTTTCTGCTTTCCCCCGCAGACTGGGCCAAAGCTTTGGTCATTATACTGAGTAAAGAATTTTCCATAGTTTTTGAAACTCTCTGCATGGAGTGCTCTACTGCAGTTTCCACAGAGGAATTAATAAATTGGCTTAAATCCGATTTAAAGTTGGCACTTTCATCGTTGTCAAGCTCAGGAGAGCTGGGAATATCCATTTTTACAAAATGGAAAACAAGGGGTTAACCAGGACAGAAGAACAAAAGGGGGGGTGTACAAACGAGCTTGCCAGTGGAAAAAGAGCTTTAGAGGAGATGCGTCGAGGTAGCAGACAGTCGAGTGCTGAGGAGACCGTGAGAGCGAAGCTACAAGGCAGAGACAGGCAGCGCTGACAAGCGGCAACGAAAAAGCGAGGCGTCAGCTGAGGCAGCGAGCGTGAGGGGAAAATGCCGGTAAAAGTAAACAAAGCGCGCGCGCGAGCAGACGCGCTGAATGTGAAAGCCGAGGGGAAACTAAATGCGCAGTCTACAGCGAAGCCGTAACCACAGTAACATAGCGCGTGAAACAATGCTTAACCAAAAGTGACAGTGATACATTTAAATTGCGCAAATCAACTGGCCACACAGAATTATAAAAGGAGAATAAAATAATCAACTTATCTGACTGCGAGCAGCAAGAAAAGAGGACTGCTTGCGGTCAGATAGGTCCTTATATGGTTGGCCTGACCTAATTGGTTTATTTTGTGTTATCATTCTCCCCATTGGCCAGTAGTTTTCTCCTGCAGCCTTCTGGGGAGTGTAGTTGTTCTACTTATCTTGCTGCTATTTGAATAAATGCAAGAAAAGAGAGCATAATAGGAGCCTCCGGTCTTGCCATAAAATTTAAAATAATGTTAATATCAAAAGGCAAGCCTACTGGCATTGTCAGAGTGTCACCACTTTAATAAGGAGCGCAAATAGATCACACTAAAACTTATTTAACACTATTGAAATTACTAGGGATGGTACCATCATTCAATAATATTCATTAAAACATAATATTTCATTGCCATTGCCAATAATGATCAAAAAAGCATTATGATATTAATTAAAACTGTACACATGTATTATTTTTACTTTTAACCTGCTGCCACTTCAACTAACAGCTCAAACAACCAACAGGGTCCCAACACCCCAAAGCCCAAGTGCAATAGAGAGGCTGCAGGTGTGCTTAAACCAGTGGTCGAAGTGGGCAGGATCGATTGAGCACGGCGTGCCCCTACTTCTTTAATTTAATGCAATCCGTTCCCCTATTTTTTTATTTTAAAAATGCGTCCCTGGACGGCAGAAACAGCCAAGTCCTAGAGATAAGTCTCAGCGTTCCTGGCCGTTCCGGGAACGGGCGGGGAGGGCATAGAAGGAAAAGGGCTCTGCTTCTTCCTTCTTGCCCAGAGAAGACAAGGACAGTCAGTGTTCACTTCTCCTGCTCTGCTGCTGGTCCGCCTCTCTCTTTCTCTCTCTTCCTCTTATTCCCTCTTTTATGTCTCTGTCTTGCTCCTCCAAACTTGCTGAAACCTATGACTTCAAGAAACCACTCTTACCCTCTCTTTTACCCTTATTCGTTCCCCTATGAAATGGATCCAAAAAAGAAAAACACTTTTGCTGGAAATATCCTCTTTTTCTGACTTTTTTCTATTCCAAAAGGGCCGACTCTGGGACCAAGAGAAAAAAAAGGTTCAAAAGATGAAAGATAAATACATAACTAAATAAAGCTAGACAGAGTGGTCACAAAGTGGCCAGATTGGTTTTATTGACAACCACACACATTAGCGCCACTTTACAGAGTTTGCCAGTGAAGCGCTACTTTTGTTTTCTAATCTTTTCTTTGAAGAGCATTATTTTTACTGGGTGGGGAAGTGCACCATTCCTGGAGATACTGCAATACCTGGTTGATGTGTGGAGTGGAAAACGTTTCATGTGATCATTATCAGCGGTTTTCCTTATTTTAGCTTATAAAGTGTTTACTGCAGCAAACTGTTCATGGATGTGGTCTTTTTATACCATACTGCTTACGTTTTGTAAGGATATAAGCAATGGACATTGAAATGGGTCACTAACTGGCCCTATAGTCCTGTCCTTAACTTTTCAGGCAAAAACACTCATTGATTTCTGAATAATAAGTGTAAAAGTGTTAAGGTAACCATGTTGTTCCTGCTTACATTTCCTGTGTTTCACTTAATTATGCATTCCCTATGAGTGTTTGCTTTTTCCAGGATGTTGTTTCTTTTTTTTCAGGCAGCATATTACTCTTCTCTAGTGCGTTATTTGTACTGAGTCGCATCCAGGTGTTTATAGCCGGGCACAATTGGGTTGTAGTTGAAGGCAGAGCAAATTTGTCTCAGTGGGGCAGTATGATGTTCAGTCGGGAAGAGGATGTGGCATTATGGTCAGAGCTTCTGAATTTGGAACTGGGAATCAGGTTCAGCCTTCATGACCAGACCACCAGACCACTCTTCTGAAGGAGCAACTTCCTACGCTAGACCTTAGAAGCCCCCACTCGACCTTAAAAGCCCGGGTGTCTTAGTACCAACAGGTGGACCCTAGCGGTGGCAAGTGTGGGTTAACCTTCAAGTCCTGTCCACCACAATCCATACTGAAGTTCACTACCAGTCTTGAGGGCAGGCTTACAAAGCAGCACACCCTAAAGCAATAGGGACTCTGTCACTGAGGTCACAGGACCCTTGAGGTCAATCCGTCTCACCTATTGATACCTCCATCGACCTTGTTTTAGCAGTAGTAGCTACAGCTCACCAGGGATCAGCAGTGCAGTATTTGCATGGACACCAAACTAAGTTTGCTAACTTCACAGTCTCTCTGCTTCATGCACACGCACTTTTAACATGTGCTGCCTGCTTTGGGGCCACCGTAATTATGCAGCAATGGAGGACAAAATCATGCCACAGTGTGAATTAAATTATGCAGCAAAACAAAGACTGCAGCGTAAAGCGGTATATTTACTGATACTTTACTTTGACATTTTTACACATACTAACAGGCTCTGCAAAGATTTTGCCTCATTAGTACCAGTGTAACATACAAATGCAGCAGTGAGAAAGGTGACCAGTCGACCTTTGCAGCAACACAAGTTACATTTATTTAAAACTTTTGATCCGTTTGAGCTACAAACAATTTATTAGTTAAAATCATCAGATTATGCAGCAGACGATGTTTTATGTGGCAAATATGGCAGAGCCATAATTATGTGGAAAACTTTGTGTACTAGGGTATATTGCAATTTATGTTTAAACAACTCTTGTGGAAAAAGGGAGAAGGGCAGGTGACAGACACTCCATGGCTCGGAGACAAAGGGCTTGTGATTCCACTTTTAAGCATATTTGGGACATTCTATGATCGGAAACTTATCCCAATTTGCGAATGTATTTTAATGTCGATAACTTATATTAAACCTTAAATAAACATGTGTATCCATAGGTTGAATTAAATAACTTAACGAGCTATAACTGGCCAGGGAAATGTCACACAAATACAAATTGGGAAGTGTTGCTTTTTCTGGCCACACCTTTGACTCCGCCCACTGTCCCAATCCTCGGGCTATTCCCCCCCTCTGATTCTTCGCCCACAGTTCCCCTACTTTTTTATCACACTTCAACCACTGGCTTAAACACATATCCCGGAGAATCAATGTCACCCTCTGGGAGACATAGGGCAACCTTTTTGAGGGCATCTTCTGCTTGTTGCCGTACCTCCGGTAGCCTCCCAATCATGAATATTAATAAGGTTGGTGATGCCCTTTCCCTTTCTAGGTCCCCACAGAGAACATTACGTGATTTTTGAGAGAGCCCTACAGGATTCTGGAGCACGCCCTTTCCCTGTATCGCAAACTTGAAATGAGTGGCTTTTTGTGCAGGTTTTTCTTTTTAAATATGCTGCCTCACACCTCTTTTGCCATTTTTAATTCTGGGTGTTCCTGACCCTTTCAAAGGATATCCAGAATCTGCACAATTCAATGGCCATGCTGGGTGCACGCTTCCCCGCAGTCTGCAGGCCCCACTGCCAGCACAAGTGTTGTGAGTCAGTATGAAGCCGGCACCCTTTTCATTTTTGGGTGGGGGCATCAGCCATGACATGGAGTGGCTGTGAGGCAGGCACCCTGCAATGATCCCTGGGTTTAGTTCACCGAGGAAGCTCACTGATGGCAGTGCAATGATGCTTCTAGTTCTCCTGCTATTCCTGGGGAGATGGGGCGCAACGAATATATGTCGTTACTACGCATTCCGTTGCAATGCATGCCTTTACCACGCATGCGTTACAACGCAATGTGTTTTCCACGCTTTGCCGTTACCTCGCTTTTACCTTTACTCCGCTTTTTCTTTTTTTGGGGGGGGGGGCCCCCCCAAGCCCCCTTTCTTCTTTTTTTTCCTTTTTCTGCAGGTCTCCGCCGACACTGAAAACGGACTGATGCTTTTTTTCGGATTAGGATGACGTTGTTCCGTGATGACGTTGCTTGCGTGGTGAAGATGGTCGTTGAAGCATTACCCGTTGTGAAGACGTTTACGAGGTAAGTGTATCGTTGTAAATGTAATGCGTGGGAAATGCTTCGTGGTAAAGGCTGTTTCCCGGGCGCAACAGGCAGGGCTTGTGCGACAGCCCCTAGAGGATTTAATCCCTGATGCAAATGTGGCTCTGTGGAGGGACCCTATGCATGCCCCCACCCCATTAAAAATAATGATGAAGGTTACACCAACTGGAGGAGCCTTGGCCCTCTGGGGGCATTTCAAGGGTTTACTGCACAGTGTGCTTTGTTTCCTGTCTGGTTCCTCAGGTATTACATTTCTCGAACCTCTTTCTCTTGGACCATTTGGCTGATTTACACAATCTTGGTGTCAGTTTGCTTCTGGTGTCTAGCTCTAGGCACCAGGAGCATTTTCTTCAGGTCTCTGGGCCCCTAAATTGTGCTTTTATTTTTGGAGCTTGGGTTTTCTGCTGAACTTGTTCTCTGCCTGGGCTCCTTATACCTGCCTTTGCCCGGGAGCCTTCTTAGCAGATCCTCAGCAGCCCGCCAGCAGAATACCCTCCCTGTAGCACTACTTATTCTCCTTGGATTTGGCCACCTTGCTGGACTCCTGTGTGTCAGCAGTGGAGTCAATGGCCCCCTCCTGATGGAAGATATCCATATGTAGGACCAATCCACAGACGATTCAAGGGAACCCTTCAGAGTCCCCCAGTGTAGGTCCATACATCTACGGTCACTGAGAGGCATATAGGGGCCTGCATCAACTGCCCCAGAGAAACGCTCCTAGTGCCTGGGTGTCAGTTGGAGCCTAATACCATCAGTTCATACTTGTAGCTGAGTCAGGTAGCTTCTCCTTCTAGCTGGTCATTCCCTGGCATCATTACTCTCAGGTCTGGTGAGTTCTCAACTGTTTCTCTCTTTTGCACGGCTTTTTAAGTTTTGGGGTAAGTTCTAGAAAGTAGGCCCCCCTGCCCAATCCAGTGGCATAATAAAACTTGAGGGGGCCCCCCTGCAAAGTACATGGAGAGGGCCACCCCATTCTCCGCATCACTCAAGAACTCTCGGGCCAGTGACCCGCCATACTGCAGGGGCTCACCCCAGCCATAAAAAAAGGATTCTGGTTCCTCCATTGGTCACATCCGCCCTTTCATCGGGCGATTTACATACATCAGTAAATACTGCTGCTGCGCCCTCCAGCAAAGTTACATAACACTGCCTCCCGGCCCACCAAACACATCCTCCTACTTAATGACCCACCTTCAAGTGAAGCCCGCTCAGTTGACCACCTCCAAACACAGACCACTGCCTTTGTGCCTGCTACTAACGCATCCATTTACTCTACTCTCACCCCTACGAAACCCGCAGTTATGCTTTTCCGCCTGCCTTTAAAATCACCCCTCGGATGTCACTGTGAACCCGTGACTGCCGCCCACTGCTCCCCTGCCCACCACCGACAGAAAGACTGATGCCCGGTCCCCATCTAACCACTGCCTACCAGTAAAGAGGCTTTCAGCTGATGCCCTCCCTAATGCCACTGTAGTAGTTTAAAACATGTTGAACAATCTCTTCAACTGACCACCCCAAAACATTTCTTCCTGCTAGCCTCTACGGCATCAAAGCCGTCCCTGCTACTTTTTATCCTCTGCATGATGCACACAATAATATTAAATGTACAAAGGGTCTGATTTTTGTTTCCTCACGCCAACATTAATTTACACTATGTACCCCACTAAACCATACCTCCTGTCAAGGGCAAACCTGATCCCATGTGTAGTACCAGTGAGCAAGCACCCCAAGGACAACCACCAGAGAGAATGCGTGATTCATGTAATTAAACCTACAGTGACAACGTAGCACTTCCCCACCCACTGTCAGCCCAGCGAAGTCTGCAACCGCACAGTAGCCATCAATACCGGCACCATCTAAAGCTCATTTCCACTTCCTTTCAATGGCAGCTCCTGATACATATACCAATGCCTTCTGGTTGTCATCTACCACAGACCACAGCATTCTTTGTCTCCCTAAGACTAACCGAATGCTGTCAGTGAATGCTTCTCTTTTCCCTTCTTTACTAATAAGTAATGGAGGATAACAAAAAAAATATTATATTATTTTCTTATGCAAATAAAGTATCAAGCACTTGCTGCCCGCAGTCCTCACCAGATCCACACGCATCAATATTCTGCTATTGCACCATCCAGTCAACCCTATTATTATCTGGAGATGTTTTTTATCCCTTCCGTGAACTGGGAAAAGCAATACCTTGCACGAAAACAAGTCCCTTTAAAACCTTTGCTACTTATACAAGCACTTACTTGTTTTCCTAACTGTCATTTTAAAGCAAACAGGTAACTCATTCTAGGATTGGATTTACGGCTTAGAAGTGTGGAAGTTAAAACTGATACGTAGGATGATTTTTTGCATGTCTGCCAGACACTCCTTCTCTGCATGCGCACACTTTGCAACAATACAATTTAGCTTAACAAATTGTTCAGAAATGTGCCGGAAGGTAAAGAAACATCCCATATTATATTTACAAAGAAAAATAGACAAACGTCCACTTTATACCCCATGACATAAAAGCCTTAGCATGCACAGCTTTTCCAAATCCATGCCACCTAATTCAGCCCTGCCAAGTACCACTCATCTGGCGTTAGACTAACGCATTTCAGTGTGGTGATCCGCATCACCGCTGAAATGCAAAATCACGCATAACAGGCATCGCGCCTCCTCGGGTATCAGTACTGCTAATCAATGCTGGTGAAGTATTATTTCCATGTGGCCGCCGTCTGTTTTCTGGTGCTTCCCCTGTCTCCTAAACGCGATGCGGTAAATTTCGTTATGCAGTACAGCTGCCTGTGTGGTAGTCCTGTAATGAATGTCCCTTTTTTATGCCTGACAACATTTTGCCGTATTTCCGTAGTGTGTCCATAAAGTTAGGTCTCGCAAGGATTTGTTGCAGGCGCGCGCGCGCGCCATGCACCGGCAGCCCTACGATGTCAGCAGCTTCGAGAGCGACATCTACAAGGACTGGTTCCTGACGGGAGCTAGGGGCTTGTGAAGGGTACCGGAGCCCTGGAGTGGGTGAAGGTGTGACTCTGGGTAACCTCCGCCTCCCTGCGGGAAGCAATGTGCAAAAACGGCCGCTCTGCATGGAGAAGCCAGAATCTAAGATTCCAACACAATGACACAACAGCACTGAAGTGCCCAATTTCATTGCTGTTTTGATGTTGGGGGAACGGAAATAACGATGAGTAAGTATTAAAAGAATAACATGCGGGAGTCTGTTTCCAGGCTGATTCCTACTTGTTTTCTTCTAAACGTTCACATGGCGGTAAAAGCTACTTTCAGCAGCAGACATACCGGAATGAAAAGCAAAAACGTTAATTGTGAAGGTCCCGTAACCAGGGCGGTACGATCGGTGCCACCGCACCGGGCGCTGACTTGGGGTGGGGGGTGTCATTTTCCCAAGTATATTATCATTTTAAAAGCACCTGCTACCGCGTCCTGGCCTCTGGTGATTGTTCAGGCATCAATTACAATGTCAAGGGAACTCCGGTGATTAATCGTGTTCCTGGAAAGAGACCGGAGGTTTGTCTAGTGGAAGTTTTGAATCGTGTTAAGGTAGCACAGAGGGTTAAAATGCCTGCTGCTAAGAACGTGTACCATGGAGATAACAAAGTGCATATAATGTAAATAGGTCAGTGGGTTTCTGCTTTTGTAAGAGAGCTCCTTTTGTTACTTGTCGTTTATAAGTCAAAATTCTAATATAGAACATTGAGCTATTAACTGTCATCAAAGAGCTGCATGCAAACTGCAAGTTATATGTGAAAGCTATATGCTTATTTAACCCAGTCTTTCATCATCCTAATCTTGCCAAAAGCGTTCATTCAGTTAGAAAACAATTCTTATTATTAAAGAGCACATCTAACAATGAAATTATGTTTTACATTCTGAATTAGGGTTTTACCAGAATAAGGACTCTTAAACTATATTGCCTACCAGTATCAATGACAAGGCACTCCTACACTACACCTTGTAGTCCTGTCTGATAAAACATTTCCTATACACTGATTTTGATTTACACACATATGATTGTCTCTGTGCAATGTGTGTGTGATGTAAAGTGCTCAGACACCTTACAGTGGTATGAGTGGTGCTGTAAAACGAAATGAATCTGAGAGTCAGTGGTTACGGAGACTTGAGGGGGCACTGTTAAAGGGTGCTAGTGAGGGAATATGTGCAGAGGTGGTCATTGGGGGGCGCCAAAAGACATTTTTGCACAGGGTGCCACCAGTGTTAAGGGCGGCCCTGCCCGTAACTCTTGTGACCTAGGTGTATTGGTAACTCTTACCTGTGTCAGAGCATTGATTTCTTCAGATGCCAGATAGATATATAGCTTCACTGATTAGGGGTGTTACATTGAGTGATTGCTAAATGCGTGACAACGGTTTCCGAAAGCGTTACTGTACTCAGGTGACATTGTATCAATACCGCACAATGCACTATCTGAGTGCATAGATATAACCTCCCCTCTCCTTACTGCCATGAATTATTGGTCCTCAGGGGGTTAGCGCCTCCAGTCATCTCTCGTAGTTCCACCTGTTACTGTGGACAGTCACCTCACAGCCATCCAATGCCCGTTGGCCCTCCCGTGGTCCTCAATGCTCCTCTTTTATCAAGAGTACATCGAGAGCATTGCTCTAACAGTCTACTATATTGCCTCATCCAGCCTCTCAGGTTCAGGCCTCTGCCTGCTGGCCGCAGGCCCGTGAGCCTCAATTTACACACACACAGAAGAGGCCTCAGGTCCCCCTCTGTCCAGCAGGTGTTGTATTAATGCATCCGCAGACGAGCTGATTGCGCCGAGGGTCTAGGTGTCTACCGTGGCGCAGGGAGCAGTGGCCTAACTCTAGTCTGGGAGCAGCAGACGCACCACTGCACATACTGCTTCAGGCTCGGATCTCCCCTCCTCTCACACTCCTGGCTAAATGGATGAAACACTTCGGTCCAGGGCAGTCAAGACCACATAGCCCTAAAACATGTGAGATCCCAGTTGCACCCTACCTCAGACAGAAGATCACTGAGGAGGCACTAGAGGGTAGGTCACTGGGTCGTACTGTGATTTTAGCATCCCAGAAATGGCCTGATTACTCATAGATGAAACAGCTCTTTTTGGAAGGTTTAATCTGACCACAGATTAGCATTTAAAAACACTTTGCAGCATTTCTCAGCCATGCCAAGTGTCACACATCTCGCGTTACACTAACACATTTTAAGTCACATTATCACATAACCGCATGTAAAAAGATTGTCACGCAAATCAGCTGACGAAAAAGCTGAGTGTATTACCTGTTTTCTGGCTTTGTAGAGTCGAATATTTCGCGAGGTTGCAGGTGGCATACAGCAGCCAATGCGAGTTCTGTTATGTTTGGAGGGACCGGGCTGGTTCTCCCGGATTGGACTGTGTTTTGTTTGTGTAACGTAGCGTAGGCTGATCTGGCTACCTCCTCCGGCACCAATTGGCCAGTAGTAGTGTGCACGTGCATGCAGCCCTATGGCCTGGCTACACAACGAAGTTTACTACTGACAGGCAGTCTGTCAGTGTTGGTGCTGCTAAAGGAAGAAGTTCCGCGGGTGCCTCCTGTGGACTGACAGGCTCCAGTGGGCACAGGCAGGATGTTTTCAATTTCAAATGCCTGCTGCAGCCAGCCCAGGCCATCTAGAATTGCTGCTGCCATAATTAAATTAAAGGAAAAGGAGTGTCCTCCTCAGCACGTGCTGCCTTCCCATGCTTGTGTGTGGGGCCGGTGTTCCCTGGGGGCTGTGTCCAGTAACGGTGAGACAGAGAGGAGATGCCGAGGGCCTAAAGGCTTTGAAGACTGCGTGCCATGCCCTTTTTAAATGTGGTGAGTATTCCACATTTGATTTATGATCACTTTTTGAGATTAGGTGCTAAAATGTTGCGCTATAATGCAGTGCTTCCCATCACTTGTAAATGTTGCCTGTAGAAGAGGCCTTTGAAGTTGAAATTGTCGATCCTGTATTGATTTATTACAGTCTCTTCTTCAATAGGGCTCTGATTTATACAAAGCAGTCGATAACAGAGATTCTCCTAAATGATTAGAACGTATTCCCAGGTAATACCAGTTACAAAGACCTAAAGGAGCTGTAATCAGCTACTATAGTTATTAGAAAATGAGATCGGTCCGACTGAGATCCGAAGTTCTCTACTGCCCAGTGGGGAAGGCCCCTGCGGTGCTCCCCCCAAACTTCTGGCCATTAACGACAGCCAGTCCACTGTTGCCTATCGAGAAGGTTCGGAACTTGGGCGTTATATTTAATAATAAGCTGACGCTCGAATCTCAGGTTAACAAAACCGTGGGGAGCTACTTTGCTATTATTAGAGCACTCTGTAAAATTCTCCCGCTTCTGCCTGCACAGGTTAGAGCATTGATAGTACAATGTACCATTATAAGCAGGCTGGACTACTGTAATGCTTTATTGCTGGAATCCCCGAGATATCTAATGGAAAGGCTCCAAAGGATCCAAGCAATAGCAGCAAAACTAGCCCTGGGGAAATCAAGACACTCATCTACTTCCTTGGCTCTGTCAGAGTTGCACTGGCTCCCGATACTTCAGAGAGTCCAGTTTAAATCTCTCTGCTTAGTGTTTAAGGCCTTGCATGGCCTCGGGCCGAAACTGATGAGGAGGAAATTTGCCTGGTAGGTTCCGGAGAGAAGTCTTCGCTCCTCCTCAGCGAGATTGGTGAAGGTGCCTAGATTTAAAAGAGCAAGATTAGGAGGTAGGGCTTTCAGCACCTCGGCAGCTCGACTATGGAATAGGCTTCCTTTGGAGCTGAGACAACTGGATGACCTTCTCCCCTTCAGGAAGAGACTAAAAACGTGGCTCTTCCCAAGTGCTTAATGTGGTTACTCTTCGTTTTCCGGAACTCTAGTCTGATTGTACACCGATATGTTAGCGCCAGGATGCCTGTTAGGTGATAGAGCGCTTTATAAATGGTATAAATAAATAAATAAATAAGTTGTCCATTACGCAGATATAAAAAAAATGTTGAACACTAGAAGAAACACAGCATACATGGGGCAAAATAAGCTCTGAGGCAGTGTACCATTCTCCCTAATTATTCTGGTCCAAACAAGCAGAATAATGCTTAACTGTGAATGCACTAGACATTGAAACAGAAAATCCTTAGACCCTGGTCTGAAAAAAAGCATGCTGTTCCTTCAAAGCTAGAGTTACAAATTCATAATCTACTGCTCATATGGGTGCAATTTCTGATGTTTCCCTCCTCTTCATTGCTCGATTTTGCTCGTGAGAAAGTGTCACTCATAGTTATTGAATGTTACAGATAATTTCACTGAAGTTCTGAAAATGTCACACATAGGCAACCTGAAACCTTGGCAGCTATGATTTCTACGCAGAGTAACCAGACATTATGGGTGGCCGGATTGGACCTTGAATTAACTGCCACTTTTAAAGTGCTGGAGTAAGTGCTATGTATTTATTTTGTCGAGTTACATTAACATGTAGGTGATGGAAAACTGCTTGGCGTGTGCAAGTTTGCAAAGACACCTGGCAGGCTGGTCACCATGAGGGTTCAGAGGAATACACCTCAATTAGAGCACATTTTCACACTGATTCACTCATAGATGCCAAGGTTTCAGATTGGTAAGTGTGCCGTTTTCATAATGTAACTGTAATAATGGGTGACATTCACGCAGTCTGACTGCTCAGTTTTCAGTAGCCTGCTGTTAGCGCTCTTTAGTTCAGTTACTTAGAGTTTCGAGTTGCTTAAATGGGTGTCATTTCTGATATTTATGTTTCCTCCTCTTCATTACTTCCATGACACACAATCCCACTCCATATAATTTCAGTACACTCAATACCACACAATTACTATCCACATAATTACACTGCACACCATGCCACATTATTTCACTACACAGATCCAATCCACACAACACAATTCCACAACTAACAATTCCAATCCAAACCATATATAACTTGCATATATGCAAATGGATATATTTCAAAACCATATATTGCAAATGCTTGTTTACCTTCCAATGCGCCGCAGCAGATCCTGTTCCTGGAGCTGCAATCCTTCTCCTGCCCCTGTCAGCTGTCCTCTGTGCCGCCTCCTGCTCTCTCTGGGGCCCCCACCCCCATCCTTTTTTGGCTGGGCTCTGACTGAAGAGAAACAATGTAACTTGTAACTTTGTTTCTCTTCAGTCCTGGGTCAGCATGAGGAGCAAAGAGCAGGCTGCACACTGCAGCTGCTTAAGAGCAAACCTCTCACAGCTCTCTACTGATGAGCTGAAAGGGCCCCCCTTCATGTACTGAAGACTGGGGGGCCCCCCTGCACGGCGGGTGCTGCAGGGTGTTTGTTACCCCCCTGGCCCAATCCTAGCACATTTAAACATGGTGGCTTTAAGTGGGCCTTGGAAAGAACTCCCCGGAGAGCTTCAGCCCCACCCCCAACTGATACAGTTACCTTCCTACCAAAATTCAAAAGAAGAGCCACTCCTGTTTTGGGCTCCAGAGGGCTGGCAGAGTAATTACCTTGGCCCAATATAGGGGACAACCATCTGGAAACTGATTTTGAGTTGAGCCAGAGAAATATGACAACTATCCAAGTGCTA
Source organism: Triturus cristatus (assembly GCF_964204655.1). Lineage (NCBI taxonomy): Eukaryota > Metazoa > Chordata > Amphibia > Caudata > Salamandridae > Triturus > Triturus cristatus. Next base: position 889,370,750 of record NC_140589.1, read on the forward strand.
TAAAAAGTACAGTTATCACAAAGGCAACAGCAGATCTGCAGTCTAGGTACATATTCACCTTAGGATTGATACCTAACTAGTATATTTTGGCCTACAAAGGGCCAAGCTGTGCTGTGGTGCAGATGTCACCCATAATCTATAAATTAGGAAAGCACACAAGCTTTTTAGTCATTTTTACAGATGTCCACTATGAACGCCCACTCACATTATAAGGCCTACAGCAGGTCAGCACCAATTCGTGAAGAGTCCCTTCTGCGACAGGCTAGCTGTGTGCAGATACCAGGCTGAGAACACGTGGGCAAACGTGTATGCTCCCTTATTCAAGTTACTATCCAAGAGCTGCTTACCCTAGCTGCAAAGAAGCAGTCTTAACTAAAAAGGCAAACATTGGCAGTTAGAACTCCCAATCCATTTCCACAGAATTTACTGTGAGTGATACTCAGTTAAAGCCAAACTGGGTAGTCAAAATGTGAAAAATTCAGGGGGGTTAAATGGACAGAACCCATTTGCTAGACTCGTACACTGCAACGCAAGCACTCTTTAAAGGTGAAATGGCACATCAAAAGTACAATAGCATGCCCTGTGAGAACAATAGCCCGTTTGGTGGAGCTGAACCCCGCATCCTGTATACTTTAGAGAATTGGTAAATAGAATAGCAGATAGCTACGCTAGCAAGCAATATCTGAAAATGTTGATGATTTTGCACAGTATAATAAATGCAACACTCTAATCACTATAAACCGTGTTGCTAGTTAGCAAATTACACTAAAACGATATTTACCCTTTTTGATAACTGTTTTAGTTACTAGTGTGCTTTCTGATGTAATAAGAAATTTTGTATTTTACCAGTTCTATGTGTATTTAATTAAATATAAATCGTTCAGAACATAGTAGGGTTTCCTCTAAATTGGAATTCGACGTATCTTCATCTCGTGTCTGTGATGGCATTGTCAATATTAAGTAAAGGGCTCCATCGTGCGTTTGTAAGATAGAGGTACTGTGTTGGAAAATCCCGCTTTATCCTAGACTTGCTTGCCTGATCTTACTATGAGCTCTGCTCTTGATTTGGATGTTCCATTCGGATTCAGCTATGGAAAGCGTGTCTCCCTCCATGTTAATTGTTTAAGAGACACGTCCGTGTGGAGGCATGGATGAGAGCGGCTTCCATAGTGGAGACATCTCTAATTTTTATCAAAACGCAATAGCAGCTACGAACGGGAAATGCATGCGGAAGACCATAATATTCAAAATGCTATTTAGATAGTCGTAGTTGTATCTACAGACACAGTTGTCATGTTTACGATCTTCTAGCAGTCTACAATAACACGTAAAATTAGTTGTCTCCGTTTTATCTGGTCTATTGGGCAAAATACAATATGGCCGCCATGTTCAGCAGTGTGGAGAGGGAAAATTGTCTACATTCAGCTGGTCCTACTTCTGTTTCTTTGCTGCTGTTCTGTGTCCTGCTACTATTCTTAGGGTGAATGTCGCCCTGTTTAAGCAGCTGATGGCAGGGCAGAAGGGGTGATGCAGAGCTTCCGAGTCCCTGGCCGCCATGGCTACGCGGTGGAGTTCTCACCGTACTTTCCCTCGCGCCTGGCTTGCGCCACCTCCCAGTACTATGGGATCGCAGGTGAAGCATCCCTTCCCATCTCTTTCTTCCGCTTACACAATCATACCGTAAAAGAAATGCCGATATGGTCCTGTTGCTGGCTTGCGTTGGGAAGCATTGTATCATAAACATTCTCAGCAGCCAACTATTCGATTGTGCCCTGATCAGAGCATATCAACAGTGATTTCAACATTGACCTATTATAAGCTTTCCGACAGACGATAGTCATGTTTGCCACTTTATGTTTAACATTTACACAAAAAAACTTACAGTTGCAAATTGTAACACTGCACACCAGACTGTTTAACTGCTTTACTTCATAATGACGAGGAACAGAAGAAATAAAAAAAACTTCCTTGTTTTCAAATATGTAAACATATGTAATAGGTAGGGTTAACTTTTGCAACGTGCCAACACTTTAGCTTAGTAATTGTGCTGTATATCGAGAGTGCTGTGTCAGAGAGAAATATGTGAGCTCTAGTGTGTCTAGAATAGATCCTCACGGTGTTGCCACAGGCGGCTTCATTACTGAATGGTCATAAATGCTAAAACCTGAGAAGAGGTTGTTCAATTTGTCGAGTGACATGCCTGCCTCTAGGTAGGTTTAAATAGGCCCTGGGCGGAGCTTTGGGGCATGAAACAGGTACAAGCACAGGACTGCACATGTACCAAGTTTATAGTCCGCAAGGATGGTGGCTCAAGACGCATTTGCTCACGAACCTCGTACAGTGGTTAGCACTGTTCCTTTTAGAAGCAGCTGGTCATCTCATCCAACCAAAAATCAGAGTACGCATTTGAAAACACACCCCTTGTCGCAGAAATATCTGTGATAGTAATGTGATATTCCATTTTAGACATAGTGGTATTTTGGCATATAGACATGCCATCCAATTTCTTAAAGAGACACTCAGACTCACACACATTGGGACCTATTCACAATTGTAAATTTGCAAGTGTAACTGTATTGTTGTGTTAATATACTTTTACATTTAGGAGTAACTTTACTACTTTTGCTGTTTATCATTTCCAAGTGTAAAGTTCCTCCTAGGTGTATACTTACATGTCTCCACCCCTTCAGTTTAAGAGGTGGAGTCAGGAGGACATAATTTATGACTGTGAAGTTACTAGTACATTTACAACCGTATTTTATGTTCTGCGTACTTGGCAGATACCTCTGTACATAGGTTTGTGAATAACATTTTGTAGTACAACTTCATGTACTACAAAGTGCAGTTTGTGAATCGGCCCCAGTGACCTGTTGATCACCCTCTTAGATAAATGTGCTAACTGGGGCAGGCCATGAGGTCCAGCTGTGTCACTACTCCTCCTGTGGCAAGAAATAATTAAGATGGTGTTCCCATGTGGTGCTCCAGAATTCATCTGGTGTCCACTGTGCCCATAATAGAGCTGGACATAACGTTGTTGTAAGTCTTTGTGCGGTTAAGTCTGGGGGAATGGTAGCAGCTTGCTGAAATGACTCCTAAGCATTTTATTAAGAAAGGCCCAATGTCAATGATGTCACTGATGGTAAGGGTCAGTAATCCAATATTTCACTGGGTCGACCTTTGGATTGCGCGGCATTCATGTGAAATACCAAATGACTGTCTCTCAGGCCAGAATCTGAAACTGTCTTTCCCAAGGGCCTCTTTCTTTTGGCCAGCCAATAGCCTGTATGCTCTTGCAAGCAATTGACTTAAGGGAGACTCTCACAAAATGGATGTTTGAGGCACTGTATCCCCTTGGCGGTGCATAATTACGCGTGCAGTAAATTACTGCTGTATTTAGTGCATATTTCAGCATTTGACAACCCCCATACTATGGGAGCATGCCATTGTGGGTGTTGTGATCGCGACTCACGATAGACACATGCTTAACAGAAAGTGCTTCTCGCTGAATAGAGCCTATTTTGGATGCAGACTCTGTCGTTGTAGCTCATGCATTTGCAAGCTGCAGGTCCTACCTCCAGTATATGCATATGAGGCATGGCAGGTTCGATTCAGATGACCGTGCTGATTGGTCATTTTTTAACCTATCTCATTCCTTTTGCCATTCAATCAGACCTTTCTCCATGCATATACGTGTCATCATCAAATCTTGCTTGAATACAAGCATTCTTGCCTGTGTGCATGTCTGACATTTAAGACACGTATTGCTGGTGGCTTATCTTTTCTGAGAACAACAGCCATTTTTTCCCATATACATTTCAGTTAACTACCTTTATTCGATTAAAATGCAAACATGTTGCCTTTCAAAAAAAGTTCAACATACCTGCTGACAAGTAACTTTGTTGAACTTATAAAAATACGAGTTGCACATGCTCGTAGGGCAGCAGCAAATTCCATTTAAGACACTGCTATAATGCCCTAGATTTTTCCTTACTGTTTTGGTTGGATTCACATTTTGCCTACTCTCCACTTTCATGCTACAGCTGAGCTATTGGCACACACAAGCCCATCGACTCATACCATGCATGCATGTGTCAGGTGTTGAAGGGTGGAAAGGGGCAGTTTTGATGTCTGCAGATTAAGGGTAAGATGAAGGCCATTTGAGAATAGTGAATTTCACGTCCTCAACTTTGATGTTTTGGGTCTGCTGGCGCTGCGGATCTTAAGCTGTGCCCACACGTTTTTTCTTCTGTATGCTAGGTTTTACTCTTAAAACAACTTAAAAATGGTGACTGGAAAAGTTTTGGCTGCAACATAGTCACATTTTTAACATTACACTTACAGTGCCCCTATAATTGTGGAATATCTCATTCACTTTCATTGCCCATGGGGTTTTAAATCTAAGAGCAACCTCACCTATGAAGCAATCTGCGAATGATTGTATTCATTGCATTTATAGACTAAAACCTGTCATTTATATTGCATCTTGTTTCTCGGGGTGCAAACATCTTGCAATTATTGGTGATGGTGTAGTTAAATAGTTTTCAGACCCATTGCTGCTGCCATGCTCTAGGGGTGATTTGTGTGATGAAGGATGGGAGTAGTGTCAGTTGTCAACAAATAGGTGTGTCTCGATTAGCCGATGCAGGTTTGCTCATGCGTGAGGCCGTTTTTTAAACACACCAAAGTCATTATGCATATTGATGTTTGCAATGGTTTAAATAGCAGAACACTGATGTCCAACTATCATTTAGCCCCTATTTTGTATGCGACATTTGACACACTAGAAGATACTAGAACAGACATGTTTGCCACTCCATTCGGAAATGTAGGTGGTCGTGTTTAGGGCTGTGTAGGACTTGGCCCTGTTTGGCTAAAGTTCCCTAAACCTTTTGCTTTCCCCCTCGACCTTTTTCTGACATGGTGTTGCCAACTTAGATGCTTTGGGCACTTTGCCACTGCTGATCAGTGTCAAAGTGCAAGTGCTCCCTGTATAAAGTATAATGGTAATTGGTTGTCCATGATTGGTATATTTGCCTTACTAGTAAAGTCCCTAGTAAAGTGCACTATGTGTGCCAGGGCTGGTAATGCAAATGCTACTAGTAGGCCTGCAGCACTAATTGTGCCACCCATACCAGTAGCCTTAAAGAGGGAACTCAGGCCTGCCATTGCAGTGCCTGTGCGCGGTTTGTTAAACTGCCATGTTGTTCTGACAAGTGCACCCACTTGCCAGACCTTACCCTTCCCTTTCTATGCACATCAGACACCCCTATGGTAGGTCCAAGGTATCCCCTGGGCAGGGTGCAGTGCATGTGAAATGTAGGACATGTACTAAGGTGTGTACCATGTCCTCACAGTGAAATAATCTCCATTTAGTTTTTCACTGTGGAAAGGCCAACTTGCCCATAGGACAGAATGGGGAGGCTGTGTAATATGTTTTTCAGCCTATATTCCCAACGGATTAAGAGGGAGAAGTGAACTTTAGTGTGCCTGAACTCACAATTTAATAACACATCTTTTTATGAAAGTGTTTTTTGCATTATGTGTTTGGAAGCCACTATTTTAGAAGTGGCTGGGTTTTTGTGCTCTAACATTTCTGTGTGTCTCTGCCTGGTTGTGAATTGACTGTCTGGATTTGAAAGCAATAGGATCTGGGGAATGTCTTGACCCAGGGGAGGAGGTGAGACAGCAACAGGCTGACCTGCATCTGGAGTGTAGGGGGAGGAGTAGCCCCTAGAGGTGAAGAGGCCTGGGTTGCTGCCATAAAACAATTGTCCCATCTCCTGCTGAGTGATTGAGAATTTAGACCCCCACTAATCAAAGGAAGAAGGTGTCACTGGCAGGGAGGCACCCAGAACTGGTTTGAACAGGGGTCAGTGCCCCCCTGAACACAAAGACCTCAAAGCCATTGAGGGGTATAACTATGAGAGCTGAAGTCCCTGAACTTTGGAGAATGGCTTGATCAAGATTGAACAAGACTGGAGCTACTTCGTGGTCAAGCGGAACCTCTGCCAAGGAAGATACAACTGAAGAGATTGAAGGAAAGGACTGACCCTTGCTGTGTGTTCTGGGGCTTTCCTGCAGTTTGCTGTTTTAACCAAGGAAAGGCTAAAGGGATTTTGCTGTGTGCTGTGGCCCCCTGCTTGAAAGGACTTTGTTTTGCTGTGTCCTGAAGTAACTTATCCCCAAGGGCCCCAGGTGAGCTGGCTCCCTGTTGCGGAAACTCAGGAACACAAAAGTTTCCAGGAGAGTCTCAGTGATGCTGTGTGCGTGTGCTTTTTGCAGCCTGAACCCTTCGTTTGGATCGTCCTGTTATCGTGTGCACCGGAATCCAAGTGAGTCTCAGCGACACTGTGTGCTTTGTGCAGCCTGAGACCTTCGTGAGGATTGCCTTGTTAACATACACACCCGGAGTCCAAGTGAGTCTCAGTGACGCTGTGTGAGTATGCTTTGTGAAGCCTGAGACCTTCGGGAGGATTGCCTTGCTAACGTGCACACCTGGAGTCCAATTGAGTCTCAGCGACGCTATGTGCGTGTGCTTTGTGCAGCCTGAGACCTTCGTGAGGATTGCCTTGTTATTGTGCACCTGGAGTTAAAGTGAGTCTCAGCGATGCTGTGTGCGTGTGCCCTGTGGCAGCCTGAGATCTTCGTAGCAGTAGCGGCCCAGACGAGCAGCCCTGGAGGAGCTGAGCCGCTGGCCCGAGCCCACCATTGCCAATTCACAAAGATTGCATCGTAGGCCCAAGTCGCTGGAAGAGGAGAGGAGAGTGAGGTCGCATCCCCCAGGTAACGTGTGTCGACACCTGGGGCGGGGTGCAGGCTCGGAGGGAGATGCTCTCGCCCTCTCTCTCATTCCAGCTGTGCGAGCCTCTGCTTCGGCTCGTATCGCGGCCCGTACTGGCCAAGGGAGTGGCAGTACCGGGGCCGGAGTGCGGAGCTGCACCCTTGTTATACCATACCCGTGTTGGGGGCAGAGGCTGACTGCGAGTTAGCACGAGTTGCAGAGACTGCCTAAGGCACCGTGATCGGTGCTGGAGTGTATTACGCATTACCTTATTTCTGCATAACAAACTACCTGATTAGTGTACTACGCATGGTATTATTTCTGCATAATGAACTACCTGATTGTCGTATAACGTATCCCATTGTTTCTGCATAACAAACTACCTGATTAGCGTATTACACATTGCATTATTCCTGCATAACGAACTACCTGATTAGTGTATTACGCATTGCATTATTTCTGCATAACGAAGTACCTGGTTGTTGTGTTACGCATTGCATTATCTCTACATTGCAAAGTGCCTGATTGTTGCGTTACGCATTACATTGCACAGTGCCTGATTGTTGCGTTACGCATTGCATTTCTTTTTCCATTGCAAAGTGCCTGATTCTAGCATTCCGAACTGCATAACATGGTATTAGGACTACAGTGGAATGTTTAGAAGTCACCAGAACTTACAAGGGCTGGCTGGCCTAACAACCAGCCCGGAGGAATATTACACATACTCATATGTTGGATTTATATCGTGTGGTCTTATGGTATATCTTTTTATATAAAATGTATACTCGTTTTTATAAAACTCGTGTGGAGTCCATTTGTGGTGTCATCATTGGGTTGCTGTGAGCGTAGTTGCAAATACTTTATACATTTGCCTTGAAGATAAGCCTGGCTGCTCATGCCAAGCTACCAAGGGGATGAGCGGGGGCTATCTGAGAAGGTGTCCTTCTTTTCCCTGACGTGGAATTGCGGGCCCCTATTTGGCCTAAGGTACCTCCCTCAGCCAACCAGGGATCCCGGGTCTAACAGGCTGTGATACGTAGAATTACATTCTGTGGAGCCCTGCAGTATATGACCTTCTTTGGTAGTGTGTTAAATGTTAAATATGTTGTTCTGGCTATACCTGGGCAGCAGAGAGCTCAGCTTGGCAAGTAGAGTTTGTTTTGCTGTGTAAATATTAAAGGTATTTTCCTTTGATATTTTTAAAGGTCAGTACCAACACTGGCTGAAGCAGTTGATTGTTCCCCAATGGTTGGGGGGATGGAATGATTTCCAGATATTTTTTCCCCATTTTCCCCCATCACTAGCCAGTCTCTGTAGTTCAGGATTCATTCTAATCATGAGAATAAGCACTTGTGTTTCTGTAGTACAAACTTGAGTTCATTGATGAACCAGGAAGCACAAACCTTCTCACTAGATAAACAGCAACTAACTGCATGGTAAAGGTGGGTAGCAGGGTGACATGACACTACTGTGGCACCAGTGTAGGAATTTACAGTATTGTTTGAGTCTAGAAGGGCTCAAGTTCCATGTCTTTGCTGCACGTTTGGATAGTCTGGTTAAAGATCTTTAGGGGCTGAATGAGGGTTAAAAAAATAGATGTTGTTCAAAATTCAAGAATAGCAGCTGTCCTTTGGATCCAGTAAGTGTTAGGTGGCTTGAGGCAGTGGTTGTTTTTAATTTTTTTTTTATTTTTTAAATCAATTGAGCTTTCAGTCTATGTTGTTGACTGTGTTTATCAAAGAGATGTTCTAGATAAAGTAAATTTTATTTTGATCAATAGCATGATCATATACATAAAAATATTTCACAATACGTACAAATTTCATATTAAAGCATAAGAATCAGTTAAAAAGCAAAAATCAACTTCATACTCCTTTACATGCATAATTCAATTTAAACTTGGAGCATACATTTAAGGAATTGATATCAGTTTCATACTCCCCAACGTTGTTCTAATATAAAAATAAAATAAGAGCTTGATAAATACTTTAAAATCATGTATCATTAAAATTTGATAAGAGGATGAAAAGGGAAAAAAGACCAGAGCTATCAGGTTGAGTCACAATCATCAATTGACATTACCGGCCGTCAGTGAGGCCTTGGTACTTGATTCCCCAATAGAGTAGACTAAAAGTTAACATGCATGCCCGAACTTCCAAAGACTGTTTAAGTGTTGTTTTTAATTTTGTCACTGCTGCGATAATTTACTTTACTGATGCCTGGGGGCCCGGCCGGCAGGGTGACTTTGATTCCATGGCGGTAGTTGCCGGGGGGGGGCAGAATTGGTGGGGGAGGGTGGCTTAGAGGCCCTGCCCTGGTCACGTACGTACATTGTTGTGCAACTTGTTGGTAACTTTTGGTTTCGTTTGTTGGGCAGCAGAGACAGTTTGAGGCACTGTGCGCCTTCGTGTGCCATTTTTAACAATTCTATTCATAAAGGTAGAAGGACGAGTAAACACCAATCTCCATGTTAAACGAATAAGCAGCAGTTTGTCTTTCAAGCGTCTACGTAAAGACGCCGTTGGTTTGATGATCAGCCCTATTACCTTTTACCTCATTAATGAATCCCATATTGGACATTTTTGTATCGGGCTGCTGCACCTGTTGGTATTAGTGGGCTTTGCAATTTTAACAGGCCTGCAAGAACTGCGTTTGTTAACGTGTAAACACTTAATATTGCAGTGCATCAATTAGCGAGGGGTACTCCCGGAGAAAGAAACGCAGCAAAATATGCATTTCAAAGTCAGGCCAGACTGTTTCACGCTAGTCTGCAGGTCATACGACCTGTTATATTAGAGCTTCGCAGGGCCGGACTGAAAACCAAAGGCAGTCCTGGCAGAAAACGTTCAAAGCAGCCCTCTTTTCCTCCCATAAAATATTTCCATCCATAAACTCCGTCCCCCTCTATCGCTTATCGGACATGCCCAATGGGATAAATGGCCAATCAGGCCCTCAGGCTTAGTTCAGAGTAATCCACAGGGGAGGGGGGAAGAAGTGTAGTGGGGGAAACCTGAAGTTGATAAGGAGGTGATGGGTAGGGGAGTGTACGGCTGTGGATAAGGCCTATGAGGCATTCAAGCCAGACTTTCTTTTGTTAGATAACAGAGGAGATACCCTTTGCAGAATCATTAGTCAATTGGTTAAAAGCACTATATAGAGCAACCGTTTAAAAGTACCCACTCTGAGTCACAAACATGTATAACATTCGCCCATATTTACAATGTTTAGTGTTTTTTTATGCTTTTTATCCATCTTACTTGTTTCAGTATACACAAGAATCAAATATCACTCTTTATTATAGTTCTAACATGTGGCAAATCGTATTGTTATATATTCCACAATTTCAGCTTACGAGAAACGTATCTTGTAGTATTACAAAACCGGGCTTCATTATAGTTCAGTAGACTAAGGAGATTGGAAAACAGGTGTACCTTTCTCAAGGCTTTGAGAGCCAATCTTTATTGGTTTTACACTATGTAGATCAGTTTCATTTGGGCAAACAATTTACAACTTGTGTTCAGCTGTAGCTCACAAGCCTAGATCCTAACCAAACAAAACGTAAATTCCTCAAGCTGTGAAAATGCAATTACCGTTTTATTTCTTTAGGTTCGGTACTACTAATAGATTGGACGTAAATTCCTAGGGAAGCACGCTGCACCCACCCCAAGACACACACAAAATAAATCAAAGAAACTTGTTGGATTAATTAAGGAAGTATTAAAAGTAGGGAAAGGCCCTAAAAATGTGTGCCACTTCAAACAACATGCAATTAACCTGCACACCTGTCAGACGCATCACGAAGGCTACAATCTTACATTCACCGCCCATCTCCTACACCATACTAGATTAAAAATCTAAAAAGAGCCTCCTCCAACCTCTCACAGAATAGGATGCATCTCTGACAACCAGGCTGTCTAAACAAAAAGTTCTCTCCCTCGCTCACATCAGTCATCAATGTAGAATACACCACACTCGTGTGAGAGGCCAATGAAGGGGAACATGTAAAGATGTGCTGAGGGCCAACGTGCTATTATTATTGGGGTAAGAGATGCTGCTTGCCTGTGAGAAATTAGCAGTGGGAGGACTCAGGTTCTTTTCAAATTCTAGGGAGAACTGCCCTGGTCTTTTTTTGAAATATGCAGAGCCAGATTGAGAGATCAGTGGTGATGTGAGGGAAAGGGCCTGTTGATGTGGGCAATGAGTGGGGAAAGCTATGTGGTGAAAAAGGAAACAGAACTGTTAGTGGAAGTAAACGAGGTATGTTTGTGAATGCTGAAAAGGATCGAAAATGTAACAGAAGACATATGGAATTTCTTAACTGATAAATAATTCAATCGTATTGCTTAGTTAACCTTCCTGCTTCCTCAAGTTTGCTTGAAAATGCATCATTTGTCCACTCTTTTCTCAAAAAAACCTGTAGGTTGTTTGGGCTCGCTCGGTACGCTTGCTCACTTTGTGTAGTATGACAATAAGTTTACGCCTCGCCACTTTCAAATATCACCAGCCGCCACTGGTGATTTGGTGGCTTTCCTCCTTATTTTTGCGTTTGGCCCACCCAGAAGCATTGTAGTGCCCACAGTTTTCTGATAGAATGAGTTGAATCCATCCACTACAAACGTGAGGGACCGTATTTTTCAAGTTTCGCCTGCAAAATCTCTTGTAATGAAAACAAAAATCTTAAAAGGTGCTTAGTACCGGAAGCTCCTCCTGGTCTCCGGCTTTCCCCTGGGTTTTGGAGTCTTTGTTCATTACATGGAGTTCGGGCAGAGTACTGCTGCCTGTGGCCACTGTTCTTCCACCGGCCACTGATAGACTCTATTTTAATTCTCTTGAGTGAGAAGTTTACATCAGTTCGTGCAGACACTTTTTAGTTAGCTTTTGACAGATAACTCCAATGGACGAGATGAAGCAAACCTAACATGATTCTTCAATTACTGCTAGTTAGGGTTGCGTTAATCCACATTGCAGAAGGCTGAAATTGCTTCCAGCATATCAACAAGCATGCATATACTGCTTCTGTTTCTTCTAGCACACCATCCATGATTGTATGCACACAGTTGGTTTTGTGTGGAGTTGGGGAGGGAGAAAGGATACCAACATGTTTGCAGTTGAGTATGTTGTGGGTAAGGATGGGGTTAAGCTAGTGAGGATTGGTTGGCTCCATAACGTCAGTTTGGATCTTAGTTACTTATTTACTAAAGTTTGACACACATTGACATTTTGACATTTATTACACTCTTTTTATTATGCAGTATTAATTTTTATGTACGTTTATTAGCATTTTCAAAAACTAAATAGAGATAATTAAGCAGTTCATGGAGAGTCACTGTTAACATAAGCGTAGCAAGTGGGCAGATACAAAGACACAAAGGTACATGCTATATAATTTCCCCTTTAAGAGTCTGCAGTGTGGCCATTTCTTTCAAGCTCAGCCAATTATCTACTTCAAACATTGTTGATATCTCTAACTTCACCAGATTGTATTCGATCTTCTGTGCATGATGTTTCGATAAGATCTTTCTCCCTTACAAGGACGTGAGACCCGTCTCTGTGGGACCACCCGTGGTAATCTTTGATTTAGACTGGAGGAAGGACACCTGAACAAACTTCCGTTTAACATATTTTGCCATTTCTGGGGACAAACCCTGGCACACAAGGAGACATTGTGCACTCAAACATATGAATGTTGCATTTGGTAACTTTCTCATAAACAACCACCCAGACTTCTGCTCTTATGGGCATTCCCTGTTATAAGAAATTGTATTATTATTTCGGGTGGGTGACTACTAAGCCTGGGCAAAGCACTACGCTACGCTCGCGTAGTTTGCGAAGTTTGCGCTACTTCGCACTACGCAAATTGCACGTAGCACATTGCGAACACGCGTAGCGTAGTGTTGCGTAGTGCTGCGGTCATTTTTTGCTTGCTCGCGGTCCTCAACGTCAAGTTGGCGACCGCGAGCAAGCAAAATGACATCCCGGCGAGATTCCCAACGCGAGGAGGGCAGGTTTCTCATTGCGAGGGGTCGCGTATGCTCGCGACCGCTCGCGATGAGAAACTACCAGTTCGCGTTGAGAAAGTTGCCGCTCGAGTAAAAATCTACTCGAGCAGCAGAAAACTACAGCTCGCACTGTGCAAGATGCCATTTTCAATGATTGCACAGTGCCGGTTGCTTGTCCGCACTGTGCAATCATTGAAAACAACATCTTGCACAGTGCGAACATGTTACTATACAGTTCGCGAAGTGCTACGCGTAGCTCGCGTAGTGCGAACTTCACTTTGCGTAGCTTCGCGAAGTGCTACTTCGCGAACTACGCCCACCCTTAGTGACTACCCACTTAAAGGAATAATCACAACCTTGGTCTGGGTTATCCCTCAAAGTCGCTAAATTAACCTGAGATCAACCAACCTGGTAGCCATGGCACACAGTAGACAGGCTAAACAGGCTTAACGTAGGGCAACGTGTAATTGAATTATGCTTTACCAAAGCAGTAATAAAGTAAAAATGCAAAACAATAAAAATCCCATACCAAATTAAAACAAGCATTTGCAATGCAATAGGTCTCGCATTTACGCAAGTTTAAGCTATTGGCATTGTAAATGACAATGCCTTTTATTTAGGTTTTAAAAACCAGAACAAAAATAAAAGGCGTTCTCATTTACGTCGATAGCTCAAACTCGTGTAATTGTGAGACCTATTGCATTGCAAATGCTTGTTTTATAGACTCAACATGCCACATTTCCGCCCATTCAGACCGACATTAAACATAGCAAACTTTATAGTTGGTGCTGAATGTGGCTGAATGTAGCACAAGATACAGAGCTACCGACTTTGGGACTGGAGACCACGGTTCAAGTCTCGTGTCGGCTCTCCTCTCCTTTATGTAACAAATTAAATACTAATTCAAATTAAACAACATGAAATGAAACAATGCATATTTGTAAACAGTTGAACTTGCTGAAGCTGAGTCACTTGGGTAAACAAAAGCCGTTAATGAATGCCTGCCATGGCATGAGGAAGCATTATGATGGGATGGCCAAGGAAAGGATGGGCTGCATTCCCAAATGAGAGGAGGAGCCATTGCGATGCGAAGGAGCATAAGGGGTTGAGATAGATGCCTGCTGGGACGACCAAAAAAACAATTTGTGAAATCGTCAGAAGGTGGGAACACACAGTGAATGGAGGGATACACCAATGAAATGCCACCATTTCAGAATACCACAGGTACCAGCCAATGGCAATTTATGGACGTGCCACAAACTAACATAAGAGATAACAACAGGTCTTGCAGACAGCATAACTCAAATTTGGCAATTCAGCGGAACCTGAGGTTCCTTCCAAAAAAAGTCCCAAAAAGAATTGAAAAAGTTTTGCCCTGTTTTGCCTACTACTGAGAGTCCCTACACTGGTTACTAGTCAAAACACAGATACACTTTAAAGGAGTTTGCCTAATGCAAAAAGGAAAATACAATCTGTTCAAATTATGTAAAGCCCTTAGAATCTTTTTTTTCACTCGGTAACTGATTCAGGTATATACATACAGCTTCTACCTTTTCCATAAACATGCCCTTTACAAGAACAAATAAATTAAGACAAGCATACTTTAGTCCAGGGCACAAGACAGGGTACATGCAGATACACGGCGTCCACCCACTATTTTCACAGAGTGAACGCTGTCCACCGCGCCAAGAAGTTGGGCCCCACAGAAATATGCTGAACTTGTCCGGGTGTAACTTTCAGACGTAGGGACAGATTCCATATTCAGTAGCGCCTGCACGTTGTCTGCTTTCCATTCCCGGCAGCAACGTGCAGGCAGAGAGAGGGCCTTTTTTATTCCCACTACCAGCTGGGCAAAAGATTTAGGCCGAAGTTGAGAGGCCATCAGGCCTGGAACCTCACACTTAAATGAAAATACAGCAGAGGGGAAACAAAAGCTTGCACCTTGTTATAACTTCACAGGTACTTAAGAGAGGCATGCTTTTGATTTTGTTCAGTCCATGCATATAAGTGCGTGCACTGTAACAATGTCAGATGTGTTGGTTTGTCCCAATATTTACACAAATATCAATTTAAATAGCACTATTTCATTTCTTTTTACAGAGCTACTCAACCCAATCAAGGGTGTTGGAGCGCTTTACATAACATAACATACACATTATACATTGACAATAAATCATTTAAGTCTGTAAATTAATGTACAAGGTGTGTTACATGAGACAGTGAGGGTTACAAGGTGTAGGAGTCACATGTCCATATCTCACTGTGCTACATTAGAAGAATTTAACCCTGGGCGGAAAACTATGCTACGCTCGCGGAGTGTGCGTAGTGAGCGAAACTACGCGCTACGCGAATCGCACGTAGCACAGTGCAAAAACGCATAGCGTAGCAGGCATATTTTGCTCGCTCGCGGTCCTCAACGTCAAGTTGGCGACCGCGAGCAAGCAAAATCAACATCCTGGCGAGACTTTTTCCTCGTTCGCGATTGGCAACATCAAGTTGCAGATCGCGAGCGTGGAAAATAAACCTCCTGGCGAGATTCTCAACGCGGGTAGGTCAGGTTTCTCATTGCGGGTGGTCGAGTATGCTCCCGACCACTTGCGATGAGAAACTACCAGTCCGTGTTGAGAAAGCTGCCGCTCGAGTACAAATCTACTCGAGCGGCAGAAAACGACCTCTTGCACTGTGCATGATGCCATTCGCAATGATTGCACAGTGCGGACAAGCATCCGACACTGTGCAATCATTGTGATCCGCATTTCCCTACCGCACTACGCAGTTCGCGTAGCGCGACGTAGTGCAAAGTGCACTTCGCGTAGCTTAGCGCGACTACGCGAACTATGCCCAGGGTTAGAAGAATTACAGTTTACGAACTGCAAGTAACAAAAGGATCTCTGTGCTGAAAGCAGTAAACCACTTACCTATCTTCATAAAATAAAAATCTGTCATCTGCATGTTACATGTTTGCTTTGCAAGAGAGACATTAACCTTCTATACTACTTTGATCTGGGAGTACACAAAACACAGATCTCTCCAGCAAAAGCATTAATCTCCAGAGTTATTTTACCATTATTACTACTCCATGAGATTTACTGGGCACACAAGGATCGCTGCAGTAGATGCTTTAACCCCATAATATATTTGAAAAATGCAGATTTTGCAGCCAATTCAGCAGAACAGATCTACTACCATGTTTCTCCTTGTTGCCAACTTCTTTGTGGTAGTATTTTAAAAGACATAAATGCATTAGTTGAGCCCAGATTTTGTGTTGGGTTTGTGGCATTTTTGTGGAACAATCCAGACCCAAAATCTAATTTCTTAAATCTCATAATGCGCTTAAATGTACTCATGATATATATGATAAACATATTTGGGAGGTCTTAATATCTGGTGTCACTTCTTGTGATGTCACATCCAGCGATAACACATGCGATGTCACGTGTCGTGAAGTCATGCCCTGTGATGGCATGTGAGACAAAAAGGGTACAAAGTTCCTCAGGTCAGTGAAGAAAAAGTTGTGATTTCAGCAAAAAATGTCGTATGTCATGGATAGGGGGAAACCCTTTAGTTGGAACTAGGGCCCTCACACACCCAGCAAGCTAGGTGTCATGCTTCATCATTTGAGCCTGCCCCTCGTCAGGTCGGCGCTGCAATTCCTGACGGGCTCCCAATAATGGGGCTCTTTGGCGGGGATGTGATGGCATGTGCCATGATGTCTCCTGCATACTGCCTAACTTGGTTAGTTCCCCCACATCTTTTTTTTAGGACTTGTGCCCTGCTTTAGTCCTGTTAGACTTGGCATCTTTTGGTGTGTTTCCCCTGTCTTTTTGCCTTCTGACCTTCCAGTTTTGACTTTGTTTTTGCTGGTTTAGTGTCTGTGCGCACAATTTCACTGCTATTCAGTGTTAAAGTGCAAGTGCTCCTGTTGTCAATTGTTATTATGGATTGGTGTTTCCATGATTGGCTGATTTGATTTACTAGTCAGTCCCTAGTACAATGTATTGTGTGTGCTCAGGGCCTGTAAATCAAATGCTGCTAGTGGGCTGCAGCACGGATTGTGCCACCCACACAAGCAGCCTGTAAATGTAACTCTGGCTTGCCATTGCAGAGGCCGTGTGCAGTCTGGTACTGCCATGACGACTTAGCAATTTTACTCACTTGCCAGGCCCTAAGCTTCCCTTTTCTTATATATCAGTCACCCCTAAGGTAGGCCCAAGGTACCCCTGTGGGCAGGGTGCAGTGTATGTGAAAGGTAGTGCCCTGGTGTGTATGGCATGTCCTGATAGTGAATTACTACCAAGTTCGTTTTTCACTATTGCAAGGCTAACTGTCCCCATAGGACAAAATGGGGAGTTTGTTTATTACATCTTATAAACATAACTACGCCTGGTAACAAGATAGTAAAATAGAGTTTAGTATGCCTGAACTCAGAATCTAAATATGCATCTTTTAGTGAAGATGATTTTTACATTCTGTGTTTGAAAATACCACTTTTAGAAAGTAGGTATTTTCTTGCTTAGCCATCCGGTGTGCCTCTGCTGGGTTTGTGGATTGACTGTCTGGCTTTGGGATGACAGGGGCTGGGGAGGAGCAGTGGCTCCAGAGAGCCTAGGTGGGTCAGGGATGGGCTGAATAGACCTGGGCTGCATGTAGAGTAGGGGAATGAGATTTCCTTTCATCTGAATGGGCCCAGTCTGCCTCTGACAATGTTGTTTCCTCCTCCTGCCAGGAAGCTGCACCAGAGAGGACAGAACTGGTTCTGGTTGGACACAGACACTCTCTGTCCCCAGAGAACAAAGGATTTTGGGCTATAAAAAGTGGGGCCCAAACCCATTAATTTTAGAATCAATCATTTTTATTTCGTGGAATGCCAGAGCAATGTACACAGCCCCATTAATTTTAGAACTCTTTTGGAATCAAGAAAACTGTCAAAAAGAAGAGTTGGCGAAGCTGTGAGGAGGGACTACCACTTTGATGTGTGCTTTGCTGTGTTGGCCTGCAGTGGCTGCTTCAGTCTTGGGCTGTGAAAGGACTGGACTGAACTTTCTGCAATTTCTTTTTTTTTAGTTTCTCCAAGGGCTTCAGGTAGAGCGTGCCTCCTGTTCAAGAAGTCTCAGGAACAGTGAAGACGTCAAGTTCTTTTGCCATCAGCACTGGGGACTGTGTGTTTTGTGCTGCAACAGAATAAAAGCAACCCAACGCCATCTACGACGCCGCTGCAGACGCCGCTGCCGACTCCATGTCCTGAAGGCACCGCAGAGGGCACCGCCGCAATGCCGCACCGCAACCCTGGTCTTACCAACAATGTCACCTGATGCCACCACAGAGCTGCTGCTTGCTCCGCGGCCTGTGGGCACCGCACTACGCACCGCCTCGCTTCATGTCGTCGCCCTGGTATCCCCGACGCCGCCGCTCCATGCCGACATCGATGCCACTGCTTGCACCGTGGTTCGAGGGCACCGCTGGTAAGTTACACAGTGCACTGTCCTCATCCCGCTTCGCAGCCTTTGCCTACCGACGCTGCCACCATCGACTTCAGTTCGTCAGCCGACTACAGCGCTTCACCAACGACAAAGCTGCTGCTTGCACCATGAACTGCCAGCACCGCGACGAGCACCGCACCACTTCGCCCCGCAACCCTGGTCTCACCGAAGCCGCTGGACAACCGCCAGCAAGCCACTACCTGCACCGCGACCTGAGGGCACTGTACGCCGCACCGCAGCCCTGATGCCGGCGCTCCCGACATCAACCATGAGTAGTTCGATCTGCAACGCGTGTGACATCAAAGGCCCGACGACTCCTGCACTGACCTCCAGAACCAATTCCTGCGGTCGCCGTGCTTTCGGGGCTCATTGAGAGGACGCAGACGCCCTGTTTTTCTAAAGGTACTGTTTTGTGGGTCTTCCCGACACCGTAGCTGGCCCGCGACGCTGCGGTCAGCCAGAATTGTTTGGATTTGTTGTTCACGACGCCGTGATAGCCCCAGACGGAGCTATCGACTTCAAGGAACTTTATTTCAAGTCTATTTTGATTACTGAAGATTTCTAAGTACTGCATTGTGGATTTTTATAGTTTTTGCTCTTGTTTTTGGGATATTTTTCTAAACTGGTGTGGTGTCCTTTTGTAGTGCTTTCACTGTGTTACTTTTGGTGATGTGCAAATGCTTTACACACTGCCTCTAAGATAAGCCTGACTGCTCGTGCCAAGCTACCAAGGAGGTGAGCAGGGGTTATTTTAGGAGTGTAACTCCAGTATCCTGACTAGAAGGAAGGGTCCCTACTTGTACAAAGGTGCAAACCCTTGCCAACTAGAGACCCCCATTTTCTAACAAGTTTAGATAACTAGATGTAGGCTTCTAGAATGAAGAGACCAAATACTAAACAATCAGGGAAAACACCCATTCCATTAAAGTCAAGGGCTTCATGTGACTTCACTTCCTGTGAGACAGCTTTCTGCAATGACATGGCACACTGCCTATGCTAATTTGAACCCCAGTGGTATGCCCACACATTGTGTTAAATCATCGTCCTGCCATCAGCCCTCTCCCATCCTCACACCCCAGGAAATAATAGCATTCTAACTAAGTCTCTAAGGAATATAAAACAAAAGAAATCTGCTTATATTTAAAGAAATATATATTTTTGAAAAAGAGGGGACCCCTACATTACCAATAGGATTGCTATACGTAGGGAATGTTAATAGATTTAAGAAGAGATTATAGCAACCTATAATCTCTTCTTAAATCTATATTTAAAGAAACAGCATACAAAGACAAATACGAAATAGAAAACTGAAGTGACTACTGTGAACATTCTAAATCAAGAACGAACTTAGACATGTGATGAGGGATCACTTTGGTTTCCCATACTTCCTGATTCCCTGCAGACGCCGAGTAGGGGCGCTGCTGATTGGAGGCATAGGAGGCGGGGAACGGGGCTGTGATTGGGCGGGCTGCCTAAGTAATGGCATTTAACACAGGCTTAAGGCAAGCCCGTCTGCGCCCGGATCGGGCTCAAGGCCAGCCCCCCTGGTTCCGGACCACCAGACCTGATTAGATATTCGCCAAGCATGCTTAGAAGCTTGGACCCAGAGGGAGGGAAAGCCTGTTGTCCGAGGTTTTCACCTAGTATGAGGCCTGGAGAGCTGGCAGATTCATGCATTTTCTGTCTTTTTTACCTGATATCCTGGCCTACTCTAGCAAGCTTCCTTTCCCTATCAAGGAGGTGGAGGGCTTTTCAAAGCCAGATGTAGCTGCCCCCCCCCCCCCTGAAATGCCTATTGCTAAACGCCAGGTCACTGGTCAAACATAGCCTGGAGTATAGTTTACTTTTGGAGGATCTCCAAATCTTGATGGCCTTTATTACTGAGGCATGGACTGATAACACCTCAGGCCCTGATATTGTAAAGGCCCTGCCGGCCAGCTTTGTGTGCCATACGTTAGACCATCCCGCCAGAAGGGGGGGAGGACTCGCTGTTATTTATCATAATAGCCTTGAGCCCTCTTTCTCCATAGCCTCTAATAAAACTTGTGAAGCATTGTCCATCAGTGTCCGCCTCTCCCCCCACAACACTTTTAAAGCAATGTTAATTTATCGTCCTCCAGGACCCAGAGGCTTGTTTCTGGATTCGCTTGGCGCCCTGCTGGAAGAAGGGTTATGTGTAAACACCTTCACAATTATGGGAGATTTTAATTTTAATTTGGAAGATGCCTTGGACACAGATACTGAAAGACTTATGGATATTATGGGAGGATGTGAGCTTGACCAAAGGGTGGTAGGTCTGTCACATATTGCCGGGCATACGATAGACGGCATTTTTTCCAACAATTCCGGCCTGGATTTGTTGGAGATTCTACCACTCATGTGGTCAGATCATGCAGCTATCATTTTTACGCTCTCCCAGGGAGGCCAATGTCTAGCTAGGCCTAAGCCCAGGGAAAAGATTTCAGTCTGGGCATGGAAAGATGTAAATGGGGTGGAGATGGAGAACTTCCTGACACTGAATATTCCTAGCTTTCCTGCTAATGTAGATATGGCAGAGGAGACGTACTCAAGATGGATTGAGAGCGCGTGTGACAAATTTGCGCCAATAACACTTTTCACCCCGAGGCGAGCTCAGTCCTGGCCCCTTGGTTCTCAGGTTTACTGCAGAAACACAAAACAGACTGTAAGAGGCTTGAGAGGATTTGGAGGAAGGGGTACTGCCCTAACAAATAAAGAAAAGAATAAAGAAAGCCTCAGCATCTACAAGAAATTGATATCGGAGGCAAAAAAGGCTACTTCATGGAGCAGATACAGAAGGCCAACTCATCCTCGAGAGAATTGTTCAGGACCATTACAAAACTGACTATCCCGACTAAGCCCAGCTCTCATAGTAGCCCGGCCTTGTGTGAGTCACTTGCCTCCTTCTTTAGGAATAAGGTGGAAGGGATCTTCTCCTCCTTTTCCAATGCCCAAGGGTATGGGGGAAAGCAGCAAATAGCACCAAATCAAAGCCGGGAGTGCCATCGGACAGATTAGAGTATTTTAGTCACTTACAGTCCACGGAGGTCTTAAACTTATTGCGCGTGGCTCGGTCGGGATCTCCCAATGATCCTTGCCTGGTTGCGGTACTTAAGATCTGTTCTGAGGTCATTGCATCCACACTTACCCATGTTCAATTTGATTATTAACATGGGTGAGTATCCTAAGAGGTGGAAAACGGCTTCGGTACTTCCATTGAAAAAAAACCCAACTTGGATGGAAATGACCCTAATAGCTATAGACCAATATCACGACTCCCGCTCCCGGCCAAACTACTAGAGAAGGCTATTAACCAGCAACTTAGCACCTTGACCCCACGCAGTTTGGGTTCCGTGCAGGGCATAGCACGGAGCTCGCTCTTATTAAAGCCACTGAGGAGGTTAGAGCGGCTGTGGACCAGGGAGGAGTAGCTATTCTGATTCTGTTGGACCTGTCGGCAGCCTTCGACACGGTCCACCATGGGGTGTTGATGGACCGGTTGTCGGGGGCTGGGGTGGAGGGCTCGGCTTGGAGCCTCCTGAATTCCTTTTTGGCCGACAGAATACAGACAGTTGACTTGGGATCGGATAAATCTGAGCCTTTTGCCCTCCCTTGCGGGGTGCCACAGGGGTCCTCCCTGAGTCCAACGCTCTTCAATATCTATGTCAGCCCACTTGCGGCCGTGATAAGATCCTTTGGACTCCAACTTACATCGTATGCAGATGATACACTAATTGTGTTATCCGTACAACGAGGGTCCCAAGTGGACATGGCAGCAAGATGCCACGATTGTTTGAAAATCGTGGCCGGCTGGATGGCCTCCAATTGCTTTAAATTAAACTCCAGAAAAACCGAGGTCATCATGTTTGGGAACAACCCTAACATATGGACTCCCGATATGTGGCCTGAAGCATTGGGAAAGCTACCTGACCCCACAGGGAAAGCAAAAAATCTGGTTGTTATTGTGGACCAAAATCTTGATTTCGGGGACCAGGTAAGTGGAGTTGTCTCATCCTGTTTCCATATCCTTAGGATATTAAGGAAAATAAAATATTTTCTGCCAGCAGATGGATTCAGGACAGCAGTCCCTGCCCTAATTTTGTCGCGTTTGGACTACTGCAATAGCCTGTACCAGAATTTGAAGAAAAAACAAATACAGGCTGCAGTTGGTTCAAAACGCGATTTGGGAAAAAGGGGGTGGTGATGGACAGAGTTTCTGAATGATGCAGAATACTCTTACCAAGTCAAGAGATCATGGTTTTAATCCATCACCGTTTTTTAGCTCACTGCACCATCCCAGCTCAGAACCTGGCTACATGCAAATTAGTCTGTACCTGTCCCAGTGCATGATGGGAACAGGGCAAACCAAACTACCAAGCCAATTCTTATACTGGGAAGGAAACAAGCTTCCGGGGACCGGTTTCTGGCATCACAGCCTTCGTCGGCCCGGCTTGCCTGAATCCTGATGGTGCAATGAGCAAGGGACTCACGTCTGAGCATACCCTCCCACACTGAGTGTGGATAAAATCTATTTGGGAAAAAGGGGGTGGTGATGGACAGAGTTTCTGAATGATGCAGAATACTCTTACCAAGTCAAGAGATCATGGTTTTAATCCATCACCGTTTTTTAGCTCACTGCACCATCCCAGCTCAGAACCTGGCTACATGCAAATTAGTCTGTACCTGTCCCAGTGCATGATGGGAACAGGGCAAACCAAACTACCAAGCCAATTCTTATACTGGGAAGGAAACAAGCTTCCGGGGACCGGTTTCTGGCATCACAGCCTTCGTCGGCCCGGCTTGCCTGAATCCTGATGGTGCAATGAGCAAGGGACTCACGTCTGAGCATACCCTCCCACACTGAGTGTGGATAAAATCGATTTGGGAAAAAGGGGGTGGTGATGGACAGAGTTTCTGAATGATGCAGAATACTCTTACCAAGTCAAGAGATCATGGTTTTAATCCATCACCGTTTTTTAGCTCACTGCACCATCCCAGCTCAGAACCTGGCTACATGCAAATTAGTCTGTACCTGTCCCAGTGCATGATGGGAACAGGGCAAACCAAACTACCAAGCCAATTCTTATACTGGGAAGGAAACAAGCTTCCGGGGACCGGTTTCTGGCATCACAGCCTTCGTCGGCCCGGCTTGCCTGAATCCTGATGGTGCAATGAGCAAGGGACTCACGTCTGAGCATACCCTCCCACACTGAGTGTGGATAAAATCGATTTGGGAAAAAGGGGGTGGTGATGGACAGAGTTTCTGAATGATGCAGAATACTCTTACCAAGTCAAGAGATCATGGTTTTAATCCATCACCGTTTTTTAGCTCACTGCACCATCCCAGCTCAGAACCTGGCTACATGCAAATTAGTCTGTACCTGTCCCAGTGCATGATGGGAACAGGGCAAACCAAACTACCAAGCCATTTCTTATACTGGGAAGGAAACAAGCTTCCGGGGACCGGTTTCTGGCATCACAGCCTTCGTCGGCCCGGCTTGCCTGAATCCTGATGGTGCAATGAGCAAGGGACTCACGTCTGAGCATACCCTCCCACACTGAGTGTGGATAAAATCGATTTGGGAAAAAGGGGGTGGTGATGGACAGAGTTTCTGAATGATGCAGAATACTCTTACCAAGTCAAGAGATCATGGTTTTAATCCATCACCGTTTTTTAGCTCACTGCACCATCCCAGCTCAGAACCTGGCTACATGCAAATTAGTCTGTACCTGTCCCAGTGCATGATGGGAACAGGGCAAACCAAACTACCAAGCCAATTCTTATACTGGGAAGGAAACAAGCTTCCAAACGTTCAAAACGCGGCAGCGAGACTGCTGACAGGAACCCCCAGATACGCCTCTGTACGAGAGGGTCTCAGGCCACTGGCTGCCTGTAACAAGACATGCGCAATTCAAAGCCCTATGCACGGTCTTTAAAGCTTTGACGGGCAGTGGCCCAGAGTTTTTAAGTAAGTGCTTTAAGTGGTATGTACCGGGAAGAGCGCTTTGCTCGGCCGAAGGCAGACTAGTGGTGGTGCCACGAATAAAAAAGGCCAGATGGGGAGGAAACAGTTTTGCCTTTTGTGCAGCAAAAGCCTGGAACAGCCTGCCGGGACATCTCAGGAATGCCTCGGAGCTCCTCTCTTTTATAAAGGGGCTCAAGACCTGGTTATTTTTGGAGTATATCCCCGCTTTCTT
Organism: Triturus cristatus; assembly: GCF_964204655.1. Classification (NCBI taxonomy): domain Eukaryota; kingdom Metazoa; phylum Chordata; class Amphibia; order Caudata; family Salamandridae; genus Triturus; species Triturus cristatus. The sequence goes on from NC_140589.1 coordinate 889,395,226, forward strand.
CTCAGGAGTCAGTAGATAGCGCCAGGACGCCCTTGAGCATAAGGGCGCTTTATAAGCTCCTAAATAAATAAATGAATATAATTTATAAGCTTGGCAGCTATGCGGTCGTGCACGGGGTAGAGATTAAATGAAGGGATAGGTTGGGAGATGAGGGGGGGTCGGACGTTTGTCCTCATCTCGACACTGTAACGATAATAGGAAAAGTTACAGTAAAACAACTATTTGGGGATATGCAGACATTTACAAACACAAGGGGGCGAATCCAGCGGTGTGTGTAACACGTGAGACTTCCCAAACCAATTTCTTGGGGGTGGAGCAGGTCATGGGCGGGCAACAACGTAATATCTTCAACAAAAGAGCCCCCTGGCACTCAATATCTGTAGGAATCAAAGTAGATTACTGAATATTTATGTATCTTCGTTTCAAAGTCCTCTTAAACCTTATCATTCAGTTAATTTCGAAAAATACTGGACGTCGCAACATTCTGAATGGTGAAAGGTACTGAAACATGCCACATGGACTGCGATTATCAGTGTCTGTGCCCAAGTAAGAGCTCCGGTTACCTACCGGATAGAAGATAGGTGGCTGCAGGAGGAAGCTGACCGGGACAGTCTCCTTTGCTCTCTTGACTGTCACCCACATAGCCCTCGGCTAGTGCCACTGTGTTCTTTGCTGGCGCACCAGGATGACCTGATCGGCGGCTAAAGTTAGCAGCAGCAGCTGCTGTAAGTCACATGAGCGGGTCACGTTGCCTCGAAAAGCATAATTAAATACAAAAAAATACAAGCATTTGCAATGCAATAGGTCTCTCATTTACGCGGGTTTAAGCTATTGGCATTGTAAATGACAATGCCTTTTATTTATGTTTTAAAACCCAAAACAAAAATAAAAGGCATTATCATTTACAATGCCAATAGCTCAAACTTGCGTGATTGCGAGACCTATTGCATTGCAAATGCTTGCTTTAAAAAATCAACATGCCAGATTTCCACCCATTCAGACCGCCTTTAAACATAGCAAACTTTAAAGGTGGTACTGAATGTGGCTGAATGTAGCACAACATACAGAGCCGCGAATTTGCGACTAGAGACCACGGTTCGAGTCTTGGTGTTGGCTCTCCCCTCCTTGATGTAACAAATTAAATGCTAATTCAATTTAAGCAACATGAAATGAAACAATGCTGTATTTGTAAATAGTTGAACTTACTCGGGTAAACAAAAGCTGTTCAAAGCTGACACACTCGGGTAAACAAAAGCTGTTAATGAATGCAGTGTCTTGGGGAAGCATTATGATGGGATGTGCGGCATTCCCAGATGGAATGCAGGAGGAAGGGCCATCACGATGCGAAGGAGCATGAGGAGTTGAGATAGACGTCTGCAGGGACGACCAAAAGAAACAATTTGTGAAATCGCCAAGGGGCGGGAACAGACAGACAATGGAGGGACAAACACCAATGGAATGCCACCATTTCAGAATGCCACAGGTACCAGCCAATGGCAATTCATGGACGTGCCACAAACTAACATAAGAGATAACAACAGGTCTTGCAGACAGCGCATGCACTGTCTAGGCTCAACCAACATTTTTTTAATAAACAAAATGACACCAAAATGACAAAAATTCTATTTTGGGAACCGGGAACAGGTAGTGTGCAGGCCTGGAAAATGTTTAGCACCTACTAGTCCCATCTGGCAGTAAACTTGGGCAGGAAAGGAACAGGTGTTCGGTTTATTCAGAAGGTGAATGAGCAATAAAGATGCCATTAAATCTTGTTTTTATCTTGACACATTTGCTGTCTATTCAAGGAAAGAGGTCAAATGTCAGTTTGTCTATTAACTAATTGCTGCTTGGAAAATTAGGTTTATTTTTCTCTCTCTTACTACAGTTGGAGGTTTTTGTCAAGTGAGCTGACTGAACATGTCAGTTATTTTCTCTAACACATAACCTTTAAATAAATATCCTGTACATTAATATTACAAATATTTCAAAATATATCAGGAATGCAAAAGCACATTCTTTTTTAATTCAGAAGTGTGATGCAAACAAAAAGTTAAATAGGAGCAAAACAAATCAGAACATTTTACTTGGTGATGTGCAAATGACAAATATTTGCAGAAACTTTATTTCCAAACATTGTACACTATATCATTTTAAAACCACGTCTGTAACACATTTAGTGGCTATTTCAGTGTAAAATCTGCTGATTACAAATGACAGCGTGCTACCACTTCATGCTTTAGTTATGTATTTATTAAAAGTGATAGTTTTTAAACAGGATTTGAGATACATCCCTTCCCCCGCCCTGATAAAAATGCTGTTAATAAACTAAGAGACAATTCAGGGGTCATGTGTCTCCAATATGTGGCTAGATTTGTATTATATATGGAAAGAAAGTTTAATCTATTATACCCAAACAAAAAAAGACATGCTCATACATTTGAAGGTTCTCTCATATGTGATAATGAAGACAATGGCGGGTCAATTAATTGAATTATTTACCCACAATCACATCATTTGAAACAAGTTTAGGGGTCAAGAGCATTACAAATAGGTTGAGTAGATTATTTAAGTCACAAGACCTGCAGGTCTAGTAAAATTGTTATGATTTTTCGAGGACTGGTGTGAAAGAGCGCCAAAAAGCACAAAGTGCCAAAGATAGTCGTATACTCTAACCTGGTTCATCTTGGTCAAAGATTTCAACTTCTGACTTAGTCCTGTAAGTCCCTATCCACCACATGAGTATACTTTCAAAGCCCTCCAGGACCTCAGAAGAGACACTTAGAGACTCATAGGGTGTCAGGCCAGCATCAATTTACATTTGCCACTTGTCAGTTCAGTACTTCCATGACATAACAGGAGGTCAACCTTATGACCCTTGGAGTCCACTTCTTTGTCTTGGTTACTAGAGGGGCAGAGCCAGTCCTTCTGGGCTCCTTTCATCGCAGGTCACAGACAGCAAGTCTGTCCTCTCCTGATATTCTGTAGGCCCAGAAAGTGTTCAAAGTGGGTGCCTGGAAATGCCATTGGCTGGTGGGTGGTATTGACCCCTGGCATGCCCTAACCTATGGGTCAAACCTTCCTGGGACAAACCATACCCACTTTGGGCATTTTCAAGATGTCTAAAGTTTTCAGCCACACTCAACTTGAACTCTGAGCTATAGGGGTGTTTGTGGGGAGAGAACTATGGCATCCTAGTGTCTTACCACATCTAACACTAAAATCCAGTTTGAGGAGCCACTGTACCCACAATAAACCTAAAAACAGAAGTCTGGTAGTACAGAAGCAGAGTCCTTCAGCAACCAGACAGTGGATCTACTGTAATTGTTTTGGCATCCTTTTCTCTCCCCTTTCAAGTGTGCCACAAATTTTATATGTGAACCCAGCAGACCTGTCAAGCAGGATTTGACTCGTAAGCAGGATTTGTCAAATTCAGGTCAGTCTATTTTCTTTTTTTACTCCTGGGAGGCATTTCATGCATATTCACGTATATTGAAGGCTAATTACTAGCTGGAAAAGGCTAAAGAGCCAATGCAAATTAGACTTCAATAACTTGAGGCAGGTAAAAGCTTAACGTTCTAAAAGTTACTTTTTCTTAATATACATTAAACATCTTACTTCACCATTGAATTGGATTTTTAATAACTATTAGAAATAGTTGTTTCCCAGCTGGTTCCATTCGCAAGATAAGGCATTAGGATTTTAGGTTGTACTCTGATTTTCTGCATGGGACAGAGAAAAATACCATGCACCCTGCCTTGTGGGCCTCAAGGCCTACATTGGGGTGACATATGTTTTATTTTTTAAAGGAAGCTTTTGATCTGACAAAAGGGTTTATTTTGACAGATCGATTCCAGTTGTTACACTGCTACAGCTAGGCTACAATGGAAGGTTTAAAGCCATATTTGCACTGCCACTGTAGAGGATGACACAATAGGTTCTGCAGTCCACTAGTGGCATTTAACTTCCAGGCCTTGGTTTCACTTTGTACCATATACCAATTAGAAGTATGCCTATTCAACCATGTTTAAAGGGGAGCCCAGGCACTTTATACCAGTTAGCAGGGACAAAGTGCACAGAGTTCTAAAGCAGTGGCGGCTGGTGACATTTGAAAGTGGCAGGGCGTAAACTTATTGTCGTACTGCACAATGGTGAGCAAGCGTATCGAGCGAGCCCGAACAACCTACAGATTTTTTTGAGAATAGAGTAGACAAATTATGCATTTTCAAGCAAACTTGAGGAAGCAGGAAGGTTAATAAAGCAATACGATTGAATTATTTATCAGTTAAGAAATTCCATATGTCTTCTGTTACAGTTTCGACCCTTTTCAGCATTCACAAACATACCTTGTTTACTTCCACTGACTAACAGTTCTGTTTCCTTTTTCACCACATAGCTTTTCCCACTCATTGCCCACATCAACAGGCCCTTTCCCTCACATCACCGCTGTTCTCTCAATCCGGCTCTGCATATTTAAAAAAAACACCAGGGCAGTTCCCCCTAGAATTTGAAAAGAACCCGAGTCCTCCCACTTCTTTTTTATCACAGGCAAGCAGCATCTCTTACCCCTATAATAATAGCACGTTGGCCCTCAGCACATCTTTACATGTTCCCCTTCATTGGCCTCTCACACGAGTGTGGTGTATTCTACATTGATGACTGATGTGAGCGAGGGAGAGAACTTTTTGTTTAGACAGCCTGGTTGTCAGAGATGCATCCTATTCTGTGAGAGGTTGGAGGAGGCTCTTTTTAGATTTTTAATCTAGTATGGTGTAGGAGATGGGCGGTGAATGTAAGATTGTAGCCTTCGTGATGCGTCTGACAGGTGTGCAGGTTAATTGCATGTTGTTTGAAGTGGCGCACATTTTTAGGGCCTTTCCCTAATTTTTGTGCTTCCTTAATTAATCCAACAAGTGTCTTTGATTTATTTTGTGTGTGTCTTGGTGTGGGTGCAGCGTGATTCCCTAGGAATTTACGTCTAATCTATCAGTAGTACCGAAACTAAAGAAATAAAACGGTAATTGCATTTTCACAGCTTGAGGAATATACGTTTTGTTTGGTTAGGATCTAGGTTTGTGAGCCACAGCTGAACACAAGTTGTAAATTGTTTGCCCAAATGAAACTGATCTACATAGTGTAAAACCACTAAAGATTGGGGCTTAAAGCCTTGAGAAAGGTACACCTGTCTTCCAATCTCCTTAGTCTACTGAACTATAATGAAGCCCGGTTTTGTAATACTACAAGGTACGTTTCTCAAAAGCTGAAATTGTGGAATATATAACAATATGAGTTGCCACATGTTAGAACTATAATAAAGAGTGATATTTGATTCTCGTGTATACTGAAACAAGTAAGATGGATAAAAAGCATAAAAAACACTAAACATTGTAAATATGGGCGAATGTTATACATGTTCGTGAATCAGAGTGAATACTTTTAACGGTTGCTCTATATAGTGCTTTCAACCAATTGACTAATGATTCTGCAAAGAGTATCTCCTCTGTTATCTAACAAAAGAAAGTCACGCTTGAATGCCTCATAGGCCTTATCCACAGCCGTACACTCCCCTACCCATCACCTCCTTATCAACTTCAGGTTTCCCCCACTACATTTCTTCCCCCCTCTCCTGTCGATTACTCTGAACTAAGCCTGAGGGCCTGATTGGCCATTTATCCCATTGGGCATGTCCGATAAGCGATAGAGGGGGACGGAGTTTATGGATGGAAATATTTTATGGGAGGAAAAGAGGGCTGCTTTGAACGTTTTCTGCCAGGACTGCTTTTGGTTTTCAGTCCGGCCCTGCGAAGCTCTAATATAACAGGTCGTATGACCTGCAGACTAGCGTGAAACAGTCTGGCCTGACTTTGAAATGCATATTTTGCAGCGTGTCTTTCTACGGGATTAGCCCTCGCTAATAGAGGCACTGCGATATTAAGTGTTTACATGTTAACAAACGCAGTTCTTGCAGGCCTGTTAAAATTGCAAAGACCACTAATACCAACAGGTGCAGCAGCCCGATACAAAAATTTCCAATATGGGATTCATTAATGAGGTAAAAGGTAATAGGGCTGATCATCAAACCAACTGCGTCTTTACGTAGACGCTTGAAAGACAAACTGCTGCTTATTTGTTTAACATGGGGATTGGTGTTTGCTCGTCCTTCTACCTTTATGAATATAAGAATGGCATACGAAGGCGCACAGGGCCTCAAACTGTCTCTGCTGCCCAACAAACGAAACCAAAAGTTACCAACAAGTTGCGCAACAATGTATGTACGCCACCAGGGCAAGTCCTCTAAGCCACCCCCTCCCACCAATCCTTCCCCCCCCGGTAACTACCGCCACGGAATCAAAGTCACCCTGCCGGCCTGGCCCCCAGGCATCAGTAAAGTAAATTATCGCAGCAGTGACAAAATTAAAAACAACACTTAAACAGTCTTTGGAAGTTCGGGCATGCATGTTAACTTTTAGTCTACTCTGAGGGCAGCACCGGGAGCCAGGGAATGCGTGTTTCCTTTCAGCTTGTGCCTGGGCCCCTGTCTGCACGTTTGAGTCCAACTTGCACTGGGTGTATATGTAACATACACTAACAAGCGCCAAGGCCTCTAAAGCCACCCCCACCACCCCCCAACTGCCGCCACAGAATCAAAGTGTCACTCTGCCGGCCGGGCCCGCAGGGGTCAGTAAAGTAAATTATCGGATTCGCAGCAGTGATAAAATTTAAAACAACACTTAAACAGTGCAGTGCCCCTATAATTAAGAGGTTGTTGTGGGTGGTGGCGGGTCGCTTCTCGCTTTCACTTACCTGTGTGTTACCGACGTGATGACCTCGATGTTCTCAAGCCGGGCTCCTCCTCGTGACCAAGAGGACTGCAGTGCACAACGTGGCAATAGCAATGAGAGCACGCACAAGCCACGATCAAGGAAGCCAAAACTGGAAAATACTGCATTTGGTCTTTGGACTCCTCCCCCAGACCCCAGCAAACCAATCACTTGAAAACAACAACTGTTGCTGGGTCTGGTGGAAGAGGCAAAGGCCACTGCCACACCCCCACAAACTCTAAGCCTGCCGGACTGCCCAGCCCCCGGCCATTGGAATTAATGGAGGGCCTCCAACTCCTCCCTGTGCCAAGGGAATAACGCCCAAAATCGAAATGCTATTCTGCAAGTGTGACACAGGCTGGACCCACCAGTGTGTCGTCACTGCCCTGCTTTCTGGCTCCAGGTCGAAGAAATCTTCGCCCAGCCAAAAGCATATGCAGAGCAAAGGCCATCCCCCCACCCCCTAAAGAAAACCCCTAATTTGCACATGTTTGTTCACCAAGCACGAGCAGCCAGCACAATTTATTGCTAGGTGCTCAGTGTTTGCCATCAGACAATTATTTTTAGTTCCCCAGGGTGGCAGGGCGACGCTCATCTCGCCTGTGTACACCAGCGGCCCCTGTTCTAAAGTCTTCAAAATATAAGGTCCAACAAAATGTGAAAAAGTGAGGATGACCACGCAGAAAAGGTGGATCACCTACCCCTAATATACGGTTACAGGTACTTGTATTGTAGTGAGTTCTCTCTGAATACGTACAGGCATTGTTAAGTTAGCATAACCACGTTAGATGTTAGAAAGCCATCTTTTTGCTTTTGCACACGGCACTGCGTTTACATGTTATTTCTTAAAACAAACTGCTGACTCGAGACTTGCTTCACACAAGAGCAATCTGTTGTTACCATCCCAAGCTCTGCGCAGCGACCTTGGTCTGTACATGGTGTGACAAACAGTCTGGGTTATTACACAATGCATGTTTTTCACTCTAGGTTGATCGGCCCACTATTTAGCCATAACACACGCGCAGCTGCAAATGCCTGAAAATTAGTGCTTTTAGTATCACAGACATCATGTTTATTATTCAGACCGAAGACGAGCCTTCCTGCGAGAAGACTCCTGATGCTCCTGTGATGTGATTTCACTAAGCTGATCTTTGAGGTATGGGGTCCCCTATTCAAGCCTAAGAGACCTTCTATTAGCATAATAATAATATTAGCTTCTTAGTAAAGGGAAGGTGGTAGTATCCACTGTCATTATAATATGATCACCCCTTTTATATTCTATGGTATTGTAACTATGTTGCTGGTTTTGATATTAATCATTTGTCTGCTTGTATTAGCCAAAGTACTGCATCTTAGGACACGTGGTCTATAAAAATAAACCCCTTTTATTTACAACGTGTCTCTGTTGATTATTGTTGTGGACTGATGTGAGAATAATATACGAACAGGTATTTCCGATTCCCACCATTCCTGAGTATGTACTGAGTCGCTTGTTCTGGGTTGTCTATTCATTGGGACCGCCGAGCTAAATCTCGGATAACGAATGGGACACTTATGCTAGCCGGATACTGGGTTCTGGGTTCTGAGGTGAGTTTCTGGTACACCACAATTCACTGAGGTCCTGGGGTTCTTCGCATAGTTCTGTGTATCAGCAGAATCCCTGCAACATGGCGCCCAACGTGGGGCCATGAGATTCCATTGCGGTCTATGCCCCAGCCACAGCCCCAATATCCCATGCGTCGTGAAGCTAGACCTCACGTCGCGGCGATCCTTGAACAATTGGAATATCAGGGTGTAATTGAAACATGTGTGTCCCCTATGAATAACCCTTTATTCACTGTGACGAAGCCTGACGGCTCGTACCGTTTAGTTTTGGATTACCGGCACCTAAACTCCCATTGCCGGACCTGCGCGGTACAAAATACACATAGCTCGGCTCTAGTCGACAGTCTCGTGCGTAAACGGTTTAAAACGACACTTGACATTTCCAATGGCTTTTTTAGCCATAACCTGTCCACACTGAGTAGCCAGTGGACAGCGTTTACTTCGGGCGGAAAACAAAAACAGTTTACAAGATTAGCCATGGGCTACAAAAATAGCCCTGGCGTCTTTTCCGCTCGCGTGGTTTCTCTCTTAGAAAGAATAGACCCCGAGGCATACTCCTATGTTGACGATATCTACCTCACGGATGACGAGCTGTTGCCGCATCTGTCTCGAGTCGACAATATTGTAGTGAGTTTTGCTGACTATGGCTACAAATTCAATTTTGCGAAGTCTCACATCGCGGAATATACAGTGTTGTTTTTGGGCTACGAGCTCAATAATGAAGGTAAGGGGTTAGCTCCCCACTTTCTGGAGAAGTGCGCATGCTTGAGTGCGCCAACGACACTAAAGAAATTACAATCTCTGCTGGGCTTTCTGAATTTCGGCCGTACGTACATTCCTGATTATGCCCAGCGTATCAAGCCGCTTTACGCCTTGGTACAACCCACATTTTCGAAGTCTAGCTGGCAGCTGGAACATTCTAAAATTTTACAGTCTTTACAGGCTGACCTTCTTGCTTCACAATATTTGCTGACACGTGATAACCGCACCAACCTGGTAATAAGAATAGTGCCAGGCGCCGTGGGTTTCACGTATTTGACGTTTAATGAGGGCGATACAGTCCCCATTGCGTACAAATCCCACTTGTACACCTCTGCTGAATTACGTTTTTCCGCGGTCGAAAAAGTTCTGACTGCTGTACAGATGGCGATCCTTAAAGAACGCGCACTGTCACATGGGAAACAGATTCTGGTTGTAACACCCTATCTATCCTTAGAAGCGGTGACAAAGGCAAGTGTACCAAATTCTAAAGCTTTGCATCCTCGGTGGATACAATGGGCCACAACACTGACGTCGCCAGACGTCACCTACATCTTTGATGCCTCATTACAGACTCAAGAGTTCTTGCAGTATGAATTCGTTCATCCGGCTCCTCTGTCTTTGCGCCCGCTCGAAGAATACCATTGTGTCATATACACTGACGGGTCTGCGCAGCCCGCAATTGGATCAAAGCACGCCTACTCAGCGGCTTGCGCAATTGTCGTAGGTACTTTCGTAAATGGTGAATTCCAATCTGATGCAGTGCATACGCAGTCATTGGGCGATTGTACCGCGCAATTGGCGGAGCTTCGGGCTCTAGTGCTTGCACTGGAGTTTGCTGATCCCCGAGTCACTACTCTAATTGTGAGTGATTCTTTCTACTGTGTCCAGTCCTATAATGACAATTTACACTTCTGGTCTCAGAATGATTATCGAGACACAAAAGGTGGCACAATTAAGCATAAAACGCTTTGGGTTCGAGTGGCAGACTTTAAAGAACGTCTCCCACTCGTGAATGTAATTCACACTCTTGGTCACCAACGACTTGGTGTCCATGCTGTCGGCAACAGCTTGGCTGACGAGGCAGCAAAAACAGCAGTGGCTACATACTTAGTGGCAGCAGTAACCAGATCAAAGAGTAAGATTGATGATGACATCTTGGCAGCTATTGCTGCTACAGAAAAGGGAGGCGATTACCCAAAGGGTTTTCCTTCTCGTTACATTTACCATTTAAGTCCTGATAATGTCCCATTAGTGAGGATTAACGACGTTGGTGACAGAATTATTCCCAACGCGGACTGCAGACCCGCACTGATTCTGGCTGCTCATGAGGGGTTGGCGTCAGCCCACGCCAGAGTGTCAGCCACTATATCTCTGCTACAACAACGTTACTGGTGGTTTGGTTTATATAAACAAGCGCGCGCTTATGTTCTTGATTGTGACATTTGCCAACAGATTAAACATTCTACTGTTGCGCGCCCATCACAAACGCAGTTGTACATATCCAATAAACCATTTGGTTGTGTTTATTTGGATCACTGCGGTCCTTTTTCTTCAGATACTGCGTACAAGTACATCTTGGTTGCAGTGGATTCGTGCACGCGTTTTCTGTGGGTATGGCCACAAAGGAGTGCTGACTCGCGGACTGTCATCAGAGATTTGCGTGTCTTTGTGGGAACCTTTGCGTGTGGTACCTTCCATTCTGATCAGGGCCCTGCGTTCGCCTCTAAGGCTTACAAGGAGGCTATGAGAAATTTGGGGGTCCTAGTCAAATTTTCGTCCCCCTACCGACCTGAGGGTAATAGTGTGGTGGAGCGAATGAACCGTGACTTAAAGCAATCATTGACAGCCCGTGTTTTAGGCACAGGCCGGAACTGGCTAGCCCATTTGTATAACGTTCAACGTGCACTTAATAATCTCCCTAGAAGGTCTCTGGGTGGGCGGACCCCGTACATGATGCTCTTCGGAATCAGAATGTTTGTACCAGACCTTGATGGTCTAGACATGGCGGCGTCGACCGCACCCTTTGACGTAGATGATCACTGTGCTGTTTTACAGACTCTACAAGAAGCCAGAGACACTCTATCGAAGGAACACTTGCCCTCCACATCTGAAGTTGAAGTTCAGGTTCCGGTAGTCGGCTGGCTACCCCGAGTTGGAGATCTGGTCCGTGAGAAGGTGGAGAACAAGAAGGAGTTCGGCCCCTCTTATCGTGCACCAGTTCCAGTGCTTGGAGTGCAGGGTACAAGAACAGTCATTTTACCTCCACTTCCTGGTCGCAAAGAAAACAGGTACATCTCTATTGACAATGTCAAACTTCAGCGAGTGGCCGATACTTCTTAGCATGACTCCAGCAGTTTCATGCCAGACGATGCAAAGAAATTCAATGTTGACTCTTGCTTCTAACACCTTGCCTGATGTTGCCATCGAGATGCAATCGGTTACTGATCCCTTGTTGATACCATCGGCTGGTGGTTTGCCCGAAGAGACTGAGTATGCTTATCCTACACGTGGTCCCTCGCCTGTTTTACAATCTACGGCGCTTGGACAGTCCCGTTTCTCCTTTGACACTAACTCGTTGTCCTCAAGCCCCCCATCGAACATTGCTGTTTTTTTCAGCTGGTTTAAGAGACATTTTTTGATTGCCCCTTGGACATACATTTGGCTGTTGCTTTTCAGTATTTTTTTGTTTATGTCCATTGGATTCGTGATAGTTTTTTTCCGTCTTGTGGATGGCCACTATCTGAGTGAGAGATCGACAATTAGACTTATCAATGGAACTTTGGCCCCCCACTCCTCGTCCCACATCATGAAGAGGGACCAGACTTTTGTGAATATTACTGCCTGGCCCGTCTTGGATGGAATCGCATGGGATGCTGTTAAATTCCAAATTCATGGGCCTACAGAGGTCATTAATGTACCTAATGTATTTCGTGTTTCTATGGGTGATGTGGTTAGGCAGAACATACGTTCTGATGATTGGGATGTACACGCCATTGAATCACTGTTTTCTGATTTGAAATATTATGCCGCTTTTGATGCTGAAGATTTATACGAAAATGCGGCTAATTATGCGGAACAGTATTGTTTTCAACATTATGGCAATCATTTCCTGCATAAAGCAAATACATTTAGAAATTTTGTAAATTTTACCCAATGGGAACACTGTCCTACTCCCGAATTCGGAAGTTCACAAACACTAGTTAACAAGTACTCATATTTTTCGGATTTCAGTGTTTCCAACCCGGCAGCGTTTTATTTTAAGTTGCTGCCTGAGTCTGCCGCAAAGGTTAGACTGACACACACGAAGCTACTTTATTCTAAGTCCTTTATGGACGAGTTGTCAATCAAAGGTTATGATGTATGGAAGGCTACTATTGATCTAAAGTCGGTTTGGGGTTCCAAGCCGTGGCAGGTACAGGGTACAGAGGCTTTACATCGTGCCTGTCTTATACCAAATCATATTTTATTTTTAAATTCATCCATCTTCCAAACCACCTGTTTTGGATTGGCTACTTCTAAAAAATTAAAGTCACCTTCTGTGCCGGATCTGGGCGCTTATCCCAATTGGGATAACCACACAGATCTGTCCCTTGCTGCTTTGCAATCCTTAGTTTCAAATACATCTTTCAATATTTCGAAAGTTAATAGTGAGGGTTGGTTAATTTGGCAAAGCAGTTCAGATTTCTGTCAACGACGTTTTCTGGGACTGAAACCGGGGTATACTCAGGAACGCGTAGACCCTCGGTTTGAGTCGTCACATACTGTAACTACATACTCTGTGGGCAAGTTATGTCAATCTTGGCTGCAACATTCCACTTTGGCGTCTGTCAAAGTTCATTTATCACAATTACATGACAAAATAGATTTGAATGATTTTGTTAAGGGTCCTGTGGGTGGCAGAACCAAGAGGTGGGCGTATGCTATTTACAACGAAGTCTGGAAGTTGTCACAGATTGAGGCGGCTTCCAGATTGAGGGCTATTGACCAAGCCAACATGGAAAAGGTTTTAGCCGTTATAGATAACAGCATTAGCACTCTCTCTTCTAGGATTTATACATTAGATAATATTGTTTCATCAGTAGTTGATATTGTGCATGATGATATGTCAGTGTTATATCATGGTCAAAACGAGTTGCGTTCTGTTATGCAGTTTGCATGGACATTACAGACTTTAAAGGCAGGGAGAGTCCCTTGGGACTATCTTAACACTACATCGTTATTCCTTCCCTTTAACCTTACTGACAAGCAGCGATTTATGTCCATGAAGGATGCTACATTTTCATTGTTATATATTGAAAAATTAGAACCATTGCCTTTTTCTGTAGCAGAGATCAATTCGGCTACGTGGTTAGTCCACGGATTGATAACTCTACCTTTTGCGCTTTTTAAGTTTACGTCTTGTATGAAACATTATGCTTTGGGTAGATATGAACAGCTGGGCACCGCTTTCATACATGAGGTTTGGTCCCTCCCCTTTACGTATAGATGTACTAGGGACGGGACTGAGGTTTATTTGAAGGGCGAGGAATGTACCACGTCACCTGACCATTCCTTGGTATGTAGGCACATTCAATTACACGGCGCATGCAATGTACAAGCACCGAACTTAGCATGCATCCTACGGGGTGTCCCAGTGCCTGTGATTACGCCTTCTTTCACACTGCTTGCTAACGGTAGTTATTTGATTTTGAATAGTGAAGCTTGCTGTGGGATGTTAGTGGGAATCCCGTATATTGTAACTGTCTCGCAGAAAGTGGTCTGCTGCAATAATGTTCTCTTTCCACCCCCGCATGGGCGGCTGGATGCTTCCATCTGGCCTTCGATTCCAACCTTGAAAGCAGAGTTCAACAAGTTGAGCAGAATAAGAGCCTTATTGTCCCAAAAAGAGGTGTCTTTGACTTCCTCTCGTGAAACATTCGACCTTCACGTTGCTAATACGCGCACAGAGGTACAGGCGCTTCTGAATACTGACCTCCCCCTGCATTTCGGCTCTTTGATCCAAACTATTTTCAATGCCTCATCCACGACCGGCCTGGCTCATTTTTTTAAACTTGTGGGCTCGGGTCTCGTGACCTCTTTCCAAACTATTTTTGGTGTGGTTCCGGGCTTTTTTCATTCCCTTTTCTCGAGCATCTTTGGAGGTGTTCCGCTGCTTCTGGCGCTGGTGGCAGGTGTGCTGCTTTTCCTTTTCATCCTACGGAATGGCTGCTCCTTCTGTGCCGCACGTGCACCTGTCCCGCCTGCATCTTCTTCGAGATAGGATGCTTGACTTTTATGGAACTCTGCCATTGGCGACCTTAAGCCTGGCATATGGATTATCTTTCCGGTATTGCTACTTCACCTGCGTGCAGCCTGTGCTTCACTGCCTGGATTGTCCCTTTGAATGGCCTTTGGATTTGTGCTTGACCAGCCTGGTGGCTCCGGTGCCGGATTTCGATCGACTAATGAGGCCCTTAGTGTCTCACGAGTTGACCTGTTCTGGTGTCCGGATAATGGCTTGTGGAGCAGCACATGGGATCCTGGGTAATTGGGACATCTCTACAGCTGCCTACAACTTCTTGGCTATGAGCTATTTGGAGGAACATTCCGGATGCCCTCTGATCGTGCTGGAAGCTCCGCTGATTGAAGAACACGTGTGTTCCTTCTCGTTGATGGATTGGATGGCTGAGACTTTCGCTGGCCCTGCAAATGATTTTTTGTTGGAAGCGGTTGCCACATATGCTGCCTATACATTCATGGATTGACTGCACTGTCGTCCTTGGCGCCTGTCGCTCCTGGACAACACCCTGCCGAGGCATTTACCTTTTTCTTTTTTTGCTTTCTCCCTGATGGTTGTTTTGAGTTTTTTTATTTGATTATATTTTTTTTCCGGACACCACAGTTTCCCCTTTTGTTTTTCAATTTTTTCGTTTCAGACTTTAACTCATTCTGACCCTTTGGATTGGTTACGCCTTGTTCTGCTCTGACGAAACTGAACTCTGCGTTCTCTCTTTTCTTGCCTACTAAATAGTGCTTCGATCAAGGGGGCGTGTAGTGAGTTCTCTCTGAATACGTACAGGCATTGTTAAGTTAGCATAACCACGTTAGATGTTAGAAAGCCATCTTTTTGCTTTTGCACACGGCACTGCGTTTACATGTTATTTCTTAAAACAAACTGCTGACTCGAGACTTGCTTCACACAAGAGCAATCTGTTGTTACCATCCCAAGCTCTGCGCAGCGACCTTGGTCTGTACATGGTGTGACAAACAGTCTGGGTTATTACACAATGCATGTTTTTCACTCTAGGTTGATCGGCCCACTATTTAGCCATAACACACGCGCAGCTGCAAATGCCTGAAAATTAGTGCTTTTAGTATCACAGACATCATGTTTATTATTCAGACCGAAGACGAGCCTTCCTGCGAGAAGACTCCTGATGCTCCTGTGATGTGATTTCACTAAGCTGATCTTTGAGGTATGGGGTCCCCTATTCAAGCCTAAGAGACCTTCGATTAGCATAATAATAATATTAGCTTCTTAGTAAAGGGAAGGTGGTAGTATCCACTGTCATTATAATATGATCACCCCTTTTATATTCTATGGTATTGTAACTATGTTGCTGGTTTTGATATTAATCATTTGTCTGCTTGTATTAGCCAAAGTACTGCATCTTAGGACACGTGGTCTATAAAAATAAACCCCTTTTATTTACAACGTGTCTCTGTTGATTATTGTTGTGGACTGATGTGAGAATAATATACGAACAGGTATTTCCGATTCCCACCATTCCTGAGTATGTACTGAGTCGCTTGTTCTGGGTTGTCTATTCATTGGGACCGCCGAGCTAAATCTCGGATAACGAATGGGACACTTATGCTAGCCGGATACTGGGTTCTGGGTTCTGAGGTGAGTTTCTGGTACACCACAATTCACTGAGGTCCTGGGGTTCTTCGCATAGTTCTGTGTATCAGCAGAATCCCTGCAACAGTATTATCAGGGGCTGTCATAGCGTAGTGAGGGGTTCATTTTATTCTTTTTAAATAGAGAAGAGTGTAATAACGTAAACTAAATAAGCTTGAACCATTTGTTGTGGTCAATCACAGCTTTTAGTGGGGTCATGCACTCAAACTTTTTTACATCACTGAGGCTTTGCTTTTTATATCATCATCATTCATCAGAACATTGATCAACATAATTTCAGTGGGGTACCCATCACATTTGCAATATAGTAGTTGCATGAGCGGTATATAGTTATGGCACTTGTTGGGTCCATTTCTGGACTATCAAGTGACATGAATATGAAGTAGTCAGAAAAATTACCAAGCATGAATATCCCACACGTGGAAACAGTGTTATGTCTGCCCTTCATGTGTTTAGGTAGATTTGAAAAGGTCTCAAAGTACATCGAAAACTTCATCCGGAATCAGTCACATATACTTTTATTCACACTATACCAGATTCCCAGTAAAGTCTTTGTTGAAACTTGCATCTCTCCCAGCTCTGTGCCATACAAATGGAGGATCTTTCATCAAAATTTCCACATTATCCTTGCCCTTAAACTCAGCTTTCAGGTTCTTATTCAACGCGGGGTACTACACCACCATATGATGTACTTGCTTGGCCCAGTAATAATGGTGCATGTTGTCTGTGGACTGTCACTCTTCAATGGTTTCATATACCACTGTGACTAACAGACCATAACTCTTTTTCAAAATATTGAGTAGGTGTTTCTGAATACCCTGTTCGGGCTCTGAAGAGAGGGACTTCATAAAACATGCTAACGTTTAGGCAGGATGATCACCTTGCTAATGGTTATCTTTCACATAGTCAACTGAAATAGCTTGCATGATCTCAATTTTCTTTTATCTCACTGGTTACAGGGTCAGTGTTACATGATTAGGTTGCTTCCTCAAAGTGTATGTGATAGTCATTCTCAGGTATTGTAAATTCCAATAGCCCATGGAAGTCATTCCCCTAGGATCAGTGGTTGTAAAGTCACCCATGCTGACTAACAATTTTGATTTTACCCAGCTAATTATTCAAAATCCTGTAGTTGAAAGAAATTGTTCCCTAAGCTGTATTTCAGCTATCAACATACTTGATTGGGGCACTTTAAAAAGGACTTCACATAAAAGATACCAAACTAGACCGGCTACCAAGTGCAACACCCCACTCACTGCCTGTGGTTCTGTTCGCATAGTACCAATAATGTCTCAACCCCAAGCAATACTATAGCGTGGAGGCTTGCGGCAATCCTGCCTCGTTCGCCTGCACAGCGGGGAAAGGTGACTACTACCTACCAATCATATGGGCTGTTGCTTCAATGTGGTCATATAATATCTGTATCCAGGACCCAATCCGTGCTCTTAAACAGCCCTTTAGGTCCAGGTAAGGGAATCAAAAGCTTCTGAGCACCTAAGGATTCTCAAGTTAATCATCATGACTATGTGAAGCCATCTGTTTTGTTTCCCTACCGCGCACAAAACCTATTTGATATTGGTGTACCATCAGAGGGACTATTGGCTAAGCTTTTACAAAATGCCATATTTAATACAACTAGTATTCCATACCACACCATAACATACCACAGCATCCCATACCATAAAATCTAAAGGGTGTGAGTTCTTCATTCGGGATTAGACAGTTCAATAGACATGAGTCATTAGACAGGAGTGAAGAAATATGATCACATAACCCTTCTGGAACTTGATTGGCTTCCCTTGCCGGCCCGCACCATCTTCAACACCAGCTGCATCATTTACAAAGCCATCACAATTAGCACCCTTGGTTATCTTGCAGACAAGCTCACCATCTTTGATGATTCTCGGCACACCTGCAGCCAGGACACCATCAGACTGCAGATCAAGAAGTGTAAAAATTAAAACAAGGCAGTAGTCCTTTTCCATCTGTGCACCCAGGTATCCATAAGGACCACCCTAGTGCTGCACCAGTTTAACAAAGAGTTGAAGACTCACCTCTTTGAAGAACACTACAGCACAATGCATACACCATCCACAACTGAGATTCCTGTTCAATTACTCGTTAACGTTATGCTTGCATTTGATCATGGGCAGTGCTCCACTGCTTTTTGGCTAGGTTTGTGCTCTAGAAATACCATATACATACACACTAGTTGTCGTAGTAAAGGAAAAACATAAGCATTACATCTTTTCAGTTCTTCTTTCTATCCTTTTACGCAGTGGTCAAACACCTTCTGGAAAAGTCAGAGATTTAGCCAGCATCACACATTCTAGGCATATTGCCCTTGGATATATTCTGAATGTCATTTAGAAAGGATTTAGGGACCTGGCACACATGATTATAGCAATCACACTCTTCATACTACTGTTAGACAGCAAATAGCTCACTTTAAGAAGTCCAATCCAATAGTGGAAAGGTGGAACATTTCATCTTATTGACATGCTTACCTATGAAATGGTGTGAAAGAGCCACCTGGCTTAATTCAGTCTCAGATTATATAAATGAACATGTCAGCAGTTTTTTGAAACAGAATCCCCACAGTGATTGTCCATAGATTGAGGAGGCTTCCAGACAGTCCTGAATTTCAGCAGTCAAGGCATACCTCTATGTCGGGTACCACAGGCTTCTTGTGAGCCGATCTGCTGAACGGCACCCACACAGATTTATGTTTCAATCTTTAAGTCATGGGCTAATGTGGGATATCTGTGGCACACTACATCATCACCTTGGTGTGCAGTGAATAATTGGGCAATGATAGCGTGTGCGCATCTCAGAGAAGTTACAAGCTCTAGAGAGATTTGTTTATCAGTTTAAATGTGAGAGACCCGTGGGTCATCTTGAAAATTGCCTTGGGCTAAGCCTTAAATTAAGTGTTCAAATATAGTATAAGCATTTCATTGATGCAAAGACTCTTGAAAAAATCACCTTCTAATAAAAATGTATCCTAGTATGTTGGGATTATAGTACAAGATTGGTAATCTTGGTACAAGAGTGGTGGCCATCTTTAAAAATGCCTAGTGACCCCGCATTAAGTGTTATGTTATATCGTTCATGTGTTCTGAATACTTTTAGATTGTAAAAGCCTCCCCCCATATAAAGGTTCAATCTTATATGTTTCAAGTAGGTTTAGGGAAGTGCTTCATGTTTAAGAAACTAGTAAGACCGAGATACATTGTTTGTCCTAATGATGCTTAGGTTTGACACATATAACTGATGGGAGAGAGAGGTGATTCCTGATCATATTGGTTAAAGGTTTGTGTTACAGGTAGCCCCATTGAATATCATTGTTGAGACCCTCTTTATGGGTCCCCAGTATAAACTTCTATTGCTTTTCAAGCCTATATAGGGTATGTTTATCTGATTGGGGCACTCTTTCAATGACTGTCCATTTGATCTCATCCTGGGAGTGCCCTGTCTGTAGTGTGAAACAAATGTAGTTTGTTTTCCAGATCTTATGTGATGTCAACTGTGATGTTCAATGTTCTGGGTCTCCACTTTTCTACTCATCATTCCTAGGTAACGCAGGTTGCAGGGACACACTATAATTTTTGTTACTGGATGATGGCCCATCACTTATTTAAGTGACCATAAGGTCCCCTGTTTCAAAGTAGCCCGCATTTTTGCAATGCATCGTATGGGTGACATTGTCTAGCAATTTTGTATCTCTTTTGTATGAGAAAAGTCTTTTTTGCAAATCTGTGCTACCTACCTTCCAATTTTCCAATGTTTCTCAGTAACCTTTTTGAGTTTGTTAGACAAAGTGCAAAAAGCAGTGACACATGCATGTCTAACAATGGGTTCTTGTATGTTTGTTTCCAGTAGGGCGTCTCGGTTACTATTACCTGCACGTTTGCATGACTCTTTAATAAATCAGGAGGATAATTTCTAGATCTTAGTTTTTTTTAAAGTGTTTCAGATTGCTTTTCATATGTTGTTAGATTGTACATTTTGATAAACTGTCCAAATGGTAGATTCTTTCTTAGAGCTCATGCGTTAGAGCTGTCAAACAGAAATAATGAGTTTTTGTTTTCAGGTGGCTTAGCAAGTTGCCATTGTCCGCTTTTACCAAGAGGTCGAGAAAAGATATTTCTGTCTGGCTGATGTGTTGTGTAAAACGAAGGTGAGGGTCAGATTGTACAAATATGCCTCAGCCAATGTCTTCCTATCAGATAATGAAAATATTGTTGATGTGTCATCTCCAGATTTTAATGTTTTTTCTGAAGCTATTTAGAACAATTTATACATGATGTGTCTCATAGTTGTGTCTGTAAACACGCACTAGACTTGGTACAAAGGTGCTACCCCATTAACTGCCTCCAGTATCATGATTATGAGTGTCCTCAAATTAAAATATTTTTTTGTGAGGGCTATTTCTGCAAGGGCCATGGCCTGAAAAATTAGGGCTTGATGATTCCAATCTGATTGATGTAATATGCTCTCAATCACGCTTAGTGTCGCCTTTTAGGGGATGTTAGTGAAGTTTGTTTCCACATTTAGGGTGGTCAATAATTCCTTGTCAAGGTCAACAAGCATGCCGTTCAGGATTACAAGCACCTTCTTTGTGTCTTTTATATATGAAGTAATTTCTTCAACATTTGGTCGTAAAAAGTGGTTGCAAAATTGTGATAAATGTTCCAGTATTGATCCAGTACCAGACACTATAGGTCTCCCAGAAAGATATAGAAATAAGGTTCTTTTGCTATTAAATTGCTTCCCTCTTTCTTCCACAGGCACTTTTTACCCCTTCAAATACCATGTTTTCAATTTTGCATTTTGTATCTAATTTCATCTGTTGGATCTCAGTCCTGTAGAATTCTGTAATTGTCCTTGTTACTGAGCAGTCTGAGACATTCCTGCCTATAACGACCTTTGTTTAGAAGAACCATGGGCTGTTGGGAACTTGGTTTTACTACAAAATGTTCCGCGTAGATGGAGATATAGATATCATCTAGAGTAAGATTTTGCCACCAGTTAATGGAAATTATGGCCTTGGACATTTTGCAGTATGCCTTAAGTCAGTTCAGAGCTGGTAAAATGAACCATTGCAGCGTTCCCAAAGTGCCACTGACATGATTGTTTCTTCACTTTTTTTGTATAGGTGAAAGACTACATGTAGTATGGCCCTCGTTGATTGCAGGGTTGTATCGGAGGGCCGTTGGAAAGAGTGTTACCCCTATCGATTTGAGTGTGTGTGTTAAGGTTTGTATGGATATTATTGGATTGTAGGAAAGGCTTTCCTTTACACAGAAGGCAGAGCTGCTACCAATAATATATGGGCTTTCTTTTTCGCATGGTCATGGAATGTTTGGTTGGTAAAAGCCAATTGACCTGACTCAAGAGCTTAGGATGGAGTCTAAGTTGTTAATGTTCGTACTGTAGAGGCATACCTGGATATAACCTTGAAGTATACTGATGTTCATGAACTTAAATTGAATAGTATAAATGGTAGAATTGAACCAAGGATGATGCTGCACATGGCAGGCAGGATTGGGTTCTGGTGGAATCAATGTGCTCAAATGTATGTCTTTCAAAGAGGAATAAGATAAACCATCTCACATCTGTGTGGGAGATGTCCTCCGGGAAGTCAAGAGAAGCAAGAAGAGCCTTGGACTGCACAGTCTCAAAGGCCACAGGAACAGGTCTGTGCAAACTAGTGTGATTGTGGTGAAGGATTGAATATCTTCACTGTTACTGTTTCAGTGTTGCAGAGAGGTGGAACTTGGACAGATAATGTTTGCTCCAGCTCGTGGTGACCGGTTTTGTCATGTAGGTGAAGGTCAACTGCTCTTTCAAAGGCTCTTTCTATGGGAGAAGGTGGGTAATAGGGCAGTAGTTGGAGAGTTCCTTTGAGTCAAGGATTTACTTGAGAGCAAGAAGGATCAGTTCTGCTTGGGGTGAAAATGGGAATGTGCCAGGCTTTTACAGAAAATATTTTGACAAGATAAAAGGGTAAGATGTCCTTTAAATTGGTGGTGGCTTTTACTGATTTGAATTTTGTGTCTAAGGACTGAAGGACTTGGGGCCTCATGTAGGTAGCGAAATACCGGTCGGTAACGGCCGAAATTCGGTAAATATGCCGTTACCGACCGGTATTCAGACAAGTGAGATGTAGGAGTCCAAAAACCACTGTTCGGTAAATATGAGGCGGTAAATACCGAATCATAGTTACCGAATACATAATTAACGAATCGGTAAATATGAAGTGGTAAATATGAAGTGGTAAAAATCAAAATGACATGTAGGAGCACTCGGTAATTAAGAAATCCAAGAAAATCGGTAAATAAGAGTCGGTAATTAACACGGATTGAAAGCAGGTGGTAACCAACAACAGTGCAGCTAAGCAATCCCAAAATGCAACAGCGTGGACACCCTGGCAGCTATGTACGTCATTGCAAGGCGCCTACGTCTACAGGCAGCAGGACTGAGGGTTTGGCGACGGAAGGAACGCATCCACAGACAGCGCATCACACTATTCCAGCTGACTGATGCAGAGATACATGAGAGGCACAGGCTACACCCCGAAACCATCATGGACTCAATCAGGGACCCGCACCCACTCCTGGACCAGCCAATAAGAAGGGCGCACGCCATACCCCCACATGTGCAGGTGCTCTGCAGCCCACATCTGCTGGCATCCGGCATTTCTCAGGTGGTGACAGCTGCGGTGGGTGGTGTATCCCAGAGTTGCCTGTCCCGTTCCTTCAGGAATTTCTACCACCATTATATTGGCTGCATTGATGGGACACACATCCCACTCTGTCCACCAGCTGACACAGAGCACATCTACAGGATCAGGAAGTCCACCCACTCCATCAATGTGCATACCGAATGGAATGATGTTGTGAATGGTCCCGTGGGTGGCAGAACCAAAAGGTGCGCGTATGCTATTTACAACGAGGTCTGCAAGTTGTCGCACAGTGAGGCGGCTTCCAGACTGAGAGCTATTGACCAAGCAAACATGGAGAAGGCCTAAGCCGTTATAGATATTAGCTCTAGCACTCTCACTTCTAGGATTCATACATGAGACAATAGGCACATGCAAGTACACGACGCTTGCAATGTACAAGCCCCGATTTTGGCGTGCGTCCTACGAGGTATCCCAGTGCCTGTGATTACACCTTCTTTCACTGTGCTTGCAAACGGTATTCATTTAATTATGATTAATGAAGTTTGCTGCGGGATGTGAGTGGTAATCCCGTACATAACTGTCTCGCATGAAGTTGTCTGCTGCTATACTGTTCTTTTTCCACCCCCGCATGGGCGGCGGGATGTTTCCATCTGGCCTTCGATTCCAACCTTGAAAGCAGAGTCCAACAAGTTGAGCAGAATAGAGCGCCATTGTCCCACAAAGAGGTGCCTTTGACTTCCTCTCGTGAAATATTTGTCCTTCACGTTGCTACTACGCGCACTGAGGAACAGGCGCCTCTGAATACTGACCTCCCCCTGCATTTCGGCTCTTTGATCCAAAGTATTATCAATGCCTCGTCCACGACCGGCCTGGCTCATTTTTTTTAACATGTGGGGCTCGGGTCTCGTGACCTCTTTCCAAACTATTTTTGGTGTAATTCCGGCATTTGTTCATTCACTGTTCTCGAGCATCTTTGGAGGTGTTCCGCTGCTTCTGGCGCTGGTGGCAGGTGTGCTGCTTTTACTCTTCATACTCCGGAATGGCTGCTCCTTCTGTGCCACACGAGCACCTGTCCCGTCTGCATCTTCTTCGTGATAGGATGCTTGACTTCTATGGTACTTTGCCATTGGCGACTTTGAGCCTGGCTTATGGATTATCCTTCAGGTATTCCTACTTCACCTGCGTACAACCTGTATTACACTGCCTGGATTGTCCCTTTGAATGGCCTCTGGATTTGTGCTTGACCAACATGGTGTCTCCGGTGCCGGATTTCGATCGACTGATGCGGCCCTTAGTGTCTCACGAGTTGTCCTGTTCTGGTGTCCGGATCATGGCGTGTGGAGCGGCGCATGGTATCCTGGGTAATTGGGACATCTCAGCGGCAGCCTACGACTTCTTGTCCATGAGCTATTTGGAGGAACATTCCGGGTGCCCTCTGATTGTGCTGGAGGCTCCGTTGGTTGGAGAACACGTATGTTCCTTTTCTTTACTCAATTGGATGGCTGAGACTTTTAGTGGCCCTGGAAACGATTGCTTGTTGGAAGCCGTGGCCACATATGCTGCCTATACATTCATGGATTAACTGGATTGTCGTCCATTGCGCCTGTGCTACTGGACAGCACCCTGGCGCAACATTTATTTCTTTTATTTCTCGTGTTTCTCTTCCTGATGGTCTGCTTGAGTTTTTTACTATACTTGCATTGTGTTTTTTGGAATTGTATGCTGCAATTAATTGGACTGTAGGACTTTGGCGCTGCATTGGTTACGCCCTGTTCTGCTCTGACGAAACTGAACTCTGCGTTCTCTCTTTTCTTGCCTATTACATATTGCTTCGCTCAAGGGGGCGTGTAGTGAGTTCTCCCTGAATACGTACATGCATTGTTCAGTTGGCATAACCACGTTGAATGTTATGTAGCCATATTTGTGTCTTTGCACACGACACTGCGTTTACATGTTCTTTCTTGAATAAACTGCTGACTCGAGACTTCCTTCAGACGAGTGCATTCTGTTGTTCCCATCCCAAGCTCTGCGCAGCGACTTTGGTCTGTACATGCTGTGACACACAGTCTGGAATGTTACACGATGCATGTTTTCCACTCTAGGTTGTTCGACCCACGATTTAGCCATGGCACACGCGCAGCTGCACATACCTGACAGTTGGTGCTTTTCATTGCTCAGACATCATGTTTATTATTCAGACCGAAGACGAGCCTTCCTGCGAGGAGACTCCTGATGCTCCTGTGATGTGATTTCACTAAGCTGATCTTTGTGGTATGGGGTCCCCTATTCAAGCCTGAGAGACCTTCTGTAATGACATGATTGTGATATTGGCTACTTAGTTAAGGGAAGGTGGTAGTATCCTCGGTATTTTCCGATTCGCTAAATACCACCTCGGTATTTACCGATTCGGTGGATACCACCTCGGTATTTACCGATTCGGTGACTTCCGATTCGTATTTACCGACTGTTACCGAATCGGTAACTGTTACCGAATTTTTACCTACATATAACTTACCGGTTCTAATTTACCGATTCGGTACGGCTCGGTATTTATGAACCGGTAAAATTTATTTACCTACATGAGGCCCCAAATGTTCAAGTGAGTTCCAGGTTGAGCTGCTGCATAAGGGTATCTGATGGGTGCCTGCATCAGTCTTTGTGATGTGAATGTTGTGCCAGATGGTGTTGAATTGATGACAAAGTAATGGTTTATGTCACAGAATGTTTAAATTCATGGTGCAATGTGAGGTAATGATGCATTGTTTGAAGGTCTTGTGGTGTGCTTTACTTTCATCGTTAGCTTCAAAGGTGGAGTTAGGAGACTAGTTAGATCTGTACTTGAATATTTTCACTTTGATTGCTTTACCATGAATGTTGCAAGATTTTGTGTTGCCAAAGTCATACACCACACTTGTTTACGTTTGCACATGTTTCTTGTGTTTAATTTCCTGGGTGTACCATTGTAGGGAGGGTTAGGAGTTTGGTTTGTCTTTTTTGTCTGTCGGGAGCATATAGATCTGCTAGTGTGAATAGTGATGAAGAGAAGATGGCCAAGAGAGTAATGGTGTGATTGTTGAAGTGGATTGGAGTGGGCTGAGTGCTTATTTATCCATGTCGGCTGTAGTAGTGGATTTTGCAAGCTTAGGATGGCCAATAGTGTGGTATTTTGTGGGACATTATGTTACGTGGGAAAGCGTGGTTATCGGTACAGTCTTGGGCAGATAAATCTAGGCATGTGAGTGAGAGTAAAGCTTAAAAATTGCCATCAAAGGCGGTGCCTTTTGAGGTACTGGGTTATGTTCTATGCGCGCTAAGTAAATAATAATTTCCATGAGGACATCATTCTTGGTTTTGGTGGTGAGATGCTGAGAGTTTCCTGTCTCAGTGAAAGATAATGTGAAAGATTGCAATGGTGAAAGAAGATACAAATTATGAAAAGTGGGTATGGAATTCTTTGGTGTTTCAGTTTGGTCAATGTATGAGGTAAAAGGTAGATGTGTGCCAGGGCTTGAGTGATATGCACACTGACCGACATTCAGGTAAAGCTGTGAGAGATATTTTGAATGAAACCCTCCAGGCTGTTTTGTGGGTCCAGGCATGCTCTGTGATTGTTTAGTCACCTGCAATGAGCTAATTCAAAATGTTTCCTAAAATGGGGTTGACCCATGACTCTTGAACTTGTGTAATGAGGTCTACAGTGTCTGCTGCAGGTTTGTGTGCAGAGCATGCCTTAATATTCTTGGCTGCAGTGGTTTTTTTCAGTGTTGATTTGTTGTGAAGGAATTGCATGTTGTGATGTAGCTGGATTTGGGTAGTATGGTGACATATCTTGTCTTATTGCAAGTGTGTGTGTGTTTGTGAGAGTGAGAAAGTCTGCAAAGGCCTGGATGTTGTGGGAGCATGGAATCTCGACTTCGGCCTTTTGCTGGCCAGCTGGAGTCAACATATGGAGTCACCCTAAGCTGTTTTTGGGGTGGTCTTTGAGATAGTCTTAGGTTTTGCGAAGGTGCGGTAAGGGTACAGTAAAGAACCTTATGAAATGGGGTCTGATTTGAAGCCATCTAGAGGATGGCCACCTTGGTCTGATACCTCAGCACAGAAGGAATGTGTGCTTCTTTGCTGCCCTTTTCCGGGTACCTCCATGCATGAATCCCACTTCTCTAGAATCACTTGTTAAGCAGAACTGTATGGGACAACCAGTTCAAAGAAGAGCCTTATAGGTCTTGTGTGGTCTGGCTGCTGTGTTTTAACTTGAACAGCCCTCTTTCTATCCCCCCATCCTCATTAGCACCTTCCTACATCATTGCCTTGCTGGTCGAAATTGTGCCTGAATCTAGATGCAGTTGATCAGCACAAGCTGGTTAAGCTGGAAATGATTCAATTGGTGACAGGCTCAGTCAATCAATCACTTATTTGTAGAGCGCACTAATCACCTGTGAGGGTCTCAAGGCGCTGAGCGAGGGTGGGGGTGCGACTACTGCTCAAACAGCCAGGTCTTGAGAAGTCTCCTGAAGGTCAGCAGGTCCTGGGTCTGTTGCAGCTGTGTGGGGAGGGTGTTACATGTCTGGGTCGCAAGGTAGGAGAAGGATCTGCCGCCGGTGGAGGTCCTGTGGAACGGTGGCAAGGGCGAGTTCAGAGGAGCGAAGCTGGCGGTTCGAGGTGTAAGCCTTTCTCTACCTCAGATGTCAAAGTAGTAGACAAAAAATACTACAGTTTGAAAAAACACATTTAATCAGTTCCAATAATTTGTGCTGTTTCAGTTGTACCTCCTTCGCCATCCCCTGTGTTCTCCTTTTTGTTATGTGTAAGTGTTTGCTTATGTGTCTTATGATGCCACCTGCTAGGAACTTGTATAGAAATGTGGAGTGTGGGGGCAGCCTGCATTCTGTGTTCAATGTAGTCAGCTAGCATTCCAATGAAGTCAGTTACGGCAGAGCTGGCCAAGGGATAGCTACACTTCTGTTGCTGGGATAACAGTTTGATGAATAACCCCCTTTAACTTACCTCTGGCTACTTGCTGTTACTTTGGGTGCAAGGGTAAGGCTTCCTGTTTTCCTTTTATACAGATTTTTACAGTTAAATGCAAAAAACATAAAAAATAATTCTCCTGTGTGTATTTATTTTTAAATATGGATAAAACGTACATTAGGTTGCTTTTTGAGTGATTATATATGCTGTCAGTCATGATTGCCAGGCCAATAGCTGTGCGGATTAACAGGTAAGTGGGTTAGAAAAGAAATGCATTTTAATATTGAGCTTAAAGAACAGTAAATATGCACAAGGTTGATCCTAAAAATTTAATGTTTTCATATAAGTGTATTGATTTATCATTTGTGGGTGTTTACATCAATGAAACCTGTATAGGAATTCATTTTAGAATGTATATTTATCAGCTAAATAAATGTCGGAATATACTAGTTTCAGCTTTATTTTTTAAAAAGCCATAAATAAATATGGATAAATACAAATCAAATTGCCAAAATATAAATGTGGATAAATACAGATGGAAACATGAAAAAAATACCATAAAACTGGGAGCCTTAATCGTGTGCCATGACTACTCTTCCTTCAGAGTGAATTTATTAAGCAATTCCCAACCTTGCTGACTTATTAGATTAGGAAACACCTGCTATAGGGATCCATTGGACAACAATTCATCTGATTGACTCAATCTGTTAAGTTGCTCAAAAGTATTAGTTTATGATCAGTTGCAATATTTCCGAGTAGACCTCCTTTGGCACTAAATTCATCTTATCTCTCCTTTTGCAGAGGGTGGTCTTAGTGCCTTCTAAATGTTACAAGGTTACAGATGAACTTTTGATTTTGTGGACCAACCCTTACCTGAATAAGCTCAACTTGATCTATTTGTTAGAATTCAAATGTCTCAATTGTGGTATTGCTTGAACTATTTTCACCAAATTGTCCTGGTTTGGTAGTTTAAGGGCCACTTCTAATATAGTCGAGATAAAATTAGCTTTCACAGAAGGTTCTCCCTTGTTCGAGTCAAGTTATACACCCCGCTTGTTTCCGTATCTCTTACCCGGATCAAGAGATATTTTTTTTTTTTTTTTTAAATTCATTTTTAACTTTATTGGTCACAGTCACAACATACAAAGAAAAAAAAAAGGGGAAGAAAACATACAAGTCATATTAACTTCAACCAACAAGTTCTAAAGAAAAAGAAAAACAAGCATTTTCTATACCATAAAATACTATTACGTTGGAAAGATAGATAAATAAGTACAGATGGATACTGTTTAGATCTATCATATTAATATAACAAATCGTGACCAGACCACATTTTTCAGCAGTGATAACTACATAAATTTTTAGTCCCACTCAAGGCAGAACCAGAGCCGTCCAAATTTGACCAAAGAACGTGGACCCCTTGCTTTTGACACAGCCAGCTCCATTTCATAAACCCCCCTCAACAATGACCAGAATTCATTAATAGTAGGACTAGACTTTTCTATCCATACACGAGCAATAGTCAGGCGAGCACAGGCCATAAAAATTGACACAAAGGAATTTGTGACATTACCCGTGTCACTAAGTAACCCCAATAGAATTTCTTTTTCTGATAGGATCATTGTTTTGCCAGTTAGTTTACTCAATTCATAAGCTATCTTACACCAAAAGTCAGCAAGTTTAGAGCATGTGAAAAACATATGCCGCAGATCCGCAGCAAATTCGTTACATTTAGGACAGTAAGATTTAATAGTGTTATTTGAGACAGACCATTTGGAGATCACTTTTGGGGTATAATACAACATAAATAAAATACGGTGTTGTTGCAGTTTTAGATTAATTGAGGTGACAGACAAACTAATTCTAACAAGTGAGTCTGATACATCGTCTGAGGTCACCTCTATACCAAACAAAGTATTTAATTTAGCTGCAACCTGAGGCAAATCATCATCAAATTCTCCCATAAAACTAGCATAAGCTCTCCCTATCAAACCACGGGTACTATTCTTAAAAATAATACGTAGAACTTCTGTGGTGGAGGGGAGAGCCAATAGGCCTTTGCCATACATGAAAAAGTTCCTAATTTGTAAATATTTAAAAAAAGAATTGTGCATAAGCCCAAATTCAATTGATAAAGACTGAAATGACTTGAAGCCTTTTTCGTCATAGAGCTGTCCCAAGGTTGAAATTCCCAGTTGTTGCCACGATTGTGTGACAGAGTCCGAAAATATATCAGGAAACTTAGGATTACCCCAAAGATAGGTAAATTCATGTAAATCTGAGAGGTTAAACTTTCTACATATGTCTCGCCATATATAGTGAATATGACGAATAGTCTTAAATCGAACTCTTTTAAAATAATTGGGATCGGACATATGCTGGAGCAAGAATCCAGTATTGGGACCAGATGCCAACTGATACGCTAACCAAGGCTTCCTCACTTCTGGTCCTTTAATTAGAGACTGGATTCGACTAATAAAGGCAGCCCAGAAATATACTCTGAAATCTGGAAGTTTAAAGCCTCCCTGTTTAAAAGATAGCTTAATGTATCTAAGCGCTCGTCTTGCTCTCCGATGATTCCAAATAAAGCTTCCAACCATACTATCTAAACGCTTAAAAAAAGACATCGGAATCTTTAAGGGGATGGTGCGAAACAAGTAAAGGAATTTAGGGAGTACATTCATTTTTACTATATTGCACCTACCCATAATTGTCAGTGGAAGCTTTTGCCACCTACGTAGGTCGTCATTCACCTTTTTCAAGAGCGGTGTATAATTTAAGTCAAATATGTCATCCGTGCTAGCACTTAAGAATACCCCCAAATATTTAGCCGAATTTGTAATGCCTAAAGATGCTGGGGCACAAGTCAAAGTAAAATTTAGGATAGACTGTGTTTTATTCAGATTCAGTTTATATCCAGAAAATAGTCCGAATCGCTGCGCTTCTTGAGTTATTTCAGAGATAGTTTCTAATGGCCTACTAGAGAAAACCGCGATGTCGTCCGCATAGGCAGTGAGTTTCAAAAATGTGCCATTAAGAATAACTGGTAATATAGAAGTATTAAGAAGTAGGTGTTTAATAAAGGGCTCAATATATAAAGCAAATAGTAAAGGAGAAAGCGGACACCCTTGACGTGTACCGCGAGCAATTTTGAACACTGACGAAGCAAAGCCATTGTACTTGATGGTAGCAGTGGGATTTTGATAAAGTTTCTGGATAGCCGAGATAAACCTCCGGCCGAGGCCAAAGGAGCCCATCGTACGATGGGATCAAGAGATATAAAGGCCGTAGCATCTGGGTTGGGTTTCTTTTTTTTTCTTCATATGTTTCCTAAGAGAACCCTTAGTTATTTATCAGTCTATTAGGATTCTCAGTTAATGTTGACTTTCGACTGGCAGCATTAATGATGATTTATTTTAGTTCCTATTGTTAGAATTGAAACTTTTGCTGTACAGTTGTTATCCTAATTTATAGGAATCTGAAGTTGAGGCTATACCCTACTAAGAATTACTAGTATTTTAAGTTTAAGCAACTTTAGTTATTTTATTGTAGGTGTTCTGTCGACTTTAAAATAAAATCTTTAGTAGTACTTTGTATTTGAAGCTTAGTGTACTGTTTTTTCTAGCAAACCAGGGACCCTAAACTGCCAATGAATATTTTAGAGTTTACATTTGCCTACTAATTGTTCAATACACTCCATGCCAGGCTGCAATGTGAAAATGTCTCACAACCAATACCACAACCAATACCATTTATCGTGCTCTTCCTTGTTTCGCTCAACATGAAAGGGGCGTCAGAAAGGAATTAGACACTACGTTACTTACGTGTGCTGCTTTGAAAATATTTAACGCTTGTGAAAGAGAATCCCTTCATTAGGGCCGTTAGTACAGTATGTTGACACAGTCCCAGTACGCACTATTTGTTCCCAAAATTGATGTAAATTAAGGTGCAGATTCTGGCCATTACAGATCTTCTTTAACCACCTGATTCAGTACCTGATATTGAAGGTTGCAAGGGACCCACGCCATACAGTTTTGGAGGAAATCCCATTTTACGGAAGAATGGTACATTCTATCCAAATCTGAATTATGTGTTTTGTGGGGAAAACACTCCTATGATTTTCACCCTGTGCAGATTTCGACAGGTGAAATGTACCCAGGGAAAAGGGCTCAGAATGAGGTCAAAACGTATGGAAATCAATATGCAAACTGTGATCCTCATTACAGGAACTGCAACTTGGCATCCCACGAGAATTTTGCTAGGGAAAATCCCCATCTGGGCAGTCTTGGTATTTCCCTGTAAGGAAACTCCTAATAGGTAATTGACAGCTGGCCAAAGAGTTAAATTCTATATATTGTTTTACATTAGGATATCAACCAAACGATGGAGCAAATGATAAAGAGGCAGGTTATTGCATGGATAATCAAAAGGATTTAAAACTAAAAAAGCACACTATGAAAGGAGATTGTTGAGCTTCACTGCTTGATTCAGCTCATGTTGAATTCTTCAATTTATGTGCAATTATGTTACAAGGGTTAAGATAAGGTTTTAGTGACTAAATGCACTTATATTTTATGGTTTCAAAGAATGTAATGAGAGTTACAAACACTATTTAAAAAGGCTGTTTAGAGGGGGAGGCATTTTCATGCTATATTCTCTTTTTTCTGTTTCAGGTTGTGGAACGTTGATAGTGCTGGAACAAACTGAATTGGGGATCAGTGTCTTCAGAAGGTAACAAAATACTTCAGAGTTTTGGGAATGGTTGGTCTTCTTGCACTTAAAGGTCCTGTACAAAGAGAGAGGGAGAGATAGAGTAGCAAAAAGGTCATCACAGTTCAGCCATTGGTGTTGTGTCATTCACATATTGATCAGCCAGTCTTCATCAGCCATTGATTTATTGTAACTGGCCTTTATTAACTATGGAGTCATCAGCCATTGACTGATTTATAACTGTTAAGGCATGGAATTTTACTAACAGCCTTTGGCCATTTCATCAGTGCTTCAGCAGGCATAGAAAGGGGCAACCCCTTTTAGAAAAAAATATTTTCTGCCCTGCCAAGTGTCCCTCATCTTGTGTTAGACTAATGCAATTTCGAAAAGTTCCTGCATCACAGCAAGACCCGAGATTACTCAGGCAATCGATGAGATCAGCAAATACGTTTCTCTGGATGGTGCTGAGATTTTGTCCTGAATCCTACCTTGCTAGCTAATCATAACCGGGGTTGTCACAGTCAGTGATATGATCGGATATACGGCCATCCTTATGACTGGCTAAGCTGCAACTCCTGTGACACTGGATTGGTTGAGCTGTGGTCCCCCAGACACTACATTGCTGAGCTGAAGCTCCCCTCATACTAAACTGATTGAGCTGCAAATCCACAAGACTGATTTCAGAGCCATTGCTTGGCAGTCTCCATGGGCAGGATAATATGTGGGTCTGATACGCTCACACTAAGTCTCATGTATGGATTGCAGCATGAGAGTCACACATCACAGTGCATATGACCCACTATGGCAGTTCCTGATATCCAGACCCGAACAATCCCCAGTAGTGGTCAGGTCTGTTTACCTTTCTTTTTCACAATCTCAAATGGTTAGAGCCCCACCAAGCTGGTCGAAGGGGATTAGGAATCTGTTTGAGTGACCAGATCAGATGAAGTGTTATCCAGACAAACCTGTAACAAACATTTTTTTGAGACAGCTAACACATTTTATAACATATTTGCATTTGAAGTCATACTACTTTACATGTGGAGCACTTCTATAACATTGATTTGGGGAATCAAATCAGTGAACCACAGATCACACATATCAGATGCAAATGCATAAATCAAAGAACTATCCTCGAGGTTTACCAATTAGTTAGTAGCAGTGGCATACCATTCCTATACAAACAGTATGTGTGAATCTTATACATGTGGGAATGAACCGGTGGTCCCATTACATCCGAGACAATCATCTGCACGATCCTCAGTGCAGTGCCTCAGCCCCCCAGAATATAGAGGACTGATGGAGTCTCACAGTGGGACCAGCTGGCAGCCTCAAACCTATTCATCTGAGCAGTGCAGTAAACCACTCCAGGTGTTACTCGTAGAGCATATGCAGTATCACACACTCTTTCAGGTCAACCAGGTAAGGAAGCTCCATGCCATAGCCACTGAAATCTGAGGGGCCTGCAGTCCACGGATTTTAACTTCCGAGTGGCTAACTCAAACCTACAGTGTATTTATTTTTTATTAAATCAGACTACCACTGTTAAATGCAACATGAAAGTTTTATTTTTTAATTAGTATGTTCTCCTTGGATATACACACACAACATAACATACCTATTAATACGAGGACCGGCCATTGACCCTAATCAAGTGTGTAATTACTATTCTAACTCCATGTGCGCTTTGATAGTAGGGTAGGTTGTAAAGTGGACCAAGGCAAATCTAACTGCGCTTTTAGTTTTTTGATACACTCTCTCAAAAGAATCTAAAGACACTACGGGGATTGGTTCTCACAAAGATAGTGTTTGTTGACAAGGTTAACCCATGCTATGAGGACTGAGCCAGTCACCACAGCGTGGGTAATACATTCTCTCTCTCTCTCTCTCTCTCTCTCTCTCTCTCTCGCTCTCTCTCTCCTCCTCTCCCTCTCATCACGCCTCAACCTGGCTTTGTTCTGCCTTGTGAATTTTATTACAAAAAGGAAGAGGCTCAGCAAAGCAGGAGTTGGTAGGGTTACATCATGCTACTAGTAACAAACTTTTCAGTTTGGGGATTTCCTTTCTCCATTAATTGTTTTCATGGTGTCCAATTCAATGGAAACAGCTTCCAGTATGCACCATTTGTTAAATGATTGGCCACAACTGGAAAAGAGGGGCCTGATATTCTTGCCATTTGGCAGCCTTACAGTTGGCTCTTTCGGGACCGGAGAGTGTGGGTGGGACACTGGCAGACACACCATATTGCACAAGGGCAACTTGTCTCCATATGTATCCTAAAGAGGCACATAGGTCTCAAATAAGGAGTATTTCGCTTAGAACATGTGAGTCACCAAAAGTAAGAGGGGCTTAGTGCTTAATCTGAGCCGGTGGTTACCCGTGAACCGCACTTAATTGGCAACACCGGCACTTATGGCAGGCTGCTACGTGGTGGCACTGTTTGTCTTATTTAGAGATCAGCACAACAACAGTTGTTTATTAATTCAATAGACATTAGAAATGACTGATACCTGCCGCCCAAGCCATTCTTATAACGTTAGGGGCCTGGAATAGTTAGTCTGAATTGTCACACTTGTAGGCGTCTGATGGTTAGTAGTTGTGTTGCTACTGTCATTGGCAGCGCTGGTAGTGGCAATGAGTGGTGCTACAGTGACCTCTTGATCAAGGCTATGGCACTTATTTTTATACAAATTAAGCACTGGGAGGATTTGTCTGGTATGACACATATTGTACTGTGTGCAACAGAATAATCACACCACTATAGGCTTAAGCAGTGATCGTATACAGTAGGGTTCAACCAAAAGGTCCTGAAGATATAGATATATATATATATATATATATATATATATATATATATATATATATATATATATATATATATATATATATATATATATATATATATATATATATATATATATATATATATATATATATATATATATATATATATATATATATATATATATATATATATATATATATATATATATATATATATATATATATCTCCTTGTAACAATTTATTTAGTCGACAGAGCCCAGTCTGTCACACCAACGCTTTTCGGCCTTGCTCACGGTAGGTGATTTTACTTCCTGTATCTGTTTTATATCATTTCCTGTTTGTACAAGGTTTACAATGACCCCATAGAATTCTGGGATTTGTAGTCCTTTTTAACATTAAACAGAAAAACCCGATGACAGTGAAAAACAAATAATAATAAATTTTGATTTGTTTTACAAAAACGACGCACTCATGTCGAACATATTGGCAAATAAACTGGTATTGGTAACCAGTTTGCAATTCCATTAAATAATAGACTGGTTTTAGTAATCATTTTAGACATGAGAAGAATGAAAACTACTTGAGGTATAGTACATATGCTGTGAGATATACAAGTGTGTGTCACAAGGGATTCTGAATAGATGAAACAGAAACGTGCATTCCAAAGCAGTAGAAGGGAGTAAAAAAGGGGTACAGTTCTAAGAGCGAAGGCTCGTGAAGTTGAGTTCTTTGATATTCATCAATGTTAATTTAATGTTAATGAAGATGATCAAAATATCCAATTGTGTGTAATAAGGGTATGTATCAGAGATGGACATAAAGTTCTTCGTCCAGATTCATCCCTCTCGGGTTTTTAGTTCGCAGTCTGATAATGTACTTTGATTCAAGTTGTCGCAGTTTTCTTTGTCGATCACCCATCCTTTCATGACTTTTTATTGTGTCAATAGCTAAGAATGACATGTTTCTCCAGTTTCCTTCGTGGCAAGTTAGCATGTGTTTGGCAGTTGCATAGCTCAGGTCTTTGTTGTTTACTGCTCTAATATGCTCTAGAATACGCTTTTTGAGCATGCAAATGGTGCTGCCAATGTACATTATGCCACAATCGCATTGGATCACATATATTACAAATTTGGTTGTACATGTAATTTTGTGATCAATGTGGATGATGTTTCCTTCTAGATCCTTGATAGTTGTCATGTTTTTCCCAATTTTACAGGCTTTACAATTGTTGCATTTCCTGAAGCCAATCTGTTGTGTTGCAAGCCAGTTTAGTCCTTCTTTTTTCTTACTTTGGAAATGACTTTGCGTGGCGAGATCTCGGATAGAGGGTGCTTTCCTGTATGAGATTGAAGGTTGGGTGCCAATGATTTCCACTAGGTCATGATCTTGTTGTAAGATTGGCCAATATTTTTGGAAAATTTGTCTGATTTTGATTTTGAAGTATTCTTTGCTGTATGACATTATTAGTCGTGGTGCTGTTTGAATGGTGTTCTCGTTGTCTGGATGTGGATGTTTTTTTACAAGAATGTCTATTCGGTTCATATTTTTAACTTTGTCCATACTTTTGTTGAGATCTCTCATTTTGTATCCACGTTTATGTAATCTCATGGCACAATTGAGTATTTCTTTGTTTGCGTCCTCATTTTTTGAGCAGTTTCTTTTCATGCGAATGAATTCGCCGTAGGGGATGCTTTTCAATAGAGCCTTGGGGTGGAAACTTTCTGCATGCAGGATGCTGTTTGTGGCTGTTTTTTTCCTGAAAAGTGTGGTTTCGATTTGACCATTCTCAATGTATACTGATATGTCAAGGAAATCAACAGCTTGTGTTACAAGTAAAAGAGAGTCCAAAATCATTGTTGTTGAGTGTGTTAAAATACTGCATGAATTCCTCTTTATTGACATTCCAAATTAGGAACAGGTCGTCGATATACAGTGACCACAAAACAATTTTGTCCAGTGCCCCGTTGTTCTGTGGGCCCCAGGCTATTTCCAACTCCCACCAACCCATTGTGAGGTTAGCATAATTGGGTGAGAAGGAAATGCCCATAGCACAACCGCATCGTTGGTGGTATAGTTCATGATTGAAGAAGAAGATATTATTGTTTAAACATATTTCAATCATGGTTAGCAACATGGCAGAGTGTTCTAGTTCATGTATGCTTTTTTGTCTCAAGAAATATGCACATGCGTTCAGTCCAATGGTATGTTTGATTGATGTGTATAATGACACTACGTCTATGGTTACCATGAGGTATTCTGGATTCCATGATGTGTTAGACAAGATCCGCAGAAAATCACTTGTGTCCTGGATGTAGGAGGATAGGTTTTTTACCAATGGTGCAAGGTAGCGGTCTATGTATGATGATATATTCTCGTACAGAGAGTCACAGGATGATACGATTGGTCTTCCTGGTGTTTTGTGGATCTTTGGCAGGAAGTATATGGTGGAAATTGTAGGACTTTCCTTCAGTAGAAACTTTTTCTCCTCAGTGTTGATTAGTTTGTGTTCGTGCCATTCATCGAGGTGTTTTTTGATGTCTTCAATCATTTTGTGCATTGGATTATTGGTCAGTTTGGTATTTTTTTGGGCATCATTTAATTGTCGGTATGCTTCTTCCATGTAGTCGCTGGTGTTTAAAATCACGATATTGCCACCCTTATCTGCGGGCTTCATGATTTTCTTTCTCCAAAATAAGATTTTACAATTGGGATTGTCTTTCTGCCCACCACAAGAATTTGAATATGTGTCAACTAGAATTGACACATTTAAATATACACGAATGTTAAAGTTAAAAAAACATTTTGCGTCAGACCCTGGGAGATACAAAACAACAGGTGTACACAGGAGTGTGGCTTTGCAAGCAGAACTTTGTAATCTATAAGTACATAATATGGATTTGATGTGTGATTTGGAACAAATGGGATCCAGTAGTACCAACGACAAAATCATGCCATCAGACAATGGACATTTAAGCACAGAAGAAATTGCAAATGAACAAGGGATCAATATTGGTGCAAGTGAGACCACGAACTTTCGGCCACGCTCAAAATTCATCCCCATGACTGCAAGAGACTCAATAGACGTCTTTAATGAATTGGTAGTGAATGATTTAAAAAACTTGGAGAAATGTACTGGCGCAAGATAAAAAAAATGGTCACAACAGCAGAAAGAGTGTATGGATCTGATTAAAAAACTGTCCACAAATGATAATTGTATTGTACAAAACGCTGATAAAGGTGGGAATATAGTCCTGTGGGGCGGACAGAAATATCTGGACGAAGCATACAAACAACTGAACAACAGAGTGAATTATGTTAGAGTTCCCTCCAATACCATGATAGCGAGGCATCAGCTGTACAATACACAACTACAACAATGGTATGATCAAAGCTTGTTAACACGTGAGGAGTTTTTGTACTTGAAGATCAATAATCCAATAGTACCAGTTTTTTATCTAATACCCAAGGTACATAAAGATCTAAATAATCCGCCGGGCAGGCCAATTATTTCGGCTATTGGAAGTGCCTTGGAAAATACCTCCAAATTCATTGACTCCTTTCTATGCCCAATGGTAAAATTGTTACCCTCTTTTATACAGGATACGGGTGACTTTTTGAAAAGCATCTATGATTTACCGTGGGAAAAAGACATGCTCTTAATAACTATCGATGTCACAACACTTTATACGAGTATCAGACATGAAGATGGCCTGAATGCTATTAAACATTTTCTAGGCACACGTCAAATATCTTTATGGTCACATACACAAATGTTGATCTCAATGATAGGCACCTGTTTAAAGAACAATTTCTTTCTTTTTAATGGGGAACTATTTCATCAGTTGTGTGGGACTGCAATGGGCACCTGCTTCGCCCCAGCTATGCAAATTTGCATATGGGCTGGTGGGAGGAGCAGGTGATCCGGCATGAGTACCAGGAGGTATGGCATAATAACATCCTCCATTGGAGTCGGTATATAGACGACTTGTTTGTCGTCTGGAAAGGTTCTGAATCATCAGCCAGGCATTTTGTCAAACAATTGCAATCTAATAATCTAAATCTGAAATTCACAAGTACTATTAGTGATGAAGAAGTCAATTTCCTTGATCTTACAGTGTATGTAATTGATGCTAAGCTGCATACTAAAATCTACCGGAAACCAACGGCAGGAAACACGTTGCTTCATGCAACAAGTTTTCACCCTCATAATTTGATCAGAAGCATCCCCTATGGGGAATGCTTGAGAACCATGCGTAATTGTAGTGAGCCTGAAGTTAGGGAGACTGAATTGGCAAATTTATATTCCCGCTTCAAATCCCGAGGTTACGGGGACAAGTGTATTCAAACAGCTGTCCACAAGGTCAAGGATAAAACTAGGGAAGATATTTTATTCAAAAAAGCTGGGTCCAGCAAGAAATCCAAGAGCAGGGAAGAGGGATCTAATGAGTGTAGAATGATAACAACCTATAATAAACAACATGGTCAAGTAAGAAATATTCTGGCAAGACATTGGCACCTGATCCGTAATGACCCTGTGTTAAACAAGATAGTTCCAGCTAGACCTTTAATAACCTTCCGAAGAGCTAGATCCTTCAAACAAATGCTTGTGAGCAATATGGCTCCCAAACCCATAGCTGCACGTCCTAAAGCTTCTTGGTTGCAACGCAAGAATGGCTTTATTAAATGCACTAAGTGCAAAGCGTGCCATCATGGTAAAAATACAACAAAGTATGTCACAGGTTGCTCTAAATTTGAAAAAAATATCAAAGGGCAATTTGATTGCAAAACTGATTTTGCTGTATACGTACTTAACTGTCCATGTAATTTATTATACGTGGGCAGCACAATTCTTCCAGTCCATAAAAGAATTCTGCAGCATCTTCGAGCCATTAAAAACGGGGATAAGGCGTACCCTGTGGCTCGGCATTTTGCAAAAAACCATGAGAATATTGTTTCAGGCCTCACATATTTTGTCATTGATGCGATTGCTCCAAATATTAGAGGGGGTGATAGGGAAAAAAACCTAAGAAAACTAGAATCCCGCTATATTTTGGAACTAAACAGCAGAGCCCCGTCAGGCCTTAACATGGAAGAGGACCTGTATACACATCTATAGGGACTGAGATAAGGTATCAATTAAGCCATTAGAATGATGTTATTGCTGCTATCTCTTCATAATCTCTTTTTATATATGTTTGTGTAATTGCAATGTTTTGTTAGTTTAACACTGGGTGGCACTGTATTATATAGAACAAGATGAGTTCATATTTGCTATAAGATGTTGCAGAAATATGTGTAGCGCATGCCCACTAGGGCTGAATATGACAGACGGTAGCAAGAACCATTGCGCATGCCCACTAGGGCAGTTTTTGAGGTATTTTGTGTTGAATTAAATAATAAGGAGTATAGTATTCATTGCGTATTTACGTAGGATAATTTAAGAGTACACGAACTATCCTAGTTTTTTTATTAACACAAATTCCGTTATGTCTGTCCTTGCTTTAATGGTGAATTGTAAATGAACTACGAGTCTGTTTTCCATTGCACTACATTTGTAGTCTATCATGTGACTTGTCATTTGCACAGCTTTATAATGGTGTTTTCTTGACAAAACTTTGTTGGTGAACAAGCCTGCTGGTTCAGGCGAAACGCGTCCGACACTGCCGAAGATTAAAATCTAATATAGATTGTCAAGACGTGGCGTCGTCATTGCTTTTCTGAAGTGAGGAGTGTATGCTTATATATATATTTATATATATTATCTACTGGCGGTCGCCAGTAGATAGTTATAGTTAGGACCGTGTTTCCATAGGAAATCTCAAAATTCTATTTTGAATAACTTTGGCGCCGGTTGACGAATCTTTGCGAAATTTTCAAAACTAATGGGGTGCTCCGCTCAGCTCCTATCCTGAAAGTCTCGGGGGGATTCGTCAAGCGGGGGCCGAGAAAAAAGGGGGGTCCCAAAACACGTTTTCCCCATGCATTTTCCCATAGGACCTTTAGTCGAAGGTACAGCCCGAATGGCTGAACAGAATTACTTGAAATTTGGCAGAGAGGTAGTCCTCAGGTCAGGGAAGTGCCTTTTGCATATATGGAGTCAATCTGTTCAGTAGTTCCAGAGAAAATTGCAGTAAAAAGCACATACATATCTATAGCCGCGCACCGTGCGCGCACCGTACGCGCACGGTGCGCGCACCCTAACGTGCGCGAGCGTAATTCTGATTGGTTGTTACATGTCAGTCAACGTTCGAATCGGTCGAAATCAGGAAGTGTCGGCCGACATTTTGTTTGTTGTCAGTGCGAGAGTGGAAAAGGAAGGTGGCAAACGTGAAAAGGGGGCAGGGTAGAGAGTCCCCGACCCCCTAGCCTTGGTCAGGGGGCCCCTGAAGGACCCCGAAGGCAAAAAAAACATTTACATTTTTTTTTTTTAAATCGCGGGGGTGCGCGCACGGTGAAAACCCATAAAAAAAAAAAAATTAATACGTAGTTTATTGAAAAATAAATATATAAAAAAATTATAATACATACATAACTTAGCATTTAAAAAACCATACAAATTCACTGAAAAAAACATAGGTTTCCAATCCAATCTAATCCAAAACAGCTTTATTCGACATTTGTCATAAAAGCAATAACAAGTACAGGAGCAGCATATATACAAATCAAAAAATAAAATCCCTAAGAACAACTTAATTGACATGTAAGTTTAAAGAAGCAACCATTAAAATATGTACATAGGTTAAAAACATTACAAACATTCTCACTAAAAAAGCTACTTGATATCCAGGGGCCAGTGTTACATTAATCCTCAATTTTACGTTTTCGTATGATCCAGGCCCATCCTAGGAACTTTGCCACGGCTACAACTATAACTGGTGAAGTGTTAGTGCATAATATCCTCATTGTCTCACCATTGAGCCTAGTGCCCAATTGCTTACAAAATGGTCTCAACCACACCCTCCTAGGGGAATGGTATGCGGGACATACAAAAAGCATATGGCTTAATGTTTCCTCTTGGAACTTGGAACTTACACAATGGGCATAAGTTAGCTTAGCTCTTGGGGGCATTAGACCATCGAATAGTAAAAGAATTCAAGGGCAAAGATCCTACCCGCAACTGGAAGTACAACTTTCTGTCTAATACTTTGGTGACAAGGTCCCAAAAGAACTCCAACCTTGGGGCAGATTTTATATTCAGAAAGTCATCAGTTAAACAAGAGGTTTTGCAATCGGTCAATATCTTTATATTAATCATCTCCCAGTATTTTTCTTTTAAACAAGATTTTGTCGGAAAAGAAACAACCGAAGGCTTTACCCATAAGTCACTCATACCCAGCGCCTCAAGGGTTTTTCTAAGGTCCTTGAACCACCCAATATCACGGGATCCAATCATGGACAAAACATCCTTAAAACCAGCGGCATACTGGGATAATGCCGGCGTAGTCCACAAACTGCGCCAATATAAAATTGGTCGTAATCTAGCTATGTCAGCAATAGCATTCTTACCCAGATCATACCTAAGAGGAACCAATGGCGTACTTTGGGGAAGTGATGTAATGCCTCGAAAAAACCTGTTCTCAGAGATAGTTAAGGAGGACAAGCCTTCGAAGCCCCACAATTCAGCCCCATATAATGATGCACTAACTGCTTTAGCACTATATACCTGGAGTACAGGCTTAATTGGTTTCGTTAATGATTTCTTAAATTCGCCGCTTATTACTCCAGTAAGCTGTCTATGCTTTAAAGCAGCCAGTTCTTTCTGTTTGGTCCGCTTAAGATTATTCTGGATATTGACCCCTAGATAAGTAAAAGCCTGCACTTGTTCTAACGATTGGTTAAACAATAAAAAGGAATTTTTTAAAATGCCGGTGGGGATTAAAAGCCATGAACTTGGTTTTCTTGACATTTACTTCAAGGCCCCGTTCGTGACAAAAATTCTCAAAAATACCTAACGCTCGCTGGAGACCGCTGGGAGACTTAGCAATTAGGAGCGTGTAATACATACATAACTTAGCATTTAAAAAACCATACAAATTCACTGAAAAAAACATAGGTTTCACACACGTTATAGTTAGGAATTAGCATTTAAAAAACCTTGCAAATTCACTTAAAAAACCATAGGTTTCACACACGTTATAGTTAGGTGGTTATTTCACTTGTAAGAAACCAATGAAATTCCCCCGTTATAGTTACTTCAGATAACTATAACTTGCGCAACCGCCACTCTATCACAAGGATGATGTCATCAGTGATGTCAAGAGTGATGCCACTGACCATGTCATGAGTGATGTAATATGTGACGTCATGAGCAGAGGATTGCTGGCGCGCAAGTTATAGTTATCTGAAGTAACTATAACGGGGGAAATTCATTGGTTTTTTACGAGTGAAATATCCACCTAACTATAACGTGTGTGAAACCTACGGTTTTTTAAGTGAGAATATATATATATATATATATATATATATTATCTACTGGCGGTCGCCAGTAGATAGTTATAGTTAGGACCGTGTTTCCATAGGAAATCCGCAACATTCTATTTGGAATAACTTTGGCGCCGGTTGACGAATCCTCGCGAAATTTTCAAAATACCCTGAAAGTCTCGGGGGAATTCGTCAAGCGGGGGCTGAGAAAAAAGGGGGGTCCCAAAACGCGTTTTCCCCATGCATTTTCCCATAGGACCTTTAGTCCGAGCTACAGCCCGAACGGCTGAACAGAATTACTTGAAATTTGGCAGAGAGGTAGTCCTCAGGTCAGAGATGTGCCTTTTGCAGGTCTGGTGTAAATCTGTTCAGTAGGTCCTGAGAAAGTAGCATTTAAATCAATATATATATCTGTAAGCGCGCTCCGTGCGCTTACGGTAAGCTTACCGTACGCGTACGGTGCCGTGCTCGAGCTCAATTCTGATTGGTGGTTACATGACTGTAAACATTCGAATCGGTCGAAATCAGAAAGTGTCGGCCGCCATTTTCTGTCTCTCGCACTGAAAAACAAAGGTGGATAACGTGAAAAGGGGGCAACGAAGAGAGTTGCAGACCCCCTAGCGTTTGTCAGGGGGTCCACGAAGGACCAAAAAGTACGAAAAATACATTTAATAATTTAAAAAAAAAATCGCAGCGTACGCGTACGGTAAGCTTACCGTACGCGCACGGCAAAAAAAAATAAAATAAAAATAACAATCACATTTATTAAATAAATTGAAGGACCCGCAAGGGAGACAAAAAAATTGTTACTGTGTAAAAAAAGGCGAGGCGCGCACGGTATGAACTGCGCAACGTGGGTGCTCGGTGCGCGAATAGCACCGAGTGCCCACAGCGCGCGCACGGTGCGCGAAGCGCACCGTGCGCGCAGGGTGTGCGCAAGGTGAAAAACCAGAAAATAAATAAATAAATAAATAAATAACTTAGCATTTAAAAAAACGTACAAATTCTCCGAAAAAACCATAGGTTTCACACACGTTATAGTTAGGAATTAGCATTTAAAAAACCTTGCAAATTCACTTAAAAAACCATAGGTTTCACACATGTTATAGTTAGCTGTACATTTCACTCGTAAAAAACCAATGAAATTCCACGTTATAGTTAGATCAGGTAACTATAACTTGCGCGACCGCAATCCACAATGTGTCATTTCAGATGTCATCATTGATGTGAAGAGTGATGTCACTGACCATGTCATGAGTGATGTAATATGTGACGTCATCAGCAGTTTATTG
Organism: Triturus cristatus; assembly: GCF_964204655.1. Classification (NCBI taxonomy): domain Eukaryota; kingdom Metazoa; phylum Chordata; class Amphibia; order Caudata; family Salamandridae; genus Triturus; species Triturus cristatus. Next base: position 889,440,176 of record NC_140589.1, read on the forward strand.
TGGGCGCGCAAGTTATAGTTACCTGATCTAACTATAACGTGGAATTTCATTGGTTTTTTACGAGTGAAATGTACAGCTAACTATAACATGTGTGAAACCTATGGTTTTTTAAGTGAATATATATATATATTTTGAGGCTCGGACGTAGGGGACTGGAGGGAGCACTTTAAACACCAACAATACATCCTCACCTGCTGCTACACGGCCCCTCCTTTGCAAGGCAAACTTCAGCAACTATTTCAAAAACATCAGATCCAGCTGCCGCACTTACCCGATCAGATGCACGCTGGGAACTGTAGGCTCACATTTGTCTGCAGGATCCTTTTGCAGCAGGGTCAGCTGATCTCCCACCAATGGGAGCGCCAGAGGAACTACAAAGGAGGGAGGAGGTGATGGTGTGGCAACAGCGGCGTCTGAAGAAGGCTGACACGCCGAAATGCATCATGCCAAGCTGTACCAGTGAATAAAAGTCTCCCGACATGTTCCCCGCTGTGTTCTCGTGACTTGCTTTCCAGTAAAGTGGTCTTTCCTTTGATGTTCGTCGCGCTTGCCAGCAACGTGAAACGAGGACCCGTCCTGCAAGTGTCCTGGGCAAGTCTGGCAAATGGACTGTTTGTGTTTATCAAGTGATTGATAGCCCGAGGACCGCCTTGAGAAAAAATCACGCTAGTGACTGCTGCTAATGGCAGCCTGTGACTGCATGGGGAGGTGAGCATGATTACAGTTCACCTCGCAGCCCGGTTTGTTTCTATTTTGAGGCTCGGACGTAGGGGACTGGAGGGAGCACTTTAAACACCAACAATACATCCTCACCTGCTGCTACACGGCCCCTCCTTTGTAAGGCAAACTTCAGCAACTATTTCAAAAACATCAGATCCAGCTGCCGCACTTACCCGATCAGATGCACGCTGGGAACTGTAGGCTCACATTTGTCTGCAGGATCCTTTTGCAGCAGGGTCAGCTGATCTCCCACCAATGGGAGCGCCAGAGGAACTACAAAGGAGGGAGGAGGTGATGGTGTGGCAACAGCGGCGTCTGAAGAAGGCTGACACGCTGAAATGCATCATGCCAAGCTGTACCAGTGAATAAAAGTCTCCCGACATGTTCCGCGCTGTGTCCTCGTGACTTGCTTTCCAGTATAGTGGTCTTTCCTTTGATGTTCGTCGCGCTTGCCAGCAACGTGAAACGAGGACCCGTCCTGCAAGTGTCCTGAGCAAGTCTGGCAAATGGACTGTTTGTGTTTATCAAGTGATTGATAGCCCGAGGACCGCCTTAAGAAAAAATCACGCTAGTGACTGCTGCTAATGGCAGCCTGTGACTGCATGGGGAGGTGAGCATGATTACAGTTCACCTCGCAGCCCGGTTTGTTTCTATTTTGAGGCTCGGACGTAGGGGACTGGAGGGAGCACTTTAAACACCAACAATACATCCTCACCTGCTGCTACACGGCCCCTCCTTTGCAAGGCAAACTTCAGCAACTATTTCAAAAACATCAGATCCAGCTGCCGCACTTACCCGATCAGATGCACGCTGGGAACTGTAGGCTCACATTTGTCTGCAGGATCCTTTTGCAGCAGGGTCAGCTGATCTCCCACCAATGGGAGCGCCAGAGGAACTACAAAGGAGGGAGGAGGTGATGGTGTGGCAACAGCGGCATCTGAAGAAGGCTGACACGCCGAAATGCATCATGCCAAGCTGTACCAGTGAATAAAAGTCTCCCGACATGTTCTCCGCTGTGTCCTCGTGACTTGTTTTCCAGTAAAGTGGTCTTTCCTTTGATATATATATATATATATATATATATATATTATCTACTGGCGGTCGCCAGTAGATAGTTATAGTTAGGACCGTGTTTCCATAGGAAATCCGCAACATTCTATTTGGAATAACTTTGGCGCCGGTTGACGAATCCTCGCAAAATTTTCAAAATAGGTGGGGCGCTCCGCTCCGCTCGTACCCTGAAAGTCTCGGGGGGATTCGTCAAGGGGGGGGCTGAGAAAAAAGGGGGGTCCCAAAACACGTTTTTCCCATGCAATTTTCCATAGGGACCTTTAGTCCAAGGTACAGCCCGAACGGCTGAACAGAATTACTTGAAATTTGGCAGAGAGGTAGTCCTCAGGTCAGGGAAGTGCCTTTTGCAGGTCTGGTGTCAATCTGTTCAGTAGTTCCTGAGAAAATCAAAAGTAAAATCATATATATATGTGGGCGGAGCCTAACCACACATCTCATCCTGAGATCTGATTGGCTGTCAGCACTTCATCCAAGAAGTGTTGGCAGCCATCTTGGGACCAATATACATGATAGCACCTCATTAAAAAGCATTGCAGTTAATAGAAGGTTTTAAGACTTTAGTTACATTATAAATCATTTGTTGATGGTACCATACTCATTTTAGGAATTGTGGTATGTTCTAAGGTGATTTCACCATGTGAAAAAGCCTTCTGCTGGGATATCATGATTGAGAGAAAAATATTTTCTCATGCCTTTCCCACAGAGGTTTGGAAGGTGATCTATAAGCTAAACTGAGAGCTTATTTTCTGTAAATTCACATTATCTTTCTCAGTCATGTGAGAATGAAGTCTGACATTCTCAGTAAAACATGTACATCCAACAAGGGCAGAGACTGTCAGTTGATTCCTTTGTGTTCTACTGCAGCTTCCCAGAGTGTTCCAAAGAACAACTAGAGCGCTAACAGTCCTACTTATGATAAACGTATGTCACACCTGAAGCCATCTTGCTTGGATTAAAGTGGTAACTCTTAAAACATTTAATTTAAAAAGGAACAAAATGAGGGGGTTCATTTTTCCATAAAAAGTATGATTAGTGCTGCAGAAAGAAAAATTAGGGCAAATTTTGAGTGACTTCTCAAATCCTCTTCTATTTCATTAAAAAATTCTGACATGCAGACTGAAACATGCACTTTCAATACCAGCAGCAGTTTTCCCTGGTGAGCAGTAGCTTTACTACAGTGATCTAATGAGCAAAAAGAGTGCTAACATTCTGAATTTATGGCAAATGCGTGACACATCTGAATGCCTTCTTGATGGAATCAAAGTAAAAAACTGAAAGTATTTCCTACTGAGGAGACTGCAGTAAATGAGGAAATTAGGAAACTTCACAACACATAAGTCTCCCAAGATGGCCACCAGAGACAAAAGAGACCAAATGTAGCCCAAATATCACCCAGATGTAGCCCAAGTATAGCCCAATGACAGAATGTCCCAGAGTGTTCTTAAAAACAACTAGAGCGCTTACTGTCTTCATTATGACAAAAGTATGGCACACCTGAAGCCATCTTGATTGGAATAAACTGGTAACACTTAAAACATTTAACTTAAAAAGGAACACAATGAGGGGGTTCATTTTGCCATAGAAATTATGATTAATGCTGAAGAAAGAAAATGAGGGCACATTTTGAGTGACTTCTCAAATCCTCTTCTATTTCATTAAACAATTCTGACATGCAGACTGAAACATGCATTTTTAATACCAGGAGCAGACTTCCATGGTGAACAGTCGTTTTACTACAGTGATCTAATCAGCAACTAGAGTGCTAACTTTCAGAATTTATGGCAAATGTGTGACATATCTGAATACCTTCATGATGGAATCAAAGTAAAAAACTGAAAGCATTTCCTACTGAGGAGACTGCAGTACATGAGGAAATTAGGAAACTTCATAACAAATAAATCTCCCAAGATGGCCACCGGAGACAAAAGAGCCCAAATGTAGCCCAAAATCACCCAGATGTAGCCCAAATATAGCCCAATGACAGAAGTGTGCAAATCACTTATTATTTTGTGTTTTTGCAGTGTTATATAGTGCAGACTTGTCAGGTATTGGAGTGCTTTACAGGAGCATTGGTTACATCACACAAGAACAAATTCATTTTGGTTGTAGACATGGGGAGACTAAGTGATTTGACCAGGATCACAGAATGTCGAGCTGAATCAGAAACTCCAACCTGGTTCCCCAGTTGCAAAGTCTGCAGTTCTGGAAGTAACACCACATCCTCTACCCTAAGTGCAACATTTAATCAAGTGGTCAACTGGATAAAAAAACATAAAGATAACAAATAATTTAAAAGTGCTGTGTCGCTATTTGAAAACTCAGAAAATATGTCCTTATTTTAGTCTTTTAGAGCACTAACCATAATTTTGATGCCAATAAGACCCTCTCATATATGTAATTTCTAAAGGAAATGCTCTAGGTATTACAGTTTTGATTACATCAAGATGACGTCAGGCGTTCCACACTTTTGTAATAAATATAGAATGTTAGCAATCTAGTTGTTCATTAGGATACTGTTGAGAGGCAGAGGCCAGGGGCACGGACTCTAAAAATTGAAGGCAGGTAGGAGGGTGCAAAGGCAACAATTTAACCACACTGAGCAGGCAGGAAGGGCCGTGGCAGCACAACAGACTATGGAGGGCAGTGGAAAGGGGGGCAGGGGCAACAAACCAACAATACAGGACTTGCAAGAGAGGCTGTGGCAATGTAATAGACCATTGTGGGCAGAAGGAAGAGGCAATGGTAGTACAACCATACATGCCAACAGACCCGATTCAGCCAGGAAACGTCCAATGTTTTTAAGCTCAAATGGGCTTTATTTGATCTGTCTCCTGTCTACAATCTCCTCTTTTTCAATGTAACTCAAAGGGGAAAATCAATACCCCAGTTTTTTTTCAAAATCTCCCTCTTACCAAGTTAAAAATGTTCGCAAGTATGGTACATTGGATCATGGAAGGAAATGGGGTAGGGACATGGACTTGGATAACAGAGGACAGGAGGGACATGGAGAGGTGCACCAAACTGACCCTGCAGGGCAGGCATCAGGGTTTGCAGCAGCACAATACACCACACAGGGCATGCGGGACGGGAGTGCAGCACAACAATCCATAGAAAGCAAGAGGGAGGGGACAGGACCATGCACATGGACAACAGAGAACAGAGGGGCAATAGGCAATGATAGCTAGCTGACCATAATGGACAGACAGGAGAGAAAGCTGCAGCATAACAGAGCAAAAAGGGCAGGAGGGACGGATCAGGGGCATTACAATGGAACAGACAAGCCAGGAGGGAGGGAGTAGGGGTCTGCACATGTAATCAGAGGGCTGGGGGCAAGGGGGCAGGGCAGGAGCAGCAAGATAGCCATGGAGGTCATGCAGGATTGGCACTAGAAGCAAGACACACCATGAAGAGCAACAGTGAGACTGTGATGGAATACACACAGACCATGGAGGGAAGGTGGGAGGGGGTCAGGGGCAGCTAACTGACCACACAGGGAAGGTGGGAGGGGCCATGGCAGCACAGAAGACCTTGCATGGCAAGCGGGAGGGTTAGTGGCAGCACAATGGCTATGATGGGCAAGAAGGAGGGTGCAGGGGTATGCACAAAGGACCATGGAGGATAGAAGGGAGGGTCAGGAACTGAGCACAGACAAGAGAGTGCAGGGGAAGGGGCCTCACAACAGACCGCGCGGGGCAGGCAGGAGGAGCAGTTGCAGCACAATAGATCAGGGAGGGCAGAAGGGTGTGGCAGTAAAATGGACCATGGAGGACAGGAGGAAGGGGATAGGGGCATGGCATGTGGACAGGCAGGGTGGAGGTGGCAGGGACAGGTTACAGTCATCTGACAATGCTAGGCAGGCGGGAGGGGAGTGGCAGCTCAACAGAACACTCAGAGTAGATAGGAGTGTCAGATCCATGGAACATAGTGGGCAAAAAGGATGGAGCAGGGGCATGCACAAAGACATCGGAGGGCAGGGGGAAGGAGAATAGGGGCAGCAAGCTAAGCACAGAGTTTAAGCAGGAGGTCAATGATGGGGCATAGAATTGGGCAATGGAGGGCAGGTGGAGTGGACTGGTACATCATACTAAATTGAGGGCAGTGGCACCACATCAGACCATGCATGGCAGGAGGGAGGAGGCTAGTCCATGGATTCACACAACAGAGGATAGGGAGGAGGGGGATGGGGCAGCAAGCTAACTGTTCAGAGAAGGCGGGTATTAGGAACTTTATTGTTTTTAAAACGTGTGTCTGTGCGAACTACTTAAAATATGAGCAAGTATGCAGCATAATCTCACTTTTATTCAGGAAGAAGAGGACGTTTGTGACTGTGACTCCGGGCTCACTTGGCAGAAACACCCCCTGACCCTCCACCCCCTATCGCAAAATGTAATGCCCGTGAAAAGGGTAGGTGAACACAGTGTTATATAGAACATAGTCCTGAGAGCACGATTGAAAATGAAAACTAGATATAGTGTATGGTATAAACTATGCACCAAAAAGTGTGATATAAGAAGAACCGGGCGTGAAATATAATATGCAATACATTGTGCGCAATGACAGATTCCTTGGAGAGCGCGAGATAGCACAGGCACTTGCGCGTGCTATGCGATATGCGCCTTGGAGTGTAATATGCACAGGGCAGTGTTGTGTAACCTAACTAGTCTCTAAAGTTGTAATATAAAATATGTGCTGGGGAGTGTAACGTTGCATATGCACTGTGACAAAGATATGGATCCCAGATTGTAATATGTATGGCATAGCACTGTGCGTTATAACATAGGCATCGAGGAAGGCACGTTAGATGGGGAAATATAACCCGTGCGAAGACAAGTGTGGCATGACATATTCACGGGGTGGTGTTACAGTGCACATGGGCTAGAGAGTGTCATAGCATATGCACTAGCTGGTGGAATACAACACAGAGGTGTGTGGCACTCAGCAGGCAATGGTGGGTGTAACACAGCATTGGGCTCTGCCAGGAGCGCGCTGTGACTCTCAAGTGATGTTCGTCCCCTTTCCAGAGAGTAAAATAAAAAGTATTACACATCCGGCAGTGGATGTGTGTTTTATTAATCGTGAGGGGGGTTTCTTGCATAGTTTTGGTCGAATTTTTGTCGAATCCCCTTTGAATGGCTTGGTGTGCATGTGTATTAAATGTGCCCGTCAATAGCTACCCATGTTTGTATAAATAAACGACAAGGGTGTCTACCGGGATTAGGCACGGTAGGGCATCAGACATGTCAGAGCTTCACTAGTGGTGTAAATACATTCCACGTGGATTCATTGTATGCATAGTCGCCTTTTATTGAATATCACGCAAATCGTCATGGTGATAGGTACGTACGGTTTGTCCAGCATGTCCTAGGTGTGTCTATAAATATATATTTTTTAAAAATAATAAAAAACAGTGGCCGGCCCTGGGGATTGGGGTCAAAAAAATATAATTAGGAGACAGGCCCTGGGGGATGGGGTCATCAGGGCCAATAAATTAGAATAAGAAGGGGAACCACACAGCTCCCCTTCTTAAAAAAGTAAAATAAATAAAAGACTGGCATCGTGCCGGAGGCCATGCCCCCTCCTTGCAGCACTCTGCAAACGCGCCCCCTGGCGAGTTGTAAGTTAGGGAATTAATTCCTCTTCAATACTGAGGGTCCCCGAGGGCCAACTAGCCCAACAGGCATCTCCAGTATGCGCCAGGGAGCTGCGCTGCAGACAGGTGTTCTGAGGCCAAGCCCCTTTTTACACCTCTCTGCAACGCAGCTCTGTGGTGCTTACTGGAGGTACCTAGTGGTCTAGTGTGACCCTAGGGACCCTTAGGATTCAAGGGGACTTAATCTCTCAACTTAGAACAGCCACATAGCGCGTTTACACAGTGGTGAAGGGAGGGGACGGGGCCTGAGGTGACGTGTGCAAACACGCACTATGGCACGTTTTAAATTGGGGATATAATTTCCCTTCAATACTGAGGGCCCCTGGGGGCTAACTAGCCCACCAAGTGCTTCCAGTAAGTGCCACTGAGCTGCATTGCAGAGAGGTGGTCCAGGCCGTGCCACTTTTTACACCTCTCTGCAACGCAGCTCTGTGGCACTTACTGGAGGTACCTAGTGGGCTAGTTGGACCCTCAGGATTTAAATGAACTTAATCTCCCAACTAAAAACGGACACAGGGCGTGTTTACACAGTGGTGAAGGGAGGGGACGGGGCCTGAGTTAACGTGTGCAAAAACGCCCTGTGGCCTGTTTTAAGAGGTAGTTTTAATCCCCCTGCCCTAATATATACTAGGGGCTTACAGAGGAGGTCATGCTAATCACAGGGGGACCCCAACGTATAATGTTCCCTAGTGTATGTAGGTGTTTTCACTGTAATCTAAGTGTCTTTTAACATAGCACTGGCTCTAGGACTGGTTAGTCAGACTCAGTTACCACCAGTATCCGTCTGAAAAAGTTGAGGGTACAGGATGATTTTGCAACAAGGCTTCTTTCTGCTCTTCTTTTTGTTCTTTCTGCACGTTATCCTTCTTCCTGCACTTTTCTTCGTCTTTGAGGACTTCTGTTGCTTCTTTCTGCACTTCTTTTTTTTCTTTCTGTGCATTTTTTCTTCTTTCTTCACATGTCCTATCTCTGTAGGCATAGTTAGAAATAAGCATTTAAAAAACCTTTGAAATTCACAGAAAAAACCATAGGTTTCAGGCACGTTATAGTTAGGAATTAGCATTTAAAAAACCTCAGAAATTCACTGAAAAAACCATAGGTTTCAGGGGTGTTATAGTTAGCTGGACTTTTCACTTGTACAAAACCATTGAAATTCCCCCGTTATAGTTAGTTCAGCTAACTATAACTCGCGCGCCCGCAATGCACTGCTGATGACGTCACATATTACATCACTCATGACATGGTCAGTGACATCACTCATGACATCACTGATGACATCTCAAATGACATCACTGATGACATCACTGATGACATCATCCTTGTGATTGAGTGGCAGACCTCCTCTCACCCTAATATAACCTTTGATACACACATTCAAAAATAGAGACTAAAATTTTCAAAACAATGGACATACCAATACCAGTTACAACAACCTCTTCAGTAATTCTAAGATCCACATACACATCCACTCATTCACCAACAGTCCTATACAGTCGCTCATACATGTACTCACTCATCATATGTACTCATACACCTATACATCCTGATACACAATGCCACTCATCCATAGAGTTACTCACACACATAGTCACTCATGCTAATAAAGAATCAAACATACATTTACTTGCATATACAGTTATACACACACCACCACACTTACTTCTACGGAAACTTACACATACTTAGTCTTTTAAACAATCACTTATAGAAACACATACTTATTCATACAGGAACTCTTTCAATCTCTCACTCTCACATATACTCACTTATATACACCAATAGTCACATATACTAGTTTAAAACATATGTAGTTACTCATAAAGACACTATTGAGACAGTCACTCACTCACTAACACACCCATACACACACTCATCCACCCATACAGTCCTGCACACATGCTGTCTTCAACACATACAAACAGTGAGTCACTCATTCATGCACCTATGCACTACGTAATACCCCCCACCGAACCATGCAGACACTCAGACTGATACTCAAAAAAACAACTAATAACCTATATAGACACCCATGTAGCTACTCACCAACCCATGCAGCCACTTATACACAAAGTGAGAGACTAATACAGATATTTACATATTTAAACATTACTCACTAAGCCATGTATTCACTATGATACACTTAATCAGTCAGTTACACAATCAATTTTCTAAAAACAAATCATCCATTTAGACACTTGTATACCCATTATTCTTCCATCAACCTTGAGATATACATATATAAAACATATTTAATTTTCAGAAAACACACATTCACTGGATGATGTAATCAGTGATGTCATCAGTGATGTCATTTGAGATGTCATCAGTGATGTCATGAGTGATGTCACTGACCATGTCATGAGTGATGTAATATGTGACGTCATCAGCAGTGCATTGCGGGCGCGCGAGTTATAGTTAGCTGAACTAACTATAACGGGGGAATTTCAATGGTTTTGTACAAGTGAAAAGTCCAGCTAACTATAACACCCCTGAAACCTATGGTTTTTTCAGTGAATTTCTGAGGTTTTTTAAATGCTAATTCCTAACTATAACGTGCCTGAAACCTATGGTTTTTTCTGTGAATTTCAAAGGTTTTTTAAATGCTTATTTCTAACTATGCCTACAGAGATAGGACATGTGAAGAAAGAAGAAAAAATGCACAGAAAGAAAAAAAAGAAGTGCAGAAAGAAGCAACAGAAGTCCTCAAAGACGAAGAAAAGTGCAGGAAGAAGGATAACGTGCAGAAAGAACATAAAGAAGAGCAGAAAGAAGCCTTGTTGCAAAATCATCCTGTACCCTCAACTTTTTCAGACGGATACTGGTGGTAACTGAGTCTGACTAACCAGTCCTAGAGACAGTGCTATGTTAAAAGACACTTAGATTACAGTGAAAACACCTACATACACTAGGGAACATTATACGTTGGGGTCTCCCTGTGATTAGCACGACCTCCTCTGTAAGCCCCTAGTATATAATATATATATAGATCAAGAGACGCAGCGGGGCTTCAAGGACTTTTATTAAAAGAATTAGGCATAACGCGTTTCGGCGGTCTGCCTTCATCAGATGCCATTATCTTTTCACCAAAGTTCCCATATTGGTATCTTTATATAGGCGCCTATATATATATATATTCATTGAACTGGTCCTCTGTGTCTTTAATCTTGCCATAGGTCCTATAAATAAAAGTTCAATGGAGAGCTATAGACAATTTTAATTCTCTAATCCATTTGACACTACGCCCACTATTATTACTGACACTCAAGTACTTAACACAGGTAGTGAAAAGATCTTGACCAAGGAGCCTACGTTGAGGGGGCACTAGGCATTGCACTTCTGCTTAGCATGGTTTAGCATACCACCATGGTGGGTGAAGATTCTTGTCTCTGAAAGTATTTCTTCCTTACTTTCCTGTGGGACTGATCACATTGTAGATCATACTATATACATTTGGAGTATCAAACTAATAAGTTCATCTCTGGCCTCTCCAGGACATCACATTTCATGATTTCATAACCATTTTTAGTGAAGGCAGCAATATCTGTGTAGTAAGGTTTGATTACATCCTTAACATCATCAGTAGAGAAGAGAATAACAGTTTACCGAAGTCCATTTGTTAAGTTTAGTTTTCTGAAAGTCCTATCTAACAAAACTAGGACCCATCCATAACAGTAGAGGTGAAGAAATGCTTGAGCGGTTTATCTGCAGACTAGTAGCATTTCCAGGAACCTAGAGACTCGGGTAATATAGCAAATAATTCTCAATGTTGTTGAAATAGGAGCAACATCGGTCACAAAGCACTAGCCTTACCCATTGACTTGAGATCTTCTGTAGGGCTTTTTACTCTTCAACCTTAAGTCTCCAGATCTTCCGTATGATTCCCAACTGACTGCACTAATACCAACAATGACACAATGTTTATGGAGAGTCCTGAAATTGATCGATCCACAGTGCTCCATATTTCATTTTTAGGCTTGTGCTAGCGGCATGTAAAATTTGGATCATTCTGGCTGGAACTAATGCATAGGACAGTTTCACTGTAATCTTTCCATAAATGTATATATTTGAGGGAACAACTGATGCGTTCATGCCCATTTTAGTAGACATGCAGCTAATTAGGGAGAAGAGTGACTGAGGTTTAGTCAAATTAAGAAATAAGATAACGGCCGCGAGGTGGCGGACTACTGGCGCCGGGTCCACACGGTTATGGGACAGGTCACTGGGGTTGTGCTGCTGCCGGAGGTGCGTCGCTGTGTCCTGAATGTGTGGGAGCCCAATGACTACAGCGCGGCTCAGACTCGGTGGGCGGCCCTAGGGAACATGATTGCCAAGAGGGATATAGCGCAACTTTGGGGCGCTCAACGGCCGCCCACCGTGTCAGTATGGAAGGAGAATATGGACTGGTGTATGTTTAGGGAGAAGACAGTGTATGTGGCCCGTGGCAAGCCGGGGGCATGGGGTAGAATTTGGGGGCAATGGAACGCATATCGCGGAGGCATCTGTACGCCCCCCCTGGTAGACACTGATATCGCCATGTCCCCCTGACCCTTGATGGCTCCTGGCGCTTTTTGTAACAACTACATTTGGACGTTCATCTCCCTTGACCCCCTTCCCCCCCCCCTCCGTCCCCGGCCTCCCGGTACTCCTCTCTTTAGCGGATTGCTCAATTGTCCTGACTGGAGTCTCCCGGGGGGAGCCTGACCCGCACTGGTTTCCCTCATAACTCGCCTTTTGTTTTTATTGTTTTTCCCTTTGTTTTTGTTATTGTTGGACTGACGCTTGCTGTTCTTCGAGAACTATCTTGAGCCACTGCGGGGCAGTGCCCTGGGAACTGATTGTAGCCTTGATATGTGTGTATTTCCTTATGTACCTAGCGGCCGGCCCGGGTGGTTGTAGGCCCATACTTGTAACCGAATTATTGTTCAATAAAAACTTTTTCAAAAAAAAAAAAAAAGAAATAAGATAACATGAATGAGTTCTGGTGATCGTTTTAAACATTACATAGAATAATGGTAATAAGCTCGCTGTGAATGTACATTTTTAAATTTTTGCAGTGCATGGTTGTGGGAAGTCAGTAACCAGGATTGGAACCTTGAGATTAGGATTCAGTGTAAAATGGTGTTCCATTACTGTTGCAGATATGTTGGCACAAATTCTTGTCCTGTTTTTGTTCTGCTGTGCTAATGTGGATGCTGATGCCCTAAGGAAAGACACAAAACAGATAATACATAATTCACATTTTTCATGTAAATGTACTAATTTGGGGGTGTCCTGTTTCTGAACGAGTAACCCTATGGAGAATGCCCTATATTAGTGCTACTGGGCCTATGTGATTCTGTAGTAACTAGGCAATCTTTCCTCCAAGTGCCACGCATGTCACGTTAGGGTTACAGAATTTCAGTTAAGTTCCCACATTAACGCATGAGCGGTAAGTTGTCACGCAAACAAGATGAAGAGACAGCTAAGCGGGATATTTCTTTTTTTTTTAAGTTTAAAAAGCTTTATTTATTTATTTATTTATTTATTTACTTACAGAGTTTTATATAGCGCAAACTTGACCCGAATCGGGTATCAGAGCGCTTTACATAGCACCAGTTGCATTACATGAGGACACATTCCTTTTATTTGTTAGGCACGGGGAGATTAAGTGATTTGCCCAGAATCACAGGATGTTCAGCGTCATTGCCGAGACTCGAACCCAGGTCCCCAGATTTGAGGTTGACTTCCCTAGCCGTTAGGCCAACTCCTAATCAAATTACAAAACAGTAAGCCATATAAAATATCCTGGAATAGGTAACAAAGAAATATGAAGGGAAAACTGAATGAAATAAAAAGCTGTTCACAGTTTTACAGTGTGAAAGGGGGAAAGGGTATAACATAAGTCAATAACTGAAGATGGAGATACAATGCATATTAATAATCAATGAAAAAGTAATTAACACACCAATAAGTAATAATAAAAAACTAATATACAGTAAAAGGTAGAGAATAACAACTTACGGAGGTCTAACATTTTCAGAACGTATGGAGAATATAACTTCTGTTTTCGTAACTTTATTGAAATAAGTGGTTAATGGTAACCAATATAAATCTCTATTAACAAGTGGATTATGAAAGGAGGTAAAAGCAATATCTAATCTATGATAGTGGCAAAGGTTATTTCACCCTGCCTTAACTGAGTGTTTAGTTAAACATTTCCCCTGTAATGTGATTTGATGAAAGGCCAAAGCTAACATAAGATCAAGTAATCTTATTTCATGTGAAGATAGAGCCAAAGACGCTATTAAACTACCTGTAAAAAGGAAAACATTGGTAAGGGGTATGTATAAATTACATTTTTTAGAAATAAGAGATCCTATATCCACCCAGAAGGAGGCTACAGTGGGACATAAGAATAAAAGATGAAACAAATCAGCAGAGGGAGAGTTGCATGTCCAACAAGTCATCGTTTGTTGGAGAAAATGTAGCTATTGAGACAGGAGTGAGATATTCGATGATAAAGAAAAAACATAGATTGAGTAGTAGAAGCAGACCTAGAAATTTCTAATGATCTTGCCCAAATCTTATTCCAGAAATCAACACTCCAAGTACAGCCCAAATCCATTTCCCAAGCAAGCTCCAAATTTGTTTTAGAACGAGAAAGAACCGGAGAGGAAAGATATTTATAGATCAAAGAAGCCTTTGGAAACAGCAACAATAATTTTAAAAAGGGATCAGTTAAGGGTGGGGAAGCTTCGGAGGGGAGAGAATTGAAGATGTCTAGAATGATTCCCATGAGGGTTGAGAACTTCTGCCAGAAGGAGCATGGACAATTAAATGAAGCTTGAAATTGAGGAAAGGAACAAGGAGTCAACCCATCAAACATGTCTCGGAACCATACAATACCTCGACATCTCCAAGATTTCCAATATAGAGGCCTGTTGTTAATAGAAATAAGACGATTATACCATAAGGGAAATTGTAGAAAAGATTCTCTAGTAGAGAGTGATGGTTGGTAATAAGGTCTTTTGCAGAAAAAGAGAGAACTTACTTTATGGAGAAAGGAGCAAGCGATATTTTTCCATTTTAACCCACAAAGGAGTATAAGGTGTGTCAACTGTAACAAGCCATTTGGAGGCATGTTTCAAACAAAAAGCTGTATGATAAAGTCGAAAGTCAGGAAACTTCACACCACCGTCCGCTTTTGATTTCTTGAGGAATTTCAAGGCAATTCTAGATTTCTTATTATGCCATAAAAATTTAGATAAAAGAGAGTCAAGTTTTTCAAAGTACGTAGAAGGGATACGGGTGGGAATCATTGAGAGCACGTTTAATAAAATAGGGGTGATCAACATTTTGATAGAATTAAGACAGCCCCACCATGAGAGAAAAAGAGGACTCCAGGAAGAAATAAGGCTAGAAACACGGTTAAGGGTTTCCTTCATATTGAGTTTAACCAAATTTAAGATGGAGTTGTTAAACCAAATTTCTAAATATTTAATTTTAGAGTTGTTTCAACAAAAACCAGATCAAATTGGTGTTTAAGACAGAATTTGGTTATGGGTATGATTTCCATTTTCTCGGGGTTAATTTATAACCAGAAACCAAAGAAAAATCTGAAAATTATTGTAATAGAGAGGGAATAGAGGTTTCAGGGTTGGAAATAAAAAGCAAAATATAATCTGCGTAGGCTGACAATTTCAAGTGGGAATCTCCAAAATCAAAACCAGAAATAAAGGGATTTTGTCGAATATGAGACAAGAAGGGTTCAATAGATAGAACAAATAAAAGAGGTGATAAGGGACATCCTTGGCGAACACCCCGCTGCATTGGAAGAAATTGTGAGATAAGGGCATTGACTAAAACAGAGGCGGTAGGAGACGAGTAAAGTAAAGAAATAAGGGAAATAAACTTGGGGCCAAAAGCATGCCAGGATAGAGTTTTAAATAAAAAAGACCAATCAACTCTGTCGAGAGCCTTCTCCGCGTCTACAGTAATTGCGGCAAGAGAATAAGAGAGGGTGGATGATTGATTCAGGACATTGAAAAACACTCGAGAATTATCAGAGGTTAATCTGCCTTTCACAAAGCCACATTGTCCTGGATTGATTAGGGTAGGTAAAAGGGGTTGGAGACGTAAGGCAAGCAATTTAGCGAACATTTTATAATCCACGTTTACAAAGGAAATTGGGTGGTAATTTTCACAAAACTTTGGATCACAACCTTCTTTATGAATTGAACAAATAGTAGCCTCTAAAAATTTACCTTCTGCTTTGCCGGTATTGCAAAAGTGTTGGAAGAGGTGAAGCAGTTTTGGTAATAGTAAATTTGAGAAGTGTAAATAAAATTCTACCGTAAATCCATCTGGACCCGGAGTCTTCTGTTGTTTAAGTGGATTTAGGGATTTAACTATATATATAGTTGAAAGGTCAGATTCAAGAGCATCGAAATCGAGATTTCCACGGGGATAAGGGGTAACTTGGGGAAGAGGAGTATCAATCAAAGAAGGAGAAGCAATGGATTCCGGCATCTAAAAGGACTTATAAAATTTCACAAACTCTTCCAATATATCCTGTTCTTTAAAAAGGTGTTTCCCTTCTGGAGTTTAAATAGAATCTATTTGTGAGAAGTTGGCCTGATATATGCTGTCCACTAATTATAGTGGGCACCTTGTATCAGTCCAAACAAACCCTTATGGTGAATAGGTTAAAGACAACCTTTATTGAAAGCTATCCTAGTGGTAGCTATGGAGAGCAGCCTTCAGGCTAAGTCTTGAAGGAATGTAAAGCAGCTTGTTTTAACAGTCTATAATCTCTTGAATGACCAAATGAAAGGACAACCACACCAGGTATATATTTAAAATATATGTATTTAAGATAAAACACACCCCTCTAGTCTCTTAATGAGACTGGAGTTTGAAGTACTTAATTTACAAGTTAGCAATCAACAGTAATAGCACAACTACACGTTTGTGCCCTAGGGGCGTACCAAACCATATACCAATAAAGTGGTATAAGAACCATGACTGAACTAGACACAAGGCCTAGAGCCTGTAAAATCGCTGGGACCCCAAGGAACCACCCAAGGTAGTGACACAGGGGATCCACGGGGGCCGTGTGCAGTGTGCAATCAACTGTAATAGCACAAATACACGTTTGTGCCCTAGTGGCGTACCAAACCATATACCAATAAAGTGGTATAAGAACCACGACTGAACTAGACACAAGGCCTAGAGCCTGTAAAATCGCTGGGACCCCAAGGAACCACCCAAGGTAGTGACACAGGGGACCCACGGGGGCCGTGTGCAGTGTGTAAACACAACCGCGGGTTACCGTTAGCTTATATGGGCAATGTCGCGGCTGGAAAATTAAAGATAAAGGACACTTAGAATCAAGTCAGGACCAAACACTTTTGGACTTAGGAAGTTCTAGGGCTAGCACCCATGGGAGCACCAGAGTACTCGTGTTACCTCACCCAGGGAAGCCGGGTGCATAGGTGTCTTTTGGTGTCGGGTCGCGTCGTCGATTTCAATGGGAGCTGGCGAAGAAGTGCTGCTGCCGTGAAGAGGAGAAGTGTCTGAAGCGATCCAAGCCTGGATCTAGGATGGAAGGAACCTGAAAGCAGAGGGAACAGAGTCTGGGTCACTTACCAGTGACCAAGGGCAGGATGGATCAATGCTCACAGATGGCGGGTGCTTCAGGTGAGTTGACGGGTGTCTTGACTCTTCAGCCACAAGGTCCAGGAGGTGCCGATGATGACCAGGAGCTGGATTCGAGCTGTCCCACGAAGTCTGTCGAGTGCTGCAGTGTCGGTGACCAGATTGGACCCAACACGCCTTGGCAACGGCAAGTTACTGGAAATCAGAGAAAGGACTGCGGTGCAGACCAACAAGGTCTGTGGGACTCACCCAGCGAGGGAAAGTCGGGGCACGTCTGGAGCAACCAGGAAAGTCCACTCAGAAGAGTAGTTGCCTTCATGGGGACCTACTAGCCAACGGGCTAGCGATCGCAAAGGAGCCTCAAGCGGTCGCACTTGAAACTGGCCCACGGGTCACTTGTGGAGTGGAGACCAGCAATCTTCGATGCAGGAGGTGCTCAAGGCTGGGGCTACTTGGAGCCCAAAGCACAACTTCGAGGAAGGCCAGGAAGATAGTGTTGCTGCAAAAGTTCACGGTGTCCAGGGGTCACAGTTCCACGTCATCCACGATAGCCACGGGGCTCAGCTTTGCTGTGGACTCAGGGTAGCCTCTGGGAAGTCTGGAAATCCACCTCTGGTGATGCAAAGACTTCAGCGTCCGGCGGGAGCTTCAACGATGCAGACCGGTCAGTTGCTTCTTTGGTGCCTGCCAAGCAGGGGAGTCACTCCTTGACCCCAAGGGAGACTTCTTCAGTCTTCTAGGCAAAGTAGAATGTCGAAGGTCCAGGATATATGTTGCAGAGTTTCGTCCAGGGTTATCTAAAGTCGCAGGGACTGGGTTCCCATACTTATACTAAGTTTGGGGATTGGACATACTCTAGGGACCCACCTATGGGAGGGTTTGGAAAGAGGGGTGGTTACACCCATTTCCTTTGTCCAGTTTCACGCCAGAGCAGGGGCAGGTAGCCCCTGCAACCGGTTTGAACTGGACTATGCACAGGGACACCAAGTGTGCCCCCAGTGCAGGACTTCAAAGCACCAGAGAGTGCTGCCGCCTAGCCCCAATACACATCTGCCTGTCTGGGGAGGTGGTTACACCTCCCTGGGACAGGAAACCTATTGTCCAGGCCTCCCCTTTCGGAGTTTCAGTCAGCAGCAGGAGGCCAGACCCGTGTCTGTGGCAGAGGCATCCATTTTGTGATGCCAGGGCTGTAGAAAGTCCTACCGGGTTAAACCAGTGTGAACATGTCTCTCCCTCTAGAAGGGTGGAATGCTACCCCCGCCGCCAGAACTGGCGGGGGGGGGGTAGTATTCCAAAGCGTTTGACACCAAACACGACATGTTTCCGTGCAGCCATCCCAAAGTTAGCATTTACCGCGAGGTTATAATGCACTTAAGAGTATATGGTCAGGCTGCACCACAAACAGCATCAGAGGAGGTACTCCGAACGCTGCAGAGGGGCTCTGCTCATGCAGGGACACCCTCTCACATAAAAACCAAGTACTCTGCCTTCAGGATTGTTAAGGCCTTCCATAGGAGTGACTTATATGTTTTATATGTGTGTGCAATGGTAGTGATATAGGTAGCCTAAACCACTGTAAGGGGTGCAAGCACACCCTTACCCAGGCTGCAGTAGCAGACCTGTGGTGCCATTTTGGAGTGCTTCCCAGGGGTGGCATAATACATGCTTCAGCCCCTGGTAGGCCTCTGAGGTACCTATGCCCTAGGTTCATAGTATACCATATACTAGGGGCTTATAAGGCACTCCAGAATCCAATTAGATATGTACCTAATGTACATGGAAATCATTTTAGAGAGGAAGCAGCTAGGCTGGGGTCCTGATTAGCAGGGCCACAGCCAGACTAAGGTCGAAAAACAGTGAAACACCAGCATAAAGTGGTGGTACCCATGTGAAGCAGATCCTCCTCTCCTACACTATTGACATATGTTCCTTTCAGACTTTAAGGTAATTAGCTAAAAGTTTGCTAGTTTTATTTTGCCCACCATAATAGAGGGCCCTGCTACGTAAGAGAATAGACGAAGCATTGTCAGTGGTTAATTTGTTAAAATCTAACTTTGCACGGATAAGTTCCTGTAAGTTAGGATCAGATGCTTACTAATTGAATTCATGTTCTAATCTTTTAATATTAGCTAGCAGTGATTTATGTTGAGCAAGGGATTTTTTCTTTTTCTTGGAGACAAAATTGATAATAAAACCACGAGCAGCACTTTAAATGCATCCCATATCAATGAAGGAGATGAATCGGGATCTTGATTCAAGAGAAAAAATTCTTCAGCAAAAGAATTAAAGGAAGAAGAAAAATCCGGGTCTTGCAAGAGAAAGTTATTGAATCTCCTTCAGGAAGATCTGGGCTGCGGTTGTAGCAAATCAAAATCTGCAATCGCCGGGGCGTGATCAGAAATCACAATGGGTTCTACTGTAGAGGAAATAAGATTTTGAGATAACTGTTTAGAAAGGAAAATGTAGTCTAACCGTGTAAGTGAGCCATGAAGGGGGGGAAGGAGAATTCTATTGCATCCGGGTTGCATAAACGCCAAACATCAATAAGTTGTGATTGAGAAATTGTGTTGTGGAATTGTTTGTGAGTTTTATGGAGAATGAAACAAACCTGAGATTTACAATCTATACATGGATCTACAATTTGGTTGCAATCACCTTCTAAAACAAAAAGTTCATCTTTACACTGGATTTTTTTGTAATGTTAGGCCAAAAGAAATAGTCTGGTTGAGTCGGACCATAAACATTAAAAACAGTCAACGAAATATTATTAATAAGTAGCTTAACTAATAACCATCTACCTTCGAATCTCTCTCCTGAGAGACAACAAAACATTTTAACCGTTATGACAAAGGATTATTACACCATTTTTCTTATTAGAGGTAGGGGAAACAAGAACTAAACCCACCCAACTTCGTTTAAGTTCCAAAGCCTCTACTTCCGTTAAATGAGTCTCTTGTAAAAGGACCAAGTCCAGATCATAGTAGGCTAAATGAGAAAGTATTCTCTGCCTTTTAATAGGGTTAATAAACCCTTTCAAATTCCAGGATATAACTCTGAATGAAGATCAATTGAACAATATATAAAACAATACGATCAACAGTAATAAGCAAGGAGAAATGGAAAATCGAAAGAACAGGGAAGGGAAATATAGAAAGAGAGGATAGGAAAGACGAAAAAGAAGAGAGAAAAGGGAAAAATAGAAAAGACAATAAGAGAAGACAGTATATGTCAACCATTGAAGAGAAGGAAATATATAGTAACAATGAGGGTAAAGAAAAAGGGATTGACAACTGTAATACGTACCTTTAAGGGGGAACTAGAAGAAAAATTACAAGGAGTGGCGACACACAAGTGAAGACTACACATCCAGTCAGGAGGAACGAACCACAACAGGGAGGTATATAAAACGAGGAGGAAATGGATACATAATGATATTCCAAAGACAAATTCTTTGAGAAGATTAAAGCGGAAGATAAAAAAGAAGAGTACCATGTTAGAAAACAGATAACAGCAAAAACATATCAACAAACAACCTGCATGGGAAAAATATCAAATGAGGTTACAAAGATTAACCATTTTACAAAGAGATAAGTCAAGGTATCAAAGTTGCAGAAGAAGGACCAGCGACTTCCATCGACATTGTGGAATGAGATTGGATCAATTTCCTCAAATCTGCCGGGTCTTCAAGGGTGGAAGTTTTGTTTTGAAAAGTGACCTTAAATAGGCTTGGATGAAATAATCCATATCTTGCGTTCAATGTGCAGAGAGCAGGACGAAGCTAAAGAAAATCCTTTCAACGTTTAGCAGTTGATGAAGAAACGTCCTGTGAAACAAATAACTTGGATCCAGACCAAGTAAGATGTTTTTTGGCTTTAGTGGCGTTAAAAACTTGTAAGAGGTCGGTAAATTTCAAAAAGAGAAAAATGACACCCCGTGATTTCGAAGGAGCTGATGTAGAAGTCAAACGAGAACCCAGTCTACGAGCCCGTTGGATTCTTAGGTTTGTTGATGGAGTAAGATCCAGCAGTTTTGGAAGATAGGTGGTGAAGAAATTAACAAGATCATCCCCCTCCAGGCCCTCCGTAAGTCCAAATAATCGAAAGTTATTGTGTCTGTTTCTGTTCTCAAGATCTTCAGCAGATTTCTTCAACAGGAGGACCTCCTTCTTTAAGTTAACAACCTTGATAGACATGTCATGTAACTCTCCAACTTGTTGTTCCACCGTAGAAATACGAGATTCCATGGACAACCATTTGGTGTCTAAGACTTGCAGACGAGAATTTGTTTCCTCAATAAATGGACGTAAGGCACGTATTTCATCCCACACAGTGTCCAAGGATACCGGATATACAGACTTCGGCGGAGAAGGAGAATCCTGTTTAAGACACTTGGGGCCTCATGTAGGTAAATAAATTTTACCGTTTCTTAAATACCGAGCCGTACCGAATCGGTAAATTAGAATCGGTAAGTTATATGTAGGTAAAAATTCGGTAACAGTTACCGATTCGGTAACATTCGGTAATCACGAATCGGAATTCACCGAATCGGTAAATACCGAGGTGGTATTTACCGAATCGGAAAATACCGAGGTGGTATTTACCGAATCGGAAAATACCGAATCGGTATGTACGGAATCGGTAAATAAAATCACATGACTTGACGAAACAGCTAATCCTGTGCAACCACAGCCCACCCAACCAGGAAGTGGCCACACCCAGGCAGGTGTACATAATTAGCCGACCCTGGAGAGGCTTGGAGTGCAGAGGAGAGGCAGGGAGCCGGTGCCTGTGCGAGCGGGAAAACGAACATCATGTCCAGCCAGAGAACACAGAGAGACGGAGGGGAAAGGAGGAGGAAGCTGAAATTTAGCCCCAAGGAACTCCAGGTGCTGGTGGAGGAGGTGGTGAAGCAGCACCAGAAGCTGTTTGGAAGGCAATCCCTGCAAGTGCCTGAGGCTGAAAAGCGCAACATATGGCTGGCCATCCAGGCCCATGTGAATGCTGTGGGAGTGACCCACAGGGACATAGAGGTCCTAAAGAAGCGCTGGTATGACCTGAGGATTGTAACCAAGAGGAAGATGGGCGACATCCAGAAGGAGGCCAGCCAGACTGGAGGTGGAACCAACAGGGCACCTGCCCTCACCGAACTGGAGGAGCTGGTGGGGGCCACAATCGAGCAAGAGAGCGTCGTGGGTCTTGGGGACGCCGACAGCTCTGCCAGAGCCGCCACACAACAAGGTAAGACGAAAGCACAGCAATGTAGCACCCCCTATCCCTATCTCACATCCCCCATTGTGAAACGAGAATCACACTGCAGTCCACACGTGTCAGTGCAGACAGGCAATGCATTCCGGGAGATGTAGTCAGGGAAACACCAACCATGAGGTAAATGTTACAGGGCAACAAGGCATGTCACGCACTCGAGGCACAAGGAGACAGAGGACATTTTGGAATGTGAAATTATTTATTGTGACGCTTTCAATGCAGCCCTTCGGGGACACTGAGCCAATGTTGTATTTCTGTCCACAGATGTGACATCATGCAGGACAGGGCATGCTGCAGGAGAGACGGCACACCGGCCACAAATATCACCTCCAGCCAGCACAAGTTCAGACCAGGGAGCAGGCCCACTGGCAGCCGCACCACCAACACAGGCAGCCTCGCCGCAGCCAGAGCCAGCATCACCTCACCCAGAGCCAGCATCACCTCACCCAGAGCCAGCATCACCTCGCCCAGAGCCAGCATCGCCACTCATGTTTGAATCACCGGCCACATCTCCGCTTGCAGGTGTGGGAATGAGGAGGCGTCCAGCAGCCAGGCTACGAGCCTTAGACACCTCGTCAGACGACAGCATGGGCCCTGAAGAACTCACCAGGCCCCAGGAAGGGAGCCATGCCACTGTGCCCCACACCTCACAGGCAGCACAGACGGGAGCAAGAGGGCGCCGCAGGTCGCGTGTCCAGAGTCCACCAGCACCCATTGACGGCCATGGTGTCTTCTTGGGTCTCGAGGGCCAAATGTTGAAACAACAGCGCCTGCAAACAAAGGCAGTCATGACAGTCCAGAGGCACATGCGGGTGATGAAAACTACATTAGTCAACATGGATAATAACATCAGCGGCATGGCTGCGGGCATTCGGGACATGTCCCAGTCAATCCAGCAGTTGTGCAGCAAATTAGATGCTGACATCGAGGCACGGCGCCGGGAACGGCAGAGAAGGGACACTACCAACAGGGCACTCAACCGTCTGGCAACTGCGACTTCTCTACTGTGCCGGCGCTCTGTGACGATGCAGGAGGGCCTAACACACTGCTGCAGCGACCTGTCTCGGGGGATGGTGCAGGTGACAAGTGCACTAGGGGTGCTATTTACTAGTCAGGCGTCGACAACTGCTGCAGGGGATGCTGCGGAGAGCATCGACACCAGCAGCAGGAGCAGCATCACACCCCCCGTCCCAGAAGGACGCAGGAGCAGCAGGCGGCTTGGGGTTGGCTCTAGTGAGGATGCACAGGCCGTGCCATCCACCACTGCAGCGCGTATGCGCAAACATTGATGTGGCCCTGCTTAGCCACTTCCCAATGGGTGACGTAACCCTGGACATACTCCTTGTATAGATGGTATATTGCCAGATTGGCTTGTTCATGTGTTCATGGCGTGGTGCCACATTAAAACTACGTCATGACTAATCACAACTGGCTGTGTACCCTTACTTACTCAGAAATAGTTGCATGTGATCTCTGTCCGTCTCTCTCTCCCATCGATTGCAGTTGGCACTCTAGCTGCGTTGCCCTGTGGCTGGCCTGACTCATCCTCGTTGTCCTCAAAATATGTTAGTTCCACATCTGTACCTTTTTTCGTGGCAAGGTTGTGCAGCATTGCACAAGTGGCAATAATCTTGCAGCAGGTGATGGGTGTGTACTGGCGTGCGCCTCCGCTCTTGTGGAGGCAGCGGAACCTGCTCTTCAGTAGTCCAAACGTGCGCTCCACCACATTGCGTGTTGTTTTGTGTGCCACGTTGTATCGTCTCTCACTCTGGGTTGCTGGGTGTAGGTAGGGAGTGAGGATGAATGACCGGCATGCATATGCACTGTCGCCTAGATGAGTTAAAGGGAAACATCAGTCACATGCTTCTTTACACTATGATTTGCAGGTTGCAAGGGGCGTCACTGTTACTCACCTAGCAGGTATCCCTCTCCAAATTCTCCGGCACTCAGTCGTGTGTAGATCCCACTATTCTGGAAGATGTACGAGTCGTGGGTGCTCCCAGGAAACTTTGCAACAATATCTGTGATGATGTTCCCTGCATCACAGATCACCTGCACATTGATGGAGTGGGTGGACTTCCTGTTCCTGTAGATGTGCTCTGTGTCAGCTGGTGGACAGATTGGGATGTGTGTACCATCAATACAGCCGATGACATGGGGGAACTGTGCCATGTGATAAAAGTCTGTTTTTGTTTTCTGCAGTGCAGCCTGTGTGTTGGGGAAGCTGATGTAGTGGTGCATTCTCTGCATCATGGCATCCAGGAACTTCCTGAAGAAACGTGACAGGCAACTCTGGGATACACCACCCACCGCAGCTATCACCACCTGATAACTGCCGGATGCCAGCAGATGTAGGCTGCAGAGCACCTGCACATGTGGGGGTATGGCGTGCGCCCTTCTTATTGGCTGGTCCAGGAGTGGGTGAAGGTCCCTGATTAAGTCCATGATGGTTTCGGGGTGTAGCCTGTACCTCTCATGTATCTCTGCATCAGTCAGGTGGAATAGTGTGATGCGCTGTCTGTAGATGCGTTCCTCCCGTCGCCAAACCCTCAGTCCTGCTGCCTGTAGACGTAGGCGCCTTGCAATGACATACATAGCGGCCATGTTGTCCACGCTGTTGCATTTTGGGATTGCTTATATGCACTGTTGATGGTTACCACCTGCTTTCAATCCGTGTTAATTACCGACTCTTATTTACCGATTTTCTTGGATTTCTTAATTACCGAGTGCTCCTACATGTCATTTTAATTTTTACCTCTTCATATTTACCACTTCATATTTACCGATTCGTTAAGTATGTATTCGGTAAATCTGATTCGGTATTTTAGAATTCGGTAAATATGATTCGGTATTTACCGCCTCATATTTACCGAAAAGTCGTTTTTGGACTCCTACATCTCACTTGTCTGAATACCGGTCGGTAACGGCATATTTACCGAAAATCGGCCGTTACCGACCGGTATTTGGCTACCTACATGAGGCCCTTGGTGTCAGAGGAAGGCGTTTGCAATTTGATTGAAGAAGATGGCGAAGCCACTGACCTCGAAGAATTAGATTGCGCCATCTTGCCAGTGGGTTGTAAAGATAAATTAGTATGAGATAAGCAAGTCCCAGGAGTTTCAATAGTAGACTTTTTATTGATGAAAAGTAATTTCTTACTCCTTCCCATTTGCAAAAAGCAGTGTAATAATCCAGAAGGATGCAGAAAGCCAGGAGAACGATTCAATGCAGTGAAAACTATTGTTATCTGCGTTTCAAGAGCAAAGAGGCAGCAGACAAAGATTAAAATTCCACTTGCGTAAAAACATCAAAATTAAACAACTATAGAAGTTTGCTGGTCAAAAATTACAGATGAAAAACAAATAAACCATGACTATGCAAGAAAATACATAGTAAGGAGAATTATGTTGGAGGTTCCTTCAAATATAATGTGGTTGAAGTAAAAAAGAAACACCATTGCTGGAAAAACAAAATGGCGGCCAAATCTGAAGAGATAAGTAGATTCAAAATATCTCCGTGCAGGAGAATGAAAAAGCCATGCCAATACCCATATTTTTGTCAGGGAGTCTTCCGATGACACTATAGCACTGTTTCAGGTGCAGAAAGGGTCCAGAATTGCAGAAATCACTGCAGCATCTCCCGTCGCGGCACAGAGCTCTCTGTCATGCGGCCATCTTGGTTTGTGCCGCGCACGCACTCCCTCAAGCGGGATATTTTTAATTCCCTTCCTTATTGTGGATGGCGCTACTGTTTTTAATTGGCTATCAGACAGTGACACCTAGTGGCAGCCAGCTCTGTTGGTCGAAACAGCTGTAAAAGCTCTGCTGCCACATGGGCAAGCCTACATAAGCACCTGAGAAGAGGTGATCCTACCCAACGAGGCCTGAGAGTGTTCCAGAACAATGTTGCAGCTGCTGGTAATAGTACTGGGGCCAAGTAGATGGGGCAGCTTAACACTTGCCGACTGTAGTGCGTGCGTGGAAAAATAAATCCAATACATTGATGTTTGCAGGTCCAGTTTAAGTAAATGAAAAAAATTTACATAACTGAAATTCCTCCGCCAGCAGGTGGGAGATGCCATTGAATGAGA
Organism: Triturus cristatus; assembly: GCF_964204655.1. NCBI lineage: Eukaryota > Metazoa > Chordata > Amphibia > Caudata > Salamandridae > Triturus > Triturus cristatus. The sequence goes on from NC_140589.1 coordinate 889,466,607, forward strand.
AACACTATTTAAATTTTAGCAGGGTTTGTGTTTTGCAGGTGAGGCACTGGTTACCAAGTGGCATTCTCTTGTGGTATTTATACTTTCTGCCAGTTCTGACTTTGCAGTCCGAATGATTACCTATTAACTGTGTCAGTTGGCTACACTAAATGCTGGTTTAGAACGTCATCATTGCATGAGATCACATGTCTTATTGGTGTCAATGAATAAAAATATGTTTTACAACAACCTTGTGAATTGCATTAATGTGTTGGAGCTGGTATATCTCACACTGCAGTTAATACATGTGGCCTATCATAGGCATATCAACACAACTTAGCTGAGCTGCACTTAATGTTCAGTGTGTGTAAAGGGTGGTGCTAGGAATATGCACACTTTAAATGGACAGAACAGCTTGATTACACTCACCATCAAAATCACTCAGTGTCACACATAAGGCAATGAAATGTCACTCATAAACACAATGAAAACACAAAAATGTCACACTTGGCAGCTATGCATTGCTTGATTTTTCTCACGAGAACGTGTCACTCATAGTTGTTGAAATTCCACTCCTATTTACACTGAAATTATGAAAATGTCACACATAAGCAATCTGAAACCTTGCAGCTATGGGCAATCTCTGGGACAAGTATTACTGAAGGAACAGAAACTACTTCAATCTTGTTGAATGGCCAAGTCTATATCATTTTTAGGCTTTGACTTTCCTTTTTAGGCTTGGCTTTGACCTTCAGACAGTCAGCTTTTTTTCAAACAGTCAATGTTTTGTGTTGCAGCATGGAATGGGAGAGAAACCTAGATACAACATACACAACAACACAAAAACATGGATTGTCCAGTCACTTAGAACAATTATGAACCCATGTAGAATACCTGCCTAGAGTCACGGTCTCCTGCACAAGGAAAACATGTCAGATCTGTCAGATTGTTGAAGTAGAGCAGGACATACCATAACTGTTGTGCTAGAGACGTTTGACCCCACAGCCTGCCTGCTCCAACTCGGACATGTCAGAGTTTGTTGCTGTAAAGAACCTTCTCTGTCATCTCATGGAGTAAAGGCTAACGTCCCTTAGCTATGACATGTGACAGCTCCACTGAAGGCACTAGAGTGAAGTCCAGAAGTTAAAAGGAAATGAAAGATGGCAGAAACTTTGGGTCGCTACTTTTACTGACAATCTAGCTGTAAGAAATCGAGTTTACTAAATGCGCAAAATGTGAGTCCTTCACAAGTAATAGCTCCACCACTTTCTATTTACTGGGTACTAAGTACCCCATTGTAGTACTTGACTCAGGGTTGCAAAGCTGAGGCGTTAAAGGCCTACTCAGGGGAGGAGGTGTGGGCTAATATCCCCAGCTCGCTGTTATGCAACGAAGACACTCAGTAAATCATTGTCCAGACTGTGTTTTTTCTCATAAAAAGGAAAATTTATTATATTACACACACTACTAAATACTATGCATTAATCACAAATATATACTTTCAGGTAGATGAAAATACTTCTGGTGACACCTTCATAACACATTACGCCTCTAGTGGGTGCTCACCCTTATATACACCGCTTATTCACAGTAACAGCAACTATCCTAGATGCAATCTTACAGTAAAAGGGTCTGCCATTATCAATAAGGCAGGCCTACATGCTTTGTGACCACTTTAACACAAGCATCCACAAGCTATAATTCACCATTTGCAATACCATTGAAGTCAACGGGGAGAGTATCAACATTCCGTAGTATTCATTTTAGGATACAACTTTAAATGGTAAATCATTACCATTGTCAATAAAACCTAATGTAGAGTCTCATTTCTACTTTTACTACGCTGCAACTGTAGTTTGAGCACTAACCAACAGGGGCCTGTGCATTCACGGGCTAATGGACAATTCATCTTTGCATCAGGCCTCAGAGATGGGGCTGCATGGGCCCGTATGTGATCATGCCCGCCTCCCAAGTGAAAATATTGTGATTGAGATTGCACTGAACCCCTGGGGCTTGGCACTCCCTGGGGAAGTTTGAAAGATACGGTGGCACACTACCTGGTCTGGTTCCCACTCAGTCCCCCTGGGACCGAGCTTTAAAAGATGATGTCTGGTTTAGTTGATTTTGAGCTCTTTTTGCTCCTTGTGGTCAGCGCTAGCCACAAAAAGCTTTTTCATCAGGCCTTCTGGCCTCTAAAGTGCTCCTTTTTTTTAACCTTGATTTTTTGGGTCCCTGCTCTAGACCTTTCCTCTGCCTGGGCTTTTTGTGTCGTCCCTTGCTTGAGGACTACATACTACAGTCTCTCCAAAACCAGCATGCAGAACACCCTATCTGCCATACTCCCCAGGTCTCACAGACCCTTGGCTTCTTGAAGGGCACCTGCCTGTCAACTAGTGTCAAGGGGCAGTCGACAGATGTCCCAGAAAAATAATACAGGGTTCCCCAGCAGGTCCATTCCCCATAATTCCTCAGGGGCAAAAGGGGGCCTGGAGAGACCCATGCTAGTCCTAGAGTCACCGGGAGTTAAAGTCCTTCAGTGCATCCTTACAGTAGCAAAAGTTGGCTTCTCCTTCTAACTGGGCATTCTTTTGTAGCCTGCCCTCCCAGGTTCAGTGTCTTCTCCTATCCCTTCTGCAGAGGCTTTTAAGTGGGGGGTGTAAGGTTCCAGTAGGTAGACACTTCTGCCCTATATTGGAGTGCCACATTATCACTCTACCCCTGTCCCGACAATCCTGCACAGTATTCTGAGAGATGTAAACATGGCAACTCAAGTGGTCTATGGAAAGACCTTCCCTGGGAGCCTCAGCCTAACCCACAACTGATACAACTGATCCCTTCACACCATATCTTCAAAGGGGAGCCCCTCCTGGGTTTGGCTCCAGTGTTCTGGCATTCCGTCTTTCTTTCTGGGGGCTAGGAGTTTCTCAGCCCAGGTGTAGTGTGAGGAGTTAACAGATGCAAATTTCCTCACCAGCCCTTACTTTCCCAGGAACTGGTTCTAACACTGTTCATGGCTCTATTGGGTGTGTTTATGTGTGTGTGTGTGTGGGGGGGGGGGTGATTCTCCTGCAGGCCTGCAAATTAATTAACTTAGACCAATAGGGGAGACAAAGTCCTGGAATCTATTTATGGCTGAGTCAGGGAAATATGAACATTCTCACAGTGTCATAAGGAGTGTAGATATGACGAAAGTGACTGTGAATCTACATCAGATGCATGTTTACCCTAAGAATGATGCCTCACTGGACCCAGTAGGCCTAAGTGGGGCAAAACTGCACTTTGGTGCAGATTTCACTGATAATGCTTATTTTATTTCAGTACCACTGACCTAACTTATGAATGCCCACTCACGAAATAAGGCCTATCCCAGATCAGCAGGTATTCTTGAAGGGCATCTACTGCAACAGACTACCTATGCGTAGATACCGGGCTTTGCAAGATGGTAGTCTCACACATGCAGCCCACACGTGTGTAACAAGTCCAGAACCTCTTACTCTAGCTGCACAGCAGCAGCCTTATCTGTGAAGGCGGACACTGGCGGTTGGCAAGCTCAGTCCATTTACATAGAATTTACCTTTAGTGAGAGTCAGGTGGGGAGACTCGTTCACAGTAAATGTCCAAAATCGAAAAATGCAGGGGGTCTAAATGGGTGGAACCCATTGGCTACACTAGTCAATTCAATGGCTTATAATCTTTCTGGTTATTGAAATGATGCCAAATAAATAGAGGCAGAACACAGTCACTGCACAGATTATAACTGAAACCTCTTTGTCAATTGGCACATGTTCTGTTCTAAGGGCAGGATGCGATGAATGATGAAAGTCATCAAATACTCTGTACCCATGTTTTAGAAAAATAAAAAGGAAAGGAAGAAGGCCAAGAAACACCTGACACCGAGGCCCCGAGGTTGACTGCATGGAGATGGGTTACACCTGGAGTCAGATTGACAGAAATGGCCAGGACCGATATGGCTAGAGTGTCCTGGTTGGTGGTCTATACCCCAGGAGGGGTAGTAGGCATAAGTAAGTAGAAAAGGTTACACACACATCCTTGGAGGGATATTGAGCAGTCATTGATTGAAGCCACTAGAAAATCAGTTCTGTTGCACCCAGAGAGCCACCTATTGGGACTGTTTCCCCACACCAAGAACAAGAAACGTCGTAGCAAATGTATAGCTTTTGCCTTTTGTATGACCATGGAGAAAAATAGCAATGACCTGGAGGTCATTAGGAGTTCGTGCTTGTTAAGATGGAGGTTTGAGGTCTTGCAATGGCCTGAAACTGAGAGCATATACTGCACATGCAATAGAAGAAGTGAGTGAGAAAACAAGATAGAGCCCTGGCATTGGATGAGATTATAATTGTTTTAGGATACCAAAAAAATTCTGGGCAGGAGAATTATGTGGCTGTGTGGTAAAATTCCAGTAACTTGTTTTCAGCTGCAGAGAAATCAATGAAATGTGTTTTTAAATAAAAAGGCTCACACACCCTTTTCAGAGGCATCAATCTCCAATCGTACTGTGCCATCTGCGGTGTAGGTCCCTAGTTTATGGTACCAGGAGTAACCAGGGACTGTAAATTAAAGTGTCCCTTTGAGGGACAGCAGCTCTTGTTGTTTCACCCTTAGTGGGTTAAGGTAAATAATTATTCCAAGTCTCAAAACGCAGACTGGAAGGACAGTTTAAAACTGCTAACTCGATTTTGCCATTTAAGGTAATGGCAAAGCCCAGTCATCCCTTTGCAATATATATTTCACCCATGAGGTAGGCCTGTTGAACTCTTAAGCAAGGTGCTGTATTTGACAGAGTGCTGTATATTAATAGGTGGAACAACATGTTTCAGCAGGTAAACCCCTCAATTGCCGTTTTACTGTGGAAAGGCTAGTAGCCCCATTGGCGAGTGCAGAATTACAGGCTGAAATCTATTTTTTGCTAACTTTGACTACGAAAGTTGGGACTGTAAGGTATGAGAATAATCAGTTCATTAAAAAAGATTTCATGGTTAAATCGAATGTAATGTCTCTGGTGGGCAAAGTGCAACCTAAGAAGTTGCCACTTTTGTAGTCCAAGGTATCCAGTGCCCTTTTGTGGTTGCACACAAAGACTGTTCTCACAGACCACGTTATGTCCTCCTGGAGAGATGTGTGAATGACTCCCAGGAAAGGACCCAATAGAAGCCTGCATGGGGGAGAGGTGTTATCGCTCCTTGGCAGGAAGCCGAACGGGTGTTAGGCCAAAAGGTGAGCCTAAAAGAGGAAGCCACCTTTGAAGGGCAAATGGGAAATACTTGCGAGAGTGGCTGCTCACTTGTTTAAGCAGACAGACTGGCACCAGGGACAGAGAGGGGAAGTCAGTTGTCAAACCGGTTTTCTAGGGGCATGTAGCCACATCTCTGGGTTGGGCTAGAGCAGGGGTACTCACAAACTTTCTCTTGGGGGCCAAATTTACAGTGTGGTTTGTGGCCGAGGGCTGCACCTTGGGGGCGGGGTCATTGAGGGAGGGGGCGGGGCTAGAGCAACAACAAAAAAACTGTGACCATGAGGTGGAACACAGGTCCCTGCAGCGGACTCCTTCGTCCACTGAGCCACCGGACCCGGCATACACATATCTCTCTCTCTCCCTCTCTCTATCTCCCTCCCTCGCTCCTCCGTCTCCCTCCGTCCTCCGTCTCCCTCCCTCTCCCTCCCTCTCCCTCCCTCTCCCTCTGTCTCCCTCCCTCTTCCTCCCTCCTCCATCTCCATCCCACCTCCGTCTCCCTCCCACCTCCGTCTCCCTCCCTCTCTCCCTCCCCCTCTCTCCCTCTCCCTCTCTCCCTCTCCCTCCCTCTCTCCCTCTCCTTCCCTCTCCGTCTCTCTCCGTCCTCCGTCTCCCTCCCTCTCCCTCCGTCCTCCATCTCCCTCCCTCCTCCGTCTCCCTCCCTCTCTCTGCCTCTCTCCCTCCCTCTCTGTCTCTCTCCCTCCCTCTCGTCTCTGTCTCTCTCCCTCTCCGTCTCCCTCCCTCTCCGTCTCCCTCTGTCTTCCCCTCTCTGTCTCCCCCCTCTGTCTCCCTCCCCCCTCTGTCTCCCTACCCCCTCTGTCTCCCTCCCTCCCTGTCTCCCTCCCTCTCTCTCCACCTCTCTCTCTCCCTCTCCCTCCCTCTCTGTCTCCCTCTGTCTCCCCCCTCTCTGTCTCCCCCTCTCTGTCTCCCCCTCTCTGTCTCCCCCTCTCTGTCTCCCCCCTCTGTCTCCCTCCCTCCCTGTCTCCCTCCCTCTCTCTCTCCCTCCCTCTCTCTCTCCCTCCCTCTCTCTCTCCCTCTCTCCCCCTCTCTCTCTCTCTCCCTCTCCGTCTCCCTCCCTCTCCATCTCCCTCCCTCCCCCCTTCCTCTCTCTCCCTCCCTCTCCGTCTCCCTCCCTCTCCCTGTCTCCCTCCCTCTCAGTCTCCCTCCCTCTCTGTCTCCCTCCCTCTCAGTCTCCCTCCCTCTCCGTCTCCCTCCCTCTCCCCGTCTCCCTCCCTCTCCGTCTCCCTCCCTCTCCCCGTCTCCCTCCCTCCCCGTCTCCCTCCCGCTCCCCGTCTCCCTCTCTCTCCCCGTCTCCCTCTCTCTCTCCGTCTCCCTCTCTCTCTCCGTCTCCCTCTCTCTCTCCGTCTCCCTCTCTCTCTATCGCCCTCCCTCTCCGTCTGTCTCTTTGCCTCTGTCTGTCTCTGCCTCTATCTGCCTGTCCCTGTCTCTGCCTATCCGTCTCTTTCTGTCCCTGTCTCTGTTAGTCTCTAGCTCTATCTGTCTCTGTCTGTTTCTGTCTCTCCCTACTTCCCTCTGTCACCCTCTGTCCCCTTACCCGACTCTCACACACTGCTGTTCTCTTGTCATTCTTTGTCACCTCTCCCCCCCCCGCACCCCCCCTCGCTTGTGTGGCAGCTGGGGCAGCTTCCCTTCCAGGGCACACACACAGCCCCACCCGAGTACTTCACAGGTCTTTAAGAGACCATTTCCATGATAACGAGGCTTTGTTGTATTTCACCTCTTAGCGCCCCAGCAGCTCCACTCGGACTATCGTTTGAATCCCCGGCCCCCACAGAGCAGAGTCTGTGTTTGCTGACACTGTTAAAAAAAAAAAAAAAAACACCGGTACGATGTCTGCACGGCCTGCGGGCCGCCAAGAAAGGCTTGCTGGGCCGCCACGCGGGCCGTACTATGAGTACCCCTGGGCTACAGAGATCTGCACGCCAAGAGAGGTGTTCTGCCATTTGACAGTTGACAGAATGGAGCCTTCTGGGATAGCTTGATACCAAACTTCACGGGAAGTAGTCATCAAGAAGGAGGGAACCTAGTAGCCCATTTGCTAGTTACTGCCTCCGCCCCTGAGGGCATTTTCTGGGCATGAAAATGGCACCACTCGCATCCAGAACTGAGATCTCGTTGGACTGGAGAAGAAGACCAAAGAAGGACTGCTCTGCTTCGCCAAAGTCCTGGTGAAGAGAGGTTGAACTGAAGTTGATTGCGCCTACTGCACCTGGTGGCTAGCAAAAGAAAGGACTGTGCCTTCGGTGTCCTGCTCATGGAGAAGTCAACTCCTGAGCCCAGTCGAAGCAAGAGCCTCCAAGGGTCAGTTGGCTGACCTCCTGTTCGCAGCACAGGTGCACAACAGTTGAAATAGCCCCCCCGGGACGAGTTGGTAGCCCAGATCTCTGATCTCTGATCTGCTGCTCTACGCCACTGAGCAGCATCAAGGACCAGGACAAGATGCTCAAAATTTGCTCCTGAGTCTGCTGGACCAGGGAGAGTAGTTGGAGTGCAGCTTGGTCACCCAGAAGGCAAGTTCTTGCCAAAAGAAGGGAATCACTGTACCAGACAACTAATAGCTCCATGGCAACTGGGCATCTGCCAAGCTCAAGGGGATTTTAAGAGATGTTGACCCTGCTGCCAGGATTGCCTCACCAAGTGCCTGGACCAAGGTGTAGCCCAAGGAAGACCCCCGTTGACTGCAGCATCCTCACCATCCTTGAGTATCCTTAGCATCCTGCATCCCTTGCATCGGGACACTTAATAGAAGTCTGTTGCAAGGAGCCACTGACGATGGAATTGAACCGAAGACTGCTTTTTTTCTTGAGGTAACTATTTCTGAAGACCTTGCTGTTCCGACTAGCTCCCTGCCGGAGTTGGTTGCCTTAAGTTACTCTAAGTAAAGTAATACAACTTGCCCATGGTTTTCTTGAAAACATTTCTGTGTCAAATGTATTGAATTTGCCAGTGCTTGTTTGCAGTTGAATAAAAAGCTGTGATTTATTTTACCATGTTAAATCTGTATCTCCACAACCCTCTGGTGAATATATCTTCATTTTGGTGTCTAAAAAGATATTTAAATCTGCTCTATTTTTATAAATTGGGGTCAGATTTCTTGTATGTCTTCATTATTTCTTCTTCAATTGTTTTAGTACTGTTAAAGTGCTTTACACTTTTTCCTTTGTGTAAGCCTGACTGCTCAAAGCCACAGCTTCCCAGGGTTAAGCTAAGGGTTTAACAAACAAAACCTAATGGACCCAAAAGGGTTGGTAAGTGTGTTACACAGTGAGGTCGTCCAAACGAGTGGTTACACCCAAATAATACACCCCGTATCCTCACAGTGTCGTTCATCACCCATTGGAAGATGTCTGGTGTTCTTCAGTCCAAGCATTACTCTGAATGAACAAGGTCCCTTTTTAGTCCCAACAGCTGTTTTTGCCTTAGCACCACAGGGTTTCCACACTATTTTCCCAGGAACTAATTGCACTTGCAGAACCTCCATGTAAAAACAATTTGCATGAACTATACGATTCAAAATAGGTTTGTGCCTTATTTGAAGGTTATTCTGTATTTTTTGTTGATTCTATCGTAAGAGAATGTTCAATTAAAGTATTCCTTTTACTTCCATATGCATACTTGCCCAAGTTAACATTTTATCACAGGCTTAGGTGCAAGGTAATCCTCCCACTAAACAGTAGATATTAATTCCTTGAGCATTAGCAAGGTTATTGTCTAGCAAATAGCTTATTGATACATTTAGCTGCAGTGTAAATACTCTTTCCTCTGTCACCATTGAGTCCTTAATGATGAGAATGTCTTTGGTTTTCTGTTTTAGTTTCGACTGGAATGATGGCCTGTTTGATGTGACGTGGAGTGAAAACAACGAACATGTCCTGGTAACATCAAGTGGAGATGGCTCCTTGCAACTCTGGGATACTGCAAAGCCTGAAGGTCCTCTACAGGTTTTCAAGGAACACACTCAAGAGGTAAATGTCATTTGAGGTAGACTGTGAATGTGTTACAGAGAAATATGTCTTTAAATATATGATTCACTATCACATATACCAAGTTCAGGCTTCTGTTAAAAATTCAATTAACATCAAATGTAACAAGGCACATTTGTCATTGTTGAGCACAAACCTTATATATGCAGGGTACTGTGAATCCATTGATGCTAGACAACATTCATCTATGTACTTACAAACTTACTGAGGTGTGCAAAGGTCTTAAATAAATACCTGTGATTGTGCTTTGGGCATCTTTTGATATAAGGAACTACTGTGGCCTGAACTCATGTCCCTTATGGCTATAGACTTTGCAGACTCTTTGCAACTAAAATGATATCCCACATTTTCTTTAACCGTAGTGCCCTACACATTCTAATGGTTGATCTAGGTAGGGATGTGTTGTCAGCACTAGACTCACCATTTATGAATAATTGTGTGCCTTAATGAATTGTGATGACAAGCCAAGCATTTACATTTTTTTAAACAACTGATGTTTTATCGAAAATATAAATTGATACTTTAAGTTTTGTAAACGTTTATGTTGTTGATTTTTACCTTGAATACACTTAATAATAAATAATCTTTTTTTGTGTCCATATGACATAAATAATGTTTGTGATAAATAAGTTGGCAACATTAAGTAGTTGGTTGATAAGTCTGCCCACTCCATGGACAAGATTTTCAGTTACTCGCACAGAAACAACAGTCTATACAAATGTAGCATCCTAGCAATTATTGGTGTTGCGAATGTATCTGCATGACCAAGGATCAACAGTACACTGTATGCTAATCTGTTACATTATATTAGAGGTATGTTCATGACATGGGTCTTATTTAAGATATTCTGGTTGGTTGTGATTGGCTGGCGAGCCTAATTTTGGTGCTGAGTAAAAAGATTTTTTTCAATAAAGCTGATTGGTTGGAAAGTCTTATGACATTGAATGTACTTAACATACTTAGAAAGTGCAGGAGACTGAGTTTGGGGGTTTTGGCAGTTGAAAGATCATGAAAGCAGTGGTGAGAGCTGTTGGCAAAATGTCGAGAACTTGGGCACTCCTAAGTGAATTTCTTTCTGGGACCCCTCTGTACAATGGCGTAACGAAAGTTGAGGGGGTCCCCCTGCCACGTATACGGAGGGGCCCCCACTCCGGATCTAATCCGAGCTCTTGGGCCACAGTATTGTGCTGTGGGGGCCCCCCTTCAGCTCGGGGCGCCCCGCACCTCGGGGGCTGCGGGGGCCTGTGTTACGCCCCTGCCTCTGTACCAGATGGAGACACCCTAGATTACATTATTAATGGCTGATCTCTTGACTGTTGACTAAGTTTAGTTAAGAGGTAGGCATTCACCACATGGATTTTGGCTTTCAGTTGTTCAGAATCAATCAGAACAATCGATTAATCTGACCGTCAGGTATATTATGCCCTTAATGATCAGGGGAAAATATGTCTGTTACGCATTCAAATAGCTGTAGCAATATTTGGGAAGGATACCCCGTATAAGAAGATAATCCAGAGAATAAATTGAGCCTTTTTAAAGTGTAAAGTTTAGGGTGACTTAATCATAGAACAATAGGTTCCTGAAGGAGTAACTTGTATGTACTTTGAGTTCAGTTGGTATCAAAGTCCAACCTATAATGATTTAAACATAGAAAGCATATAATAAGGCATACCACAAAATTTAATTGTGAAGAAAGTTTGCTTTTAAATATATAACACACACAATCATTCAGCAATTAATAGCGATACTTATGAAGAATATATACAATCCTTGTTCAGACAGGGTCCAAGATGTAAAAAAGCACTGCCAATCCACAAAAATCAAAAAGTCCAACTTGTAGCATATTTGCTAGTGATTAATGGGGATTGGTATATCCACATAACACATCACAGACTTTCTGACCATTGTCCATTCAAACTGGTAATTTTGTTGAATTTGATCGAAGTCAGAAGATAGGCAGAGAGAACGTACTGTTGAAGTTTCAGTCTCAACTGACTAAAGATTCTGCACGCCCATCATTAGTACTGAGTCTCGAAAACAAAGCCAAACAGACAGAAATAATCAGTACGTCAACATTAAAATCACAATGTGGATCAATCACCAAAAGTGTGCTAACCCAAAAATCTTTTAGCACCACCACACACCGTAAGTGCAACTAATTAACCAACACCGGAAATAACCTACATGTAGAATGTGAAAATAAATACACTGGATACACCATCATCCACATCAACATAAAACAATTACCAAAGAAATCACCAAATATTAAACCATGTTCTACTTAAGAAAGGTCAATCTACATAAAACAGCATGCAAAAATCAGTGGAGGTCGCAAATATGATTCCACACCTCTGCCTAAAAAAGTAGTGGGTGCATGCCCAAAAATTAATGTTTTTTTTATTTTGATTTTTTAAACCTTTATTAAGGATTGTGCAATATACAAAGGACACATCTTCTTACACATGGCAATACAATTGACAAAGAAGTCCAGTAATTACATATCATAATGTTCCAAAACAGTTAGCAGGCAAGTGACATTCCTGTTTCATTCACTGTCAGTCAATACCCCCTCCCCCCCCTTTGGCCCTTGTGTACATCTGCTGCTGGATCCCACTACACAAACGCCTCGTTGGTAGCTGAAGGTCGCATTTCACAATATGGGTGCGTGCTACCCCCTTGTCCCCCTGTGCTCATTATAGCCCGGACCCATGTGCCTAATCGCCAACACTGGCTACCGGCGGATCTTGGTGTACAGTCTCTGTGGACATACCGCTCCCTGCCTGAGTGGCTCTGTGTGTTCTGTACAGCGCCCAGAAATTCTAAGGCCTGTTGCGTGGAGGGAGAAGATCGCTATAGTTCTCTGTTTGGGTACTACAGTATAGCATGTCATTAGCCCATTGTGCTGTAGTAGGAAGCGGTCAACCAGCAAATCGCCACTCTGCATTTGGCCAGTAGTAGGCCCATGTCGACCAAACGTCTCACCCCTTTGGGCACCAATCTAGAGTAGCCCAGTATTGCCTGTGCCGGTTCCAGCTCCTGCCCAATCGCTGCTGTCAAGTCACTGAACACTCGTACCCAAAATCTGGCAATCCCCGGGCAAAACCATGCTAGGTGCATAAAATCAGCTGTCTGTTTGTTGCAGCGTCCACATCTCGAGTCGTCTCTGAGGCCATATCTGCACAACCTCTCTGGAGTGTAATAGACCCTGTTGAGGTATTTAAAATGAATCAATCTGTGTTTACCATTAAGGGAAATACTTTTCTTGCTGGTACAGCAATATGTCTACATTTCGTCATCACTTACCCTGTCCAGATCCCTTTGCCAAGCTAATCTACCCTTAGTGAAGTGGTTCTTTCCGTAGCAGATAGTCTGTTTATAAATTTTGGACACTATGCGCGCTTGATCGTCATTTTTATAACATAAGTCAGGGCAGACCACTCTGGCGGTTCTGCCAATTCGCCCCCTTAAATCTGTAATAAGGCATGTCGTGTTCTGTAAAATTGGAATTTGGTGAGCAGTGTGGATCCAGCATCTCCCGTCTCCAAGTCCTCCCAGCCTTTTGCTACGCGATCTCTGAACAAGTGTCCTATAGTTGGGACCTGTATAGTGTTGAGCGCCTTCACAACTCCACCGTCCCTACATGGGGGCAACCAGCGGCACCAGTCTAGTGGGGCCATCGACGAATACAGAATGGCCCCAGCCCGTAGCTTTAGTAGATGGTGCCATGCGTGTACGGTCGTGTTGACTGAGTCCAGTATTCCCGTTCTACGATCAGGAGGGGAAAAAAGCAACGGCGGCAACTGGCAAGGGGAGGCCACAACTCTCTCTATGAGCAGATGGGGGTGTCCGGCAGGCCGTGTATCCAGTAGTGAGCATGCGCACTCTGGCCAGCCCTATTGTACAAGTCTAAATCAGGTGGTCCCAGCCCACCCAAGTGGTACGGGAGAGTGAGAATGTGCCATTTGACCCTTGGTTGCTTGCCGGCCCACGCCAACCTGACCATCAGTATTGTGAGTCGCTTAAAAAATGTACTCGGAAGTACCAATGGGATGTTTGTGAAAAGAAAAATCAAGCGGGGCAGTACCACCATTTTCATTATTGAAACTCTGCCCAGCAAAGACAGAGGAAGTCGGATCCAGCCCTCCACCTCATCCTCCAGTTTACTGACAGCCACGCCATAGTTTTCCCTGAACACAACGTCAGAGTCTGTGTGCACCTAAATTCCCAGTCAGCGCACCGAGTCCGACGTCCACTGCAACGCGTAGTCGGGCTCGAACCGGGTTGTGGCAGGAGTAAGAGGGAATATGATAGACTTCGTCCAGTTAACACGCCACCCCGACAACCCTCCAAAGCGCACCACTTCACGCAGTACCGATGAGAGGTTGTGCTCAGGATCACGAATATATAGGAGCGTGTCGTCCGCATACGTGGAGACAATAAGTTTGTAGCCTGGAAATATAATACCTTTGAACCTATGATATTCTCGCAGTGCACAAGCCAACAATTCTACCAAGGCATATAGTAATGGTGATAGCGGGCAGCCCTGTCGCTTGCCCCTAGAATGTGAAAAGGTTCCGTCACCAGATTACCGATTTTGACCCTGGCCATGAGCGTGTTGTATAGCACCCCTATAAGCTGCAAAAATGCTTCCCTCAGTCCCATCCTCGACAACACCTGTCTCATAAACGGCCATTCGACTGAGTCAAAGGCCTTTTCCATATCAAGAAAGACCGCCACTGCAGAGATATCCGGTTTAGTGTGCTGCACCGCTCCGAACACAGTGCGCAGATTGTAAGTAAGGTTGCGGCCCGGTACAAATCCCGCCTGCTCTGAGGCCACTATGGTCAGTACCAGAGGGACCAGCCTCTTTGCCAGGATCTTCACAAATATTTTTGTGTCAACATTAAGCAAAGAGAGCGGTCTATATGATGCACACTCCTCCGGGGGCTTACCTGGTTTTAGGATGACTACAATGATCGCCTCTCTCAGCGAATATTGCATAGTGCCTGATACACACATGTCGTCAACGAGTGTGGCTAAGTGCGGCAGCAGTAGGTCTGAGTAGGCCTTATAAAACAAATAAGGCAAGTGTAAATTCCTCTCTCTCCAAGGCGCGCATTAAAAACTCACGGTGCGTGTTCGTTAGCCAAGGCAACTTAATATGTGTGAGATAATCTAAAATTTCCTCGTCAGTACCTCCACCTTGGGCTGTGTAGAGTTGTGAGTAATATTGTCTAAATCTTTCAGCTATGTCAATTTCGTCAGTTAGTGTGTTGCCGTCAGCCGACTTTATTTTAGCGATTACTGTTTTTATCGGCGCTTTATTGGGAGTTGGGCCAGCACTGCACCCAGCCGCTCGCCCTCTCCGTAGGTGCGGGCTGTGGCGTATTTGCCAAGGTGATTAATTTCCGCATCAGCAGATTCTTGGTATTCCTCTAGTTGGACCTTGAACTCTTTTAGTACTTCATCGTCCACACTAACCTGGAGACGCGTCTCCAGGCCGGCTAGGTTCATTTCCAAAGCGGTAAGTCTCCTGCGTATTGCACGGAGGACACCAGAGTGTTTGGACATAGTCACTCAGTGAATATAAACTTTAAACGCTTCCCATACCACTTGGAAGCTGTCCACGGAACCGACAGTAGCGGCAATTTTTTTTTCGATAGCTTTTAGCAAGCTCCTCCTTAAACACTGCATCTAGCACGGAGTACGGTGGGAACCTCCAAGTAAAGGGGGGGGGGGCAGTCTTCCGTGGTACACGTAGTTCTAATAGTATCTGAGAATGGTCTGAAAGTGAACGTGGAAGCACCTCACAGGACCGGGTGTTCTCAAACAACTGCCCAGTAACAAACCAGTAATCTATGTGTGTGTGGAGATTGTGATAAGCTGAATAATGAGTATATCCCCCTTTGTCCGGGAATCTCTGCCTCCAGAAGTCATACAAACCAAACTGCACCAAGGCATCAGACACAGTCCTGGCCGCCGCCGTGACTTGGCGCTCCGGCCCCCGACCTATCCTGACACAGATTTAAGACTAAGTTCAGGTCTTCACCCCCAGAGGTGGTACCCCGCTCCACAAGGGGCGCACTTTCTCGGACAGTGCAGCATAAAAATCTGGATTGTCATAATTGGGACCATAGATGTTAATTATAAGCACGTCAAGCCCCGTACCACGGCCCATGGATATGACATATCGCCCATCCCTGTTGGTGACTATAGGATCAAGCGTGTAGGGCGCCTTGGGGTTAACCCATGTGAGTACTCCACGAGCATGTGTGGTGTAGCCGGTAGCGTGAATGCGGCTCTGCAAACCCCTGTGGCTGAGGATGGGGCTATTAAGGGGAAGGTGTGTCTCCTGCAGCAGCGCAATATCTATCTCGTGTCTCATCAAGTAGGCCAAGACCTTATGCAGCTTTCTGTGGTCATTGAGACCTCTCACGTTCCATGTGAGTGCACGAAGATTACCCCGCGCTGCCGTGCTATTGGGATCACTGCGTGCTTCCCCGTTAATATCTGTTATCAACCTATCCGTGCTACACATCCGGGAACGTAACAAGTTCCATTATGTTGTGTAAGGTGTATTGTCCAAAAAAGAAATGTGTCCATCCAGCTAAATTTGCAACCCATCCCACCCACGCCAGGGCTTGCCCAACAGTGCCGCGGCAGAACCCCCTTAAACTTCCCACTTGCCACATCTTAGAAAAACTAATGAGCAGAAAGGCTGCTCAGTTTCGAGCGAAAGAACACCCCCCCCCCCCCCCCCCCGCACCACCCAGAAGGTAATACCCCAGGTGTGTGTTTCACTCGTGGGCAGAGGTTGCTCGCCTTGTTAAGCAAAACTTTGAAGCTTATTCAACTAACCCCCCGCACACCAACAGACTAATGTAATGCATCTGCAAACAAGAGAGGATTTCCAACCCCCATAGCATCCACATAGAGAAGAGTTAAACAATGTCCTAACTAACTGTACCTCATACCAGCACTGAGAATTAGTGGGGGCAGGACAACAATATCCAAATGTGTCCCATAGTGCATCCGAGACCCAATGAGTCAATCAGTGTCCCTAGGACCCAGTGAGTTCTTACTTTTCCACAATAGGTTATTCCATGCCGCCCCCAAAAAAAAATTAAACAATTCTTATCTGCTATTTGGATGGGCTCGAGTTCAGTCCTGTTCATCTAAGCAACCACCTTCCGTTCCAGACAAGGAGCCCCTGTCCTGGCTGCAGCGCTGTTCTTTAGTCCAGTCCTTCAGATCCTTCTGCAAAGCCTTGGGGTCTGTGAAGATTCGCGAGTGGCCCTGTCGATTAACACGGAGTCGTGCCGGGTATAGCATGGCGTAGTCTATGTTGTGTTACTTTAGTTGCCTCTTCAGCGGCGCAAACTGTTGTCGCGCTTCCTGGACCTTCAGCGTAAAGACTGGAAAAAGCGAAATTGTGGAACCTTCATATTGTAGGGTCTGTTTCTCCCTGGCCACTCGCAGCACAGAGTCTCTGTCGCAGTAGTTCAGTAATTTTGCAATTATCGGCCTTGGGGGGCCACCAGGCGACGGACGGAAGCCTAGGGAGCGATGTGCTCTCTTGACAACAAACATGGGTGAGAAAGTGTCACCGCCGAGGAGTGTTACCAGCAACTTTTCAACAAATTGCTACATGTTGGCAGTTTGAGTCGACTCCGGCAGGCCTGCTATCCTCAGGTGACTGCGTCGGGAACGCGCTTCAAGTTCCTCCGCTTTGTCTTGTAACACTTGCATCACCCTACCCAGTTGTTTATGGTCAGTGTAACAACGTTGTCTGCGACTCCTCCACTTCCATGATTCAGTGCTCCGCCATGTCTATCCGTTCTGCATGCTTGTTGAGTCTCTTGGACATTCTGTCCTTGCGATAGGAGAGAGAGTCCATCTTAGAGCCCAAGACGGAGAGACTGTTCTGTAAGCCCGTTTCCATCGCCGTGAGCATGGATCGGATGTCGCCATCCGGTTCTTCCTGTGGTGGAACCTGCCCAGTGTCCCCCGCGCCCGTAGTAGCCTCTCGCCCCTTGGGCTTCCTTTGGTCAAACGTCGGTTTCGGCTGCGATTTATCGACTCTGCCCATCGTCACCAGTAAAAGTTGTTGAGGCCGGGACTCGCTAGCGCGCAGGCCGCAGACACCGTCCAAGTGGGCGCTCCAGCTGCTAGAAGACGGGTTCCAGCAACCCAAGCTAGCAACAGCTATCCAGGTGGACCGCTAGCCCTGCGCCGCTACAACCAAGACTGCAGCAGTCCCAACCGTCCCGAGGGCCCAGACCGCAGACGGCACAATGTTGCTCCCTACTCCTCAGACGCACAAGGTGTGACGGGCCCTCCGCACCAACTCAGGTAGGGTTCCCTACGTAGTGAATCTCAGCAGCCTAACACAGTCCCCGGCACCACTGTGCCGCTGTCTGCAACAGGGGGGGGGGGCACAGTACCTGGTGCACTGAGTCCTTCAGCAGGGGCAGTCGTGCAGCACTGAATCAGCGGTCCCCCTGCGATTGCGATGACCACTGCAGCGTCCCTCTGTGTTGCGGCGGCAAGTCGAGGTTGGTGTCAACTATCTCTTGCCCTCCAAGGACGGCCCTTCGACAGGCAGCCAGATAGTAGTTGGCCCTTCAAAAGCGGCCTAATAGGCCCGCTGCCCCGTGACTCGGTTCCCCAAAATAGCAGGCCACGCTCCATTCATTACACTGCAGTCGGGTGCTCGTGGGTTAGACACCCTGCCCACCAAGTCGCACGTAGCCTCCAAACCTGGTCACCAGTCCAGGGGGACTCAGTTATGGATCCGCTGCACCTCGTCCCGTCACGCACGCCGGACCGCCAGCAGCTACGGGTCCCATAAGTAAGTGCGTCAGCGGCTCCCGGCGCCTTGCTTCAAGACCCTTGTTTCTCGTCTCTCCCCCACAGGGGGGACTGTGTGGTAAAATTCACTGGGTGCAAACGAAGGCAGATTCCACCGCACCAGAGACCGCTCCAGCCACTTCGGTCCCGCTGTCTGCACCGGGGCTCCGTGCTCCACAGAGCCGCCACGCCCCGGGCCGTCACGAGGTGGTACGGCAGCTCAGGGATTGAGGCCCACTCCGGCGCTCAGCGGAGGTCTCCTGCTCAGCCGTCCGGGTGAGTTCAGGGGTCAGAGTCAGTTCTTCGCACTCCGGTACTCCACCGGGATCGAAAGCGGCACTAAGGGAGTCGTGTTACGCTTGCAGATGCCGGATTATTGTAGGATAGCGTGCTGGTTGTGCGGAGCTCTGCGCTCAGGCGGCCTTCTTCGGCGCTGGCAAGCTCCGCCCCCATGCCCAAAAATTAATTAAAGAAAGTGCTAAAGGCACCAAGTTCTGTAATTCTACAGATTATCTGAAAAATAATAAAAATAAATTAAAGAAACATAAGTTCATATAAGTGTTGTAATAGAACAACAATACAGCTACAGTGTAGTGAGACTCCCACTTACGTAGAGACAGGGTCAGAATGAATCTGAACGGCACCGATCTACCATAATGAAAGAATCCTGATCGGCTTTGGTACCAAGACACTATGAACAGTTGCATGCGCTTACTGGGGGCGAATCGCGTGATACACCCATGGAACCATGGTCGCCATTTTAAAGTGTCAAAACATGGCTGAAATTCTGTGTCTCACAGATACATAATCTGTTCTCAATACCTACAGTTATGATAGAAATACCTGTATACAAGCCACCAAATGGGAAAAACATTCATATGGTATGATTCATAATGTACTTCCGAATGCTTACTAATTCTCTGTTAGACATGGAATAGATCACGCTACATGTCCAGGGACAATGGCTGCCATCTTAAAATGGCAATGCTATCCGAAAATCATAGCCCCAAGCCTATTGCTGTAGAAACCAAGTGAATATCCAAACAAAACATCCAAAGAGCAGGACATAAATATTCTTCAGAACCCCTATGAGTCCTATGGTCGTGATTACAAATCTTTATTTAAAATATACAGAGAAACTGCTGGCATCTTAAAGAGGGGCCAGTTCGTCAAAGCTCCAAGGAAGTTAGCAGAAACTTTAATCACACAGCACCCATGGAAGGGGTAAATCTATTAAATGAAATAAGAAACTCAGAGGGTGGCTAAGGAGTGCCATTCAACCTGTTGGTTGAGGCCTTTCTAAACAGTGTTACCTTGCCAGATCCATCTATTTCTCCTTAAGTGCAAGCAATCTATCCACATTATGTTTCCTCCTGGAGGCATCAATCACTTTAAATACAAACAATTTCATTTCATTAGCAGCATAAGCAAACATTCTATAATGGTCCACTAAAGGAGCGTTTTGAACATTACACTGAATTCTTGATTGGTTTTGTAGATTGCGATGACGAATCTCCTGAATCTTTTTGCCAATAAATTTTATGTTACAAGTACATTGAATGAATGAATGAATGAATTTATTTATAGAGCGCTACATTCACTCCAAGGAGCATCTTGGCGCTAGCAGAGAGTAAATCGAGATTGTAGCAGCAAGTGAGACGAGAGGATAGGTATGAGGGCTTGCACTCATGCCTAGTGTAATATTAGGGGGAGCACAATACTGTCGGGAGCAGAAATAGCTTCCTGAAGAGACGTTCTTATTGAGCCAAACTCAACTGGAGGGGCAGACTGTTCCAGGCTCTTGTTCCTAGAACGGCTATGGTTTTGCCTTCTATTGTTTTCAGTCGGTTGCTGGGGACTGCTAAATAGTTACCCGAAGATGATCGCATAAGGCGTTGTGTGGTATAAGGGCGTATTCTGGACCTGAGATATGTCTGCCCTGATGCTTTTATTGCTTTATAGATGATCGTTAAAACTTTAAACAGGATTCTTTTGTGGATTGGTAACCAATGCAGTAGTTGAAGTGCTGATATGGAAGGGGGTCCTCTGGGTAGCCTAAGCACCAACCTGGCCGCTGCGTTCTGGACCACCTGCAACTTTTTTTAAAACAGATTTATTTACTCCTGCATACAGGCTGTTACAGTAGTCCAAACGCGAAAGAACTAGTGCCACAGCAACTGTTTTCCTAGCATTCATGGGCAGTAAGACCAGAAACTTTCTCAAGATTTTTATGGTATGGAAGCACACACCTGCTACAGCCAGTGCTTGGCTGTGGAAAGATAGGGAGGGATCAAACTTAATCCCTGGTTCCAAACTGTGTCTGCAGTGTTTGGAGGTGGAACCATATTTTCAGGCCACCATTGACTGGGCGTGAAGAGATTTGTTTTCCCGAACAGCATGATTTCAGTTTTTTGGCTGTTACATTTCAGATGATTGAGTTTCATACAGTTCATGACTGCCGTTAGGCAGTGATAGAATTTTTCTTCCGCTATGGTGGAGTTTTTGTCAAGGGTGAGGATGATCTGTGTGTCAACTGCATATGTAATAGCTTCGACATCGAATGAGTCTATCAGGACAAGCAGTGGGGTCATATAGAGATTAAAAAGCGCTGGGCTTAGGGAAGAGCCCTGTGGAACCCCCAATAGTAGCTGTTTTCCTACAGACTTGTGGTGGCCGAGGGTAACTATGTTACGTCTGTCTGCTAAAAAAGAAGAAAACCAGGCTAGCGCCTTATTGGTAATGCCGCTGGTCGCAAGTCTATCTAGTAGAATATCGTGGGAGACCGTGTGAAACGTGGCCGATAAATTCAACAGAACCAGTACTGCATTCTTGCCCTGATCTAAGGCAAGCTTTAGCGTTTCCGTAGTGTAAAGCAGCACTGATTCTGTAGAATGGCCGGGTCTGAAACCAGATTGTTTTGGGTGAAGGATATTTTCCTTGAACAGGAAATCATTAAGTTGTTTGTTGGCTATTTTTTCCACTAGTTTACTCAGCCATGGTAACTGTGAGATTGGTCTGAGATTAGAGAGGGTGGTAGGGTCCGCGATTTTCTTTTTTTGGAGGGGTTTTACTGCCGCAATCTTCCATTTGTCGGGTACACTGGAGGATTCAAATGATGAGTTGATTATTTGATTTATGGACGGATTAACAATGTCCACAAGTGCATGGGGTACTCTTGGAGGACAGAGATCAAAAGGGGAGCCCGATTTGCAGGTGAGAATAGTTTGTCTCAATTGTTTCATGCTGATCTCTTGGAAGCAGGGGAAATCTCCTGTGTTCCCTAAAGGTGTAGGCTGATTTGCCAGGAGAATGGTCTCAGTAAATTCTTTCCTCAGATCAGTGATTTTATTTTCAAAATATTCAGCAATTTTATCGCACAAACCCTGTGATGGTATGATTTCTTGATCACGTATTTTGGGTTTGATGTAGGTTTGAACGATGTTAAAGATTGTTTTTTGGTTTTTTCCTGCTTGATTGATTTGGTTGGAATAGAATGACATTTTTTCCAATTTAATATTATGGTGGTAATGTCTAAGAGCTGCTTTAAAAGGGATAAGGTCTACTGATTCATAGCCTCGTCTCCAGATTCTTTCCAGTTTCCTACATTTACCTTGTAATTCCTTTAATCGGGTGGAGAACCAAGAGGCCTGTTTTTTCTTATTAATCAGGCTTTTCTGGGGCGAACAATTGGGGCTAAGCTATCTGCAAGGGATGTCATCCACTCATTGAGCCTATCATTGTCAATGGAGGTGATGCCCGTAAGGGTGGGTTTGCCTGCTTCGGCCTTTGTTAGAAGTTCAGGATAATTAAGTATACTGTTCCACTTGCGACTCCCCATGGGGCCTTGTAGTCCCTGGGAATTCCCTGCTTGAGTTTTTTTCAGATCAATTTTAAATGGGATATATTTGTGAACTGACCAGGTAATTGTAGTAGGATGCTCTACGGATAAGCTGGTCATATTAGTAAAGATACCATCCAAGGTATGTCCCGCGTCATGTGTGGGGTCCTCAATCAATTGTTTTAGTCCCATGGTGCTGATGATTTCGGAAAATAGTCTTGTATTGGGGATATTTTGAGTTTCTAAGTGTATATTGAAATCTCCCAGGATGGTGAAGTTAAGATATCTGATCACTAGGGAACTGCATATAATTCAATACAATAAATTACATTATTTGAGGCACAACTAAAAAAATGTCTTTCGATTCAGATTACATGACTCTTAGGTTCCTGTCCCTGCTAAATGAGAACCTGGTTTGTTTAAAGTGAGGTTTTCTGAATGCAAAAAATGCAAGTGTTTTAAAATGATCTTTTTTTTATCATATTAGATTGTGTACCAAACGTAGTAACACCTTCCCAACTAGAAACATTTGGTTTTTCTTTCACTGTTAAAAGTGAATCCCTGTTATAATACTATGCTAATTTAAGGGTTCTCTTTATGAGATGGTAGGAATATCTCCTAGCAATCAACTTTGATGATAACATTTTGGCTTCTTTGAAGTAATCTTCCTTTTTAGTGCAGTTATGCCTAATGCGTAAACATTGCCCAAAGAGTATGCTGTCTTTGAGGTTTTCTGGGATGATGGCTATTATACTTTAATGGTGTGGTTCTGGCTGTCTGCTTGGTATAGAGACTTGTGTATAATGCCTGAGTAATTTCTAATAGTGAGATCCAAAAATGCATCAAATTATTATTGAATTCTTAAGGAAATTGTAAATTCCTGTACTGATTGTTCAGCCATTTATGAAAATCCATTAAATCAATTACAGAAACTCTCCAAACAAGGAGAACAACAGCAATATACTGAAGTCATTTTCTGATGTAGTGTCTGTAAGGATTTGATATATTGTAAATTGTTCTGTCCTCAAAGGCAGCAACATAGAGATGAGCTATATCTGAGGCAAACATTGTTCCCATTGTAACTCCTTGTAGTTGGACAAAAACTCTCCTTGAAAATTAAATACTTACATTCTAGCGCTATCTTGTCACACTCAATGATAAAACTTGTAGGTATTCTATGTGATCTAGTACGAGTCTCAAGAACCGAGTAAATAACACGAAGAGCTTTAGAATAATCGTATTGAGAATCAAATAATTCACCTTCAATTTGTGTGATCACTGATAGACTATCTCTATATAGGATCTAGTCAAAGCAACAAAAGGTTCGATAAAGAAATCGACATATTGTGCTAGTGGTTGAAGAATTGATTGACATCCAGCCATGTTTGGGTTTGTTTTCCACACTCAGTCCTGATGATGGTCTTGCAGACTCTTCAGCCCATTGAGACCAAAACGTCGACAGCACATCCTCTCTGATGCCTATCTCGTGACTTCAATCATTTTCAACTAAATTACCAGTTTGAATGGACTATGGTCAGAAAGTCTGTGATGTGTTATGTAGATCTGATCCCCACTATTCACTAGTAAATATACTACAAATTAGGTTTTGTGATTTTTGTTGGTCATCAGTGCTTTTTTACATTGTTACATCTTGGACCATTTTGAACAAGGATTGTATATATTCACCATAATTATTGATATTGATTGCTGAATGATTGTGTGTGTGTGTGTGTATATATGTGTGTGTAAAAGCAAATCATCACAATTTAATTTTGTTGTATGCCTTATTATATGTTTGTTTTCTGTTTAAATTGGATTTTATACCAAATGAACTCAAAGTACAAATAAATTACTCCCTCAGGATCTTATTTTTCTATGATTAATTTTATACCCAGTTTCTTGGAGGAATATTAGGTACCACTACTGTGTGTAATATAAGTTTAGGTGGATATCGTACCTCTTGGGACCCTTTGCATTGTGTATTTTTTGTATTCAGTTCTAGTCAGAATAGTTGGAGTTATTATTTTTGTCGATGGATACGCTTAGCACTTCCCAGCTTGCAGCTATGCATGTTTTTTTGGTTAATCTAGCTTTGTAATAAGCTCTTAGTTGTGATAGATTTTCCATTCTGCTGGCATCTTTTGAGTCCCCTAAAATTAATAATAATTTCTTAGTGTGTGTTGTCTTTAACTCCCTACCAGGTCTACTGCCTCTTGATAGATCTTTTTCTAGTCTTGCTAATAATTTAGTAGAATATCAATAAAACCGATGAGGTCCTCACCCTTTAATGTAAACACATGCTCTAATATAAGATACGTCTACTAGGTTAATAATGGTTAAACTGCTTCATCCAAGTATAGTTGCAATTTTATCCTTGTTCTGTTGTTTGATGGGGTCAGCCTACATCTTCGACCGATACCTCGGGGACAAACTGTTAGTGCTATTATTTACTAGGGCTATTATAGAATTTTAGTCACACTCATCATTAGATGTAACATATAGGTCATAATAAATTTCCCAGCTCTTGATTTGTGCTGGAATATAATAAAGCCCCAAAGCTTGTGAGTCTATGTGGATGGGTGGCAGACAGACAGACAAAACCACTTTATTCGATTAATTAAAATCATAGAAGTACAATGCATAAAAACACACATAGAACAATTTGTTATCCTAAATACAAATGGGCAGTAAAAAAAGTAAAATATCATAAATAATCTAATATACATCATGATATCAAAATCCCGGTAAAAAACAATTCCAGTTAAATTCATTCAACATTAACCATGGGCAATATTCTTTTTCTACGACGGACAGCAGCAACAAGGAAACTGGCGACACAAAAAATGTTCCTTACATCTTCTAACAGTTGGAGATACAATAGGGCTGGTCTAACCAGCAAAAAGCCCTTTTCCCTCAAAAGAGGGACTAAAAACCTCCTCCGTATATCATTATAAAAATCACAGAACATAATAAAGTGCAAAGTATCCTGAGGTGAAAAGTTATCGCACTGGCACGGGCCTATCTCCTCTATTTTACACCAGCCAGAAAAGTTGCCCAACGTGAGGTGAATTAAATTAAAACGGAATCTAGTCAGGAGCCAATGATGATAAGGTTTGGTCACAATTCTCAGGTAGGGCTCAATCAATGGGGAGGAAATTGTTAAATAATGAGCCTTAACCAAAGATTTTTGTAACTCTAGTTGCTCCCGTTCCAACAATAATAAATTTAAAAAATGTGTTTTCACCCAGTTTATATCTTCTTTTTTAATCCCTGCTGGGGTGTCATAGATTTCAGGACGCCCTAGCCTGTAAAACATGCACTTTACATAAGACAGCCACGGAATGCTACTGGCTTTATCCAGGGCAACACAATCCCGTAAAATCTCACGGTTCAAAGTCAGCTCAGGATTGAGCCATGTTTTAATCCAACAAACTAAGGGAGCCAATCTCAGTGTGTCAGTCACATACCCCAACCCCAATTCCTGATGGATAGAGAAAGTTGGGGTTGATTGGGGCACAGACAAAAGGGTGCGTAAAAAATAATTTTCCGCCAGCTGCACCCCTGTCAATTGTTTGTAGCCCCAGATAGCAGCACCGTATGTAGCAATAGCCAGACATTTAGACGATAAATAGCAAGAATTGCTTCAAAGGGTCTAGCTCCCAGCCGCTTAGAAATCCTATGTGGATGGGTGGTTTAGTAGGGGTATCAGATCATAGATAGCTATTTCGGGGACAAACCCATGAGTAATGCACACATGACTCATTTGGCAACAACAGCAGGAATACAACATTTGTTTTAAACACAAACTGAGCTTGCAATGTCCAGGGATAAATCCATATGTACTATTTCAAAGGAGAAGTACAGACATTGCAAGCCAAATT
This sequence comes from Triturus cristatus, assembly GCF_964204655.1. Lineage (NCBI taxonomy): Eukaryota > Metazoa > Chordata > Amphibia > Caudata > Salamandridae > Triturus > Triturus cristatus. Next base: position 889,492,413 of record NC_140589.1, read on the forward strand.
ATAATCAGCCAAAATCATCACTTTCCATTCTTTTACTTTTGTGTGTTACTTATGGTCTCTTTACTTAGTTCACGTAATGGCTGCAGTTAAGGACAAACTCTCTCAACTTTTGGAACTTATTGAAAACATAAGACAATATGATGCTTACAAAAGGTAGTTGTAGGAAGCTGCCTCTTTATATGATATACCACTAAGTGGTTATATCATGTAAAGAGTCCAGAGATTCCCTCAGTAGTGTACAGGGATAAATGTAAACCCAAAGTGCTCTTTTTGTGGTAGTGTGGTCGAGCAGCCTTAGGCCTAACACAGAGGAGTGTAAGACATTTGTTATGCATACAGCGATTAATAAATGACACTCGGCTCAAAAAGGAGATCCACCCTAATTTTAGTAAAGTACAAATCTTCAACATTTATTTTAAGACTAAGAAATCCAAAAAACGCATAGAACATGGCGCATTAAAAATAGTGAACATGAATGCCTCTAACACTAACCAGGCCACATTCTTCACTCACCTGACCCGCCACATGGCTCCGTACCAGACGTTTCCTACACTCATGGGGGGAGACTTCAATATGTGGCTGACGGGCACCTGGACAGATCCTACCCACCATTGCGAGATTACCATACAGTGCACACAGCCCAGGCGTTTAGTGACTGGCAGCGCCACTGGGGACTGATAGACTCCTGGAGAACCCTGCACCCCCATGATTGAGATTACTCCTACTTCTTGGCTATGCATAAGGTCCATGTCTGATTAGATGCAATTCTATGTACCGCAGACATACAAAGCCTTGTCCAAACGGTTGAATACCTGTCCTGAACGATATCGGACCACAGTCCGATTCTTCCCGTATTGTGGTGGACCCAACTTAGGCCCACAATCCCTACCTGGAGGCTCCGTCCTGACTCACTAGATGACCAAGTCTTCAGAGACGTGATCCGAGAGAAAATAACCCAGTACTTTAACGACAACGAGGGTACAACCTCTTCCCTGCTGGTGGAATGGGATGCCTTCAAGATGGTCCTAAGGGGCCAGTGTATAGCGGAGGCTACAGGGATCAGACACATGCTCCTGACCGAGGTACTGACCACGGAACAAGACCTAAGAGAGCTTGAGCAGAGACACCCAGGTCACCCGGATCTCCAGCCGGGATTACAGGATGCTAAGGAAGAAGTGGCAAAGCAGACGAAAGACTTTGATGCTTTGACTATAAGTAATATCTGGACCGCACACATGCTGAGAGGGATAAATCCCGGTCCCTACTGGTGTGGCTAGTGAACCCGACCAGCAAGTTCTCTCCTGTGGTCGTGCTGGAGGACGAGGAAGGTAACAGGCAATATACGCAGGAGGGTATCAATTACATCTTTGCTCAGAACTATGCTGGGCTGTACCGTAGTGTCCTGTCACAAGGCAACATCGCAATTCTGGACTACCTAGAGGGGTTGCATTTGCCACAACTAGGAGCAGATGAGATGGGACATGATGGGTGCAGATATCACCCACCAAGAAGTGAGGGTGGCCATTAAACACATGGTGCACATCAAAAACCAGGGAACCAATGGCTTTCCGGCTGGGTTCTATGCTGCCTATTCGGGAGAATTGGTGTCCTGGTTGGTGTCACTATATGCTGCAGCCCGGGCTGTGGGGACGTTACCATACAGCACCAGGGAAGCACTCATAATTTCGGTTTTGAAATCAGAGAAGCCGGGCCACGACTGCACGGCCTATAGGCCGCTGCCAATGTTGAACATTGACTATAAAATACTGAAAAAGATCCTAGTGGCTAGACTCCTGCCCCACATGCCAAAATTGATCCATCCAGATCAGACTGGGGTCATCCCAGGGTGGAACACAGCCATCAACATCAGGCGACTCCTAACAATATTAGGCGTAGATGACTGTGATAGAACTGCAGCCGCTGTGTTCACAGTGGACATAGAGAAGACTTCTTCTATGAGGGGTTGGGCAGGGTGGGACTAGGTGGTTTTTTTTTAGCGTGGACGAAACTATTATATGCAAACCCGATGGCCAGAGTGCGTACAGGGAGGGCTAGCTCCCTGGGTCAGAAAGTGAAGCAGGGCATGCAACAGGTATGCCCCCTGTCTCCCCTGCTCTTTGCCTTGGCCATGGAGCCATTGGCGTGTTGGGCGAGAGCAGGACAAGAATACCAGGGACTGACGGTTAGGAATTCGCAACATCACGTCGCCTTGTATGCAAATGATCTGCTATTCCTCCGGGACACAAGAGAGGACTTGAGCTGGGCGCAGAGTATGCTAGAACATTTTGGCCTGCTTTTCGTCTGAGGTTGAACTGGCAGAAATCCTGACTCTTCCGCATGACACCCAATAGGCCTCCCAGAGGAGCTGGACTGCTTCCAATGGGAATCCAGTTGCCTGGCGTATCTAGGGGTTAATATATATCATGGAACCGCTGACCTCATGGAGGGCAATGTAGTTAGAGTGATACGCTCCCTCCGCTCCTCCATGGAGTTTTGGAAGTCCCTACCATTATCAGTAGCAGGCAGAGTGGCTATCCTGCAGATGGTGGTGTTGCCATGTTTGCTATATTACTTTGGTACACTTCTAATGTGGATTACCCTGTTCCGAGATTTAGACTCCCAGGTCGTATTGTTCATTTGAAGATTGGGCCACAGACGAGTGGCTCTGGCCACGTTACAGCGCTCCACAGTGACTGGAGGGCTGGTGGTCTCGGACTTTGAAGCATACTGCATCGCAGCGCAGTTCAACTGGCTGATCCAATGGATGGCGACCAGGGGGAACCCAGAGTGGGCCCTGAACCCATTCACGCCAACGTCCTCGGTGCACGCGATAATATTGCTACGCATACGCCGATGACCCATTGGGGACACCGAAGAGACCGGTTTTGGATTAGATATCTGCAACAAACCTGCAGCAGAATCTCTTATATCCCTGACCTATTCCTCGTCCTGCTTTGACACTTGCTGCATGGTGGAAACTGGGCGGGCCTAGATGCCTGGGTGGTGGCGGTGGTGGGGGATCTTTTTCGAGATTCTGAATTACTCTGCTTTGATGAATTTCACACAGAATTCGACCTACCCCAAGGCCGCTCACTCCTACACAGGGCCCTCACCTCGGAATTTAGGAAGCACTGGGGTACTCGATTTACAGGACCATGGGCACTGAGCTGTTGCCGATATGTGGCTTTGTCAGCAGGCAGAATCAAAACGGTCTCATGCCTATATAAGGCGATCTGTCACAATCTCCAGCAGCCCATGGAATGATTGAGGCTGCAATGGGAGGGGGACTTGGGGAGCCTGATCCCTGAGGAGGACTGGGAGACCATAGTAGAGAAGACCCCGAATGTTTCGCAGAATGCGTGTTTCAAATTAATCAACTACTACATCCTACATAGGGCATACCTTACCCCTGTGCAAAATTAGAAGATATTATCAATCGGAGGACGCAGCTTGCCCCGATGTGGCGAGAGAGAAGCGCATGTTTTACATATGTTCTGGGAGTGCCTCATTCTGAGCGCCTTCTGGGAGGAGGTCCTACATATAGTGGAAACTATCACAGACAAGGAGATCCCTCACACCCCAACTCATTGCCTATTGGGATGGTTCCCACATACAGCTCAAACCAAAGTGACAGGGAAATTCCAGGATCTTGTGTATGTCCTGGCCAAACGGTAAATCACTCAGAACTAGAGGTCAACGGGGGGCCAAGAATCGTGACGTGGAGAGGAGAGCTAGAAAAATGGGTGAGCTGTGAATGGAGAGTACTTCTGAAGAAAGCCCAATGGGGTATAGGCACACTAGACATGGCTAGGGCCTGGGGAGGACTAATCGACTACTTAATAGCATTAGACCAGGATGCAGCAACACCAGTCCCCACAGGTCTCCCATTGCTTGAGTACGGAGAAGATGGAATAGGCCGGGTCACACAGTAAGCGTCCCCTACCTGATCCTACCCCCTTGAAACCCATGATTGTAGCCTATGCGAGACACCGAGCAGTGACCCCTAAAGAACATCCACATACTCAAGCTGACCTGCAGTAGCTGAACCAGCTCACGGGGGTGGGGCAGAGGGAGTTGGATGTTGAATACAATCGGGATGACAATGATATATCAACGCTTTTTCTTGATGATATGTAGTGAGCATTTCATGCCTATGATGTAACTGCACAAAACCCCAATAAAATCTGGTTTAAAAAAAATATTTTCAGCCAAGGTTGGAGTTATGAAGATGGTATATCCAGCTCTTTTTAAAATAAAATTATTTTGATTCTAGGTTACCTGTTCCATAGCATTTCAGGTCATTCTCAATATGGTTATTTTCCTAAAAAATGCCTCATTAACTTTGTCGTTGACTTACTGTGTCTTATTGTACTTATACATTTATCCTAGTGCGAACCTTTGAGTTCTCATTCTTATGTACTTAAGACTGCAGGGGCAAAATAATCATGTAAAAGACATTTGTTGAGTCACATTTAGTATGCTATTTAAAGTCCACGGAGTACTGAGACCAAAATCCATTTTTTTCACTTTTCTAGTTAATGGACAGATGGTATAGTGTCCATCCTGATAGTGCCAGAAACTAGGGGAAGGTTCCTTGCTGATCTCAGGGTGTTTTGACATAGAATTGTTTTTAGCCCGGTGTGTACCAATGAGTCTTTCAGTGATATACCTCCCTTATAGCAGAACATTTATGTGTGTTCTTCATTCAGAAGGGAGGATATGTAGAGGTTTTTTTTTTTCCTCTCTCCCTCTCTCTCTCTCTCTCCCCCCTCCCTCTCTTTCTCCCCCCTCTCTCCCTCTCTTTCTCCCCCCCCTTTCTTCCCCCCTCTCTCCCTCTCCCCACTATGACCAACCAAGAATTTTAGGTGAGGTTACCAACAGAAATGCCAAGAAAAAGCTTATTAATATTAAATGTCTTCACCTGCCTAATGAAATATTAGCAAAACACCATGTGCTCTCTGGCACAAAGGACATACAAAAGGGAATATGCACCCCACCTCAGCTTGAATTATCATTAAGGCTCCCAGTTTTCCGTTTTTACAGATAAATACAGACAAAAAACATTTATTTTCTTGTCTGTATTTATTTTTAGATGTGGATAAAAACTGAAATTGGGTTACTTTTTGAGTAATTCTAAATACTGTCTGCCAGGCCAATAGCTGTGTCAATTGATAGGTGAGGGGGTTAAAAAAGAAAAGAATTTTAGTATAGAGGCTTTAGCACCAGTAGATATGCACAAGGTTGATACTGAAATGTGCATATTTTCATAAGGGTGCATTGATTTATCTTCTGCGGGTGTTCATATCTCTGAAATCTGGTAGGCATGCAAGCATGAGTGCGTATTTATTGGTTAAATAAACGTGGAAATATACGAATATCAGCTTAATTTTTCCACAAAAACCAAAATAAATATGGATACATACAGATAAAATTAGCAAAAAATAAATATGGATAAATACAGACGGAAATGTCAAAAAAATAAATACCATAAAACCGGGAGCCCTCATTATCATTCAAATATCAAATTTAAATTTGTTTTGGAATTGCAACCTTTTGCCTTCATTAACATATCAGTTTCTGAAAATACAATTTAAAAAAAAATCAAATGCAACTTTCCATTTTGGGAAAACAAACTCAATTTTACAGAAGAAAATTATTTTCTGAAAAAACGTTGTTGTCTTCAAAATATAAATTTTAACGTTTAGGAAAACCACAGTTCCAATCAGAGTGGCATTTCCATTGAATACTCACATGTACAAATGCCTCACATGGACCTTTTCTGTTTCAAATGCCCAGGTATTACAATCATAGACTATGGATGGTCACCATAACATCAAGGATGCCTGTATTATTCCAATAGTGGCCAGTATTATACCAAGACCACCATTGTGCCAAGGTCAGACACCTTAATGGCCAGGATGCCCATCATATATCAGCCATTATTATGAGAAGCACGGCCACTTTTATGTTAGGGATGGCTAAAAGTATGCCAGGCACGCTCCTAAATTTTGAGAGACACTATTTTATAACTTACTGGAGGATTACTGAAGGGCGTGTCCTTTTAGCTGAACCATGTGATGAAACTACTTTGAGGAACATGTATCCTTGGAGACAGAAGACATATTTGAAATCTTTTAGTTGGGTGCAAGATCAGCCCAAGAGTTGAAGTGAAAAGGCGATGGATCCAAAGCAATTAAGAGCCTTATGTGCATGTGTCTCTGTGTGTGTGTGTGTGTATGCATGTGTGCATATTTATGTGTGTGTCATTGTGTCTCTGCCCGATATAGTGTTGCTCTAGGGGAGCTATGCTTGGTGTCAAAGACCACCAACAGAATAAATGCTACCGCCCGTCATACCATGTTAATCAGGCACAATTGTGTTTGTTTATGGCATAGTGGTTTGAATGGCATTATAATAGTTAACCGTGACTATTTTTTGATGTAATTGTATTTTTTGATGTAGTTGTGTCATACTGGCATCATTGACATATTAATTTTATTTTTTGTTATATCAAGATATTTTTATTGGTTTTGGTGCAAGATATTACACACCTTGCACGATGGGGTAAGGCATCTGCCTTCTAAAGGTTACATTTTGTTCAAATCCAATCTTTGGCCTCACCAGTTCATACAGTAATTCCTGTTCATGTCTTTTCTTGCCTAGTGTCCCCTTGCCATCCCTCCCCCCTCCCCGTGGCATTCTCATTGTTAGCCCAAATAGTACAAAAGCTGGAGTTTCTGGGATGAGGTAGCCCTGCATGGCGGTAGCGTTTCAGGACCTCGATCCAAAAAGGGCGTATTTTGGGCTATGTCCACCAAATATGTATGAGGTCTCCTATGTCGCAGCATTATCTCCATCAGAGTGGGCTGGTGGTGGGACAGTTTGTGATGTTTAGCTGGGTACATGTACCAATCGTAGCGGACTTTGTAATGTGATTCCCTGCCCAGTACACTATGCTTTGCCTTATTAAGTTTCCTCCACTCATGCATCCACTGTTTGTCTGAGGATGATTCACTTAGAATCCTCACCTAATTAGTAGTTATAGGTGTGTCCGTGATATATTGGCTCTTGTGGTATCGTCTTTGAAGGTTGAGTGTAAAACCCAGTGTCTGATTTGAGCGTACCAAAATTTCTCAGTTTCACCCACCTTGAAGTACATTTCACCTTTTTTACTCAAGCGATGCCCTTATTAAAGAAATCCGCCACCATAAGACAATTTCCTGCCCTGCATGCCTCGAACGAGTGTCAAAGTGAAGGAACTATTAAAGTGAATTGGTGTGTGGTGGACGGGTATGTGGTTAGGGTCGTCTTTGTGTTAGCCTCATCCCACACTTTTAATGTGGTATTCGTTGGTGTACTCAGATAAATAGTTGGGAATATTTCCAATTTGGATCTCCATAGTATGTCCCACGAATAAGGGCCAGCACTCGCTCTATCCATATGTAGCCACGGTTTTTCAGATTCTATGGCACTCCGCACTGTCAGCACTCGTAATTGTTCAAAGTATCTCCAAGCACTCAAAATCAAGAAAGGAATATAGCTCTGTATGGAGGTGTCCAGTGCCTTTTATTCAGACATCAGGCTTCAGTGGTTACAATCCGTCTTATAAGTCATTCCAAGACATCACAACAGCTCCTTGTTTTGCCAGCACGTGTTTGGTCTGTTAATTATAACTGGACTTCATCAGGGCTGAAACAAGGAATGTAGGAAGTAATGGGAACGAGAGTTAGACCCATCTCCAAAGTCACCCAAATTGTGCCAAGCACTCTATTTCGGTATATGTGAAGTAATCGCTGTCATACATATAAGCTACTCAAATTAAGAGGAAGGTGTAATTACCATTATAAACCATGGAAAAAGAAAAATAGGATGCAAATAGAGTATCAAAGTGAGAGGCCCATAGGTATAGATCACCCTTGTGTGTTAAGTCATCGACACAGCCAATGAGTACCAAAGTAAGTCCCCTTACTGAGAGAAGTATATTGTTATAGAGGCTCACCAGCTCAATTGTTGCTAACGTCCAATTCCGTTTGAAAAAGTAATAATGATATCTTGTGACAAGTCCAAAAGTCTAAAAGGATCAGTAAATCGGAATATACTAAGAGTACAGAAACTTCTGTTGTCTTATTATATGGTAAAAACACAGACTGCCTCACTCACCATACTATGAGTGGTTCCGGCATATTCAAATAAGAAGCGGCTATTTAGGCCATTCCCACACATCTGAAATGTAAATTGAGGATTTTAAGCTCCCAACATTTATTCCCGTAATGTGGGCACCATGTAAAGTTTGCGGTCAACGCATATTTATAATAGCATGCTATTATCACTAAATACCCATCCATATTAAATACATGCTCCCAAAATCCAAAGGGGGGCCAAAAGCGTAACCCCAGGACGAGAAACATGGCATCAAATCAGGAGCTAATAAACAGTATCTCAGCCACCGGTATTATCAGTGCACTCACAAGTCTCAGTAAAGCGTGCCCAATGAATAATGCGCATCGTCCGCTGCATAGCTGACTTCGCTAAATGAAGTCAAAAGCAGTATAAGCTCAAGTCAGTAAAATAAACGTACTGCAAAGTGCTAGTCTAACTGAGCACGCATTAGAATCTACCCAACCATATCCAACTTGCTACAGATAATGGCCTTATTTCAAAATAGAGTGCCCAATGGCATATGCGTGTCGTCCGCTGTATAGCGGACTCACTACATGGAATAAGAAGCAATATAAGCCCAAGTTATTAAGATGCAGGTACTGTGAAATGCTAGTCTAACTGAGCATACGTTTAGAAAAACCCCCAGCAATATCTAACCTGCTAAGATTAGCAGCGCGGTCATGGCTCTTACCGATAGGTAGTGATACAGATCAGGGTATCAGAAATATGCCCACTACCACAGATAGAGTAATTTCACAGTTACACGCACATACATTCATCATACACTAGGGCCCATTTCACCAACATACGCTCCAATACTCTACCAGCAGCAAACCTGTGGGAAGAAAACTCCTAGAGCACCCTGCATCTATATCTAGGCGATAGGACCAGTTTAGTGGTTGCCTAACATAATATAAACAATCTATAAACAATAATCATAAAGTCTTCAATAAACGACAAGGAAAGAAACAACCAACACCATGTTTAAAAGTTATATTGCTTTATCTAAAATTAGTCAGAGTAAATCAGAATAAATCATTTCTCATAATTACCTATTCTAACTAGTGTCAGAACGGGTCAGGACCAGTCTCTCAAAAGTCTTTTCAGGATAAGGTCCTCAGCATCAGTCCTCAGCAACGCAAGTTCACGCAGCAAGGCGACGAAAGAAAGTGTGGGGAGAGCCCTCCCTAAGCTAACATTTTATAATGCAAAATACAATGAATACCCACATGAATTAATCAAGCAAAATTGTATCACTGAGCAGAACGAGAAGGAAGGGATGTAACTCTGCAACATCCTGAAATCTCCGCTCAAGAAAAGTCTTAATACACAATCCTCGGAAAAGGAATCAAGTTTTGTAACTGTTAAAGTTCACTTCCCTCGGCAAACCAGCTTTTGCACAGAGTTCTTTCTAAGGCTCTATTGTTCACCAAGGACGAACATTTCTTTTGGAGATCCTCCAAGCTTGCTGATGTCCTCCCGGAAACTTCCATATAAGGACTACCGTCAGTTTTTCTGTTAACTGAACTCCAGCAGGGGTCTCCCTTGTCACATCATGGATTTCGCCTGTACCACAGCTCAGCCAGGCTTCAAATTATTCTCAGTTATTTTCATAAAGGCCTCCATAGGCCACAATAGACCATCTTTAATTAAAGAGACAAAATAAAGATTACTACATCATAATGATTAAACAGTGTTAACCCCACTAATACCCTTATGTGTATGCATTTATCTAGCTTTGCAACATATAGAGCATTAATTCAGACAGCGTTTTGTGCTAAAAAATAAATAGCACACAGCAACGTTTAAACATGGAAAACTTGCACGTTATTGTCAATACAAAAACAGCAAACACATGCTAACCCTTGTGTAACCTTCTCTTGTGTTAGGGCAAACAGATTGGTTAATGAGACTCACTTGCACAAGACAAATTAGTTGTTAATTATTAATTAATTAATATGACGCATAGACATGCCAGAGCTTCAAAAGCCCCAGAATTTTCTAACAGAAAACTCTGCTCCAGCAATCCCCCCTTTGGTGATTTTATCACCAAATAAACCCCAAAAAAAAATTAGTGAAAATTTTAGTCCCATTTTAGGAGAAATCAGAAATGTCTTTTCCCCTTACACAACATTAAACACCAGTCACTCTTTCATCATCTCTCTTAGTCTCTAAATAAACACTCTCCCTCAATTCTTCTAATTCAATCTCTTCTGGTTCTCTTTTCGAATTTCTCGATTTCTTATTTTCCTTTTTATTTTTCAAAATTTTCTCTTTCCCTCTCCTGTTTTTATAACACACACACACTAATCTCAGTATCAGCACAGCAACAATTATACAAGACAAAGGAAACAATATTCTACCTACAATAGTACTACCTATCTTTGTAATAAATTCCTTAACAGCTATCATCTTATTAGCTAGTTTAGTCCATAAACTCCCAGTTTCAAGTGGTACTAAATCTTCATGCAAATCAGTAATATTTTTGATATAGACTTTCAAGTCTCTACTTTCATCTGGAATGTAAGTGCAACAATGTTGAACTTTCAAAATTCCACAAACTCCACCCTCCTTAGCCAAAAGAATATCAAGGGCAAGTCGATTTTGCATAGACATGGCACGTACGGCACTTAACTCCGTATTTACCAAAAGAAATCCTCCTGCGGTATTTGTCGATAAACGATCAACCACTGTGGACAATTTCCGAATTCCATAAGCATTTAAAGAAATTCCCACTGCTAGAATCAAAACCCCAAAAATATCACCCACTATTTCAGACCAAGTTTCTCTCTTAAAACGCTTTAGTACATTAATATCTTCTACATCACTTATTTTATCTGTATGAAAAATCTTAGGAAAAACTAAACCCACATAACATGTGCCATACCAATGGTCAGGCAACCTGTAATAAGCCTTGTTCCCACACACATAATACACTCCTGGAAAAATAGTATCTTCTCCACCTCTGAAACCCCAACCAGTCGCAACGAAGTATGTATCATGGCACTCACTAGTTCCCACAAAGTATGTATCATATTGGGATTTCCTTCTGGTAATGCATAGTTTACCCTTCTGCGGTGCATCCAAAGCTAAAGTTGGACTAACCCCATTCCTCAACTCTTTTCCCATCTCAATGTCCCAAATTGTCTCACTCACTTCATATTTTCCCGCTTTCTCTTGCATGTTCACTCTCCTTTCCTCTACCATATCCAGGAAAGCTTTCTCCTCTTCTTTCAAACTGCAAGTTAAATTATTCTTAAAAATGTAATCTAATGTTAGTCCTTTTTCTTCAATAAAAATCTCACCAAAAGTGTTAGCTTCTTTAGCTGGATTCAACTCTTTGTTCATTGGCAAGTGCCCAAAAATACTATCTCTGTTAGACATGTTATAATCTATTTTCCCTAACAAATAGAAAACACTACTTAAAATACTACAAGAAATACCATATGTCGCTGGTAAATGGTGATAAGTAACACCTTCTGAAACAGATGCAGGTAATTGCATGCAGACATAGCAATCCCTTACTTCCATTGTCTTCACATATTCATATAACAGTTTAGAAAAAACATTACTAGAAAAATTGTTAATTGACCTATCTTTGTGTATGTAACTACCACTTCTAATTGGGACTACTTTCTGTGAATTCTTCTCTATATTAGTCATGTTTTCTGTGTCCATCCCAAATTCAACTTTAAAAGTAACTAATAAAACTAAAACACCCCATAGAAGCATTAATATTCCAGTACAACAGCAGCACATCTTGCACCACCTTTTAAAGAAGGCACATCTATTTGGGTTATTCTCTATGTTAGCCATTCTGCTTTAACTTCTACTCCACTACAGTAATTAGAACTTCAAATCTCCAACGTTTGTTCCAAACTCTTCAGCTTCTTCAAAGATCTTTCTGTTCACTTAGTCCAAGTGAATCCTTCTTTCACTCAGTTTGGATACTCATCACTTTTCACTCCAGTTTCTTCAACATCAAATTGTATCAGATCTCCAACACTTGAATCCTCAGTATCTGACTCTTCTCTGATGTCAGTCAAGAGTACTTTCAGGATTTCACCAGTTTCTTCCTCAACCACTTCTCTCAAGACCACTTCCGGATTATCTTGAGTCACTGTTTCTTCTTTTCCTTCTTCAGACAGTGTCACATAAGACCATTCCGGTGATCTGTACTTTTGGTTGGGTCTTTTAACTCTTTTTATTTCTACTGGTTCTTTTGATTTCTTTGTTTCTTCTTCTTCAGCCTTTGAAGTTTGACTGGATACCTCATTCACTTGTTCAGCTTCCGATGTATTTGCTTTTATTATCCTGTATCTCAGTCTTTTCACTCTGTTGTTGGGCCAACGATCTCCTTTCACAACCTTTTTCGGCTTTTCTTTAACACTCCTTTCTCCAATCGAAGTTTTCTTTCTCAGAACTCGACCTTCTGTTTGTTCATTCTCATCATCCGATTCTGTTTCAATTGCCTTTTGCTTTCGTTTCTTAGCAGTTTTCTTTTCTTTCACAGATTCTTTCACCACTATTTGAGACTTCCCTACTTCTGTCCCTCCTCGGGTCTCCGACACGCAATCTTCTTGCTGTCTATTTGTCCCTTTACCTAGCTCCTCATCAATGTTCCCTACACCTCCTCGGGGGTCTTCCGCAATCTGTCCCTCTCTATCTTCTTCTGACCCTGTTTCTTCAAGAATAATCTCAAGTGGCTCTTCAATCTCCTCCTCTTCTGATTCAGGAGTAGTCTCAATGTGTTTTCTCTTTTCTTTTCTTTTTCCTTCACTGCTATTCGAAACTTCAGGCTCTTTCACAGAATCAGAATCTGATCTTCCTTCTGATACTCGCAGTGAATCTCTTGAAGCTTTCTCTGCTTCTTTTCTCACTGATTCTGTATCTTCAGGATCTTCACCATCACTGGAATCTGACTCTTCATAATACTCTTCACCAGTTCCCTCTCTCGGACTTGGAATTCTCAGAGTATGACTTGCATGTACCCAGTGTCTTACTCCAGCACACTTTACTGCAGTCGTTGTAGTCAGAATAACTTGTCTCGGCCTTCCCCACCTTGGAATCAAGCAATTTCTTCTTCTGTGCACCTTAATCCTCACCCAGTCACCTGGACTCAGATCATGGGCTTGCTTCTTCTCAAGTGTGGTAGCTTCTTCTCCAACCTGGTGAAACACAGAATGAACTGCGTCATCCAGGCCTTTACAGTAATCCAAAATCATGTCATCAGTTATTGTCATCAACTTATTCACAGGCACAAATGCATGGCGCATTGCACGTCCCATAATGATTTCATGCGGACTCAATCCTGTAGTTCTGTCTGGAGTAGATCTCATAGTCATCAAGACTAGAGGCAGAACATCTGGCCATTTCATGCCAGTGGCTAAGCACATCTTTCCAATTCTGTTTTTGATTGTGCCATTAATCTGCTCAACCACACCAGAAGCCTCTGGTCGGTATGCACAATGTAGCTTCTGCTGTATTTTTAATGCTTCACAAATCAAACCAATGAGTTCATTTTGAAAGTGTCTACCTCTGTCAGATTCAACTGTAACTGGAAACCCAAACCTAGGAATCAACTCCCTCAACAGTAATTTTGCCACTGTTAATCCATCATTCCTCCTTGTCGGGTAAGCTTCCACCCACCTTGAAAACAAACAGACTACCACTAGGACATACCTCAGTCTGTTCACTTGGGGCATTTCAATGAAATCAATTTGCATCCTTGTGAAAGGACCTCCTTCTCTGCCAATTGTCCCTAAACTCACCACTGTCTTTTTCCCAGTGTTAAACTGCTGACAAATTAAACACCTTTGACAGATGCTTTCCGCAATTGTCCTAAACTTTGCATTGTACCAGGTCTGTTTAAAGGACCTAATCATCGCATCTCTCCCCAGATGTCCCTGGCCATGATACATCCTTGCCATTGACGACAAAATTGAGTTTGGCATCACTGGTCTGCCATCTCTGTAGACCCAAACATGGTCTGTTTCCCTTGGAGCACATCCTGCCTTAACCCAATCTCGTTTCTCTTCTTCTCCTGCCTCATCCTGTAACTGTTTCACTTCATCCCACGTTTCTAGGACATTAGTAAACATCACAGAAGGGAAAGACATTTCCTTTTTTTCTCTTTCCCTGTTAATTGACTGATTTAGCTTCGCACAATACTGTGCCACATCGTTAGCATACCTGTTGCCAACAGTGATAAAATCCTCTCCTGAAACATGTGCTGCACATTTCACAACTGCTAACTCTTTAGGCAGCTGTATCGCCTCAAGCAATTTTCCAATCAGCTCAGCATTCTTTATCGGAGTTCCACCCTATGTCAAGAAACCTCTTTGTAGCCACAGTTGGCCAAAATCATGCACCACTCCAAACCCATACTGACTATCAGTCAACACAGTTGTTCTCAAATCTTTCCCAATCTCACAAGCTCTTGTCAATGCCACTAATTCAGCAACTTGCGCAGATTTTACTCCTTTCAATGGTGATGCTTCCATAACCTCTGAAACTTTGCACACTGCATATGCTGCACATAGCACACCATTATCATTTCTCAGGCATGATCCATCCACAAACAGTACATGATCATTCTCAGGCAAGGGAACATCCTTGATATCTGGTCTTGGTTTCGTACAGTACTCAAGCACATCCAAACAATCATGATCATCTTCCATCTTTATACCCACATTCTTAATATCCGGCAAAAGTGTTGCTGGATTCACATTTGTACATCTTTCAAGAGTCACATTTGATGCTCCCAAAATCACTTTCTCATACTTAGTCAACCGACTATTTGACATATGCTGAGTTCTGCTTCTTGTCAAAAGAATCGCCACATTGTGAGGTACGAATACCCTTACAGGATACCCCATTATGATCCCCTCACTCTGTTCCAGGCTTCTGCATGTTGCAGCCACAGATTTTAGACAACCTGGTAAACCCACAGCTACAGGGTCAAGTGTCGATGAGAAGTACGCAATAGGCCTTCTCAATTGTCCATGTTTCTGGATTAACACTGAAAGTGCACATCCATTTCTCTCACTGCAGTACAGTTCAAATTCTTTTTCATAGTCTGGCATACCCAGAGCTGGAGCTTCACACATTTTTGTTTTGAGCTCTTCAAATGCTGCCAATTGTTCTGCATCTAGATCCAATGGATCTGTCATGTCACTTTTTGTCAATTTAATCAATGGCTTTGCTATCAGGGAAAAATTAATTATCCACTGACGACAATATCCCACCATACCCAGGAACATCCTCACTTCTCTCTGAGTTTTTGGAGCTTTCATTTCTCTGATTATTTTGATCCTGTCAGTAGTCACTTTTCTCAGACCCTTCTCAATATTATGTCCAAGATAATGCACCTCTTTCTTACAAAACTGCAATTTGGCTGGGGATACCTTTAACCCTCCATCTGCCAGATGATTCAGTAAAGCTATGGTATCCACTTCACAAGCTTAACGTGTTTTTGATGCCACCAATAGGTCATCAATGTATTGTACTAGCACTGAGCTTTCAGGCATGATCAGACTTTCTAACGATTTTTTCAATAATTGATTGAATATCGAAGGACTCTCTGTATACCCCTGTGGGATACGACACCATGCTAAAATACGCTGGCCAAACCTAAATGCAAAAATTGGCTGGCTGTCATGATGCAATGGAATTGAAAAGAATGCATGACATAAATCAATCACTGTATACCACTCAGCGTCATGTGGAATTTGATACAGAATCACCGATGGATTTGGCACGATGGGACAACATGCCACCACAATCTGATTAACCTTTCTCAGGTCCTGCACAATCCTGAACTTGCCATTAGGCTTTTTTAGTCCCATTATCGGTGAATTACACGGACTACTCAGTAGTTCTCTTAGGACTCCTTGCTGAATCATTTTCTCAATTATAGGAGTTATCCCTTCAATTATCTCTGGTGTCATTTTGTACTGAGGAATGTTAGGATATGCAATTCCCTCTTTCACTGCAATTTTCACTGGATCTACATTATTCATCAATCCCACATCCTCTCCTGTAAAATCCCAAACTGCTCTTTTCACTGTGTCTCTCAGCACCTGAGGCAGATCCTCCGGATTGAACACTGGAAATGCACCAATTAATTCATTTTCTCTATTTTCTAGAGTCATCCGGTAGAAAACATCATCATCTGGTGTCTCAAAAGCTATTCCATCTGGTGTACAGAAAATTGTGCAGTTCATCTTGCATAATAAGTCCCTACCTAACAGGTTCACTGGGCTTGTGTCACAGACAATAAATCTGTGCATGTCTGAAAATTTCCCTAGCTGTACTTTCACTGGTTCAGTAAGACGTGTTCTGATTTGTGTATTCGCTACACCAACTACTTGGATTGCTTCATCCGAGAGAGGAAGATTTCTAACATCTGTTGACCTGACAGTTGATCTTGTCGCACCTGTATCTACTAAAAAAGTAACACTCTCTTCATTTATTTTCCCATCCACAAATGGTCCTGCCTGGTCTATTTCTAGAGTTGCACCAAGTATGCACTCTTCTTCCTCTCCTCGGCACCGTCAATAATCACCTTCAGACTCACTCCCTTCACTCTTTAACAAGTACTGTTGTACCTTGTTAGTACGTCTTGGTTTGTTTACCTGCTCATCATTGAAGAATCCCGAATCCTGACTGTACTTTTGTACCCCTCTATTCTGCGGTAAAGGTGGTTTTGGCTCTTGATTCTGCTGCTGTCTCACAACTTTCTGCTGTTGTTGCTGTTGCTGCTGGTTATTCCCTTCATTCTGCACCTGTTGATTCAAGGATTTACCCTCATTTAATGGTGGATTAGGACATTCAGACCTCCAGTGTCCCAGTTGGCCACAATTGTGACACGGGAACTTTTTCTTTGCTTCCTCAAGACTTCCCCTTCCTTTACCTGCAAATCTTGGTCTATTTCCTGTATTATTTCCTGGATTATTTGCCTGTTCCACTAACTGTGCTTCCTGTCTTTCTGCAACTTTCACCTGTGCCCACATTGCTTTTTCCTTCAGCTTTCTTTGCTTTGCTTCAATTTCATCACTGAAATATTTTGCATGTCTCAGAATCTCATCTACTTTCTTACTCTGCCAATCCACTGTGTGTTCACGAATTCTCTCACTAATTTCAGGCCTAAGACCATATACAAATCTGTATACAAAATGACTCAAATCTTTGTCACCCAGGTGTTCATCTCCACTGAATTGTTTAAAAGCCAGTATCAGCCTTTCGTAAAAAGCATGAACTGATTCTTTTGCTTCCTGTTGTGTTCGATCTATTTTAACCCAGTCTGTCTCTTTTGGAGGAACTTTACTCTTCAGGTATACCATCACCTGATCGTACTTCCTCATCACTTCTGGATCTGGTGCCCCTGTTCTCGGATCTCTTGGATATTCCTCACTAGGCCAACTCACAACTATTTTACACTCAGTCCACAAGTCTGCTGGAACAATTATATCAAACAGACTATTCAGGTCAACCCACAGCACTTTTGACAATTTCACAAACCTGTCTACCTGCCTATACCACTCGACGGGCTTTTCTCTCAATCGAGGGAAATCATTCGTAAATGATAAAATATCCTGCCTGGTCCATGGAACATGTACATATCCTCCTCCAGGTATTTCTCTCATGGGAAACTGCTCCACTGGTTTCTCTTTTTCTCTCACTGGAAATGCTGAATAAGTTGTTCTATCTTCAGATTCATCCCTTTTCTTATACCACCTATCCTTCCACTTTTCTACATCACCCCATCTACGCAATAATGCCACCATTTATTTAATCTGTCCTGTTCTACCAGAATTATTCAAATTCTCTATGTCCTTCTCTGTGAAATCCATCCTGTACGTTTTCTGTAAAGCCTTTACTTTATCAATGTCAACTCCTTGCTCATTTGCTATCGCTCTCAGTCTATCATGTGTATTTCTTGCCCTCCATGTTATACTCTTGCACATGAACAATAATTCACCATCATGATGACTTTTCAGGATTTCTGTCGGAACTGTTCCTGTCACAAGCTCTTCTAATTCTATACGTAATTTAACCACATCAACAACTTGTGAATCTTTATCCTTTTTCTGAAGAACCTTCATCCAGTCATTTAGGTCATCAACTGTTATTTCCGCAGTTTTTCTCGCTGAAACTATTTTCCTCTGCGGTTCTAAAATTGGCATCCCTAAACTACTAGAATCACTAACATTCATGAATTCATTACCTGTGTCATGTCTTGTTTGTCTCAGGTCATTTCTCCCTGTTCCTTTACCTGAATCTCCTGAAGGACCAGCTGAATTATTTGCAATATATGGAACTACCAGCCCATTTTCACTTACTCTCTGTCCGTCAAACATAGGAATTACCGGACCTATAGTAACAGGCACTGTAACAGCTTCCATATTCATCGTTAACTCTCTAATTTTCTCAGTCAGTTCTGTTGTCGTCTTTGCTAATTGTCTGGCATTCCTGGCATTTTCCTCTCTGAAAGAACTATTATTCCTTGATTCAGATGTCATTTTTTCTTTCTCAACTGTATCTCTTATCGGAGAAACAACTGGTGTACTCTCTTCCGATTCTGATCTATATGGAGGTGGTCTCTTGTACATCATATCATTCAAGACCTCATCTTCAAACTCTCCATATCTTCTCCTATCTGTCTCAGAAACCCCTTCTTCTGAAGGAGCCGAAGCTTCAACTGTTCTCATAGGATATAATCCATCTGACATGGTAGCATCTCGCCATCTTTTCATTCTATCTTGATGTGTCTCACGATCATGTCTCCTCCCAAACATGTACCTGTACTGACCTCCAGTTCTCTGTCTTTCTCGATTTAATACTTCTTCTTCCCATTCCACTAAAGCCTCGAACTGTGTAGGTCTCGGCTTCGGGTCCAGATGTGCCATCTTTTCCCGTAAATTTCTCAACACGGCCAGATTAAATGAACCATGTTCTGGGAATGCTAAAACACCATCTTCTTTAGTATAGCCAACCCAATTCTGCAACCATATACAGGTATGTAATCCATATTTCGCAACCATGAAGGATGCAGGTGTTTTCGCTGGAGGTAGCAACTCACCCTCTCTTGTCTTAACCTCTTTATCCTTACTGAACCATTTCTTAACCTTTCCAAAGAACGTCTTTTTCTTTTTCTCTTCTTGATAATACATCTTAGCTTACTCTTATTAAACTCTCTACTTTTTAGGTTGAAAACTCAATTCTCGCTAACGCACCAGTCCTGGAGCGTCTACGTCACTAAGCAGCTCTTCCAATCCCTGCGCGACTCACACTAACGCACCAATCCTAGCGCGAACCCTATTCTGAGTCACTATCCAATCAGTACGCGAACCTTCTGACGTCAGTAACCGCTGCAGTCTCTGTCTCCTGTCTCTGTCACTCGTCTACCCCTCCTTTACAAAAACTCTCAGTAGACTTCGTGTGTCAAAATTTCTACAAAATCTATTAGTTACAACATGAAAACATCTCCATTGTCTGCTTCGCTAACCACAGAATAGTAAAAAGAGAGTCTATTTCTCAAGAGTCAACAATTTTACATACATCTCATAACTGTTTCCTCTAGGACGTATCCAAAAGAGTCTTACAATCAATAAATGTATATGCATTCACGCACATTCATACGAGAAAAATATAGTACATGCACACAAAATCCTGTTTCTTGAGAACAGCACACAATCTGCCTCTGTACAGAATTATATCTCTCAACAACTAAGCAGCTTACCTCTGCTCAGTTCTGCAAACAAGCTCAGAGAATACCTATTACTCCTCCCGCAATAAGCTTTAACGGAAATCCTTACGGATCCCTGGGACTTAAGACCAGAGTTTCACAGATAGCCTTCACTATGATACACACTCCTTATATACCAGAAATTTTCTAATAGTAACATACAATGTCACTGATTCCGAACCCAGACAATGTGAACGCGCAACTTCAATTGTCACACGTAATTCCTTACAATCCCGCCTTTCCCGAGAGCAGCATATACACCTTCCTCTGCCCTACTACGGAACTGCTTCCACAGCTTCCAAGTTCCAGAAGCACTACATATAACTCAACATTACGACTCCAACATTTAGTATTAGTACATATACCAAAAACATCAAAATAGATCAATAATCAATAAGCTAATTTACAAGCAATCTTATCTTATCAGATCAAGACAACCATCTAAACCATCCTCTGCTACCAGAGAAATTGATACAGATCAGGGTATCAGAAATATGCCCACTACCACAGATAGAGTAATTTCACAGTTACACGCACATACATTCATCATACACTAGGGCCCATTTCACCAACATACGCTCCAATACTCTACCAGCAGCAAACCTGTGGGAAGAAAACTCCTAGAGCACCCTGCATCTATATCTAGGCGATAGGACCAGTTTAGTGGTTGCCTAACATAATATAAACAATCTATAAACAATAATCATAAAGTCTTCAATAAACGACAAGGAAAGAAACAACCAACACCATGTTTAAAAGTTATATTGCTTTATCTAAAATTAGTCAGAGTAAATCAGAATAAATCATTTCTCATAATTACCTATTCTAACTAGTGTCAGAACGGGTCAGGACCAGTCTCTCAAAAGTCTTTTCAGGATAAGGTCCTCAGCATCAGTCCTCAGCAACGCAAGTTCACGCAGCAAGGCGACGAAAGAAAGTGTGGGGAGAGCCCTCCCTAAGCTAACATTTTATAATGCAAAATACAATGAATACCCACATGAATTAATCAAGCAAAATTGTATCACTGAGCAGAACGAGAAGGAAGGGATGTAACTCTGCAACATCCTGAAATCTCCGCTCAAGAAAAGTCTTAATACACAATCCTCGGAAAAGGAATCAAGTTTTGTAACTGTTAAAGTTCACTTCCCTCGGCAAACCAGCTTTTGCACAGAGTTCTTTCTAAGGCTCTATTGTTCACCAAGGACGAACATTTCTTTTGGAGATCCTCCAAGCTTGCTGATGTCCTCCCGGAAACTTCCATATAAGGACTACCGTCAGTTTTTCTGTTAACTGAACTCCAGCAGGGGTCTCCCTTGTCACATCATGGATTTCGCCTGTACCACAGCTCAGCCAGGCTTCAAATTATTCTCAGTTATTTTCATAAAGGCCTCCATAGGCCACAATAGACCATCTTTAATTAAAGAGACAAAATAAAGATTACTACATCATAATGATTAAACAGTGTTAACCCCACTAATACCCTTATGTGTATGCATTTATCTAGCTTTGCAACATATAGAGCATTAATTCAGACAGCGTTTTGTGCTAAAAAATAAATAGCACACAGCAACGTTTAAACATGGAAAACTTGCACGTTATTGTCAATACAAAAACAGCAAACACATGCTAACCCTTGTGTAACCTTCTCTTGTGTTAGGACAAACAGATTGGTTAATGAGACTCACTTGCACAAGACAAATTAGTTGTTAATTATTAATTAATTAATATGACGCATAGACATGCCAGAGCTTCAAAAGCCCCAGAATTTTCTAACAGAAAACTCTGCTCCAGCAGTAGAGTACTACCGGTTGTGTGCGGTCTTCGTGGCGTTCTGCGTGGGCGCCATCTTGTTCGGCCCTTAAATACCCTACATGGAACGGAGCCATGAGAACACCCCAAAACCATGGCGGCCATCTTAAGATGTGCAAAGTGTATATAGAACGTACCGTAGTCGTGATGATTATTTAACAAAGGACATATCCTGCAAAATATTATCTCAAATATGGCATTGATGTTTATATCGGTAATATTGTAGAATGTTATTGAGAAGAGACCTAAAACTCCATCTCAATATTATAAATATGCATGCAGTAAAACATCCCAGCTGTGGTATGAATGCCAAGATGTAATGATACATAATCAAAGATCTATGGTTTTCCAGTGTCAGAACGCAAAGTAAAGTGTTCATTAAGATGTATCTAATGCAAAAAAGAAAACCGTATACAACATCACAAGGGGACTAAGATACGAGGCTGTTCAATAATCAGATTAGATGGTTACTTTGTGTAGGAAGAGAGTCAGTAGAGTAAGCAGAATAGAAATACTAAAAGAGAAACTAAGTGTTATTAAGTGGAAGAGTTAGTTAGACCGGAAAATGTTTACAAAGTGGCACATCCTGAGATAACAGTAGTAGGGACCAGATGCAAACTGATCTCAATTTACATATCGAGTGACAACATTGTCATTAATAGCATTTACAAGGTTGCATATTTCATCATAGATCAGGACACTCACATATTTGGACATAGATTCTGCACATATTGTGTAACATATCATTCCCAATTCTTATTATCAGATTTTTTCCAAAGCAAGTCTCATTGTTTTACATATTTCATCATTCCCCCAAGAAATATGCAATTCACTGTCAATATTCAGACCATTGTCTACTGTCCTGAGTCGCAAAATCCATAAGGCCTCTTGGCATTGTAATCTCAGTTCTCTTTCTCCACCCCTTTCTACTGATGGGACCATTTCTAGGCCATGGAATTTAAAGGATCTGTGTTGATCTTATTTCTCGCATAGAAGTGTGTGTACCGCTAATAGGTATATCAGGTCGCCTTGTTTTACTGCCCTAGAATGTTCTTGGATTCTCTCTCTGAGCATCCTAATGGTGCTCCCTACGTACATCTTCTGACATTTACAAACTAGCACATACACCACATAATGAGTATAACAGTTAATATTAGTCCTTATTACAAACTTTGGGCTCTGGTCATATGAAAACTCTTTCAAATCAATACTGAGTCTGCATATGGAACAGTGTCCACACTTATGTGAGCCTTTGTTCGGAATTGTCAACCAGTTATCTTTTTTTGTTTGTACAGGGTAACTAGGGCTGATGAGTCCGCCCAATGTCCTCCCTTTCCGAAACGTTATACTAGGATTCTTCGTAACATGTGGTGCAATATTTTTGCAGCTGGTCAGTAGGTACCAATGTCTTTTAAAAATTCTACGTATGTCCCCTGTATTGCTCCCATACGACATAGTAGCTCTGATAAGATCCTTTTGTCTGTTAGTCTTCTTTGGGTTATCATAGAGTGAGACTCTTCTGTCCAATTTCATGGCTTTGTTGTAAGATCTATTGATCAGACGTTTGTCATAACCTCTTATTTGGAATCTATTCTTAATTTCTTCCAAATTACTCTTAAATTCCTCATCACAGCTGCAGTTCCTCCTCGCCCTAACCATCTCACCAAATGGTATTGCCTCAATCTGATGGCTAGGGTGGGAACTGCTCGCATGTAACACCAAGTTACATGAGGTATCTTTCCTGTACATCCTGCTTTCCAATTCTGTATATATAGTTCCACGTCCAAAAATACAATTCTATGTTTATTTGAGTTCATGGTGAATGACATGGTACATGTGTTATTTCCCAAATATTGTTTGAAATTATTCAATTCATCTGCTGTTCCTGTCCATATCAACAAAATATCGTCGATGTATCGCCCCCAAAAATGGATGAACTGTATCCAGTGTGCTCCTTTACCGCCCCAGATCCACTCCTTCTCGGTCCACCCCATAAAGAGGTTCGCGTACGAAGGAGCAAATCTGGACCCCATAGCCATCCCGCTATTTTGTTGATACCATTTACCTTCAAACATAAAGACATTATTTTGTAGAATAAGCTCAATCATTTTTAAAATCATTTCTGTGTGAAGTAATAACTCTGCTGGTCTTTTATTTAGAAAGTATTTGATTGCAGTCATTCTGCAATCCGGAGTAATATTTGTGTATAAAGATATGACATCTAAGGTTACCAGAATCATCTCCTCAACCCACACTATGTCATTCATCATGTTAAGCACTTGTTTCGTATCCCTGATGTACAATGGTAGTTTGGCTACCAAAGGCTTAAGAAAAGTATCTACAAAGTGTGATAGGTGTTCTGTCTGCCCCCCATATACCAGAGACGATAGGTCTCCCTGGTTGAAAGGTGGCCTGTTTATGAATCTTTGGTAGGGTGTACAGGCACGGAAATCTAGGTTTATCAATTTTTATATATGTATATTCAGCAATAGTCAATAGACCTGCCTCATACCAGCCTTCAAGATCCCAATTCACTGTACAAGTTATTTGTGATATTGGATTGCCCTCTAAAGCTGAGTAGCAGGCTTCATTAGCAAGTTGGGAGTAAACCTCTTTATTGTAGTCTGATCTATTCATGACCACTATGCATCCTCCTTTGTCAGCCTCTCTGATAATCAAAGTCTTGTCATTTTTCAGCAAAAAAAGTGTGTCCCTCTCTTGTTTTGTGAGGTTATCTATGCTAAGATGTCTTCCCGTTACCCTTCTATTGGATATACAGTCTAGATCATCACACGCATTTTTAAAAAACACATCACAACAGTTGTCTGGAAGGAGATTCGAGGTCCATGTTGATTTGAGTCTAAGTCCACTTTCTCTAGTATGTCCAATATCTATCCCCAGTTGATACAGTATTCCTTTTTCATCAGTTGGTGCTCCCTCTCCGGGATCCAGAGAGAGCAATAGAACAGTATCTACCCTATCCTGTATAGATAAATCACTCGTTGTCATTGCTCTTATTTCAGGATACTCATTACCAGGGTGAGTAGAGAAATGCTTCTTCAGTTTAAGTCTGCGCACAAATGTATACACATCAATTTTTGTCTGTTCAGAATTTATAATATTAGATGGACAGAACCAAAAAACCTTCTTCAACACTTTGATCATATTCTGAGTCAACATTTGATTTGACAAATTAATCACATTTACATTCATGTGTTTGTCATCAATTTCAATTGACATTACTTCTGTTTTTTTAGTTTTCCTGTTCTTACTGTGCGAGTATTGGCCTTCAGATTCCCTATCCTTATTCTCCTCATTTCTTCTAAAAAACGGTTATTACCTGAGTTTGAAGTTCCCTCAGCATGCTTGGTATTGCTCTCATTATCAATTGACACTACACTTGATGAAGTGTTATTTGCTCCATTAGTAATCCCTTCAGCACCACCCTTAGTTTCTTTATTGATCAGGTGATCAAATTTGTCTGTCCCCTCCCAACCCTCTCCCCATCCAAACAGTAAAACTATATAAACTTGTTGTTGTTTCTCACGGTACGCATGTGGGATCTTTTGAGGTCCTAGTGTTCTGTCTGTCTGCTTGTCGGAAGGGCAGTGCAGTAACATGATGCAGGATAACATCCAGCTCCTCCAGGTCGAGCCAAAAAACTAAACGTTTAGTCCACACCAGAGGGTACATTGGTAGTGGAGTTTGTTCCTGCTTTAGATGATCCCTTCTGAGACTTATTGCTCCATCTTTCTTTCAGATCGCCGTGAGGTTGTGTTTCCAGTGGTAACAGTTGTCCATCTTTCTTCAGAGCCCTGTGACCCCTAGGTCGTTGTGTTTACCATTCCAGTATCTGTCTCTTGTCCTTTCCCATCAGATCTCTTGTTTCTCCATGTTGCTTTGTGGACTCCGTCTCTAGGACAATGTCCAGAGTCTTGGACGCTAATGCTAAGTCAGAAAATTGAAACTTTTTATTGTCTTTTTCTAAAGCTGTCCAAAGGGAAAGATCCATCTGTATCTTATTTTAAATTGTCTCAAATACTCTGTGAGGGGCTTCAGTTTGCGCCGGTGCAGAAGGATTGTCCGGCCACATATTGAAAGAGGGAGCAGATGTGCCCATTGTTTGCAATTTGTTTGCACACTGTGGCCACTTTGAGCACTGTCTCCTTGCATTGGTAATTGTGGAATTTCACCAGAATGTTTCTCTGTCTGCTCAAACCTTCTGTGCGGCGTGGTCCTGCTCTGTGCACTCTATCCAGTTTGAATTGATCTGGTGGCATGCCCACTACCTTGGAAAAGAGGTTCCAGATGTAGGCCTCTATGTTTGCTCCCTCTGCCTCCTCTTGCAAGCCTCGTATGCAGAGGTTGTTTCTCGACCTGATTTCCAGGTTCTGCACCTTCCTTTGCAGGGTGTGCTGTTGAGCCAGAAGTGTGATACTGTGATCCATAAGGATGGAAGTCTTCTCACTCAAGGTCTCAATGTGGTTTTCTACTTCTAGAACCTTAGAGGCTGCAGCATCCACATCGGACCTCAGGGTCTCTCTCTTTTCTGCCAGGTTGTAGCAGAGCTGTGCAAGCTCCCTGGCAATGTTCGCTCTAAGTTCATATCTGAGCTCCACTTTAAAAGTTTTGAGACTGTCTATCAAGTCACCTTTTTTTAGTGCCATTGTGTCTTTATCTCCTGAAGTAGTAGGCTTACCGTTGTGGTGGGAGTCTTCCTTAATGTTCTACTCGGGAGGGTCCAAAGAAGCCCATGACCTTCTGTGTCTCTTTTCTCTGCGGTATGTGAACGTCTCTAGGCCCCACTCCTCTTCGCCATCTTATGCCTTGGTCTCTTTCCCGGGGCTTGAAAGTTTGGCCTGTTGCCACCCTCCCCTTCCCACGTGCACTATAAGGAGCCAATCCAAGGACCCACCCAGAGTGCCACGCATGGGCCCAGTCACTCCCTCCTATTCCTGGCTCCGGGCTTAATATGTTCCACACGCGCTGTTGATTTACAGAGGGGGGGGTGTCCCACCTCCGCATCAAGGCTGGCAGCAGGTCTCCACACGTAAGAACAGGCCACTGTGCTTTAATTAAGACTCTACTGCTGGACATATGATCATACGGCAAGCCTCCACTGCAGGTTAGTCTGTGTCCCCAGCACAAGGCAGCCCAGTGGCTTATGTCTGGGCAGTGCAGGCGCTGGGGTAGTTCCCTCACGTAGCGCCTCCCATCTGTCCGTTCCCCCGCCTGGTTTAATCTCTGCACCGTGGCTCATAAGTTTCGGAGTCTGGCAAGTGGGAGTCAGAAACACCATCAGTTGTAGGCTCCCCGGTTTCCCAGCATAACAAAAGTCCCCCCAGCTTCTTCCTTTAAGGTTCGGGCTCATTGCAGATTCCCAGCACCATGTGATGAGACCGCTCTCACCGGAGGAGTCGACTACAGAATATATATATATATACAATTCACACAGTATGATATAATATTTATACATAGTCATACTGTGTGAATTGAATAATATATTCATAAATGAGATATGTATAAATAAATGCACTAAACGCATAACTAAAACTTACTCATTTGAGAGGTTTTTCTTCTTTCCCTAATATAACACTATTTCTTTGGCAGTCCAGGACTATACTACTCCCATAGGGATCACTTTCTTATTTAATAATTGTCCAGCCCAGGTCCCTGGGTTACTGGGTTGCCCCTTTTTCAATCTGAATGTGCAATGATCCCAAGCCTAAAGGCAGAGCCTAACCACATTCGGTTCTGGAATGTCCTGAAAACTAAACTGCCCTCTGACCTTTACCTGATCTCCTCACAAAACTGGGTGGGGGGAGTGTTGAGCAAAAAGTGGAATCAGGCCAGAGGCGCAACTAGAGCCAAATTTCGGGGGGGGGGGCTAAGAAAAAATTTCGGGGGGGGCTGAAACTTTTAAGCCATAGGCAGAGTGGAGCTGCAGGGGCTCTTAGAAGGGGTGAAACAACAGCGAGGCCTCATTAACATGCAAATGGTCTTTTAAAGACCTGTGAAGTGCTCGGGTGCAGCTGTGTGTGCGCCTGGAAGCTGTCTGAGCCCGGGCTGCCACACGCGACGGGGGGGGCTGAAGCCCTGTGAGTCCAATGGGTGTTGCGCGCCTGCATCAGGCCCACCCCGACACAGATTGGATTGTGACAGTCCCTCACCCCCACCCACCTTCCCATCAGCTCGAGAAACAAGACTATTTCTCCCTTACAAAGCTTTAAAGAATTCTGGACAGTAAAAGCTTAATAAAACTCCAAAATAAAAAACATTCTAATCAAGTCACTGGCCACATTTTCCATCCCTCCCAAATGCATCAAGCCTGTTCTGCCCCCTAAATGGATTCCACTGTTTTTACGGAGTTCATTGATATTTACTACCTTCGCTGTGCTTTGTTCGTGTAAAAAAAATTACTTTGATCCCACAGTACTCACAGAGGTGTCTGTCATTAGGGGCATAGCGCTTTGCTTAAGTATCACTTTGATCATA
This sequence comes from Triturus cristatus, assembly GCF_964204655.1. Classification (NCBI taxonomy): domain Eukaryota; kingdom Metazoa; phylum Chordata; class Amphibia; order Caudata; family Salamandridae; genus Triturus; species Triturus cristatus. Next base: position 889,520,626 of record NC_140589.1, read on the forward strand.
TATCCCCCCACTGATGGTGCAGACGACTGTGCGTTATTGCTGCGTTCCAACAAGTCTGAAGTTGTTGGTTTACAGAAACCGAAAAAACAGCTTTCTCATCCTCAGAAGAACTGGAACTGATTGTGGAAGGCGTCTCTGAGCGGTCACCCAATAAGTCAATACTGATTCTGCATGTTATTAAGGCAACCATCCCTGAAATTACCACGTTTTGCATGAGTACTGTGCGCCTCCTCTTCCCCCACCTTCATTTCTCCGTGTCATGTTTCTTTTTTTCTCCAAACGCAGTCAATTAAACATGCCACAGTTAAAGAATGAGGAAGTGTTGGGTGCAGATCGCCCTGACCAATGAGGAGACGCGGGAACCTCTCCAATCACAGCTGTGCTTGACTGAGCACCTGCTCGCGAGCCAGCCGTTTCCGGTCTGTAAAATGGCTGCTTCCTGCACAGCGTGAGGAAGTTTGCTGCTTTCCAAATAAACAACTGCAATTTTTACTAGGATTTGCAAAAGACATCAAAGCCCTCGTGCAGAAAAGCCATTGTGCTTGACTTTGGGAATGCAAAATCCTAATTCTCAATGTACAAAAGCTCAATGCAATCCCTAATCCAAATTAGAAATTATAGTGCACAGGTAGCAAACCCTGCGAGTTCCAAGGAAAAGAGAGTGGCAGTGAGGATCCCCCCCACCATGGGACTCGCAGTGGAATGCGCAAGTGCTGTGCATCCGCTTATGCAGTCGCACAGCTTGGAATGGTTACCTACTGCCGAGGGCAGGTGGTAAGTGTTCAAGAAGACGAGAGTGGTCTTGCGAGCCTGTCTATCCCCATCACTTTGTCACCTTCACAGTACAACGACACTTTTGGGACAGGCCCAGTGGTTAATTTGTAAGAAAATAAGTGCCAGGGCTCTCGTCTGGAGGCAGCTTGCACCAGCCCATTTCTCTTGCTAGCGCTGCCTAAAACAGAACCAACTACTAACCATAAAATGGAGAGAGGATGTGGCGTGATGACCGGAGCTGATGACTTTGGAGCTGGGGACCAGGTTTGAGTCTCGGCATCGGCTCAACATCCCTAATCACTTAACCTCTTGTGCCTACCAAAAATGAATTCGTTCTTAACTGGTGCTCATGAAACTATAGCGCCGGTGTTGATGATTAAGTGTCAGTGCTGAGCACCGGAAACCACCCGCTCAAATGAAGCACTGGACAGGCCGCAGTGTTGACACTCTTGTGAGTGCTATGACAGAGTTCCATTGTCCTATGCAAACCTCTATCCCAGATATCGCCAATGTTCACAATGAGGCGCAAAGCTGATTCCTACAATATTAATACTAATAACACTGGTGATTTGTGCCTCACTGTGGTCAATGTATTTATGTTAGGAAGGATTTGCGATTTTCTTTTTTAACTGTTTTTATTCATTTCCAAAATATAAAAGACTTGACATAAGCAAATAAGCATGGCAATACCAAATACAAGACGTGCCATATGCATTACAATGAACAACAAAATGAAGGGGGGATATTTCAGCCAGAGTATGTCTTCCAGTTACAGCAAGATAACCCAAATGACATAAAAAGAAAGAAAGGAAAAGAAAGACCAGAAAAACAGAAATAATACATAACTGAATCATCAGTATATAAAAAGTCAGGTCCCTAAAGCCAGATGGACCTTATTCGTTAAAGAAAATATGATCACTCCCACGGTTCCGTGAGTGTCGCCAAACAGTGTGGAGGGAGTAGTGTGGGGGGGGGAGGCATGACCTGGACAAGGGAAATGGAAGAGTGGGGAAGGGATGAAGGAGTTAGAGGGAGTTTACTCTCCCATATGTCATACATAAGGGAGTTGCCTGAGGGAGCTATGGGTTGTGGGGAATATGCAGAGGAGTACAGATTCTTAGTGTACTACCTAGGGAATTGTAGAGGGTGGTCCTGAGGCGTGTGAGGAAGAGTCATGAGACTGATCTGTAAGTGGCTATAAAAAGGCTTGTAATTGTTGCCAAATGTCTTTCATTCTAGAGGTAGGCGGTTGAAGAGATGTGTTTAGCTCACTGGTGGTGTCACAGTATGTAATGCTAGTGAGCCAGTCTGTGGGGGTGGAGGGTAGTCGTGTACCCCAGTGAATCGCAGCCTCTCCTTTAGCCAGTAGAAGGGCAATTGACGTGAAGTGCCTATTGGTTTTTGGGAGATCCAGTACATATCCCAGTAGAGCCCACAAAGGGTCTGGAGCCAAATCAGTCTCCAGCATTCGGGATAACTTATCGAAGATCTCACCCCAGTGGTATTCCACAGTGCTGGAAGACCAGGCCATGTGGAGGAAATCCGCATCCAGAGTGTGACATTTCGGGCAGTCGGAGGAGCGAGTTTGATCGTAAAGGATTTGCGAATCTTTTGCAGTGCTAAAGGTGAGGCTGCCCGTAACATCTAACATAGCATTATACCATCTGGTCTTCTGTCTTACGAATCAGTATCATAGTAGGCCTTGTGCCCTGCTATGATAATGCCAGCTTTTTAGACCCCCAAGACTAACTCGTTTTAGGCCACAAGGGTCATCAGTATTAATGTCGCCAGGAAGCATTCAAAGTCACCCCCTCCTCCTCCACTTCCTCTTTCTCTTCAGAGATGCAAAGTAGACTATTATGTTGAGCTCAGAAGCTTCAATTTCAAATCGTCCTAGTACTTTAGGACTGCCTTGACTCCCTCCATTGTCATAATTGTGTTTTCCTGCATCTATTTGGTTTCCTTAGGGGATACCTGTCAGACATCTTTTAGCAGTGCCTCTCTTTTATCATGTGCCTTGTTAACTGTCCCCTGAAGTGTATTGAATTTAGTGCTTCAGCTCGAGGCGTTGATGTCAGTCCTAAGGAGGGTTTCCAGCATTCCAGAGTTAGGTTAAGAATAGTCTCTTGGAAATGAAAAGGGAATGCCTTCTGGACTTTCGCCTTCCCACACCATCTACATATCACGCTGAAGGTGTGCCACTGTGTGCTGGATAAGAATCAAAAGCAAGAAAATTGTGCCATAGTACAGTATTCTTGATTCGGTACATTCAGCACACTTAGTTACTCCTTGAATGCTCCAGTGCTTAATTTGTAAAGAATATGGGTGCCAGGGACCTCATCAGGAGGCCACTGCAGCTCGCACAATCTATTGCGCCCTCCATTGCAGCCAGTAACAACACAGCTATTAACCATCACTCTCCTACAGGTGTGACAAATTAGACTATTCCAGGCACCCAAATCTATAAGAACTGCTTGGTCGGCATGTATTAGTCGTTTTCATGTAAATTGAACTAATAAACAACTGTTCTCATCTCCAAATTACACAAACAGCGCCACCATGTGGCAGGCTGTCATAAGTGCCGGTGTTGACAATTAAGTGCCGGGTGTTGAGCACCAGAAACCACCGGCTCAAATACAGCACTGAACACTACACTCCTTATCCCACCTCCTCTCCCTCATGGAAATTGCTGGACTGCTTCAGGAATGGCACTTCGGAGCATGGATCACAAGGAGAATACTGCATTACAAAATGTAACTAGGCATAATGATGAGGATTAAAAAGTTGGGCGAAATTTGATGTTAGTATTTCCTAGCTTTTGTATGCTTATTTGTAGTTTAATTTGGATGTTTCAGTGACTAGTGTTTTAAAAAGTGGATATTTTTAAACTCCCTGCTAAAATCCGGCTCTAAAAAGGTTATGGTGATAAAGTACAATATTTTCCAGTTTACCTAAGCGCTAAAGAATATTCAGATAAACTAGCGGGTGGTTTCGTAAAATGTCTTTGTCCCATTGATTGATTGAACCGTTTATCAACTGTTGTATAGTCAGTGTCAGAAAAACAAAAAGTAATAAGAGGAATGTCTGTATTAATCTGTGCCACCGCTAATCACTTGGGCCACATTAAAATCCATCATTTGTTGCCCACTTCACAAATCTACACAGAGGACCGCTATATGTAAATCAAACTTAATCCTGCTCCAATAGGGACAGTTAAGCCTGAACTGCCAGGCACAGCCCCCTCTCTAGGAGAAAGCAGACAAGCCTAGAAAGGTTTCTGGTGCAACTTGAGTCTTGTGGCACCATAAAGGCTGGTAATTGCACTGGCTGCCTTCCAGACCATCATTTTTCACTAACCATGTCTGTACAGAGAGAACCCAGCAATAGGCAAATCCAATCTAATAGTGCTACAGAAGTGTATTCTGTCTTTTAGTTTGCCGATTTAATATTTGTTTTTTTACAGCGTGCCTTCTCCCACTGACTTTGTGTTACACAATGGCAGTCACCACTCTGTATTTATGGGTTCGAGGCATGTGGGCTGCTGAATTCATATCTGTGCATAGATCGCCGCCTAGTGTTGGGTCCGGATGTTTGCACGTTGTTGTCCTGGAAGAGTCTTCGAAGTATCCTTAGATAGGTGACTCCTCCCCTGGACTACAGTGCGCATGGGCATCCTCTCCATCCTCAGATTGTTTTTTTCCGCCATTGGGTTCGGATGTGCTATCTTAGCTCAAGTTAGGAAAATATTTGGTCGAGGCCAAAAGGCCTTTAGTTCGCGTCGGTACTGTTTATCGATCGGGTTTCGATAGAATTTGTTAGTTTACTAACTTTTCAGCACCGACTTCTTTCGCATTTACCTGTCCATCGACGACTTCGACGATGGAATCCAGGACGCCATTCAAAAGGTGTCCGGTATGCAATGCGAAGTACCCACACATCGACGTCCATCCGGTGTGCAACAAATGCCTTTCACCGGACCACGACGAGTCGACATGCATGGCCTGTGCCGGGTTCCGTTCCAAGAAGACTCTAAGGAACCGAAGAGCGGCGAGACTCGAGGCGCGGCACGCGGCACCGGCCCCGGCAGACATCTTCGACGAGGCCGACGTCGAAGACTTAGAAGCCATACCCTCCAGTTCCGTTTCCGAACACGACCCCGGATCGGACGGGGGCGACGAGTCACTCTTCCACAGAGGTGAAGACGACACCGAGGTAGGAGACGACGAGGAGGCCTTAGGGGCCGAGGAGGGTAGCTCCGATGATGAACAAGGCCTACCTGTTCAAACCGAAGAAACACCAGCGCCACGGCCTTTGGCTCCGGTCGAGGGATCGCCTTCGGGCCTTACCCGAGACCCATCCCGTAGTTCTTCGGCCCCGCCCTCGGGCCCGGCCTCGGACGTTCAGCGGCAGCCATTACCGCATAAGCCAGCTGGTTTCCCTACCACAAAACCGAAACCGAAAGCTGCTCCGGTTCAAACGAAACCGAAACTGAAAGTGGCCTTGGTCGGATCGAGGCCTTCGACGCCTTCGACGCCAGCGCAACGCGTCGGCACCGACCGCACCAAGAGGGACTTCGGTGCCGAACTGGAATCGGGCGACATCGGAGTCGGCAAAGGGAAAAAGGCCATCGGCACCGAGAAACCTACTCGGCTACCGAAGGCAATACCGCCTGCTTCGTCACGCGTCGCTCCCTCGACGACGCCGAAGCCTCACGTACCGGGGACGTCGGTGGTGATCTCCACACCTCGACTCGAAGACCCGCCGGTGCCGAAAAAATCCACGCCCGGCTCTACGAACCTGCCCGGTGCCAAAGCCTCAAAGACGCCCCAAGTGCGGCCTGGTGCGACACAAAGCAACAAAACCACGGCGGCCCTCAAGGACCCGATAGGAGCTCCAGCACCCTCAACGGGGCCAGCCAACATTACCTTCGGCTTGCCTCCGTCAACAATCCCGAAGATGTTCCAACTCAGGACACGGGTTACCCAGACTCCGGTTCCACCGGACGAGACGTCGACGTCATGTGTCATCGACGCCGACACTGGCAGGATGATTCTCCACGACCGAAGGATAACTTCGGAACCGCCATTGGACCCTTTCAGGATCCCACTAAAAAGGAAGCTGCCTGTGGAATCAGAACCTCTCCTTTATGAACCGTTCCATTCCTCCTACCAGGATCCACACCGGTTCTCCCCCGCACGCTCCGACACGGATGCATTGGAGGACTACATGGGGGACCAAGCACCCTACCATGTAGACACAGACCCTGATGACCAGCAGGACCCTGATCAAACTTGGGGCGACCCTGCGGACCCCAGTGCACCTCTCGATACACAGGACCCACAACTCTATGGGGCGAAAACATCTCCCACGGAGGATACTGCGGCGTTCAACGCACTTATTGAACGTGCGGCAAATAACCATGGGGTACAGCTTCACTCGGATACCATCGAGGATGACTTTCTAATGGACACCTTTGCATCCTCAGAAAGACATGTGAAAACTTTGCCAATGCTGAAGGGGGTCCTCAAGCCGGCTAAGGACATTTTCAGGGAACCCACCAGGGCACGAGTGATAAACCCCAGGATTGATAAAAAATACAGATCAGCACCTGGGGATCCTACTTACATCAAAGGACAATTACCACTCGACTCCATCGTCGTAGCGAATGCTCGCAAGAGGGCACACTCGCAAACGACAGGTGACGCTCCTCCCCCGGACAAAGAGTCCAAGGTGCTAGAGACCTCCGGCAAACGAGTTGCCGCCCAGGCTGCCAACATATGGCGCATAGCCAACACTCAAGCGCTCCTCGCTCGCTACGATAGAGCGCACTATGACACATTGGAACACCTCCTCCAACATCTCCCTGACCACTTCAAAGAAGGTGCGGAAATTCTTATCAGAGAGGGACAGCTACTCACAAATGCTTCCATCAAATGTGCGCTAGATGCTGCAGACACGGCTGCCAGGGCCATAAACACAAGCGTCATGCTGCGACGCCATGCCTGGCTACGAATCTCAGGATTCAAGCCTGAGGTACAAAACAACATACTGAACCAGCCCGTCAACCCCGACTATTTATTCGGCCCAGAGGTTGACACCACCCTCGAAAAGATAAAAAAGGACACGGACACTGCAAAGTCCATGGGCGCTCTCCAAACTCAGTCCTTTCGGAGCGGCTCCTTTCGTCGCCCCGGAAACAAGGGAGCAGGTAGAGGACAGGGGTCACAACAAACGTATAACAAAGGCAATACACAGACCACCTACGATAAAAACACCCGAGGTGGATATCGTGGCTCCAGTACAAAGGGCAGAGGACGTGGCTACGGCAACACCAGGTCCTCCCCCAAGAACAAGCAGTGACGCCCTCTCCCTTCCTCCCGACCACATAACACCTGTCGGGGGAAGACTGCAAAGGTTCCTGTCCACGTGGAACTCCATCACCACGGACAGGTGGGTCAAAGATATTATAAAATACGGTTACTGTCTGGAGTTAACCTCCACTCCACCCACAATACCACCAAGAAACCGTCCTATGTCCTCAGAGCACTTAACGCTCTTACAGCAAGAGGTAGAAAGTATGCTTCTAAAAGGCGCTATCGAGGTCGTACCCATCCACGAGCAGGGTACGGGGGTTTACTCCCTCTACTTCTTAATTCCGAAAAAGGACGGGTCGCTCAGGCCTATATTAGACCTGAGACCCCTGAACCAGTACATTCTTTCAGAGCACTTTCACATGCTCACTCTACAGCAAGTCCTTCCGCTTCTCAAGCAGGGAGACTTCCTAGCCTCACTGGACCTCAAGGATGCGTACTTTCACATACCCATCCACCCCTCACACAAAAAATACCTCAGGTTCACTGTTCAGGGACGGCACTATCAGTTCAAAGTCCTTCCCTTCGGCGTGACAACAGCGCCCAGGGTTTTCACGAAGTGCCTAGCTACGGTGGCAGCACATTTACGGAGACAGCATATACACGTCTACCCCTACCTAGACGACTGGCTCGTTCAAGCGAAGTCAGCCCAGCAATGTGCAAGCCACATGTCCCGCACCATTCACCTTCTTCACAGTCTGGGATTCTCACTAAATTACCCAAAGTCCCATCTCCAGCCCGCACACGTACAACAGTACCTAGGTGCGACTATAGACACTCTGGCGGCCACAGCTCAGCCAAATTTAGTGAGGATCAACAGCATACAACTGCTGATCTCCAAGTTCAAACCCAATCACTCGCTTCCAGCGCGAGTGTTTATGCAGTTGATAGGCATGATGGCCTCCTGCATCTTCATAGTCCCGCACGCGAGGTTACATATGCGCCCACTTCAGGAGTGCCTAGCACGTCAGTGGAATCAGGCTCAAGGACAGTTGAAAGACCTAGTGTTGGTGAGCGGTCGGGCATACAACTCTCTGCATTGGTGGAATCCACAAAACCTTTGCAAGGGCCGACCGTTCCAAGAGCCTGTCCCACAGATAGTACTGACAGCGGACGCGTCTCTCCAGGGATGGGGAGCTCATGTACTCCACTACACAGTGCAGGGACTATGGACAACACAACAAAAGAAGATGCACATCAACCTTCTGGAACTGATGGCAATCTTCCTAGCCATGAAGGCATTCAAAGTACATCTATGCAACAAGGTCGTGTTGATCCGGACGGACAACATGACCGCAATGTACTACATACAGAAACAGGGAGGAACACACTCTCCTCAGTTGTCTCATCTGGCTCAGAGCATGTGGAAGTGGGCCATTCAAAGGAACATGTTCCTCATGGCGGAACACCTCCCTGGCAAGGACAACCAGATGGCGGATCTGCTCAGCAGACACAGCCACCAGATGCACGAGTGGGAGTTACACCCATCAGTACTCCAACCGTACTTCCAGCAGTGGGGTCATCCAGAGATAGACCTATTCGCGACAAGCGAAAACGCAAAATGCCAAAGCTTCGCCGCCAGATTCCCACATCCGCAGTCGCAGGGCAATGCGATATGGATGAACTGGTCCGGCAGATTTGCGTACGCTTTTCCCCCAGCGCCGTTGATACCGCTGGTGGCTCGCAAACTCCGACAACACTCCCTGACACTCGTCCTAGTTGCTCCCACGTGGGCACGCCAGCCGTGGTACACCACCTTCCTCGAACTTTCCGTGGTGCCGCATCAAAGGCTGCGGATCAAACCCGCGCATTTGACGCAGAACCATGAAGAGGTTCAGCACCCAGATCCGCAACAGCTGAACCTGGCGATCTGGCTCCTGAAGTCCTAGAGTTTGGCTATCTCAACCTGCCACCTGACTGTATGGACATCATCAAGGAGGCCAGGAGACCCACTACCAGAGCTTGCTACGCAGCCAAATGGAAAAGGTTCGTCATCTATTGCGATAATAATGACATCAACCCGCTGGACGCATCCATCCACAACATCATCTGTTACCTCTTACACCTATACCGATGCAATCTGGCGTACACCTCTATACGTGTCCATTTGACCGCAATATCAGCCTATCTGCAAACCAGGCAGCACCTCTCTCTATTCAGAGTGCCTGCCATCAAAGCATTCTTGGAAGGGCTCAAACGAGTCATTCCACCTAGTCACCCACCGGCTCCAATGTGGAACCTCAACTTGGTCCTCACACGCCTGATGGGTCCACCCTTTGAACCTCTACACTCATGCGAGCTTCAATTCCTTACCTGGAAAGTGGCCTTCCTGGTAGCGATCACTTCCCTAAGAAGAGTTAGTGAACTCCAGGCACTAACCGTTCAAGAGCCATTTATTCAGGTTCACGCCAACAGGGTCGTACTACGTACCAACCCCAAATTCATGCCCAAGGTAATATCGCAGTTCCACATGAATCAGACTATTGAACTGCCCGTTTTCTTCCAAAACCCACAAACTGTTGCAGAAAGGGCACTACATACACTAGATGTGCGGAGAGCCCTCATGTACTACATCGACAGGACTAAACCCTTCAGGAAGACAAAACAACTGTTCGTTGCCTTTGCCCCACACCACAAAGGTAACGCCATCTCCAAAGCAGGGATAGCCAGATGGATAGTTAAGTGTATTCAAATCTGTTATCAAAAGGCAAAACGCACATTAACTATTCCACCACGAGCCCACTCAACACGTAAGTTGGGGGCTTCCATGGCCTTCCTAGGAAATATTCCCCTGCATGATATATGCAGAGCAGCCACATGGTCCACTACACACACATTTACAAAACACTATTGTGTAGATGTGCAGTCAAAACAGCAGGCAGCTGTAGGACAGGCTGTTCTCAAGACACTTTTTCAGACCGCTGCAGCTGGCACGGGTAGCCGCCGCTAATAGAGGGCACTGCTATGTATTCTATGCACAGATATGAATTCAGCAGCCCACATGCCTCGAACTGAATATGCTACTTACCAGTATGCATCTGTTCTTGGCATGTAGGGCTGCTGACATTCATATCGCCCTCCCTCCTCCCCGGCGCCTGTCGCAGCTGCAGCTCTCAGAATTACTGCAAGCATGGTCATCACTTTCTGTATCTACTCCATCACTGCCACAATGGCGAAAAACAATCTGAGGATGGAGAGGATGCCCATGCGCACTGTAGTCCAGGGGAGGAGTCACCTATCTAAGGATACTTCGAAGACTCTTCCAGGACAACAACGTGCAAACATCCGGACCCAACACTAGGCGGCGATCTATGCACAGATATGAATGTCAGCAGCCCTACATGCCAAGAACAGATGCATACTGGTAAGTAGCATATTCATTCTCCTGCACTTTCCATTGAAAAGGCATTTTTTTTGTTTTGCTTATAACTTTGGTCTTCATGGCAGATCTGCAATATATTTGCTACTCGCTGAGCAAATGCAACTTTTCGGTGTATCATGCCAGTTTACCTTCCTTTTAAAGAAGTCAGAAAAAAGTTACTGTCTAGAGGTGTTTTTCTTCAGCTTCTTTAAGACATTTTGCTCATCGGTACAGCTGAACGGATTTACACCAAACAAGGCATGAAAGTAAAATATTACTAAGAAAGTATGCTTTTTTTGGGTCTGTGTAAATCCCATTCAGTAGTTTTTTAGATATTAGCAATAAAAAAAAGCTTGTCCGTTTATAATTGTGATTTCTAAAACTGTGATTTTTGTCAATCACAATTGCATTTTTTGAGGAGTGTAATCAGCTGATGAAGGGTGGCAGTTTTTTCCGCCGTCTTTAAAATCACAATTTTGTACATAACTGTGGTTTTGGAGTGGAAAAAATGCTACTGGAAAATGGTGGCACTATGAAAGGTGTATGGGGCTAGGGCGGTGCTGGGGGCACACAGAGATGTGGAAATTGCGGAGGAACAGGGGCGGCTCCTCCATTAGGGCGCAGGAGCGTCGCTCCACTGCTTTCTCGCAGTGTGAGAAGCAAAAACATAAAATGGTATTTTAAATACCATTTTATGTTTCTGCTTCTCACACTGCGAGAAAGCAGAGCGGTATGCCTGGTTAGGGGCGGGAGGGTGAGCGGGTCGGGGAGGAGTAGCTTGCCCAATGTTATGGGCCGTGACTCTTTGGTCGGCCCTCTGTGGCCAACCAAACCATTCATGCACACTATGAATTTTCTCTATGTAGGCTGCATGCAGCCTACATAGAGAAAAGGGCCTCCGTAAAGGCGCCCGGCTGGGCGCTGTCCGCACCAATACCAACGCTGCCATTGCAGCGTTGTGATTGGCTTAGGGGAGGGGAGGGAAGATGCCTGCTTCCTGACGTGGGAGCCAGCCAGGAGCGGAGGCGGCGCGGAACCCGGTAAGTGAAGTTTTTTAAATCTAATTTTAAAATCCACCCTGCGCGTGAACCCCTGACCACCCCCGCACCCCCAGCGACACCCGCATCCGCCCCCCCCACCCGCGATGCATGCGCGCCGCGACTGTGGAGGAACAATGGAAAACCCCACGTTTCATAAAAATCGCACTCAAGTAGCTGCCTTTTTTATTGGTTAAAAAGGCACCATGTTCATCTGGATTTTTTTTTTTTTATATGCATTAAAGGCTATAGTTAGGGAAAGACTCTGGCACGATGCATAGGCAGGTCGAGCCGAAGGCAGACCCTGCGGCCGACTCCTGCTGTTCACAGCCAGAGGTTGTGCAGAGCAGGGGAGGCTGCCCTCATGGTTTGGGTTCAGGGCCTGACCATAGGCCATGTACAGTGGCAAATGGGTACATTGCAGGTAAATTAAGTACATTATAAAACAAGCATTGGGAAGCCAATAGGTCTCAACTTCAAGACTAATGCCTAAGGCTTTTCCATTTGTTCCTATAGAGTGGATTATTTGCTGCGGAGTGAAATTGGGTTGTGTGGGATTATGTGGTGTGGAGAGGAACTGTTTTGCGTGGAATTGTGTGATATGGAATTGTTGCAAGGAGTTATGTGGAATGAAATGATGTTGTATGGTGTGGAGTGAAATCATCTAGACTGTAATTATGTGGCATGGAGTAGAATTATGTTAAGTGGTATTGTGGTGTGGAGTGGCATGAATTAGAATTATGTGTTGTGGGATTGAATTATGTTTTGTAGGGTGGAATTATGTGGGTGGGGTTGAATTTTGCAATGTGAGGTGGAATTATGTGGTGTAGCATAGATTTGTATTGCGTTGAGTGGAATTTTGTGGAGTGGAATTGTGTTGTGTGGAATTGTGTGGAGCTGAATTGTATGGCGTGGCACTGTGTGGCATTGGGTGAAATTATGTTGAGTGGAATTATCTGGCATGGTGCATAGTGAGATTTTGTGGAATTTAATTTTGTGGTATGGAGGGGAGTGGAATAATATTTTATGGAGTTGAGTGGGTGATTGGTGTGTGGATTTGAAATATATGTGGTGTTAATTTGTGGCATGGTGCAGAGTGGAATTATGTTGCATAGTGTGAATTTAAATGGAGAGGCATTGTGTGGTGCGGTGTGGCATGGAGTGGAGTTGGATTATTTGGCATGATGTTGAATTACATTGTGTGGATTGCAATTATGTGGCGTGAAGTGGAATTGTTTGTCGTGGAATTCTGTTGAATGCAATTATGTGGCTTTGAATTATTTGGCATTGAGTGGAGTTATGGGTAGTGGAATAATGTGGCATGGTGTGCAGTGGAATTATATGAATAGTAATTATGTGGTATTGAGTGTAGTGGAATTACGTGGAGTGGGATTGTGTGTTGTGGAATGTAATTATGTGGAGTGGTATTGTGTTTCATGGAGTGGAATTATGTGGTGTGATGTTGAATTATGAGGTGTGTAGTGGAATTGTGTTGTGGAGTGAAATTATGTGGTGTGGTGTGGAATTGTGTGGAGTGGAATTGTGTGGAGTTGAACTCTGTGGTGTGGAATTGTGTGGTGCTGAGTGGAATTCTGTTGAGTGGAATTATATCGCATGGTGTTGAGTGTAATTATGTGGAGTTGAATTATCAGTTGTGGAGTGGTATTATGTGGAGTGTAATTATGTAGCATGTAGTGGGATTATCTGAGGATAAATTGTATTGCATGGAGTGTAATTATGTCGATTGGAGCGTGGTTGAATTATGTTGTATGGAGTGGTATTATTTGAAGTGGAATTGCGTGGCATGGAGAGAAGTGGAAATGTGTGGAGTTGAATTTGTTAGTCTTTAGTTATGTGGCATGGAGTGGAAATGTGTGGAGTTGAATTGTGTGGCGTGGAATTCTGAGATATTTAAATCTATTGTGTGTAGTGGCATTATGTGGCGTGAAGTGTGTTGTGTAATTGCGTGCCATTTAATTGTTTGGCGTTCTGTTGAAGTACGTGGAGTTGAATTATGTGGAATGTAATTATGTGGCATGGAGTGGGTTTGAATTATGTGTAGTGGTACTGTGTGGCATGAGTGGAATTTTGGGAGGGTACAGATAAAGGGTTGCGTATTAGAGAAGAAGAAAGAGGGACAGGGCAGGAGGGAATGGATTCAAATGCAAGCTTCCCAGTGACTGCCCATGCAGGTAAGAGCGGTAGGGTGGTGGGGTAGGGGGGTAGGGGATTTCGACAGACGACAACGAGGGGAAAATAATTATTTATTTAATTTTGCCTCGTGGTCGTCTGTCGAATCTCCCCCCAACCCGGCTCCACCACTCTTACCTGCATGGGCCGCTCCTGAAGCTTCCGAGTGCTAAAATAAATATAGTTAGCAATGTAAACATGTTTATCTGCCATCTGAGATCTGCAAGCAAGCCATGGGTGAGGATGTGGCATAACGGCCAAAACTACCGACTTTAGCGCACAGTAACATGGTTTCGGCAAACCACTTAATCTTACTGTGCCTATAAAAAATGAAGTTATCAAACAATTTTCTCTTTCTTCTCTCAGGCAGCAGAGCCTGTTTGACCAATATGAAAGCACTAAAATAGGTATTTGTGAAAGTGGAGCAGGGTGTGGGGGAACTGGAATAAATTCAGGGGATACATATGTGAACCACCAAGGGTACAGGAGGAAGAGGGCACTGATGATGAAAATGAAGTTGGGGCAGGGGACTAAACTAAGGGATGCCGATAATAACTATAATGGGAGGTTTGACTATGAGCCAATGTTAATGGAATGTCCAACGCTGAAATGTAACATATATGTACGATGTTTGAACGACTTGTGCCTTGGTTATATTGAAAATAAAAAAAAGATTAAAAAAATAGGTATTTGTGACTATAGTGTCGCAAGAGGTTGAATGTTGCTTTTACAATATATTGCATCTGGTTCCATGGAAAAACCTTAAGATTATACAACTAAATTGAACATGTCAGCATTTATTTGTTGACATATTTCTCCATAAAACTTTCAGCCAGTTGTCAAATGTCAATTGTTTTATGGGGAAATATGTCACTTGCTTCCCTGTCTGAAGTCCCCAAAGGCAGAGCTTCCCAGTGCAAAAATAAATATCGTCAGCCTTTGCACTGAGAAGCTCTGCCCTCGGGAACTTCAAACATGAAAGCAAAATTTGCAGTCTGATATCGGCAACCAAGCCAGGGAAGACGATATGGTGTAACGGCCAAAGCTACCAGGTTTGAGTCTCGTCACCAGCTCGACATCCTGTGACTCTGGGAAAATCCCTTAATCTTCCACTGCCTACATAAAATGAATATGTCCTTGTGTAAAGCGCTTGTACACCTTCGGGTTGAGTTGGCGCTATATAAAAGCTGCAACAAAAACAAAAGTCAGAGTACTGGACAAAGGCATCAAGCCTCCCAGCTCATCTATTGTGCTGGGTGAGGGCACGGCAATGGGAGGGGGGGGGGGAGAGGGGGGGACAAGGAAACCCAGACAACGGGATGAAGCAGATGACAGAGCCAGCTACGAAAGATGCACTATTTAGAGTGACAGAACTAAAAGAAAAAAATACCTCCCAAAAGACCGAGAAGTGTAAGGACACAAGTATTTGGTCCATGCTCTAGGGGAGGGTCGCATGCAAGCAAAGGGAAGTGCTGACCGCAGAGCTGACCAGCAGGAAGCAAGCAATTGAGAGTGGCTTTGAAGCCAACCACTGGTAAATAATGGGTGGCCTCCAAGCCCACTAACAGTTAATAACGTGTCGAAGAGATGTGCATGCGCTGTCTACTTGATACCTAAAAACACAGAAATTAATTGAAGAAACGGCAACTAAATGTTAGATATGGTTCAGCAAATGCAAACCTGGAAAAACCTTGACATTTGCCTGTTATGGTATGCAATGCACACCATACCTCACATCTCCTGCCATTCTCAGTATATCACTTTACCAATGTCATAGTAGAACAAGCATTTGCAATGCAATAGGTCTCGCATTCGCAGGAGTTTGAGCTATTGGCATTGTAAATTCTTTTTATTTATGTGTTTTGAAAACATTCAAGGGGCGTGTAAACATGCATTTTGTACTTATTGTCCTTACTAAGGAGAAGCAAGGCTGTCAGTAAAAGAGCCGCAGTTACTGCCAGCTTTGCTTCTCGTAAGCAATGACTAAGTGGAAAGCATTGCTTTCAGGTTTTTAAAAACACAAATAAAAGGCATTGTCATTTACAATGCCATTAGCTCAAAGTACAGCAAATGCGAGACCTATTGCATTGCAAATGCCTATTGAGCATATTCATGTGAAACTGCTATTGTAGAGGCCTTTGGAAAGGAAGGGGAGGTGTAGGCTGAATATGCGGCTCCGGGTTTGTATTGTGCACAGTTCATAAAACAGTTTATAAAGCCGTACTAGAGTACAATTGCTTGTAAGTGTGGAAATTAATCAATAAGGGCAAAATGAAATGTGAAGAAGCCGATTAAATGTGGGTAGTAATAGTGTGAGGGCTTATGTTTATTGAGGGATAGCGGCTTAAAACTGATACAGCGTTTGTTTATTGCTATACGATCTTTTGATCAGCAGTAGAAAATGTGAAAGGAGGGCCAACAGGGTGGGGGAGGGGGGAGGTAAAAAGAAAGTAAAGGGTGAATAGATTTATGCGGGAAGGCGCTGCCAGATGGTCGAAAGATAAGATTTAGAAAACAGTGTTTGAAGCAGCCGAAAAGGGCTGGAGGGCATGTGGTGAAGCCGACTGTTTATACTTGCGTTGGCGTGTGACTAGCAGCAATTGAGAGGAGGTAGGAGGGGCTGGGCCGAGAAGAGAAAGTGTGTGCGCAAAGGGATACCAAGCATTGGCATTGCCAATAGGTCGCGCCTTTGGAACCTTATAAAGTGTTTAGCTATGCAGCACATTATCCTGGGTGCTACAACATGTACTGTTACTTAAGATGCCACTGGTGATGTGACAAAGCTAAGTACAACAAGCACAACATAAAGTGGCTGCCTGTGCAGGAGGAAGATGCTTACGTCAAGAGCCTTGGCCCACGCACTCTTCAACTCAATCCACCTCACCTCGGTTTCTCACAAGCATGAACCAGTGCTGCAGGTATTCACCTAATGTATTCCAAAGCCTTGTTAACCATTTCCTATTGGGATGTAAATAGACTTTTAAAGACCTGTGAAATGCTCTGGTGAGGCTGAGATAAGACCTGAGACACTGATCATGGAGCGCACAGCAGTTCATGTGTGTGTGTGGTTTTTTCTCCTGTCCTGGCTGAGACACAAGGGGGATGGGCTGCTAAAGCCTGCTATGTGTATATATCATACTCCCTAAATGGCAGACAGCCAGAGACGGGTGCAGACAGGGTCATGGAGGAGCAGGGACACAATACAATGGGTTGAAATAATGAACTGCAGGGAGAGGAAAAGGGAATGAGAGGAGGATGGGCAGCGTGGCATGTCAATTACAGCACATTAGCCGTGAACATTTGAAATTGATGAGAGGTATGTGAATCAGCATCAAGGCAAATTAGCACGACACAATCAATAATGTTACACAGTAAATGGGGAATGGTAATGGTGCACTTCTAGGGCGGTGGTGCCGATAATTTTGAATATGCCAAGTGTGTCATTAAGCAAGGTCTGGTAGACGCAGTAACATTTGTTTAGGTCCCCTGTGCGTTTGCTTATGAGGTTGGGCAGAGGACTCCTAACACAACGCTGGAGAGCAAAAAATACAAGCATTTGCAATGCAATAGGTGTCGCAGTTATGCGAGTTTGAGCTATTGCCATTGTAAATGGCTATGCCTTTTATTTTGGTTTTGGTTTATAAAACATAAATAAAAGATTGTCATTTACCATGGCAATAACTTAAACTCGCATAAATGCGAGACCTATTGCATTGCAAATGCTTGTTTAAGACCATGCTGTCGCTTTCAAAACCAGCTGCAGAGACAAGGCTATTCAGCCCTTTTAACGCTCTTGTCACTGAGTGAAAAGCTGCGCTACATGGAAAACAGCTGCTATGCTTGCTGTTTGATTGACAGTGCCTCGCATGGGGGGGTGGGGTGGGGGGTACATGTAGCCAGAAAATAATGCTCCTGTAATCTGTCATTAACAAGTTTACATGTAATAGTGAGGGGTGACACCCCAATAAGTTGAGTGCCTGCTGCAGGCAGGTGCAGGGCATACTCTGCTTTTCATCCTTATGAATGGATCTCTGACTGCTTCATCATAAATCGCAGCTAAGTTGTTGATTCTTGGCATGTAGGACAGTAGGAGTGAAGTTTATAGTTCTTTGCATGCAAGCATTACGGGCACTCTATTAAATAAATAAAAAGCCAAGGCAAATGCTGCTCGATGCTGTTTGGGAGGTGGGAGGGGTAAATGAAAGGCCACAGTGATTAAACAAAGAAAGTGAAACCAGCCACGGCATCGATGCTGGATGATGTGTGGGAGGGGTGCTCTTTGCAGGCAAACATTACCGTCGCTCTATTAAATAAATAAACAAATAAAGGGCCATGGCGATTGCTGCTCATTGCTGTTCAGGAGGTGGGAGGGGAGCCGCGGCGATCGCTGCTCGATGCTGTTAGGGAGGTTGGCGGGGTGTTCTTTTCAGGCTAGCATTACAGGCGCTCTATTAAATAAATAAAAAGCCATGGCGAATGCTGCTCGATGCTGTTTGGGAGGTTGCAGGCAAACATTACTGTCGCTCTATTAAATAAATAAACAAATAAAGGGCCATGGCGATTGCTGCTCATTGCTGTTTAGGAGGTGGGAGGGGAGCCGCGGCGATCGCTGCTCGATGCTGTTAGGGAGGTTGGTGGGGTGTTCTTTTCAGGCTAGCATTACAGGCGCGCTATTAAATAAATAAAAAGCCATGGCGAATGCTGCTCGATGCTGTTTGGGAGGTGGGAGGGGTAAATAAAAGGTCACAGTGATTAAACAAAGAAAGTGAAACCAGCCACGGCACATTTCAACAAGCCCGGCGGAGCGTGGCGCGCGCTTGGCGGGGGAGCGCATTCCAGGCGGGGGAGCGGACCCTTTGAAGTGCGATGCCAAAGCGGATTGCATGGCGGCACGATGCGCGTGATTGTGCGCGTGCTAGCCATGCAATCCGCTTTTGGGAGCACTTTGAAAAGCCCCCTTACAATAGTCTCGCTTTGCGCTCGCTTACGCGATAGCAAGGCGAGACCTAAAAAGACTCACTACCTCGAGCAAAACATGGTGTGTGGCATGATTTATGGTGTTCACCATATCTGGCGAATTTCACGTTGTTTTTGGATTTGCATTCGCAGATCCATAACTAACTGTTAACTATGTTTTTTCAGTAAATATTAAAACTGTTCTTAGTGTACCTGTATAGTGAAATAAAGCATTCACAGCTGCCACATTATTGGTATTATAGAGTTGCCATTTTTGTTACCTAATTATGGCTGCCCATACTCCTGAACACTGTTTTTGCCACTTGTGTAGATGGAACTATATGATCCATCGAGACAAGGTTGGTTGTGTCTGCTAACTAGGTTTTCTTTTATAATGTTTTACTCAAGCCTGCGTGTAAGAAGGCCTCGCCTTTAAGCATCATCCTCCAGTTTTCTTTCTGTTCTGGGATAAGCACGAATATCTGCTTTGAGAGAGTGAACCTTTCCAGAAACTGTCCAGTGTTTACCAGTGTGACCTTCACAGACAAATACTAATGTTTGTCCGCCCCCTCCAACCAATGTCAATTATAGTACTGTAACGTGATAAAAATATGCACGATTTGCCTTTAATATTCCAATCCACGTGCAGGCTTTTCATCCCAGCCCTGACTTTTTTTGCCTATTCTGGCAATAGAAATAAATGCCAAGATCTACAACCTAACCAGGTCTTTTTGAGCCTCTTCTACACACAAAACAACCACTCAACATACAATGATATGTGTACATATATATCTTGAATGGAACATGTCATGTCTCTCATTGTAACTGTGTGCCACAAACTCGGCCGCCATTTTGATGAGGGCAGTAGTTCCTCTTTGTTGGTATAGTCATAGGAGTTGGGTTTCAGTGTATACAAGATTGTGTGGGATCTGATAGTAGGCAAAAGGTGTGGTAGTTGTGGAATGGGTGTATGTGGTGGATTAATGTGACGCAGCGTTCAAAGTGCATTAAAAAGTATGGGACTTGTGATGCTGCATGCAATGGGGCGGGGTCAGTGAGCATGGGGGCGGGGTCAGAGGTATGGCTTAAGAAACAAAATACTCTGTACTTTTGGGGTCTTTCACTTTCAGGTAGCTACGTATAAAATAGCGTGCAGCTTAAATGAAAAGTAAATTAAAAAGTTACATTAATCGGTGGGCAATGCAATATAGCACATTATGAAACCTCTATTAGTTAATGCACTGCAGCGGTCTGTGTGCACCCAGACAGCCACAGAATTAAATCTTAGTTGGTGCACTGGAGAATAGTGACTTGTATACTTTTATTGCTACAAGGTCTGTGAGAAGTTGGCCTGGCATATGCTGGTCACTAGTTCTAGTGGCCACCTTGCACCAGTCCAATTCGACTCTTGGTAGATAGGTTTAAAGACAACCTTTTAAAAGAAAGCTATCCTAGTGGTAGCTGTGGAGAGCAGCCTTCAGGCTAAGTCTCTGAGGAATGTAAAGCAGCTTGTTTTACCTTATAATCTCTTGAATTACCAAATGAAAGGACACCACACAGGTATTTATATGAAATATATATGTATTTATTACTAAATATACTCTACTAATCTCTTTATGAGATTAGTCCCAGGTAAACATTCAAAAGATCAACAGTTCTCAATAAATTAAGCACATAAATCCCTGTAGCCCTAGGGGCGTACCAGACCATATACTAAGTAAATGGTATAACAAATTCGACAAGCAAAATGAAGAGGCCTAGGGCCTTGGGAATCGCTGGGGCTTCACTGCTGTAGTGTGTTCAGGTAAGTAACCAGCCCACAGGAGGCGCGTGCAGTGTCTAAACACGCACGCGAGTTTCTCTTAGACTTCAATGCAAAAATGTCGCGATTTGTATTTTAAAGTTCTAGGGCACTTCTGAGTGGACAACAAGCACACAACTTACTGGGTAAGTATTTCGATAGCCAATGCACACTTGGGCACCGTAATGCCAGAGTTACCTCACCCAGGGAGTCCGGGTGCACAGGTGTCCTTTGGTGTCGGGTTGCGATGCTGATTTCAATGGGAATCGAGGTGTTCTTGCTGCTTGTGTCGTCGAGAGAGGTGTCCGTTCGGTTCCAACGATGGATTGGAGTTGCAGGCGACCTAGAAATTGAGGGGACAGAGTTCAGAGTCACTTGCCAGTGAACGGTGGCCTTCAGGATAGATGACCACAACTGTCGCGTCGCTTTCGGCGCTGATGGTGTTTTGTCTCTTCGCCCACGTCGTCCAGGAGGGATCGATGCCGATCAGCAGCTGGAGTTGGAGGGTCCCACGACGTCTGCAGCTGTTGGCGGTGTCGGCACTCGGATTGGAGCCAACAAACCTTGGCAACTGCAAGTCTCGGGTAGAGTGAAGATTGTGGATGGCTCAGACTAGCAAGGTCCGAGGGACTTACCCCGCGAGGGTAAGTGAGGGTAGGCCCAGAGCAACCAGGCCAGCCCTTGGAATAGTTGAGGATGTCTTCAAGAGGGCTACTAGCCAACGGGCAAGCAACCACGAAGACGCCTTTGCAGGAAAACTTCAGAAACAGCCCACGGTCACTCGGGACGGGGTAGGCCGCTGATCTTTGGTTCAGTACCTGCTCGGGACTTGGACATTAAGTGGTCCAAAGCACAGGTTTGTAGTTCGTCGTTCAGGGCTTGCACTCGAAATCAGTGCACGGTTCCCTGGTATTGTCGTTCCTCGTCACTCGTGGGGTCCAGACGCCACAGCTTCGCTGGGGACTCAAAATGGCCGTAGAGAGGTCAGGAAATCGACTTCAGGGGACGCAGGGACTTCGGGCTCCGGCGGGAGCGGTAAAGTTTGCAACCGTTGTTCAGTCCTTAAGGTACCTGCAAAGCAGGGGAGCCACTCCTTGGCTCCAAGGGAGATCCTTCGGTCTTCTAAAGGTAGTAGAACGTTGAAGGGACCGGATTCTTCTTCGTAGAGCGTCGTCCAGGTGTCATCTGAATTGCATGGACAATATTTGGTATCTTATACTGTAAAGATGGGAGGGACTAGCTCTATGGCCACTCCTCTAGGAGGGCCAGGGTAGGGGGTGGTTACACCCACTTCCCTTTGTCCAGTTTCGCGCCAGGACAGGGGCAGAGGCCCCTGAACCGGTTTGAGCTGGCATATGCACAGAGGAGCCTACTGCTCCCCCAGTGCAGGAAGTCAAAGGCACTCTAAGAGTGCACCCACCCAGCTCCAATACACGAAATCCTGTCTGGAAGGTTGTGACACCTCCCTGTGACAGTAAACCCTTTGTTGAGCTCCCTCCACTGCGAGTTTCGGTCAGCAGCAGGAGGGCAGCCCGGTGTCTGTGCTGGTGGCATCCATTTTGTGATGCCAGGGCTCTAGAAGATTTCTACCGTTTGGTACAGTGGGTACATGTCGTCCCCTCTAGTAGGGTGGGATCATACTCCCACACCAGTTACTGGTGTGGGGGTATGATTCCAAAACGTTTGACACCAAACACGACATGTTTTGATGCAGTCATTCCAAAGTTAGCATTAACCGGGAGGTTATAATGCACTTAAGAGTATATGGTTTAACCGCATCCACAAACAGCAGCAGAGAATAGACTCTGCCAGCTGCAGAGGGGTCCTGCTCAGGCAGAAGCACCCCCTCACATAATAAACCACGCACCCTGCCCTTGGGATTGATAGGGCCTACCATAGGGGTGACTGATAGGTTCATATGTGTGTGTATGGTGAGATATAGAAACCTATACCTCAGTGAGGAGTGCTAACACTACCTCACACAGGCTGCAGCAGCAGGCCTGTGGTGTCAGATTGAGAATGCTTCCCAGGGGTGGCATAATACATGCTGCAGCCCCTGGTAGGCCTGTGGAGTACCAATGCCCTAGGTACCTAAGGTACCATATACTAGGGGCTCACAAGGTACCACAGTATCCAATCACTAGTGCATCTAATATGCACACCAATCATTTTAGGGAGTAAGCAGATAGGCTGGGGTCCTGAATAGCAGGATCCCAGCCAGACTAGTCAAAAACCACTCAAACACCAGGAAAAAAAGTGGGGCAACCATATAGTCAGATTCCACCTTCCTACATAACCCCCCCCCCCAAACGAAAGGAGATAAGGCTAACCTTGTCCAGATAAGCCTTTATTTCCTGAGTGGCCATATAAGGAAGAACCTGCACTAGCATGGTTGCTCCCTGTCTCGTGGTCTACTTGGGAAATTCTACCCCAAGCGGTTCTAGAGTTTCCCCAAAGTCTAGGGAAATTACCTGTATTGGTTTTTGGGTCAGAGGTGGGCTGGTGGGGTGTCTGAGTCTGGAAGTGAGGCCCTATTTGGGTTGGTCTCAACCTCCTCAGATCACTGGTCACTATGGAAGCCTTTCTGCCCATGACTGTGTCATATCTGGCCCTAAGGGTCAACCTCTGGCTGCCTACAGCTGGGGGTTGGATCCCTTTGGTTGGAATAGTGGAGGGCACTGGAAGGTTTGGGGCAACTAGGCCCCATGTTTCCCTGTGTTCAACAACATCTATTTGAGGGGTGCCTATACCTAGGGGTAAGGGGGATCCCTCAGGTTGTAGAGGAATTTTCACCTGGCTAGAACTACTCTGCTGGGTGTCCCTAATCTGCTGATGAGGGGGTTCCTCTGGACAGGGGCCCATTAAGGGTCCACTGACCTCCCTGACCTCTGCAGCCCTGGGCTGACTGAGGCAGGGTAGAGAGGGGCAGGATACCTGCTCCAGACTGGGTACCACCTTGGAAGGATCCCCTGCCATCAGAGAGGTGACCAGGCCAGGCCTGTCCACTTCTGGGGCAGTTACTTCACAGGGAGCAGGATCAGTTCCCTTAGAAACTTGACCCTCACCCTTGGTCTGGTGGGGGGAGGACTGTTCCTCTCCCCCTATGCTCTCTGTTTGGGTAGAGTGATCCATAGTTTCAGGCTTCACTCCCCTTACTTTCTCCTGGGGTGGAGGTGAGGCCCTCAGGGTCTCATCCACCCTCTCAGGGATGCCTAACATTCTTAAATGGGCAATGCGGTCTACCTCAGCCCAGGCTGAGATCTCTAGATCATTCCCCAGTAAACAATCTACAGGCAAGGTTGGGGACACTGCCACTCTCTTGGGGCCAGTGACCCCTCCCCAGCTGAGATTTACTACTGCCATGGGATGGTCTGTCCTAATTCCATCAATGTTGGTCACCTGGTAGCTAAACTCAGGTAAAAGCTGTTCTAGGGGCACTAGTCTCCTTGTCACCATGGTGACACTAGCCCCTGTGTCCCTGTAGGCCACAGCCTTCTGACCATTGATCATAGGCTCTTGTCTGTACCTGCCCAAGGTATTGGGACTCATGGTAGAGTTGGCAAACCCCATGCCACCATCACAGACTAGAGTTGCTTGTGTAGGGGACCTGGTTAGGCCAGAGTCCACCTGTGTTCCCCAAGAAAACCCAACTAAGTTTTTGGGTGCACTTCCACCACCTGGGGGATTACTACTGGTAGTAACAGGAGGGGTTGGAGCTGCTTTGGGAGGAACATTCTCTTTATTGCCATTCTTTGGACAGCTGGAGTCAGTTTTCCAGTGTCCAGGTTGCTTGCACACATGGCAATATGGTTTCTTATTGGAAGAGGAAGGATTTTGGGACCCACCCCCAGAACTTGGTTTTTGGGGCCCTTCAGAGGACTTTTCTGTTTTGTCATCCCCACCTTTCTCTTTGGGCTTAGTGGAATCTTTCTTCTGGTCACCACCTTGGTTCTTGGGCCTAACCCTGGTTCGGACCCATTTGTCTGCCTTCTTTCCCAATTCTTGGGGAGAGGTCAGATCAGAGTCCACCAGGTACTGGTGTAAGAGTTGGTTTTGACAATTATTAAGGATCTGCTCTCTCATAATCAGATTATACAATCCCTTAAAGTCAGTGACTCTACTGCCAACAATCCAACCCTCCAGAGCCTTGGTAGCACAATCTACAAAGTCCACCCAATCCTGAGTCTGTGCTTTCTGGGTATCCCTGAACTTCAACCTGTACTGTTCAGTGGTTAAGCCAAACCCATCTATCAAAGCACTCTTCAGGGATTCATAGTCATTAGCATCCTCTTCTCTAACAGTGAGGAGCTTGTCTCTGCCTTTATCTGAAAAGGAGAGCCACAAGATTGCTGCCCACTGTTTCTGGGGGACCTGTTGAACTTTACAGGCCCTCTCCATAGCAGTTATCCATTTGTGGATATCATCCCCACTCTGGTAGGGAGGAACAACCTTGGACAGGTTCCTATGGTCAGGAGTATAATCTCTGTTTCTAGGGACACTGTTGCTGCCACCAGGGGCATCTAACCCCTCCTTCTTTGAAGCTCTTTGGAGCTCGAAGGCTTCCCTATCTAAGGCCAGTTGCTTGGCTCTGAGAGCAAGCTTAGCTTCCTCATACTGTAGCAACTTGTACCTTCTCTCAGAAGAAGTCTCCCTGGGAAAGTTGGAGTTCTTCTGTGAGACAGATTCTCTTCCAGAGTGGTATGAATGGTCAGATTCCCTTGAGAGGGACCTAGGCCTCTCTCCCACTCTGTCAGTTCTCTTAGGGAGACTTCCTCTGTTCCTTTCAGACTCTTCTGAGTCTGGCCCTTCAATCACAGACTCCAGGTCATCTTGATTTTCATCATCAGACCCAGAGACTATGTTTGACCCACCCCCTGATCCAGACCCACTTGCTCCTAGAGCTTGTTTCAGGTTATCTGCTACTAGCAGATCTATCAGGTGCTGTGATGAGGGACTCCTGCCCACCCTCAGTCCTCTTTCAAAGCATAAAGCCTTCAGGTCAGTGTAGGCCAGGTCTTTGTACTGAGCTGGGATGGACCCACTGGCTCCATCCTGGTGAGGCATACTAGTGTTGTGCAGTGTTGTACTACCTACACTAGTTGTGGCCTACTAAACCTAGCTTGAGCTGTAGCAAGGGTGTGCTTATCCCTTTACACACAGCTCTAAGTTCAGTAGAACTTATTGATACTAGCTTGACTTTATATGTACCTTGAGTACCTTAAGTGGTTTTCAGTTAGTAATTCAAATTGAGATTTTCTGGTAAAACAATGGCAAGCTGTAATCCCACACACTGCCCACCAATGTGAGAAGTTGGCCTGGCATATGCTGGTCACTAGTTCTAGTGGCCACCTTGCACCAATCCAATTCGACTCTTGGTAGATAGGTTTAAAGACAACCTTTTAAAAGAAAGCTATCCTAGTGGTAGCTGTGGAGAGCAGCCTTCAGGCTAAGTCTCTGAGGAATGTAAAGCAGCTTGTTTTACCTTATAATCTCTTGAATTACCAAATGAAAGGACACCACACAGGTATATATATGAAATATATATGTATTTATTACTAAATATACTCTACTAATCTCTTTATGAGATTAGTCCCAGGTAAACATTAAAAAGATCAACAGTTCTCAATAAATTAAGCACATAAATCACTGTAGCCCTAGGGGCGTACCAGACCATATACTAAGTAAATGGTATAACAAATTCGACAAGCAAAATGAAGAGGCCTAGGGCCTTGGGAATCGCTGGGGCTTCACTGCTGTAGTGTGTTCAGGTAAGTAACCAGCCCACAGGAGGCGCGTGCAGTGTCTAAACACGCACGCGAGTTTCTCATAGACTTCAATGCAAAAATGTCGCGATTTGTATTTTAAAGTTCTAGGGCACTTCTGAGTGGACAACAAGCACACAACTTACAGGGTAAGTATTTCGATAGCCAATGCACACTTGGGCACCGTAATGCCAGAGTTACCTCACCCAGGGAGTCCGGGTGCACAGGTGTCCTTTGGTGTCGGGTTGCGATGCTGATTTCAATGGGAATCGAGGTGTTCTTGCTGCTTGTGTCGTCGAGAGAGGTGTCCGTTCGGTTCCAACGATGGATTGGAGTTGCAGGCGACCTAGAAATTGAGGGGACAGAGTTCAGAGTCACTTGCCAGTGACCGGTGGCCTTCAGGATAGATGACCACAACTGTCGCGTCGCTTTCGTCGCTGATGGTGTTTTGTCTCTTCGCCCACGTCGTCCAGGAGGGATCGATGCCGATCAGCAGCTGGAGTTGGAGGGTCCCACGACGTCTGCAGCTGTTGGCGGTGTCGGCACTCGGATTGGAGCCAACAAACCTTGGCAACTGCAAGTCTCGGGTAGAGTGAAGATTGTGGATGGCTCAGACCAGCAAGGTCCGAGGGACTTACCCCGCGAGGGTAAGTGAGGGTAGGCCCAGAGCAACCAGGCCAGCCCTTGGAATAGTTGAGGATGTCTTCAAGAGGGCTACTAGCCAACGGGCAAGCAACCGCGAAGACGCCTTTGCAGGAAAACTTCAGAAACAGCCCACGGTCACTCGGGACGGGGTAGGCCGCTGATCTTTGGTTCAGTACCTGCTCGGGACTTGGACATTAAGTGGTCCAAAGCACAGGTTTGTAGTTCGTCGTTCAGGGCTTGCACTCGAAATCAGTGCACGGTTCCCTGGTATTGTCGTTCCTCGTCACTCGTGGGGTCCAGACGCCACAGCTTCGCTGGGGACTCAAAATGGCCGTAGAGAGGTCAGGAAATCGACTTCAGGGGACGCAGGGACTTCGGGCTCCGGCGGGAGCGGTAAAGTTTGCAACCGTTGTTCAGTCCTTGGCTCCAAGGGAGATCCTTTGGTCTTCTAAAGGTAGTAGAACGTTGAAGGGACCGGATTCTTCTTCGTAGAGCGTCGTCCAGGTGTCATCTGAATTGCATGGGCAATATTTGGTATCTTATACTGTAAAGATGGGAGGGACTAGCTCTATGGCCACTCCTCTAGGAGGGCCAGGGTAGGGGGTGGTTACACCCACTTCCCTTTGTCCAGTTTCGCGCCAGGACAGGGGCAGAGGCCCCTGAACCGGTTTGAGCTGGCATATGCACAGAGGAGCCTACTGCTCCCCCAGTGCAGGACTTCAAAGGCACTCTAAGAGTGCACCCACCCAGCTCCAATACACTAAATCCTGTCTGGAAGGTTGTGACACCTCCCTGTGACAGGAAACCCTTTGTTGAGCTCCCTCCACTGCGAGTTTCGGTCAGCAGCAGGAGGGAAGCCCGGTGTCTGTGCTGGTGGCATCCATTTTGTGATGCCAGGGCTCTAGAAGATTTCTACCGTTTGGTACAGTGGGTACATGTCGTCCCCTCTAGTAGGGTGGGATCATACTCCCACACCAGTTACTGGTGTGGGGGTATGATTCCAAAACGTTTGACACCAAACACGACATGTTTTGATGCAGTCATTCCAAAATTAGCATTAACCGGGAGGTTATAATGCACTTAAGAGTATATGGTTTAACCGCATCCACAAACAGCAGCAGAGAATAGACTCTGCCAGCTGCAGAGGGGTCCTGCTCAGGCAGAAGCTCCCCCTCACATAATAAACCACGCACCCTGCCCTTGGGATTGATAGGGCCTACCATAGGGGTGACTGATTTGAATGTTTTTTCATAAATTATAAAAGTATGGGCAGGTCGTGCTTCTCCGATCCTAGTGAAGAATTTGCTAATGACTGTGGATTATTTGACTGAAAAGATAATTTATTGGGGGCTTGGCTTTTGCTGTTTATTTTCACAATGGTGGTTTATTAGCAGGTGTTTTTTTGTTTAACGGTCACTTTCTTGCAGGCACTGAAGATGGATTTGAGTATCACAAGTTCAGAACCTGATCATGATTTTCTGCCAAATCTTGGCTGGTTTGGGCATAGCTGTTTTCTTCAACTCGGTTTTTGTTTTGGGTTGGGAGGTTATACTTGGTAGGTGTAGGTTTTTGAGGGGATAATTACCTATGTTTAATTTTAAGGGGCGTCTAAAAGTGGCACATAGTGAATCGATATGGGGGTGAGTCTGGTGTTTTAACCCAATTTATTGGTGATCCCCTAAGCTCCAAAAGGTCAATGCAAACTTTTCAGACAAAAGAGCGGCCAGGTGTCTTTCTCTGCCCCTACTGAGATATGCTTGAATAGTAATGAATGTTTCGAATTAGACAAACTTGTTAGCATCTCTCATTCACAGAGCCTTGGCCCGTACCCCTGAAATCAGTGTGCACACTTGGTATTTTCTCAAATGCTTTTTTATTATATACTGTTTGTCTACCATTCAGACCCATTAGAATAATTCTAAATATCATAAACAGCTCAGCAGCAGTTATGCAAATTAGGGCAAAGGTCAAATGTGGCCCAATATTTTTTTATTGCAGACCCTATTCTACTAGTTTTACCTACGTTGGTTTCAACCAGTCTTGTATCGGCATGGTTGAATACGTTTTTCTTATACATTAATATACTAGTTTGCCAAGTCATGCAGTGCCTCCCAGTGCACGTTATGGTGAATTCAGGTTCAAAATCAGCGATTCATTGTATGTCCTCCAGCAACTAGTCCATGTGTCTAACACTTGCCCCTCTTCCAATATAGCCTTATAGCCTGCCGTAGCGGGCTATACCGGCCATTAAAGGTCTGCCCTAGAGTTAAAGGCCCGAGCTGAAGGCGAGGGCCTTTAACAAGGGAGCGGGACTTTAGTGCCGATATAGCACAGCTATGGAGTTATGGCTATTAGCATATTCCGCCTCTAGAGGGCAGAATGTTCTAACAAATAAAACAAAGGCCTCTCCGAGTCCTAGGGAATTGAAATCACCTTGGGCTCCGTGAAGACTTTGTTCACAGCAACAGCTGTGAACAACAATATTAGAATGTTGGAGCTCCAGGCTTCTACCGGCCATTATAAGCCAGGAAGACTCCATTGTTTTCAGTGAAGCTACCAACATTCCAATGTTCTAATATAGCCTTATAGCCCGCCGTAGCGGGCTATACCGGCTCTTAAAGGCCCGCTGCAGCGTTAAAGGCCCGAGCCGAAGGCGAGGGACTTTAACAAAGCAGAGGGTCTTTAAAAGCCGGTATAGCCCTGCTACGAAGGGCTATAAGGCTATTAGAACATTCTGCCACTAGAGGGCAGAATGTTCTAACAAAACAAAGCCTTCAGGGAGCGCGAGGGGATTGAAATCACCTCAGGCTCCCTAAGTCTTTGTTCACAGCCAGAGCTGTGAACAAAGACACATTGGAATGTTGGTGCTCCGGGCTTATACCAGCCATTATAAGCCCGGAGCACTCCATTGTTTTCAATGGAGCTCCCAACATTCCAATGTTCTAATACCTTATATATCTAGGATAATAAAACAATTTATTTTTTCAAAAGTCTATTTAGAAGCATACTGCTACTTTACTTCCTTCTTCCAACAGGATGGTGCACACAGGATCATCTCCCTTGTAGTCATCACTACAGCTGCTGCACTTGCAAGCAATATGTGTGTCAGTAAATGGAAGGTTTTCTTCTCAGCCTTGTTAGCATGAGTTAGAAAAAGCATTGCACCCTCAAGCATGCATTTAATAGCTGCAAAAAGAATAAAATAAGTTGGTCTGCTCTCTACTGTCTATCCCTTACACCGCCCATGCACAGTATCTCAATTCAAAGACAGTGTTAAGTAAGCACAACTTACATGCAATCAAACCATTATTGCATGCAACACAAAAGACATGCATCAGATGCCCTGCCACACGTCACTGGTAAACTGCCCCTTCAGCTATCACATGTGTTTTGGGGAAGGACTATCCTCGGTTGATTGTATAAAAACCACACAAAAAAACAAGATTTGTATTTTAATTACTTCCCTTAAACATTTTAAACTCAATAATAAGAGTAAGATACTTTCAACATTTTACCACTTTGTAGCGAAAATATGAAATTTAAGTGAAAGGGGCAGGATAAAGAATGGGCACACATATGAATGATGGATAGGGTTAAAATAAAAACGAATTAAGTTGTATATTTGAATATCATTTGCAAAAACTTTGCAAAACTAGCTTTAATGGTGTGATTTCCAAGTAACTGGTGAGTTTCCTAACTTTGTTTATCGATGTTACTATTGAAAATAATAGTGCTCAATATGAGCACTTTTATTTTCAATAGTAACATCGATAAACAAAGTTAGAAAACTCACCAGTTACAAATAGAGATGTGAATGACTAAAACATCAGAATGTTTGCCTATGTCTGAGCAAGAAGAATCATCCTTCGTAGATTTACCAAGAGATCTGGGGCAAACATCACCGAGTGAATAGAACTGTGCAAGAGACAAGGGACAGGAATTTTTAGAGATATGGAACAGAGTTTCCAGAAATCCCTAAACGTCCTATTATCGATTTCAGTGCTGCAACATTTGCTTTGTTTTGCTCTTTCGCCCTATTGCATCATCTTCACTTAGTTTATCCCCGTTCTAAGGGGCATATTATCAAGACAGGCGATAAAATTACCGCCGCTTTAGCGGCAGAAGACTGCCGCTAAAGCGGCGATAATGGGCTTGATAATATACTCTATGGCATTCCAATTGAAGCCCATGTTAGATGTGAAGGACATATAACCTGAGCTTCAATTGGAATTTCATAGAGCATATTATCAAGCCCATTATCGCCATTTTAGCTGCAGTTTTCTGCCGCTAAAGCGGCGATAATTGTATCGCCTGTCTTGATAATATGCCCCTAAATTCTGTATTTATTTCTCATTTGTTTTCCCGATGAAGGTATCTCTGAATATGTTCACATGAGCCCTTTTTTCTTGTTTAAAAAATATCATTAAATAGTAAATGTATATATTGTATATGGTGGTTTTGTTTGATACGGAAATATTTTTTTTAATCTAGTTTTACTTGTGGTCAAATTTGTAATATTTATTTGAGCTGGCAAAATAGCTGATCAAAATTTGATCTCTTAGTAGCAACAGATTTACTGTGACTGTAATCAGTCGCGTGTCATCTGACGAGAATGTAAGGTTTGTCGTCTGGGCAAAAACTCATGCCTTTTGTAAATAACACTACATTCTGTTTTGATAACCTGTGGTCTTCCAGCCAATGGTCTGAGATCTGGTATTCCTCTACTTGTACTAATTTGTATTTGGTTCAGATTTCGAGGTTCTGTAAGTACAACTCTAACAGCGGGTTGCTCAGAAAACCAAGGGTTTGATACAGGGATTGTGCATGACTTATATTATTTTAAGTTATTCTATGTGTAAAAGTTTGCAGCAGGTGTTTGGTGCTAGCGTATGCCTGAGCAATAGCTGTAGTAACTTCAATTCACTAAGAAAGATGATGTTCTAAGTTTCTGATCTCATTTGATTTGTCCTGTCTGTGGCTCAAGGGAATGTACACATTGCAGTTGCATACTGTGACATTTGATTGAAAGCTGGAACTACATGGGTAAGTGGGGACAACCAGAATCTGAAAAACACTGGTGCTTTATTGACCAGATGATAGCAGGGGTGCATGTCGGGTATTTCCATAGTAGAGACATTTTTTTGGTTTCCTAATTACATTGGCGCCATTCACCAAACATGCATGAAAGTTTCCAAAAAACAGTAAATCCACTTTGGCCCCTTCATGAAAAGTTTAACCCTCATCCATCAAGCGGGGGTCAAGGAAAACGGTGGCATGGTCCTAAAAATGCGATTTACGATTTTAATTTCCTTAGAAAAGTTTGCTGTCTATTACAGAAAATACAGCTGAATGGAATTTCTCAAAATTTGTTACAAGGTTACAGGTTTACTCAGAAAGTGTGCATTTTGTGATGTGGTGTAAATTTGTTCAGACATTTAAAAAAAATGATCATTTAAAGATGGGCTTGGGTTAGGCATGAAGGGGTTAACCCTCAGGAAATGTTAGTGATATCTGGACCATTGAGTACCACTGTACTCCAGTGATAGCAAAAATTCAAAGAACAGCTGCCTCTGATTGGCTGAAGGAGCTTTTCCTCTCCTCGTCCATTTGGGTAGCAAGGTCTGGAGAGGGATGTCTGCAGTGTTTGCAGGCATTTTTCAAGGGGTTGCATGTAAAGGTTGAAAAGTAGAGGGGACATAATTGACCCTTGGGAAAGCCTCACTCAAACCTTTTAGGGTTTAACCTGTATAGAGGTAGAAATTCTTTTTGGCTTCGCCTAGGAGGAAAGGAACCAAACCATTTTTTGGCACAGCCTCGGAAACCTGCTGTGGCCAACCTCTCGAGGAGAAGACTAAGCGTGGTCACTACTCTCAAACACTGCACCGAGGTCAAGCAAAATCATCACCCTCTTACCCATTCTGAAACCTGCTCGATGGGTGTTCTAGAAATGGTTATTATCAACAATATGCCGAGTATGGTCAATCGCACAAGACAATTCCTGAAGGGGGCATGATTAAATAGAGCTGAGAGATCCTTTATTGGCATGGAACCTGTCTGCTTCAGAATAATAACTGGGCAAGGATTCAGTGGGGAACCAGTCGTAAGGCTAGGTGCTACCAATTCTGATAGTTCAATCTCAGATAGGAGTGAGAACTCAGCTACGCAGAGCTCTGAAAGTTGGTCATAGCCAAGATGACTTTTTAAATAACCTAAGTGGTTTCCTTATAGAGTGACTCTCAGTTTACCTCCTGAGAGGAGCTCACATCTGAAACACTGCATAGTAGTTCCTTCAAGGTATTAGGAGCCTTTCTCAATACTGTTGGAGAAATATGTTGTTTTTGATCATTTATGAACTCTCGATTTTCCTAGGTTTTCATTTGGTAAATAGTTCTACTAGTACGATTGTAGGATTACCTACAGATACGTTAATTTCACCCCACTGCTAGTTTTTTACTCAGAACACTGGGGAGAACAAATAATTTTTCCTCTGCAGTGGCTACAAGCATTTATTTGACTTTTTGTCCATCGGGAGGACCTGATTTAGAGATATTGGTATATGATTCTGCGAGATTGCTAATCTGTTAATGGAAAACTGCTCTGTGCATGGAAGGTCACTGGCTGATAGCTAGGTCGGTTGTCGGTGAAGAAAGCAACCTCTAACACAGTTCCTGTCATCATCTTAGACTTGTATGCCTTCAATGGTTTGATAGTTCCTAATCTTATTATCAAAATAGATACAGAAATGATCTGTTCAGGGACGGGGTAGAGGATGTGTGCATTAAAAAAATTCAGAAGATGACAAAATGGGTTCTAACTTGTGCCTTTCCTGCATGTGTAGATTTGTGCATAGCAGACATAAATTACAAAGTGACGCTGTCTCTAAGAAAGGATGGGTCGTACCATAGAAGACCCATTTGAATCATAGATTCAGATCGCCTAAGTACTCACATTCGATTAACGGAGAGAATATAATTCTGAGGTATAAGTTAGGGCTACCAAGTTGGTTCTACTCGGTGGAGGACCATGTAGTAAAATAAAGCTGAAGCATGTGTTTGTTGTCCTGCCCGAAAAGAATAGGAGCTCCGTGCTACTTTCTAAAAGGACCTTAATTTCGACTTTGGAATTGGCAAAGACTTTCAAACATCTTCCAACCTGATCCACTCTCCAGATTTTATAGTAAGCTGGTACTATGTCAGATAGTATGGAACCACAGTCCCGAATCAGTTACGTTTCTGTATTACTGATAAAGTCCAAGGAGTGATGTTTAGTCAAATCAATGTTTGACGCTAATGTTAATCAACATTGCCTAAAAATTCACCCGGTTGCTTCTAATACAAAGGAAACAAGAATCATCCTTACTTAGGGGGATACAATAGTAAAGATTTAAATTTTTATACTTGAAATTTATACTTGGGTTTATGTGTAATTTGACAGTAGATATGAGAAAAGCTTGAGTTGCTCATACTTCGACATCGCAAGATGAGAGGCCCATGACGCTACATTTAGAATTAAGGGTCATGACTGCTAGCTGCAGCTGGGCTTGAATGGGTACACACAGGCTTGCTTTATGCATGCCTTTGACTGGTGCCCATTGTGGGGGGTTACACCACCCTTTGGTTTATGTACCAATGTGCCATGCGGCACATGAAATCAGAACAAGAAGATTTGGAGCAAAATAAGGGCCTGGTTGCCAAACGCTTTTACTATCCAAGACAGCAATTCTGTAAGACTGATAAAGTACAACGAGTGATGTTCAAGCAAATTCATTCTTTTGACGCTAGGCTTAGTTGTGGCTGTAAAACCAGTTTTTAATGTTTGACGCCCCCATTTTTAGGGGTTGGTGTATTATTATCAACTCCTGAAACGCGTTTCTAACTCCATAAGGGAGCGCTTTATAGAAAGAGATTTTGTAGGTGTCACTTAGAAATAGCAATTTTTTAAGAGATGTATCAGTGTTTTGCGACTGAAATATGGTTGCAAACATTTAAAATTTATTGTCTCCCTCCTGGGATCTCTTTCCCTTTGTGAATTGAAAAAAAAAAATGTTTGTTGGGGAATAGGCAGTGGTCCAGGGGAGCAACTCAATTTTTTTTGTTAATACAGTTCTGTTTCCTTTAAGGAAAACGAGCTGATCACATAATGGTGGTTTTCTGACCCTACCCCCTATACCTGGGATGGCATCCATTTGTAGTAAGTTGCAATTTGCGACCTACCTCATTAAAATTTATGAGGGAGGTGTGACTCTGAATGGGAATTTTGCAAACCGACCCATCAGTACATAGGTTGGCATGCAAAATTCCTCATTGATCACAAAATTACTGGTCGCAAATTGCAGTTAGTTTTTGCGACCACTGCTTTGTACATCAGTTCAGTTTCAAAGTGGGAGAGACATTGTGCCAAAAAATGAAAAGTAAATGCTCTCAGTCTGGATTCCATACCTGGCAGGTGGGAACCCGAGTAGTTTTCTCTATCAGCACAAATTGTAAGCCTTAACTGAAACTTTTACTTTCGGCAGACAATTAGCAGTGAATACATTCATAAATCATTAAACATAAACCGGCACCAAAAGTGGGTCATACATAAATTTAAATCCAATCAAATGCAGAAAAAGCAGGTTGCAAATATGATGGTGTGGACAAAATTAAAGTGGCAGTGGCGTGCCCGGATTTAAGTGCTGGTGTGTTTGACTTCATATAAAGTCTGAAGAAGGGAAGCTTCTCACGTTGACTGACAAAATCTGGCACAAATTGAAAATTAAAACCTTCCAAGATGGTACCCAAATTCGAAAGGTCTAACCAGAGTAATTCCCGTAACAGAAGCACTATGACAATCTGGCCCTATGAGAACAAACTTTAAGACCTAACTGAAATGTTTAGCACGAAAAATCAAAAGAACTTGTGAAATCAATTCAGCCAAGAATAAATCTTAAAACGTACATAAATTCATAGGAAAAGTAGTTATTGCATAAAAGTCAATAGAATCAAATGCAGAAAACGTAGCTCTTGGGAGCAGGTTGCAGTTTTTTACCCCTGGATCCTTGGCTTCTTTTTATATTCTAATATTCTATAATCTCTGCATAACCAGCCACACATTACTTTCCAATAGCGAATACTAAACCCTACCAAAATAAATTCTATTACGAGGACATAGACCATTATAAAATTCTGATAAACGCTTTCCTCTTTTTTCACCCTAGGTGAAGCCCTCCTTGAAAATACATTTTCTGCTTCTGTGAGGACAAGACAGATATTATTTCAACAATAGGGCGCCCTGAACTTGCTTCCTTCAACTTTGTTAGTGTTAATACTAAGCTAATACTGGACTAATCTGGGGCTTTGCCATTAATTGCTGTGCTTTCAGCACAAAGTGTCTCCCTTTTAAAGGTTGCAAAACCCTTCATGAATTTCAAGAAAGGTCAGATAAGGTGAAATGTACAGGAGCGAAAGCTAAAGCAAATGTCGTGAAATAGATGATGACTTTTCCACGCGCTCAGGGCCGCTATAGGATGTACCTTGCTAATCCAACCTCATTGCTTTCCGCTTTATTGTAATTGTACACCATTGTCAGGGGTATTTGAAGCAATTTCCGAAGGCTATTCAGATTGTAAGTGCATCCCCATGCCAGTCTTCAGAGCTGATTATGGAGAAAGCTCTTGCATTGCTAGTGGCTTATTTTCTACAGACCCTTTTAATCTTTGGGATAGGTTTTACAGCTCAGGTTGTTTTTCTCTAGGCAGTCAAGAGCCGCCATTTTCGCTCGCGCGCTAAAGGCCCCGTGTAGTGTTATTCCATTCGTAAAAAGTGGTCGTACATTGTGCACCTTCATTTTGTGAACGGTATAGTATTTTGTGAAGTGACCTGTGTAATGATAGGTTACTTTACAATCTGCCAAATTACAGGGTTTTGTGTAACTATCCTAATAGTAAGTTTGTGCCCCCATGTGATTGCCTGCCATCGGATTACAGTGAGGGTGGCCTGCGAGGGACAGCAGCCCGGCATCCCTATAGCATCTCTATGACTGGGAAACAGCCTTCACAACGCACGCATTACCGCACAATGCTCTTACCATGCATCATTTACCACGCAATCCCTTTACAACGCATTGCCTTTTCCAAGCATGCCTTACACACATGCATTAATTCAAGCACACACGCACACAGGCTGGGGGAAGGCCATAGAGCCCCCCCCCGCATTGTTTTTTTTCTTATTAATTAATGTTTGGGCCCTGGGGGGGTGGTGTTCCCCAGGGCAGTGGGGGGACCGAGTGGGCCCACCCGCATTTGTATACATCAGTGCCCCAGGGAGGTGGTGGTCCCCGGGGCTGCGGGGAAGGCCTATGGCCTCCTCTGCAATGTCTGTTGAATTAATGTATGTGCCCTGGGGAGGTGGTGGTCCCCGGGGCAATGGTTGGGCCGAGCGTCCCCCCATTTACAGTAGTCGGTGTCCCGGGGAAGTGTCGGTCCCCAGGGCTTAACAAAAGCATAGGAGGGGAGACCCATGACCCCCCTCCTTCATTAACTTCATGCCCCAGGATTTGGCTCACCCGGGGGCTTTAGAAAAAAGACATGCGGAAGACCGCACGTCTTTTTTTTTTAAAGTTGCCGTGGATACGTGGGTCTACCAGTGAGTCCGCTGCAATTTTTTTAAGGCCCCCACGTTCCCTGTTGGCTTCCCACCTCATATGGGAGCTGGCAATGCTTTACCACAGAGGGAGCTGCTAACATGCAGCTCCCTCTGTGTCAAAGCAATTGTGCTCCACTTTAAGTAGCTGTTTGCCAAGTCATAGCAATCAGCCATGTCCCGGCAGTGGGCAACCCGGGACATAGCAGGAGCTGGCCCTGGGGGGTGGCAGTCCCCAGGGCCATCTATGGCTCTAGGAGGGGGCCCATGCGGCCTCCATCCCTTCTTCAGTTTTTCCCCAAGAATGTGGCTCCTGCATTACATTTTGGAAAAGCCCCGGGAATGTGGCGGTCCCCTGGGCTGCCGGGGGGGATGCATGTGCCCCCTGCATTACTTAAAATTAAAACCCCGGGGAGGAGGCAGTCCCTGGGGCAGGCGGGGTCCAAGAGACCCCACCCCCCCATGCTAATTAAATGAGCCCCATGGAGGTGGAGGTCCCCGGGGCAGCAATTGAAGCCCCAGGGAGATGGTGGTCCCTGGGACTTCAATAAGCCCCGGGAGGGGGGCCATGTGCCCCCCTACTTTATGCCAATATCCCCGGGACCTGGCCCACCCAGGGGCCGATTAGAAACAAAGCGCTTTGTTTTTTGTTTTTTTTGGCAGGATCCACGGATCCAGACTGAATTTCTGGCCCTGTATGGTCCCTGTGGGACCCCCCTAACAGGCCTAGGGGGCCAGGGTATTTCAACCCTTTCCCCTTTTCTTTCCTTTCTTTTTACATTTTTAGTGGGACTCAGCTTTAAGCCGAGTCCGAAGATAGCTGCCAACACTTCCTGGTTGAAGTATTGGCAGCCAATCAAATTCCAGTAAGGTTTTGGGCTCCCAGATGTCTATATTTTTTATACTTAAATATCTCTGAAACTACTGAACAGATTTACACCATATCACAAAAAGCACGCTTTCTGGACCAACATCTAGCTTTCTGCCAAATTTGGTGCAATTCCGTTCAGCAATTTGGGCAGTAGTTGTGTCCAAAAACATGAAAAAACCTTCATAGACATACCATAGAGAAAATGTGTTTTGGGGCCCCCCTTTATTCTCAGCTCCCACTTGATGGATCAGTCCGAAATTTTCAATACAGCAGTTGAACCAAAAAGGGTTGTGAAGATTTGTCAAGCAGCGCCAAAGTTATTGGCAAAACAAAAAACGCTTTTCCTATGAAATCTT
Source organism: Triturus cristatus (assembly GCF_964204655.1). Taxonomy (NCBI): domain Eukaryota; kingdom Metazoa; phylum Chordata; class Amphibia; order Caudata; family Salamandridae; genus Triturus; species Triturus cristatus. Next base: position 889,559,369 of record NC_140589.1, read on the forward strand.
TTGTCCTAACTATAACTGCCTACTGGCTATAATGTAAGAATGGGGAAAACCTGACTTCAGTCACTACGCCTTTCCAAAAGAACATAAAAATCAAGGGCAACATAACCTGTAAATCTAACTTTGTGGTGTATATCCTTAAATGGCCCTGCGAAAAAATATATGTTGGGAGCACCACCTTACCAGCACACAAGAGAATCTTACAACATATCCGTGCAATATCCAACAACGACCGTAGCTATCCTATAGCTAGACATTTTGAGAAGTGTCACCAGAGTAACCCAGTACCTTTGAAATACAGTTGTATTGCGCAAACCCCGAAGAAGAAAAAAGGGGGGCTAGAGAGAAAGATTTAAGGAGACTTTTTATATACTGGAACTAGACAGCTTAGAACCCAACAGTTTTAACATCGATGAAGAACTATACACATGCTTATAAGTTAGGATGTTAGGATGTTCCTACAATTAATTTACTCCTTGTGAACACTCAAATACAAGTTGACATTTTTCTAGTTTTTAAGGGGAGCCTGAACTAAGTCACTTTTGGGTAGAATCTACTAAGCACAAGACTGGTTTTACTGAGCCTTCGTCCCTCCGTGTTGGTTTGGGGGTACTAGAGGTCAGTGAAAGGTTAGTAAAAAAAGCACTTTATTCTAGGGGGACGGGCCATGAGATAAGACACTACACTATAGCACTTTAGTCTTTGAAATGGGAGGAATGAGATATTTACCATGAAGGTGTTTTTAAGCATATTTATTGGGGCACTTGCCAAATGATATAGGTCCTGAATGTTTTAATCCTTGTCAAAACTAGGATTAAGGAAACAATGATGTATGGAGGAATTGCTATACATTTGAATGCTAAGGCAATTTTTATGAATAATATCCGTGCTCTGTCAAACCCTTTTAAAAACAAAATGAAGAATTACGGAGCAGACACATTTCATTTAAGTGTTTTAATCATGTATGGTGAAATGCACACATAGAATGATATGTGAGCTTCTAATGATTGTGCAATTTGCACATTCAAAGATGGTGCTGATAAAAACTGGCAAGGTGGCCTTTCACTGTTAGTAGGTGTTTTCTCTGTTGTCACATTTGTTGAAACAAGAGAGCCCTTTAAACGATCCATATAGGAGACATGTTTTCATCGTGAACAAGGCTGTTTGTGTCTGCCAACACGCGTTGATTAAATGATGTGAGAAATAAAAATAACTTTACCATCTCTGTGTAGTGCCACTTTAATGTCCCCACAAGGACGTTTCACGTACTCTCAGGACGCAAGTGAGTTATAAAGTTCAGCATTTAATCAGCTTCTCTGTAATGTATATACAACTATATATATATATTAATATGATGAGGCTGGAAGAGGGAGAGTAGGAAGAGGATGAGCTGAGGCAGAAGGGCAGCATGACCAGCTCCTCAGAAGACAGCTAATGTACATGCCAGGACAGCATAAATAAGGGCAGATGCAACAATGGATCCTTGTGTTGTGTTTATAAAGGGGAGGAGTAACACCAACCCATGGCAAATCTGGGTCTAAATTGGTTGTTCAACAAATATCAGGGGATTTTTTGGTCTACCATATACTGTGTTCTGAAAAATCAACTTGAGATATCATAATTGTTGTTAGGAAACCTATAATTTGACATGATATAAGTGATGTCATATGCAGGGGTATAACCAGTGCATTGAGAAGGCGCAAGTTATAGTTAATGTAATTTAGTAAAGTAAGAACACTGTGTACAGAGGTGCTCGACTTATAGTAATTTGAAGGTGGTGTTTAAGGTTAAAATGTAAGTCACAAGTAACACTGTGTACGTATGTGAGCAATTTATAGTAATTAGATGGTAGTGTGTAAATTCTAAATTTAAGTTATAACCATAACTTTAGAATTTCTAATGTTTGTGTAGTTTAAGTATGATCTGTATAAAAAGAATGAAGTGTTCGAGGCGAATATGTAATGCTACAGCGCAATCAAAATGATTGCGGTACGTAACATCGCAGTTTTTACAACGCAAGTCGTTACAACGACTTGCGCTGGAGGGCGCTGGACTTAGGAGTAGTAAGATTTACTATTCCAACACCAGTCTAGGTACAGTAGGGAAGGTGTTGGAATAGTAAATCTTACTATTCCTTAAGTTATAGCGCCCTCCAGTGCAAGTCGATGTAACGCTTGTGTTGTAATGGCAGCGTTCTAAATGCATTGCGGTGTAATCACCGCGATGTAAAGGATGTTTCCCGTTCGAGGCATATGAGCTGCAGATCACACACTATGCATAGATCGCCATCTGGTGTTGGGCCCGGATGTTTGCACTTGTTTTTGTCTTGGAAAAGTCTTTGGAAGTCACAAGATAGGTGACTCCTCCTTTGGATGATAGTGCGCATGGGCATCGGCTCCATCTTCAGATTGTTTTTTTCCGCCATCGGGCTCGGATGTGTTTCTCGCGCTCCAGTCCGGTACCGTTAGCGATCCTACTTTCGACGCGCAATCCTTCACCATTCTCCGGCATTGTTTTCGATCGCGATCCCTAGTCGTCGTGCATCTCTTCAACATCGAAGTCCTCGATTCCGGTCGTCGACGAAGGCCTTCAGGCCTACCTGGGCCTTGACTTCTGGCTCATGGAAAGGACTCCATTCAAGAAGTGTCCTCAATGTGGATCAAAGTTCCCCCACACAGATCTGCATGAGGTGTGTGACCTCTGCCTCTCCCGGAGCACGAGGCCAGAGACTGTCCAGCTTGTGCCTCTTTCCGCTCCAAAAAGACTATTCGAGATCGTCGAGCTCGACGAACAATGGCGCACTTGTCGACATCCATACCCGACGACATCTTCCACGAGGGTGTCGATGTTTCAGAGCAAGTGCAGGCCGAAGAAGGACTTGTCAGCGCCCCCGAAGCCGATGACTCCGATATCGAGGACACCACTCCTGTGCAGCAGGTCATAAGTACCCTCCCCCACCACCGAAAAAGGCTTCGGTCACACCTTCACCTTCGGGCTCAGGTGCACACTGAGAAAGCTCTTCTCACGCCCACCTTCGGGCCCGGCAAAGAAGCCAACAACTAAGCCTTCCGGCCACTCGAGATCGAGTCAGCCTACTGTTGGTGCCGAAACCCAAACGACACCGAAAAAGAAACCGTCGTCTTCCGCCTCGGTGCCGACTACAGCCTCCACATCCACGCACTCGGCACCGAAATCGACTACAACCAACCCCTCGACTCCAAAGAAAACATCGGAACCGAGCAAAAAGCTGCTCCCGAAAGGTCCACACACAACCTTCGGAACCAAAAAAGCCTCCGGGACCGAAAAAACAACTGGGCATGCACGCTCCTACAGAGACTTTAAAACCTCACGGTTCCAAGCCTAAAGAGCACAAACCCGCCTCGGAGTCGGTGCCGCGCAAGTCTTCGGAACCGAAAAAATCGACACCAAAAGAACAGCCTCCAACAGAAGAGCTTTTTAAACCGGACCCCACCCAAAAAACTCTTCTAAGAGATCCAAAGACTGGTCAACTCATTCTTAGCTCCAACAAATGACCACTGGACACGCCTACACCAGCTCCACCACCTAAAAAGAGAGATATTGCAACATCTCCTCTCAGGGTCCCTTCTCCACCTCCTCCTCCTTCTCCTCCTCCGCCTCCTCCCCCACCACACCACTCTCCTACACCATCTCCTCCACCAGTGGACGATGATGATACCTCTGATCACACTGGGGATGATGCAGACGATGAGCCAGTAGGGGATCCTAGCCCACCTTCTACCCCAGACCCCTGGGATGATTATAACACACCAGATGTCCCTAACGTGCCACATGACTACATCTATTCCTTTAGACCTTCCCCTCCAGAGGATACCAAGGGTTTCAACCAGCTAGTCCACAGAGCTGCACAATACCACGGGGTCGACTTACACACAGACCCCGTGGAAGAAGATTTCTTAATGGATACTTTTGATATCTCACAAAAGTCCACCTTCATCTTACCCATGTTGAAAGGGGTAATTAAACACTCACCAGAGATGTTTAAAGATCCTGTTAGGGGTAGAGTTATTAACCCCAGGATTGAAAAGAAATATAAAGCTGCCCCAGCAGACCCATCATACATTAAGGGCCACATACCGTTAGACTCCTTGGTAGTATCCAATGCCAGAAAGAGGGCTAATTCTCAAACCTCAGGAGATGCTCCACCTCCCGACAAAGAGTCTAAACTCTTAGACGCCTCTGGTAAGCGCACAGCGTCACAAGGAACTAACATATGGCGTATCGCCAACACTCAAGCTTTGTTAGCGAGGTATGATAGGGCTCATTATGACGAGCTAGAGACCCTACTACAGCATCTTCCAGAAAAATATAAAACTAAGGCTAACGACCTAATACAGGAGGGTAAGCTTATTACCAACACCTCCATCCGCTGCGCTCTAGACGTAGCAGATACCGCCTCATGAGCTATCAACACAAGTGTCCTGCTGCGTAGACATTCTTGGCTATTCATTTCAGGATTCAAACCTGAAGTCCAGACTGCTATTCTTAATCATCCATTTGACTATCAACACTTGTTCGGACCTACCGTGGATTAATCTCTAGAAAAGATGAAGAAAGACACTGACACGGCTAAAACAATGGGGGCCTGGCAATCGTAAGCTCCCAGACGTTCCTTTCGTCGCTCCTATTACAGGGGCACCTCCAGAGGCTACTCCTCAGACAACCCATCTACATCTTACAAAACTCCCACCCAAACTACATTCACAAGAGGTTACCAAAGAGGAGGCTACAGAGGCAATAATAACAAGGGCAGAGGCAAGACCAACAATACCCGCTCTGCCTCCACCACTACCCAAAGACTTCCCTCCGCTCCCCCCAGACCATTCCACTCTGGTCGGGGGAGGATTGCTACAGTTCCTTCCTGTCTGGAACAACATCCCCACAGACAGGTGGGTGAGACAAATAGTTCAGTCAGGTTACTGTCTAGAACTCACATCTACCGTCCCCAAACATGCCACCTAGACAGCGCCCACTGTCACCAGAACACTTATAGCTGATAAATCTCCCTCCTACAAAAACATGCAATAGAACCAGTTTCCCTGCATCAGCAAAACACAGGAGTTTACTCCCTGTACTTTCTCATTCCAAAGACGGACGGTTCTCTGAGACCTATACTAGACCTCAGACCCCTAAACCTGTACATACACTCAGACCATTTTCACATGGTCACACTTCAACAGGTCCTTCCTCTTCTCTCACAAGGCGACTTCCTTGACACTTTAGATCTCAAGGACGCCTACTTTCATATTCCCATTCACACCTCTCACAGGAAATATCTCAGGTTTGTAGTGGATGGTCAACACTACGAATTCAAGGTACTCCCTTTCGGAGTCACCACAGCACCCAGAGTATTCCCCAAGTGTCTGCCAGTAGTCACAGTTCATCTAAGAAGACAGCACATTCACATATTCCCGTATTTGGACGATTGGCTCATTAAAGCCAACTCATACAATCAGTGTGTACATCACACTCACACCACAATCCAGCTACTCCACGACTTGGGGTTCACAGTAAACCATGCAAAGTCTCACCTACAACCGTCCCACATACAACAGTACCTAGGTGCCACAGTAGACACCTCAAAAGCACTTGCATATCCCAGTCCAGCCAGGATAGCAAGCATACAAGCCATCATAACCAAATTTCAGCCGCAACACTCTCTTCCAGCTCGAGTGTTCATGCAACTCATAGGGATGATGGCCTCTTGCATAATTATAGTACCTGACGCAAGACTCCAGATGCGCCCTTTGCAGGAATGCTTAGCACGTCAGTGGAACCAGGCTCAGGGTCAGCTGACAGATCTGGTGTTGGTGGACGGTCGCACTCATCGCTCTCTGCAATGGTGGAACACCAAGAACCTTTCCAAAGGGTGACCGTTCATCGAGCCATTTCCACAGATTGTGCTAACAGCAGACGCATCGCTCTCCGGCTGGGGGTGCTCATCTATTACATCACACCATGCAGGGCAGGTGGACTCCTCGCCAAAAGATACTCCACATCAATCACCTGGAATTACTAGCCATATTCCTGGCCTTAAAGTCGTTCCAAAAACACATATCAGGCAAGGCTGTCCTAGTCCGCACCGACAACATGACAGCCATGTACTACATACAGAAGCAAGGCGGGACACACTCCCTACAGCTTTCGCAACTAGCGCAAAGCATATGGAGATGGGCTATTCCTCAGGACATTTTTCTCCTAGCCCAACATGTCCCCGGAGTCCAGAACAATAGCCGATCTTTTAAGTCGTCAAACGCAACAGATTCACAAATGGGAACTTCATCCACAAGTTCTTCAACCGTTTTTCCACATGCTGGGGCAACCAGAGATAGATCTCTTTGCCACACACGAAAACGCCAAATGCCCAAGCTTCGCCGCCAGATACCCACACCCATTGTCCAAAGGCAATGCGATATGGATGAATTGGTCAGGCAGATTTGCATACGCTTTTCCGCCTCTCCCACTCATTCCACTGGTCGTGCGCAAACTGCAGCAACATTCACTGACTCTCATCCTAGTTGCTCCAACGTGGGCTAGAAAACCGTGGTACACCACATTACTGGAACCATTTGTAGTCCCGCACCAAAAACTACACCTCTCTCCACGTCTCTTAACCCAGAACCATGGAGAGATCAGACACCCGGACCCAGCACAGCTCAACCTAGCGATCTGGCTCCTGAGGTCCTAGAATTTGGTTACCTTAACCTTCCTCCTGACTGTATGAATGTTATCAGAGAGGCTAGACGCCCCACCACTAGAGCCTGCTATGCAGCCAAGTGGAAAAGATTTGTGATATATTATCACAACAACAACATCAATCCTTTAGATGTGTCTCTTCAACACATCATAGATTATCTACTGCATCTCCACAGGTGTAACTTAGCATACACATCTATTAGATTACACCTCGCTGCCATAGCAGCCTATTTACAAAATAGACAACACCTGTCACTATTCAGAGTACCTGCCATCAAGGCGTTTATGGAAGGCCTCAAAAGAATAATTCCTCCCAGGGTTCCACCATCACCTGTGTGGAATTTGAACATATTTCTCACAACAGTAATGGGCCCTCCATTCGAACCTCTGCACAAATGTGAGCTACAATTTCTAACATGGAAAGTCGCTTTCCTAGTGCCATTTCTTCCCTTAGAAGAGTCAGTGAGCTACAGGCACTCACTATCCAAGAACCATTTTAACAACTACATCATAACAAAGTGGTTCTCGGAACTAATCCAAAATTCCTTCCTAAAGTTATTTCTCCGTTGCATCTCAACCAGTTTGTAGAACTGCCAGTCCTTTTCTCGCAACCACAGGCAGTCGCAGAAAGAGCTCTTCACACTCTCGATGTTAAAAAAGCACTGCTTTATTATATTGAAAGAACAAAGCATTTTCGCAAGACCAAACAACTTTTCGTGTCATTCTCGCCACTTTATCAAAGTCTGGGATAGCAAGGTGGATTGTCAAATGCATAAAAATTTGCTATCACAAAGCAAAACGTACATTATCTGTTCCTCCTAAAGCCCACTGTACACGAAAGATAGGGGCTTCAATGGCATTTTTAGGGAACATTCCCCTAGATGACATCTGCAAAGCAGCTACATGGTCTTCACCGCACAAATTCACAAAGCACTATTGTGTAGATGTGCAATCTAAACAGCAAGCTAAAGTGGGCCAGGCTGTACTCAAAACACTATTTCAAACTACTGCAACAGATACTGGTACTCGCCGCTAGGGATGGGTACTGCTATACAATCTATGCATAGTATGTGATCTGCAGCTCATATGCCTCGAACGGTATGCATCTGTTCATGGCATGTAGAGCTGCAGATCCAAATACGCCCACCCACCTCCCCGGCTACCTTTATCTGTTCCAGTACTATCTTATTTAGATACAGCATACATGGGCATCTTATCTGTTTCTCACAAAACTCCATCATTTCCCTGCTGGCGAAAAACAATCTGAATATGGAGCCGATGCCCATGCGCACTATTATCCAAAGGAGGAGTCACCTATCTCGTGACTTCCAAAGACTTTTCCAAGACAAAAACAAGTGCAAACATCCGGGCCCAACTCCAGATGACAATCTATGCATAATGTGTGGATCTGCAGATCTACATGCCAAGAACAGATGCATACTGGTATTTTCCTTTCCTAACTTTAATTTATCTCAAACCTTCAGTTTTTTTCATTAAATTTTATTGTTTTTCATGTTGTAATGAAAATGTGTTTCAAGTCGTAGTATTAAGTGTTATTTATTAAGGTCCTATTAATTTGAGTGTTGTACTACCAAATGAATGAGAATGTTGTACAGTTGAGTTTCATAGAGTGGAGTATTGGGTAGTCGAATTGAGTGCAGTGCAGTGCAGTACAATGTAGTGGGGTAGAGTGGGAAACAGTGTAGTAGAGCGTTGTAGAGTGGAGTTGTATATAGTACATTAGTGTCTTGTACAGTAGAGATGCGTAGAGTGAATGATTGTACAGTGGCGTAGAGTGAGGGAAAGTCTCATACAGTTGAGTATAGTGGAGTAGAGTTCAGTGGAGGTGCATAATGTAGTATGGAGTAATAATACAGTGTGTTACTATGTCGTAGAGTATTGTGGAGTTGATTATGGTCTAGTTGTGTAGCATATAGCTGAGTTAACTCTTATAAATTGGAGTGGTGTCTCGTAGAGTGGAGTGCTGTAATGTAGAGTATTGAAAAGTGTTGTTTAGTGGAATACAGTATTGTACAATGGAGGGTACGGGAAGGGATTGGACTGTAGAGTTGGACAGTGGTGTACATGTGTACAGAGTGAAGTAGAGTCTCGTAGCATGCCATAAAATGCAGTATAGTTATATAGAGGGCAGTTCTAGAGTACAGAGCAGATTGTCGTAAACTGGAGCTGTGTAGAGTGCAGTGGCATACATTGTAGTGGTGTGAAGTACCGTACTGCGGAGTACCGTACAGTCTAATAGCGCAGAGTGGAGTGCAGAAGGATGGATAGACATGTAGTGGAATAGCGTACACTGGAGAGTTGTAGAGTGAAGTGTCATACAATGAAATAGTGTACAGTGTAGTGAAGTACAGTGGAGTGGCGTACAGTGGATCAGCGCACAGTGGAGTAGGGTATAGTGGAATGGCGTGCAGTGGAGTGGCGCAGACTGGAGTGGCGTATAGTGCATTGTGATAAAGTGGAATACCATATAGTGGAGTCGTGTACAAAGGAGTGGTGTCCAATGGAATAGCATAGAATGAAGTGTTGTTGGGTGGTTTGACCTACATTTGAGTGGCAAACGGTGGAGTGCCATACAGTGGATTAGTGTAGAGTGTTGTGGCGTATAAGGCCATGGTGCACAGTGGAATAGCATATAGTCGAATAGCATTCAGTGGAGTGGCATAGACTGGATTGGCATCCAATGTAGAGTGTACAGTAGAGTTGTGTTCTGTGGAGTTGCGAATACTGCAGTGATGTGGAGTGGAGTAGAGTAGAGTTGAATAGTGTATAGTGGAGTGTTGCAGAGTGGTGTGTCATCCAAGGGAATAGCCTAGATTGGAATTGCGTACAGTGGAGTGCCGTAGAGTGGGGTGGCATACAGTGAAATAGCATGAATTTGAGTGCCATACAGTGAAGTAGGGTAGAATGGAGTGTTGTAGAGTGGAGTGGCATATATTGGAATAGCATAGAGTGGGGTGGCGTAGAGTGGAATAGTGTATAGTGGATTCACATACAGTGAAGTTTCGTACAATAGAGTGGTCTACACTGCAGTGGCATACAGTGGAGTAATGTAGAGCTGAGTGGTGTACAGTGTAGTGACGTACAGTGTAGCGGAGTATGTGTGTTCTAGAAATTTCGAAGGACTGTAGAGTATGATGTTTAGAGAAACGCAAGTCAGCAACTTGCACTGCATTGCGTTTCCGTACATGTACCAAGCAAAGCAGGGTGACACATGGTGGGTTTGCGTAGTTTGGTAAATCTTACATAAGTATTGCATTGCCCTGGCAACACTGCGTAACGCTAGGGTAGCACAATGGTATCTCGAATGTGCCCCCTAGTGATATATTGTGCCACAGCATACCAGAGTAAGTTAATGGTAAACTGTGGTACATAGCAGTAACAAGGCAGTGTATAATTGGCTACTGTCTGACTTTACAAACGTAAAAGGCAGCAATAAGTAGTCTTTTAGATTGCTATGGCTTAGGGCCTTAAACATAGGTAAGTAGTAGGTTTTATTGTTGTTCCCAACCTATTACCATTTGTTTGAGTTAAAATTGGTATGGGAATTTTCAAATAATTTGGATATATTTATTTAACTTTTTGACATAGTACCATGGTATTACCTAGCACATCCCTTGTTTGTTTTTTTTACAAAATATACAGTTTTTGTAATTTACAAATGTTTTAAGTAACACTGTAATTTGTAGGTATTATTGCAGAATTGCATGGACTTTTTTTGGACATAATAAAACATGTAAAAAATTGTAAAGACACCAGTACGCTATTTTTGTGAAATACTGTGGATTACAATGTTTTTTTTTATTTTTTCACATAACTTATTTTTAATTCTTTTTTTTAAGCTACTGTGGTACTACCTTTGTACAACCTAGGTAGTATCTCGTTACTCCATAATATGTTTTTAAAATATACATAAACTTATAATTATATTTGCCTACCTATTACTACTGAAAGTAAGTGGTAATAGTTAGGGAAAACTTACAAAACTTAATACCAATGTTTAAGGCCCTAAGCTAGAACTCTGGCCAAGTGGCCTTAAAAGAACATAGCTGCCTACAAGTTTTGTAAAGACAGTCATTATCCAATCAGATAATGACTTGTCATTGCTATGTATCCTGGTACTACCTCGAAACAACCGCGCTAATAGATATCACTAAGTTTAAAATGCTAATAACTCAAAGAATTCTTACCCTGTTTAGTCACAACCACAACAAGATTCATCTACACACCACAATCCCCAATCCTGCCAAATTTCATCAAAATCCGACTGACTTTTTTTGCGTGACATGAAATACAAAAGTCTATGTAAATGCATTAGGATCTAATATTTGTAAATGGTCTTTTTGATTACTGTGATCAAAATTGGGATTTTTTTTTGATGATCAATTTTTGTTGTTGTATTGTTTGTGCTTATATTGTGTTATGTTTTTTTCAAACTGTCTAACAAGAACTAGAATAAAAAATGAAAGTGCTGTGGCTGGGAGGGCTGTGCTTAATTATTATTATTTTTTTTTTAAATAAGCTAGGATTTGAATTGCCTATCTCAAGTATCAAAAAAACATTGATGGGTGGAATATTTCAGTTCATCTAAAGTATTGGTGTAATTATTCGGGCAGCATGTAGTACATCGTTTTTTATATGCCATGCAATACAGACTCCGCCCGCCATATTGAAATCAGATATGTCCCTTCTCCAGTTAAAACAGCCCAACCCCAACTGCCAGAGGGGAACACACAGAACTGCAGGCCAGATTTGGCCTGGTTGGACCTCATCTATGAGTTGCAGCTTAGGCTCAGTAGCACTGTAAAGACGCGCCTGCGGCTTTGACTACTGTTGTACTTCTGCCGTTTCACTTAGAAAAATAAACAAGAACTGACAAATCTGGTCGCTCTGGCATTGCAAGCCTGTGCAAAGGCTGCATTGTTTTAGGTCAAGCCTAGCGTAGCGCGCATGCGCTGCTCTGCAAGACTTTTAGTAAGGAGCTTCAGAAAGCTGACCACACGCTTGTGCGTGTGTTTTTGTTTTTCTCACATGCTATTGGGCTTTGCGTGCGTATTTCTAAGAAAGACAGCACACAATTGGGCAAAGGCGGGTGCATGTCCCGCCTTTGCACCGCCCACGGCCTATTGCTTGCGGTTACCCGCACGGGTGACATCTATTTACAATTATCGTGGCCAGACACGTACGTGATAATTGGAAACAGATCCCTCACACAAGCTCACGCTTGCTCTCGCACACCACTCGCGGGCTTGTTGTTGTTCACTTTTAGCTTCCACCTCAAAACCAATTTGAGCACACCACCTTCCATGCTTAAATTGAGAGCACGTTTAAGAAACATATTCGGTGGGATTAGAGCTACTTACTTGAAAGTTTCCCATGCAATCTGGCTCTAACCCGTAGAATTATTTTGACAGTTACGATGGCCCTGCGTTTTCCCATACTCGTGGGACCAACTTGTGAGTACAAAAATATTTGCCTTTGTGCAAGAGACAGTAGTCTGCCAGTACTGACCAGGGGTTATTGTAATAAGTTTCCAATACGTAATAAAGTTAATTGTGATGCCTTTTAATATTCGTCTCAGGGTGGCCCCTCCGTAACTCACATATGAAGGCGAACAGCTCAACTAGCTTGGCACTTCTCTTCTTGGCTCTATGAGAGGTATTTCATCAAATGGAACTGTGCACGGGACATGGATCCCCAAAAACGTACCCGTGCGTATCTTTATTTATCCCATTCTCCCGCAGTGCTTTGAATCGGTGAGCATCTGTTTATTTTCCGGGGCGCGCTTCTAAATGAACGGCTTAAACTACCGCATTTTAACTATACCTCCTATAAAGTACACAAATGAACTTTGCTGAAATTTGCTCATTATTTTGTGCTTGAGCAGGAACAAGGGATATTGAATGTGACGATGTTTTCAGCAAGCAGTGCTTAAAATTTCCCTCTGTTAAATCGCTCCCAATTTTGGCAGCTAAGGCAACTGAAACTCAAGGGGATTAAACACTTTGGCCAGGGTCACGCTGTGCGATCACGTGAGGAAGCCGGGATTAGAACCATAGCCGGCCTTATAAGCAATAGAGGCCATCGTCTATTTTTCTTGGTGCAGTTTCATGCAGCGCAAACTCAACCCGAAGGTAGGAGAGCGCTTTACATGAGCACAAATTAAGTTACACAAGGACGCATTCATTTTTGGTAGGCATAGGGAGATTAAGTGACATGCCCAGGACCACAGGATTTTGAGCCGACGCCGAGACTCGAACCTGGTTCCCCAGTTCCAAAGTCGGACCTTCTCAGAAATTTGGAGTGGATCAGTCTCTGGTGTTTTCCTGGGTCAGAAAGATATTTTTCGCTCGAGTGCAGAGGGAGATTAATATCTTTGTGGCTTGCATTGAAAAAAACTGTAAACAGTAGATGGGTGGTTAAATGTTTTACTCGCATCTCTGTAAGTCTGAGCATTGACCCCGTTCCCATTACAGAGTCCTTAAGCAACAAGATTCGAATGCATGAGCCGGATTTGGTTCAGTCAGGCTGCCGCTTCACTAGGATCGCCACGAATTTCACGAGTAAAAATGTTGGTTGTTCTCAGTGTTAAGCATATTGTGTTTATACCGTTGCCCACTGGCCCAAGGAAATAAAGATAACAGTAGCCACTCCTAATTGTTGTAGCCAACAGCGTAAAGTAATCTGCAGCTTAAAAGCCATAGATGGGAACGTGAACTACAAGTCCCAGCAGGCTTGGTTCTAGAGCTTGAAAAATCCGTACTGGCTTGAAGTTCACATAAGAACATATAGCAAATCTAAATGGAACTCATTTGCATAGTCCGTGCAACTCATTTGCATAGTCCATGGTTATTTTGAAAATACAGAATGGATCAAAGACTCTGAAGGTTTAGCAGGGAGTACTACATTAATTTTTCTGACTTTTGGCATTCTCACTATTTCCTCTGGTGATCATTTTGGAGACAAATCCATTTTTGAGCAGGTGATGGATAATTTGAGCAACTGAGTATTATTATCCATTAGCAGCAACAAATTTTTTTTTTGTGTGGCTGCCAAATTAAAACGCAGTAGAAGACTACAGTAAATTTAAGATCCACTCCCTGTGTCATATGCCTAGTTTACAACCAGAACAGATTTATGGCATGGGCAAATGCCCAGGGCACCACCTTCCAGGAGGTGGAAGAGTCTCCTGAAGAAGTGATAATGGAGGGCGTAAAACTGATTTTTTTATAATGTAACAGCTGAGCTTGCCTGTCCTGTGCATTAACTCAGTGATGCAAAACCAGCCCCCCCCCCCCCCCCCAGCCGCAACATTTGGTGAGGGCGCACTAAAAGAGCACTTAAACTGTCTGCTTGGCATTTTGCCTGATAGGAGGAATACCCGAGGAGCGTGCAGCCTACAAAGCAGGTCAGCGGAGTGTTCCAACTGTGCAGCTCCGCCTTTCAACCATAAATCACTTTATATTACTCGTATTGGGCCGTTGCGGCTTTGGCTAAAACCAGCAGCTCTCACGGGGGACCCACACTAAATACACTCCCTTTTATGTGTTGTAGTATGGGTATGCCCATTCAGTTGTATGTGGTCAGTTTATTTGAAGTGTTAGTTTCATATGAGCGCTCCTAGGCAGTGCTTTAAGAGGGCCGTGTCCTGCCGGTGCTCAGCACGGCCAGTTCTTAAAAGTGGGTGCTGAGACGGACACCTTTCGGGCTCTCTATTTTTGCCTTCACCCTCAGGGTGAAATGAAAATCTTAACCCTGCAGCAGTACTACCACTTCTCAAAGCCTTTGATGTAACCTCAAAGAGACTGGTTTTAGTTTTTTTACAGTCTCGTCATTTCAGAATGGAAGTATTTTCAATATTATATACAACAAAGTCACAGTTGTTGCTTATTTATTTTATGCAACTAACAACCATTGACAAAGCTAATAGTCCTGGCTTGTTGTAGGTATATTGTTACGCGTGTTATCATATATCTAGATGCAATAACAGAAACAGCAAAATACCAGTCGGGCAGCACACTATGCTAAACACAGATTTTTAGTTTATGTGTTTTAAGCCACGCCCTTAATTACACCGGCCACGACCCTTTGAAAGACCACTAGTTTTTTCATTCCACTTATAGCCCACGGTACCTAGGCTCTGGCGCATGGCAGAACGCTGTAGCACGAAGATACGAGTTCAAGAGGTTATGTGACCTTTTGACCAATAGCTGGATGAAGGGGAGGGTATGAGTCGATGACTGCTTTGATACATTATCATTTCACTAAGCAGCGGCGTGCAGCAGCTAGCTTCTGTGCACTCTTCTCTCTGAAAGGGAAAAGAAGGGGGGGCGTCGCAGCATGGTAGTTTACAATAGTGTGGGCAGCCGACCATTTCAAAGGCAGCACTAAAATGTGTACCTCTGCATCTCCACAGAACAGCCCTTTAGTATGCAGATTCCTTCTTATTAGCGCCAAGAAACTACATGGCTTTGACCACTACTCTTTACACCACTTCCCCAAAAACACAATAATTGTTCTTCCCCAGCACTGCTAGTTTGGTAGATGGGAAGTGTGAAGGGCGGGGCTGTAGTTTCTATTGCTCAGTTGCAGAAGTTTTTAGACAGCGCTTTTCCTTTTGTGTGTCAGACTATGGCTGCTTTCGGATATTTCTTTTTGACGTATTAAGTCACGCTTAAACTCCCCACTCCCTCTCAAAACATCTTAATAGTCATTACGAGTCCCAGTTTTTAGGTGTGGCTAGAGTAAGCTTCAGCTGTTTGCCAATAGGTCTGGCAAAACACTTATAAGGTCCCAAAGGCGAGACCTATTGGCTATGCCAGTGCTTGTTAATGCATGCGTGTGCTACATAAAAAGTACTGCCACTGTCAACATGCAGCAAGCATCTACTTGCAGTACAACTTTTAACAATTTCAACACTTTTAAAAATAAAAAATTACCATGGCAAATAATCTAAATGATACAGAATGGGTTCATTTTAGCAGGCAGCTTTACCTATAATAGGTAAAGGAACTCTTTTGTTATAATTCACAGGAATGTATGATTTTTATTGGTGCAAACAAATGGTACTGTTGGCTTTAAATTACTGTACCCTGAAGACATAGTTTAAATATGCAAAATTTGATTAAAACCTCTGACCTATTCCTGGCTCAGCTTGATCAGAAAGTCTTCTGTGCATTGTCGGAAGTTGTATCTTCTTTACTTTCATTCCCCCCACCCATCCTCCTAAAAAGATGGCCCCAAATAATAAGACAGAGGGGAGGGGAAGCAGGTAAATCAAATGTTGGTATGAAAGGAAAACTCAAAGTGTTTTTTTCCCCAGTTCTCAAGGCTTGTTGCAACTTTACAGGAACACCTCAGAAACCAAAGGCAAATGTTAAAAACCCCACAAACTGTAAGACACATTTGCAGACCTTCATATGGAGAACTAGTTAATGTCTTAAAATGTTCATAAATGTATCGTGTTTAGGTTTTCAAATGCCATGTTAAAGTTTGAATTCTGATGCACTGCCCTTTTATGGGTTACTGTAGATTTCTTTCGCGCTGACCCTCAATAACCTAATCATTAGACCATCTTTAATTCTAATGGGGTCAGAAATTACACCTACCGGCCTCATCGGATTTCCTGAATCCCTGAGAACCTCCATTTTGTTCCACTTCTGGACTAGCCGCAGCTAAAGCTTTTCAAAATCTCAGTGTGAAACACTGGGGGAGAACAGAGATTAATTAACTAGTCAAACCCGAGATTACCAATTGCATCGGTAATTCCTCTTTTCTCAGGGGAACTTCAGGATTTGACTGGTTTTCACCAGTAATTTCGCACCCCAGAATCACTGGGACCCTTAGTAATTTTGGGGCGTGGAGTTTTTCTGCCTGCACTTCAGTTGCCCGCTGGCACTGTAGCTGAGAATGTAATGGTGCAGTGGTCATCAATTACTAAGGCTTCCTGTTTTCCTGTTTTTACGGATTTTTACAGTTAACTACAGAAAGAAAACAATGTGTTTTCTGTCTGCATTTATTTTTAAAAGTGGATAAATACAGAAAATTGTGCTTCTTTTAAGTGACTCTCCGTGCTATCTGTCATGAATTGTAGCCCAACAGCTGAGCAGATGTACAGCATGGGAAATTAAAAAGCAGGATGAAATATTTTTTAAATAATGGCATATATCAACATACATTTGTGGTATAATGCTAATATTTTGTGGATGTATTGTCAGGTAATACTTGGCAGTTTAAATAGCTAAATCACAACAGAGTTCAAAGGATGAGTATGCACCTATCAGTTAAATAAATATGGAAATGTACAGTTTTACAACTTCATTTATACACAAAATAAATATAGATAAATACAGATAAAATGGCCCAAAATTAATTATGGATAAATACAGACGGAAATGTTTAAAAAAAATAATAAAAAAAACATTAAACCAGGAGCCCCAGTAATTTCCCAGCATTCTCCATCTTCCAAACTGCCCTGTAAGTGGCTTGCGTAACCTGTTTCCTAGGAATGCAACCTGTACCAAGCTGACTTTGGTAAGGGAGTTCAAAATATTGAATGCTCTGACCTGTGCTCTTACAGTGGGTCATGAATAGAAGAAACATTGCAGAACATATTCCTAAGCATTTAAAATTGACCTGCATAGGGATTTTAATAAAGGACCCCCTAAAAAGTATAATTTAGTCATCCACGACTGCATGCGTAAAATTACTCCTGTGTGTTACAAATGCAAAGATCGTGCACAGTATGCGAACAATAACGTTAACATTTATAAAATGATGCTTATGTACTGATTTGATCAGCATTAGGCAACGGGCCACTTCACTTCACAGTTAGCCAGCAGATACCTTGAAAAAGGGGTCTGTTTCAGGAAGATGAAAGTAAAGCCAAACATCCAATGATTTGGACTTGCCTCTTCACAGAGCTTAAATTGGTGTATTAGAATTTGTAGGTATTTCCCAGGTAATAATAGGTAATTTATTAATCTGCTACAATCTGTCTGATCTGCTACGATCTGTTGGAGTTGATTTTTATTAAAATGTCATTTTTTGCTCGATTTTGTTTTTCAAGCGAGGTTTTCTTTTGTTTAGGTCTACAGTGTGGACTGGAGCCTAACAAGAGGGGAGCAGCTGGTTGTTTCTGGCTCTTGGGATCACACAGCCAAAGTGGTAAGCTTATTAAATAAATATGTACTCATTCAGTGTAGTGTAATGTTACTGTGGAGGTCACCTCTTCTAATCTGATGAGTGCGCTTGGCATAGGCATTGTCACTGTGTGCGGTGATATGAAAAAGGCATAAGTGTTAACATCCCGATTTCTATTTTGGGTATGCTGAACACAATTTTGAGAAATAAAAACATTTTCCAACATCCTTTTCATAAACATCTTAGGAGCTGCACTGTCCAATTAATTAATTTTCACTCTCTAATAGATACTCCTGTGCCTACTTTCACTTCTAGTCCTGCACCCTGCTTCCCTGCCAGTCCCATTGTTGCAGGGATTCTGCTCAGGAACAGAACTACGCTTGGGTTCATACACCATCACCATGTAGGGACTTAGTCATCATACCACTTCATTATCTATGAGCCCAAGTCCGACTAGCTATAGTGCCTAACTTGCCCTCCTAACTTTTTCAGAGAAACAAGTGAATTGGCACCCCAGAACACAACAATCGATCCTCTCCGGGATCGCGGTAACAGAACACAACCTTTCGCTCTCTCACTCCTACTCATCCACAATATCATAAACAAGAGACACAAAGGAAGTTTAGAATATTTATTCAAACTATTGTGTCCTAAAATGCAGTGTTCGTGCCACAATTATGAAACAAATGCCTACTAAAAATACTCTTAGTGCTGTCAATAAACCATATATCATAAAAAGCCCTGTCATGGTATACTGAAGCTAGACTACTATATATAAAGGTCTCTGGATTAATGGCGGACCCTGTACGTTAGCATACACAGATGGACGTTCTATATCTTAGTTGATGTAACAATCTTGTCCCAGAACCTTTGCTCAAATGTGTGTTTAAACTCTTGTACTCAATTATATGACTAGACATGTGTGCTCATAAACAGCAGCTGCATTCTCATGTTGTGTCTTGGTGCTAGTGCCTGATCATAGAGATTAACAATGGGCATTGTTGTTTGACCTTGTGTATGATGTTCAGACTAAATCCCATGAAAAGAACAGAACACAAAAACATATGCAGGTTCTGTGTGAAAGTACAATATGGCACAATAGCAAGCATGTTTATATAGCAACATGTGCAAAAGAAAATGCGGCTTCCAATGTGCACAATTAGGCTAACATAGGGAAAACTACATTGGGCCATGCAGAAAACACATGACACCATCCAATAGACATCCTGCCACTTAGTTACTTTACAGGATCGTTTTTAATGTCTGATGCCCTTCGGTGTCCTTGAAAGCTATGCATAGGTAGTCAAAGGGCATGTAGGTGTATCCAGTACTTGACCATATACCCTTCCCCTGCGTGGGTGCATTCTATATTCAGTTCTTCTCTTAAATTTGATGTCTCCAATACCAAATTCCCATCCTTCGCACCTGATACTGCTTCCTTTTCTTTCAAACAGTTGCGCATTGTGGCACAAGTAGTTTATTTCAGCTGGCCAACACAGTGTATGGTTATCATGCCTTTATAACACCTGCCTGGTTTAGGTCTGCTCACACTATGCAACGGTCTGCATGAGATATGTGGAAAAAGACTCCATATGTATGCTGAGTTGTGTTGCAGTTGACCTACGCAAGTTTCTTTTACACATGCTTCAGAAACACCTAACCAGACCACATTGCTCCGTGTCCTACCACATCCATGAGATATTTGCTAAACAAATTATTATGCATTAGTATAGAGCCTCAGTGACCAGGAGCTGTACAAGGTTCTATGCAACCCATCATCATACCAACGCACCTTATTAATGCCCTTGCCCCCTTCATTGTGGAGGTTACCTATTCAGACATATTTTCTCACTGGGTGGTCGAGATGCCAGGTGCTTGATTTTCTTCAAGCCAGGGTGACCATGGAGTAAAACTCATTTCCTCATCTGGGTGCCAGGACTACAAGACTCACATGGACATGGGATGCACCCAGTGCCTAATTTGAGCCGGTGGTCTTCCGTTGCTCCGCACCAGCACTTATTGTCGGCACTCGCATTTATGAGAGCTGCCACTTGGCGGTGCTGTTTGTATAATTTAGAGATGAACATAACAGCAATTGTTTATTAATTCAGTATGAATTAAAACAACTCATACCTGCCGCCCAAGCTATTTTTATAGCTTTGAGGGCCTGGAATAGTCTGATTTGTCACACTTGTAGCAGTGTGCTGATTAGTAGTTCGGCAGGTGCAGTCATTGGCAACGCTGACAGTGGCAATGGGTGGAGCATACTGCAGTGGCCTCCTGAGTAGAGCCCTGGCACTTATTTTTTACAAATTAAGCATGGGATGCAACCTTCCTAACTGTTCACCCTCTGTGGTGGTTGAGTAGTTGTAAAGGAGAACATCCTTCAGCTCCACCAGCACTGTTCGCTATCGAGCAATTATATCATTTGCAAGCGTAGGAGAAGGTAGGCGCGGTTCCTAAGCCTCCGATACTGCTGTTGCGTCACCAGTAGCCATGGTCACTGCAAGGCGCATATTTTGCAATCACATGTTCCCTAATGTGTTCCATTCATACTGGCCTCTTGCTCAACCGCCTGGTCGATCACAACAGATCTTTAACACCTTTTTGGTGAATCTTCTTTAAATCTTGGAGGCTTCATAGCACATCGTCTCCAACCAATCTAGGGCCTGAAGCTTCCTGCTAGTCTTGCAGCATCCATCTTCTGTGGACACCAAATGGTGCTACAGTTTTATTTAGGGGTTCACTGTTATGATCAGTTAGGTACATGGTTGGCTCTTGTAACTCCAACAATGT
Organism: Triturus cristatus; assembly: GCF_964204655.1. Classification (NCBI taxonomy): domain Eukaryota; kingdom Metazoa; phylum Chordata; class Amphibia; order Caudata; family Salamandridae; genus Triturus; species Triturus cristatus. The sequence continues at coordinate 889,580,057 of NC_140589.1, forward strand.
TGACTTGGTCAGGCCTTGGGCTGAAAAGGCCAAACCCCTCTCCTTTGCGCTTTTATTCGCCAGCCCCTTGATTGCCCTGGGTAGTAACTTGGATGGCATGTCATGTCTGTTTCTGACCTTTCTGTTTCTGGCAGTTTTCTGCTGCTAAAGCAGCGATAATTTTAACGCCGTGCTTGATAATATGCCCCCAAATGCTTTTCACATCATAAACAGACAGGGCTACGAGGATAAAGTTGATAAAAGTAACTGCAGATATACTAGACAATTCCCCAAAGGCTGCTGTAGATTTGGAATCAGCCAGCGGCCGAACCACCCATGCCCAGATATCTAAATAACAAATGTGACATCATAATGGAGACCATATTTGTTCCTGACAAGCTTTCAACTCATGCAGTAAAGGTGGATGCAGCCTCTTTAAATGGGAATGTGCCATCCTTGGCCATGGATTAGGTGGCTAAGTACTTGCAGGGCAGTGGAGGCAAGCTTTATAAATCTTGGGTATTTCCCTGGACGTGAACGTTAATGCCATATTATTGAGCTAGAGGTTGCAAATGTGAAATACAGCCAGCCCTTTCAGAGCTCTCCTGACAAAGTACTTCCAGGATGAGTTCAAGCTCTTGCGTAAACTGGGCAAACATGCTCTGGAGTAGTTGCCTCTGATGTCGATTGAGACTGCCTCCAGCACCATATGTGTATGTTTCACCATCAGGAAACTAGCTTCATTGGTGTCTTTGGACCTGAAGCAAAGGGTTCAAGATAAGGTCAACAGCGCTTCACCACTCACTGACAGACCTGCTAACTCACACGGCGCCACCGTGAGTCACACGATTTCGGCATCCCTTCACACGGTGAGGAGCCTAAATCACATGGAAAAACGAGCTGAAAACCAATGTAAACAGTGGATTTTCAGCTCATTTTCAGAGGCTGTAAGCAGCCGATGTCCATTTAGTGGTGTGAAAACACCCCAGGACATCGGAGACTGCCGCAATGACCCTTTGTTTTTATTTTTCCGCCTCCTCCTCACATGGTGGCATCAATTCGTAAGTTGGCAGGTATTCACTGGGATCCCTTGACAGATGATGCCCTCCAGTAGTATGCAGCAGGAACGGTGCAATATTAATTGCTGGGTTCCATGCAGTCAGCAGTGGGCAGATCCACACTTCTCAAAACATCGAAGGCTTGTGGTCTTGTCAGTGTATTTCAGTTTATGTCCAGTAGATGGCGCTATGTCTTGCAGCATTTAATGCCGTCAGCAGCACTGGCCATTAAGCCACATCCTAATTTCTCAAATTATTGTGAAAATCATACATAAGTGATATGGGTGTGTATGCTCACGTTTTCTGATGAAATGGCTTTGTGAAGTAAAAGAAAACAACAGCAACAAATAGTGGATGGTACATCTGGGATTGTTCTGGATTACTTGCAAGGATTTGTTTTCAAACAGGATTTAGGAAAAAAATCCGGCACCTTTGCACGGGTGCACAAACAGGGCTAATAATTTTAAATATTATGTATACATATACCAAGACCCACCAGAATTTAACTCACAACCCCCCTAGGGGGGCCCAAACCACAGTTGGGGAACCAAGACTCTGTTGCTGAAACGTATACCTTTCGTCCTTCCGAAATTGATAAATTGAATGCTTTCGTGATGGGTAACAATAAACATCTGATATGCAGCTCCGAGATGCTTCTGTGCTTTAGAAATACACGGTAAGCCGCCAAGCTACAACTGCGGGGCATATTATCAAACACGGCGTTAAAATTATGGCCGCTTTAGTGGCAGAAAACTGCCGCTAAAGCGGCGATAATGGGCTTGATAATATGCCGCAGAGAATTCCAATAGAAGCCCATGTTGACACCAGAACATGGGCTTCTATGGGAATTCTCAAAGGCATATTATCAAGCCCATTATCGCCGCTTTAGCGGCAGTTTTTTGCCACTAAAGCGGCGATAATTTTAACGCTGTTTCTTGATAATATGCCCCCAAGTTCCCTGCAACTTACTCGGCGTAGCCAAGCACTGAATTTATCTGAGTTCTCGCAGGTGCACAGTTCATACTACTTCTACCATGTTCCTTATCAGGTTCAGTGCGCAGCAGGTGTTTCGAGGGTTGATTGGCTGACACAAGAACCCGGGGTCTTCGCAGAGGCGCAACTAGAGCCATATTTGGGAGGGGTGGGGGGAGGTAAGAAAAAAAATTCAGGGGGTGGGGTAATTCTTCCAACAATTGGCAGAGTGGAGATGCAGGGGCTCTAAGAAGGGGTGAAAAAACAACAAAGCCTCATTAACAAGCAAATGATCTTTTAAAGACCTGTGAAGTACTCGGGTGCGGCTGTGTGTGTGCCCAGGAGGCTGTCTCAGACCGAGCTGACACATGACGGGGGGGGGGGTGGGCTGAAGCCCTTCGAGCCCACCGGGCGTTGTGCGACTGTCTTCTGGTGTCTGCCATGGTTTCTTTCATTTTTAGGGGCTGGTTGCACGAGTCTAGATGCCTGGCGAACTGTGCACACAATTGACACTCTGGGGCATATTAACAAGGAGTTGTGATAAATATCGCAAAGCGCGCTTAGCGCTGTTATTTTTATCGCCGGCTATCGCTGGATTTAACTGCCGAAATAGCGTTGTATTATCAACGCTTATCAGAAAGGCGATAAGAAATCCAGCGATAGCGGGGTTTCCCATGGAACATCGCTGGTTTTCCAGCGATGTTCCATGGAAAACGGCGATAGGCTTGATAATAAGGCCCTGTGGCCTTAGCCGCACAATCCACCCCCCATGTTAGGTATGCCTTAGTCAGGAATTTAAAAGACGTTAATATTTAACAGACGTTAGATTCCTGTGTTAAGGCAGAGTTAGCGCGATTAAAATTATCGCTTCAACTCGTTGCTAATATCGCGAAGCTGCCTTTGCGATATTTACCCGTGTTGTTTAGATAGCCGCGCCTACTTTGCATCTCAGTAGCGATGCGATGGTAGGCGTGCTGGAAACGGGCGCTAAGTAAGGAAAACACGCGCTAGCGTGTCCTTGAAGATATTGCGATATAATTATCGCCACTTTTCACCCGAAAACGGACGCTAAAGCGGCGATAATTATATCGCCAGCCGTTGATAATATGCCCCTCTGTGTAGCTGTTCATATGACATAAGCAATGACAATAGTTCTGGGAGATAGTGTCATGCATTGTTGTGGAACAGAAACGTTTTTTAGGTCTCGTCTGAGCCAGCGCTTTAGCGCTGCTCTCGCGAGAGCTTTTGTAAAAGAGGGATCTGGAAGTGCAAACAGTGCTTTTCAGGCCTCCAAATACAGTGCATGTGCGCCGGGCGCGCGCACCATTTGGCAGCCTGAAAAGCACTGCGTGATCACTTTCGCGGTCGCTTTGATGTCCTCAGTGAACCGCGCGGCCACTGAGGACATCAAAGCATCCGCGAAAGTGCACACCATTTGCCACCCCTTCCTGCTTGTTAAGATATCAATAAAACTGTCAAATCACCGAGCTAAATAATAATTGGGGGTGGCGTCTTTATTTTTTGGTATTCAGCTGACATTTTTGGAAGCAAATAAATGCATTTCGTAAACTTCTGCGTAAGATTTGATTCTGTATCTGGGTGGGTGGACTGATGGATACAAATCTAGTCAGTGTCTCGCCTCCACGGTCCAGTTCTTACCCTCATGGCATCCGTCCTTGTTCATTGCAATAGCTCACAAAACGCTTCCCTCATTTCGAAAACAGAACATTTCTGTAATATGTAAATATAAAATCGCGAGCTCATTAGCACTCCTGCTCGATAGCATGCAGCGTTTTTTAAGTTCCTTTAGTTTGCCGCACCATATCAAAATACGTTTCAACTCTGTGCGTCGCTGACAATCGAAATCCCACCAGAGGGGATAGCAAATCTGTAGCTTATCACAATTATGGACACTACTCAGCACTATCACAACAGAAATTATATTCTTACTTGCAGGCGCGTGTACAATAGATTTCATCACTATAACAGCTTTCATTTGGAATTATCAGCGCTGTGTCTCGAGAACACTGTGCTCGCCGTGTATTTTAAAGATGAACTGGGGAAACGCAAAAACGTGCATGAAGAGCTGTTTACAATTAAAACAATCGATTTGGGAAAAAGGGGGTGGTGATGGACAGAGTTTCTGATTGATGCAGAATACTCTTACCAAGTCAAGAGATCATGGTTTTAATCCATCACCGTTTTTTTAGCTCACTGCACCATCCCAGCTCAGAACCTGGCTACATGCAAATTAGTCTGTACCTGTCCCAGTGCATGATGGGAACAGGGCAAACCAAACTACCAAGCCAATTCTTATACTGGGAAGGAAACAAGCTTCCGGGGACCGGTTTCTGGCATCACAGCCTTCGTCGGCCCGGCTTGCCTGAATCCTGATGGTGCAATGAGCAAGGGACTCACGTCTGAGCATACCCTCCCACACTGAGTGTGGATAAAATCGATTTGGGAAAAAGGGGGTGGTGATGGATAGAGTTTCTGATTGATGCAGAATACTCTTACCAAGTCAAGAGATCATGGTTTTAATCCATCACCGTTTTTTTAGCTCACTGCACCATCCCAGCTCAGAACCTGGCTACATGCAAATTAGTCTGTACCTGTCCCAGTGCATGATGGGAACAGGGCAAACCAAACTACCAAGCCAATTCTTATACTGGGAAGGAAACAAGCTTCCGGGGACCGGTTTCTGGCATCACAGCCTTCGTCGGCCCGGCTTGCCTGAATCCTGATGGTGCAATGAGCAAGGGACTCACGTCTGAGCATACCCTCCCACACTGAGTGTGGATAAAATCGATTTGGGAAAAAGGGGGTGGTGATGGACAGAGTTTCTGATTGATGCAGAATACTCTTACCAAGTCAAGAGATCATGGTTTCAATCCATCACCGTTTTTTTAGCTCACTGCACCATCCCAGCTCAGAACCTGGCTACATGCAAATTAGTCTGTACCTGTCCCAGTGCATGATGGGAACAGGGCAAACCAAACTACCAAGCCAATTCTTATACTGGGAGGGAAACAAGCTTCCGGGGACCGGTTTCTGGCATCACAGCCTTCGTCTGCCCGGCTTGCCTGAATCCTGATGGTGCAATGAGCAAGGGACTCACGTCTGAGCATACCCTCCCACACTGAGTGTGGATAAAATCGATTTGGGAAAAAGGGGGTGGTGATGGACAGAGTTTCTGATTGATGCAGAATACTCTTACCAAGTCAAGAGATCATGGTTTTAATCCATCACCGTTTTTTTAGCTCACTGCACCATCCCAGCTCAGAACCTGGCTACATGCAAATTAGTCTGTACCTGTCCCAGTGCATGATGGGAACAGGGCAAACCAAACTACCAAGCCAATTCTTATACTGGGAAGGAAACAAGCTTCCGGGGACCGGTTTCTGGCATCACAGCCTTCGTCGGCCCGGCTTGCCTGAATCCTGATGGTGAAATGAGCAAGGGACTCACGTCTGAGCATACCCTCCCACACTGAGTGTGGATAAAATCGATTTGGGAAAAAGGGGGTGGTGATGGACAGAGTTTCTGATTGATGCAGAATACTCTTACCAAGTCAAGAGATCATGGTTTTAATCCATCACCGTTTTTTAAGCTCACTGCACCATCCCAGCTCAGAACCTGGCTACATGCAAATTAGTCTGTACCTGTCCCAGTGCATGATGGGAACAGGGCAAACCAAACTACCAAGCCAATTCTTATACTGGGAAGGAAACAAGCTTCCGGGGACCGGTTTCTGGCATCACAGCCTTCGTCGGCCCGGCTTGCCTGAATCCTGATGGTGCAATGAGCAAGGGACTCACGTCTGAGCATACCCTCCCACACTGAGTGTGGATAAAATCGATTTGGGAAAAAGGGGGTGGTGATGGACAGAGTTTCTGATTGATGCAGAATACTCTTACCAAGTCAAGAGATCATGGTTTTAATCCATCACCGTTTTTTTAGCTCACTGCACCATCCCAGCTCAGAACCTGGCTACATGCAAATTAGTCTGTACCTGTCCCAGTGCATGATGGGAACAGGGCAAACCAAACTACCAAGCCAATTCTTATACTGGGAAGGAAACAAGCTTCCGGGGACCGGTTTCTGGCATCACAGCCTTCGTCGGCCCGGCTTGCCTGAATCCTGATGGTGCAATGAGCAAGGGACTCACGTCTGAGCATACCCTCCCACACTGAGTGTGGATAAAATCGATTTGGGAAAAAGGGGGTGGTGATGGACAGAGTTTCTGATTGATGCAGAATACTCTTACCAAGTCAAGAGATCATGGTTTTAATCCATCACCGTTTTTTTAGCTCACTGCACCATCCCAGCTCAGAACCTGGCTACATGCAAATTAGTCTGTACCTGTCCCAGTGCATGATGGGAACAGGGCAAACCAAACTACCAAGCCAATTCTTATACTGGGAAGGAAACAAGCTTCCGGGGACCGGTTTCTGGCATCACAGCCTTCGTCGGCCCGACTTGCCTGAATCCTGATGGTGCAATGAGCAAGGGACTCACGTCTGAGCATACCCTCCCACACTGAGTGTGGATAAAATCGATTTGGGAAAAAGGGGGTGGTGATGGACAGAGTTTCTGATTGATGCAGAATACTCTTACCAAGTCAAGAGATCATGGTTTTAATCCATCACCGTTTTTTTAGCTCACTGCACCATCCCAGCTCAGAACCTGGCTACATGCAAATTAGTCTGTACCTGTCCCAGTGCATGATGGGAACAGGGCAAACCAAACTACCAAGCCAATTCTTATACTGGGAAGGAAACAAGCTTCCGGGGACCGGTTTCTGGCATCACAGCCTTCGTCGGCCCGGCTTGCCTGAATCCTGATGGTGCAATGAGCAAGGGACTCACGTCTGAGCATACCCTCCCACACTGAGTGTGGATAAAATCGATTTGGGAAAAAGGGGGTGGTGATGGACAGAGTTTCTGATTGATGCAGAATACTCTTACCAAGTCAAGAGATCATGGTTTTAATCCATCACCGTTTTTTTAGCTCACTGCACCATCCCAGCTCAGAACCTGGCTACATGCAAATTAGTCTGTACCTGTCCCAGTGCATGATGGGAACAGGGCAAACCAAACTACCAAGCCAATTCTTATACTGGGAAGGAAACAAGCTTCCGGGGACCGGTTTCTGGCATCACAGCCTTCGTCGGCCCGGCTTGCCTGAATCCTGATGGTGCAATGAGCAAGGGACTCACGTCTGAGCATACCCTCCCACACTGAGTGTGGATAAAATCGATTTGGGAAAAAGGGGGTGGTGATGGACAGAGTTTCTGATTGATGCAGAATACTCTTACCAAGTCAAGAGATCATGGTTTTAATCCATCACCGTTTTTTTAGCTCACTGCACCATCCCAGCTCAGAACCTGGCTACATGCAAATTAGTCTGTACCTGTCCCAGTGCATGATGGGAACAGGGCAAACCAAACTACCAAGCCAATTCTTATACTGGGAAGGAAACAAGCTTCCGGGGACCGGTTTCTGGCATCACAGCCTTCGTCGGCCCGGCTTGCCTGAATCCTGATGGTGCAATGAGCAAGGGACTCACGTCTGAGCATACCCTCCCACACTGAGTGTGGATAAAATCGATTTGGGAAAAAGGGGGTGGTGATGGACAGAGTTTCTGATTGATGCAGAATACTCTTACCAAGTCAAGAGATCATGGTTTTAATCCATCACCGTTTTTTTAGCTCACTGCACCATCCCAGCTCAGAACCTGGCTACATGCAAATTAGTCTGTACCTGTCCCAGTGCATGATGGGAACAGGGCAAACCAAACTACCAAGCCAAGGGTCCATCACCACCCCCTTTTTCCCAAATTACAATTAAAACAATAACAGACACTCACAGCGCACCTCCGGACAGCGAGCGTAGCCAATCAAATGGATTACCTAATCATGGACACTAAATAGTGAGATCAGTTCTAAAGCAAAACAAATAATGTGACCACCAGTGACACTGTGTCACCGACATGCCTGTGCATTGAGGAGTGACATCACGTATCATTTGAACACCACGCCCTCTAATGGCATCAACGGAGGAGGCCCTGAATAACCACTGAGCCTCTCTGATGGCATCACATGAAATGAACTTAAACAACCTATGACCTTTTGACATAATAGGAAGTGGCACCACACCAGCTGAGCCAGCGCCGTCACTATGATGACATGGACCGCAGAATAAAAGTGAGGCAGGTGTTAATTCCATGCACAGAAAATGATCGCCCGAATTTTTGGTGATAAATAACCCCAAACAATGTCCATTATTAGCAAGGGTATCTGTGAGAAATAGTTATTCTCGACTCAAATCTTGCATGGTTCAATAACATTAATGTATCGATTGAAAATGACTGAAAAGAAATTTTAAAAACACCGCTGCGACCTTTTGTAACATTTTGCAACAGCAATGTTTTTGAGGGATGCCCGAGATAATATATTTTTTTTTTAATCAGCCGTAGTGAGGATTTTGCAATAACGAGGTGAAACTGATAGGCTGATATTGGGGTAATGGCTCCAGGTACAATACATTGAATCCTTTAGGGGAAACAGAACTTTGAAAGTAGAGCAGAGGTGATAAAGTGACCCGACTCTTCTGATGGTCCACACAGGGAAATCTAGAAGAATTGTTCACCCTTGCTTACTCTCATAAACAATTCACCCCCACCCTCATTTTTACATTATTTTATTTGATGCCAGTGGTGAATAGAGAACAGATTGGTGCACATTTCATCATGTATTCTATGTGCTTGGCAAGTTGTTCTTCGTTCCCATATTTTGACACAACACTCCATCATACTTTTGGGCATCTGTTAAACGAAACGACTTACTGTGCTCACTGGCACAGATGAAGTGACAACCCACGTCTACCCCACCAATTACATCTCAGGAGGTAACCTCACATGAGCTGGACGTCCAGGCTTATAATACCAGAAATTACACCACACAGCCTTTGACTATGGTCAAATCGAAGCTACTGCTTCAAATCTCTACAATAAACATACAAACAAGCATTTGCAATGCAATAGGTCTCGCAGTTATACGAGTTTGAGCTATTGGCATTGTAAATGACAGTGCCTTTTATTTATGTTTTAAAAAAAACAAACTTAAATAAAAAGCATTGTCATTTACAATGCCAATAGCTCAAACTCGTATAAATGCGAGACCTATTGCATTGCAAATGCTTGTTTCTATTTCTGTCGGAAGATCTAAGCAGGCCTCTAATTCTTTAGTAGCTTTCTTCAATTTTGCCATAGCTGCACAGTCCCTGTTCAAACATCGCATCCCGTTCCTTTCACACACTGCTTTAGTTATTTATTCCGCCCCTACATGTTTCTAATTACGCACGCTTTGAATGATACCAAAGCCCAAACTATCCGCTCAACCCTTTTGTTTCCCCTTTTCCTATTTGCCCATCTCCATCTGATTCTGAAATTAATCACGCAAAATATATTTTATGACTTTTGACTTCTCTTTTTTTCCAGTGGGATCCTGCAGTTGCACGTTCGTTGTGCACTTTTAAGGGCCACCAAGGCGTTATATACAGCACAATATGGTCCCCGCACATCCCAGGTTGCTTTGCATCCGCTTCAGGTACGAATTGCTGGATTGTAGAGAAGTGCACGCTTCTAAAATTGAAGTTCTAAGTGTATTTCAAATTGTTGTCAGTAGATGGCGCTGTGTCATAGGACGTTCGGTGCGTTTACCATTAATCGGAGAACATGCTGTAGAATGGATTTGTTTGCTTCCTTACATGGGGCTTCTGAACATTATTTAATCTTATGCGTATTTTACTGAAACGGAGTTGTAAACTCTAGCCTGCTACTAGTAAACCAAGGCTACTGCGCGTTGGCCAGGTGCAGTGTGTTAGGTAGGCACAGCCTTACTGTGTAAGTGTAAGTTCACTAACTATAACTCGCAAGTTACAGTGTTTTTTTTCGTTTTTTTAAACGTTAGTTTCTATTTTCTTTCTACACCTAACTATGGGGTATATTATCAACGGGTAGCGGTAAATATCGCAAATATCGCCCCCCCAATGTCCACCTCCACCACGGATTCTCTCACTAGCACCCTTTAACAGTGACCAAGTCTCCATAACCGCACTCTCTCAGATGCATTGAATTAGTTATATAGCGCCACTCATACCAGTGTAGGGTGTCCGAGCACTTTGCATCACACACACATTACACAGAGACAATCAATCATACGTGTGTAAATCAGTCTATAGGAAATGTTACATAAGCCAAAGGACTAAAAGTGTAGGAGTCACATGTCATCCATACTGGTAGGCAGAGTAGCTTAAGAGTGCTTGGTGTGGAGAAGCACAAACTCAGAGTCGAAAAAGAAACAGCATAGTTGGGAGTTTTCTTTAATAATAAGAATCGATTTCTAGCCAAATTAACCCTTTTTGCAACATTAATCAATGTTCTAATAATGTATACTTTACAGTGTGTATGCAGTTCTAGGATGAAAGTTAATAGCTCACTATTCTATATTAATACTTTATGTTATAAATTGCAAGTAACAAAAGGATGTCTCTTTTTCAAAGCAGTAACCTGCTGGTCTGTTTACATCATAGGCACTCTGTAATCTACTGGGTACACGTTCTTTGCAGCAGGCATATTAACCCTCTGCACTAATTTCACCTAAGTCAAAACCTCAACTATACAAAATGCTGATCTCTCTCCAGGAAGATAATTAATCACACCAGTTATCTTGACATTTTTGTGAGGCCTGGTAATTGCCGGCAGAAAGAAACGCTGCAGCAGGTGCTTCAAAAGCATAATAAACTTTCAAACAGGGCGCCCCCAGGAAGCCAACACCCGGTGCGGTGGCACCGGCCGCACCGCCCTAAAGCCGGCCCTGTCGCCGGCTATCGCATGTTTACATCACTGTGTTAGCGGCGTATAAACAACGCTCTGCTAACAGGCGATGTTCAAATCAGCGATAGACGGCGATAATACTCATTAGCGTGTGAAATCCGGCGATGATTTCACACGCTAATGAAAAGCTTGATAATAGGGGAGTGTGGACCTAACCAGACGATCCACCTCCCAGTCAAAACATGGCTAAGTCAACTTTCAAGCAGGCGTAAGAATCCAGCGATGACTGCAGTTTGCGCGGCCTTCTTAATCGCTTTGCGGTTCCTGAGCCGCGTTGTAAATACTGCGATGTCATGTTAGCGACATCTGTCATGTTGTTTCTTGGCAGGAACGCCTGCTTTGCATCTAATTAGCGATGTATATCGCTAATAATAATCCACATTTGTAGCGCGAACAATCACCCGTAAGGGTCTCTAGGCGCTGGGGGCCGTCGGGAAGATTAAGCAAGCTATTGCTCAGAGTCACATGGTGCTGGGCTAATCTGCCGCCAGCGCCAGGGATCTAACCGTGATCCCCAGATTCCGGAGTCAGTCGCCCTGGCCACAGCGTCACACCTCTTCCTAAGAGGTCCAAAGCGTCACGGAAACGGCAGCTAACATGCGCTAATGCATGTTAGCGCCGCCTTGATGATTGTGCGATAAAAAATTCACCGCTTTTTCGGCGCTATGTGCCGAAAAAGCGGCGTTATGTCCCTTGATAATATGCCCCTATATCTTTAACTTTATCCATTGTTTTTTTCAGTGAATTGCTGTTTTTCTAATAAGATAAGTGGAGATCTTATTACCAGAGCTCACTATAATGTCACTTTAACCTTTGCATTTTTTCCAGTAAATATATTCAGTGAATTTGGCCAATCCTCTGCCGCGCATAGCCTTTGGAAGTGCGAAGCGTAGGATTGGCCGGCAGCCAACCCCCAAATACCACCACGCGCAGCCTTTGCCCCCAACCCTCATTTTCTTTTTATTGTTCATGCAGGACTCTCGAGTGTCTCTTGTGGGAGGGACAACAGGCAGGTACAGCTGGGTTCTGTGGGACCATGTTGACCCCCCAATTATTTATTTTTGTACCCTTGGGGGATGCGTGGTCCCAGACCTGGGACCCCCATGCGAGTCAGGGTATCCTTCCTTGCCCCCTTCTGTATGTTTATAAAAATATTTTCAGGTCTCAGGGATCAAATCCCGGGTCCTGTAAAGGCGACCACAACATTTTTCTGCATGTCGCGACTGACAGTCACAGTGCTTGGGCCTGTGGTACTCTGCCAGCCCGACCAATCAGAATTTATTTTTTGTATTCTTTTCTATTGCCAGTCCCCGGCATCAGACATCTATTAATTTTTAAGCTTAATTTCCCTAAAACAACTGGACAGAATTACAGCATATCACAAAACTCACACTTTCTGAGTAAAAATCTAGATTTCTGCCAAATTTGGTGTGATTTCCATTTAGCCTTTTACTCTGTATTGTTGTCTAATTTTTTCCTATGTTAATTGCAAGGAGGAAAAAGTTTTGGGATCCCCCCTTTTCATGGCCCCCGCTGAGGTAGAGGAACTTTTTTTTCAGAAAGTTTTTTGAAGAATCCAATAAAAATCTTTTTTTTCTTCATGTGGAAAACTTTTTTTCACGAAAAGTCCTTTTAAACGGGAATTGTAATGCACTTTCCCACAATTTTCAGCCCTACACATACCAAGATCCCTTTAATGGAACATAAGTAATGTGCTCAAAATACGTTGTAAATAATGTAAAGACCCAGAACTTTTGGGGATAAATCTCAGTTGTATGGACCACTCATCAGGCCTTCCTGTGGGACCACCCATTAGGGGTCTTGACTGTAGAATAAAATGCATGCACAAATATAGACGAAGCAAAACATTTGAAAGCCTCCGTGCAAACCCACACACCATTTTCCCGTGGCACTGTATGAACAGCACTTTTCCAGAAAGCACACCCTGGTCCCACTTACTTATTTCATTTACAAAAGACTTTACTGAATGTGGCAGGCAGCATTCATTAAGCTGAACCTAAAAAAAGGCATTCTACTTCTCTGCCTTATTGATTGACTTTTCTCATTCCCTTGTGCCCAACACCTGTGTCTCTACCCTTTTCCGGTGGGCAGTCCTACTCTCTTTCTTCCACCTAGGACTCTTACATGTTTGTTGCACGAGTTCTGTTTATATGTGGCCATATTGACATGCCTACCTCGTCGTCTCTGTGACATCTTATCATTTGGAGAAAAAAACCAAATGTTTGAAAAGAGCGATTCTGTTTGCATCCCCCCGACACCACTCCCTTTCCCTGACTTTGAGTTCTTGTTTTCCAATGTGTGCATTTAAATCAGAAAGCATACTGCTTTGCCTAGAGCTGGTATCCTAGTCCCATTCCCTCCTGCTAGCAGGAGCTGTATGAAAATGCTGAAGTTAAACATATGATAAAAGTCACTGGAAGTACATTGTTTTTAGACCCACTAAAGATCTATCTATCTTTTACTTGGCTTGTATGGTTCCTCATCTGTATGTTTCAATGTTGGTCCATGCGCATAAGATTCGCGAACAAGCCTTCCGGCTTTTGTTCAAGTGCCAGCTGTCTGAAAGGTTTGGCAAGATCCCAGCAGTTTTAATTGCACTCACATCATTTCTGGTGCCATATCCAGGTATCTCAGCCTACTGCGGTGGATGTTTTGTCTAAGCCTTTTGTTTTAAGCAGAAGGTCTGTTTACTGTAATTTCTGCGTGTTATCCAGATTGAATCAACCTCAACAGCTTGTGCTGCTGCTGAAAGACTTGGTGTAGATTCTACACAAATCTATAATTATTTAAAGTTGGGGTGACTGTTTTTGCTATAGTTGCATTGTTTTAGATAAATAATGTGGCAGAAGGATATACATAGTGCTTAATTTGAGCCAGTGGTTTCCTGGGCTCAGCACCGGCACTTAGTCATCAACACCGACGCTTTTCATGAGCACCAGTTAAGGACACATTAATTTACATGGAAAGAAAGTGATTTGCCCAGAATCACAGGATGTTGAGCTGACACTGAGACTCGAACCTAGTTCCCCAGCTCAAAGTCGGGAGCTCTGGCCATTATGCCACACCCTCCCCCCACTTTCATGGTTAGTAGTTGGTTCCGTTGTAGGCGGCGCTAACAGGAGCAATGGGTGGGTGTAAGCTGCCTCCTGGCGAGAGCCCCCGCACTTATTTTTTTACAAATTAACCACTAGATATACACCTCTTCAGTGTGTCTACTTCGTAAGCGGTGGCCAGGATACAATGGGGTGGGTCCCTACCTGCGAGGCGGCTCAGCTGCTCACTGATTCAGTTAATCCTGCTGAAGAAGAATAAGATCATTCTGGCTTTAGAGTAGACTTGAGGTAAACAGCAGACTAATGGCCAAATCGAGTCTGTGTTAGATGCGGGATATCCTCCCCAAAAATGGTGGGTGTCCCATCCTTCTTACTGGTGTCAGCGGCGCTCTAAATAGGGTGGATGGAACATCTGCCACGTTGTTCTTCACTTTATGTTGTGATCTGATGTATTTTCTAATTGGTGATGTCACTAATGGTTGCCTAGCAGCTGTAACTTGGCTACAGAGGTTCTACTACGTGAGGCCAGTCTGTGGAGTCACGGAGACAGGACAGCTGTAGAACAGGAGGCAGTTGTTGGGGTTTGCTGATATTCTACTTAATTAAACCTCTTTCCATCATCCATCTGGTCCCATTTCTTCTTCAAAATTGCCGATGAGGATGGGATCCCGGCATTGGTGAAAGGAAGAAGAACAAGGACTCGTTTTAAAAAAAAATACGAATTTAATCTTGTTGGAAAAAGAATACAGCATAGTGGTCTTGAAGGAGGTCATTGGAGAACCCCAAGGCAAGAAAGCAGCTATTTGAGCAAGCGTCAACAGTTGTTTTATTACAGAGGTTTGTCTCAAGTGTTTGACGTGCCTTGAAACTGTCTCTGGACCCGTCATGAAATATAGGGAATATCGGAATTTCGGCGAGCCTCCACCGTACTTTTTGCCGAGGTTGTTCTGTTAAGGATTGGAGAGAGGGAGGAGGAAGGACCTTGAGCTAGCGCGGTATCTGCGCGAAGGGTGAAGTACAATTATATTGCAAATAATATATCATTGTCGATTTACGAACAGTGCAACCCTATTATGAGGAAATTGTAACCAGGAGAAGGCTTTTGTTGGCGTCTAAGGAGAGTTGTGCAGCTTCTTCGACATTGACACAACAGGTTTAATCTGAAAGATTACAAGACTTCGTATGTAAACACAGAGGCATTACCGTTGGATGTGAGTCGGTTGCCTGGACACGCGATCATTCCTGCTTTTCATCGTGCGACCATTCCTCTTCATCACCGAACGTTCCGCATCGCATAACGTGCATGCGTGTAGTGCGTGAATCAAGCGCGACCTTCCGTAAGGTCACGTGATGCGTGCCGCCATGATGGATGTTGCCTAGTAACCACAGCATCGGGACGGCGAAGCACACAAAGAAAAACGCTACGCTAGCGAGTAGGGAACATTAAAAGTGAGCCTCAGTGAATTAATCACTTTGACAGCACGGCGCATTGCACAAGAAACAAGCGCTACACTAGTGAATTTCTGATCAAGCAGTGAACAATAAAGGTGAGCTTTTCTGAACTCCTCATTTGTAGTCACCTTTGGGAACTATAACACAATTTAAATTGCTACTAGTCGAATTATTTAAATAATTAAAGTTTCGTCATTTTGTGTACCAGCAACATGGCCAACCAAACCATTACACCTCCTCCTACCTTTCTGCAAGAGCCCGGTGCACCTTGTATGGTGTGGGAGGATTGGAAAGAGTCCTTCATTACCTATTTAGAGGCCATAGGTGCTGAAATTTATGTAGCTAGCAGGAAGTTAGCTATTTTAAAACATCACCTTGGGGTCGAAGGGAGGAACGTTCTCAAAACACTTCCTAAACCTTTGTCTATTACAAGGGGAAATGCAAACTCCGACGATGAGGAAGATGAAGACGTTTATGAAGTAGCAATAGCTATGTTAGAGGAAAATTTTGGGAAGAAATTGAGCATTGTAGTAAAAAGACATAAGTTATTTCGCGTAAACAGGCACAGGGAGAAAAAATTGAGCAATATGTAGCTGCTCTGAGGAAATTAGCCATTTCTTGTAGATTTAAAGATTTACGGGACGAGATTATAAGGGATCAACTAATCAATGTTACCTGCAACAAAAAAGTTCAAGAGAAACTGTTGGACTTAACGGATCCTACCTTGGACAAGGCTATCGAGATCGCTAAACGCATTGAAAACACATCAAGATATGTCAAAGAATTGACAAATCCCAATGCCACACAATGTGAAAATAATGACGTAAAAGTTTGTGATGTAGTAGCAGAAAAGAAGAGTAACAAAAGTATAGACAACAAAAAGAAACAACCTTTTTACGCAAGCAAAGTATGTTATAGGTGTGGAAGCAATAGACATTCCGCTGATGCTGTTCACTGCCCAGCTGCAAAGACTAGATGCTACAAATGTAGAAAGATAGGCCATTTTTCTAGAGTGTGTAAGGCATCTAATGTTGTTCAACCTACAAAAGTGAATGCAATTAGAGATATTTCTGTAGAAAGTTCTGAAGAGAGTGAAGTAGAAATATATGTCATAGATGATGTTAATGACGTTGGTGCGAAAGGGAGTGACAGTTACATTCCGCCAAAGTGTAATCTCTCTATAGACAATACAATGATTCCAATATGGGCGGATTCATGTTCCCCTTTTACTTTGATTGACAAGCAAATTTGGGAAAAATTAGGTTCTAAAACAATTGCACCTACAGATGTTAACCCAGTAGGATATTGTGGTCAGAGATTACCGGTGTTAGGATATTTTTCTGCAAAAATTAAATTTCAAGATAGGGAAACGGAAGCTAAGATATATGTTGTGGAGAAAGGAAAATCGTTATTAGGATGGAGGGAGCAGAAAAAATTAGACATTATTTTGAATCCTAACCATCCAGCCCAAGTTTTGTTAACTGAATCTGCGGATTCTGAAGTGTGGAGATCCACATTTCCAAATTTATTCAAAAAAGAATTAGGATGTTTGAAGAGATTCAAACATCGCATCATAGTGAAAGAGGGGACTATCCCTAAGGTACATAAAGTAAGAAATGTTCCTTTGGCTCTTAGAGGTCCTCTTAAAGATGAATTGAACAGGCTATGCGTGGAAGGGGTTATTGAACCTATTGAAGCCTCGGATTGGTTAAGTCCCATTGTTATTGCACGCAACCCCAATGGCAGTATCCGCATGTGTGTGGACTTAAGAGATCTAAATCAGTGCATATGGATTGATCGTCACCCTTTACAGCACATAAATGAAATGCTATCATCAATAGAAGGTGGTAATATATTCTCCACATTAGATTAGTCAAGTGCCTACCACCAAATAATGCTTCATTCGGAATCAAAACATTTAACATCATTCATCACTCCTGAAGGAGCATTTCAATTTGTGCGCATGCCGTTTGGGTTAGCTTCGGCATCGGCAGTGTTTCAGAGAGTCATGCAAAATATACTAGGTGACGATCCCAATGTATTGGTATTTCAAGATGACATTTTGGTTTGGGCTGCTAACAATCATGAACACAATAAGGTCTTAGAGACGGTGTTAGGCAAATTAGAACAAGCGGACTAACTATAGGTTTACAGAAGTGCAAATTTCGTAAAACTGAAGTAGAATATCTGGGTCACACGTTGTCACCAGAGGGAGTCAAACCAAAATTTAAACTAGTGGAAGACCTAGAAAATGCCCCTATTCCGTGTAACAAAGATCAATTACGATCATTTATAGGCTTAGCAGAGTACTACTCAAGATTTATTCACAATTTTTCTACATGTGTCTCTCCTTTGCGTGAACTTATGAAGAAAAGAATAAATTTTGAGTGGTCTGAAAGGTGTCAGCAAGCTTTTGAGGATATCAAGAAAGCAGTTGCAAATGCTATTGCTTTAAAACCTTTCAACTCTAAAGACAGAAGCATAATAGTGACAGATGCTAGTGGCTACGCAATTGGTGCAGTTTTGATGCAAGTGCACGATAGCAAGGAACGAGTGATAGCCTTTGCCTCACGCACATTGAAAGGAGCTGAAAGCACTTATTCAGCAATTGAAAAAGAAGCGTTAGCGTGTTGGTGGGGGGTACAACACTTTCGGAACTTTATTTGGGGAACAAGTTTCGAATTGCATACAGATCATAAACCACTAATAGATTTGTTTTCCACTTCGGGTGCAGGTAAAGCTTCTCCCCGTATAGCAAAGTGGATTTATCGTTTACAAGAATATGACTTTTGTGTGAAGTATGTTCCTGGTGTGAGGAACATCAATGCTGACTGTTTATCACGCCTCCCAGTGAACAAACCTGACAATGATGGATTGGATCATGAGATGAATGATTGGGTAGTTGCGAAGCTGTCTGATGTGTGTCACGCTATTAGCGAAGAGGAATGGAAAGGAGCTATGCTTACAGATAGTGTCATGAAGACAATGATAGAATGTCTACCAAGTGTTGATGGCTGGAAACTTCAAGAAAATTTGTTACAGTACAAAGAAGTTTGGGGTGAATTAGCCGTTGTAGATGGCATACTGAGGAGGAGTGACAAGTTGGTAGTGCCCAGTTCTCTCAGACCAAAGTTAATTGATTTATTGCATGAAGGACATGGGGGAATGACTGCAATGAAAAGGAAGGCAAGGAATGACTTTTGGTGGCCAGGAATGGACAGACAAATTGAGAGATTCGTGAGAGATTGTGTAGCGTGTTCCCGAAGTGATAAAACTCATACGGTGCAAGAAAGTCCAATCCATCACTCTAAGTGGCCAGAACGTGCGTGGGAGAAGTTAGCTATGGATATTTGTGGTCCAATTGACATATTGGGTATGGGCAACAGATACGCGATTGTAATGATGGATTATTTTTCCAAGTGGCCTGAAGTAACATTTGTCAGGGAAGTTAAGACCTCCAACATTATTGAATTTTGTGAAGAAATTTTCAGAAGAGAGGGTTGTCGTGCGGAAATTCTCACAGATAATGGTTCACAATTTACATCTGGCGAATTCTCTGTTTCTAAAAAGGTGGGGTATAAGACACTCTAAGACTCCTGTCTATCACCCCAGGGGAAATGGGTTAATTGAACGCTTTAATCGTGTGATTGGTGAGTGTATTCAGATGTCATTCCAAAATAACGGATGTTGGAAGGATGATATAAAAAACATGTTATGGAATTACAGGATAACACCACATTCTGTAACGGGTGAAACCCCTTTTTGTTTGTTGAAGGGCAGGACACCATGCTCCATCGCCGTTCCTGCGTGGATGGGTAGAGGAGGCAAGAGGGCAATGAATGAGCGAGATCTAAGAACAAAGGTTGAGAAATATCAAAAATCCTATGTACAAAAACATAATGACGTTCTGCTCAAGAAACCTAGATTATTTAGTACAGGAACGTTCGTTAGAGTAAAATTGGATTCTTTTCATGGAAAAGGGAATTCTAAATTATCTGAGCCAAAAAAGGTCTTGGTTGAAAATGTTTTTTTTTTAACTATCAGATGGCAAGTGGTGGAATGTCAATAGAGTAACTAAGTGTAATGAGACGGAGGTTACTGAATGGTTGAAAGGAAAGGCAGGGGAAGATAGTGAAGGTTCTGCTACTGACAGTGCAATTGCAGCTAACCCCAGGGGTGGTGAAAAGATAAAATACTCCAAGGACAATGAGGGTGATATAAAAAGTTCAAGACACAGTACAAGAAGGATAATTCCTCCAGTGAAATTACGTGATTATATTTGTTCTTGAAGCATAATTTATGTGGTTATAAATTTGTTATGGAAAGGGGATATGTTGTGATCTGATGTATTTTCTAATTGGTGATGTCACTAATGGTTGCCTAGCAGCTGTAACTTGGCTACAGAGGTTCTACTACGTGAGGCCAGTCTGTGGAGTCACGGAGACAGGACAGCTGTAGAACAGGAGGCAGCTGTTGGGGTTTGCTGATATTCTACTTAATTAAACCTCTTTCCATCATCCATTTGGTCCCAATTCTTCTTCAAAACTTACATATTTTGATTTTAATTTGAGCAAGATAGTAAAATAGGTAATAGCAGAACCCAACTGACGGCGTCAACAGAAACCTTCCCTACCCCGATCCCTCTGCCCCCCCCCCCCCCCCCCCCCCATATACATTTGTCGGCTCATGGGTAGCTGTCTCACTCGTGAGTACAAAGATTGGGTCGATTGTGGTATATATAGAGTCACGTTACATGAATAATTGCAAGACTCTAAGCTCAGGTGGAGTAAAATGTTGGTGGTCCAGTCCAGATAAGTACTCTATCCGCGGGGACTATGGGTACACATTTCTTTTCCATTAGGTTCAGATCATGTGTCAGTTTGTCAAGTGCTAAAAGTCACCATACCTTTCCAAGCCATTGCGTCATGCTCAGTATGGTAGCCTTTTTCCAGTTGATACTTATTAGGTATCTAGCTGATCCCAGTAAGTGTCATAGCAGCCTTATGTAACTACATATACTCAGCTTGAAATGTTCTCCTTGGAGGTTCAACAACAGCATCCCCGGAATCAGCAGACACATCTTTCCCAAGAAATGCCTTAATATGGCTCAGAATTTCTTTCCAGAATGGTGCTATGTCTGTACGCTCCCACCAAATGTGCATTAAAGTAACCCCTCTTCTAGTTTGAACCACCATCAAACATCTGTTACATTAGGATAAAATTGACGCAGACGTTAAATACTATTGGTAGTGCCGCTTTTACGCTGCCTCCAGGTGGGAGACACTTCTATAAGCCCTGTAAGTAGTTGTCCAGACGCCGCACAACTCCTCTTTTAGGAATGTCTCTATTGAGATCTCGGGCCCATCACTACTGGAATTCCCAGACATTTTCATAAGAGGCTTCCTGCAGTGATTTGTATAATCCCCAAATCAATCCTCTGGTGCCTACATGATTTCTCACACATTTTTTCACAGGAGTCAAATCTCTAGTGGCCGCTTGCTTATTTAAAGGGTGCATTACCTGATGTCAAATGACTGTAGCTTACTCCTTTCAGTGATGTTGTGGACTTTCCGACGCTGGGCAAAATGTTTGATCTCGCACACAAAAGGTGATGGGAAAATGCTTACAGTAAGTAAGTCTAACCACTGGCAGTCACTCAGGGTAGAATTCCAACCCATCGTTCTTTTGCCCACCGTGTCACCTCAGATTAGACCCAGCCATATGCAAATCAGTCTCCACCCTGCTCCAGTAGGAACAGTTCAGCCTGACCTTCCAAGCCAGGTCCTCTATGAACTGCTCCAGAGACCGATCTCAGGGCCATCAAGCCTCAGACTCCTTTGTGGGATCCGCAGTCTCCGAAGGGGAGGACAGAGGCTGTACATACTGCCCCCTCCCCCACACTTGACCCGCTTGACTCGTCTGTCGCTCTTTGTTTTAGGCCCTCGTCCAACTTCTTGGATCTCTCCCTCGGGTGTAGTTTATCACCAGCGCCGGGGCCTGAGGGAACTAGGCGACTTCCTGTTCCCCTCTAATTCTAGGACGGTTGGGTTTCTGGCCACAGAAAGGTCTCAGTGGCAGTGGGAATTGTGACACCCAGGACCACGGAGCTCTGCGTCCGTCTACTCCGCCATCTTGGCTGCTTCCCACATTTAATACTTTCTGACAGATGTCCACTTCACTAAACTCTAAATAAGGCAGTGGTCGAAGTGGGCAGGATCTGAGGGGCACGACATGCCCACACTTTTTTAATTTTAGAAAAACAGTTCCCTTACTTTTTATGAAAATACAACCGTCCAGGGACAGTTAATTCCAAAAGCTGAAATGCTTCTGCTGAAGCTCAAGGCAGGGAGCCTCCTGTGCTGTGAAAACTGGGGGGTCGGGTGGGGGCAGACAGCTAAACCAGCCTTATTGCCAGAGCTCCTGCTGGCCTGAAAGAAATGTAAATGTGCGCAACTAGCCAATCTGCAAATGGAAGGGGAGCTTGAAAGCCAGTATTGACTTTATTGATGGAATCACTTGAAGCGTCCTGATGGCACAGTATTGCAAGCATTTTGAGTAGTGTTTCAGTGGAGTTACCAGCTGAGCTATGAAGCTGTGCTCTTAAAGGACAGTTATACAAAATAATTGCACTACGCACAGTTTGAGTATTACTAAAATCTATATTTTGAGAATGTTTTTTTTCTCTTGCACATTTTTGCGCATTATGTAGCAGCCTGTCGTCTTCTGTGAGTGATGCAAGTGTAAAATAATGACTTACATATTTACAGTGCTTTATGTCACAATCTGTGACTTCGTTACACTAAAGATACACAAGTCATTATTTTCCACTGCACCAACTAGGTTAAATTCTGTGGCCCTCTGGTTACAGACACAGACCTCTGCAGTGCATAAACTAATAGAGGTTTCATAATGTACAATAGTTCATTACCCGCTGATTAATTTAACTTGCATTTATTTTTTCATTTTAGCTGTGTATTTTTATATTTAGTTGCCTGAAGGTCAAAGACCCAAAAAAGTTAGAGTATTTTGTTTTTTTTAGCCATGCCTTTGACCATGCCCCCACGCTCACACAACCCTCCCCATTTGCACGCAGCATCACAGTTCCCATTCTTTTTTTATTTCACTTCAACCACTGAAATATGGCCCAAAAATAGGGCCCATGTCTGAAATGATATATTTTACTCCTTATAATTTTGTTGGGAATGGTTTGTTTTACCGATGTTGAATTTATTAAATATGTACTCGGATACACTTTAAGGAACGTTTCTTGCTGGTAGCTTTGGTCTGGTGACTTGTTATCAAATTTGGTCTTGGGTTCTAATCTTGCTTTTTATGTATATAGTCCAAGTGTTTGTGGTCTCCGGTGTGTCTCCATATGTCTCTCCTTATGAATTAGTGCCTCTGTGTCGGTGATCTTTTATAAGTTTTAGTACCTGTGTCAGTGCCTCTGTGTCCGTGTAGCCCTATTTCCCAACTGTGAGTGCCACAACGTCAATTTTCTGATTTTAGTGGAAGTCTGTCTTCCAGTCTCTCCAGATAAGTGTCCAAATGTCAACACCACAAACCAGTGTTGGTGCCCCCATGCCTACATGTGTCCCTTTGACCGCCTAGGTGTCCAGCGTCAGTTTTCCATTGGTAATATGTCCATCAGTGTCTGTGTAATTTTCAGGGCTGGACTGGGACCGCAAACCAGCCCTGGCAATTATGTCGGACCAGCCCCGGAGGGGGAGAGGCAGGGGGGTCTGGTGGAAAACACTACTGCTGCGCTTTTGTTACAGGGGGACGATTTTGCAGCACTGCTGCAAAACCGGCCCGCAGTAACAACAAGCATTTGCAATGCAATAGGTCTCGCATTTTTTAAAGTTAGAGCTGATGGCTTTGAAATTAACTATGTTTTTTACTTTTGCTGAGTATAAAGTGTATTTTAAGAATCTGGGGTAAAATGGAGGAGAATGAGAGAGGCACTGGAGATGAATGGGAGAGAAAGAAGCTGAAGGCAGGTGAAGTAAAACCAAACAAAGGTATAATGGAGACACGAAGTGGAGCGAAACATTGGTGGGAACAATAAAATTAATAGAGACACAGGATAGAAGAAAATAGACTTTCAATACCGCACTGGCTAAATAAAAGTGTTTATTTCAGCACCATGGTATTAACGGAAATATTTGTAGCTCTGCTATATTGTAAGCTTGTTTACTGTAACACTTACAAATGCGACCAGCTGAAAGGTGTCACGGCTGCAAGGAGGGATCTATCACTTTAATAAATTGAATAAAGCCAACAGATTAACTCGACGTGTTGTTGTTACTGATCGTATAACTCCCACATAATATAAAGCAACACACAAAAAAGAAGCATTCTTTCCTTCCCTGCAGTATCTGACTTAGTGGATAGGGTATCCCAAGGCAGACAGAACAGAATTCTGAAACCGAAAGTACACTTAACTGTACAAAACAGAGAGCAAAATTAAAACATTTGGCAACCATTTTACATCACTTAAGTATTTTTTAAGAAGTATATGCCTTAATATTGACTGCAATCACGCAAACGTCCGTATTCTGTAATCTAAAAAAAGCAATGTTGCATAGAAGAACTACACATAAAGGTACTAGGTGATCGTATGTGTAATGATAAACGTCTGCCTTCTGGCTGCAAATACCAGTGGCTTCCTGTGGGAACATGGATCAGCCGCTCCGGAGACCCTAAGGGAAAAGACGCCAAAAGCTACACTTTGTCATTCGCAGGCTCGGTAGTAGATAGAGCAGAAACGCAGCATTCACATTAATGTCGAAAACAATGTTTCTCTTTTTCTTTCACACGTTTACAGAAACGGACGTGTCCGAAAGGCGAACTATTTTATGGATAAACTAATCCGTTGAAGGGAGTTACCGTCTTTCAGATCACGGTCCTTCTCACCGCACTTTTAGATTAAAACACTTCTCTACACCCAAAATGGCGGGCAGACTGCAGGTTAAAAAGCAGAATACGCGGTCTAGTGTTCAAGGAAGCTCCGCACATGACTGTCTCGAGGGCAGGTAGGCGTATCACGTGAGGCGGTTCTGGGGTCTGGACATGCAACATCCCACCAGCTTGAGCTGTGCCCCGGAGAGTCCGCGTGGCAATAGTAGGAAAGGCCGGGGATTCAAGGCCTAGGCGGCTTTAGAGGGACACTGTGCTCTTCGGTCATTATGCTCGTGTTATTTTCCTTCCTGCCACCAAAGCCTAAGGGAACGGAAGGTGGTCTGACGGGAAGACAGGCAAGGGTGGAGAAGAAGGAACAAGAGTAGCAAAGCCCAGAGGAGCCACCAGTGACGTGCAGGTGATGCGGAGGCCCGTATAGGACCGTAGGTAACAGGAACACTGTAGTAAATATACTGTTTTATTTCCATTATATCATAAACATACAGGGGGAAGAACAGAAATGGCCAGTTCCCAGTAAAAAGCTGGTATTCCTTCACACTGCAGTGGACATGATTCTGTAGACTAAAAACCGGTGTTGTAGTATTCAAACCATAACAGTTGTGCTTTTATACAAAGATTACAGCAAATGAAAAGTCATAACTCTGATCTTTGCCCACAACTGTAGGGTGCTTCATATACAAAAGACAACTGAGTGTGCAGTTCCTCAGGGGGGGAAAAGAACAAGTCTCATATTGAATGCCCTCACACACCTCGCATCTAAAATAGGTCTAGCACTGCCACAGGGAATTACATTTATTCAGGTGGTGTGCTAACCTAATTAAAATGTGTGGGCCCTGTCTGGATAAATAATGATCCATAGGGACTAATATAAGAGTGTGGTCGACATGTTTCTTGCCTACTGCCCCTAACGGGTCGCTCGGCAATTCTTCAGGACCGTTGTTTTAGAGAAAGGTGCTCAAAAGAAGTCTACTACAATGCCAGTGAAATAAAATTAGTATATCACCATCAATGAACAATGCGGTCCCAGGGTGGTAGAGGACCTGTGAGGAAGAGACCTGGAAAAAACACAGGATGACACAAAACAAGAAAATCACAACGTTGTTCTTGTTTTGTGTCATTAAAACAACGGTCCTGAAGAATTGCCGAGCGACCCGTTAGGGGCAGTAGGCAAGAAACATGTTGACCACACTCTTATATTAGTCCCTGTGGATCATTATTTATCCAGACAGGGCCCACACATTTTAATTAGGTTAGCACACCACCTGAATACATTTAATTCCCTGTGGCAGTGCTAGACCTATTTTAGATCACTAGCACACTCACTCACTACACCGTTCACTCACCCCCACGCACCAAACGGCTGTCTCTTAAAAGATCTCCGGCAAAGAGCCCCTTCGCGGGAGCCCGTCGGGCATTGCAGCGCCGGCCCGACGAGGAGCACAGCCCAATGATGAAGCATGACACCTTGCGAGGTGTGTGATGGCATTCAATAAGAGACTTGTTCTTCCCCCCCCCCTGAGAAACTGCACACTCAGTTGTCTTTCGCAATTCTTGGAGCATTGTGCAGGACCTCGCTAAAAAGCTCTAGGTTCCCCTTTTGTTACAAACATGCTTCATATACAAACCAGCAAGGTATGAGCTGATTGCGTGTTATAGAGAACACAAGATGTCGGCATAGTTTCACTTTTTAAAAGCTATTGCAATATAGCATATTGTGCTGAACCGGGACTGCAAAGCCTAGAGTAAATCTGTTGTTAAATGCTTAGTATTTGTATAGTGCAGCCCTTGAGACATGAATGATGAAGTTATCTTGTACCCCAAATGGAACGATGAATGTTGCAAAGAATTTCAATCAAAGACCTAAATGACTCTAATTCGCTTAATTTTAGCACGGTGGTTTCATCTCTAATGACAAAACACATTGATGAATTGTAGAGACGTCTGAATAAAATAAGAGATTTAATAAGTCTCCTTTATTATTTTTTATTTCAGTGTTCATATTGCTAAGTATATGAGACTGTCTTACCACGGGGGCTTTAAGTGTATGCCTAATAATTTAAATTTGAAGGCGTTATTGTCTAGTATTGAAGGAAAAGAGAACGAGTGGTGCACGCGCGTGAGCCATGTGGTTTCAATTATCGCGCCCGTGTCTGGGCATGATAATTGAAACGGCATGGCAGCGGTGCGCGTAATAGACACTAATAGGCCATGGGCGGAGCAACGCGACCGCCTTTGGCCTATTGCGTGCCGTCTTAGTGAAAAACACGCACGCAAAGCCCAATCGCAGGGGCCAAAAGGAAAAGCACACACACAAGCATTATGCATGTGCCAAATGCCTTAGCGAAATTTATTTTCTTATTATTTAATTATGCGTTTTTATATAGCACAAACTTTACCTAAAGGTGTCAGAGCTCTTTACAATAGAACCAGTTACATTACATAAGGACTTCAGAATACATGAATTACATAAAAGATGCAAAACAGATAAACTAAACTCAAAAAGAATGTTAGAAAGTACATATGTCTACTACAGATACTTGTGGTTAGAGTTACATATATACAAGTTGCAAATTCACTCAAGATAACATTTTAAGAAAAGTTGAAGCTATTTGGGTTGGACAAATATATATTACATATTTACAGAGCATGAGCTTCTCAACATTGCTGGGGTTCTTGCGGTGCTCGTTCAGCCAGGCCTTCAGGGTGCTGTTGCATTCACAAGCGGTGATCTTGGGCCTGGAGGGATCCCCGAGGTGTTGATGGCCGTATAGAAGGCCGGGAGGTGGTGGGCAAAGGCGGCATGCAGAAGTCTGCAGGTAGATCTCGCACTGCTCGGGGGAATCAAGCGTGGTTGCAGATATCTTACTCCGAGTTGCACCAGGCATCTGGGATTCATGGTAGACCACCCTCTTCATCGAGGGTCGGTTAAGCGAAGTTTGATGGAGCTCGTAGGGAGAGAGGACTCTATAGAGAAGAGAAGAGGCCCTCGTCTGCAACGTGAACTCAGGTGGCCATTGTGATTCCCTCGAAGGCGCATGCACATGGCAGTGGAGTCAAACTTGCGGGAGCAAGTCCAGACCGGGGAGGCGAGTTGCAGGGCAGCTGTAATGCAAGGGGTCAGCAGGCTCACCGCAGGAAGCGCTGTCAACCCCTCACCTTCACGGTAGTCTCTACATTCCGTTCACCGCTCACCTGGGACTAGTGCTGCGGGGCTGAGAAAAGAAGTCTGCAGGGTATCCGAGAGCAAAGGTCTTTCGGGCTCTATACAGGGAAGGCTGCCGCCTCCTTCTTGCCAGCCACAGCGGTCCTTCCGCCAGCATTCGATGCTGCAGGTGATCCACCCAAGTTGCCATTTGATCTTATGACAGCCCAGGCAAGAAACATGTTGACCTCTAGACTTGAGCTACTCCTGAACATTACATCAGCAGTGCTCAGCTATCGTTTTTAATTGAGATTAGTGGACTCGCTGATTAAAATTTAGCACCACTACATCCCATTTTATCATTCTTACCCCCACCTTGCACCCACAGTTTCCACACTCATCTACACCACAAGGCCCTATACCCGCACCACACCTTACGACATTGAGAATAAAAGATCTCTGACAAAGAGCCCCTCGTAGGGAGCCCGTCGGGTATTTCAGCGCCGACCTGACGATGAGCATGCACTATGATGAAGCATGACACCCAGCCGGGTGTGTGAGGGCCCTAGTTCCTAAAGTGGGAGACCTCCTCCCCCTTTCGGACATCAACTTACACTGACCAGTCCTTTCATTTTCTGTTCAACCGTCTCTAGGAACTGCATACCTTTTGTTGTAATTCATGCAAACATTATCATAAAAATTAGCTCTGCCTAGCAAATAGCACTCACGTTCACGCACTTTAGGTCTACTGGCACGTATTTTAATAAATGTTATTGCAATCGGTGGAAAGGCAGAAGTAGAAGAGGGGACCCCTGCACCCCATTTCTTACAGTGATGCAACAGTCAGTTTAGAGTGAGGCAGGTGCTGAAGCTACAGTTCCTCTCCGGAGAGCTGTCCTTATCTAGGTGTGTCTGTGTGATGTGCATTCTTTTACTGGGCATCCTCAGGTATTCAGAGAACTAGATGAAGTACTGCCTTTTTAAGATTTGTCCACTTGACCAGGAAAAGTACAAGTTAGATTGGTCAGTGTTTCCAGTCTTTGTTCTAAAACCAGCATTGAAATGTGGTAATGTGTTTTTGTTTTTATTCAGGACAATAGTGGCTTTTATAAAAGACCCACGTGTACTTTAGATATTCCATCCAGCAGAGAGATTGCTTTATACATACCAGTTCAGTTGTGATGTCAGGATTTTTTATATGGGCAGTTTGCTGCAGTAAAGAAGGTTTGCACTGTGGGGTGGGGTGAGCATACTTGCTATTTTGACCTTTTTTTAAATGCGGTCCAGTTTTCATAGACATGGGCAGTGGGGTGCACGGAGATCAAGTGATTTGCTGAGGATCACATCCGCGCCTGTGGTGAAACTGCTCTGCACAAGAAGTGGAACTGCAGGGCCGGCTTTAGTGCTGGTGGCGCCCTGTGCGACAAAGTTTGTTGGCGCCCCCCCCATGACCACCTCCACCACAGATTCTCACACTAGCACCCTTTAACAGTGACCAAGTCTCCATAACCACACTCTCTCAGATGCATTGAATTAGTTATATAGCGCCACTCATACCAGTGTAGGGTGTCCGAGCACTTTGCATCACACACACATTACACAGAGACAGTCAATCATACGTGTGTAAATCAGTGTATAGGAAATGTTACATAAGCCAAAGGACTAAAAGTGTAGGAGTCACATGTCATCCATACTGGTAGGCAGTATAGTTTAAGAGTGCTTGGTGTGGAGAAGCACAAACTCAGAGCAGAAAAAGAAACAGCATAGTTGGGAGTTTTCTTTAATAATACAAATCGATTTCTAGCCAAATTAACCCTTTTTGCAACAATAATCAATGTTCTAATAATGTATACTTTGCAGTGTGCATGCTTTTCTAGGATGAAAGTTAATAGTTCACTATTCTATATTAGGACTTTGTTATAAATTGCAAGTAACAAAAGGATGTCTCTTTTGAAAGCAGTAACCTGCTGATATGTTTACATCATACGCACTCTGTAACCTCTTCTATGCCCATGACGAGAAAGTCTCGTCATGGAGCACGGTTGTGCTGTGCCCATGACGAGACTATCTCGTCATGGACCCCGCCCGCTAATGTAACGCCCGGCACAGGAGGGGGAAAGGGCGGGGCACTGAAGGGGGTAATCTACTTGGTACACGTTCTTTGCTGCAGGCATATTAACCCTCTGCACTAACTTCACCTAAGTCAAAACCTCAACTATACAAAATGCTGATCTCACTCCAGGAGGATAATTATTCTTGACATTTTTGTGAGGCCTGGTAATTGCCGGCGGAAAGAAACGCTGCAGCAGGTGATTCAAAAGCATAATAAACTTTCAAACAGGGCGCCCCCAGGAAGCCCACACCCGGTGCGGTGGCACCGGCCGCACTGCCCTAAAGCCGGCCCTGAGTGGAAGTAGATTACGGCATCCTAACAAAAATGTTTGGGCACCAGCACTTATGTGTTTTTCATTTTGTTTTATGAATTAGGGAATGGTTCCTCGCTAAAGGGAACGGAGCACCTATGTTAAAGTTATGTTTTTTTGTAATATATCATTTCTTTGTCTGCTTACACAGCTTAAAAACTCTTTTTTAGGCAGCCTACATCTTTCATAAAACTAGCAAAGAGAAAGCTGTTTTGATCAAAGATGTAGCGAACCTGAAGGGCATTTTCCCCAACTTGTAATTCTGCAAATTAATTTTATGTTCCAATGTCATTGTTACGTAGCCAATTCCGCTGCAATGAGTGAAATTAATTTTCATTGCCCACAATGTTATATATATAGCCTGTTGCTCTTCGCGTTGTCAGAGCCGTACTGTCAGATGAGCCCTTAAAGAAGGGGAGCTAGCTGGGGGTCGCTGTTGCAAGCTCTGCCCTGAAGCATAAGCTTGTCAAAGCTGCTTCCCACGAGCTCTGAAATGGAATATATTACCATGTATTTGGAGAGCCTCTTGTTATGCAGCTTAGTCAAGTAATCAATTTCTTTGCCCAGATAGCTTCGAAATAAAACATGTTAAATGACAGAACCCAAGCTCAGCACAGATTACATGCAGTTTTTTTTTCTTTTTAGTTTTTACAGAACGGTTTCTTTTAATTGTCTTTTGCCATGTTTTTTTTGTTTCTGTTGATTAGATTGTCACAACGTACACACCAATCAATATATTTTCTTAACAATCTGCCTACATTTACATGTTCCATTAATATACGAAACATATACAGAAAAAAACATTTTTCCAATTTCAGTTGTCAACTTTAGGACAAGTACAGCTGGCGATATACGCTGTGTTCTTCTGTGAGTTATATTAAACACCAAGCACTAACTGTAATACTCTCAAAACGTTTTCAGATGTCTTCAAAGATATATATTCCTTTTCTTGTGCTGTTCGAAATTCTTTCCAAAGTTTATCCTTTGGATAGCTCATTCCCTCAACCTTCCTGTTTACATAATTATTGCATTTATATTTTCTCAGAATTTGTTTCTTTGCTGCAAACTTTGTAATTCTTACAGAATTCCTGCCATTTTTGATAATTGTTGCTCACGGGGAGACTAAGGCAAACATTGAGACTCTAATTTGATTTCTTGTGTTGAATTTAATTTCATATCTAATGCACAGTTGGCGTGTGCTTTTCATAAAGCATCTTCCTGTTGTCCTTAAATTCGTGTACTGGTGGGATTATTCATGAGTAAGAGCTGCCCCTTCATCCGCCTGAGACATCTGCATTATTGCTGCTATGGGCTAATGGACATGGTCCTCCAGGTGGGGTTCTTTTTTAACGACTAGGATGTCTAGGAGGCTGAGATGCACACAAGTTCTCTGCCACACTCACCCTTTTAGGAAAATAAATGTAATCTAGTGAAATAAAAAAGCTAAAGTTTCAGACTTCGGGTGTTGGAATGAACATGCAGAGGCATAAGTCAATAAACTATTCCATAGTTCTCCTAGTTTCAAGATCAGTAAGTGTGGGACTCTTATTCCTCATCTGTTTTTTAGGTCTCGCCTGACGACGCAGCGTGAAAGCGCTGGCGCCAGCGAGATCTATTGTTACTGACTTGCTTCGGAAGGGAGACAGGAGATGTGCACGAGCAGGACGGACTGGAATTGTGAACGCGCTCGTGAACACGCGCCACCATAAACTGAGAGTCGTTAGTTAACTTTCAGTTTAGAAGATCTGCAGGTGTACAGCTGGCGCCTGGCGCTGCGTTAATGAGCCCCCTGCTTTGTTGTGCAACAATTAAGGCCTCTGCTTTGTAGTGCAACAACTCCCAGGAGAGGAAATAGGTGGCCGTCTCACTGGCGCCATGTGGGCTTAATTAACAAAGACACGAGAAATGCAGGCTCACTTTAACGGTGCGCTGTTGTAATACGCCTCCTCTGTTTTTTCTCTGCTGCGTACTGTTTCCCTGTTTCACAAATTAATAAATTAGAGAAATGCATACAAGAGCTTATGCACATGTTGTGCTTTTTTAAAAATTTAGCTATGATTGCTGCGTACTGTTTCCTTGTTCAACAAATTAATAAATTAGACAAATGCATACAAGAGCTTATGCACACGTTGTGCTTTTGCTTATAAACATACAGAGACGTTTTAGTCTTCACGTCCTCAGCCTGCCCAGCCCGCTGCACACTTACCGCTGTGTCCCATGTGAGCAGCCAAGTCCTCCGGCAGTGCAACAAGTTAGCCGACGATGCCCTGGAGCAGCGCTTCCGCCGCGTCTTCGTTTGGCGTGCCTGCCCGGACAGGGCATGTGTACGCGCCTGGGCTCGTTGCCATCTCCTCTTTGCGGTGCCTGTACGCGCCCGGACAGGGCATGTGCACGCGCCTGTGCTGCGGATCCTGCGCCCCACGGGCCTCTGGGACGGCCTTTAATTACACAGGAGGGTGGTGATGTGCGCATGCTGATGGCGTGTGCTGGTCGCCACCGTGTGTCATTAAGGTAATGTGTGCTCCCAATCCCTGCACCCCCCCCTACCGTGGGGGCTGATGGTCGCTTGAGAAGCACTGAACTATCACTAGCCTCGCCTCTTGCATTCTGGTACCATCCCATGCAAGTGTTTTGTATTTTTAAGTCTGGCTGACAGCGCGGTTATCAGCTACCTATTGTTAGCGATTCTTTAAAATGCGCACAGAGTGGGTGTTGTCTCCTTACAGAGAAGTTTAATTCTCACCTCGTGGAGTTGGCAGATTGCTGTTTCGAAGCCCCTTCGTGGAAGTACTTCCATCGGATGCATGAGGGTTGCTTTTGCATCTGAAAACTGCACTCCATTTTCACGCTCTTACATTTAACTCATTGTCTACTACATGCTTGCTATACCCAAAGTCCTCCTTTATTACTTCTTTTTCACTGCATTAACAATGCCAGTAATGTGAGAATCAGTAGTGTATGCAATGCACGTAACCAAACCATTTGGCTTTGCTAATGCTTTCTTTTAATCATAAGTCCCAGCCAGTTGACGTCGTCCAGAGTCTGTCCGTCCCATTTTCTCTGTGCCCCCTTCCTCTGTGCCACCTCCCCACCCTCTCATTGCCTCGCTCTGTGCCCTGCACCCCCACTCGGACACGGCTTTTCATTCAGATGGCCTCTTCGGCTCCACCGCCCTTGTGCTTCAATGTTGCAGAACAAAGAATACGTTCCCTCTGATGAATGACTAAGTTATTAAACCGTATCTACGTCCAGTGCCCCACTGTCCATCTCTGCACCCCTGTCCTCCCACCCCCGGTTTCCCGCCTAGGCCCTCCACTCTCTCAGACTTATCTTCTTCCCTCCCACGCTTGCCTCTCTCCTCCCAGACCTCTTTCCTGTGGTCGCCCCTCTTACCCCGCTGACCTCTCGTGCTTTTCGCCATCTACTGCTGCTTTCCGCTCAGACTACTGCGCTACCTACTTCTCCCTGTCTTTTTCCCACCCTTCTCCGTTACCCTCCGCTACTAGACTCCCTCCCTCCCTCCCCACTCTTCTCTCTCTCTAACTCTTATCGCACTTGCTTTTGGCCATCTGTCTTCTGAGCTTCTCGTGCGCCCCCTCCCCCTTCTAGTAGCCCACCTGTCTCTCCTTCTTAATTATCCACCCTCATCCAACGTTGCCTTTAATTCTTTTCTAGATTCAATCTCTGCCCTCTCCACCCTGCCGCCACCTCCATTGGTACCTTCCTGTTGTGTGATGTCATCTTCTCTGTCTCTCCCAGACCACTTCCTTGGCCCTTCCTTCCCTCAGTCCATCCCTGTCCTGTGTTTCCAACTTTACTTCTTCCATGCCATTCTTATCTCTTCCTTACTATCATTCTGCCCATAGCTCCTTCTTCTCATCTCCATCTCTTCTAGCCACACTTTCAATTCGACTTCACTCTCCCTTCTCCCTGAACAAGCATTTGCAATCCAAAACTTCTCGCCTCTACGCGAGTTTAAGCTATTTACAGCTATTGGCATTGTAAATAACAATGCCTTTCTATTTATTTTTTACAAACCAAATCATAAATAAAAGGCATTCTCGTTTACAATGCCAATAGCTCAAACTCAAGTAAATGTGAGACCTATTGCATTGCAAATGCTTGTCTTATTTAGGTTCTCCCTCCTTACAAACGTGGTTGTATCTCTACTTTAACAGGCTGGGCCTGAAAATTGTCTTCAAAAGATGTTTAATGAACTTCGAGGACTCCCATATGTGTGCGTCCCTCTTTCCAGCAGTTAACAACCCTCTGCTGCCATCAACAACCCCCTCAGTTCCTATTTTTCTGCTAAGCGGCTAGGTTGGGACGAGTTCTGAAAAACGTATCTTTTCTGAGTAAACTGACACATTATTTTTCATGGAAGGTTTGTTGTCAGTATTTTTTCCTTCAGTGAGGTGGGACAGCCCTGTGGAATTTTTTTCAACACACGCCTCACTATGCTGTTAGTTTTGGCTATGTTGTACATCTGAGAGTTCAAGGTGTGCATCCGATATAAAAGACAATTCTTTTTTTTAATTATATTTTTTATTGAGTTTCAGAGTAAAATTTCCAACAAACCAACCTCCCTCAAAAACACTTTTCCTCACTCCCACTACCCCCACACTGCCCTTAGTCATCACATAGCAACCATGTAAACACAGTCCTTCCAAAGGTTTACATTGGTCTCTATTCCGAGTCTGTTGGTAACACCCCATAGATCAGTTGCTGGCCGTCCAGTCCCTCAATCTTGCTACTCACCTGGGGTAAAATTCTACCCGTAGGCCGTCTACTGCAGCCTACCATCGCAGCTTCTCCAGAGTCTCAGCCCATGTCCTCTTGCTGGGCTCTCCATGCTCCCCAGATCTTTTCAAACTTATTTAGACAGGACCGGGCCTTGTATATTTGTTCTTCCGCTCTCTTGCAACACTCCATAATGCATTCCCAGTCCTCCACCCTTTCACCCCCGGTGCCCCAACACTGTTCCATTTTGGGGTTACATTTCGCCTAGCCACCATTAAGGCCAAATCACAGATTAGGTGGGTGTATTTGTCTAATGATTGCTCACCCCAAATGCCAAACATGATTAGTTTCGGTGTGAGGTCCAGTGTGGTGTCGATGACCCAGGACACCTTGCTTTCAACACCTACGCAGAAGGGCCATAGTCTAGGACACTCCCATATCATGCGAATCAGTGAGCCCTGTCCTGCCTTAAAACCAGTGGACCGCCTTGTTTACCAGCTGATCGTACCTCTCAGTGTTGAATAGTCTCAGTTTGGGGACCCCTTTCAAAACAATGATGTATGGAGTGGCCTCTGGTGGAATATGTAATATTAGATTGGTTTTTGGGGGAGGATTTGAGGGAACCATCATGATGGTACTTCCCAACAGTGGGCCTGAAACAGGGATATTCACAGCCTCTGCCATATCAGTGCTCTGAGTAGAGGCAGTAGTGTTTGTAACACAAGAATCAATCCAAGCTGTGGGTTGAAGTAGAGGCTTTGCATTAAGCGGGTATATCGACATGTGCCTCATGTGGCTGTAACTTCATTAGTTGCGATTCAATAAAGGTAAGTATATTAATGATGCAATCCATAAAGGTTGTAAACTTATACTCTGAGGATTCGAGTCTACAATGAACTGATGGTACATCCTTCAGCCCCTCTGTATCCTTGAACGGTATAGGCATGTCGTCCAGATTAGCCAAGTAAGCTTCTTTAGGAACTGCTTTTCCTTTCCCCCGCTGGGTATTTCTGATATTCTTTTTCTTTCTAGCCGGGGGAGGGGGAGACCAAACCAAGTCACAGCTTCCCCAAAGTCTGTACATGACTGTATCTATAGGCTCATGTATAAGATCAGAAAAACAATTCGACTGGCCACCGCCTTTCACTTTCACAGACACTCCGCGAGCAGGCTGTGGCGGCTAGCCTGAGAGCCATCCAATTTGTCTTTGAGTATGCCAGAAATTTTGTCAGGGCCCAACTTAATCATGGTAGAAAGGTTTTCCTCGACATAATCAATTGCTTGGTCAATCACCTCCATGGCATTCTTCAAAAAAGCGTGCTATAATATTTAAAATAGCCGGGTCCTTACTCACGAAGACAATGATTTCCTCTTAGTCATGATGCTTGGAAGTATGGAGACGTAACATTATTAAAGGGATTACTCTGCAAAAAGTGAACGCCAAACAGGGGTGGCCTAGCCGTGTCCAGCTGTGGAAGGGCCAGGCAGCTCCACCCTTGGCCTGGTCTTTGCCCGGGCATGCACCCGGGCACATCCTGCAGTGCGGTAATCAAGGGCTCCTTTAGTGTGTGCGATGGTCTCCCCGCCTCCTGGTAGTAGAGTCTCCTGAGCAATGTAGTTCACGGTGACCCCCAATGGAGCATATTAGAATCGCATCAGATCATTATATCTGCTGCCTAAGGAGCTCTTCCTCTTTGTTACCTCCCATTCCATTTACATTTCATGTTACAAACATAACCGTTTTGTTGCTTATTTCTATCATTCCTATATATTCCCAAGTTCCCCCAACCAACCGTATCGCTGTAAAGGTGTGCTTCATTCTTTGCCCATGTTCAAACTTATATTTATTAAATCAGAATCAACTTATAGAGGACGTTTTGCTTCTTTTTTCTTTTAAGCTCCCCACCCAGTGCCTCCAGTGCAACCTATCCTTACCCTCCTCCCTTCTAATGAACCTACCCCAGGGGAACCCTCTCAACTTCTCAACAATGTCCTCGCCTCAAACCGCCGTTTGAGTGAGCCATCACCCTCCCTCTTCTAATAGTTATTGACACTCTTATGTTGCAGCCCGCGGTCAGCAAAATACTGGCAAATTTTTCAAAGTATTCAAATACATGACAAGTGTAACATAACCTTGCGATCGCGCATAACATTTCAATGTGGTCATCAGGAGATACAGGCACATAGTCTCAATTCAGTAGAAGGAGATATTGGTACAATGTTATGCATACTAAAGCTCCTGAAATATCATTTCAAATTGTTGCTTCTTACATTAAATTTACTAATAAATGATCTCCCTGCACCAATAAAAAAAATAAAACAATCACTCATTTCAGCATTTCCAGTGTAACAAGACAGTACAAAATTACATTTGTCATAGAGAAACAACCTTAACTCGAATAAAGTTGACGGGTATAAGACATAGGTGAGTCGGAAGACTCTTGGGCATACCATAAGTCATCGAAGTGAGAGTCAAATATATGTCAATTAGTGGTATGCCAAAAAATAGCGACTTGGTCAAGAGATGAATGGGGTGCTTTGACTCCACTTACACAAGTTTTATGTTCATACAGCGTGGTGAGGAGACAGAACCCCTCATCTCTGTTCACGGGAAACTGGAGATAACATCTATATTCTGTTTAGAATCTAAGCCCCATCTCCTCTTCAGTCATCCTGTCTGTTGTCCAAGTCTCTTTTGGTCCTTCTGCATATTCTCTCTCAGCCCATCCTTTCAGGAGAAAAAAGGACATCCTATAGTGCCCGATGCTTCTGACAGAATGGGTCTGTCAATGGGAGTCTGTGTTTCATCAGCCTGTATCTTGTATTGGTCACATTTTATATTTCCACAGTTACTGTATAGGAATAGCATTCAGTCTACAGCAATAAGTCACAGATGTATTTGCTGCTACTGTCAAGATACGGAAACAGTAGTTTTCCTTCTGTGTGAGTGTGGCCGCCTGCCAGCTCCCAAACAGGAGCGGGAAGGGTTCATGTGTATTGCCACTTGCCAAGTTTCTTTGGCTCGCTCAGTTTATTTTGGTTCCAAAAGATATCATTTAAGGGCAGTTCCAGAAGACCTAGTCCTCTATGTCCACTTGGATACATCATCTACAACCCAATCCCCCACTTCTATCCAAATAATAGATCTGGGCAGGCCCTTGAAAATACCTAATAACCACTCTTCATTGGAGCTGCCTCCATAAGGGGAAGGGAAAATCGTTCACTGGGTCAAGTGAAACAGCTCATCCCCTCTGTGATGTACATGGCCAAAGTCTTTCTCCAATGCCTAACGTATTTGCACCAAGACATTTTGTGAGGAGCTTTTCTGAAGAGTGTCATAATAACTGAAGGCTAAATATCTGATAATTTGGCATTTTTGTTATGCTCATTACAGCATGGCTTGTTAGAATCAAGAAAGAGATGACAATCTACTCCAGCTATGCCGGGGGGCTCTGATTTGGGTTACGCCTGGAGTTGCCTTTGTGGCTAAGGGAGTGAAACTTAACCCTGAGGGATGTTATGTGATAGTCTCGGAAGCACTAGCTGCGAGAGATCTTTGTTTTGTGAATGTGTATGCCCTAACGTGGATGATGCTGAATTCTTTGGGTCGGTGATGAGTGCGGCCACAGAACATGTTGGCCTTGAGGTTCTGCTGGGTGGTGATCTGAATTGTGTGCCGGATGCTGGTCTAGACTGGCTCCCCCCTGGACTAGACACCAAGCTGGCTGTCAGAGAGATTATCCTGGGATTGGGTCTACAGTATATATGGGGAGGGGAAGTTTTCCAGCAGATTATATTCTTGCTTTGTACCTGCAGCGGGCACTCATAGTCGCATTGACTATTACTTACTGTTGGGTGCCCTGATTCAGTTTGCGGAGGATGCCTCCTATCTGGCAGACCATTCGCCCATGTTGGTCTTTTTTCGAATGAGTAGGGAGGCCTTAAGGTGCTGTTGTGAAGGATGCGAGTTGAGGTTCTGTCGGACCTGGTATTTGTTGGCGGTGTGGTGGCTGAGGTACTTGATCGCTATTTTGCTGAGAATTGGTGTAGTGTAACGGCAAGAACCATGGAATGGGATGCAATGAAAGTAGTGCTGTGTGGTGAGTACTTGAAAGTATTGTATTGTGTGAACAACAACTATCCAGGTCCTTGGACATATTGGAAAAGCAACTTAGCATCCTGAAAATCAGCATGATTGAACAGCTGCTGCGATTACCTGAATGGAAGGAGTGTAAGCGTGAGTTGCTGGAGACATGGGACAAACTAGAAAAGTTTGTCCGTTCCAGTTATAGACGGCGACTCCACATGGAAAGAGACAAGGCTAGTAGAACGCTTGCCAGCTTCCCACAAAGCCAAACCTGATGCCCTCCCATGGTGGGGATATGGGATGCCCGAGCAGATGGTGAATACTCAACAAGGCATTACGGAGGTCATTACATTGCACTTGCAAAAGGTCTTAATGGCACTGCCTGACAGCGGACCACTGGCGGGCGATAACTACCTGGCTGGCTTGCAGATAGCCTCCTTATCAAGGGAAGAAGGGGACAGTTTAGACACCCACATAACCCGTAAAGAAATAATGGCAGCAATAAGGGCACTGAAGACCGCTAAAGCCCCGGAAGGGGATGGCCTGCTTTACGAATGTTACCAATGCAGGGCAGGGTAAATGGTGTGCCGTTTGTTGGTGGTGTATAATGAAGTGTACGGGAGCGGTTTGCTTCCAGCCTCAATAAGGGAGATGCTTATTGTTATGCTGCCCAAAGCTGATAAAGATGTTACGGAGGTGACATCCTCCTACCCCTGTCGATGCTCAATGTTGATGTGAAAATCCTCAGAAAGATATTGGGATCTCGATTGCACTTGCCACAGTTAGTATTCGAAGACCAATGTACATTTATACTGTGTAGAAATACCCTCTGTCATTTAAGAAAATTGTCCTTGGTCAAACACCCCCCTGTTTTGGAGGAGGACCAGTATACGCTTGCGATATTTGATATTGAACAAGCATTCGATTAAATGTTGTGGGGATTTTTATGGGGGGTACTGCGAAAAGTAGGTGTCACGCCGAGATATTAGTCAGCATGTATGACGGATGAAAGATGCACTACATCTCCCAGACTGCCTATAGGGCAGCCTGTCCTAGTCCTTCCTCTCTGTTTTCCCTTCCCTATGTAACCGCCCCTCTCCTGGGAATCGGGGCTCGTCACCTGGAGTATCAGCTTAACGAAGATACCACAGAACGCTCTACAGACCTCCAGCCGTTCCGGAAGAATGGATTCCCTTATCGTCCGTTGGTGTACTTGATCCAGCCTGAGCCTCACCAGAAGACAGCGGTACCTGCGCGTCGATACGCGACCGGCAGGGTGGGGGGGGGGGTAGTAAACTATGGATTACGGAGGTTTACAGGTAAGTAAACATATAAATTAATAAAACGAATTTCGTTGCGTGCACTGCATCCCCAAATGCGATGCAGTGCACGCAACGAAATTTGTTTTATTAATTTATATGTTTACTTACCTGTAAACCTCCGTAATCCATAGTTTACTACCCCCCACCCTGCCCCTCCCCCTCCCCACGTCACCGCCCTGCAGGTACTTCTACTACCGACCGCGGCTGCTTTCTACCCAACTTATAAAAGAGCCGGTAGACCGAGGGTTTAGCGGACAAGGTACTCTGTCACATTTGTGACCTTGTACCCTGTCTGCCATGCTCTAACTCACATTTTGCATGGAATTCTAACCATAAACCCTTGCAATATTCCAACCCTTCATGAGTTGGCACAGTTATTAATGCTGTGGTTAGATGGATTGAGGGAGGATCATTTAAGGCTGTTTTCATGCAAGCACGGCTAGAGCACCCCTCGGCCCATTCATTCTAGTAGCAGCTCAGCAGCCTCAAGTCCACCTCTAGACAGTGCAGGCCTGCACTCAGTAAAGGCCCAGTATTTTTATTTCTGGTGTACAGAAACGTAAGTTCTATTATTCCTGATTGTAAGTCAGGTAACACAAACAGTGTCACAATTAGATACCTCTCATGATATATCCAAATTACACTTAAAATTGAAAGGAGAGGTTTATTGTAGCTTCCTCTTCCATAGCAAGGAGGCCTTTATTTTACAGAGTAGGACACTTTCTATTGAGGCCACAAAGATGGTTGTCTCATGCACCAACAACATATCACCCTAAAATGCTTTGCAGCAGATTTAGAGTGGTGTGCAGAAAGAAAAATGTGAGGGGGCGAAAAATGTTATCCAGTTGAGGACTGTTAGGCCTGACACCTGGGTGGTAGTTTGCCCAAAGTGTTTGGCTTCACCCTCCTGTTTTTCTGAACTCATTTTTTGGATTAGGACTCTGTGTACTTTACCACTGCTAACCAGTGCTAGAGGGCTACTGCTCTCTCCTTTAAACATGGTAAAATTGGCTTACACCCAATTGGCCCATTCAATTTATTTATAAGTCCCCAGAAAAGCGGTATTACAGGGACCCGGGCCTGTAAATTAAATACTACTAGTTGGCCTGCCGCATGTATTGTGCCACCGACTTGAGTAGCCTTTTAAAACATGTCTCAGACCTGCCATTGCAGCCAGTGCGTGCAATTTCAAACTGCTAATACAACTTGGCAACAAAAAAAAAAAATTGTCATGCCTAAACCTTGCTTTTTAATACATAATTCACCTCTACAGTAGGCCCTAAACAGCCTATGGGGCAGGGAGCATTTTATTTTAAAAGTTGGGCATGTACTTTTCAGTTTGAAATGTCCTAGTAGTGAAAAACTCCCCAATTTGTTTTTCACTATATTAAGACCAACCTCTCCCATGGGATAACATTGGGTTACCTGATTACATTTAACAAGATATTGCCGCCCACGCTGACTGCCAGCGCGAAGCTTTGCGAACCCAATTCTTTGCGCTATAGCGATCGCCTGTGATGACCAGCAACGTGAGATCTGCACTACGTGCTACCTATGGACAGCTTGCAGTGACTGCCTATTCGTCGATCCAGCAATGCCCGTCCACGATGCCCGACAGGATCTTCATGCTACAGCAGCGACCATATGCAAGGCGTGCCTGCTCTTCACGTTAGAGAGACGACCATCTGTGATGCGCTCCCTGCTCCATACGTTGTCCTCCACCCCAAATTAAACTCTTTGCACTGGAGTTTAAGAGGTAACTTATTCAGCAGGACTCACCTAGTCCCCATATCCAGTCCTCGCTTCATCGCGGTCAACCTGATCTTGTACCTTTCCGCTTGTCTCGCACAACACCAGAGTAGCGATTTGTGCTTTTAGGCGCTATACTTTAAAACTTTGAAATTGCATATCTCTGGTTCTACTGCTTGGATTTTTGTCGTTTTTGTGTCAAATAATTTATTAAATTCTACTCTATTTTTCTAAATTGATGTGGGATTTTACTTGTGTTGTGTTTTCACTTTATTACTATTTGTCTTCTGCATAAATGCTTTACACATTGGCTCTAAGTTAAGCCTGACTGATTTGTGCCAAGCTACCATTGTTAGGGACAGGTTAATTTAGTGACTGTTTTGGTTCTCCCTGGCAATGATTGTGCTGTTGATTGGGTAGAGCTGACACCTCCCTTAACCAACAACCCAATTTTTCACAAGGGCACAAAAGTTTTTTGAAACAGCTGTGGTTCTAGGCGTGGAGGTCCGAACCACCACTGGAAGTAGGCTGGATTGAGAGCTCAGTTAGGACAGCTGCACTACAGGCGAACATGCAAAGCTATGCCTCTCGGCTCCCCGATTTGGCGAATGTCACCCTCTTTTTAATGATATTTGTCCATTCTCAAAAGCAAAGTCTGATCATAGACCTCCGTAAGGTCACTCTCTTGCAACCCTTTGTCACCCTCACAAATATTTTCTTCTGCATGAATTCTAACGAGATTCCCCCCTTGAACATCCGCCCTCCCCTGATTTTGAGCGCTAGTAGGTTGAAAGGTATAAAGG
This sequence comes from Triturus cristatus, assembly GCF_964204655.1. Classification (NCBI taxonomy): domain Eukaryota; kingdom Metazoa; phylum Chordata; class Amphibia; order Caudata; family Salamandridae; genus Triturus; species Triturus cristatus. The sequence goes on from NC_140589.1 coordinate 889,622,678, forward strand.
GGACCTCTCCACATTTGGCCCCATCCATTTTGGGCTAAGATCAGGGCTTTAAGTAGGCGAGTCCCTCCGGTGCGGAGCACCAGCATTTCTAACAAGCATTTGCAATGCAATCGGTCTCGCCTTTGGGACCTTATAAGTATTTATCTATGCAGCCATAGACTAAATAAAATTATAACAATACAAATAGCCAATTAAACCATACTGATGAAAAAATTAATTGACTTTTTCTGCTTTAGGAAAAGATGCTCTTACCACAAAACTGTAGAGTACCAATACTATTGACTTCAGAAAGATGACCGATTGAGTCAGTTGTGACAGGATTCCAACCTGTGTTCTACCTGTTAAAAAAGCTTATAATAGGAAACCGATAGATCTTTGGGATTAAATGCTTGCTGAGAGATCTGTACATTACCCCAGTTCACAGGCCTGATTCCCGACAGGGCAGGCTCAGGCTTTCATCTTTCAGAAGCTGATGCAATTTAAAGAGTTAGTACCGTCACTCGCATTTATCCATTTAGTGCACTAAATAACACCCTTTTCAGTGCGGCAGGTAGCCCCAAAGCTCTAGACTCGGGTGCAATATATGTGGCATATTACAGTGGAACCCCCACATGCTAACCTGCACCGTACCTTTGTATTTCGAAGCTGCACCCTTTCCTGAGCAGGACAGATCTCTTGTGCATGATGGAGGACTGCTCCTTCCCTGTGGAGGCATCAACTTCGGAGTCCATGGTGAGCATAGGACACCCCTCACGTGGAAAAAATATCCTGTCCGCAGGTGAAGTAAAAGTGTATTCCCACCTCTGTTTGCTGTAAGTGTGCAGCTCGGTTGAGGCAAAAGCAGTGGGAGCGTCATATAGGTTTAATTTTCTACGTTAGAATTGGAGTAGTGTCTTCATAGGAGTACATGCTCCAAGGGATATTTCAGAGTTTGCCCTCAATATAATAACAAAGGAAGGACAACCAGCCGGCATATGAAACCCTGTGCAGCTAGAGACGGTGACATAGGGCTAGGCTCAGGGTTATAAAGACAGAGAAGGACAGTGAGTAAGTAGTCTGAATTAATCCTGTGTGACGGACGTTCTGCTGCAATTGCACAAGTGTGAGAAAGAGACCTGAACCGCAGGGAAGTGGAATAACAAGCAACAGCTTTAGACATTATTGCAGTGTCTTTGCTTTCCATTAAAAACAATAATTCGGGGCAGACAAAAAGAAAAATATTTACATTTAATGCTCAGTCAGCGCTTATCTGCAGCACACACAAAATACCAACAAGAGTGTTTACACTTTTGTACAATGACTTTACTGGATCTTTTATATCCAATGTGGAATTCCTTCTGTATTTGGCTAAGGGTCTCTCCTTTTAAAGATGGCTGTCTTCGTTGAGGATTTTTGCTGCATTAGACCCTTAATTTGACTGTTTTGAGCCTATCCGAGACACAACGCCTTCCAGGAGTGGGAAAAAAGAAGGGTCACAGCCCTCAGAGCCCGGCTCAGGCGGAAGTGGCGTCATGCTAAGCGGCATGCCAGGAGAGGTAGTATTTTGGTCTCTCTTTGCCCAAGCTAGTGCACGGTTTGTAGTCTGTCCGTGCATCCTCGTCGGCCGCTGACATGGCGGGAATGGAGCTGCTGTCCGACCAGGGCTACCGGGTGGACGTGCGGAAGCCAGGCGAGTTGCGCAAGATCCAGGCTCGCATGGGGGTCTTCGCGCAGGCTGACGGATCCGCCTACATCGAACAGGGGAACACCAAGGTGCTGGCCGTGGTGTACGGGCCGCATGAAGTGAGCCTTGTAGTTTTATTTATTGCGAACTGGACCCGCAGGTATTGGAGTACTTTACATGTGCACCGTTTTCATTACATAAGGACACATACATTTTTGTTTGGCGAGGGAAGATTAAGTGGGGTTCTGTTGTCTGTAACTTAAGCACCATCATCCACGTGTTCCTTGGCCAACATCTCCCCGACGGGGGGAATGGAAAGTGAAAGTGCATGAGGCTGCTGAGGACGGAAGGGGGACAGGAGATGTGCACGCCGCGTGGCTGTACACATCATTGCAAGCTCATCTCCACAAGCGTGTCCACAGACTACAATCGCCAAAAGCCCTACGCGTGCCCATCTCCTGTCCCACTTCCGAGGCAAGTCAGCACCATAGATCTCGCTGGCGACAGCGCTTCGCACTGCGTTCGCCAGGCGAGACCTAAAAAGCAGGTGTTGAGACGGATCCCTTTCTGGCTCTCCATTTTTCTCATCAACTTCCGGGTAAAAAAAAAAAATCTTAACTCTGCAACAGTACTACCCTTCACTGCCTTTGGGGTAACTTCGAAGAGACTTGTTAAAGTTCTTTCACAGTCTCTTCATTTAGAATTGAAGAATTGTCACATTATACTCAACTAAGTCATAGTTGTTGCTTACAACTAACAACAATTGACAAAGCCAATAGTTTTGACTTGCTGAAGATGTAATGTTACTTGTATTATATCTGGATCGCTGCAATGACAGAAACAGCAAAATACCAGTGGGCGGCACCCTGTGTGAAGCACCGATTTTGCGATTACGTTTTGTAAGCCACGCCCTTAGTCACATTAGCCATGCCTCTTTGAGAGACCCCCCCGTTTTTTCATCCCACTGAAAGCCCTGGCTAAGACATTGCTTGAAATCAGCTCATGTGCCCTCCACACACACGTCTGAAACACAGCCTGGGTCCTGGCGCGGAATAGTACACTGCTTCGTGAACTGTTTTGGGGTCAGGAGTTCATCACCCACTTGTAACGTCGGCCCTTTATTGGCTCACGGAAGCTGCGCCCTGGAAGCAACCACTTTGCGGTTGCCGTGCTCGAAATTATGGTTATAATTAACAAGCAGTGCCGTTAATTTATCCCTGCCCGATTTTTAAATAAACCGTGCTCTGATGTCAGTCGCAGTTTCCGATGCGATAAGATAAGCGAGCTCCCAGGTGGACGTGCTACGGCGGCCGCGATGGGGCCTGATAAATGTCTCGGTGACAAAGAGAGTCCGGTCAGCCGGAAAATGCGATTAAAGAAATGACATAAATAACAAGGGGCTGATGTCTGGCACTAGTTTAATGAGTCATGATGTCGCATGCCCTGAAAGTCCCGTCCCTACCTGAAAATCAAAGTGATGTGCAGAGCAGGCGGGAAGGTGCCACGCGCCCACCGCATCAGCGGAAGAAAGGCACGCGTAAATCAGCTCGTCTGAGCGGCCCAGGCCTCCCCTCGGCCCCGCCATTATCTCTCCCAGTTCATTACGGCCTCATGCCTTACGGCGAAGCTGATCATTTCAGGACTATTAGCAAGTAGGCAGCGAGTGGAAACATATCCTCTGCGGATGAAGACGGTTGTACTGTACGGCAGCTGGCTCAGCACTGTTGCAGCACAGAACATGTGTTCTAACAAGCATTGGCAAAGCCATTAGATCGGGGTCTAATGCGCTGCCGCATGTACCGTTGGCATATTAGAAGAAGAGAGGGAGCCAGCAAGGGAAGTGAGGGAGGGGTATCTTTTTTCAAGTTGTTCTTCGGACAGTTAAATGGATACACCCAAAGAGCCAATAATAGGTCTGATATGAATACCTCCCTGAGCTGAGCCAAAGATGTATTGACAAATTCTCAAGCCAATGGCTGAAGACTGCTGGTTGAAGAAAGCCAGTGGTTGAAACAGGCAGTACCAAAGCCCACTCTCCGTGCATTGTTGGCATTTGATCCATACGGCAGCTGTGTGTTCAGCATACAGACGGCCACACTAATGGCAGTATGTATGCTGTACAAATGCTAATGAAATGTATAGTATGATAATTAAAATACACCAGGTAGGATGAACCACATATTGAAATCACAAAACCTTTCAGTTTATCATCTTAATTCTTGATTTATTTTCTTCTTTGAACATGGCCTTAGAGGAGGAGTGAGTGACGAAGTGGTTTAAAGTCTCTAGAACCTCCCCCTAATTACTTGTACAATTTACTTGTGTTCCATCGTATTATACTGAAGAGCTTGTGATATGGCCAGCGCTACTGGAATTATGTGATTCTACGGCTGTTGCACTTTCTGCAATATTATGGATTTGCCGCATTTGCCACATAATTCACAATCTACTGCGTAATTTGCGGAGTTGACCAAAATAAGTTGTTTCTAGATCAGATGGATCAAAAGTTACTATAAAAGAGAGACAGTCGTTTTGTGCAATGGCAGACCCTTGGTAAAGGTTAACTGGTGGCCTTTGAGTAGCTGATTGTGGTATTCAGGCGTTAAACTGGCACTAACAAGGTGTAACATTGTCCAGACAGTATCATTATATTTTGAAATGACAAAAAAGTGAAATAATACAGTCACAGCTTATGTCACTTTATTTGCTTTTCTTGCAGAATAATTTTGTCAACACAGCTACATTATTTGGCCCTCCATTACCACATAATTCCGGCAGTCCAGGTTTGGATGGCAATAAAAAAAAACTAATAATAACAAGATTAGGGAGTGTAGAGGAAAAAGCCCTACACGGGCACTGGAAGTGGATACGTCCTCCACTCAGAATTAGTTACCAAACATAAGGATCCACCTCAGGGAGGAAATCGAAAAACCTGGGTTAAAAAAACCGGGGTAGATGAGTGTGCGTGTCCCACAATGGTTGGACACACACTGAGTTGTTTAAATACCCCTCACACACCAAGAATGACCCATGGTGTCATGCTTCATCATAGGGGTCTTCCCGCCCCGCTGCGGGACGGGGCGTGCTACGACCTGCGACTACGCGGGAGCACTGACGATAAAGTGCTATGTGTAATGCAAAGGGAGGGTCTGGGGCAAGTGTTAATGTGAGATTAAAAAGGACCTGGCCCCTTAAGACAAAAAAACTTTAATATGTCAAGGGGGAGGGGGGGGGGCTGGTACTAGTAAAAAGGTGGTGCGGAGATTCCCTACTCAATGTGTGGTTACTCCTAATATGTCAACATGTTTCGATGCAGAAGCATCTTCATCAGGACAGGGCTAAGATCCCTCCTATATGGAAAGCGTCTACTTATGAAAATACTATAGACATAAGTGAAGATGCAACTAGTCATGCATAAATATACGATACCTAATAGTATACATGTATGTTCTGTAAAGGAAAAAAGAAAAAGAAAAAGGACTGGTTTAGTGTCCCAGGAATTAAAAACATTGTACCTGCAAACATAAGAAGTGCGCCACAAATGTGACCAAAACGTGATCGTTAGCCATAGATCTTAATATTGCAGGAAAAAGTGCGGTGACCTGTAAGAAATAGAGACAGTACAAGACACTACAAACAGACAACAAAAAACACACACTCTATGAAATGCGTGGACTATTCTCTAAAATAGAGATAGACACAGTGATAACAAGAATCCATACTTATGTGTATGTGAGGTTTCGCCTCATGAACCTTGAGAACGGGTGGAGAAATCAAGGAGCCTCAATGCTAAATGAAAAAGCAAAAAGGAAACGGAGAAGGAGAAATGGCTGTTATCTCCAGAACGCTACTTGAAAACTGAAAGGCTGCGTAGGTATCCTCGAATGGCTGTGCCGTACTCACGTGCCCTTGTACTGCTACTAGCTCAATGTGCATCCGTCCCGCGGTTCCGCTGATATGCGGGACACTGTCAGATGCATTCTATTTAAGTTAAGCCGGCAAATGCTAAATTACAGGGAACTCGTAGCACCTGGTTCACTGCAATGGCTTCCGGGTGAAGAACTGATGGAAGACTAGAACGGGGAAAGCCTAACCTTCCGGGAAACCGGAAGTGAGGACCCGTGGTGTGCGTTAAAGAGGCAGGACTGGGCTAACAATATATATTGGAAGCAGAGTTACTTATATGTTACGAAGTCTCAGGTGTCACTTGTTGAGTAGAGAGCATGTGCACGAATAAAAAAATGCAAGAGTAAAATACAAAAAACACGAGTCACCCCTTACGCACCATATTCGTCCGAAGGTACGTTCCCAAATGCTGTGTTAAACCCAGGGTGGTAGCGAGAAGTGATGCTAAAGTCTAAAGGCGTATTGAATAAAAAGGATTGAATAATTACTTGGGGAGATAAGCTCCTGGAGACTGTTATATAAAAAAATTTTTTTTATAAAAAATGTGGGCATGCGCAGATAGAGGCTGGTGGGTTGCGTGAAATCGCCTATTATAGATAATGAATGGGATTGTTTTTTTTCCAGATATATCTGGCAGACAGGGATACCAGCTATGAATATCTCATTGGTCATTTGGAGGAATCTAAACCAAGTGCTGGACACAGATTAATGGAGGAAGGCAGTACTGCTGAGGGTTTTGTGTTACATCACAAAAAGAGATAATCGCTGTTTCTGATTAAGCAGGTCAAACAGGCAAGAGAAATAAAAACGACATGCGTCAGTAGACACATGTGGGGAGTGATGGTACTACGTCAACTGTGACCACGGTATCTCATCATTCAGGCCCGTCAAGTGTGTACCAAGACGGTACACCCAGCGTTGCTCTTTTTCAAAGAGCCCATAATCAGTGTTCAATTGTTCTATGACTGTCCATCGTAGGTCATCAACCCCATGGTTCAGAGTCAAGAAATGGGTTGCCATTTTTGTCTTACTCTTTTTATAGCGAATATTGCTCTTATGCTCGCCAATCCGGATTTTCACTTGTCTAGTGGTCATGCCCACATATTCCATCTTACAGGGGCAAGTAATGAGGTACACAACATTCTTGCTGTTGCAATTAGTGAATTTTCTTTGCTCCCAGGAAGTACCGTTGGCGAAAGTGATGTGGATACTCTTTTTGGTTAGAGTGCAAGTACTGCACATGCCACATGGATGATGTCCTTTGATGGGTGGTAGAATATTACTTGTAATGTGTCGAATAGGTAGTGAACGTGGTCTGGTATGAACCAGAATGTCCTTCAGATTTTTGCCTCTCTTATGGGAGAACATAGGCTTCGGTAGATTTAAGCCGCCACAGTTCAGAATCTTCCAATTCTTGTTGATGATCTTGGACACTTGGTTTGAATGAGTGTTGTAGGTAGTGACACAAATAGGTCTCGTTTCTTGTTCTTGTGGTATATGGTTTTCTAAAAGGGAGTCCCTGTTGTTGTTCCTTGCTCTCTTGAGTCCTTTTCTGACAATTGATTCGGGGTAATTCCGATCTAGCAATTTCTTCTCCAGATCCTTAGCCTGGGCCCTGAAGTCCGTCAATTCGGAACAATTCCTCCGTAAACGGAGGAACTGGCCATAAGGGAGATTATCCCGAAGGTGCCTGGGGTGGAAGCTATCATATAGCAGTAAGCAATTTTTGGATGTTGGTTTAAAATGCGTGCTAGATTTCAATCTTCCTTCATCTGCGTAGATGTTGAGATCCAAGAAAACCAGGTTACTGCTAGATGATGTATGTGTGAATTTGAGAAAGGTATTTTGTTCATTCAGCCAATTCATAAAGGTGGTTACTGATTCGGAGTCCCCTTTCCAAATCACTAAAACGTCATCAATGTAACGTTTCCACAGAATGATGTTATTGTAGAATGGGTTTTGCTGGTTGAGTATTCTCTGGGACTGAAGGTGATGGACATACAGCCCCGCTAGGCTCGGCGCAAAGGTACTACCCATGCTGGTACCGTGTTTCTGTAGGTAATGGACATCCTGGTACATAAAAAAGTTCTTCTTAAGGGCCAGGGTAATGCATTCCATTACCAAATTTCGGGGAGTATGATAGTTCCAGGTGGTAGAAAAAAGAACCTCTTCAATAATATCCAAGGTCTCATCATGCGGTAAGCTGGTATAGAGGCTCTCCACATCCAATCCAATTAACAGGTGTTGTGCTGGGTCAAACGTGAGCTCTTCAAGGAGTTGTAGAACTGCTTTAGTGTCTTTCAAATATGTATCAGTACCTTGGACTAATGGTCGAAAAAATGCATCCGCAAATTTCGACAGGGGCTCGAGTATTGAGCCGATCCCAGATACGATGGGGCGTCCAGGAGGATGTTCCAGGTTTTTATGAATTTTGGGGATTGTGTAAAAGTAAGGAGTTCTAGGCGACTTCTGAATAAGGAAGTCAGCCTCTTTTTTGGAGATCCAATCGTGTGCAGTGGCCTCTTCCACCATCCCCATTATGCGAACCCGAATGTCTTCGGTGGGGTCATCTTGGAGGATCTCAAAGTTCCTTTGATCACCCAGTAATCTCCTGCATTCGTTGTCATAGTTCGTCGTTGTCTGTATAACCGTTGCTCCGCCTTTATCGGCTGGCTTAATGGTGATATCCATGTTATTGGCTAATTGTTGTAGAGCTTCTTTTTCAGCTCTAGTCGTGTTCTGGAAGGTCTTATAGTCTTTCTAGAGTGTGTTGTTAAGATCTTCCATAACTGCTTTCTCGAAAGTAAGCAGTTCGATGGGTATAGTGGAGTCCAACGGAGCGAAGGTGGATTTTGGACTCAATCCCGTATCAGATAACTGACTAGGGACTGTGATTTGGTCAGAGAAAAAAACCCTTAGTTTGAGCTTACGCATAAACTCTTTGATTTCTAAACAGAGTTTAAATTTATCCACTCTGTTGGTGGGGACGAAACCCAGTCCCTTCTCCAGTGCTACCGTTTGGTGATGGGTAAGGGTAACTGTTGAAAGGTTGACCACTAGTTGTCCTTTTGGCTGGTTGATGGTTGGTTTGATGCTGCTGTCATGCTCCGTGTGGATACCCTTGTCAGATCCTCTTGGTCGTTGTTCCAATGGACCTGGTTGCCCCTCCTGTTTCTTCCTCGCGGTGGTCCCTGACGCATCCCTAAAAAAGGAGGTGGACCGTAATAGTTGTAGTCTTGTGGGGCGGGATTCCAATGTTGGAAGGGTCCCCCCATTGGTGGAGGTCCAAAAGGATATTGGGTGTATAGTGGTGGACCTTGATAGCCACCCCATCCCCTGCCTCTTGGTCTGTATGTTCTTCTCACAATGGACTTTTGTGCTTAGTTGTTAGTACTTCTGATATAATACATTTAAGTAAAAAAACATAATGACAAACCCATTGAATGTGGCATACTTCATTATGGGTACCCACCAAATGTCTTCGAAGTGTGACTGAGAGTAAGGAGAAAAGAACATAAATATAGATATATTACTGACTATGAAGTAGTTCACGTTTTGAGAAGGCGGTGGTGTTGCACCTAAAAACATGTGCCTCCTGTGTGTGAGAAGAGGACAGAGCATGGCAAGAGACGTAGCTGGATGTTCATATTCATAGAAGAAAATAAAGAGTTAAGACGATAAATTGAACTGCTATTGTTGCTTTCAATAAGTAGTGCCACCCAATTGTTGTATTTGATAGTAATTAGTAACAGTGCTGAGTTGCTGGTGTAATGGAGTGCATTAGCTCCAGGCTATAGATTGGTTATAATCACCTACCAAAACGCATGCATAGCATAACAATTGTTGGTGAACCTGCCCTGACCATTGAAAGACATATCACATTACGAGCCAAGAGGCTCTTGCAACAGGAACATGCTCTGTTTGAGGGGGAGAGGAATGTGAAATGCTTTCAGTTTTGTTGACTTAGGGTAGCAAAAGGCGAGTTGAGACAGTTCAACTAGACCTCAGTACTCTATTTTCCTATCTACGCCATCCGGCGACACCCACATGACCCTCTTTATGTTTTCATTAACAGTTGCAGCAGACATAAAGCCCTTTAAAAATAAAGATAGAAACTAAGCAGGAACACTCATCCCACCGGGGAGGACTGGGTCTGCCACTGTCTAAGGCACTCCACACTCACCCAGTGAGTAATTTGAGCAGGTGGTTGCAGGTGGGGCCAACGGTACTCATTTTAGGGGACTGCACTTATTTTTTCTCAACAGATTTTGATCCAGAGTAAGAGAGAGATCAGCACAAGAGTGGGAAAGAAAGGAGAAGACAAAGGGGGGGGGGGGCGAAACAGTGACAAAGGGGTAAAGCGTTGATGGAGAAGAACTTGCAAGAGTGAGATAAATATGCCGGATGTGTGGGGTGGTAGATTAAAGAGGCATGACGCAGCCTAAGTGTTTTGCACCCGACCTATTATGCTGCTGGCCATTGGCTTTTGAGCAAAACTATGGGTCCCGGCGCTGTCTGCCCTGACTGTAGCCTGATGAATTAGAGGCGCTGCAGGGGGCAGGGTACAGAGCTACATGAAATGGCCAAGCTAAATACAGGGCCCATCTCAGACTCTACGTTGGAATTACCACCCACCCCCTGAAGAGACTGCAGACCATTCAGAACTCAGCGGCCAGACTCATCCTCGACCTCCCCAAACAGACCCAAAGTACCCCATACCTCAAAAACTCCACTGGCTCTCCGTCCACAAGAGATATCAATTCAAGATGCTGGCCAACGCCTACAAAGCCCTACACAATCAAGGACCAGCATACATCAACCACTGCCTGAGCTTCCACCAACCCTCCAGATACCTGCCCTCTGCCGACGCAACAGTGGAGGGCGCTTCTTCTCCTACCTCACTGCGATGCCCTGGAACAGCCTCCTCCCCCACCTCTGGACCTCACTCTCTCTTCAGGAATTCAGAAAGGGACTCAAGACCTGGTTGTTCAACTGATTCCACCCGAGCAGCATGACTAACAGCACTTTATAAATCCTGTTTGATTGATTGATTAATTGATTGACTGTGTGTGTAAAGTCACTTAGTTTAGGAGCCCCAGGCATTCTAAAGTCTGCTTTTCAAAGCACCATCATTCGATCAGGAGTTGCCAGAGGAAGTCCCATTGCAGGTTTTGTTCAGTGAGTTATGTGGCTGCCCTGGGATGAAGCAGTCATCATGTGTGGCGGCCACCTACCTCTTGGTACATGTTAATGCATGGAAGATGGCTAGAACGTGTGTTGGCTTGAATTTTGCCTGTGCAGAATTTTATAGTACGTGTTAAGGATTGCGTCTTCAAACTGTCTGCTTCTCTAAATCAAGAAAGTTTGGACGCACTGGCCTTCAATATGCAGTTGATATGGCCAACATGTTGCATATCGTTGTCATATCAGGATATACATATATTTAATCAAATATGGCAAATTTTTAAATTAATATTTTTGCAATAGGAATCGAAAGAAGGCTAAAAGCTGGATCATGAGTGAAGTAATTTCATGGCGTCTAAACAGCTCTAATGGTAACAGTGAAAGAAAAGTGATCTTCCTGATAACTTGAAGCATGTCTTGCCTATAAAAATGTCATATTCCTGAACATGGAAGTTATTTACCTGGCCAGATCATAAAAATCTATTTTCTGTTAATGGAATAAAGAATCATAGGTTTTGCATCTGTGCAGAAAACAGGGGACCTTTTTGGGACATCCAAGGTCAATTGTTTCAAATCAGGATTGGAGAAAATGTTTTATAGGCCAGAGAGCCTGGGATTTTATGGTTTATTACTTCTCATTTCAAAAGGTCTCACAAGGTAACTGCAGGCAAAGCATCAATCTTCAAATTATCGGGAGGTCTGCACTTTGTCAGGAGTCATTGACTTTTATCGAGGGTCTGAGCACTATGTCTTATGGATTTCCTTCCAGAGGTCCCTAAATTGTTGGTGACTTAATAGAGGAGAGTTTTACAAGGCATGCGGACATGGCTGAGGAAGCCATGTGGTCCCGCTGCAACCATTGTGCTGAGGGACAGCGCACTCAGCAGATCGAAGGCACATTTTCTTGTGCGGGCTCAAGGTCTTATCTCGTCATAAGTGGGTACGCCATGCTCCGCCACACTTTGTCAGCGGGAAAGACGAGTTCTCTGTAATTTCTAGGTATGCATGCGACAGCGGAAGATATATGCGCAATTGGACATAGCTTTGCACCTTCACAGAGTATTCATGTAGGCATAAAACATCAGTGCATAAACAAGAATTTCACAAGCATATGGGTATGCACTGTTAAGGGGTTGATGGCTAGCGAGTGCGGTCTCAGTAAACCGCATACAGGGGCGTAGCTGTCAATGGTGCAGCAGATGCAGTGACACTGGGGCCTAGGCATGTGAATGGCCCTCTGCGCCCCAGTTACTTCTGTCATTTGCTGCCCAGTAACGGTTGTGGGGCCCATTTTCCTTGCTTGCATTATGGCCAATGTCACTCTTGCTACTTTACTGACCATAGATGTCGTATCCAGCTAGTCTAATGGTGTAAAGGCAACCGCCAACCATCGCTACGCAATACATGTACAGCTGTGCAATGAGTGAGCTTGGCTATGCTTCTTGGGATGTTTTAGGGAAGCCTCTTGTATTGTGAAATCATGACATGATTTGTTGTAGGTAAGTTTCTTCTGGCTGTCGATTGTATATTTTATGGTCATTCATATTTACTGTAATTGTGTTAGATTTCATGGACCACTGCGGATCATTTAAAATCTAATGATCACACCTCGAAGAATCAATCAATCAAATTCGTTTTGTATAAAAAAAATGACTGCAAATGATTACTACCTGGTGATTGCAGACCCATGGCCTATTCCAGTACTCCTATCCCCAGGATGTGCAACTTCTGGGCCTCCTCGCTTAGATTTATTATGAGATTAGAATAACCTTAAAAGAAACCATTGTAAGTCAGGTGTCCCTGCATGTCGCTGTTTGCGTATGCACATCTGGGTCCTGCTCCTGCATCTGGGATCTAGCCAAGGCTTTAAGTGGGATAACTATGGGGTCTTTCAAAGGAGTGTGTCCAATGTAATTAAGGGCGTGGCTTAAGAACACAATCAAAATATCTGTGCTTAGCATAGTGTGCCACCCAACTGGTATTTTGCTGCTTCGTCATTGCATACAGATATATAATACAACAAGTAATATTACACCTACAACAAGCCAGGACTATTGGCTTTGCCAATGGTTAGTTGCATAAGATAAATAGGCAACTACTATGGCTATGTTGTACATAATATTGTCAATGCTTCAATCTGAAATGATGAGACTGTGAAAGAACTATAACAAGTCTCTTTGAAATTAAATTAAAGGCACCTAAGGTGGTACTGTTGCAAAGTTTAATTGTTTTTCTTTTCTCCTTGATGGCTAGGGCAAATATGCAGAGCCCGATAGGGACCTTTCTCAGCACCTTCTTTTTAGAACATCCCATGCTGAGCGCTGGCAGGACCCGGCCCACTTAAACCCCTGGATCGAGCCTTCTATTCTTCCGCTTCCACGTTTGGAGCAGCTGAGGGCTCTTTGTAGCGTGGTGAGATGCTCACAGCACAGAGCTGCCACGTTTTCAGCCTCCTTATGCGTGAAATTTCCGCAATTGCAATAGTCTTATGTGTGACATTCTCATGTCTTATGTGTGACACTGTCACGTTTCCCAGGTCCATGTCTGAGTAGCTCACCTGGTACAGGTGTTTTCTACTTGAAGCTGTGAATTTAGAAAGGGTTAAACAGGACTACACGCGACTGCGTGGAGATTAAAAATGCACTGAATGAGCTATTCGCTTATGGAATTAAGGTGCTTGAAAGCTGTGTTGTAGGTGTTCAAGCAAAAACTGACCAAAGAGAAGCCTGTTTTGGGTTCCATGTCACACCATTGTTTTCCAAAATGTCTTCTGCAGCAATCGCTTTTCAATTTTTTTTTATAATAACATTGTTCTTCTATGTAGTATATTATTTTGGCACAAACATCTTTTCATAAATTTCGAACTTCTCCTATTATCTTTTTATTTATTTGAGTTTTTTTTATATATCAAATCTGTTTCTATTTCCATATCTGTTTCTCTTCACAGACATACTGGTGTCTTTCGAAAATATTTTTATGATTGCTCATCCATCGTCGTGCATCCAGTGTTGAAAGAGGCGGCATTGCCGTACTTCTGGGAAAGGCCTGTGACATGTATATATTGATAGGTTTTTTGATAGATAAATGTGTGTGCCACTCCTGTGTGTATGATATATACTTTTTTAACTGGAAAAAACGATGTTTTTTGTGTGGCGAGGGCACTAGTTAAAGTTACTTCAGTTAACTATAGCTGGCGAATTTCAGTAGATAAAACTTTACGTTTTAGCCCACATTTTCACCTAACTATAATGTCACATTAACCCTTCTGTTTTTCAGTGAATTTTGACTTTTTTTTAATGTAATGTAAGCATTATTACCATGTTTAATTATATAACATCACTTTTTTAAAATGTAAAGTAAGAATATAAAAGGGTGTCATTTTAAATAAGGCAGATCTACCCGCTACATCAAATGGTCAGGACATTAAAATATGAAAGGCGGGCCTATTGGCTTTATCAGGGGTTCAGTACATCAAATTATGTAAAGCTGTTCTATTTACCTTGTCAAAAAGTCACCACAATAATTCATCAATAAACATGATCCTATATATTACTTACAAATACTCACATGGCAATGCACAATAATAATAATTGTCATAAAAATATTTAAGCATTTCTATTCCAAACAACCGTACATGTGTTTGAGTCTTTCTTTAACACTCTGGAGGCCACAAAATGCAGCACTAGGATCAACCACAAGGGATCCCCATACTCCGGCTGAGGAGCATACAACTCCAGCTCGGAATGTGTTAAGAATGATGGTAAGCTCACCTTGGTCATGATTTCAATGACCCAGGAGACTTGCAGTGTTTTGCTTTTTCAAACATTCCTGATCGGATGATGTAATCCTTGCAGCCACGCATTACATTTAAAAAAATCACTGGCGGTGCCCTCTCCATCTTTGGGGTACCACCACACACAAAACATGCAATAACAATGCCCTTGCAGGGCATTATGCGGCCCTCCTCTTATTAGGGTGAATTTTTCATAAGCTGGTAAGTCACTGCTGTTTTTATATGCAGCATTCTGTTTCACTCTTAATTTTTTTATTTTTTGGGTGTCTCGTATAATCCAGGGTACTCATTCCTTTTGATATTGTTGGTGGCTGCCGTGGGGACCCACAGTCCTACTATCCCCGGCTAGTGCCCATCCTGGGTGCTGGTGGGGGCCCACCATCCTTTTTTGAATTAGGTGCCCTTGTCTCACCTGGGGCTCCCAACAACTCTGAAGCATTGTATGCCTTGGGGAGAGGCCTAAGCCCCAAGCATTTGCTGGCTCCCCAGCTATCACCCATCCTTGATGCCGGTGGATGCCAGCAAAAGTGAATGTGCTCCTGCCCGGCAGGAGCAGCCTTAATTTCTGTTCCCATAGTGGGAGCACATTCACTGTTCTCTACCTGCGCTCTTGTGGGCAGGGAGATTGGTTTAATTTCCTGTCTGGTGGGAGCCTTTGCACTCCCGGATGCGGTGGGACCAAGGTAGTGTTCCCTGACTGCAAGAGCGCATGGAGTACGTTTGTTGGTTAGCTGCTGTGCCTAATGGTGTCCTGAGAGCGAATACGTGGCTCATGGAGCCGGGCCACACACAGCCCCCCCTTTCAAATGAAAATGTGGTCAGGCCCTGGGGGGGTGGGTTCCCCAAGGCAAACATGCGGTTCAGGTAGGGTACTTACCTGTGCACTGCTTCCTCTTCGCAACGCAAGCCCCATTGATGGGATCCTCGCAATGACACAGGACCTCGCATCGCAGCCTCACTGTATCTCGGAACTGATGCAACCCTTCGGCTGCGGAATGAATCTTCGACGCAAATCCTTGCAACGCTTCGCAAACCAGGATTTAAGGTATTTTGTTAAGGGGCATAACTGGGTCCCTGTAGCTGGCCTGCGCTCCATCAGGGTCTGCCTGAACTTGTGACTTTTTGTCGTTCTGATCTTGTTTTTCCTCTATTTTCCTGCCTCTGTTGTGGGTTCCTTTTGTGGTGATATTTTTCTGTGTTACTCTTTGAAATGTTGCACAAATACTTTACATATTGCTTCTGAGTTAAGCCTGACTGCTCTGTCCCAAGCCACCCGAGGGTTAAGCACAGGTTAATTTAGAGTTGCTTGTGACTTCACCCTGAGAAGAATTATGATTGCTGCTTGTGAATGGTCTCACCCTCCTCAACCAGTAACCCGATTTCTTACACCGGTGTTACACCAAATCACGAAAAGTACACTTTCTGGCTAAAGATGTAGCTTTCTGGCAAATATTCAGTAATGTTTTGGGCCGCCTCAGCTCCTCCCCACCCCCTTTATCTCGGCCCCCGCTTGATGGATCACTTCAAAACTTTCCAAGAAGGAGCTGAGGTGGGTGAATCACCTCTTGGTAGTTATAGTTAGGACCACGTTTCCATAGAAAGTTGACTTTTTTGTTTTGCTAATAACTTTGGTGCCGTTTGACAAGTCTTTATGAACCTTTCCAAAAACAAGTCTCCTTCTGTTTGAATCCAATGGAAACCAAAATCCAAGCTTTCTTCCAATTTTGGTGACTTTTTGAATTAGGACAGACTGCATCTTCCTGGGCTTCCTGTGAGCCAGAAGAGAAGCTGGTAGCAATTGGAAAAGCTTTGTGGATTTGCTTTGGCCAAAACTAGATCTTGTCAGCCAGTGTCTCTGATTTCTATGTAATGGGCTGGCAGGGTAGGAATGCGTACTCCAGTGTGGTCCTAGATATACAATTATGACAGTTGTCATGTCCGAAAGGAATAACAAGCCTTTACTGTGTGTTCTGTGGGAAGCCATTCACTCTGCCCAGTGTCCCAGCCAGAAAACACTTGTGTAATGTGACACATGCACACTTTACTCTACCAGGGCTCTCAAAGCTTCCAACTCCATGCGTGGGTTGCTTATCCAGTCCAGGTATTTTCCTTTTTATGTTGGGACTTGTATTCCTTTTAATCAGAGTATATAATCCGGACTGCACATCTCAGAATCTAAAGCACAATCCTCTACTAGATGCCAACAAAGGATAATGTGTGGAGAGCTTCAACGCGACTATTAGCCATCATGTTTAGAGAAGGACAAGGCCGCAGGAAAACAGGTAAGGAAAGTACAGGTGCCCATGAAGCCATTCTCAAAGTGCTGCAAACTGGGAAACAACAATATTGAGGAATATATAGAGAGAATGTCCAGAGCACCACCAATTAGTCAGTAAGCAGTCCATTAATTTGACAGGTCCAAATTCATACAACGGAATCCCAAACTGTGAAGTTCCTACGAGAGACCGATGGTTCCAGTTGTTTTAATAAATTCTTCACTTTCTTGTACATATTGAAATGAACAAATAGCCGACACGTGTTTCGTTGTATTCAACAACTTTTTCAAGGCTTTGATAGATTGTCACTGTCGAAACACAAGTAGCGCATCCAATCTAAATAAGCATTTTGAACCTTGAACCTCGTAGTCCCGAGGACCAAATGTAACAAACGACCCATAGAAAATTCACTTCACGTGCGGACTTGCTCAGTATATGTCCATGAGCCTTCATGCAGTAAAAAGGTATCTTGAGCAAAGACGTCAGTAACGGAGATGTATGCCCGTATTTAACCAGAGCCCTGATAAGCCTAGATCCGACGCCATATAGTGGTCCACGTGATGTCATTTTGTTCCATGGAGCACACTTTACTGTTTGTTTGATCAATTTATTTCGTGAATATTGTGTATGTGCTAGCGTTCTGTATAGGCCACTGTCACCTCCTTATTTTTGGACAATATTGAGGAAGGAGGCATACCTAATGGGTTGTTTTCTTGAGGGAACGATCTCCGAGTGCACACACTAATCAGAGCAGAAGCAGACACCTGGGGGGCCTGATTTATGAGGAGTTGGTGTAGGGAAGGACAGCAAGTCATATTGCTGCGCTGCCCTATGTCAAAGTGAAAGGGCAAAGGACGCGGCCAAGCTGCCGACCAAGATGGCCACGCGGCTCTGAAGCTCCAGAGAGCATTGCCCATTTCTCTTTACTACATGTACCACTAACCTTGCTGCCACGATTCAGCTACCTCGGGCCCGCTGTGCTAGCTTCTGGACCTGGGACCACTGCTTTCCGGGCCCCGCTGACCCTTTTCCACCTTGCCGGGTTTGCTGCCGGGTGCCACAGAACGTGGTCCTCGGAGGCCATGCTGGGACTGGGCTGGCGGGCGAGCCTGAGGGCGGGGCTGTGATTGGTGACTTGAGGGCCATATTGCTGCTTCTACGCACCGCGCCCCGCTGGTGTGCCAGCGTATTGCGAACGACATCTGAAACTGTGGCCTGTCTGATCCCTGCGGCCTCCGGCCTGGTTAGTGCGCGTCTGTGCGGCTGGGGCCTGGGTCTGGAGTGGACGTTGCCCAAGACCTGCAGTGGAACTCAGATCGCTGTCTGCATGCGGTCCGCTCCTGCCTCCACTTGCATCGCTTTGGGCTGCCTGCCCATACGCAAACCATGAGGCTCTCTCACCACTTTTGCTTCACTGCGGCCTCCCTCACAGCGTTGCTGCGGGCTAGGTCCTCTCTCTAGTGCAGACCCTCTGCTCTCCGGTGTCTGCTTCGCAGGAGCTTTGGCAGGGTTTTCTCCCCCCATCCTTTGCACTACTCAGCTGCTGGAGATGGCCTGGTGCTCGGTTCTGCACTGTGGGCCTGACTGCAGGAGCTGGCGCCCGGGGCATGCTTGCAGTGCTTTGATTCCCATTTTTTTATGGCACATGGATCCTTCTTCTCATGACAGTTGATTCCAGGCATAGCGCAGCTCCCTTTGCTGGCACTTTCACGCTGCGTCTAACTCTTGCCTGAGTTAACATCCTTCCTTTTACTGCACCTCTCTTCTCTGCTGTGGTTTGGTTTGACCAGCAGTGCCGTTCCCTACTCCCCTACTAAGATGTGCCGTGGCGACCCATAACAGAAGCAGCTAAGTTTTGAAACCATCAAGACGCCGTGATGCCCATGTTCACCTTCAGGCTCGGAGGATGTCCCAGACCAGGCAACTGCTGATCCACCTCTGGATGGTACAGCTGCCATCATTTCTCAACTCCGTGCCGAGTTCAAGGCTATTGACTCCAGGTTTGGCTCCCTTACACATAGTTTGGATACCATGAATGAGCAACTGGAGCGCATGGTTCCAGAATAGAGGGTGCAGAGCACAAGATATCACAGGTGGAAGACGACCACGCCACTACAACGAAACTCCTTGAACTCATTCTGAAAACCATCGCTGCTAAAAACGAGGACTTGGAAGCTATGTCCCGCCGCAACAGCATTTTAATAGCGGGTGTTCCAGGGTCCATGAATACTGGCCGTATGGACACTTTTGTGGAACACTTGCTTTCTGACTTCTTTGACAAGGAGTCTTTCACATGTACTGTAGTAGAACAAGCACATTGCACGCTTGGTCCCTGCTCGAAACCGGGTGCACCTCCGAGGCAGAATATTGCCTGATTTCTTAACTTTCGTGCACGCGACACCGCACTGCAGCTGTCAAGAGACAAAGGTCAATTACTGTATCAAGGTACCGCAATATCGCTGTACCCAGACTACACGCCTATGGTTCAAGAGGCCAGGCTAAAGTTCACAGATGCCTAACGTTCTCCTCAGACGTTAGGCCTAAAATACGGGATGCTCTACCTGGTGTGTCAAAGTGTCGGAGCCAATGGCCGACTTCATGTTTTCAACACCCCTGAAGAAGCAATGCGTTTCTGCAAAATTCATACCTCCGGAAGATTCTCTCTAGGTGTCAATTCCAGTGCTATGTCATCCTCTAACTTGCCTCTGGCTTCTCCTAGCAGCCAGAGAACCTGAAGCTCTGTGTGTACTTTGCTGTGTATGCTGTTTTACATTTACATACTTGGCCTCTATGTAATTCTTTCACAAATGTCCTCCTTTTTTTCTTTTCTTATTGCAGACGTTGCACTGCTCTACTAATTCTGTTTATTCGCTGCCTTACTATGTTGTACTGGGCCCATTATGATTTGCATGTGGTATTTCACTTGACCATTTATTGTACGACTGTCCGGGCTTGCTTCTCATGGCGTTGTCACCCCCCCTTGGTGTACACCAACACATCTGGGTTAATGTTTTTTGTTAGGGTTTTGTGGGTTCTCCAGTTTTCTATATTGCTGGGGTCGGTGTGGGGAAGTGTTTATTGTTGTTTTGTTTGTTTGATCAGCACTACTCATGCAGTATGGCGCTACAGTTGAAGAGTTGGTGGAGATGTGACAGAATTGATTTCCTTTTTTCATAACATATTAGACCCTCCATAAATATTAGGGACCTGTCATTCCACCTTTCATGCATGTAATGGAATATTAGGGGATTGAACAATCCTAGAAAGGACAGACAAGTCTTAGCTTACCTACGCCATCATGCTATCAATCAATCAATCAATCAGTACATTTATAGAGCGCACTACTCACCCGCAAGGGTTTCAAGGCGCTGAGGGTGCTGGTACTGCTCGAACAGCCAGGTCTTGAGGTGTCTCCTGAAGGTGAGAAGGTCTTGGGTCAGTCGGAAGTGGGTGGGGAGGGAGTTCCAGGTCTAGGCGGCGAGGTAGGAGAAAGATCTGCCGCCTGTTGTTGTTCTTCTGGTGCGTGGTACGGTGGCGAGGGTGAGGCTGGCTGAGCGGAGTTGGCGAGTCGGGGCATAGAACGAGAGGCGTTTGTTGAGGTATTCGGGTCCGGCGTTGTGGAGCGCTTTGTGTGCGTGGGTGAGGAGCTTGAACGTGATCCTCTTGTTGACGGGGAGCCAGTGCAGGTCTCTCAGGTGGGCGGTGATGTGGCTGTGGCGGGGGATGTCCAGGATGAGGCATGCGGAGGCATTCTGTATGCGTTGCAGTCTTTTCTGTAGCTTGGCCGTTGTCCCTGCATAGAGTGCGTTGCCATAGTCGAGCCGGCTTGTCACGAGGGCTTGGGTGACAGTCCTTCTTGTTTCCGTGGGGATCCATTTAAAGATCTTTCGTAGCATGCGGAGGGTGTTGAAGCAGGAGGAGGAGATGGCGTTGACTTGCTTGGTCATATTGAGCGATGAGTCCAGGACGAACCCTAGGTTGCGTGCGTGGTCGGTGGGTGTCGGTGCTGTGCCCAGGGCGGCGGGCCACCAGGAGTCGTTCCAGGCAGAGGGGGATGGTCCGAGGATGAGGACCTCCGTCTTGTCTGTGTTCAGTTTCAGGCGGCTGATCTTCATCCATTTGGCGACGGCCCTCATTCCTTCTTGGAAGTTGGATTTGGCAGTGACTGGGTCTCTGGTCAGGGAGAGGATCAGCTGGGTGTCGTCTGCGTAGGAGAAGATGTTGAGGTTGTGTGCGTGGACGATGTCGGCGAGGGGGCTCATGTAGATGTTGAAGAGCGTCGGGCTGAGTGATGAGCCTTGGGATACGTCGCAGATGATCTTGGTGGCCTCTGAGTGGAACAGGGGTAGGCGGACTCTCTGGGTTCTGTCGGTGAGGAAGGAGGAGATCCAGTCCAGGGCTTTTCCCTGCATCCCTGTGTTGTGGAGACGTGTTTTTAGGGTGCGGTGGCAGACCGTGTCCAAGGCAGCTGAGAGGTCTAGGTGGATGAGGGATGCGGTTTCTCCGTTGTCGAGCAGGGTTCTGATGTCGTCGGTGGCAGCGATGAGGGCGGTCTCGGTGCTGTGGTTTCTGCGGAAGCCAGACTGGGACGGGTCGAGGGAGCCGTTGGTTTCGAGGAAGTTGGTCAGTTGCTTGTTGACTGCTTTCTCAGTGACCTTCGCTGGGAAGGGGAGCAGGGAGATTGGCCGGAAATTCTTGAGGTCCTTGGGGTCTGCTGTCGGCTTCTTAAGGAGGGCGTTGATTTCAGCGTCTTTCCAACTCTCAGGGATGGTGGCAGATTCGAAGGAGCTGTTGATGATGTCTCGGAGGTGGGGTGCGATGATGGTGTCTGCTTTGTTGAAGATGTGGTGAGGGCAGGGGTCGGATGGAGAGCCGGAGTGGATGGTGTTCATGATCTGGGTGACGTCTTCGGTGTTGACGGGGGTCCAGCGACTGAGGAGGGCGGTGGTGGGCGTTGGTTCTGCGGCTGGTGGAGGCGTCTGGTTTGCGAAGCTGTCGTGTATGTCGGCGATCTTGCGGTGGAAGAAGGCCTCGAGGGAGTCACAGAGGTCCTGTGAGGGGGGGATGTCGTTGGAGTTGGAGAGTTCCTTCACAATGCTGAAGAGCTCCTTGCTGTTGTGTGCGTTGTTGTCTATGCGCTCTCTGAAGGCCGTTCTCTTGGCAATGCGGATGAGCTGGTGGTGTTTGCGTGTGGCGGTCTTAAGGGCCTCGAGGTTTTCCGCAGTCCGTTCTTGGCGCCAGGCTTTCTCTAGAGTTCGGCGTTGTTTTTTGGAGTCCTTGAGGTCTGTGGTGAACCAGGTGGTTCTCCTGCTGTTGTGCTTGTTCGGAGGGTTCTTGATAGGGGCGAGGGTGTCGGCGCAGTTGCTGATCCACTGTGTGAGGTTTCGGGCGGCGGTGTTGGTGTCCGATGCGTTGGCCGGGGGGCCCTGGGCGAGGGCGGCGGTCAGCTGGTCAGTGGTGACTTTGCTCCAGCATCTTCGGGGGATCTGCAGCGGTTGGATGTGTGCGGTGAGTTTCTTGTAGGAGAAGTGGATGCATCGGTGGTCAGTCCAGTGGAGAGTGGTGGTGTGGCTGACCGTGACGTTGGTGCTGGCGGAGAAGATGGGGTCCAGCGTGTGGCCTGCGTGGTGGGTCGGGGTTTTCACTAGTTGCTTCAGTCCGAAGTTGGAGAGGTTGTCGAGCAGGGTGGTGGTGTTGTCGTTGTTGTTCTCCAGGTGGAAGTTCAGGTCCCCCAGGAGGATGTAGTCTGTGGTGGCGAGGGCGTGCGTGCTGACGAAGTTGGCAATGGATTCGTTGAATTGTGGGCGTGGACCCGGTGGTCTGTAGATGAGTGTTCCTCTAAGGGTGGTCTTGGGGTCGGTGTGGATCTGGAAGTGTAGGTGCTCGGCGGTGCTGAGAGTTTCTTAGGTGCTGGACGTGACTCTGAGGGTGTTCCTGTGGACGATGGCGATTCCTCCTCCGGGCTTGTTGGTACGGTCCCTCCGGATGATTTTGTAGCCGTCCGGGATGG
Source organism: Triturus cristatus (assembly GCF_964204655.1). Taxonomy (NCBI): domain Eukaryota; kingdom Metazoa; phylum Chordata; class Amphibia; order Caudata; family Salamandridae; genus Triturus; species Triturus cristatus. The sequence goes on from NC_140589.1 coordinate 889,645,510, forward strand.
CAATGGCAATGTCAGGGGCCGAGGAGGCGTTCATCCAGGTTTCCGTCAGGAACGCGACGTTCGGGGCTGTTGAGTCTAGGAGGTCCGAGAGTTCGATGGTGTGCTTGTGTACGGAGCGGGTGTTGAGTAGGATGCACTTGAGGTCGTTGTTGTTTCCTGGGCTGGTGTGGGAGGCGGTGGTTCGGGTCTTGGTGTAGCAGCAGTTTCGGCAGGAGAATGGTCCGTGAGTGCGCTTCGGGGTGGCTTGGTAGCAGGCAGTCGAGCGGCCGGTGTTGAGTGCGAGGAGGGTGGCGGCGTCAAAGGTCCGTCGTGCGTGGTGGGCCTGTCGGGGGCCATGGGTTCTGGCGCTGGGCGCGTCCTGGCGCGGACGGGCGCAGACGGGCTTGCCTCTGGCGCGCCTCCGGAAGGCGACGGGTCCAGGTCGCCTACCTCCAGTAGACATACCTGGCGCCTCAGTCTGATTCTACTTATGTCGCCTCTTGGGCCCCCAGCGTTATTTCTCATTCTATAGCTCTTATCCGCTTGAGGGTGTATCCTGATACACAGACTGGTCCCCCTTCGCCTGCTCAACAACACTGCTGAACCAACTGGCCGCTATTTCATTGTGTTTGGAGAATTATCAGGCCGCCTGATCCTCTTCATCAATGTGTATGCCCCAAACACTAACTACCCTGATTTCTTCTTGGAACTATCTTCCAAGTTAGACACCTATCGGGATGATCACATACTGATAGACGGTGACTTTAACCTGCTACCCCACCCTTGACTCTGCTGGCTCTCCACTCATTACTAAGCCAAGATCACACCAGGCGCTGTTGGACCTGCTTAATTTTTTCACCTTAATTACACCTGGTGTCATAAGTATCCTTGCCAATGCGAATATACATTTACCCAGCCCCGCACAATGTTTGGACTCACATAGACCACGGGGATTTGTCTTGCACTGCTCTCTTGTGGCTGAACACCATTACCCACTTCTCCTGCACATTGTCTGACCATGCCCCAGTGGTTCTTACACTAGCAATCCCTATACACACTCCCTCGGTTCATCAGGGGCATTTTCCTACAAATGCACTGATCGACACAGCCTTTTGGCCTGAAGTTTGCAAAGCCATTATCGAATACTTCTCTACTAACCACGGCACAGTTCTATAAGCACTCTGTCATCTGGGAGGCCTTTAAGGCCTACATCAGGGAAATTTGTATTTCTAAACATGCTAGCATTCTCCGTAGCATACGACAGGACCTCACTAAGATAGAGAATGCACATCGCTCTTTAGATTCTGCTGTAACCGATACTACACTTCCTTGCTATCTTTGAGATAGGTCGAAACTCCTACATGAGTTCCATGAACTCATTCTGCGGAAAGATAAATACCTCGGGAAATATGGCATGGCTTGCAAGTATGACGAGGGGGAGCATCCCGGCAGAACACTGGCACACTTACTCAGACACCCTCCAAGGCTACCTTTGCCACTAAATTGATGCGGCCTGGCGGTACTGAGATCACTGACGGTGGGGACATTTTGGCAGAGTTTACGCACTTATACAAAATACTTTACACTGCCTGTCCCCGGGAAAGCTGTGAGGTGCTGGTTGATTACCTGTCGGACATCGCTATGATCTTGCTTGAAGCTAGCCACCAGCAATTTCTAGCTTCCCCCATCACATGCGAGGAAATCTCACAGGCCATTGACGCTTTGGGAGCCACTAAAGCCCTGGAGCTAGATGGATTTACAGGCGACTTCTATAAAGCATATAAACAACTTCTAGCTCCCCACCTCTTGGAGTTGTACGCTGAAGTGCTAACAAATGGTGCTCTCCCACTCACGATGTGGAAAGCCTTGATCACTCTTTTACTCAAGCCAGACACGCTCCCAACTATTTGCTCATCTTATAGGCCTCTATCTCTCATCAATCATGACAAAAAAATTCTAGCTAAAATATTGGCTACCCATCTCTCTTTGTTGATTGATCGTATTACTTTCCCGATGCAGTCAGGCTTTAGCCCACATTGCTCTAACTCCATAAATTTGCGTACCCTTTTTGCTACACTAAATCAGATTTCTCCTTGGGAAGTGGTGTTATTAGATGCAGAAAAGGTGTTTGATTCACTTGAATGGCCGTTTCTATACACCACTGTACCCAAGCTGGGCATTCCCAAAGGCATCCACTCCTTGATTCGCATACTTTATCACAAACCAGTGGCCCGCCTACGGCTTAATGGCACGCTCACGGAACCTTTTCTCAATGGATTGCCTGGTTCGCTACCTCCAGGATAGACATTTGCACTGGAGTCTCAGGTTCCTGCGTGGGCCACTGCTGGCCTCACTTTACGAGTATGACATACTGCTTTTTGCGCCTGATCCTGTGGTCAACTTATCCCCTATTATTCGCAAAGTGCAGCGTTTTGGTGACTTTTCTTGCCTCTGAATCAATTAGAGTAAATCCAAAATATTTCCACTTACAGAGGCCACAGTAACCAGTGGCCTGGACTTTCCCTTGCGGTGGTGCCTGGACTCCGTCAAATATTTTGGCATCCACATCCATCAAAACTATGCTGAGGTGATACTGAGCAATTATTGTCCCGCTTTGAGCAAACTTGAATCTCAAGTAGAGAGATGGATTCGGCTCCATCTGGGCATGGCCAGGAGAATAAAAAAAGGGGGCCCCTAAGCAAATACATAGGAAGGGGGAGCATGGGAAAAGACAAGTTAAGCTCACAAAGAAACCCCACTGCCTGAAAAGTATTGAGAAAAAGCTGAACGTCACTGATACACTAAGCACAAGAAAGTCACATACTCCCAATGAAGCTATACAGTGTCAAAAAAACTAACAACATTATCAAACAAAAAATGTTTGTAAGATAAATTGCATCAAATTTATTATGTCAAATCACAGAGAGTCATACAATCGATAAATATTCAAAAATATACAAAACTTTACGAAAAACCCAGGCGCAACATTCACACTACAAAACACTCACTCTATCAAACCAATGCATACTCATTCGTTCGGGCATACACAGAAATCGTACATGTCCAACAGTCTCTGAATTCCATAATTTGATTACCCCCCACACAGGATCGGAGGCACTGAGATAACTGTTTAAGACCACAATGTACAATATGGTAAGATTGTAATACCATCAACACATTATCATTTCATTAAATGTAACAGCATGTTAATACAATTTAATTAACACAATATGATGGATGTCATAATTAGAAAGTCTCAGGGGGAGACATGGAAAACAGAGGACTCCAGCACCGACGCGCGTTTCAGTGTGTGACCCCAGTGGTGGGTCTCACCTTCCTCAGGGCACAGTAAGATGGAATGACAGGTTGAGACAAGAAGGTGCGCCTGGGAAATAATAAAACAGCTGTTCATGTATAATACCGAGATACCCACAATGTAGACTCAAATGACACTGAAGAGAGAATGATAAAGGGGGTTGGACACTGGAGTGATGGAAAAAAATGTCCAGGATAAAAACTGGAGGCGTGCATGAAACATATAGATGTCAAGAAAAAGTACCAAAAGTACCCATAGGTGAATAGAGTAGAAAACAATGTACTGACACCTATTTACAAAGGAATTAGGATGAAAGATGTGTATAAACAAGCTAGCCCTTTCAGTTCTTCACCAACCCGTGGATAGACACCTATAGAGCACAGGACTGAACCTGAGTTTAGCACAGGATCAATAACACGCCATATACATCCAAGTACGTCATAGATAAAAGGCGGAATGAACAGATATCCTATCATATCAAGAAAAGCAGGCATAAAGAGACAAAACAGGAATTTAAGTAATGGCCGGGAGAATAGTAGCCATTATCAAAATGATAGTCTTACCTCGTTTTTTGTACCTTTTCTTAAACATTCCCATCCCGGTAACCAACAGCTTCTTTGCCTCACTGCGCAGCCTCCTCATCCGGCTCATTTGGGCCGGATCTCGACCTCGTATCTGCTGTGAGGTCTTCACACTCCCCCCTATGAGCGTGGTGGCCTTGGGGTCCCTGATTTTCAACTGTACTTCTATGTTGCACAGGCCCACTATGCTTTTCACTGGTATCACCCTTCTTGAAGCCTGAGAAGGCTCAATTGTCGCGGCAGCCACTATCCACTATTTTACCTCGCGGTATAACATGAGACCCAAATGCTCTACATGCTCCTGCCACTACTTGCTGGGCCTGGTACGAATTACTTCAATACTTGGGAGGAAATACCCTTTATCCCCCACCAGGGGCGTAACACAGGCCCCCACATCCCCCGAGCTGCAGGGGCCCCATCAGCACTGTACTCACACCCGAGAGCTCCGGATTAAATCCAGAGCGGAGGCCCCTGTGTGTACCTTGCAGGGGGGCCCCTTCAACTTTCGTTACGCCACTGTTCCATCTTCCTCTGTCGGGTAATCCTTGGCTCCCGCTAACTCCGGAACGCCTTTTACATCGCATGTTGCGCACACACGGGGGCAGATTTATGTTGAACTTGCGCCACTTTTGCGCCGCCGTTGCGTCACTTTTGTGACGCATCAGCGGCGCAAATCCTGCGCCATGGTGCGGGGTATTTACAACGTGACGCATCTGGGAGATGCGTCACGTTGTAAAGCCCTGCGCCACATGTAGGCGTTCCAGGGCAGGGGGGGGGCGTTCCGGCGCAGGAACGCCTCCTAAAAGTGGCTGAGTGAAATCTACAAGATTTCACTCAGTCACTTTTAGGCCCATGCTGCGTCAAAACCCTGCGCCTGCTTGAAGCAGGCGTAAGGATTGACGCAGCATTGTAAAGATAGGGCCCCTCAGATCATTGCTGGAGCTGCGTCGCGCTTGCGAAGCAACTCCAGCAATGCGCCACTTTTTCGGCACAGATGCGTCACGCATCTGTGCCGTTTTTGCCCCATGGTGCGCCGCATTATAAATGCGGCGCATCCATGGTGGCGCAGCAGTGGCGCATAATAACTGGCGCATCCCTGCTGATATGCAGGGATGCGCCAGTCGTCATAAGTCTGCCCCACGGTTTGGAGATGACGCGCGACTTGTTTGAGGGCGGCGCACTTAAAGCCATCAATGTACTGGCTCAGGAGGGGAGAACCACGCCTTTGGAAACTTACATTTCATTGTCTGCATAGCACGCTTCGTGATGTGCTCCCACTTATCCTGCTAATCCAACTGAATTTACCCCGCTCTTGCTTCTAATCACCACTCCTGATGATAGCCACCTAGTCTCTAAATTATATCATGCATCTCTACAGGTGAGCCCATTGGTCTAGAGAATGCTGGAGCTGCGTGGGGGCAGGATTTGGGTACCCCCTTTTCAGAAACAATATGGTACTATTGCTTGTCGTAGACCAAGTTAATTTCCTGTAACCATTGGCACAAGATACTGCATTACAAATATCTGCACCGAGCCCTCGCTAAGTTTGACCCTGCCAGATCTCATTGCTGTCCTAAATGCCCTCCTGATCATGCCGACTTTCTCCACTCGACATGGATGTGTGGCGTTGTAGCGTCTTTTTGGCCTGGTGTCCATTCTACTTTCTCATTAATGGTCGGTCAGACACTTACACCATGTCAAACCATTGCCGCTGGGCATCCAACGCTTCACTGCCATTGCGTTACTGCTCGGCAAGAGACACATTTCACTACACTGGGGTGCTTCAGTTTCCCCCTCAAAGGCGGCATGGCTAAAAGATGTTTCCTACTGTGAAACCACTTCCGAGATATATGCCTCTTTGCAGCCTGTCACTTCCCGACCGAAGGATATTTGGCAGCCACTCAGGAGCTATTTCCTGTCTATTGCAAGAGGACTCTGATGAAGACTAAGGGGCATATTATCAAGGATGGCGTTAAAAAATATCGCCGGTTTAGCGGCAGAAAACTGCCGCTAAAAGCGGCGATAATGGGCTTGATACTATGCCCTTGAGAATTCCAATAGAAGTCCATGTTCTGGTGTGAACATGGGCTTCTATTTTAATTCTCCAGGGTATATTATCAAGCCCATTATCACCGCTTTAGCGGCAGTTTTCTGCCGCTAAACCTGCGATAGTTTTAACGCCGTCCTTGATAATATGCCCCCAAGCGAGTTGTATTTGCCTGGTCTTTGCTGGACATTGCATGCTTATATTGCGATTCCTTAGTATATTGTGATTGATATGCACTTCCTCCTCTCCCTTTCTTCTCTCTCTTGCCCATTGCACCACTTATGTCAAAAATTGCATTAGAGTGCTGATTTATGTTTTATGCGGACATTGAAAACGTACAATTAAAGATTTTAAAATAAAAAAAAGTGAAAGGGCAGGAATGCACCGTATTTCTCAAATACGGTGCATTCCTGTTTCCCCCTGCTCTGGCACCGTTTCAGCAGCTTAGCGCCAACGCAGGCTGGTGCAGGGGTGCCTGTGTTGTCGGCAGGATTGTTTCTGTGAGGGAAGGTAGCACCTTCCTGCACAAAAACAATCTTGGGTGGGTTTTTCCTCTTTCAACGTGTGCTGCAAAATGCAGCACACTTGGAGGGGAAAAAACGAGGAGAAATATGATTATTTCTCCTCGCTGCTCCTCCCCTGGAGGGGTGTAAGGTTTTAGCGCATCCCCAGGTTTACTTGGTTTTTTAAATCTGAGGAAGCATCAAAATCCATGGGTGTTGCATGGGAACACCCACCGCAACGCCCAAGAAACGCCACCCTAGCGCAGAGTAAGGCAACGCAGCATTTGCACTGTCTTGCCGTACTCCATATCTATGAGGCCATTCAAAGTGAAGCAGAGTGGCTTTGCATTACCTCATAAATATGTTTTTCTAGTTTGCGCCGCCAGAGCATCACAAAAAGTGACGCTACGGCGGCGCAAGGGGCCATCAATTTCCACACATTGAATGCAAAGCAAGCTTTTATTGTTATAATAATGTAAGCCGTCATAAATACACACATTAGAGATCGTAGGCACTCTGTCTTGCTTAGGGTGACCAGATGGCTCCATGTCACTAGACACCACTTTTCCATTTGTGGACTTTGCTTTTACATAGCTGTGTTATAATGTATATTGGTCCAATTGACTCAATTAAAATGAACAGACTACAACCCCCATAATGCACTGACTTGTAAAAGCAAAGTCCAGGAGCGGAAAAGTGGTGTTTCGGTGACATCGATCCATCTGGTCACCCTAGTATTGCTAGATATATATTTTATCCTAATGTGCCTTAGTTTCCTTACCTGCCAAAATTAGAAGTGCGTAGAAAAAAACTGAATACCAGTATGAATTGCAAAATAATATATATTTTTTAAAAAAACCACTCAGAATGCTCTGTGTGAAGCCGGATGCCTCACTGAATTCATTTTTCAGTAGTTCGGAGAAAGAGTACCTTTATTGCTCTTTAGAATACAATTGGGGAGAGGCTAGGGTGGTCGACCTCGAATCTGGGGAACTGGGTTCGAGTCTCGGCAACGACGCCGAACATCCTGTGATTCTTGGCAAATCACTTTTTCTCCCCATGCCTAACAAAAAATTAATGTGTCCCCGTGTAACGCAGCTGGTGCTATGTAAAGCGCTCTGATACCCGATACCCGATACCCGATACCTTCCGGTCAAGACAGTTCCCGCTAAATAAAACTCCGTAAAATAAAAAAAAAATTGCGTTTTACCTCAGAGCCATCACAGTTTATTGCCACTATCTTATTACCCTGAACAGCTCGGCATCTCGCATTTTCAAATGATGATTCAGCGTTTCAGGAAGATGTCTGTAAGGGTGCAGTTAACCATTTTATATACATTTCTGCATTCTTTTTATTAAAATGGCACTCGAAACACACGGATAGACATGATTATGTTGCCAACTGTGAGTTGGAGTTCTAATTCCAATTTATTGCATATTAGGAGTTATGTGACCCTGGAAAAGAGCAAATTAATTTTATTTCCCTTTTGTAGACAAAGGGAATGCTGAGAAGCAAACTATTTAACAAGATGATAAATCTAAACCTTTATGCCAAATTTAGTCGGGTAGAATTATTCTGCATTGTCTCTTCAATCCAATCCGAAATGATATAGCAATACATATAACGAACCTTAGCGGCTAAATACAGCCTTTAAACCCGAGGCCAGGGAACATTACATACATAAAAGCGGTTTCCTTTGTAAAATACAACAACTGGCTCCTGTGGCAGAGAATGCCTCAATGTGCTGGCATTAGTGGAAAGGGATTTCCCTTCTGCCTTTTTTTCCCTAGCACTTTAAGGGACCTCCAAGAGGTGTGTACCAGCCCATCGCAATGGTCTTATAGGGCAATAATTCTCTTGACTCAAATGACATGAAATCTCTGCGATTTGCACAGCCATTCCCGCCTTCAATCCTGCCTCTTCCGAAATGTGTTTTTTTAAATTTAGATTTGTTTATGGTGGTATATTATTGAAGCTTGTTGATTTTATTCCCATGCACATGAAAGTTTAGCATTTGTGTGTTTGGGTTTTTTAGGTCTCGCTGAGAGAGACTTTAGTAAGAGCTTTAAAAAATGCTACAGCCGGCTACAGCTTGCAGTGCATGTGCGCGGGCGTGCGCTTCAGCAGAGGCGTCATATGGCGTCATTACTGCTGCGCGCGCACCACTCGCGCACATGCACTGCAAGCTGTAGCCGGTGGTAGCATTTTTAGCTTGCTAATCGCGGCACCGGTGCTTTACTTTTCAAATTGAAAGTAAAGCGCCGGTGCCGCGATTATAGCAAAAGTAAAGAAATAGAAACAAACATCTATTTCTTTACTTTTGCTATAATCGCGGCATCCGCGCATTACTTTTAATGATAAAAGTAAAGCACCGGTGCCGCGATTAGAAAGAAACAAGCATTGGCATAGCCAATAGGTCTCGCTTTTGGGACCTAATAAGTGTTTAGCCATGCAACAGTTGCATATCTAAATACTTATAAGGTCCCAAAAGCGAGACCTATTGGCTATGCCAATGCTTGTTATTATCTGGAAGGATGGCCACCATTATCCTTTATGAGGCAAAAAAGGGGGGGAAACGGCACCAAAATACCTCGAAATGGCCCTGCTCTTAATGGTGTTTTTGGCACATTAAAAAGAGTCCTGTGGATGTTGTTTTGTTGTGATACCTACATTAACCAGACTGCTCGAGGAGCTTAAGATGGTGCTGCCTGAAGACACAAAACAAACGCGTGCACTTCTGGTTGCTTTCCTTTGTGCTGAAGGTACTGTCTATATGTATTTATGAGAACATAACATCGAACAGCTTATAGGTGTGTTCTTGCCCTTACTGTTTAATATTTGTATAACAGGTTTGCTTTATTGATGGATTTAGTAGACCACCCGAGGTTTTAACTCTTATGCAGTGTTTGGCATACTAGTTTAATCCTACCTTTGAAGGAGAAGTCTTGCGATGTTGTCCTTGGCTTGATAAACCAGTCAAAATCAACATACTTTACTGACACGCAGTAGACCAGGTACCACTGTCCTCATGGTGACATAAGATCTTGTCAATGATGAATGTGGAGTCGCATAACAGTCTCATCTACTGTATTAATTATCCACCCAGGAAGTTTATATATATATATGATTAATAAACTACGTAACAAGCATGATGTTGTTGTAATGAATGCTGATAAAGGAGGTAACATTGTTCTGTGGCCAAGGGCTGACTATTTAAGGGAAGCAGAACGTCATCTAACTGACACTAATTGCTATGCCAAAGCGAGTAAGACAGATTTGAACCTGGTAAAAGATACTGTAATGAAGAGCTTACTATCATGGAAGAGACAGGGGTTGCTGACTAAAAAAGAATTTTTTTTTTTGAAAAATGATTTTCCCACTATCCCCATTATGTACTTTATTCCTAAGGTGCATAAGGGAGTATCCCCTGTTCTAGGGAGACCTATAATATTGGCTAGAAATAACGTTGTGGAGGCAGTATCCATGTATGTAGACCATTTCCTTCAACCTCACATGTTCAATTTGCCTTCATCATAAGAGATACTGTGGATGTCTTAATGAAAATTAACCAAATTGAGTGGCATAATGATTGGTGGCTAATAACCTTGGACATAGCATCACTATATACATGCATTTATCACTCACAAGGTGTAGCCGCTGTGAAATACTTTCTCAATAGTCGTTCCATTGGCCTACATGAACACAACAACATGATACTCCAAATGATAGAGCTGTGTTTATACAACAACTTTTTTCTATTTAACAAAATCCCCTACAAACAACTTAGGGGAGTTGTGATGGGTGCGTGCTTTTCCCCCACCTATGCCTGTCTTTTGGTTGGGTGGTGGGAGGAGCACGTACTCAAAGTGACACATAAACAGATCTGGAATGACCATGTAAAATACTATGGCAGATATATCGATGATATATTTGTCATATGGGATGGTACAGAATGTGAAGCAACGCAGTTTATTTAATCTATCAATGACAACTCCATGAACCTCCAATTTACAGCTACAATCAGTCAGGAAAAGGTAGAATTTTTGGATGTAAAGGTCTAAATTGATGACAGTCAAATGATGTAATTTGAGATGTCATCAGTGATGTCACTGAGCATGTCATGAGTGATGTAATATGTGACATCATCAGCAGTGCATTGCAGGGGCGCGCATTATAGTTATCTCTACTAACTATAACAGCCGAATTTCTCTGGTATTGTACGAGTGAAATGTCCAACTAACTATAACCTCCCTGCAACCTATGGTTTTTTCAGTGAATTTCTAAGGTTTTTTAAATGCTAATTTCTAACTATAACGTCCCTGAAACCTATGTTTTTTTCAGTGAATTTCTAAGGTTTTTTAAATGTTAATTTCTAACTATAACATAGCAGTCGAGTTTGCAGAGTGGTGGCGAAAGGTGAGCGTGGCCTCTGAACACCTCTTAGCAATCCCATTGTGTGGGATTTACTGGAGGCAAAAGGAGGGGTAGTTAGCCTCCAACATCAAACTTGGGGGCCAACTACTCCTCCTATTACCTCCAGTAAGTCCCACACAGCAGGATTGCAAACTTATCATACCAGGTCACGCCCCCTTTTTCCACCACTCTGCAGACATACCTCCTGGCGGGTTCTGGGTTGGGGGTTTAAGTCCCCTTGAATACTGAGGGTCTCTGGGATTCAAGTAGCCCACCAGGTACCTCCACTAAGCACCACAGAGCTGGATTGCAGAGAGGTGGTCCGAGGCCACGCCCCTTTTTGCACCACTCTGCAAACACGCCTCTTGGCGCACTGCTGATGGGGCTATGAGGTCCTCTTGTGTCCTGAGGACCTCAGGACACAAGTGGACTTAATCCTCCGAGCAGCAGTGCGCCAGGACCTGCATTTGCAGAGTGGTGTAAAAAGGGGCGTGGCCTCGGACCACCTCTCTGCAATCCAGCTCTGTTGCGCTTACTAGAGGTACCTGGTGGGCTAGTTGGCCCCCAGGGACCCTTAGTATTCACGAGGAATTAATTCCCCAACTTATAACAAGTCAGGGGGCGGGTTTGCAGAGTGGTGCAGGGAGGGGGCGGGGCCTCCGGCGAGTTGCCGGTTACCTTTTACTTTTTTTCTTTTATGGGAGGGGGGTTGCGTGGCCCCTCTTCCCTGGGGACCCCATCCCCCGGGGCCTCGAAGCCTTAATTTTTATTTATTTTTATTTTGGGGAGGGGACCGCGTGGCCCCCCTCCAGAGGCCAATTATGGCCCCGGGGACCCCATCCCCCAGGGCCTGGCCGGCCTTCTTATTTTATTTTTGGGAGGGGGCATGTGGCCCCCCTCCTCAGGCCAATTATGGCCCCGGGTACCCCATCCCCATGTGACCAGCCTTTTGTTTTTTTATTTTTGTGTGTGTAATTATTGGGAAAGGGGGGCCACGTGGCCCTCCACACAGGCCACTTCTGGCCCAGGGGACCCCATGGGGCCTGGCCGTTCCGTTGGGGAATGTGGGGGGAGCCCCAATGCCCCCACGGTCCAGCCGGCTCCCCGCCTCCTGTGAGAGCCGGCATTGCTTTTGAGAAAGGGGAGCTGCTGACATGCAGCTCCCCTTGCTCAAAAGCAATCCTGCTTTGCTTAGTTGAAGCGAGAACAGGTTTTCCTGCTCTCGCTTCAACGAAGCAAAGCAGATTTTGTAATGACAGGGCGGCAGGGTACCCTGGGACATTACAGGAACCAGCCCTTGGGGGGTGGCGATCCCCAGGGCCATCAAGAGCTCCAGGAGGGGGGCCGCGCGGCCCCCCACCCTACATTTTGAGGTGGTTGTCCCCGGGGCCCAGGGGTCCGCAGCGGACCCTCGCATTTAATTCATTAGTACCCCAGGGATGTGGTGGTCCCCGGGGCAGTGTGGGAGGGCAGGAGCCCCCCACACTTTAATTATTTACAATAAGCCCCGGGGAGGTGGCGGTCCCCGGGGCTTGAGGGGGTCCGTGAGGCACCCCCACCCTATACTGCTAAAGCCCCGGGAGGTGGCGGTCCCCGTGGCTGAGGGGGGCCCGCGAGGCCCCCCACCCTGTAATAATGAATCCCCTGGGAGGTGGCGGTCCCAGGGGCTGAGGGAACCCCAGTGGGCCTCCGCTACATAATTAAGAAATGCCCCCGGGACCTGGCCCACCCGGAGGCTTTAAAAAACGAAGCGCTTCGGGTTTTTTTTCATTTTCGACCGAGTTGGCACACCCAGCGCGACGCGGCCGAAAATGTTTAAAAAAAATGCTTTTTTTGGGCGCCCCCCTAACCAGGCCTGGGGGGGTCAGGGTGTTCCTACTCTGCACCCTTTTTTTGTTTTTTAAAGTTTCTCTTACCTTTTTCGCTCTCCCTCGGTCCGAGGCGCAAGATGGCTGCCGACATTTCCTGATTTGAAGTGTTGGCAGCCAATCAGAGGCAACCTCGTGCTCTTAAGGGCTCAGCCAATCAGATCTCACAATTCTCAAATATCAATGTCTGTAAATCTTTAAATATCTCAAAAACCACTGAACGGTATTACACCATTTAATAAAAAAGCGTGCTTTCTGGACCAAGAGCTATCTCTGTGCCAAATTTGGTTTAATTCCGTTCAGCAGTTCAGGCTGTAGCCGTGTCTAAAGTTTCCTATGGAAATGAACATGGAGAAAACAGGTTTTGGGACCCCCCCTTTTTTCTCTGCCCCCCTTGATGAATAACGCCGAAACTTTCAAGACAGGAGCTGACCCGAGTGAACTATTAGTTTTGAAAGTTTTGTGAAGATTTGTCAAACGGCGCCAAAGTTATTGGCAAAACAAAAAATGCTTTTCCTATGGAAACTAGGTTCTAACTATAATTACCTACTGGCAACCGCCAGTAGGAGAGAGATATATATATATTTCTTTTTTTTTTGCATCTACTGGCAGTCGCCAGTAGATAGTTATAGTTAGGATCGTGTTTCCATAGGAAATCCGCAACATTCTATTTGGAATAACTTTGGCGCCGATTGACGAATCCTCGCGAAATTTTCAAAATAGGTGGGGCGCTCCGCTCCTTCCCTGAAAGTCTCGGGGGGATTCGTCAAGCGGGGGCTGAGAAAAAGGGGGGGTCTCAAAACACGTTTTCCCCATGCATTTTTCCATAGGACCTTTAGTCCAAGCTACAGCCCGAACGGCTGAACAGAATTACTTGAAATTTGGCAGAGAGGTAGTCCTCAGGTCAGGGATGTAACTTTTGCAGGTCTGGTGTAAATCTGTTCAGTATTTCCTGAGAAAATAGCATTTAAAAGCATATATATATCTATAAGCGCGCACCGTGCGCGTATGGTAAAACTTACCGTACGCGCACGCTGCCGTGCACGAGCGCGATTCTGATTGGTTGTTAGATCTTAGAAAACATTCGAATCGGTCGAAACCAGGAAGTGTCGGCCGCCATTTTGTCTCTCGCAGTCTGAGGGGATGAAAAACAAAGGTGGAGAACGTGAAAAGGGGGCAGGGTGGACAGTTCCTGACCCCCTAGCCTTTGTCAGGGGGTCCCAGAAGGACCCCCAAGGGCCAAAATGTATTTAAATTTTTTTACGAAAAATCGCGGAGTACGCGTAGCGTGCGCGTACGGTAGAAACGGAAAAATTCCGCGAACTGCGTAACGTGGGCGCGCGGTGAGTGAAGCGCACCGCGTGCCCACAGCGCGCGTACGGTGCGCGCACGGTGAAAAAACTTAAAAATAAATAAATACATAACTTAGCATTTAAAAAAACTTACAAATTCACTGAAAAAACCATAGGTTTCACACACGTTATAGTTAGGAATTAGCATTTAAAAAACATTGCAAATTCACTTAAAAAAACCATAGGTTTCACACATGTTATAGTTAGCTGGACATTTCACTCGTGAAAAACCATTGAAATTCCCCCGTTATAGTTAGTGCAGGCAACTATAACTCACGCGACCGCAATCCTCTGCTGATGACGTCAGATATTACATCACTGATGACATATGTGTCTTTCTGAAAAAAAAATATTTGTAATATATGTATAGCTAAAAATTTATGGAAGAAGACATGGGTAAATAAGTGTCTAAATACAGTGATGAAATATCTGACGTCATCAGCAGAGGATTGCGGTCGCGTGAGTTATAGTTGCCTGCACTAACTATAACGGGGGAATTTCAATGGTTTTTCACGAGTGAAATGTCCAGCTAACTATAACATGTGTGAAACCTATGGTTTTTTAAGTGAATTATATATATATATATATATATATATTATCTACTGGCGGTCGCCAGTAGATAGTTATAGTTAGGACCACGTTTCCATAGGAAATCCGCAACATTCTATTTTGAATAACTTTGGCGCCGGTTGACGAATCCACGCGAATTTTTCAAAATAGGTGGGGCGCTACGCTCCGCTCCTACCCTGAAAGTCTCGGGGGGATTTGTCAAGCGGGGGCTGAGATAAAAGGGGGGTCCCAAAACGCGTTTTTCCCATGCATTTTTCCATAGGACCTTTAGACACAGCTACAGCCCGAACGGCTGAACAGAATTACTTGAAATTTGGCAGAGAGGTAGTCCTCAGGTCAAGGAAGTGCCTTTTGTAGGTTTGGTGTAAATCTGTTCAGTAGATCCTGAGAAAATAGCATTTAAAAGCATATATATATGTGGGCGGAGCCTAACCACACATCTCATCCTGAGATCTGATTGGCTGTCAGCACTTCATCCAAGAAGTGTTGGCAGCCATCTTGGGACCAATATACATGATAGCACCTCATTAAAAAGCATTGCAGTTAATAGAAGGTTTTAAGACTTTAGTTACATTATAAATCATTTGTTGATGGTACCATACTCATTTTAGGAATTGTGGTATGTTCTAAGGTGATTTCACCATG
This sequence comes from Triturus cristatus, assembly GCF_964204655.1. Classification (NCBI taxonomy): domain Eukaryota; kingdom Metazoa; phylum Chordata; class Amphibia; order Caudata; family Salamandridae; genus Triturus; species Triturus cristatus. The sequence continues at coordinate 889,660,785 of NC_140589.1, forward strand.
TGAAAAAGCCTTCTGCTGGGATATCATGATTGAGAGAAAAATATTTTCTCATGCTTTTACCACAGAGGTTTGGAAGGTGATCTATAGGCTAAACTGAGAGCTTATTTTCTGTAAATTCACATTATCTTTCTCAGTCATGTGAGAATGAAGTCTGACATTCTCAGTAAAACATGTACATCCAACAAGGGCAGAGACTGTCAGTTGATTCCTTTGTGTTCTACTGCAGCTTCCCAGAGTGTTCCAAAGAACTACTAGAGCGCTAACAGTCCTACTTATGATAAACGTATGGCACACCTGAAGCCATCTTGCTTGGATTAAAGTGGTAACTCTTAAAACATTTAATTTAAAAAGGAACAAAATGAGGGGGTTCATTTTTCAATAAAAAGTATGATTAGTGCTGCAGAAAGAAAAATTAGGGCACATTTTGAGTGACTTCTCAAATCCTCTTCTATTTCATTAAAAAATTCTGACATGCAGACTGAAACATGCACTTTCAATACCAGCAGCAGTTTTCCCTGGTGAGCAGTAGCTTTACTACAGTGATCTAATGAGCAAAAAGAGTGCTAACATTCTGAATTTATGGCAAATGTGTGACACATCTGAATGCCTTCTTGATGGAATCAAAATAAAAAACTGAAAGTATTTCCTACTGAGGAGACTGCAGTAAATGAGGAAATTAGGAAACTTCATAACAAATAAGTCTCCCAAGATGGCCACCAGAGACAAAAGAGCCCAAATGTAGCCCAAATATCACCCAGATGTAGCCCAAGTATAGCCCAATGACAGAATGTCCCAGAATGTTCTTAAAAACAACTAGAGCGCTTACTGTCTTCATTATGACAAAAGTATGGCACACCTGAAGCCATCTTGATTGGAATAAACTGGTAACACTTAAAACATTTAATTTAAAAAGGAACACAATGAGGAGGTTCATTTTGCCATAGAAATTATGATTAATGCTGAAGAAAGAAAATGAGGGCAAATTTTGAGTGACTTCTCAAATCCTCTTCTATTTCATTAAAAAAATTCTGACATGCAGACTGAAACATGCACTTTTAATACCAGGAGCAGACTTCCATGGTGCAGTAGTTTTACTACAATGATCTAATGAGCAACTAGAGTGCTAACATTCAGAATTTATGGCAAATGTGTGACATATCTGAATACCTTCATGATGGAATCAAAGTAAAAAACTGAAAGCATTTCCTACTGAGGAGACTGCAGTACATGAAGAAATTAGGAAACTTCATAACAAATAAATCTCCCAAGATGGCCACCGGAGACAAAAGAGCCCAAATGTAGCCCAAAATCACCCAGATGTAGCCCAAATATAGCCCAATGACAGAAGTGTGCAAAACACTTATTATTTTGTGTTTTTGCAGTGTTATATAGTGCAGACTTGTCAGGTATTGGAGTGCTTTACATGAGCATTGGTTACATCACACAAGAACACATTCATTTTGGTTGTAGACATGGGGAGACTAAGTGATTTGACCAGAATCACAGAATGTCGAGCTGAAGCAGAAACTTCAACCTGGTTCCCCAGTTGCAAAGTCTGCAGTTCTGGAAGTAACACCACATCATCTCCCCTAAGTGCAACATTTAATCAAGTGGTCAACTGGATAAAAAAACATAAAGATAACAAATAATTTAAAAGTGCTTTGTCGCTATTTGAAAACTCAGAAAATATGTCCTTATTTTAGCCTTTTAGAGCACTAACCATAATTTTGATGCCAATAAGACCCTCTCATATATGTAATTTCTAAAGGAAATGCTCTAGGTATTACAGTTTTGATTACATCAAGATGATGTCAGGCGTTCCACACTTTTGTAATAAATATAGAATGTTAGCAATCTAGTTGTTCATTAGGATACTGTTGAGAGGCAGAGGCCAGGGGCACGGACTCTGAAAATTGAAGGCAGGTAGGAGGGTGCAAAGGCAACAATTTAACCACACTGAGCAGGCAGGAAGGGCCGTGGAAGCACAACAGACTATGGAGGGCAGTGGAAAGGGGGGCAGGGGCAACAAACCAACAATACAGGACTTGCAAGAGAGGCTGTTGGAGGCAAGATCTATTACGGGTCAAGGAAGCTAGGGGCGGTCCCCAGATCCCCGGGAGCCACCACAGAACTGAGCAGGAGAGTGAGTCAGGGACAAAAGGGGCACCTTAATTTGAGCCGGGGTGCCTAGGAACGCTTGCTCCAAAAATGAAGAAAACAGACATATGAGACATGGAATTGGAGGCAGAATACAATGGCAGTTTAATGAGAAGATGCAACTTCAAAGAAACCGCAGAATAGAGACATAAAGTACAAAATACAGAATACAGATAATCATACAGCTGTCATGATATTCTCTGTATCTCAATTAATGTACTGACAGAGAGAGAGAGAAAACACATCTATAAATGCATCATGAGAAACAAGTTACACCAAGGAAAATGTTACCTAGGAACACTCACGTTTACTCTTAGAGCAAGCATTCCTGCAATTACAATACAAAATCTTTTAAATGCAAAAGTAAAGAGAACAATGGTTAAACATAACATGACATTTCATATAGGTAAAATAGAATAAGATACTTCAAGCAAAGCAGAGCAAGACATTTTAAGCAAAGGAAGACAAGAGCTCCCAGCTCTTGGGGAAAACCTGCACTGCCTGTTAACCTACATACAGACGGCGAGGTAGTCCGTCGATATCTGTGGGTGCTCCCTTTTTATATCATTTTGTGGGCTCCTTTGCACGCTACATCTACCTACGTATGCTACCCAAAAGCTTCGTCTGCAGATTTTACCAGACATTTCGTCATTTACCCACTTAATGCTGACAATGGACTGGGTGAAAAGGTCAGTCTCTCAGGCCAATCGCTTATCGTAAGTTCCATAGAGCAAGCAGAAAATAATGGGTATTGTACGGGAATTCAATATATTCATGTATAAAATCTCCTCAGTTCTCCTAACTTGACGCTCTGCGGTTGCCACTTCCTTAAAAGCGGGAAACCTGCCCAGGAAGCAAGTACCAGTCCAGGATGCAGCCTACTGTATGTCGACAGCTTCAGGGGGATGTTGAACTTTGATACCGAGCACGGAGCACTCGGGTAGGGTGGGGGCTACTGGTTTGGAGCAGAAGGCCTCGCAGACCTGCCTTCAGACTGCTATACACTAAAATTGCAGAGCTATGGTCAATTTAACAAAGAGGCCTACATATTGAACAGAAGGGCCTACACAGGGGTTTTATACTGGCTGAGTGGTAAGGATGTCTCAGGATAATTATATAGCAACACAGGACCCGCTGGTCAATTTAATACGGCCTACAAATGCAGCTGGCAGGGCAAGGACAAGGGTCTCATACTTCAGGTGTGGACAGAACGGGCCAGGGGCCCCCTGTGATACAAAATCTACTCTCCTTCAAGCCTGTGGCAATGTAATAGACCATTGTGGGCAGAAGGAAGAGGCAATGGTAGTACAACCATACATGCCAACAGACCCGATTCAGCCAGGAAACGTCCAATGTTTTTAAGCTCAAATGGGCTTTATTTGATCTGTCTCCTGTCTACAATATCCTCTTTTTCAATGTAACTCAAAGGGGAAAATCAATACCCCAGTTTTTTTTCAAAATCTCCCTCTTACCAAGTTCAAAATGTTCGCAAGTATGGTACATTGGATCATGGAAGGAAATGGGATAGGACATGGACTTGGATAACAGAGGACAGGAGGGACATGGAGAGGTGCACCAAACTGACCCTGCAGGGCAGGCATCAGGGTTTGCAGCAGCACAATACACCACACGGGAGTGCAGCACAACAATCCATAGAAAGCAAGAGGGAGGGGACAGGACCATGCACATGGACAACAGAGAACAGAGGGGCAAGAGGCAATGGTAGCTAGCTGACCATAATGGACAGACAGGAGAGAAAGCTGCAGCATAACAGACCATAAAGGGCAGGAGGGACGGATCAGGGGCATTACAATGGAACAGACAAGCCAGGAGGGAGGGAGTAGGGCTGGGGGCAAGGGGGCAGGGCAGGAGCAGCAAGATAGCCATGGAGGTCAGGCAGGATGGGCACTAGAAGCAAGACACACCATGAAGAGCAACAGTGAGACTGTGATGGCATACACACAGACCATGGAGGGAAGGTGGGAGGGGGTCAGGGGCAGCTAACTGACCACACAGGGAAGGTGGGAGGGGCCATGGCAGCACAGAAGACCATGCATGGCAAGTGGGAGGGTTAGTGGCAGCACAATGGCTATGATGGGCAAGAAGGAGGGTGGAGGGGCATGCACAAAGGACGATGGAGGATAGAAGGGAGGGTCAGGACCTGTGCACAGACAAGAAAGGTCAGGGGAAGGGACCTCACAACAGACCACACGGGGCAGGCAGGAGGAGCAGCTGCAGCACAACAGACCAGGGAGGGCAGAAGGGTGTGGCAGTACAATGGACCATGTAGGACAGGAGGAAGAGGATAGGGGCATGGCATGTGGACAGGCAGGGTGGAGGTGACAGGGACAGGTTACAGTCATCTGACAATGCTAGGCAGGTGGGAGGGGAGTGGCAGCTCAACAGAACACTCAGAGTAGATAGGAGTGGCAGGTCCATGGGACATGGTGGGCAAAAAGGATGGAGCAGGGGCATGCACAAAGACATCGGAGGGCAGGGGGAAGGAGAATAGGGGCAGCAAGCTAAGCACAGAGTTTAAGCAGGAGGTCAATGATGGGGCATAGAATTGGGCAATGGAGGGCAGGAGGAGTGGACTGGTGCATCATACTGAGGGCAGTGGCAGCACATCAGACCATGCATGGCAGGAGGGAGGAGGCTAGTCCATGGATTCACACAACAGAGGATAGGGAGGAAGGGGATGGGGCAGCAAGCTAACTGTTCAGAGAAGGCGGGTATTAGGAACTTTATTGTTTTTAAAACATTGTGTCTGTGCGAACTACTTAAAATATGAACAAGTATGCAGCATAATCTCACTTTTATTCAGGAAGAAGAGGACGTTTGTGACTGTGACTCCGGGCTCACTTGGCAGAAACACCCCCTGACCCTCCACCCCCTATCGCAAAATGTAATGCCCGTGAAAAGGGTAGGTGAACACAGTGTTATATAGAACATAGTCCTGAGAGCACGATTGAAAATGAAAACTAGATATAGTGTATGGTATAAACTATGCACCAAAAAGTGTGATATAAGATGAACCGGGCGTGAAATATAATATGCAATACATTGTGAGCAATGACAGATTCATTGGAGAGCGCGAGATAGCACAGGCACTAGCGCGTGCTATGCGATATGCGCCTTGGAGTGTAATATGCACAGGGCAGTGTTGTGTAACCTAACTAGTCTCTAAAGTTGTAATATAAAATATGTGCTGGGGAGTGTAAGGTTGCATATGCACTGTGACAAAGATATGGATCCCAGATTGTAATATGTATGGCATAGCACTGTGCGTTATAACATAGGCATCGAGAAAGGCACGTTAGATGGGGCAATATAACCCGTGCGAAGACAAGTGTGGCATGACATATTCACGGGGTGGTGTTACAGTGCACATGGGCTAGAGAGTGTCATAGCATATGCACTAGCTAGTGGAATACAACACAGAGGTGTGTGGCACACGGCAGGCAATGGTGGGTGTAACACAGCATTGGGCTCTGTCAGGAGCGCGCTGTGACTCTCAAGTGATGTTCGTCCCCTTTCCAGAGAGTAAAATAAAAAGTATTACACATCCGGCAGTGGATGTGTGTTTTATTAACTGTGAGGGGGGTTTCTTGCATAGTTTTGGTCGAATTTTTGTCGAATCCCCTTTGAATGGCTTGGTGTGCATGTGTATTAAATGTGCCCGTCAATAGCTACCCAAGTTTGTATAAATAAACGACAAGGGTGTCTACCGGGATTAGGCACGGTAGGGCATCAGACATGTCAGAGCTTCACTAGTGGTGTAAATACATTCCACGTGGATTCATTGCATGCATAGTCGCCTTTTAATGAATATCACGCAAATCGTCATGGTGATAGGTATGTACGGTTTGTCCAGCATGCCCTAGGTGTGTCTATAAATATATATTTTTTAAAAATAATAAAAAACAGTGGCCGGCCCTGGGGATTGGGGTAAAAAAAATATAATTAGGAGACTGGCCCTGGGGGATGGGGTCATCAGGGCCAATAAATTAGAATAAGAAGGGGAACCAAACAGCCCCCCTTCTTAAAAAACTAAAATAAATAAAAGACTGGCATCGTGCAGGAGGCCATGCCCCCTCCGTGCAGCACTCTGCAAACGCGCCCCCAACAGGTATCTCCAGTATGCGCCAGGGAGCTGCGCTGCAGCCAGGTGTTCTGAGGCCAAGCCCCTTTTTACACCTCTCTGCAACGCAGCTCTGTGGCGCTTACTGGAGGTACCTAGTGGTCTAGTTTGACCCTAGGGACCCTTAGGATTCAAGGGGACTTAATCTCTCAACTTAGAACAGCCACAGGGCGCGTTTACACAGTGGTGAAGGGAGGGGACGGGGCCTGAGGTGACGTGTGCAAACACGCACTATGGCACGTTTTAAATTGGGGATATAATTTCCCTTCAATACTGAGGGCCCCTGGGGGCTAACTAGCCCACCAAGTGCTTCCATTAAGCGCCACTGAGCTGCATTGCAGAGAGGTGGTCCAGGCCGTGCCACTTTTTACACCTCTCTGCAACGCAGCTCTGTGGCACTTACTGGAGGTACCTAGTGGGCTAGTTGGACCCCAGGGACCCTCAGGATTCAAATGAACTTAATCTCCCAACTAAAAATGGACACAGGGCGTGTTTACACAGTGGTGAAGGGAGGGGACGGGGCCTGAGTTAACGTGTGCAAAAACGCCCTGTGGCCTGTTTTAAGAGGTAGTTTTAATCCCCATGCCCTCTTATATACTAGGGGCTTACAGAGGAGGTCATGCTAATCACAGGGGGACCCCAACGCATAATGTTCCCTAGTGTATGTAGGTGTTTTCACTGTATTCTAAGTGTCTTTTAACATAGCACTGGCTCTAGGACTGGTTAGTCAGGCTCAGTTACCACCAGTATCCGTCTGAAAAAGTTGAGGGTACAGGATGATTTTGCAACAAGGCTTCTTTCTGCTCTTCTTTTTGTTCTTTCTGCACGTTATCCTTCTTCCTGCACTTATCTTCGTATTTGAGGACTTCTGTTGCTTCTTTCTGCACTTCTTTTGTTTCTTTCTGTGCATTTTTTCTTCTTTCTTCACATGTCCTATCTCTGTAGGCATAGTTAGAAATTAGCATTTAAAAAACCTTTGAAATTCACAGAAAAAACCATAGGTTTCAGGCACGTTATAGTTAGGAATTAGCATTTAAAAAACCTCATAAATTCACTGAAAAAACCATAGGTTTCAGGGGTGTTATAGTTAGCTGGACTTTTCACTTGTACAAAACCATTGAAATTCCCCCGTTATAGTTAGTTCAGCTAACTATAACTCGGGCGCCCGCAATGCACTGCTGATGACGTCACATATTACATCACTCATGACATGGTCAGTGACATCACTCATGACATCACTGATGACATCTCAAATGACATCACTGATGACATCACTGATGACATCATCCTTGTGATAGAGTGGCAGACCTCCTCTCACCCTAATATAACCTTTGATACACACATTCAAAAATAGAGACTAAAATTTTCAAAACAATGGACATACCAATACCAGTTACAACAACCTCTTCAGTAATTCTAAGATCCACATACACATCCACTCATTTACCAACAGTCCTATACAGTCACTCATACATGTACTCACTCATCATATGTACTCATACACCTATACATCCTGTTACACAATGCCACTCATCCATAGAGTTACTCACAAACAAAGTCACTCATGCTAATAAAGAATCAAACATACATTTACTTGCATATACAGTTATACACACACCACCATACTTACTTCTACGGAAACTTACACATACTTAGTCTTTTAAACAATCACTTATAGAAACACATACTTATTCATACAGGAACTCTTTCAATCTCTCACTATCACATATACTCACATATATACACCAATAGTCACATATACTAGTTTAAAACATATGTAGTTACTCATATAGACACTACTGAGACAGTCATTCACTCACTAACACACCCATACACACACTCATCCACCCATACAGTCCTGCACACATGCTGTGTTCAACACATACAAACAGTGAGTCACTCATTCATGCACCTATGCACTACGTAATACCCCCCACCGAACCATGCAGACACTCAGACTGATACTCAAAAAACCAACTAATAACCTATATAGACACCCATGTAGCTACTCACCAACCCATGCAGCCACTTATACACAAAGTGAGAGACTGATACAGATATTTACATATTTAAACATTACTCACTAAGCCATGTATTCACTATGATACACTTAATCAGTCAGTTACACAATCAATTTTTCAAAAACAAATCATCCATTTAGACACTTATATACCCATTTATTCTTCCATCGACCTTGAGATATACATATATAAAACATATTTAATTTTCAGAAAAACACACATTCACTGGATGATGTCATCAGTGATGTCATCAGTGATGTCATTTGAGATGTCATCAGTGATGTCATGAGTGATGTCACTGACCATGTCATGAGTGATGTAATATGTGACGTCATCAGCAGTGCATTGCGGGCGCCCGAGTTATAGTTAGCTGAACTAACTATAACGGGGGAATTTCAATGGTTTTGTACAAGTGAAAAGTCCAGCTAACTATAACACCCCTGAAACCTATGGTTTTTTCAGTGAATTTATGAGGTTTTTTAAATGCTAATTCCTAACTATAACGTGCCTGAAACCTATGGTTTTTTCTGTGAATATATATATATATATTACCTACTGGCGGTCGCCAGTAGGTAGTTATAGTTAGGACCACGTTTCCATAGGAAATCCGCAACATTCTATTTTGAATAACTTTGGCGCCGGTTGACGAATCCTCGCGAATTTTTCTAAATTGGTGGGGCGCTACGCTCCGCTCCTACCCTGAAAGTCTCGGGGGGATTCGTCAAGCGGGGGCTGAGATAAAAGGGGGGTCCCAAAACGCGTTTTTCCCATGCATTTTTCCATAGGACCTTTAGACACAGCTACAGCCCGAACGGCTGAACAGAATTACTTGAAATTTGGCAGAGAGGTAGTCCTCAGGTCAAGGAAGTGCCTTTTGTAGGTTTGGTGTAAATCTGTTCAGTAGATTCTGAGAAAATAGCCTTTAAATCAATATATATATCTGTGGCAGCTTACGGTGCGCTTACCGTACGCGTACGGTGGCGTGCGCGAGCGCGATTCTGATTGGCCCTTAGATCTTAGTAAACATTCGAATCGGTCGAAACCAGGAAGCGGCGGCCGCCATTTTCTCTCTCGCACTCTGACAGGGGGTTGAAAAACAAAGTGCAAATCATGTAAAGGGGCTGTTTACACAGCTCCCAAGCACCTAGCCATGTCGAGGGAGTCCCCAACGATCCCCCAAGTGAAAAAAAGCAATTTTAATTTTTTCGAAAATTTCGCCGATTACGCTTACCGTACGCGTACGGTAAGAAATAATTTAAAAAAAAATATATATCCACATTCTCCCCTCCCCGTGTGCAAAAGGTGCCCGCCATGCACCTTTTGTGCATGGCTCATCAGAGATAAACAAAACATATATTTTACCTGTCACAACGATGCTCATCATATGACCTCCATGTGCGCACGGTGCGCGAAGCGCATCGTGCGTTCATGGCCCATCTAGCGTAACGTGGGCACGCGGTGCGCGAAGCGCACCGCGTGTTCACTGTGCGCGCACCGTGCGCGCACGGAACGAACTGCGTTAAGTGGGCGCGCACGCCACAAATGGCGTAAAGTAACTTAGCATTTAAAAACCGTACAAATTCACTGAAAAAACCATAGGTTTCACACACGTTATAGTTAGGAATTGGCATTTAAAAAACCTTGCAAATTCAATGAAAAAACCATAGGTTTCACACATGTTATAGTTAGCTGGACATTTTACTGATAAAAAACCAATGAAATTCCCCCGTTATAGTTACTGTAGGCAACTATAACTCACGCGACCGTAATCCTCTGCTGATGACATATGTGTCTTTATGAAAAAAAAATATTTGTAATATATGTATAGCTAAAATTTAATGGAAGAAGACATGGGCAAATAAGTGTCTAAATACAGTATTAGCATCAGCAGAGGATTACGGTCGCGTGAGTTATAGTTGCCTACAGTAACTATAACGGGGGAATTTCATTGGTTTTTTATCAGTAAAATGTCCAGCTAACTATAACATGTGTGAAACCTATGGTTTTTTCAGTGAATATATATATATATATATATATATATATATATATATATATATATATATATATATATATATATATATATATATATATATATCCACACAAACAGGAACCCAATTTGAATGAAGCCACAGGGAGTTAAGTAGATAGGCTGTTTCTTTATTTCGGCAGCTTGCTAGCAGGCATCCTGCCCAGGAAAACACAAACAAAGTTCAAACGCCGGACGCGTTTCAGGAAATGGAATCCCTTCTTCAGCGGCGTGGTTTCTTGATGGTAAATGCAAGCACTGTTCGTGGCGCACACTTTTATTTCACACACCTGCCTCAGTGGGCGTGGTCATTCTCATGGCCTTCTGGGATGTGTAGTGCCGCCATAGTGATCCCAAGTGGGTGCGCTGACATTCCTCACGGTTAACAAACATATTCTAACCCCAGTGGGTCGATGTGTATTACTGGCAGGTGCCTGCTGTGCTTTGCAGATGCCGCATGCAGCGTCGGGCCGGCAACTCCCTGTAAAGTGCCAGCTTGTCTCCCTTCCAAAGTTCAGACACCAGCGTGGTTTCCGAACGGACCCGCACAGCGGTGGGCTTCCTTTCACGACCCGGGCAGGCCGTTATAAATCCACACAAACAGGAACCCAATTTGAATGAAGCCACAGGGAGTTAAGTAGATAGGCTGTTTCTTTATTTCGGCAGCTTGCTAGCAGGCATCCTGCCCAGGAAAACACAAACAAAGTTCAAACGCCGGACGCGTTTCAGGAAATGGAATCCCTTCTTCAGCGGCGTGGTTTCTTGATGGTCAATGCAAGCACTGTTCGTGGCGCACACTTTTATTTCACACACCTGCCTCAGTGGGCGTGGTCATTCTCATGGCCTTCTGGGATGTGTAGTGCCGCCATAGTGATCCCAAGTGGGTGCGCTGACATTCCTCACGGTTAACAAACATATTCTAACCCCAGTGGGTCGATGTGTATTACTGGCAGGTGCCTGCTGTGCTTTGCAGATGCCGCATGCAGCGTCGGGCCGGCAACTCCCTGTAAAGTGCCAGCTTGTCTCCCTTCCAAAGTTCAGACACCAGCGTGGTTTCCGAACGGACCCGCACAGCGGTGGGCTTCCTTTCACGACCCGGGCAGGCCGTTATAAATCCACACAAACAGGAACCCAATTTGAATGAAGCCACAGCGAGTTAAGTAGATAGGCTGTTTCTTTATTTCGGCAGCTTGCTAGCAGGCATCCTGCCCAGGAAAACACAAACAAAGTTCAAACGCCGGACGCGTTTCAGGAAATGGAATCCCTTCTTCAGCGGCGTGGTTTCTTGATGGTAAATGCAAGCACTGTTCGTGGCGCACACTTTTATTTCACACACCTGCCTCAGTGGGCGTGGTCATTCTCATGGCCTTCTGGGATGTGTAGTGCCGCCATAGTGATCCCAAGTGGGTGCGCTGACATTCCTCACGGTTAACAAACATATTCTAACCCCAGTGGGTCGATGTGTATTACTGGCAGGTGCCTGCTGTGCTTTGCAGATGCCGCATGCAGCGTCGGGCCGGCAACTCCCTGTAAAGTGCCAGCTTGTCTCCCTTCCAAAGTTCAGACACCAGCGTGGTTTCCGAACGGACCCGCACAGCGGTGGGCTTCCTTTCACGACCCGGGCAGGCCGTTATAAATCCACACAAACAGGAACCCAATTTGAATGAAGCCACAGGGAGTTAAGTAGATAGGCTGTTTCTTTATTTCGGCAGCTTGCTAGCAGGCATCCTGCCCAGGAAAACACAAACAAAGTTCAAACGCCGGACGCGTTTCAGGAAATGGAATCCCTTCTTCAGCGGCGTGGTTTCTTGATGGTAAATGCAAGCACTGTTCGTGGCGCACACTTTTATTTCACACACCTGCCTCAGTGGGCGTGGTCATTCTCATGGCCTTCTGGGATGTGTAGTGCCGCCATAGTGATCCCAAGTGGGTGCGCTGACATTCCTCACGGTTAACAAACATATTCTAACCCCAGTGGGTCGATGTGTATTACTGGCAGGTGCCTGCTGTGCTTTGCAGATGCCGCATGCAGCGTCGGGCCGGCAACTCCCTGTAAAGTGCCAGCTTGTCTCCCTTCCAAAGTTCAGACACCAGCGTGGTTTCCGAACGGACCCGCACAGCGGTGGGCTTCCTTTCACGACCCGGGCAGGCCGTTATAAATCCACACAAACAGGAACCCAATTTGAATGAAGCCACAGGGAGTTAAGTAGATAGGCTGTTTCTTTATTTCGGCAGCTTGCTAGCAGGCATCCTGCCCAGGAAAACACAAACAAAGTTCAATCGCCGGACGCGTTTCAGGAAATGGAATCCCTTCTTCAGCGGCGTGGTTTCTTGATGGTAAATGCAAGCACTGTTCGTGGCGCACACTTTTATTTCACACACCTGCCTCAGTGGGCGTGGTCATTCTCATGGCCTTCTGGGATGTGTAGTGCCGCCATAGTGATCCCAAGTGGGTGCGCTGACATTCCTCACGGTTAACAAACATATTCTAACCCCAGTGGGTCGATGTGTATTACTGGCAGGTGCCTGCTGTGCTTTGCAGATGCCGCATGCAGCGTCGGGCCGGCAACTCCCTGTAAAGTGCCAGCTTGTCTCCCTTCCAAAGTTCAGACACCAGCGTGGTTTCCGAACGGACCCGCACAGCGGTGGGCTTCCTTTCACGACCCGGGCAGGCCGTTATAAATCCACACAAACAGGAACCCAATTTGAATGAAGCCACAGGGAGTTAAGTAGATAGGCTGTTTCTTTATTTCGGCAGCTTGCTAGCAGGCATCCTGCCCAGGAAAACACAAACAAAGTTCAAACGCCGGACGCGTTTCAGGAAATGGAATCCCTTCTTCAGCGGCGTGGTTTCTTGATGGTAAATGCAAGCACTGTTCGTGGCGCACACTTTTATTTCACACACCTGCCTCAGTGGGCGTGGTCATTCTCATGGCCTTCTGGGATGTGTAGTGCCGCCATAGTGATCCCAAGTGGGTGCGCTGACATTCCTCACGGTTAACAAACATATTCTAACCCCAGTGGGTCGATGTGTATTACTGGCAGGTGCCTGCTGTGCTTTGCAGATGCCGCATGCAGCGTCGGGCCGGCAACTCCCTGTAAAGTGCCAGCTTGTCTCCCTTCCAAAGTTCAGACACCAGCGTGGTTTCCGAACGGACCCGCACAGCGGTGGGCTTCCTTTCACGACCCGGGCAGGCCGTTATAAATCCACACAAACAGGAACCCAATTTGAATGAAGCCACAGGGAGTTAAGTAGATAGGCTGTTTCTTTATTTCGGCAGCTTGCTAGCAGGCAGGATTTATAACGGCCTGCCCGGGTCGTGAAAGGAAGCCCACCGCTGTGCGGGTCCGTTCGGAAACCACGCTGGTGTCTGAACTTTGGAAGGGAGACAAGCTGGCACTTTACAGGGAGTTGCCGGCCCGACGCTGCATGCGGCATCTGCAAAGCACAGCAGGCACCTGCCAGTAATACACATCGACCCACTGGGGTTAGAATATGTTTGTTAACCGTGAGGAATGTCAGCGCACCCACTTGGGATCACTATGGCGGCACTACACATCCCAGAAGGCCATGAGAATGACCACGCCCACTGAGGCAGGTGTGTGAAATAAAAGTGTGCGCCACGAACAGTGCTTGCATTTACCATCAAGAAACCACGCCGCTGAAGAAGGGATTCCATTTCCTGAAACGCGTCCGGCGTTTGAACTTTGTTTGTGTTTTCCTGGGCAGGATGCCTGCTAGCAAGCTGCCGAAATAAAGAAACAGCCTATCTACTTAACTCCCTGTGGCTTCATTCAAATTGGGTTCCTGTTTGTGTGGATTTATAACGGCCTGCCCGGGTCGTGAAAGGAAGCCCACCGCTGTGCGGGTCCGTTCGGAAACCACGCTGGTGTCTGAACTTTGGAAGGGAGACAAGCTGGCACTTTACAGGGAGTTGCCGGCCCGACGCTGCATGCGGCATCTGCAAAGCACAGCAGGCACCTGCCAGTAATACACATCGACCCACTGGGGTTAGAATATGTTTGTTAACCGTGAGGAATGTCAGCGCACCCACTTGGGATCACTATGGCGGCACTACACATCCCAGAAGGCCATGAGAATGACCACGCCCACTGAGGCAGGTGTGTGAAATAAAAGTGTGCGCCACGAACAGTGCTTGCATTTACCATCAAGAAACCACGCCGCTGAAGAAGGGATTCCATTTCCTGAAACGCGTCCGGCGTTTGAACTTTGTTTGTGTTTTCCTGGGCAGGATGCCTGCTAGCAAGCTGCCGAAATAAAGAAACAGCCTATCTACTTAACTCCCTGTGGCTTCATTCAAATTGGGTTCCTGTTTGTGTGGATTTATAACGGCCTGCCCGGGTCGTGAAAGGAAGCCCACCGCTGTGCGGGTCCGTTCGGAAACCACGCTGGTGTCTGAACTTTGGAAGGGAGACAAGCTGGCACTTTACAGGGAGTTGCCGGCCCGACGCTGCATGCGGCATCTGCAAAGCACAGCAGGCACCTGCCAGTAATACACATCGACCCACTGGGGTTAGAATATGTTTGTTAACCGTGAGGAATGTCAGCGCACCCACTTGGGATCACTATGGCGGCACTACACATCCCAGAAGGCCATGAGAATGACCACGCCCACTGAGGCAGGTGTGTGAAATAAAAGTGTGCGCCACGAACAGTGCTTGCATTTACCATCAAGAAACCACGCCGCTGAAGAAGGGATTCCATTTCCTGAAACGCGTCCGGCGTTTGAACTTTGTTTGTGTTTTCCTGGGCAGGATGCCTGCTAGCAAGCTGCCGAAATAAAGAAACAGCCTATCTACTTAACTCCCTGTGGCTTCATTCAAATTGGGTTCCTGTTTGTGTGGATTTATAACGGCCTGCCCGGGTCGTGAAAGGAAGCCCACCGCTGTGCGGGTCCGTTCGGAAACCACGCTGGTGTCTGAACTTTGGAAGGGAGACAAGCTGGCACTTTACAGGGAGTTGCCGGCCCGACGCTGCATGCGGCATCTGCAAAGCACAGCAGGCACCTGCCAGTAATACACATCGACCCACTGGGGTTAGAATATGTTTGTTAACCGTGAGGAATGTCAGCGCACCCACTTGGGATCACTATGGCGGCACTACACATCCCAGAAGGCCATGAGAATGACCACGCCCACTGAGGCAGGTGTGTGAAATAAAAGTGTGCGCCACGAACAGTGCTTGCATTTACCATCAAGAAACCACGCCGCTGAAGAAGGGATTCCATTTCCTGAAACGCGTCCGGCGTTTGAACTTTGTTTGTGTTTTCCTGGGCAGGATGCCTGCTAGCAAGCTGCCGAAATAAAGAAACAGCCTATCTACTTAACTCCCTGTGGCTTCATTCAAATTGGGTTCCTGTTTGTGTGGATTTATAACGGCCTGCCCGGGTCGTGAAAGGAAGCCCACCGCTGTGCGGGTCCGTTCGGAAACCACGCTGGTGTCTGAACTTTGGAAGGGAGACAAGCTGGCACTTTACAGGGAGTTGCCGGCCCGACGCTGCATGCGGCATCTGCAAAGCACAGCAGGCACCTGCCAGTAATACACATCGACCCACTGGGGTTAGAATATGTTTGTTAACCGTGAGGAATGTCAGCGCACCCACTTGGGATCACTATGGCGGCACTACACATCCCAGAAGGCCATGAGAATGACCACGCCCACTGAGGCAGGTGTGTGAAATAAAAGTGTGCGCCACGAACAGTGCTTGCATTTACCATCAAGAAACCACGCCGCTGAAGAAGGGATTCCATTTCCTGAAACGCGTCCGGCGTTTGAACTTTGTTTGTGTTTTCCTGGGCAGGATGCCTGCTAGCAAGCTGCCGAAATAAAGAAACAGCCTATCTACTTAACTCCCTGTGGCTTCATTCAAATTGGGTTCCTGTTTGTGTGGATTTATAACGGCCTGCCCGGGTCGTGAAAGGAAGCCCACCGCTGTGCGGGTCCGTTCGGAAACCACGCTGGTGTCTGAACTTTGGAAGGGAGACAAGCTGGCACTTTACAGGGAGTTGCCGGCCCGACGCTGCATGCGGCATCTGCAAAGCACAGCAGGCACCTGCCAGTAATACACATCGACCCACTGGGGTTAGAATATGTTTGTTAACCGTGAGGAATGTCAGCGCACCCACTTGGGATCACTATGGCGGCACTACACATCCCAGAAGGCCATGAGAATGACCACGCCCACTGAGGCAGGTGTGTGAAATAAAAGTGTGCGCCACGAACAGTGCTTGCATTTACCATCAAGAAACCACGCCGCTGAAGAAGGGATTCCATTTCCTGAAACGCGTCCGGCGTTTGAACTTTGTTTGTGTTTTCCTGGGCAGGATGCCTGCTAGCAAGCTGCCGAAATAAAGAAACAGCCTATCTACTTAACTCCCTGTGGCTTCATTCAAATTGGGTTCCTGTTTGTGTGGATTTATAACGGCCTGCCCGGGTCGTGAAAGGAAGCCCACCGCTGTGCGGGTCCGTTCGGAAACCACGCTGGTGTCTGAACTTTGGAAGGGAGACAAGCTGGCACTTTACAGGGAGTTGCCGGCCCGACGCTGCATGCGGCATCTGCAAAGCACAGCAGGCACCTGCCAGTAATACACATCGACCCACTGGGGTTAGAATATGTTTGTTAACCGTGAGGAATGTCAGCGCACCCACTTGGGATCACTATGGCGGCACTACACATCCCAGAAGGCCATGAGAATGACCACGCCCACTG
Organism: Triturus cristatus; assembly: GCF_964204655.1. Taxonomy (NCBI): domain Eukaryota; kingdom Metazoa; phylum Chordata; class Amphibia; order Caudata; family Salamandridae; genus Triturus; species Triturus cristatus. The sequence continues at coordinate 889,677,861 of NC_140589.1, forward strand.
AGGCAGGTGTGTGAAATAAAAGTGTGCGCCACGAACAGTGCTTGCATTTACCATCAAGAAACCACGCCGCTGAAGAAGGGATTCCATTTCCTGAAACGCGTCCGGCGTTTGAACTTTGTTTGTGTTTTCCTGGGCAGGATGCCTGCTAGCAAGCTGCCGAAATAAAGAAACAGCCTATCTACTTAACTCCCTGTGGCTTCATTCAAATTGGGTTCCTGTTTGTGTGGATATATATATATATATATATATATATATATATATATATATATATATATATATATATATATTTTCCAGGACTTCGCCACACAGCATCCACTCCAAGGACACAGACGAAAACGGACCCAATATTCAGTGCGTAAATTTTTATTTCTAACCACGCACCTCTGCCATGACGCGTTTCGACCTTCAAGAGGTCTTGTTCACCTATATGTGTATGTATATATATATATATATACACACACAACATTTTTAGTACATTACTTAAATACATTCGATATCTTAACATGAAAATGTGTGCCTCTGTTTACAGTTTGCCAGTAATCTTTATGAGGTATTTTTGTTCATAAGCCTCACCCTGTCACCTCTGGTGAGCAGGTAGTGCTTGTGGCAAGTTTGTTGGTGGTCTGAGGTAATCAGGAACCAGTAATCATTAATGGTGGGTTTCTAATAGTAAGGTCCAGATTCTTGCTCTTTCTGTAACATGCATGCTTCCAGAGAGGCAGGTTAGTCATGAAGGATGGCTCATACTCCGCAAAGAATCTCTAGGTGAAGAAATGTGGCTTGGTTAGGAAACAAAAGAAGAAAAGAATAGCATGCAAGTAATATTGCTTTCTGTTTGTGGCGTGTGGGTGCGTGGGTGTGGAGTGAAATGTGCTTGTCTACGAGATGTTTTGCTGGCCTGAACCTGCTACTGGTTAGGGGACGTAGCTGGCGGTTGCGTAAACTAAATTTTCAAGGCCAACTGTACTTCCAGTAGAGCATCCTTCAGTGCTTCTTGCTAGAAACTACACTGTGCCCTCGAAAACATGCTTAGCTGAAAGAGCTGTGTGCCGCTGGACAGAAGGGAAGTGCTGCTCAACAGGTCCGGCTCACTACACGAAAGGCGTTTTTCTTTGGAGAATTGATGAAGTGACTTGCTCAGGTGTCAAGAGCTTATAGCACAGCTCCCAGGGGTTCTGGAAAAGCTTAATTGTGTGTATTTGTGTGCTCATTTGTCTCTTTCTCAAGTTCACCTTTATTTGATATTATGTATTTCATGTCACATGATGTCAAAATAGCACCAAAAGCATGTTGCAGAGAGCATTTTTATGTTAACCGGAGTATCTCAAATTTGCCAAGTGCTGCATAGAAAGCTGTAGAGTGAGGTCTATTGAAATAAATGTATAAAATCAAACTGTTATGAGGTTAGAAATAACAACATAATATGACACCATTACCAGAATATACAATGAACATTTCGTTTTTACATTGACCATATGTTTTTTAAACAGAAGAGCGCTGAACCAGGAACCATTGATATTGCAACCTTCACCCCCATAATTTCCCATAAATTAAAGTATATGGGAACACTGCTTGGCCTGTCCACAAAGAACATAGTAAATCCAATCATGTAAAAGTAATCCTACCTCAGGGCGCAGATTTACTTCTTTTTGCAGTTCACGTACATTCTGAAGAGTACGCCTGGAAAACTGCCACAGGACAGTTCCGGTACATACTACTGGAAATAGCATGTGAAATCTCCCATTCCCTGTGAGTGGAATTGAAAGTACCGTAGAATTACACCCAGGCGGAATGGAGTTCACTGTGCAAATTAACCCGTTCAAAAAATATTCTTCCTCAATTGCAGCCTACTAAACACCATAGCTGAGTCATGCCATAAGGATTCTCTACCATACATGAAAAAACATGCATTAGAAACAGGAGAAAACAATAGCAAAACTTGCTTTAGAAACTGTTTTAATGCTCAGCACACAGTAGAAATCCTCATAAACCACTGAAAGCATAGGAAGCTCCCAGGCTGCATTGCAAACACCCAGTCTAAAAAGACTGAAAAGCTAACTTGTAGCTGCATAGCAATAAACTGACACCGTGCCTTTAAGGCACACCTGACCCCCAACTTCCCATCATGCCTCAGGGGTGACAGTTAGGTCAGTTGTTCTTTCCGGCTCCTTCAGGAAGGATCCTGGCAACACAGCTCCACTCTTTTCTGATTTTTGTCAGAAAATATTTTCACTTTTCACAACTTTTATTCCTTACTTCGACGTTTTACATCAGTTAAAGTAAGAGGCTGTCTTTTTTGACAGGTTTGGGCATTTTTTAATATCTTAAAATGCCATCTCTTTTTGACCCGTGCCCTTCTTGTGGCAAAAAGAAGGCCAAGACTGATTCTCATAGGGTCTGTATCCTTTGTCTACCGGAGGACCATGATCCTACGACCTGCCCTCACTGCCAGAACCTGTCCAGAAGAACTTTGAAGGACAGGGTAGATTCGCCTGTATGGCCTGGCAGGTAAACCATCTAGGGGAAGATCTCCAGTGAAGAAGGGCTCCAAGAGGTCTAGAACGCCTTCTAGAAGCAAGTCCTCGCGTCCTTCTGCTTCAGCGTCGGTCTCGGCGCTGACAAAAGATCTTCAGGTGGGTCATATTTCCAAGAAAAGACCTTCGACGGCGGGCTCGCCGTCGAGAAAAGGTACGTCGTCGACGTCGAAGACTCGTCCGCCGTCGTCAACCAGGCGGCGATCGGCGTCGAGAGACAAGACTCCTCCGTCGTCGTCAACCCGGCGACAATCGACGTCGAGGAGCAGAGACCCTCCGCCGTAGGCAACCCGGCGACGATCGGCGTCGAGGAGCAGAGACCCTCCGCCGATGGAGACTCGACGTCGATCGGCGTTGAGGAGTGTCACCCCTCCGTCGTCGAGGGCAGGCTCACTTCCGTCGTCGTAGTTCCACCAGCGATCGACGTCGAGAGCGAAGACTCCTCCGCCGTCGTCAACCAGGCGACGATCGGCGTCGAGGATGAGGTCTCCGTCGTCGTCTCGACGGCGTTCGGCTTCGAGGGCGAGAAATACCCCTCAGCCGTCGTCGCGCAGACCGTCGACGTCGAGATTGGACGCAGCTCCGCCGTCGTCTAGACGACGTTCGGCGTCGAGTGACAGAGTCCCTCCGTCGTCGGCTTCACATCGCCGTTCGACGTCGAGGCGTCATTCTTTTCAGCACAGGTCGCCGTCGATACGGCGTTCGACGTCGAGCACACGGGAGGCCCTCCAAGCACAAAGACAGAAGCACAGATCGACGTCCAGAGCACGCTCAATGTCGAAACAGGCCTCAGTGAGGTCTGGGGATGGATCGGTGGTCCTAGTGACGGAGTCCGCTTCGCGCCATTCGTCCTCTCACTCATCCAGAGCTTCTCCATGGTCGGCTACACGGAGGGAAGTGGCTAGCCATGTCCGCAGGTCTCTTTCAAGACAACGCAAGACCACTGCTGCGGTTCCACTGTCGCCCAGGTGGCTTCTGCCCGTACGTCACTGGCAGGACTCAGGGGCTACAAGAAGGATGCAAGAGTACGCCAGTCTGCCGCACAGATCCCTGCTTCAAAGATTGGTGGACGAAGTGGACAGAGTGAGCCCTCCCAGGCAAGCACGCGAGAGGTCACCTGAGACACAGCGCCATAGATCGCGCTCCCCCAGGCGAGAAGATCGTGCAGTCAGATCACGGGCCCGTGATCATCGACGAGGTAGAAGAACACCATCTACTTCCTCGACTTCCTCCACCCGATCCTCAAAGAGGGATTACTCCCCCACGCTATCGGACAGCCCAGTGTCTAGGGTCTCTCCCATAGACGATATCAACACCTACCATGAGGTTCTGCAGAGGGGGGCTCAGAAGCTCAACATTGAGATGTCAGTCCCGCAAGTTACAACGTCGGTGATTTTCGAGACTTTGCATCAGAAGACTGTGTCTCGGCCGCTGCTCCCATTGGTTCCTGGGATCCTGGAACCTGTCATGGACACCTTCTTAACCCGGCAACCATCAAGGCGGTGCCGGCTCGCATCCTTAAGAAATATAAGCCCGCTACCTCTGACCCGGTCTTTGTTAAGATGGACCCTCCTTCAGACTCGGTCATAGTAGCAGCGGCAAGGAAGACTCACGCTGTATCGTCCTCTTCTTCTGTCCCACCGGATAAAGAGAGCAGAGCTCAGGACTCGTGGGGTCGCAAAGCCTGCACGTCGGCGGCTGCCTCCCTTAAGGTCGCCAGCGCGACTGCGCTGCTCGGCCGGTACGACAGAGCTCTCTGGGACTCTTTGGAGCGGTTCAGATCCAAGCTCCCAAAGGAAGACCAGAAGGATTTCGAGGAAATAGTCACTGAGGGATCCCTGGTGGCGAATCAGTCGATTAGCACTGTGTCGGATGGAGCGGTGCTAGAAGCGCATTCTTACACGCATGGAGTATGCTCCAGGAGGTCGTCCTGGTTGCGACTAACAGGACTGAAACCTGATGCGCAGCAGAGAATCTTGAACCTTCCATTCTCTGGCTCTTCACTCTTCGGCACGCATGCGGACGAAGAGATGGGTCGCATGAAGACCGAGTTGGACACCCTCAAGGCGGTTGGGTTGGAGAAAAAGAAAGAGTTCAGATGCCGCTACAGACCCAACCAGCGCAAGGGGCCTCAACAGAGGGTTCAAACCCCTCAGTGGTCCCAGAATAAGGCCCAAGGAAAGTCACACTATCGAGGAGGAAAGTCCAACAGAGGTAGAGGGTGACACCAACAGCAGTCCTCTACCACGGCGAGAGGAGGGAAGGCATGAGCAGTGGTTTCCTCCGCCGCCATTGCCCACTCCAGTGGGAGGAAGGGCTTCACAACATCTGGCAGAGTGGGACAGCATCACAAAAGATCGCTGGGTGCTGAATATACTGCGCAATGGATATGCGCTTAGTTTCCGTGCGCTTCCAAAGGACATACCACCAAAACAGTCCCGTCCTCACCAGTTGCAGCTGCTTCGGAAGGAGGTGAGGGCCCTTCTTCAAAAGCAGGCTATTGAAAAGGTTCCACCTTCTCAAATTGGAAAGGGAGTGTACTCACGGTACTTTCTGGTCCCCAAAAAAGATCAGGAGCACAAATTTCGGCCGATCCTGGACCTTCGTCTTCTGAACAAGGTCATCGTCAAGGAGAAGTTTCGCATGTTGGCACTTCATCAAATATGTCCACATCTAGAAGTAGGGGATTGGATGTGTTCGGTGGACCTCCAAGATGCGTACTTCCACATTTCCATTGCAAAGCATCATCGCAAGTACCTGCGGTTTGTGGTGGGCCGCCAGCATTACCAATACAAGGTCCTGCCCTTTGGACTCAAGTCGGCTCCGCGAGTCTTCACCAAATGCATGGCAGTGGTGGCAGCCTGTCTGCACAGAAAAGGTCTCTTCGTCTACCCATATTTAGACGACTGGCTGCTGAAAGGTCCATCCCAGCAGCGGGTGAGGCAAGACTTCCAGATCTGCCTGCAACAGTTGCACGATCTCGGCCTTCATGTCAACATGGAGAAGTCAGTGCAGCAGCCCACCCAAACCATTCACTACCTTGGCTCCGTTCTGGACACAAGCGTGGGAAGAGCGTATCCTTCGGAGGAGAGACTGTCCTCAATGAAACGGAAGTGCGGACTCCTGCTCCAGGTACAGAAACCGTCAGTCCGACAGGTGGCATCCCTGCTGGGATCCATGGCGTCCTGCATCTTTCTTATCCCCAACGCACGGCTGCGGATGCGGCCTTTGCAACAAACTCTGGAGGACCAGTGGGATCAGTCAACAGGTTGCCTGGAAGATCGGATATGTCTCTCCCAGGCGGCAAGATCCTCCCTCACATGGTGGACTCAGCAGCGGAATCTGATGGTGGGAGTCCCTTTTCACCAACCACTTCCAGTGCAATCGGTGGTGACAGACGCGTCTCTACAAGGCTGTGGGGCACACATGGTGTGAGAAGTTGGCCTGGTATATGATGTTCACTAGTTAAAGTGACCACCTTGTACCATGCCAAGCAACCCTTATGGTGTGGTTGTAAGTCAACCTTTTCGGACTAGCTGCCCTAGTGGTAGCGTAGGCTAAGCAGTCTTTGAGGCTAAACTCGTTAAAGCGTGTTAAGCAGGCTGTTTTACCATATGTAACCCCCCTTTATACCAATGAAAGGACACCACACAGATATATATTCAAAATATATAAGTATTTATTACTCAAAGTATCCCCTAGACTCTTTATGAGCACAGGAGCACAAATCGTTAAACAAGACAATGTTATAATATACAGAAGTTGCACTTTATATGGATGGGCCCTGGTGGCCACTCAAACCATATACTAAAATAGTGGTATAAGTACCACGAACAGGAAAGGGAAAAGGCCTAGGGCCTCTAGAATTGCTGGGCCTACAAGGAGCTACCTTCAGTTAGTGACCAGGAGGTCCACGGGTCGCGTGTGCAGTGAAGAAAGTTACACGCGGGCTCCCATAGGTTTTCAATGGGTGCGTAAAAGTTTAAAAGTTACTGCAGAAAGGGTCTTCTGGATGGACTACGATCTTAAGATTCAAAACACAGACACTAGAGATGTTTCTCTACACTTGGGCACCGGAGTGCCAGCTTTACCTCACCCACAGGAAGCGGGTGCATAGGTCTCGAAGTACGTCGGGTTTCTTCTATCGATTCAATGGAGCCTGATGACAAAGATGCTGCAGGCGGTCGGTCCAGAAGAGATGCGGTGGATCCAAGAGTGGATCGGAGTTGTAGAAGACCTGAAAGCAGAGGGGACAGTGTTCACAGTCACTAGCCAGTGACCGGCGTGGCACCAGGTAGGTACCAGGCGATGTCGGGTGCAAACAGGTGGTTAGGTGTAGCTTGTCTCTGCAGCCACGTGGTCCCTGAAGGTCGACGACGTCCAGGAGTCGAGTCACGAGCTGTCCCACGCAGGCTCTCGCTGTCGGCGGTGTCAGCGACTCGAAAGAAGCAAACAAGCCTTGGCAAAGGCAGGAGTCGTGGAAATTAGAGAAAGCTGATTGTTCTGACCAGCAAGGTCAGAGGGGCTGCTCTTTTGGAGAGCGGCTGGGGCCAGTCTGGAGCAACCAGACCAGCGTCGTTGATTTCAAATTAGGTCGCCAAAATGGCCACTAGCCAACGGGCCAGGGACCGGGCAGGCGCGTCGAGATGCAAAGTGCAGAGGGGCCCCACGCAGATCGTGGAGATGCTGGAGGGCTCACCTTTGGTGCAGATGCTGCTCGGGTGTTGGGCTTCTCAGGACCCAAAGCACAACTTGGAGGGAGCCTCTATTGTCGCGCTTGCAGCTTGTCGTCGGTCTTCCAAGATGGCTGGCTCCACGTGTCTCGGTGCCTCCACAGGTTCCTTCTTTTCAGGGACTGTGGATCGGGCGGTGAGAGGTCTGGAGGTCCAGGTCTTGTCGGGCTCTGGGCTCCGGGTCCGGCGGCGACACAGCAGACGTCGAATAGCTGGTTGGTGCTTGCGTTAGCAAGATGGTCACTCCCTGACCATAGGGGAGATTTCCTTCAGTCCTCTGTGCAGCAGAGCGTCGAAGTCCCCGTCTTCTTCTTTGTAGTAAGTTGATTCCAGGATGTCTGAAGTCTTAGGACACAGCTCCTACCTTTAAGCGGATTCTAGGGGCCGGACTACCTGCTGGGTCCCTCCCTAAGGGTGGGACCAGGAAGGGGGGTGGTTACACCCCCAATCCTTTGTCCAGCTCGCCCCAGGTCTGGGGCTGGTGTGCCCCAGGACCGGTTTGAACTGGCATATGCACTGAGGCTCCTTGTGAGCCTCAGGCATGTCTGATTCCTTTCAAGCCCTACCTGACCAATACACAAAATCCTGTCTGGGGTGGTGCACGCACCTCCCCTGGCAGGAAACCCTTTGTCCACGTCTCCCAAGCTGGAAGGACTCCCAGCAGCAGGAGGGCAGACTTGTGTCTGTGGTGGCAGCATCCATTTTGTGGAGCTGAGGCTATGTCTGATTTTACCCGGGTTTCAGGTACTGTACATGTCGTGTCCCTCTAGAAGGGTGGAATGCTAACCCCGTCGCCAGAATTGGCGAGGGGTTAGTATTCCAATTCGTATGACACCTTACTCGACATGTTTTGATAAAGCCAAACCAAAGATAGCATTTAACCGCAAGGTTCATAATGCACTTAAGAGTATATGGTATGACGATATCTGGAAACGGTAGAAGGAAGTTGTTCCGACCACTGCAGACAGGCCTAGCTCATGCCAGAGCACCATCTCACATGGAACCAAGCACTATGCCTTCAGGATTGTTAAGGCCTGCCATAGGAGTGACTTATAGGTTAACATGTGTCCCATTTAAGGTTAGGTATAGGTATACTACACCTAAGTAAGAGGTGGTTACACCAACTTACCCCAGCTGAGTGATCAGCCAGTTGTGTCAAATTTGTTAGGCCAGGCCTGGGGTGGCATAATACATGCTTCAGCCCCTGGTAGGCCTTAGATACACCAATGCCCTGGGTACCTAGTGTACACTGGTACAGGGGCTCACAGGGTGATCCAATTCCAATTGGTTATGCACCTAGGGTGCATAGTGTCAATTTAGTTAGAGAGAGCAGCAGGCTGGGGGTCTGATTAGCAGGCCCACAGCCTCAATATGTCAAAAACCAGTGAAGCAAAAAGCAAAAATGTGGGGTGGCCATAGGATAGCAGACCCTACTCTCCTACACAACCCCCCCCAAACGCAGGGACATTAAACTAGCCTTGACCAGTCTCGTCTTCATGTCCTAAGTGGAAGTACCTGGAGAGACCATCTGCATTCCCATGGTCTGTACCTGGCCGGTGCTCCACTGTAAAGTCCATTCCCTGTAGGGAAATGGACCACCTAAGCAGTTTGGGGTTTTCACCCTTCATCTGATTTAGCCACAAGAGGGGCTTATGGTCGGTCTGAATCTTGAAGTGAGTGCCAAACAAGTATGGCCTCAGCTTCTTCAGGGCCCACACCACAGCAAAGGCCTCCCTCTCAACAGCTGACCAATTCTTCTCTCTGGGGGTCAACCTTCTGCTAATAAAAGCAATGGGTTGGTCTGGACCATCTACATTAAGTTGTGACAGCACAGCTCCCACACCCAACTCAGAAGCATCAGTTTGGACAATAAACTCTTTGGAGTAGTCAGGACTTTTCAGGATAGGTGCAGAGCACATGGCCTTCTTCAGGTCATCAAATGCCTTTTGACAGCTTACTGTCCACTGAACCTTTTTGGGCATCTTCTTGGATGTCAGATCATTAAGAGGAGTCACAATGGACCCATAGTTCTTAACAAACTTCCTGTAGTACCCAGTCAAGCCGAAGAAAGCTCGAACTTGAGTCTGGGTGGTTGGAGGAGACCAGTCCTTGATGGATTGTATCTTACTCTCCAGTGGTTGAACTTGGCCTCCACCTACAAGGTGGCCCAAATACACAACCTTACTCTGCCCTATCTGGCACTTAGTAGCCTTGATAGTGAGGCCTGCCTTTTGCAGAGCCTCAAGTACCTTCTTCAGGTGGATCAGGTGATCCTCCCAGGTGGAGCTAAAGACAGCAATGTCATCAAGATATGCTGCACAAAAGTCATCCAACCCAGTAAGGACTTGATTCACCAACCTTTGGAAGGTGGCAGGTGCATTCTTCAGACCAAAGGGCATCACCAAAAATTGATAATGCCCACCTGGGGTTGAGAATGCTGTTTTGGCCTTAGACTCCTCAGCTAATCTGATTTGCCAATAGCCAGCTGTCAAATCAAATGTGCTCAAAAACTTAGCAGAAGCCAGTTTATCTATGAGCTCATCTGCCCTTGGAATAGGATGTGCATCTGTCCTAGTGACAGCATTGAGTCCCCTGTAATCCACACAGAACCTCATCTCTCTCTTGCCATCTTTGGTGTGAGGTTTGGGGACCAGAACCACTGGGCTAGCCCAGGGGCTCTCTGAGGGTTCAATGACACCCAGTTCCAGCATTTTGTGTACCTCAGCCTTTATACAGTCCCTGACGTGGTCAGGTTGTCTGTAAAGTTTGTTCTTCACAGGCAGACTGTCACCAGTGTCCACCACATGGGTACACCAGTCAGTTTGACTAGGTATCAAGGAAAACATGTTTTGAAATGATTGTAGAACCTGTCTACATTCAATCTGCTGATGCTCAGTCAGGTTGCCTCCAGGGGTCACCCCTTCAACTGAACCATCTTCAGGGTTCTGAGACAACAAGTCTGGGAGAGGGTCACTCTCTTCCTCCTGTCCCTCATCTGTAGCCATGAGCAAGCCCATGTCTGCCCTGTCAACATATGCTTTTAGCCTGTTAACATGGAGTACCCTGTGGGGACTCCTGGGAGTTCCTAGGTCCACCAAGTAGGTAACCTCTCCCTTCTTTTCCAGGATTGTATGGGGTCCAGACCATTTGTCTTGGAGTGCTGCTGGGGCCACTGGCTCCAACACCCATACCTTCTGTCCTGGCTGAAACTCAACCAAGACAGCCTTTTGGTCATGCCAAGCTTTCTGTAAGGCCTGGCTTGCCTCAAGGTTTTTGGATGCCTTCTCCATATACTCAGCCATCCTGGAGCGGAGACCAAGTACATAATCCACTATGTCTTGTTTAGGCTTTTTGAGAGGTAACTCCCATCCTTCCTTCACTAAACACAGTGGGCCTCTTACAGGGTGCCCAAACAACAATTCAAAGGGGCTGTAGCCAACTCCTTTTTGTGGGACCTCTCTGTAAGCAAACAGAAGGCAGGGTAGAAGGATGTCCCATCTTCGCCTGAGCTTTTCAGGTAATCCTTTGATCATACCCTTTAGGGTCTTGTTGAATCTCTCAACAAGCCCATTGCATTGTGGGTGATAAGGAGTGGTGAACTTGTAGTTGACACCACATTCCTTCCACATAGCTGTCAAGTATCCTGACATGAAGTTGGTACCTCTGTCAGAAACCACCTCCTTAGGAAACCCCACTCTGGAGAATACTCCCAGCAGGGCCCTGGCCACAACAGGAGCTGTAGTGGTCCTAAGGGGAATTGCCTCTGGATACCTGGTGGCATGATCCACTACCACCAGTATAAATCTGTGCCCAGATGCAGTGGGAGGATCCATGGGACCCACTATATCTATTCCCACTCTTTCAAAGGGGACCCCCACCACAGGTAGTGGTATTAGGGGGGCCTTTGTTGTGCCACCTGATTTGCCACTGGCTTGGCAGGTCACACAGGAGCGACAAAACTCCTTGGTATCTTCATTCATGTGAGGCCAGTGAAAGTGAGGGACAAGCCTGTCCCAAGTCTTGTTCTGGCCTAAGTGTCCTGCTAGAGGAACATCATGGGCCAAGGTAAGAAGGAAGCCCCTAAATTGCAGAGGTATAACCAACCTCCTGGTTGCACCAGGTTTTGGGTCTCTAGCCTCTGAATAAAGGAGCCCATCATCCCAATACACTTTATGGGTACCTTGAGCATTCCCAGCAGCCTCAGCAGCAGCCAGCTGTCTGAGGGGTTCAAGAGATGGACAGGTTAACTGAGCCTGCCCCAAGTCAGCCCTGGAAGGTCCCCCTGTCCCCAGAAACTCAACCTGATCAGGTTCAAGCTCTTCAGGGACAGTTCCTTCAGGGTTCTCTAGATCATCTTCCTGGGAAGGCTGATCATCACTTGGAGGCAGGGGGGAAGGCACAGCCTTAACCCTCCTGTTCTTCTTCTTGGTAGGTGCTTGGTCCATTGTTCCAGGATCCAAGACCTGTGGTTCAGTAAGGCACTTTTTGGCCTGTGACCTGGTCACAGCAAGTGCATGTGGTGATATACCTAACATCTCTGCATGTGTCCTGTACTCCACTTCTGACCATAGAGAACTCTCTAGGTCATTGCCCAACAAACATTCTACTGGGAGGTCTGCACTAACCACAACCCTTTTGAGGCCAGTTACCCCTCCCCATGAGAAGTTAACAACTGCCACACTATGTGAAGTAGTGGCATTGCTGGCATTGGTCACCAGGTAATTCTCACCTGGTATGTACTGTCCAGGGTCCACAAAGCCTGGTGTCACCATGGTGACACTGGCACATGTGTCCCTGTAGGCTTGAGCCACTTTTTCATTTATTAAAGGAGTCTGTCTGTACTTGCCCAGGTTACTGGGGCTCACAGTCAGGGACAAATCCATGTCCCCATCACAGATCAAGACTGCCTGTGTAAGGGTTCTGTCTAAGTCAGAATCTCCTTCAGTTCCCATAGTGATTCCCACTACACCCTTTGTCTGGGGACCAACACTGCTAACAGTAGTACTGGGAGCAGGTGCCTTAGGGGCAACAGTGTTGGGGGCTCCACCCTTCTTACAATCACTAGTCCAGTGAGTTGTATTCTTGCAAGATTTGCACCAGGGTTTCTTTGGACCTTCTTTCTTCTTCCCTTTAGGCTGGGACCCACCCTCGTTAGTACTAGTTTGGGGCCCTGTTGAAGACTTCTGGTCTTTAGATTTCTGATCTCCACCCTTTTGGTCTGTTTTCTTCTGATCACCCCCTTGGCCCTGGTTCTGGTTCTTTTGCTTAACCCTGGTTCTGACCCATTTGTCTGCCTTCTTTCCCAATTCTTGGGGAGAGGTCAGATCTGAGTCAACCAAGTGTTGATGCAGTTGCTGGTTTTGACAGTTATTTAAAATCTGTTCTCTCATCATCAAATTGTACAATCCTGTATAATCAGATACCTTACTTCCCAGCAACCAACCCTCCAAAGCCTTAGTGGCACATTCAATGTATTCAGACCAGTCCTGAGTCTGTGTCTTCTGGGTGTCTCTGAACATTAACCTGTACTGTTCAGGGGTTAAGCCTAACCCATCAACTAGGACACTCTTCAGGGCTCTGTAGTTTCTGACATCCTCCTCTCTAACAGTGAGGGATCTATCTCTGCCTCTTCCTTCAAAGGAGAGCCATAAGATTACTGCCCACTGGTCTTCAGGAACCTGCTGCACTTTGCAGGCTCTCTCAAGAGCAGTCATCCATTTGTGGATGTCATCCCCACTTTTGTAGGGGGCACAACCTTGGACAGGTTCCTATTGTCAAAGACCCTATCTTTGTCCTTAGGGACAATGCTGCCACCAGTGGGTATAGACCCACTCTCTCTAGGTTGCCTAGCTTTACTCAGTTTCTCTTCCATCAGAGCTACTTCTAACTCCTGCTTCCTGATCCTCAGCTGGGCTTCCTGCATTCTGGCCTCATGCTCCCTCCTCTGAGGGGTGGTCATCCTTCTTCTGGAGTGACCTTGAGAGCCTCTAGAGGCATGAGAAGCATTAGATTCACCTGAGTGATTCCTTTGCCTCCCAAGCCCCTGGTTAAGTCCACTAGGGAGATCCAATGGGATGATCCCATTGTCAGTCCCCAATAGCCTTAGGTTAGCTGGGCCACGTATAACACTTGGCACTGGGCTAGTTCTCCCATCATCCCCACTACCTTCTGTATCAGTACCCTTATCACTTTCATCCTCTGTAGTATGATTCTCATCTAAGGGTTGACTATTGGAAAGGGGTACCTCAGTAGCATCTTCAGAAGGGGGGCCTCCTGTTCCAGTCCCTAAGGGGCCTAACTGGGAGGCTTTCTTGAGAGCTCTCTGATCTTCATCAGCCTGTAAGAGTTCTCTGAGCTCAGCAGAAGTAGGGTTCTTGGGCTGTTTAAGGCCCCTGATATTTGCCAACTGCCTGAGCTCATTTTGATTTAGGGTAGCAAAGAGAGTTGGTGCCCTCTGGGGGTCACTCTCGACAGAGATGGGTACCTTGGACCCCTCTGCCCCCTCCATCGCTCTTAAGTGTGGGTGGATGTGTTGCAATCTACCTACACTTGGGTTTTCTTACTAGACCTATCTAGTAGTTGTAGTCAGGGTGTGCTCTACAACAACTAAGTTCAGTAGAACTTAAGTATATCTAATCTTGTTTTATATGTACCTAAAGGTACCTGTATGATCTTTCAATTGGTAACAAAGAGATTACAGAGGTAAAACACAGCAAGCTCAAATCCAACCGCTGCTCACCAATGTGAGAAGTTGGCCTGGTATATGATGTTCACTAGTTAAAGTGACCACCTTGTACCATGCCAAGCAACCCTTATGGTGTGGTTGTAAGTCAACCTTTTCGGACTAGCTGCCCTAGTGGTAGCGTAGGCTAAGCAGTCTTTGAGGCTAAACTCGTTAAAGCGTGTTAAGCAGGCTGTTTTACCATATGTAACCCCCCTTTATACCAATGAAAGGACACCACACAGATATATATTCAAAATATATATGTATTTATTACTCAAAGTATCCCCTAGACTCTTTATGAGCACAGGAGCACAAATCGTTAAACAAGACAATGTTCTAATATACAGAAGTTGCACTTTATATGGATGGGCCCTGGTGGCCACTCAAACCATATACTAAAATAGTGGTATAAGTACCACGAACAGGAAAGGGAAAAGGCCTAGGGCCTCTAGAATCACTGGGCCTACAAGGAGCTAACTTCAGTTAGTGACCAGGAGGTCCAAGGGTCGCGTGTGCAGTGAGGAAAGTTACACGCGGGCACCCATAGGTTTTCAATGGGTGCGTAAAAGTTTAAAAGTTGCTGCAGAAAGGGTCTTCTGGATGGACTACAATCTTAAGATTCAAAACACAGACACTAGAGATGTTTCTCTACACTTGGGCACCGGAGTGCCAGCTTTACCTCACCCACAGGAAGCGGGTGCATAGGTCTCGAAGTGCGTCGGGTTTCTTCTATCGATTCAATGGAGCCTGATGACAAAGATGCTGCAGGCGGTCGGTCCAGAAGAGATGCGGTGGATCCAAGAGTGGAACGGAGTTGTAGAAGACCTGGAAGCAGAGGGGACAGTGTTCACAGTCACTAGCCAGTGACCGGCGTGGCACCAGGTAGGCACCAGGCGATGTCGGGTGCAAACAGGTGGTTAGGTGTAGCTTGTCTCTGCAGCCACGTGGTCCCTGAAGGTCGACGACGTCCAGGAGTCGAGTCACGAGCTGTCCCACGCAGGCTCTCGCTGTCGGCGGTGTCGGCGACTCGAAAGAAGCAAACAAGCCTTGGCAAAGGCAGGAGTCGTGGAAATTCAAGAAAGCTGATTGTTCTGACCAGCAAGGTCAGAGGGGCTGCTCTTTTGGAGAGCAGCTGGGGCCAGTCTGGAGCAACCAGACCAGCGTCGTTGATTTCAAATTAGGTCGCCAAAATGGCCACTAGCCAACGGGCCAGGGACCGGGCAGGCGCGTCGAGATGCAAAGTGCAGAGGGGCCCCACGCAGATCGTGGAGATGCTGGAGGGCTCACCTTTGGTGCAGATGCTGCTCGGATGTTGGGCTTCTCAGGACCCAAAGCACAACTTGGAGGGAGCCTCTGTTGTTGCGCTTGCAGCTTGTCGTCGGTCTTCCAAGATGGCTGGCTCCACGTGTCTCGGTGCCTCCACGGGTTCCTTCTTTTCAGGGACTGTGGATCGGGCGGTGAAAGGTCTGGAGGTCCAGGTCTTGTCGGGCTCTGGGCTCCGGCGGGAGGCGGGAGGCGGCGGCAAAGCAGATGTCGAATAGCTGGTTGGTGCTTGCGTTAGCAAGATGGTCACTCCCTGACCATAGGGGAGATTTCCTTCAGTCCTCTGTGCAGCAGAGCGTCGAAGTTCCCGTCTTCTTCTTTGTAGTAAGTTGATTCCAGGATGTCTGAAGTCTTAGGACACAGCTCCTACCTTTAAGCGGATTCTAGGGGCCGGACTACCTGCTAGGTCCCTCCCTAAGGGTGGGACCAGGAAGGGGGGTGGTTACACCCCCAATCCTTTGTCCAGCTCGCCCCAGGTCTGGGGCTGGTGTGCCCCAGGACCGGTTTGAACTGGCATATGCACCGAGGCTCCTTGTGAGCTTCAGGCATGTCTGATTACTTTCAAGCCCTACCTGACCAATACACAAAATCCTGTCTGGGGTGGTGCACGCACCTCCCCTGGCAGGAAACCCTTTGTCCACGTCTCCCAAGCTGGAAGGACTCCCAGCAGCAGGAGGGCAGACTTGTGTCTGTGGTGGCAGCATCCATTTTGTGGAGCTGAGGCTATGTCTGATTTTACCCGGG
This sequence comes from Triturus cristatus, assembly GCF_964204655.1. Taxonomy (NCBI): domain Eukaryota; kingdom Metazoa; phylum Chordata; class Amphibia; order Caudata; family Salamandridae; genus Triturus; species Triturus cristatus. The sequence goes on from NC_140589.1 coordinate 889,693,919, forward strand.
TTTCAGGTACTGTACATGTCGTGTCACTCTAGAAGGGTGGAATGCTAACCCCGTCGCCAGAATTGGCGAGGGGTTAGTATTCCAATTCGTATGACACCTTACTCGACATGTTTTGATAAAGCCAAACCAAAGATAGCATATAACCGCGAGGTTCATAATGCACTTAAGAGTATATGGTATGACGATATCTGGAAACGGTAGAAGGAAGTTGTTCCGACCACTGCAGACAGGCTCAGCTCATGCCAGAGCACCATCTCACATGGAACCAAGCACTCTGCCTTCAGGATTGTTAAGGCCTGCCATAGGAGTGACTTATAGGTTAACATGTGTCCCATTTAAGGTTAGGTATAGGTATACTACACCTAAGTAAGAGGTGGTTACACCAACTTACCCCAGCTGAGTGATCATCCAGTTGTGTCAAATTTGTTAGGCCAGGCCTGGGGTGGCATAATACATGCTTCAACCCCTGGTAGGCCTTAGATACACCAATGCCCTGGGTACCTAGTGTACACTGGTACAGGGGCTCACAGGGTGATCCAATTCCAATTGGTTATGCACCTAGGGTGCATAGTGTCAATTTAGTTAGAGAGAGCAGCAGGCTGGGGGTCTGATTAGCAGGCCCACAGCCTCAATATGTCAAAAACCAGTGAAGCAAAAAGCAAAAATTTGGGGTGACCATAGGATAGCAGACCCTACTCTCCTACACATGGGGTGCCTTCAGATACAAGGGCGGTGGTCGGCGAAAGAACAGACCTACCACATAAATATGCTGGAGCTCCGAGCAGTCCACCTTGCTCTCAAAGCTTTCCTACCGGCAATCGAGTCCGATTCGGTCCTGGTCCAGACCGACAACACAACAACCATGTTCTACCTGAACAAACAGGGCGGAACTCGGTCACGTCCTCTCTCCCTGGAGTCTCAGGTGATCTGGCACTGGCTTCTTGCCCGGAACCTCTCGGTAGTGGCAGTGCACCTTCCAGGAGAGCTCAATATCAAGGCAGACGCACTCAGCAGGCACTTCGAAGATCAGCCCGACTGGGTGCTGCACGAAGAGGTGGTGGCGGACCTTTTCCATCGTTGGGGTCGTCCGGAGATAGATCTCTTCGCAGACGACGAAAACACAAAATGCCACGCCTTCGCGTCCAGATTCCACTGTCCAGGGACAAGGGGGAATGCGCTTTTGATGGACTGGTCAGGGACATATGCTTACGCCTTTCCTCCTCTGCCCCTGATCCCCAAGGTGGTATCCAAGCTTCTCAGATCCAGCATGACGATGCTTCTGATTGCTCCAGACTGGCCACGGCAGTGGTGGTACCCGGACCTTTTCTTATCTGTCGGTACTTCCACACAGGAGACTGCCTTGCAGGCCGGACCTGCTGACCAAGATGGGCGGGAGGATTCTGCATCCCAACCTTCCCTCACTGAACTTGGCAGCATGGCTCCTGAGGTCCTGCAGTACGGACATTTGAATCTGCCTCCTGATTGTATGCATATTTTGAAGGAAGCAGAAAGGCCCTCCACGAGAGCGTCGTATGCGTTCAAGTGGAAGAGGTTTTTTCTTTGGTTTAGAGAGCATCACCTTGATTCTACGAAGGGGCAGGAGGATGTCATTCTTCCTTACCTTCTGTACTTAGCAAGAGCAGGGTTAAAGTATGCTTCTATCAGGGTCCATTTATCTGCCATTACAGCATACAGGAAATCTCCTAGTCAGCCCTTCTTTTTCCAAATGCAGGTGGTCAAGGACTTCTTACAGGGGTAGAAGAAGGTGTATCCCCCTGTTGAAAACCCTTCTCCTCCGTGGGAGTTGAACTTGGTGTTATCAAAATTGATGGGCCCGCCCTTTGAGCCAATCCATAGAGCTTCCTTGCAACATCTGTCTTGGAAGGCCGCTTTTCTGGTAGCCATTACATCGGCACGCAGAGTAAGCGAGATCCAGGCTCTCTGTACTAAGGATTCTTACACTGTTTTTCACCATAACAAAGTGGTCTTACGGGCACATCCATCTTTTCTCCCTAAGGTAGTGTCTGATTTTCATATTAATCAGTCCATTTCCCTTCCTTCTTTTTTTCCGAATCCGGCGACCCCAGCTGAGCGGTCGCTTCATTCCTTGGACCTCAAGAGGGTACTTAAGTTCTACTTAGAAAGTACCAAGGGCATCAGGAAGACAGATCAGTTATTTGTCAATTATAGGGACAGGCTTCCTAGCCGCTAAGAGATCCATCTCCAGATGGATTGTGTCCTGCATTATCTTAGCTTACCAACTGGCGAAAAGGCCCTTACCGGTGCCGCCTAAGGCGCATTCCACTAGAGAGAAAGCGGCCACTGTTGCCTTCTTGCATGACGTCCCGATGTCAGAGATTTGCAAGGCTGCAACCTGGAAATCGGTTCATACTTTTACGAGGCACTACTGCCTAGAATCTGATTCCAGGGCTGATGCTCAAGTAGGCCAAGCCTCCTTGAGGAATCTATTTGGGTAGCTTAGTTTTTTCTTTCTAAGCCTTCTGAGCAGGTTTTCTGTCTTTTTTCCCTTTGCCCGCAGGGAGATGAGGCGAGGCTCGCTATTCTATTCTAATGCTTATGACTATTGATGAGGATCCCCTGGAAGAGAAGGATTAGTTACTTACCTGTAATCCTAGTTCTCTTCCAGGGGTATCCTCATCAAAGTCATAAGCAACCCTCCCGCCTCCCCGGGCAAAGGATAGTTTTCTTTTGAAGATGTTGTTAACTCTTTGTGCCATGGCTTTTTCAGTCTCCGCAAAGAACAACTGACCTAACTGTCACCCCTGAGGCATGATGGGAAGTTGGGGGTCAGGTGTGCCTTAAAGGCACGGTGTCAGTTTATTGCTATGCACTCAGCACATCCAGGAAGGAGGCCCGGGGTAGCGACGGACAGAGCGTTGCCTCACGCTCTGAGTTGTGACCAGGAGTGTGGGACGTTCCCCGATCTCTTGACGGGTGACCTGAATACTCCCAGATGGTGCCGTAGATCCAATGATAAGCAGGTACCACTGTTGGTTGTATCGTTACTTTTTTATCCCCCTGCACACTTTATCACATTGCAGTAGTGTATCATTTTGGTCCTGAAGAAAGCCACGGTCATCTCTCTGAGACGCTAGTTGGCTGAAACATGTAGACCTACACTTAGAGTACGTGTTCCGTATTGTTTGGGGCACACGCTTTACTCTATCTTTTCTGCGTCTTTTTATTGTTGATATCACTGGATATTTAATAAAGTAGTTTTCCCGTGGTAATCAATTTTAAATTCACATTTTTCACACACTGCACTTCATTTCACTACACCATAGGCAGCTTCCTTCCATTTTGGGAGTGATTCCCCCCGTGTTGGATAGTTAAAAACATCCCTGAGCTCCTCCTTTTTTAAGTAACTAAAGGAGTAGTAGCTCTTTAACCACACCAGGTGTGGTTAACGGGAGGTCCCAGATGATGAAGCATGCCACCTCGGTGGGTGATGGGACTTGGTCCTTGTAGATAGGATCCTCTACTGGGGTATGCAAACTGGTTTCTAGGTTTCATCGTTAGGTAGATCGCCTTAGACCCACGGGCCCTTTTGTTGTTCTAGTTCTGGTATTTGGGGATTTGCCCGTGCTGGTCTTTAAACTCCCTTGGACCCTCCACCCATTTTGTGTTTACCGGTATTGCTATGCAGCTACAGGTTAGCTTTTCAGTCTTGTTAGACTGGGTATTTGCAATGCAGCCTGGGAGCTTCCTATGCTTTCAGTGGTTTATGAGGATTTCTACTGTGTGCTGAGCATTAAAACAGTTTCTAAAACAAGTTTTGCTATTGTTTTCTCCTGTTTCTAATGCATGTTTTTTCATGTATGGTAGAGAATCCTTATGGCATGATTCAGCTCTGGTGTTTAGTAGGCTGCAATTGCTTGTTTATATATATATATATATATATATATATATATATATATATATATATATATATATATATATATATATATATATTACCTACTGGCGGTCGCCAGTAGGTAGTTATAGTTAGGACCCCTTTTCCATAGGAAAACCTCAACATTCTATTTTGAATAACTTTGGCGCCGGTCAATGAATCCTCGCGAATTTCTCAAAATAGGTGGGGCGCTACGCTCCGCTCCTACCCTGAAAGTCTCGGGGGGATTCGTCAAGCCGGGGCTGAGATAAAAGGGGGGTCCCAAAACGCGTTTTTCCCATGCATTTTTCCATAGGACCTTTAGAACGAGCTACAGCCCGAACGGCTGAACAGAATTACTAGAAATTTGGCAGAGAGGTAGTCCCTAGGTCAAGGAAGTGCCTTTTGTAGGTTTGATGTAAATCTGTTCAGTAGATTCTGAGAAAATAGCCTTTAAATCAATATATATATCTGAGCCCGCTTACGGTACGCTTACCGTACGCTTACCGTAAGCGTACGGTGGCGTGCGCGAGCGCGATTCTGATTGGCTCTTAGATCTTAGTAAACATTCGAATCGGCCGAAACCAGGAAGCGGCGTCCGCCATTTTGTCTCTCGTACTGAGTGTTGTTTATCAAACATGATGGCCAAAAACATGTTACGGGGCTGTTTTGACAACTCCCTCCCACATAGTCATGTTGAGGGAGTCCCCAAACATCCCCCAAGAGCAAAAACGGTTTTAATTTTTTTTCGGCAATTTCGCCGAGTACGCTTACCGTACGCTTACCGTAAGCGTACGGTAAAAAAAAAAAACACTATCCACACTCACCCCACCCCCTGTCCTTTTTTTTTTGTCCGGAGGCCAACAAATGTACTGGGCTTACGAATTGGTAAAAAAAACTAAATTTTGGCAACATGAAATTATAAAATCGAAATAAAAAAAACACTATCCACATTGACCCCACCCCCTGTGCTTTTGGTGGCCGAAGGCCACCAAATGTACAGGGCTTATTAAAGTTGATAAAAACCGTGCACGGAACGAACTGAAAAAACCATAGGTTTCACACACGTTATAGTTAGGAATTAGCATTTAAAAAACCTTGCAAATTCACTGAAAAAAACCATAGGTTTCACACATGTTATAGTTAGCGGAAATTTTACTGATAAAAAACCAGTGAAATTGCCCCGTTATAGTTAGTGCTGGCAACTATAACTCACGCGACCGCAATCTTCTGCTGATGACATATGTGTCTTTATGAAAAAAAAATATTTGTAATATATGTATAGCTAAAAATGTATGGAAGAAGACATGGGCAAATAAGTGTCTAAATACAGTATTAGCATCAGCAGAGGATTGCGGTCGCGTGAGTTATAGTTGCCAGCACTAACTATAACGGGGCAATTTCACTGGTTTTTTATCAGTAAAATTTCCGCTAACTATAACATGTGTGAAACCTATGGTTTTTTCAGTGAATTTGCAAGGTTTTTTAAATGCTAATTCCTAACTATAACGTGTGTGAAACCTATGGTTTTTTCAGTGAATATATATATATATATGGATATATATGTGGGGCACATATAATATAGTGTTTCATGGGTCCCGCGCATGGGTGGGAATATTCTAATGCTTATGACTTTGATGAGGATACCCCTGGAAGAGAACTAGGATTACAGGTAAGTAGCTAATCCTTACCGCCCTTTTGCAGGGAACATCGCTGGTTTTCCAGCGATGTTCCCTGCAAAAAGGCGATAACCTTGCTGATACGTATCAGCATAATCCACCCCCTATGTTAGGGATGGCTAAGTCAGGATTTTAGCAGACGTTAGGTTTTGGTGATTTTGCCAAAATCTAATGTGTGCTAAAATCATGTGGGCTGCCTTGTAAATATCGCGATGCAAACATCAGCGATATTTGCAAGGTAGTCCATCTTGGTTACGCCCAGTAATGCCCACTTTGCATCTCATTGGAGATTATGCATGTTAGCACTCTCTTGTAAATAGGGCGCTGGTTTTATCTCTGCTTTTTGGGCTTTGTAAGCCAAAAAGCGGAGATAAAGCCCTTGTAAATATGCCCCTCCACCTTTTGAGTGGAATACATTTCTGACGTTTTCTCGGGTGGGGAAGGGTCGGATCAGAGTGTGGGAATGTCCACAAAATGTTTGCGGGCGTTATCCGATTTACAAGGCTAAGCGCGCCTCGGGAAAACCATTTCCCACCCTTTGGGTGGGGATTTTTACTGTCGATTTCTCCACACTTGTGACACAGAAATCAGAAGAAATAAATCTATTTATGCCTACCAGTAAACCTTTGGTGAAAATCCTGGTAAAGGTAAATGGAGGTATTCTGTGCCGTAAATGTATGTTTATGGCAGAAAATACATTTGTGAACTTGTACCTTTCTGTCTGTGATCATAGTTTCAAGTAGCTGAGGAAAAAATAAACAAGTGAAAACAATTCTGCTTGATGTAGTTTAAATCCACAGTTTTAAATGTAAAATATTTCTAGATACTATCTTGTTACAGAGTCCTCGGATATCAGCGGCTGCCAATGACACCATTTATTTTCCCTATCCAGTTGTTTGTAGGAATTTGGGGGGATTTTAAAAAGCAGCACTTCCATTATGCAAGGGTTAGGTATCTTTGTAGGGAGGGCAGCGATTTCAGTGAAACTCAACACACTGCCTCAATCTGACTTGGAGGCACTGGGTCGAATTGTAAACCAGAGACTGCATTTATTAGGGGGCTGTGACATCCCACACACCCCCCTCTGAAGATACGCCTCTGTTTGATATTTTTGAAAGTTAATCCAACTCCACAGAAGTAGAGCATGGAGATGTGGATGACCAAGTAATCGTAATCACACCAATTGCAGTAACAGAAGATGTTCAAATGTTAGTGCTGCAGGAACAGGAGTGCCTAATTTGAGCAGGTGGTTTCCGGTGCTCGGCGCCGACACTTAATTGTCAACACGGGTGCTTGTGACAGTCTGCCACAAGGTTGTGCTGTCTGGCTAATTTAGAGATGACCACAACAGTTACTTATTAATGCAATATACATTCAAAATTACTATTCCCTGCCACCCAAGCCATTTGTAAAGCTTTGGGGGCCTGAAACAGTTCGAACTGTCACTCTTGTAGGGGTGTGATGGTTAATAGTTGTGATGGTACTATCATTGGTAGCACTGGCAGGGGCAATGTGTTGTGCAAAATGCAGTAGCCTCCTGACAGAGCCCTGGCACTTTTTTTTTTTTTACAGATTAAGCACTGCCAGATCTTGAGTGCATGCTGCTTTACAGGGACAAAGAATAAACATTGTTACAATGAGAAGCAAGTCTGTGTCAGACCGCCAACTCCATGACAACCAGTGTGTGTGCAAATTGCACCTGTGTGCCAAGTGGAGTGTGCTTGTTATTCTGTGTGGTGTGGAGGTCAGGATGTTGAATGATGTAATCAGAAGGCATTTGTCCAAGGAAAGTTGAGTACTCTGCATTTGGGATGAGTCTGCAACATGTGTTTATTGAAAAAGGGCTGTGATCATAAAAGAATAAGGCACAAGTCTCCAAGGCAGCGGCCACATAGATGAGCTTCCTGAGGGAAAGCTGTGCACACATATATTGCCAACTGTGGAAGGTTTTAAAATGGAATCATAGGGTTAAATGTGTGTACTTCAGGAGGCAGGTGTTACACTGAGATCATGAGACACTACAACTCAGAGCCAGTGTCCTCCAGTTGCATCTGAACATGGAGCCCAGGTCCTCATTGGTCTACCTACATTGAAATTTGGAAAGTGCACATCTTAGGTGCCAACTACAGTCCAGTCTCATTACAATGCAAGGACTTCTAGTTACCGCTTTCGGAAGGCCTAATAAAAGATGGATAGTCGAAGTTTCATGCTTAGGTTTAGCATGATTTTGTTTTTACACATGGCCTGTTCTATTTCTTTATGCGAATGGCAGACAAGCTCTTCAGAGATGCCCTCATACAACAGTCCATGGTGGTGTTGCCGGTTGTTGCTAAGTGAATAGCAAGGAATTAGCTCAGAGAAGAAAGAGTTTATATGAATAGACTGTTGGTTTCAGTTGTAAATGGAACCATGATGGTTGTGTGCCACAGTGCTCCCAATGGAGACCAGTGGCTGCTCTGGCTCTTTTTTCAATGTCTGCAACTTGTCTGTACTCTTTGATTCTTTTTTTAAGAGCCTAGTGGCATCTTATGCAAAGTCTCAGAGGTGCTATGGGGCACTTGGCCCAGCTTGCACCTTTAGATAACTAAATTGCCTTTAATGGTTCTGCCATCCTGAAAATAGTCCATACAGGCGTTTGCACAGGCATTTGAATTCTGAGTTGTGTGATAACTATTACCTCTCCCTTTATTTGTCTAACAGGTTTCCGCAGGTCAAACCTGCTGACATTTATCAGGGACAAATGCTAGGGGAAAAGCAAAACCTGCATAATTTGGGGTGTTAAATATCAATCCTGAATATTATGACTCATTTCTAATTTCAAAACACAGAGTAAGAGGTGCATTTCACAAGAGTACAGTGTTGTAGAGTGGAATGGCTTCGTAGAGTGGAGTGGGATGTTATAGAGTAGAGTAGAGTGGAATGGCGTCTCATAGAGTCGCGTGCCCTACAGTGTCTTAGAGTAGAGGGGTGTAGAGTAGAGTGGCATGTCATGGAGTGGCATGTCATGGAGTGGCATCTAGTGGAGTGGCATCACGTAGCGTTTCGTAGAGTAGCATACAGAGGAGTACAGTGTTGTCGAATGGAGTGGCATAGAGTGAAGTGTCATAGTGGTGTGTCATAGAGTGTAGTCTTGTAGAGTGCAGTGTCGTAGAGTGGCGTGGTATAGAGTGGAGCAGAGTATGGAAGAGTGGAGTGTCGTAGAGTGGAGTGGATTACAGTGTAGTAGAGTGGAGTAGGGTGTCAGAGTAGAGTAAAGTGGTGTGCAGTGGCATAGAGGGGGCTGTGTAGAGTGTCCTACAGTGGAGTAGGGTGTTGTAGAGTGGCATAGAGTGGAGTAGAGTGCCTTAGATTGGAGTGGCGTAGAGTGGACAGGTGTAGAGATTTGTAGAATGCGATACAATGTCATAGAGTGGAATGGCATTGAGTGAATTGTGGTAGAGTGTTGGGTTGTATAGCGTGGTGGCATAGAGTGGAGTGGCATAGAGTAGAGTGGAGTGCCTCTGTACAGGGCAAAGGCTGTGCATAGTATATAGGGTCTTGCCCAAGTAATGGGACTTGGGTATGGTGAGGGACTCGCCTCTCTATGAAGGCTTCTGTTCAAGGCAAGGGAGGTGTGCATAGTAGGGGTTTGCCCACCTAGGCTTGAGTGTCTGGAGGGAGTGAGTTCTCAGTGAAGACGTCTGTACAAGGTTGAGTGGGCTGCTCATGAAGACTTCTGTGCAAGGTGTATGCTGTGCGTTGTAGAGGCTTGCCGCCTAATGGTACTTGAGTGTCTAGAGGGAGTGAGCTCTCCATCAGTTCTGACCACAAGATCTATTTTATTTATATTTAGTCCCCTAGGATTCCTGCAGGAGCCAGCGCAGACACCTGCGTGCTCTCGCAGGGAGTCCGTGAGACAGGCCATTGGAAATAAATAAAAAAATGTATTGGCACTTTTAACAAATGTTTTATTCAGTGATATATATGTGTGTGTTTATATAAATATATTACATATATATTCCTGTCACTTCCAGCTAATGGCATCAATGCCAGACTGAGGGTACAATTCTCTCACTATATAATCAGCAGGCAATAATCGTCCTCTGTCTCAGAAAAAGAAAGTTAGCGCTCCAAGGTTATTTTTAGAAGTTGGATATAAGAATTTTGTCATGCTTGCCATATTTAAAAAACAAACAAAGAATGTATCCTCATACAAATAAAGAAAATACTCAAGTCTTGTAACAAGGTGAATAAATACAATCTAAAATGCTTTTTATAGCAAATACATAAAACATTATTTGATCTAATAAAAAATTATTTATCTGAAGTTTGGGATTCTATGGTTCATGAAGTGTCTTCTATCCATCTACAATAGACATGGAAGAAAGGCATATATGCTGAATGACTCAGTCATGTTGATCAAATTTACACATAACTAATCAAGTGTGCACATATATTTCCTTTTTCACATTATAACTTGATCTTTACCAGTTATTGAATAAAAGACAAAATATCTTATTTTCTTCAGGACCGAATTAATCATTCTGTATAGATAATCATGGTTTGCTCTTTGTAGTTCAAATTCCTTTGTGGGAATACCAATTGGCATAAAGGACAGTCTATACGCGGATATGCGTATTATGTGTGGAGGGATTTTTTATGGGATTAACCTTAGAAACCAATTCACTCTATTCTTCATGTTATATTTACATTTCATGATGTGAACATATCTACAAGCATGCTTCTATTTTCCTTAACAGAATTACACTTGTTACAAAAAACAATTTCATAGGTAGAACGAGGTACTACATTTGCAAGAACTGAAATATCAAAACTATTATGTAAGAAACAAAAAAGAGGAATGTGTTATTTGAAGAAACACTGCTATAAGATCATTCTTACTCATGATCAAACTACCCTACTGAGAAGGTGACTAAGGGTATTCCTTCATCGATGTATTTATGTTCATATATGCCAGCATAATATAATCTCTGCATTACATTGATTGTTGTTAGTAAATTGTAAAACATTGTAAAATAAAAAATGGGGGGAATATATGCCTCAGCATTCTGTAATGACCAAGTAGTTTATTTACACATATCATTATAGTAGTCACGGATACTATCAATTATAAATAGTCTGGATTAATCTGCTTGGCATTAAATTCATGATAATCTTTCCTACAACCGCCATATATCTCCCAAATCATGTATTTCACCAGAATGATTGATAAACAGTTTAAAACAGAGGCAGTCACATCCCAGAGAACAAGTTATTTCATTACTTTCATCCAATATGCACATCAGCGTTCAATCCATCTGGAAACGTACCGTTCAGATCAATGATGAACTGTGATTTCAATCTCACAGTCTCTACCTCTGCCACAAGATTCTAACCTGCCAATACCAAAAAAAGAAACCATAAATCATCGGATTTTATAATGTTTTGACCTGAAATTTTATTGCGGGTGGGCTTCTTTGGTCTCTTTTTCTGATTGTCTTTAGATGCTCCAAGATCCTTATTTCATAAAAGGAAATAATTGTACTCACATCATAACATAATTTGCTTGGACATTCCAAAATATATACAATTGTCTGAGGTGCATTTAATAATCTTTTTATGTGTTTCTCCCCACCTGTTGGAATGGAATACGTTTTTTTAGTTTGGACTATTTGGACATGCTTTGCAGCTTCCGCAACTGTAGAAACCTCTTTGATATCCCAGCCAGTTAAACTGATTATGTAAAGTAAAATGGTTATGTGTGACAATATCTTTTAATGATTTGGTTTTCGATATATGTTTTGAACATGTGGGCTCACAGTGTTACCTATGATGTTATCTGGCCTGACTAAATGCCAATGTCTGGCTACAATCTTGCTTACTTTGCGTGATTCTCATGATTCAGCAGTAAAAGTTGTTATAAGTCTAACTTGGTTATCTCTTTTAGTTTTGGCTTTTGTAGTACCAAATAAGAGTTTTTCTCTTGTTGGAAAACAGGCTTTTTCAAATGCACCTCTTAATACCTTTTCTGAGTAGCCCACAGTCAGAAATCGCGCTCTTACGTGTGACTGTGCTTTGTCATATTATTCAATGGTCAGGAGTTATCTGTAAGGTCTGTCCATTTCAGTTTATTATAGTGTTGACTTTGTACTTGAAGAAGATGTTCCCTGCTGTTTCTTTATGAAAGAGTTCTGCACATATTTCACGGTAGCATGTTACATTTTTGATTTCTAGATTGTCTATTTCAGCATTACTCATCCTGTAGTTAAAGGCCAGAATCAAATTGAATAGCAATAGAAGAAATAGGGACTGTACTCATTGCTCTGCTAATGCTTCATTCCACTCACAGAATACAAAAAGGTCACCTATATATTGTGTCCATAAAGTAATGTGGTTCATCATGTCCTTGTTTTTTGCTGTTCATGCCACCTGGTCCTTCTACCAGCCCATCAATAATTTACATCGCTGGTGCGCAGCAGGTGCCCATAGTGGTTCCTGTACTAATTACTATTAAAAATGAAGCTGTTATACTCCAAGCAATATTTCAAAATATCAAGTTCCATTACAGAATGGTCATAGTAATGTATAAGTCTGTTCCTGAGGACATGCTTCACGGTTTTGATGTTTGCTTGATGTTTAATAGATTTATAAAATGGCTCTGCTACAATTGTGATCAATAATGTAGCCAGGTTCCCAATGCAAGTTGTGAGTCTTTACGATGGCGGTCTGGAAAAAAATTGTAGTAAAACATGACCTATATGGATTGATGTGTTATATAGCAGACTCTCAATTGCAGATACAATGGGTCTTCCTGCGGCATCCACCTAATGTGTGTGCGCTTTTGGAGCAGGTAGAAACAAGGTGCTTTCAGTTTTACGGTTCTTAGAAATGAATAGTCATCAAAGGTCAAAATTCCCTGTTCCTTCCAGTCCTGTAGTGAATGAAAATAGGTAGTGTTTGTTCATATGTCATCTGCCATACCAATTCATAGCATCCTGAGTTCTCTACTTGTCCAAGTGCTTCTTGTTTATACTTTGATACATCCCACAGTACTATGTACTATGTTGCCCCTCTATCTGACAGCTTGAAGATATAAAGGGGATCATTGCATAGTGTCTCAATAGATTGCCTCAATTTAGTTATAAGATGCAATGCAAATCTATTTTATGTCTCTAATCATACGTTTTGTGTAGTTTAACAAACAAGTAAACAAAAGTCACAATATTGTCATGTGAGGTGAAATGGGGAGCGCTGGATTCATCCTGAGCCATGTCTTACTTGTGTTGACAGCCCCTATTACCATTTGTACTAATGCTTCTCTCCCTGTTGTACATCTATCAACTACATTCTGTAACAGCATCAAAGTGATTAGGCCATTCATATCCCCAAGACATAAGTTATTATATAAAGTCTGCTATCCATTTAACATTATTTGTTTATATATCTGTTGCTGATTGAAAATTCTTAGCAGTTAAAATTTTCTAGTGAATAGGAAGAGATCTACATGCGAAGCACTGTAGTCAAAATTTGCAGTTGGACGAAATGAGAGTCCAAGTTTCAGTAGTGAGAGTTCCTCGTCAGTTAAGTCATGGGTAGATAGATTGACAACAGCGAATTGTTTCTCAACCATGATTAGTTCTTTTTTCCCACAGGGCGTTTAGTCTGTTTTTAAGGGGCATCACACTACGTTGTGCTTTTCTCCTTCTTCTCTGCCTCTTTGTACTCCTCGCTCTCCTTTGTCCGGAACCTTGCTCTGCCCCTTAGAAGTTTGAATTTGCCTAAAATTCTCTATCCCGGTTGGTTCACCTTTTTACGTCTGGTGATAGGTTGCTCTTCCTAGTCTGAATATGTTTCTGATCCAAATTTAGGTGTTATCAGTTCTTGTTGACTGAACACAGCCACTTATTTGATGTCTTCCCGATATTGTTGAATGTTTTGCAAAATGTAATTAAACTTCTTTTTCAGTTTTATTTCATCCTCGTATTTCAGAAGACTGGTTTCCATTTCTTCAATCTGTTCTCTTGTTTAATGGTTATCCAGTTTAATTTATGTTTGTTTCAATTCCTTACTGATTGCTTCAAGTTCCAGTTTTGCATATTTAACCAGTAGCTTCTTCATTTCTTTACATGTTGCTGCCTTTGGTGTGACCAGTTTTGTAAGAGTTTTGGAGGTGGACTCTCATATGTGGGAGTAATGAAATGGCTTAAACCTCTAGGCACACTGCCCACCTCATTATAGCTTTCCAGGGATATCACTTCCCACCAATGGTTAATTTCTCTTCTAGCCAGTTTTTCATATTGGTGTAACTTCTGTTTGGCTGTTAAATTACCAATGGCGTCTCCCCTTTCACCTCACTTGTGCCGAATCCGAGATATCTCCTGTTTCATCAGACATAGGTTGTGCTTCCTCCTTGTGTTTCTTTGTAACATCAGCCGTATTTTCATTAGGTACCTCCTTTGTCCATAAGGTGACAACAAGCAAACTTCTTGTTGCTGTCCATCGGTTAATCCATACAGTGAGACGCCTGTCCTTTCTACGTTTCATGAGAGAAGCTCCCCTACTTTGAAATTGGAGTTTGTCATCCATTGTGCGTCCTCAACTCCACATACATAACGCGAAACAAGTTATTCTGGGTGCTTGTTTGTTGCAGGTTTCACACAGGCAGCAGAGAGCAGGGTGAACAGTCAGTTATAGCTTTTCCTGCTCAGATTCTGGTCACTTCTACTTAATGACATTGGTGCCAGATATGCTGGTATAAGACTAACATTATATATATATTTTTAATATATTACATAGAGAATAAAATTGCCTAGTGAAGTTCGTCCATCTAGATCAACCTATGGTTGATAATTGATCCGGGATTCTCTGGATACAATCCTGCCTGCTAAACCAAGCTCCTCAGCCAGACTTCACCCTCCTGCCTACTGGTTTAATGAGGCTTTGCACAGAGAAAAGAAGCAGTGGTAGCTTACGGAAACGTCCAGGAGAAAATTCTACACTGAGGGAACAAGCATTTGCAATGCAATAGGTCTCGCGTTTGCGAGAGTTTAAACTACTGGCTTTGTAAATGACAATGCCTTTTATTTATGTGTTGGATTTTAAAACATAAATAAAAGGATTTGTCCTTTACAATGGCAATTGCTGAAACTTTTGCAAATGCAAGACTATTGCACTGCAAATGTCAGACACACAAGCAGACACAGACACACACGCAATCATACACACAGACGCACACACACAGGCAGACATGCACACAGACTGAAAAACTACCATAGTGAGTGAGCATCTAGGGGCCCACTGTAAGAGAAGGGCACTTACTCACTCTCGGAATAGAGATAAAAACTGCACCCTCACACCCAGAACCTGAAAAAGAAATACTAAAAGTAAAATGCGGAGAACAATTGTCATTTTCACTTTCGAGGTTGGTATTTTCATGCAGAATTGTATTAAACTTAAATCTGCAATCTGCAGAGGCACTGGTAACAGTGGCACTCATGTTATCGATCTCTTAAGGATGAAAGGCTGAGTTGGCTTGGCATGAATTGCACAAGTGTCTGCAAGGGGAGCATCAGTATTTTCTAAATGTATTTATTGTTTATATTCACTTTATAAAACCCATGTAAGCGAGCCACATAATTTACCACATTCACCATATGCCATTAAAGCTAAATAAAAAGAAGGAAGGTCATTAAAGCTATTAGTCCAATACAATAAATAAAGTAAAAAATTAAATGCAGCTGCACAAGTCATGAAAAAGTACAATCAGTGTCCGATTAGTTCATCTCACTCCTGTTACGCCCACTGCTTCTCTATTCACACAATAAGCCAATCTTGGGTACTGGGTTGAAACATAACACATAACAGCAGAGCAGCCGGCCGCCCTTGTTGTAAAAGGGCAGTGGGCGCTCTGTTGATAAATAATACACCTGGGAAACACGGACGGTTTTTCAAACATAAAATGTGTCCGGCGCCTGTTTGAAAACAATTTCTACCCAATACTGTATAAAGCAGTAGTTGCAGGAATGACTGAATACTGATAAAGACAAAGTCTGCCAATGGGGACGCGATAATCACTGCAGACTTTGGGCTGGGGTGGGACTTCATCTCCCAGCCTACTGATCGCCCAGTTGGGCGGGCCCTGCAAGCACAAATGCCGTCGCGCTACGAAGGCGCAAGAACTTTCTACGCTGTGTGGGACGCGCACAAGGCCGGGTCACGCGACCCCCTTGGCTGGCCAGCTACTAGTGAAACTAATGCCAAGGTCCCTGCGAGGCTCCATGGCTTGTCTAGAAGGTAGGACTGAAGCGGTGTCTGATGCTGGGGGAACGGGAAACGGCAAATTCCAGCAACCGGGGGAATGCTACGTCATTCATCACAAACTATCTGACGACTGTACTGGGGATAATTAGGTCATAACTTTAGCAAGTAGAGGAAAGAATTGACGCAGGCTCAACACTCCCCGCCCCCTTCCTGGAACCAGGGGGACAGTGGGGGGACGTCATCTGTATAGCGCTATGGCACCATAATGACGCCTATCGGACCCTTGTGCATTAGCGAATCAGAAAGCCACAAAGTTGCCCACATTGAAAAATCTGGGCAGTTTTAAACTTGTAAAAAACAGGAAAGCTGAAAGGTGTTTTGCAAGGTATGGCAAACGCGCATTGAGGGAGACGAGTACGCTTGCACTGGCTGGGGGCGGCTGGTGTGTGTGTGTTTGTGTGTGTTTGTAGGCGCAGTTACTGCATGCAGCTGGCTTGCGTGGACGGAAGGGGGACAGGAGATGTGCACACCGCGCATGTCTGTACGTGCGTGTTCACGGGCGCGTTCACATTTGCAGTCTGTCCTGCGCGCGCACATCTACTGTCTCCCTTCCGAAGCAAGTCGATAACAATAGATCACGCTAGCGACAGCGCTTCGCGCTGCGTCGCTAGGCGAGACCTATAAAAAGTACAAAGCTGCACTAAAAAATAATCACACACTATGTAGAGTCGCCTGGGCGACATTTTACTCAGATAAAATCATTACTGCTCAGAACTGTTCCAAAACTCTTTTTAAAAATGTACTCGAAGAACTTTCAGGGTCCAGTAATTTTTCACCCTTTCTTGTGCTGTCACAGTCACAATGTGAGGATCTAGCGAACGTTTTTGTAAAAAAAAAAAAAGGTGACAGTTAACCAAAACTCTCTCATGACTGCTGAGATGAGCAAATCTCAGATGGATGGTAATATTTCTAGCACCAGCTCAAGGATGCAATGTTCAATCTGTGAAGCGTATAACATCAGCACTCTGCAAGCCACTCAAAGCCTGGACTAATTTGCTCTCCTGGATACCGCTCTCTTTCATACTCTCTTAATTTCTGTAAAGTCTCCTTGAGAACCTCTTCTTCCAGTCAAACTTAGCGTACTGGGTCCAGACCTATTACAATTACTGACAGTTCTCCTCAACTTCTCTTTACAAGAGGGACACATTCCTCAGGCATGGAAGTACACCATGGTCCTGCCCTTCTTGAAAAAGCCCAATTTGAACCCCTCCAGTTGGCTGAACTTCAGACCGATTTCGATATTTCCCGTTTCCGCCAAAATCTTGGAGAAATGCGTTAGCCGTGGACTCCCAAATTTTCTTCATTCTTCACAATTCGGCTTTAGAGTGGGATACAGTACCGAAATTGCCCTTCTGAGAGTCACATAATATCTGAGATGGCTTCTAGATAATGACAGAACTGCTGCTTCGATTCTACTCTGTCTTAGCATGGCCTTCAATACTGTATCACATACTATTCTATCAGAGAGAATGGCGAACCTAAGTCTCCAAGGGACAGCTCTGTCTTGGATGACCTCTTTCTTGCAAGATCGCACCTTCCAAGACTTTTCTTCCAGCTTTACATCAAAGTCTCACGCTCTTACTACAGGAGTCCCTCATGGGTCGGCCATAAGCCCAATGTTATTCAACATTTATGTTCGTCGTCTTGCAGGTATTGTGTAAAGCTGCAGCCTTACCCTGTTTTCCTATGCAGATGAATATCAGATTATCTTTTCTTTGTCATTTCCTGATGCCCTGAATTCCTGTTTGGGTAAGATATCCTATGGATGAGCACCAACTCATTAAAGTTGAATGGCAATAAGACTGAGTTGATGTTCATGGGTAAGAACCCCCTGTTATGGGGCCCCCAACACTGGCCTGAGACCCTAAGTTCTCTCCCGGAACTGGTCTCTAAAGTCAAGAACATAGGTTTCAGGTTAGTTGTCAATCTGTCAACGAAAACTCAAATTGCCAAGGTAACATCAACCTGCTTCGCGGTCCTGAAATGGTTGAAAACAATCACCTCAAAGCTTCCTTTTTCAGCCCAAAGGACGGTCAGCCAGGCATTGATTCTATCAAGACTGTATTATTGAAATATCCTCTTCTTAGGGTCAGGCAAGGCTTCCATTAGACGCCTACAAGTCATTCAGAACGCTGCTTCCAGGCTTCTATATCATCTTACCAAACATGCCTTGGTGTTGTGTCTTTTTTGCAAACTTCACTGGCTTACTTTGGACAAGTTCATAGCCCTGTGCTATATGCATAAAGCTAGGTCGAGTACTGGTCCACTTAACTTACAAGGACTGGTGGTAAAATACCAGCCAACTCGCTCCATTCGGTTGAGCAACCACCACCTTTGTATTGTCCCCAGAGTTAAATTTGGCTCGCATTGGTGGATGCTCCTTCTCACACTTGGGCCCTAAGCTTTGAAACACCGTGACTGAGTCTCTGAGAAGCTGCCCCTCACTGACCACCTTCCACAAAAATCTGAAAACCTGGTTGTACTGATTGTTCCTCCTTACGCTAGCGCCTGCCTCTTTGCTGAAGTGCTGGGAAACCCTTTCTGGGTAGCTATGCGCAATACAAGATTTTATAATAATAATAAAATGACATTGATTTATAAGGTTAATCACATGCAGATCTCAGACCGTGTTTATTTGTGTATAAACTTTCTTTTACCCAGTTGTATTTCCCTCGCACAAATTTGACCGACAAAGACAGAAGCTTGAGTATCTATACAGAATGATTGATTCTGTGTTAAAGTAAATATCAAATGTTCTATTTGATTAAATAACTGGTGAAGATCAAGTTACAGTGTGAAAAATTAAATATATTCACACTTGTTTAGTACAGTAAAAAATGTGATCAACATGACTGAATGTGCTTTTGTCCCAATGCTATTTTAGGAAGATAGAAGTAAGTCTGTGAACCATAGAATTCCAAATTTTAGATAAATTCTTCTTTTTTTATGAGATCGAATATTGTCTACTTATTTGCTATGTCAGGCCTTTTAGATTGTATGTATTCACCTTGTTACAAAATTTGAGCATTTTGTTTATTTCTATGAGGGCACATATGGTTTTGTAAAAACATTCTCTGTTTGAAAACGGTGCATAGCCGAAACATGTTACCAGTCTTAATGCAGTAAAGCCACTTCCAAAATAATCTTTGACTGTCGACTTCCCTTTACTGAAGTGGAGGAGGTATGTATGTGTGTATATATATATATATCTACATCTGTATGTATGTATCTATGTATGTATGTATGGATAGATAGATGTAGTTAGGTCTTCATTTCCACAGGAAATACTTTTTTTGGTTTGCTAATAACTTTGATGCTGTTTTATGAATCATCACAAAACTTTTTTTTAAAGTGCTCTTTTTTTTACTAGTTTTTTAGTGGAACGTTTTGGGGTGATCCGTCCAGCGAGGGCTGTGAAAAATAGGGGGGGGGGGGGGGGGGGCAGGGGTTCAAACATGAAATCCCCATGCATATTTCCATTGAAGTTTTCTGAAACTGACATCTCAAGAATTGCTGAACGGAATTACAACAAATTGGGCAGGAAACTAGTTCATGGTCGAAAGAGCGTGCTTTTTGTGACTTGGCGTAAATATGACTAGTTTTATAAGGATCAAACATATTTGTATATCTGAACGGTTGTGTTCAGACTCTCTCGCGTGTTCCTTAAACCCAGTTTTAAAACATTAAGCATTCAGATTCGCCTCAGCAGCTTATTTTCCCTTGGGCCAACTTGATTCAACAGGAGTAAGGCTCCAGAAGGAAGGAGCACTCTGATTGGCTAGCCGCAACATGATCAGAAATGCTGCAGGTGGCCATTGCGGGACTCTCTGACCTAGTTCCGTATCCTGAGTTTATTTTTTTTTAAAGTATAAAGGGTAGGGTAGCTATACCCTGCCCCCATATCCCTTGTGGAGGTGGGTCACAAAGGGAGCCTCGGGCCCAAACAAATAAATAATTAAAGCCACGATCATGTGGGACAGCTACATATATATCGTGAGGAAGTCAAAAATCTCAACCGGGGTGGCTCGTTCTTTCATAGGAAAAGTGAAGGTGTTCATTAGTGTATATATATATATATATATTTTTCAAACGCTAGCCTCTGTTTTTTATTTAAATAATTAAACCCCGGGGTAGGCCAAGGCCCTGGGGGTCTTTATTTTAAAATATTTGGGGAGAGGACGTGAGTGGCACCCCACTCCCCAAGCCAGTCCTAGCCCTGGGGACCCCATCCCTTGGGCCGAATGCACATTAAAGGGGAGGGTGGCATGCACTCCCCCCTTCCCTGTGCCACTAATCGGCTTTGGGGACCCCATGCCCCTGGGCTAAATACTTCATAAAGGAGAGAGGGGCATGTGGCCACTACTCCCCAGCCACTAATGGGTCCCAGGTACCCCCTTCCCCCGGGGTAATTATCTACAAAAGCGTTGGTATGCTGCGTGCTCTGTGCCCTTGCTGGTGTACTTCCCAGGGACCCCAACCCCCAGAGCATGATACTTCACATTGTGCCTGCGAGCTTACCCCAGGGACACTGGTTTCCTGCCAGGGAGAGTGTGGGCATACCCTGCACACACTGTTCCGGGGAGGGAATTCTACTTTACTCCTACCCGGCATGAACAGTAAAAACAAGTGTTGCTCTTGCCCAGCAGGAGCATAGGAAAGCTACCGGCTCCTGCCAGCATCCAGTATGGTGCTGGCTGGGGAGCCGGCTGAGGCTGCAGGAGCTTTGGGGTTCCCGCTGCAGCCCTCCGATAAAAAAGCAGGAGCCGCTCATTTATTATTCACCACTCTGTGAAGAAGCTCCCCTAATGCCCACAAGGGCTATTTACATTTCGGTTGTTCCCCTCAGTGGTGTCTCTACAAGGGGCAGGGGCACCAACAAGCATTTTTTATGTTGTGGGGGGCAGCAGTCCCCCATCAACATTAAAAAACAAAAGAGTAAGGCTCCTGGGTTATGAAATCCAAGTCCCAACTCACCATATTTTTTTAAGCACTCCTAGCTCTATGCTCATCAGCTCGACTTCAAGGCCCTCTCGTGGTTGTTTTTTGAATTGTATTTTGTGGGCTGAAAAATGTTAAAAGCAA
Organism: Triturus cristatus; assembly: GCF_964204655.1. Classification (NCBI taxonomy): domain Eukaryota; kingdom Metazoa; phylum Chordata; class Amphibia; order Caudata; family Salamandridae; genus Triturus; species Triturus cristatus. Next base: position 889,714,871 of record NC_140589.1, read on the forward strand.
GACTCAGAAAACATCTTGGTTTTATTTAAAAAAATATACATGTCTCTGTGTCTTTCTTTGAACATTTTTCATCCCACAAACAATATTAAAAACTATGTTGAAACAAGCATTTACAATGCAATGGTCTCGGCATTGTTAAAGTTAGAGCTATTGGCATTGCTCACATTATTTTTGTTTATGTTTTTGTTTTTAACACATTTAAAGAAACAGCATTGTTATTTACAATGTCAATAGCCTAATCTCTCTCAAATGCGAGACCTATTGCATTTGTACCCACACACAGAGCCACACACATATAGCCACCCACACATAGCCACCTACACAGAGCTATTCACATAGAGCAACCCACACAAATAGAGCCACCTACACACAGTTACCCACACACAGACAGATCCACCCACGCATAGAGCCACCTACAAAAAAAGCCACCCACACAGAGGCACACACATATACACTTAGAGCCTCCCCCACACACACAAAGCCCCACACACAAAGCCACACACACATACACAGAGCCACATACACACACATACACATACTTCAAAAGATATTTCTACAGCATCACAATAGATTCTACTGATACAAGATAACAAAGTGCCAGTAATGTTATAGGGATCGGGCTCTGAAGCCTAAATCAAAGAGTTATATTATATGATCAGGCTATAAAACGTAAAATCCCATGGCCACCTCTTTCAAAACGAAGTCAGACACATTCGAACAGGCTTCCACGCGCACTTTAGAAATAATAGATCACAAAATGCAACGGAGTCTGCTCCTCGGTTGTTGTTGAGATGTGAGAATACCACCCCCCACCCACACATTTCCTCCTCCGTACATCAAGTGTGTATGCACTGTACAAAGATGCATGCAGTGGAAGGTCACTCGAGCGCACTGGAGACTCTATTTTGCTCAAACAAGAGTCCAGCTTTAAAATATTTCACCTAAGGACAATCAGCAATCCTTTTCGTCTGAGTTGTGACCTGTCCGGATGCAGATGCCTAAAGTCAAAGGTATTTGGGCACATCTTTTCCTTTACCTACTCATATTCACCGAGACCAGAATTTATCTGAAACGATACCTCCCTCTTTGCTGAAAGCAATTGACCTTTAATTCCTTTGGTGATCCACAAATGGCAGACAATTGTTATAGTAAATGAAAAAAATGAAAATGAATGCAGCCCACTCATGTCAATGAAAGCATTAGCAGAAATTAGTGTATAGATGTACATTTTAAAGGAGAAACACAGGCCTAAGCTAGTAGAACAGAAAACGATAATAAAGTCAGGACCAGAGGGGGAGGGCAGTAGACATGAGCATCGCGAGAACAGAGAAATTTAATTGGACATAGCAGAAATCTCAAGTTACATGTCCGTATTGCGAGTAACATATCTGAGAAAATATGTAGATAAAGTAGCAAAGAGGCAAAGGCTAGGTGGGAGATCAGGCCTTGTAGAGCAGTAGACATGTGGGGAGTAGAGCATTGCTAGGCTTTAAAGAGACAGGCCATGGACAACCAATAGTACAAGCAGTGGTGAGGAAGCGCAACAAACGTGAACGAGTCGCATTCCATAAACGTGTTATCTGTTTTTGGAGGCAGTATCACTTTTTGATATAATGTGTTTAAGCAAATGCTTTATAAAATATGCAAACGTAGGACGTACTTACGGCTGCACATGTATAAAAGAAACTGACCACCACATTGCAAGTTAAAGCTCAGATTCTAGTTTTATGGTGCCGACTGACCTTCTGTGCTCTTTATATAAACTTGATGCTAGCTCAGGCCCTCTTCCTGTCATGTGGCAAACATTCATCCTTGTGAGAGGTGGAAAACTTCTTCCATTAAAGCACTTGCAAACTCTTGCCCTAGCCCATATTACACAAAATAACAGATCTGACTCAGATTTATTTTGCCCTCTCTCACTTGCTTTTTTTAACATAAACAATTTGGCTGTACTTGAAAAATGATAAACTGGATCGTCTAAATTAACCTACTTACAGCTTTCCAGTAGAAGTCTCTCAGATCCAAAAAAACATCAGGAAAAACAACAACAAAAAACTTTGTCATGTGGCAATTTGGCCAGAAAAATTAAATAATTTCAATCACTAAACTCTGCCTATAGATCGGTCCATGATTACACGTACAGTGACCATTTGAGAGCACCCCGTGCAAATGTAATTGTTTATGGACCTTAACGACAGGTGTTACTTTCTACCCAACCCAAAGAAGCTCACTTTAGCAGCCTATGAAGAAGAAAATATCGAGTTGCAACCGGCAGGGAATGTAACATATCAACTACACGTTAGAGGAGATGTTTGGAACAGGAGGTTACACAAGGATTTCGTAAACAAGTGCACGAGTTCATTGAGTAACCTTACAAGGTCACATACCTGGAAACTGCAGATTTCATGCAGCGCTCGAGAAGGGAGATAACACCTTTAAACTAAGCTATGATAACATCTATTAGCCCGCGACCAGAGATTACATATTTGCAGCCAGTGAACCGTCTATCTGACCTACATTACCCATATCATACCCCGACAGTTACGTGATATACATCTGTCTGCGAAGCGCAATTTCCTCCCCACCCTCACCCCCCTGCAACTGGAGATTAACGACAAGACTGTCACAAGTGCATTAGTAGCATAAGCCACCTTATTGTTATGATACCCCGAGAACTGCAGCATGCAACATACCTGTATCGTGCCGGTGACTTACCCTCCTCCTCCTGAGCTATATTAAAACGCGGTCGGTGTGAGGCTCATAAAGTAAGCCAGCAGGAGCGCAGGGGCAGGCGGCCCAGTAGCGGCGCAGGGAGCAGCAAGAGGCAGCGACAAGGCGGCTAACGGCCGAAAAAGCCGGGCCAGAGCGCGGAACCAGGCACCAGGGCGTCCGGGAGAAGTGCTGGGGCCATCCATCCCGTCACCTCTCAGAGCCCGCCCAAGACGGCGCGCCTCAGACCCGTTAGCCTGGAACTTCGGCATTTTGCTGTGGCCCAGCCGGGCACTGGGGAGTCTCGGGTGCGAGGACGAACAAGGTGCTTAAACAGGTCCGAAGGTCAGCATACTCAAAGGACAAGGGTGTAGGGGAGCTCCGTTCCTTGTTGATTGGTAGGTTGCTTAAACGGCCGCGTCGAAGCCGTGTTTCAGTATTGTAAGGGACTTAGATGGCCCCTCCTCATAGCGTGGCGGGCGGCTTCCCAGGCTCTCGGACAGATGATAGCCCCCTTCCGTGTCCGACAACTGCTGGGCCTGTACGATGAGGAAGATGGCGTCGCAGCGGAAGTAGGCTGTCGAGAAGGGTCAATCACGTTCACATAGTTAAACTGAGTGACTGCGTCACAGCAAAGAAATGGACATTGACAACGTACACACTTTACAGTGGTATAATAAAAAAGTTGCCGCAAGCTTCGCGAACGCACACAAGACAGGTTGATTTCTTATGGCCAATACTAGAAGTGGTAGGAGGAATGAACATGGACAGAAGCAGTGCAGACTTGCAAGCGTCCTTTGTATACACAACGGATACAGCTATAGTACCACATGAGTAAACTCCAGTTACAAACGCGCTATTTGCATCAGCATGCATGAATTTCAACTTTGATAAGAGCAGTGGTCGAAGTGGGGAAACAAGCACACGACTGCCTTTCTCCGAGGCGAAGCACAAATGCCTCGGAGAAAGGCAGCGGCGGATTCGGATTCGGGGGCGTGTTCTCCTCTTGCCATTGGCTGGAGGAGATAATTAGAAAAGTTGGAAAAAACACGCCCCCGAATCCGAAAAGGACGGGGCCTGTTCGGAGTGACGGACCTCTTCTCCAAAGGCTGGCCAGCATTCAAGAGGCCAGCCAATGGAGAACAGGGGAGAAGAGGGGCGGGTTCAAGCCCCTCTTCTCCAAGTCATTATGTCTCGTGAGCGAGACTGCGCAAGCGCAGCCTTCGCTAGCCGAGACCTAAAAAAGACTCGCAGACATGTTTTTTTTAAAGTTTATTAATATTTTTTATAATAATCCCTAATATTAAACATTGCATTGTATAAATTACTGATATATACATTAGAGTAACAATATTGGTAATTTTGGGAGAAAAATTATAGATTATATATTGATATGCTCACCTGTTGAGAAAGCGGTAGGCTCACTTTTTATATTATGGTACTGTGACTCTTTGACAAAGTCAGTAAGCCTGCCTCAGTGTAGTCAGGACCTGTGAGACCAAATGCATGCTGCACGCTGCCAGAAGGCCATGCGTGGTGGGGTGTTGCATTCAGGGCCTAGGAAAAGGACAAACCCTGTGGTGAACTCCACGTACATCTGAATGCCGTGACAGCATGGGGTTGGTTGCCGGCAGCCAACCCCAAGGTGCACCCGATCGAAGGGCGTGCACTGCGGGGGATTGGCTTTACGTATGCTAACAAAATATTAAAACCAAAGCCAGGCCCTGCAGCCAACCCCCTCATGCAATCAATCCCACTCTGGGCATGGCCTTCGGTCGGGCGCAGTGGGGGGTTGGCCACCTGGCCTTGGGGACTCCATCCCCATTGGTCTTTTTTGAGGGGAGGGATGACCTCTCCCCGAGCCTCTTTAGACCCTGGGGACCCCATCACCCAGGGGCATACATATTAGTTAATAGGCGAGGATCTGTAGGTCAAGGTGAGGGGCCAATCCCTGGGGCCTGGTGTTATGTTTTGTCAGGCACACGCCCCCGCTCACTGTGACCCAATACCCTGGTGCCTGGCAGATATTGCAGAGGGTGGTGGGCATGCAGCTCTTCTCTCCAGGCCGATTTTCAGCCCAGAGGTCCCCATGCCCCAGGGCCGGCACATATTGCAGGGCAAGGAGGAGATGCGGCCTCCTCCCCAGGCCGATTTCAGCCTGAGGACCCCATCCCCCAGGGCCTGGCCCATGTTGCAGGGGGAAGGGATATCCCCCTCACCCTGGGTCTATTGTAGCCCAGGGGAGGCCATCACCCGGGGCCCGTCACATATTGCAGGGGGTTGGCACGAGGCCGCCCTCCTCGGGTACATTGTGGTCCGGGGGTACCCCACCCCCCCGGGCCCAGCACATATTGCAGGGGGAGGGAGGCACACAGTTCCCCTCCCTGGGCTGATTTCGGCCCAGGGGACCCCATCCCCTGGGACCTGGCACATATTGCAGGGGGTGGGGGGCAAGCAGCTCCCCTCCCCGGCTGATTTCTGCACCAGGGGCCCCATCGTCTGGGGCACAGTGGATTTTTCCGGGGAGGGAGTCATGCAGCCCGTTCCCCGTGCCGATTTTGTCCCCTGGGATCCCATTCCCCATGGCTCTGCGTATATTGCAGGGGGAAGGGCCGCGTAGCCCATAGGGCTCGCAATGTGAAAGGCAGGTGCACTGTGCGGGCAGGAGCAATCTTTTGATCTGCTTCCCTGCCCTTTAGCCTCTTGCAGTGCCTACAGTGAATGTGTGCTGTCATCAGTTTATGTGTCCTGGCGTCAGCACATAGTACTGAGGCACAGTAGGGACCCATTTGATAACATAGGCCCCCATCCTGACTCCAACTCAAGAACACCTTCGTGAACTGAAATCCAACTGGTTTCCACCCAGCACCAGGACCGGTCCTTAAGATAGGGACTATACAGGGCAAAGTATGCATCTACAAGGACACAGGCTTCTCTGATTGCTGACCATTTCCACTCTTTCTGCCATCACTAGTCCACTCCAAACGGCATCCCTACAGCTTTTCATCCTTCTTTGTCCATACATTTGACAAGTGAGCCACAGAGCTCTCCCCACCGCTGCTCTCTCTTTCTCCTTCTTTCTCCCTCCCTCTCAAACTCTTTCCTTCTGTGTCTCCTTCCATTTCTCCCCCACCCTCTCTCTTGCTCACCCTGCCTTCTCTCGTTCACTGTATCTGTATCTCTCGCTCGTTATTTCTCTCTCCTTCACTCTCCCTTTATACACACACACTTACCGAAAGGCAAATAATGTGGTCAATTAACGAAGTAGAACACATAACATACCAAGATTTCCTGAATAAAAATCACAGCGATCTAAATTTGCTTGGCTTTTCCCATTTTCACTCAGGCCTGACTAATAGTTACACAGTTCTGGTGGGTTGAAAACGTTACATGCAAAATGTATGTTACACAACCCCAATTAAATTATGTGCTAAACCCAGTGTAATGGAGAATAACGGTGTGGGCCCTGATTTACCAGATGTGAAAAAAAACACAACGAATTACCGATTTCATGGGGTTTAACTTGACTTGACTTGGTTGTCCTTCCAGGAGCGGCTTGCTTGGAAAGAATAGGTGGGCGGGTGAGGGGACGGCGGTGCGGGGGACGAACAGATAAAAAATAAAACAAAACTTACCTGCTGCCCTCCAGCATTGCGTTGCGCTCTTCTGCTCTCCTTCACTGCAGGCAGGCACAGGCTCCCAGCCTGTCCTGCGGCCAATCCTAAAGCTGCTCTCATGCGAGAGCAGCTTCATGATTGGCCTGAGCGCCGATGATTTGCACTCCAGGACAGACTGGAAGTCTCTGCCTGCTCTCTCTCCAACCCAGCAATGCAGCTGGGTTGGAGAGAACTTCACTGCGCATGTGGGTTTGGCCTGCCATCAACCTATATGTGCAGGGAAGACAGTGCAAAACACTCTACCTCCAGCCTGTCACCACCCTGGCCCCGCCCACAAGCCTCAGCACAAGCTAAATAAAACGGGTTTTAAACCAGTTTTATTATAGTTTTACAGTGGTATAATAAAAAAGTTGCCGCAAGCTTCGCGAACGCACACAAGACAGGTTGATTTCTTTTGGCCAATACTAGAAGTGGTAGGAGGAATGAACATGGACAGAAGCAGTGCAGACTTGCAAGCGTCCTTTGTATACACAACGGATACAGCTATAGTACCACAAGAGTAAACTCCAGTTACAAACGCGCTATGTGCATCAGCATGCATGACGAGCATACATGCCAACATTTCAACTTTGATAAGAGCAGTGGTCGAAGTGGGGAAACAAGCACACGACTGCCTTTCTCTGAGGCGAAGCACAAATGCCTCGGAGAAAGGCAGCGGCGGATTCGGATTCGGGGGCGTGTTCTCCTCTTGCCATTGGCTGGAGGAGATAATTAGAAAAGTTGGAAAAAACACGCCCTTGAATCCGAAAAGGACGGGGCCTGTTCGGAGTGACGGACCTCTTCTCCAAAGGCTGGCCAGCATTCAAGAGGCCAGCCAATGGAGAACAGGGGAGAAGAGGGGCGGGTTCAAGCCCCTCTTCTCCAAGTCATTATGTCTCGTGAGCGAGACTGCGTAAGCGCAGCCTTCGCTAGCCGAGACCTAAAAAAGACTCGCAGACATGTTTTTTTTAAAGTTTATTAATATTTTTTATAATAATCCCTAATTTTAAACATTGCATTGTATAAATTACTGATATATACATTAGAGTAACAATATTGGTAATTTTGGGAGAAAAATTATAGATTATATATTGATATGCTCACCTGTTGAGAAAGCGGTAGGCTCACTTTTTATATTATGGTACTGTGACTCTTTGACAAAGTCAGTAAGCCTGCCTCAGTGTAGTCAGGACCTGTGAGACCAAATGCATGCTGCACGCTGCCAGAAGGCCATGCGTGGTGGGGTGTTGCATTCAGGGCCTAGGAAAAGGACAAGCCCTGTGGTGAACTCCACGTACATCTGAATGCCGTGACAGCATGGGGTTGGTTGCCGGCAGCCAACCCCAAGGTGCACCCGATCGAAGGGCGTGCACTGCGGGGGATTGGCTTTACGTATGCTAACAAAATATTAAAACCAAAGCCAGGCCCTGCAGCCAACCCCCTCATGCAATCAATCCCACTCTGGGCATGGCCTTCGGTCGGGCGCAGTGGGGGGTTGGCCACCTGGCCTTGGGGACTCCATCCCCATTGGTCTTTTTTGAGGGGAGGGATGACCTCTCCCCGAGCCTCTTTAGACCCTGGGGACCCCATCACCCAGGGGCATACATATTAGTTAATAGGCGAGGATCTGTAGGACAAGGTGAGGGGCCAATCCCTGGGGCCTGGTGTTATGTTTTGTCAGGCACACGCCCCCGCTCACTGTGACCCAATACCCTGGTGCCTGGCAGATATTGCAGAGGGTGGTGGGCATGCAGCTCTTCTCTCCAGGCCGATTTTCAGCCCAGAGGTCCCCATGCCCGGCACATATTGCAGGGCAAGGAGGAGATGCGGCCTCCTCCCCAGGCCGATTTCAGCCTGAGGACCCCATCCCCCAGGGCCCGGCCCATGTTGCAGGGGGAAGGGATATCCCCCTCACCCTGGGCCTATTGTAGCCCAGGGGAGGCCATCACCCGGGGCCCGTCACATATTGCAGGGGGTTGGCACGAGGCCACCCTCCTCGGGTACATTGTGGTCCGGGGGTACCCCATCCCCCCGGGTCCAGCACATATTGCAGGGGGAGGGAGGCACACAGTTCCCCTCCCTGGGCTGATTTCGGCCCAGGGGACCCCATCCCCTGGGACCTGGCACATATTGCAGGGGGTGGGGGGCAAGCAGCTCCCCTCCCCGGCTGATTTCTGCACCAGGGGCCCCATCGTCTGGGGCACAGTGGATTTTTCCGGGGAGGGAGTCATGCAGCCCGTTCCCCGTGCCGATTTTGTCCCCTGGGATCCCATTCCCCATGGCTCTGCGTATATTGCAGGGGGAAGGGCCGCGTAGCCCATAGGGCTCGCAATGTGAAAGGCAGGTGCACTGTGCGGGCAGGAGCAATCTTTTGATCTGCTTCCCTGCCCTTTAGCCTCTTGCAGTGCCTACAGTGAATGTGTGCTGTCATCAGTTTATGTGTCCTGGCGTCAGCACATAGTACTGAGGCACAGTAGGGACCCATTTGATAACATAGGCCCCCATCCTGACTCCAACTCAAGAACACCTTCGTGAACTGAAATCCAACTGGTTTCCACCCAGCACCAGGACCGGTCCTTAAGATAGGGACTATACAGGGCAAAGTATGCATCTACAAGGACACAGGCTTCTCTGATTGCTGACCATTTCCACTCTTTCTGCCATCACTAGTCCACTCCAAACGGCATCCCTACAGCTTTTCATCCTTCTTTGTCCATACATTTGACAAGTGAGCCACAGAGCTCTCCCCACCGCTGCTCTCTCTTTCTCCTTCTTTCTCCCTCCCTCTCAAACTCTTTCCTTCTGTGTCTCCTTCCATTTCTCCCCCACCCTCTCTCTTGCTCACCCTGCCTTCTCTCGTTCACTGTATCTGTATCTCTCGCTCGTTATTTCTCTCTCCTTCACTCTCCCTTTATACACACACACTTACCGAAAGGCAAATCATGTGGTCAATTAACGAAGTAGAACACATAACATACCAAGATTTCCTAAATAAAAATCACAGCGATCTAAATTTGCTTGGCTTTTCCCATTTTCACTCAGGCCTGACTACTAGTTACACAGTTCTGGTGGGTTGAAAACGTTACATGCAAAATGTATGTTACACAACCCCAATGAAATTATGTGCTAAACCCAGTGTAATGGAGAATAACGGTGTGGGCCCTGATTTACCAGATGTGAAAAAAAACACATCGAATTACCGATTTCATGGGGTTTAACTTGACTTGGTAGTCCTTCAAGGAGCGGCTTGCTTGGAACAAATAGGTGGGCGGGGGAGGGGACGGCGGTGCGGGGGACGAACAGATAAAAAATAAAACAAATCTTACCTGCTGCCCTCCAACATCACGTTGCGCTCTTCTGCTCTCCTTCACTGCAGGCAGGCACAGGCTCCCACCCTGTCCTGCGGCTCTGCGGCCAATCCTAAAGCTGCTCTCATACGAGAGCAGCTTCATGATTGGCCTGGGCGCCGATGATTTGCGCTCCAGGACAGACTGGAAGTCTCTGCCTGCTCTCTCTCCAACGCAGCAATGCAGCTGGGTTGGAGAGAACTTCACTGCGCATGTGGGTTTGGCCGGCCGTCAACCTACATGTGCAGGGAAGACCGTGCAAAACACTCTACCTCCAGCCTGCCACCACCCTGGCCCCGCCCACAAGCCTTAGCACAAGCTAAATAAAACGGGTTTTAAACCAGTTTTATTATAGTTCTATTTTTCACATATTTAAAGTGCTGGCAGGAGGGGAGGAGAAGCGACTCTCCTCCGTCATAGCAGCTGTAACCCTGAAACACCTCTTTGTAAAATCTGGAAGTGTTTACAATACTATGTTACTGACTGTGACTTTGTTGCTTCTATGAGATTGTGGGTATTAATTAGTTTTTTATCATTTTGTTTTTATTCTTTTAACTGCTGTATAGTGTTTTATGGATCATTGTATCCGAAACAAACATTTTGATTGATTGATTGATTAAGATGGTTTACGTACTGCAACAGTTATGGATGCACAGCAGCGTAAGTTGGCATAGGATACCAATTGTGTTTACTAGCCAGCATATTCATACAGGATACAAATATGAAAAATTTAGGTGGTGACAAATGTGATAATTTCACTGTGCATTTTTGTCTAAATATGTGAAACAATTCACCAAAACATCCTTGGTAAACATTTTCTTTAGGGCGAATAAAACATCTAAAAATTGGTGCTTGTCTCTTAAAAAGGCAAAATTTCTATTCGCTCCTAATCATATGGTATCTCGTCTTTTATAACTTAATTATATAAAATACAAGTCGGTACATACTCCAGAATACTATTTCCAGACTTCTCTATGATCTGCTCGTTGTCTCTCCTGGTGTTTCGTTCTGTTTCAGCAGCCCTGTATGGGATTTAATCCCCTTAGTCACTGATCTTAACTGTATTTTTTGTAATTGAATGTCATACATGAACAGCTTTGCTTTGTAAAGGTGAAATAATTATTTTGATCCACGCAGAGAGGGTGTTAATGCTTTTTTTGAAACATGTCTTGCGTATAATTATATGGATTGGAGGGTTGACATTATGCTGAATGAAATGGAAATAAGAATATGCAATCCTGAACCAATAGCTGCAGAACAGTTTTAATGGCTGAAGCGCCCGAGTATCAATCTATCCCTAGTGGTCTAGTTGATTTGCGCTTTGCCCTTCATTTTTTTTAATGATTTGACCATGGGATTGGCATCACCTTTCCCTTTCTTGCCTATGTATAATGTTGTATCAATTCTTTATTTTTCTTTTCTGCAATTTATGTATTGGGGGTCATGCAATTTTTTTTTAAAAAACCTTGTATAATTACTAATTATTGAATTAAGTCTACAACATGCATAAATGTACACATTTCTGGGAAATCACAAAAACCCCTCAGCACGCCCAGAAATTTGCCTAAATCATGCATTTCCAGCAATACTCCTACCCAGTGCCTCTGGATATGGCAGAGGTAGAAAACTTGAAGGGAGAAATGTGGGTTTGTACATTTTCATTCCCTGGTTTATGCTCCTGGTACTCGCACTTTAAATCCACACTTACTTTTGGAATTTTTGGGCGGTAAGGTTTGGTGTGCATTTGGGTTGGGAAATATCAGTCAGAATATACCCATTCCTAATGATTGGCACACTGACCAGCTAAGGGAAATTCTGTTTTTTTCACGTTTTTCTTAAATTTAGGAAGATCTACCACCTGTCTTTATTTCCACAGGTGTAAGTAAATTCCATATGTGGCGTTATCAGTAAATCCTAAGTCAGATGTTCTGGCTGTCGTTTGCCGCACCAGACAACACTTTTTTTGCCCCTAAGTAGAGCTTAAGCTTGCAAAAAGTTGTAGGAATCATGCCCCTATTTAAAAGTTTTAAAATGCAATGGGCACTATTTCGTGCATAATACCATTGTCCCTACCCCAGAGACACATTATGCACTCAGACTCGGTACAATTGCCTGGTCTGTCTTTTCATTTTAAATCTGGACTCCATGTAATCCTAAGAATGACTTACTTCATTTCCCAGTTGTTTGTAAATTTTATTTTGCCTAAAGTACCTTATCTCAGGTATTGTCTTCATTTTGATTTTCTTTATCCCCTTTTTAAAGGTAATCATACTCGGTTCATAAACTCTTTGTCTAAAACCTGCAAATGTAGGCAAATTCCCCTCTTCTTGCACTAAATGTACATTAATAACTATGGGCCATATGTATCAAAAAAGAGGTTTGCGATTCTCAAATTGCGATTTTCAGCAAATCGCAATTAGAGAATCGCAAAATGCAATGTATGTAGGATTTTCTAAAAAATTTGCGAATCCTACATATTCCTTGTTTGCGAATCGCAAATTGAGATTCACAAATAAGGAATACCTTCCCATTCATTCCTATGGGCTTGAAGGCCCATAGGAATGAATGGGAAGACATTCTCAATTTGTGATTACCAATTAGAGAATTGCAAATTGAAAATGCAATTTAAAGGTTGCAAGGGTGCCAAAAGGACACCCTGTTGCACCCTTGAAATATTCATGTGTGCTCATTTTGCGCACATACATGCCCTAAGGGCATGTATGTGCGACACATGGCACTTTAAAAAAATCAAAAAAGTGCTTTTTCTAAGAAAATTGCAAATTACCACAAACTTGAAGTTGGTGATAATTTACAATTCCTTAAGGCCAAAAAGCAGATTTCTGGTGCTTCCAGAATTGCATTTAAGGAATCGCAATTTGCAATTCTTTAATTACATTCGCAAAATAGAGAATCGCAAATTTTGCAATTCTCTATTTTGTGATGATACACCCCAAAAGGCTTTTTCAAATTCGCAAACGGGCCGATTCTGAGAATCTTCCCGTTTGCAAACGGGAAAAAGGCTTCATATGCCCTAAGGGAGGCAGTGCTCTAGATATGATCTAGCGCATAGATTCAAACAATTTCCGAGGGGCCACAAAGTATGGTCTGTGGTGAGCACGAGGGCCGCAATGATGCTAGCAGGATGGAAGTGGGGCTTTGTGGGTAGTTAAATGTTGCAGGATACTATATTAGATTATTTTCCTTTACTTCAGTTGGCTTGTAATTAAAAGTTTCCCAATTTATTTAACATCTTTTCGAATGTTAGTGCTCACAAAAGTAAGCAGCAGCTCGGTGCTGCTTTTTACCCGGGGCTGCATCTGAAGGTCAGGAGTTCCGCGGCGACCCCGGGCCGTACTTTGAATATCACTGATCTAGAGCATGATTCATCATGGTCTAGATTGCATGATTTAGCGAGAACAGTGTTGAGAATTCTATTTAATTAAGAGGTGCTTAGGGATCCAAGTTTAAAGCCATCCATGCAGAAATTTGCCCTATGTTTCGGTTAACAGAAGAAGAAAACGCAGTTCACCAAATGGTAACCCGTTATGTTCTCTAACATTAGGTCTTAGTTTGATGAATGAAATAGTAACATTTAAGAGCAATCACACCCATTGAAATACTTAACACCATTGTGGAAGACTCTCTTCTCACTTACTACAATCCTTGACTTCTCAAGAAAACAAGTCTCTCCGTTACACCCTTCTTGCAGTAGTGGCTGGTATGTGGGCAGCGTGGCAGTGTGGGAGGGGAGAGGGGACAATGAAGAAAGCACGAAAAAAAAGGGAAAAAAATAACTTTACTGCCGCCCGCCGCTCTTCTGCACCGAGTCCTCACTGCAGCACAGGCTCCCAGACTCCCCTGCGGCCAATCCTGATGTTGCTCTCATGCAGCATGAAAGCAGCGTAAGGATTGGCCTGAGCACCCTGAATTGGTGCTCCCAGAGAGGCTGGGAGCCTGTGCTTGCTGTCTCCGACTCAGCACAGCAGCTCAGGTTGGAGGCAGCTCAGTGCGCATGTAGGTTTAGCTGCCCTGACACAGTCAGACAAACCAACATGCGCACTGATAGGAGTGCCCACCACTTCCCCTCGTGACTGCCCCGCAATGGCCCTGCCCCCAAGACTAGGCCCTGCCCTTTGAACTTTGAAAATAAAACGATGATAAACCTCGAGTCTCAGCAGTAAACATTCTAAAAATAAAATGACAACCTTCAGTCAGGCTGTGGGACAGGTTCCAGCACAGACACTGCAATACTAAAAGTAGACATTCATGCTCTCTGCATGAACAAACCGAAAAGAAAAGTAATTTAATTTTTGCACGATTATTTAAAATTATTGCAAATTGCATATAAAAAAAACAATACGGCGACGATTAAGTTATATAATAAAATATCAAACAGCTCTAACTTAATAAGAGGGTTTAAAGTTCACAGCTTAGAAACACAAACATCCTGCATTATAGGCAATTAAAGTGCAAATGAAGGTGGTACCCAATAACTCCATCTTGCTATGGTCTACTAAAACTGCTAAGATGAGAACAACCACATCAGAAACAGTTGGACACAGGTACTGGAGATACTAATGGGCCCCATTTCCTCGAAGGCAGGAACAGCAGGGAGAGCTGGTTTAGAGGTTTGCAGTCCTTTTAGAGCTCAATTGTGTTGTGGCTGAATGATAAGGGTGCGAGCTTCCCACATTAAAGGCAGTAAAAGTGAAATTGTGATGAATACCCAATAGCCTGTCTCCCCATATCCCGCTGAAAACTGCTGAACTAAAAGCACACACATCATAAATCATTGCACAACCAAATACTAAAAACAGTAGGCACCTCAATTTATTCAAAATACATTAAGAGTCAGTAGTAAATACCTTTCTAGCTAGACAAAGGAGACTTCTGCTTCTTTAAACACCCAGACCCATCAGTAGCTTTCCACACAGTGAATCATACCACTCACCAGGGCTGGACTGGCCGTAGCGACACCAGGCGTTTCCCCAGTGTACCGCCAGGGTCGGGCCGTTTTTGTTACAATATCGGCCCCCTGTTACAAAAGCGGCAGGGGTGAGACGGGGGCCAGCCGAGCTGTTTGCTAGGGCCCGTTTCAGTTCCGATTGAGGTCGCGCCACTCACCTGAGCACTATCAAGGAAAGATAGGATCTAGATGATGCCGTCCTCAAGTGGTTTTCAGGGGCGTAGGTTCAGGGGTTTGTTTGGGGTGTTCCACCCCCTTAATAAATGTATTTTCTGATCAAAAGTTGGGTACAGGCGCTTTTAGCCGTATATGGGGAGGTATCTGTCAGATTTCACCATGAAGTTTTACATGCTGACACTGACAAAAACGCACACACAGTCTCTCCCTCTCTGTTTTGAAAGTCCTCAAAAATATTAGATATTTTTCAAAATATAGTTTTCTCTCACTTAGTACCCCTACCAATCCGGGTTCGTCTCCCCTTAAGCCCCTCTCATGCAGTCGCGGCCGGCACGACTTGCAGGAGGTCGCATGGGGAGGGGGGAGGTTGTGTGGGGAGGAGCGAGGTCGCGCAGGGAGGCGAGGTGAATTTAATTTTAAAAGATAATTAAACGTACCTGGCCAGGTCCTGGGTCCCGTATCTTCTCTGCTCTCCTGCTCTCCAGGAACAGGAACCAGAAGCAGGCAGCCAGGCTTCCTCCCTCCCCATAGCCAATCACAATGCTGCTCAAGCAGCGTTGTGATTGGTTGGGACGCCGACCAGCCAGGGGCTTATGGGAAGCCATTTTCTGCATGGAGCCTACATGGAGAAAAGGCAGAATGCGCATGACCGCCCAAACCAGTCATGCTCACTCAGGAGTGGGCACACCACTCCTCCCCTTCCCAGCCCTGCTCGTAGAGCATCCCTGCCCGCCCGCCGGCCTGCAACCAAACACTTCTGCTTTCTCGCAGTGTGAGAAGCAGAAATATAAAATGGTAGTTTTACCATTTTATGTTTCTGCTTCTCACACTGCGAGAAGCAGTGGGGCGACCCTCCTCTGCCCTAGTGGAGGAGCCACCCCTGCTCTCGCGCACCCTTCTTGTTGAATAATGCATTTTAACAGCAGCGGCCCGTACAGGTAAGAGCGGTGGGGCCGTGTGTGTGGGGGTTCGACAGAAGATGACGATAGAGAAAATAAATAAATAATGAATTTTCTCCCGTCGTAATCTGTCAAAATCACCCCACCCGGCCCCACCGCTCTTACCTGCATGGGCCGCATCTGCATTTTAACATCATATACCAACATGATTGTTGAAAAATTCGAAGCTCACCCCCCTCCAAACCCCAATCTTACTGACAAAGCTTACACCCCTGGTGGTTTTCGTCCTATCTGCAGAATCCCTGCCAATGTATTCAACTGCCACAATGTCTTTTAAGCTCATCTAATCTCCAGCTGGTGTCCAGCAATGTTCTATTCGTTTCCCACACTGTTCACTATTTATTGTGGAACCTCTTGCCTCAATCCTCAAATAGTCTAATATCAAATACCATGTCTGTTTAGATGACACGAAACTCTACCTGAAAATCACTTCCCCTAGAGATGCTAAATTAGCAGCACAAATCTTAGATAATATGTAACAGTGAACAAGACAGCATCTCAAGCTCAACCCTCTCAAAATTGGGTTCCACTTGATCAGCAATCTCCTCTAATGTTCCATCCCTATGTAAACCTGGCTCAGTTCAGATGCTTTACTGAAGGGCAATTCCTCCTTAATGGTTTGCCCATCTCCCTCTGCTTCCAGCTTGATATTAAGTGAAGTACTTATATAGATACATTAGGAGTCAGCTACTCAGGAATAGACCTTACCTAACTAGATGCTTAAGTATGAATTAATCCGCTGGGATGTACGTCCAAGAGTCGAGGCAACGCCAACAGAAGATAAAATAGATTTGATGGGATTAGATTAGATTAGATTATAATAGATTCTTCTTTTAGCTGACTTGCAAACTTTTGGCAGTGAAATATTTACTTGGAGTAGCGACGTGACAAACGTGCCTATTGTACTATGAGCCTGAGAGAAGGTGTCTGGTCACCATCAGACTTACTTTTTGTAAACCACTTCCCATCTCAAAGTACTTACAAATAGACAACCATCACCATGACTAATGGGCTTTGGTGTTAACAATTCAAATGCATAGCACATACGGATTTGATCTTTTTTTGGCTATCCGCTGGCAAGCATTAGGCTACACTGGAATTTGAGACAGATGTTCTCATTTCCTTAGTACAAATCTGGATCACCTAAAGATGTCTGACCAGATGTTAAGGCGACCAAGACATGGTTTATTACAGTGATCCACTTAAGGGCTTTGGTAGAAAGATAGATATAAAAATAACTGGTTGAAGGATTTTCAAAGAGATATATGATTTATATATGGTACTCATTTGGGGATCAGCAACAGATCTTGTTCAACTACAGGACATAGTCTTCTCTCTACTTTATATGGCTGTAGGAGAGGGCATAAATCAGATGTGCGGAAGTAAGAAATGCAAATTCTCTTATTTTCTCTTTTCCACAACCAGCGTCTCATCTTGATGCTGCTGGGCATTAGAAAGGTTGTTTTCATCGTTTTTTTAGAGTATCCATTTGCAATTATAATAAAAACCATATTTAACATTTTGACTCTTTGTTGTAAATAATCTTTCCGGGAGATCCCATCTCTTTTGTCAACTGTAAATTAAGTGCAGAAGATCGTGGTGGCTTTCTTCCCTAGGCATTATGGGAATTTAAAGACATTTGATATTCGTATAGGGCAAAACAGAAGATAAAGGGGCATTCATGGAAAAATGCCAAGGCTCCATTTTGATTAGATGTCGAATATGAAGATGAGGAGTGATGCCTTCCAGATATGAGGCACATAAAATCTGTAACATGCAGTGGATTTAAGCAAGCATTGGTTTTCCCCTTAGAACTTATGCTCTAGGAAGTGTTGTTGCTGGATGTTAGAGGGGAAGATAGCCAATTGAACACTATAGGCCAGATTCTCAAAACCCAATTGAAAATGTCCTCACAGAGCTCTCCTCTTACACCTGGAATAGATTTCACAAAGGTTTTCAGGCGTACATTTAGGAAACTGAAACTGTGGCTGAATTTGATTTCATGCTTTTGGAATCTTTTTGTGTTTTACATTTTTTGTGTATATTTGCGTAAGAAAAAATCGTCATATGAAGTGCAAATGTATTTTTTTTTAAATTATTTTTCTGGAACTTAACTTCACAGTGGAGAAGCCTCTTCCCCCTACAAATGCACCCCAACTTTTGGGGATGTTGCAACCCATTCCTAACTTGGAAATTGATTTATACATGCCTCTGGCATAACTAAGGTTGCAACCGCTTCCTGTGTAGGAATGGTCTGAGAACAAGTTTATGACACTTACAAGGTTGTCAGTGTGCACCAACTTTCGAGGCTTCCTTTCACCTTGGATCACCCTCTAGTCACCTATGTGAGCAGATTTACTCTCACATGCTACGGCACCACGTTGGTGCAATAGTATGTATAATTAAATTGATTTACAAGATTAAATGTATGCTCTGTGACTACAGAGCATTAATGTGCACTCACTGATCTAGCACTTTGCATACGTAAGTAAATATGCTTCAATAATTTTGGAAGTGGGCACTACACTGAAGGTGCCGCATGAATTTGATCGCCATGGTGCAGGTAAAGAAATTCATTTCATTGGAAAATTTAAGTAAGAAAATATAGATTTGAGTAGGTGTGTTTATCTCTATAGCACCAATGTGAACTTTGTTTGCCGCGGAACGTACTGTTAACGCATCATCACTCAACCTTCTATCAAATCCAGATTGGGATTTAGTTGTATGGTGAAAATCCACGAAGGAAGCATCTAGGGAACTGAAACCATTGGGGACATTGTGGCTACCTTTCTTCCTTGCAGGCATTCATTGATTAGGTTTTCATCCAGATTCACAGATGTTTCATCAAGTCTTTTTTGGCCACTTGAAAAAATATACAAATAGGCCCTGATTTTGAGCCAGGTGGAGTGTTAGTCCCAAGTGGGACACTGCTCTGTTGATCACAGCTGTCCCTGTGTTCCTGCACCCCGGATGTGCCAGGTGGGGAACACTGGATCCAATTTTCCCAGCTGAGGAATCCAACTTATAAATTTGCATGATGATTTGGCAGGGGGGCTACAGGCATAACATGACCCTCGGCCTACATTCTCCGATGTCCTGTGGGAGCATGGATTATCCAGCTTCCAGTCTCCCCCTCCTTGTCTCCCCCCCCCCCCACCCCCCCCCCCCCGGACTGACATCAGCTACCCCTGCTAAGAGCAGGTGGTAAATGGGAGAAGACTTATGGAGACTCCAAATTCAGAAATTAACCCGGTAATTCTGGGTCTGCATGTTATTGGGACAATAACTTAGAATAAACGGATTTAGATGTGGGGATATTGGTTGGACACATTCATTATGGACACCAGGTATGGCAGCATCTAAATCCACTGACGTCATCGGACCCATAATATTGCATAAGTACCAGTCCCGCGCTTCAGAGAAGCAGATGGGGATGAAAACTGCTTGCTTGTGCACTAGTCTCTTGAGTGGACAAGAAGTGAGGCAGTAGTGTGGGGTTTACTCTACACCAGCCGCTATGTCAAGGAAGTCCCGACACAGTTACGTGTAGAGTAGCGCGTGCCACCCTTTCATATTGGCCTGAGAGCCTGGCTGTTCAGTTTGTAGAAGTAGTCAGTAATCATTTCATGTTATATGCACTGAAGCAGCGTAAACGAACTTTAATATTGGTGCGCCTTACGAACACGTACAGCATAAAACATAACAGACGTTATCATTTCGTGTCCACAATTTCTGAGCGGTTTGCTCGTGAAAATTATTTTTTCAGGCATGCATTCTTACTAAGTAGCTGTAATGTTGTTTGGGAGGAAATCACCCTATTTTTAGGCTAAATTAGTACGTTCACTTCAAGCATAATAGTAGCAAATGGCGCGCCATCTTGGGGCCCTCGCCAGCAGGAACGGCTTGTCTCCTCATGGTGTGCCAGTGGCAAAAATCTGTAAGGAAATAGAGCCTTCAGTGTTGAATAAATGTCTGTCCGGCACCTAAAAGAACCCCGACTCAGTGAATCTGTAAACATGCAAGCTGTTGATCCTGTACAAGAAATACATGCATACCTAATTAGCTACCTAATGTACAGTGCAGCGCCTTCCTCTGTAGGCACGCGCTTGCTCAATATGAATCCGTCTCTCGCTCACTGAGGCGCGTTAATAATTGCCTGCGAACAAAGCGCCCTTTTCTAATGACGTGCAGGAAAATGAGTTTACTGTTTCATTTGGAGATCTGTAATGCTTTTTTTTTTTTTAGAAATGTGTTGAAGAAATAAAAATAATGGTAGTGAAATTATGGTTACTTTCATCCATGTTGGAAAAAATAAAATGTTGCATTTAGTCATTCATGTTAAATATTTAAAAGACATCTATCTATCTATCTATCTATCTATGGACCCAGTTACGAGTTGCACAGTGCTCAAGTGCTGAAATGGGTACAGAAACACTGTTTCCCAGTTGTAATTGGACCGTGCACCCACTGCAGATTTGTAAATGTAGAAGTTCTGGCGACCAGAACCCCGCTATCTAAGGTCGGGGTGCCAAATAATGTCTGCAAAGTCTTCTTGAATGCACCTCATGCTTCTTTCATTCACCATCAGACACTGCCTGCCCTTCTTATCTCACTGCTGCAGATTCATTTTCATCCTTGCTTTCCTCCTAGTTTTGCGTCTCTTTCTTCTTCTTTCGTTCCCCTTTTTGTGTTTTTCCACATAAATTACTAGAAAAATCTACATTTTATGACAAGACCACAGGCTCCTATTATGCTTGTTTAAGCATGTTAATTACCATAGAGGTTGCAGTATGAACAGGATTGCAATAAACTGTCCTAAAGACATTATCGTTAGACCAGTCAGCCGATCTAGTCTAGAACCCGCCCAAAAAGCTTTAGAGTCCATGGCACCCCTGGAGGAATGAGCCCCTAAAATAGAGGTATCAGTGCCTGCTAAAGACAATCAATCCATCCTACTCAACGAGCCAGGGAGGTGGCACAAACTGAACTGTGGGGTTTTCGAAAGGAAATGTGGAGTTGGGAATGAGAGGACGTTCTGAGATCAAAAGTCTGTTGTTCGTATACTTTAAGGCGTCGATCAACACAAAGTTTGGGTTAATCCAGAAAATAAGGGTAAAACACTGTGTTTGATTAAATAAGTCTTTGTACGTTTGTTAACTGTGAACATCACCCCAGTAGGAGTGTATTGGCGAGAGGAAACATCCACAACCTTTACATCCGACAAACATTTAATAGAGATAAAGCCTAACAACATAGTAAGTTTTGCAGAAAGCTAATGTTGGAGGGAGTAAGCCTGGCCGAAATATTACTATCATGATGATACCTGAGACATAACTGCTATGAAACTGTATATGTTTGAACATTTTTTAAAACACTACCCAAAACTATCATTGGCGCTGGCTGCCACTGTTATGCTGACAATCACTGCTCCACTCTCCTTGCCATTGAGATATATATTGGCATACTTGGGTGATATACAACATATCAGGCCGGATATACATACTAAACAGTATGCTGGAGATTTCCCTTCAGAGCCTTGCACGACAGAGTGTTTCTTGTGGGTTGTAAAACCTGATTATTGAATTCTTATATAAGAACCTGGGCTCCGTGGATCACTATGCCTCTATATGGGTGGCTTTTAAGGTTTATGTGAGGTGGGTGGCAATTCCTACATGCTTAGAGGTGTTGAAGGGTATTCAGTAGTAACTACTCAGGAGTAAGAATGACCTAGATGCTCTGGCAAAGCAACATATAGATGCACCCCTCCAAGCACACTAGTGAAGATTAATCATCTGCTACATGAGAGAGTAGGCTGAATGTGAGTTGAAATATTGAGGCAAAGACACCCAGGCCAGACAGTATGGAGAAGGAGATCAGTCTTGGAAAACGCTTGCCCAATTGCTTGGAGAGTCATCCCAGTACCCCCTAACAGTTGCTGCCTTTTATACTCAAGATGCACTAGGATTTCCTCGAGGGAGAACATCCTGAATGAATTTGTTACGTATTTTGCCACGTTGTACAAACCCAAGGCTACCATTGTACTCAATACCATCATAGAGTATCTGAACGACATTGCACTTATATGGGTGGAAGACAAATTAAGGGAACCCTTGGAGCTAAAGGATGAGCTGCCATCTTGCTCCGGCATACAAAACAGCGGCTTATGCGGATGACGTTCTAAAATTCAGCGAGGATATCGAGAGGGCAATCGCTAGCATCTCAGGCATTATACAGGCATTCTCCTGAGTCCTAGGTTACTCCTTAAACAAGGACAAGACAGAAGTCTTTCCACTAAACCCACTTTGCATCTCCTCCCACTTAGGTGACCCTGGCCTTAAATGGCAGCCAAACTTGACTTGAATATCCCCGGATCTGGTTTGGTAAAGACTTAGCTGATACTCTTCCATTTAATGAAACACAGACCATCTCTAAAATCAGGGACTTACTCGCATTCTGGTCTCCTAAATTCATCTTGTGGTGGAGTAGAATCCAGACCCTCACAGTGATCATCACACCTATTGTAAACTTTGTTTTGGCCATGCTTCCCTTCAATATGTCGACCTCCTCCTTAGAGGACATTGATAGATTAACCTATAAATTCCTCTGGAGAGACAAGAGAGCGGAGATCTCGTACAAAGTCCTCAGGAAGGATATCTCTTTAGGGGATTGTAGTCTCCCCAACTGGAGTCTATAACAAATAGCTTTCTTAGCTGCTTAACGTGCTTTCCGGTTTATCCCTGCGCCCACCGCGATGGCTGTGCATGGGTTTCCTTCCTAAGAAGTGCTCATAATTCAAACACAAAAAAACTGGCGTTCCCCCATATCTCTCCTGCTATTTGCGTCACCCTAAACAAGGTTGCTGCTCTAGAGAAAGAATAAAAGCCAACTGGATCACAAACTTGCCCTTGCCCCTACGATACCTATGGGGTATAGCTGAGGATTCCCATTACCACCCGCCCTTTTCTCTTCCCTCCTCACTACGTACACTGGTTTCTAGATATGGTTGGCTGCTACACCTTGCATACATCTCACTATATGAAGCTATCCTTGTGCTTGACTACAGACATTTTCCTCATATGACTACAAGTAGATCTATTAAAAGAAACTCTTGAAGGCAGCGAAATATTGTACCATATTTTTATACAGAAAAATTCTCGTTTATACTTATGAATGTCTCCAATGGCTATCAATAGCATGCACTTCGACATCAGTACCAATTATTTAGTCTTATATGGCTATGCTGTTCGTGCCAGTCTTATACCATCTGTACTATACTATGTTGGGTCACAATATGTTACGATTGTACCTATATTATGATGTATGTACTGTAATACAATGAATTATACTGTACTATGTTATGCATTTTTTATGACTCAAAGTATATGCACCTTTGAACTGATACTATGGTTATTTAAATGACAATAACGTCTTTGAAACACACAAAAAACAGAACTACTAGCTTGATAGACTCAGACGAATGTATGATATAATGGTGAACTTACACAGATGTGTTGTAACATTAATGTGATATATTTGTTGGAACGCTCCAATTACTTATGTTAGATGTCCATATTTCTCATGTCCGAAATGCAAACCCATCAAATAAACTGCTTGAAAGAATGGCCCACGTGGTGACCGTAAATATACCTCATGCTGGTAACTGGATATCTATGCTTATTGCTGTTGTTTGATTTCACTCATGACCATTTCTAATACGGGAATACCTTCCTTGACTGCCAGACTCAAAACTATTAATTGATGCATGCATAATGGCTGCATGAATTAGCCAGCCACCCCCCACCTGGCCCGGTCCCTGCTTCTGATCCCAGCCAGGTTGGGGGAGCCTCCCTTGGCCCGATGGACCCCGTCACAGGCACCCGGACCCTCGCCAGGCCTCAGGACGGGGACTCCCGCACCACAGGGTCGTTACATCAGGCCCATGATTTCAGGGTTCAGTAATTAAAAAGTCCTTGCCCACTTCCGAAAGCTCTGCTTCCGCAGATGATGTTTCAGTTCTAACATCTGCACACCGTTCAGTTACTATCCTGTCCTGTCCAATTTCCAGTGTCAAATGTATGCAGACTGCAGGTGATGGTTTCCTTGGAGATCCATCCTAATGTTCCATGCTTGCCATACAATTAGCCCTTATGTATAGCATGCATGTGTTATCGGGAAATCCTTTGTCAGTGTCAATGGGGCTTGTGTGTTGTTTCATGGAATGAAGCCACATATTTGTCCATTGTAAAGATTACACATATACAGTGCATCTGCATGCATTCCCCTTGTAGTTCGATCATGCACCATGATAATGATAATGAAATTGCGGCATTCTTTTGTTGAATACTCTTAACCTGCTGCAAAAAATTTTGTTTTTTCAGAATTGGATGTTTTAAATATGTTACCTTAAGAATATTGGAAATGTACTGAATAGCCGTCTGACTTTATGACGCCTGAATAAAATGACTAGGTACTGTATACTTATCACCTGACCTAGGCACCATTCATATAAGGCATGCCTAGACCTCGCACGAACTCCCTTAATACTGCATGCAGACCACATCAATAGTGAGATTAACAAGGCCTATATCACTCTATCTCTATTATTATTCTTAGATCAATGTCATCGTAACGCCCCGTTGACACTCATAATGCTCCTAATACGCCTCTGCCAGCACCGGACTCTATCGTTCTCTCTTTTTTCTTTCCTTTCTAAAGTAAATGCATGCACAAACAACCCCTGGTCTGTTCTTTTACACTCTTTTCACATATGTTTTGTCTAAGGTAACTCTTTTTAGATTTTTTTTAAATTTTCGATAGAAGAATTAAATATATAATATTTTAAATCCCACAAAAACTTTTTTCTTTCTCTCTTTCACTTCAACACCCTTTTGGTGTCCTCTTCTTTGGGGGCCTTCCATTCTATTATTGACTTTTTTTTCTTTAATCACAGCCTTGAGAAAGCCCTGGCTCAACTTGCCATATAGGGCGAAACACATGTTGGCTGTTCTCTTTTTTCAAATAACTCATTTTGTGAAAAGTTAAAAACGAGTGATATGGATTGAACCAAGTAGTGAATGAAAATACAAAAGAACTATCTTCACTCAAACCAACCTGGATTATTGTGTTGTGTACAAATAAGGAATTACCCTACTGACCAGAATAGATCTTTTGGAAGGGAGAAACATATGCTCACACCCCCACTCTTACCTGTTAATACGAGGCTGGAAAGGTCCAGAGCCTTGAGCGAAGTTCCTCTAGCATCTTAGGGATTCATATTCACAACCAGGATCTCTGGAACGTTCATTTTTTTCTCTAATCATGCACCATGAGTTTGTGTCTACTTTTTGCACCCCTGTACTACAAGACACGTTTAATACACTGTAGACACTTTTAATACATATGCACACTTGAAGGGAGGCCATATCCCTGTGACCAAGGGCAAAGGGCCAAATGAGCTGTTGGGACGCACACCCTGTGTGTACAACCTAGGTAGTGGTGAACAGTCACGAAGGGAGATACA
This sequence comes from Triturus cristatus, assembly GCF_964204655.1. NCBI lineage: Eukaryota > Metazoa > Chordata > Amphibia > Caudata > Salamandridae > Triturus > Triturus cristatus. The sequence goes on from NC_140589.1 coordinate 889,740,205, forward strand.
GGTCCCCAGAACTTCCAGCCATCTCCCCACAGGAGGGCGCAGTTACACATCGCAGTTGTCTGAAGGGAATCCGTGTCTCAACTTCCAACTGAAGTCAGTGCCTCCGAATTGAGTTCTGGACCAACAGTTTAAAACCACAGTTTTCCATAATTGGGAGCCTGGACCTGGTATGTGACTGGCAGACCGGCAAGCTGCACCTGCCAATCAACTCCTAATAAAGGATATGCCTCATTGCTTACCAGGACCAATGACCAAATAGGGCCGCTAGCCTTTTGGTTGCCTTAGGTATGTAGGATGCACGTGCAGTCCTCGCGGGCCAGCACCTGCAACATGTCATGCACCATTTGAAGGAAGGGTCGCAGGCAGGCTCTCCGAAAGAGGGGTGTCAGCACATTTTTTTCTTTCATATTCTATCTTCTGCTTTCATTAGTCTGCAGCGTAGCAACGGATGGACGGTGATCTACCCCCTTACCTGTGGCCATCATGGGGCGGCAAACTAAGGAATCACCAGCACCCCCAACCCCTCGCCACCCCGCTCTTACATGCGACTGACCGCAGGGCAGCAAAAGCAGGGCCGCCACGGGTGGCCAAAGGTCTTGCTACGGCACTGTTAGTCTGTCTGGGAAACCATATCTTTTTTCCCCAAAGACTGTTTGGGCCAAGAGGGGTGCAGCACAGACCACAGACTAGCTTGCTGGTGTGAAAAAGGCCGCTTTATTGAAAACAGGTGCACCTTACATCAATATTCCTTGGCCTGTGCCGTACAAAACTAAGCCTCACTAATTATTATCCTCCTACCTTACCTCCCTCCCCTCCACCAAAAAGCTCCCAGACTACCCGTCCAGCCGGCTGTCGTGTCACAACCACCACAATGGTGGCTAGTGACATAAGATGGCCAGCTAAATACTAAACAGCCCAAAGACAGCCCAGCCACCAGCCCAAAGAGCCCAAACATAGCCCGGGCAGCCCAACAAGCCCAACTCCCAACTGCCCCTCCCTGGCCCAAATTCCCCAGGGAGGGGCAGGCCTCCCGGTGGTCGTCCGCCCCCCCAAAGTCCTATTGGGCCTAGGGGGGTGCAGCACAGACTACAGACTAGCTTGTTGGTGTAAAAAAGGCCGCTTTATTGAAAACAGGTGCACCTTACATCAATATTCCTTGGCCTGTGCCGTACAAAACTAAACCTCACTAAATATTATCCTCCTACCTTACCCCCTCCCCCTCCCCTAAAATTGTTCCCCCTGCAAAACATTTATAAACCCCCAAACTTGCAACTTCTTAACCTTTCTTCACCTAGCTATCTATGTACACTCCCTATGCTCTTTCCCCTTCCTACGTGCTCCCGAAGTGACCTTCCCAACCAATAAAAAGTAACTGTAAACCGCTGTACCAACCATTACCCAGGATAAACCGCCACTCAGAAAAGTCTGTTTCAAAGGCTTTTCTGAAAGCCCTGTCCAAACCTCTTTCAGCTGAACTATGTATAACTCCAAACCATAGCGGGACAGATGGACCCCATCCTCCCTAAAGACATAAACTGCCGCATAACGCAGCTCTGGATGTTCCATCGCATATCCCTGTTAATCTTCCTTCGTGCCCTATCTATTGCCGCCGGTCGGTCTGCCCCCCTCCAATGTCTCCTGGGAATAAACTCAGACCATATCACATGGCAACCCGACCACTGCCGCTGAATCTCCTAAAGGTCCCTCTTCATTTCCTTCAACAAAACCAAACCCTTACACTGCACCAGATCGTTCTCACCCAAATGAATAACCAATACATCCGGGCAAACCCCACCTCTAATCGACCTGTTCAATGCCGGCAACAACTCGTGCCACCTCATACCCCCTTTTCCCTGCCAGTGACACTGAAACAACCTCGGATCCAACTCTAGATTTAAACTTTTATTTTTGTCCCATTCGTAACGCTCCGCTCTCTTCACGAAAGAATGTCCTATGATGAGGATGGACAATCCCTCCGATGCAGGCCCCGCCACCGCACCTGAAAAGAAACATATGTGAGAATGGGGAACGAAAATCATGCCTGTCCCTCCCCGGAGCCCCGCAGCCTGATGTATGTTCTATAGCAGTCAGATTTACATCGCCCCAAGCGCATCAGGTCCTCCCTCCCCCACCCTTTCTTTGCCGCACCTATACGAAAAGAATGTGTCCCAAACTGTCTTGGGTTCTGACCTAGGCCGTGAAGGGCGCGCCTCAGTACCCAAAGTAGTTGAGACGCAGTCACCTTGCCCCCTTCCTCCCGGCGAAAAACCTCCTCGGCATCCGGACCCACCCCGGCTGCTAAGATCCTACCCCAGGCCGCGGGGCACACTTCGTGTTCCACTACCGGCCCCATGACCACACACTTCCCGGCTCCCTGTTGGTCCATCTTCGAGCGCTCCAGGAGAACTGCCACCTCCCTGCCCCGCAGATCCACCTCTCCCCACTGCAACCCCCTCGCCCCCTTGTGCCCAGGAGCTCTGAAACCCGAAAAGCCCTGAAATACATCCACGACATTAACGTGTAAAAGAGAACTGTTTCCTCGTGGCTGTGGCATATCCGCGGCAGGAGACATGTCAAGCTGACGAGCATACCCACAGTTATGGACCGCAACTGCTGAGATCTGTTGCCTCTTTCCCGTGCCCAACCTTCCATTAAGCGTGCACCCAATTCACCGGCCGACGGCGCGTACCCCCACAACAATTTCCCAATGAAGGCTATGGCTGACAGCTTGCCTGCCATCGTCACTTTAGCCCTCTGTCCATCATGGCCAGAATAAATTGTACCAGCTATTCGTCCCTTACCCAGGGACTGTAATGCCGCGTCACGCCACTAGCCAGGAAATCCCACCACGCCTGCTCGTATGCCCTCCAGGTTGATGTGGCCAATGACCCTCTTACCAATTGCACGACCCTTTCTCTCCTACCGACCACATCCCCGCTGGCACCGGTGTCCTGCATTCTTCCGCCTCCATCGCTAGCCCATGGAACCTCTGCCACTGTGAATGAGACAAAGCGTCCGCAATGTCATTGTCCACGCCCGGCACATGTCTGGCTTGAAACAGTATATCATGTTCCAAACATCGCAGCACAAACACCCTCAAACACTTGAGAACCTGCGTGTCCCTGGCTGACTGCCTGTTCACGACCTGCACCACAGACATATTATCCACCTTGAAAATCACCTTTTTGTGCGCTAACTCCTGCGCCCACACCGTCACCGCCACCACCAGTGGAAACAGTTCCAGAAAAGCAATGCTCCTCCCCCCGTTCTTCCATTGTGATGGTCATTCTTCGGCACACCACCTCCCCTGCCAGTACAGCCCAAAACCTCCCGCCCCTGCCGCATCCGAGGAGATGGTAACGTCCCATTCCCATTGGAATACCATCAAAGTGTTCCAAAAATGCTCGCCACATGCGCAGATCCTCTTTTGTGCCCGCCGACAAGCGCATATGGTGATGCGGTTGTGTCACACCGGACAAAGACAAACCTAGTCTTCTGCAAAAAGTCTGCCCTGCCCGCACCACCGGCACGTGAAATTCAAGTGCCCTAGGAGGACCTGTACCTCCCATAGCGTCACCTTTTTTTTGTCAGCAGGGTGTCAATCAAGAGCAGCATGTGCACCTTCTTGTCTCCAGGCAAACGGGTTTCCATTGCCACTGAATCCAACTCGATACCCAGAAATTACAGCACTGTGCCTACTCTGGCGCCAGGGGCACACCCAGGTAGCCCATGAGCTCTGTAAAACTATCCAGCTGCTGCCAGCAGTCTGCTGAACCGGGCCGTCCCACCAAGAAAAAGTCATCCAGGTAGTGTTTCACCGTCTCTTTGCCTGTGTGCCACAAAAAACACACTGCAGAAAGGTACTGAAACGCTCAAACAAGGCGCAAGATATGGAACACCCCATGAGCAACGCTTTGTCCACGAAGAGGGACCCTTCAAACTGTATACCCAATAGGTGATAATCCTCTGGGTGTACCGGGAGCAGTCGAAATGCCGACTTTATGTTGCATTTCGCCATGAGGGCGCCCGTCCCCACAACCGCGACCAACCACCGCGCAACATCCACTGAGGAGTAGGAGACAGAGAGGAGCTTGGCCGCAATGAAATCATTAACCGACGCCCCCTCCGGCCATGACAAATGCTGTATTAGCTGGTATTGTCTGGGTTCCTTCTTCGGCACCACCCCTATAGGGGAGATGATCAGGTCCAGACTAGGGATATCCGGAAAAGGGCCCACCATACGCCCTTCCCGGACTTCTTTGCCCAATTTCTTCCGTACCACCGCACTGTGCATCTTGGCGGATTTAAAATTTTCAGCCCACCTGGTGGCCCTCGGACCCTCGCACCCCAGCTGGAAGCCCTCCCGAAAGCCCCGCTGCAGCAGTCCCGCGTTCTCGGTCCGTGGATAAGACGCTAACATTGTTTCTAGCCGGTCCAGCCTAATTGAAGTAATAGCCTTTGCCCAGATGCCCCTGTCCTCCCTTGCCCCCTCTACCCCCCGGCTGCTGTCTTGCCTGCGCGGACTGCTGGCCCTGCCCGCCGGTTCCCGTCCCCTAGCATTGCAGCACTGGATGTCGCCCTGGGCATATGGAGCATTCGTGCCGAAACTTGCAATATTGCCTCGCGCAATTGCACTTGTTAAAATCCCAGCACGCTCCCACTGTTCCTCCAGCAGTACTTCCTGCCTGCCCCACCCCCCAAGGTCGGCGTCCGCACCGGATCCCGCCGCCTAAGCAGTCGTGCAGGTGGGGCCATCACGTTGTCTGCTCTGTTCCACCGGACCGCACTGTTCTGTAAAAGACTAGGTACATCATTACTTGCAGCCCCCCCCCTTCCTGACGTTCCCCATGCTCCACAATTTCACCTTCTTCAATGCTTTCATCATCATAATCTAAAAGTAAAGGGCCGTCCTCTTCGGACTCCAGCCCTGACACACCTGCGCAGTCTCTATCTACCCGGCTTGGCCATGGGCCGCCCTCCGTGGGCTCCAGCCTGCTCAAGCCTGCCCACTCCCTTCAAGTGCGTAGCAAGTCCCTCAAGTCGACACTCCCTCTCCGCTGCCCTGCGCGCTAGTCCTCTTGATCCCATTCCATGCTATCGGGCCCTTGACCCCGTCACCCTGCGGCCGTATCGACCCATCGGGGTGGAGCCACCGGGGACAGTTCGCCTCGCCTCCTGCATGTCGCTGTTGTCAGGTCCCTCATAGGAGCGAGGCCGCCCGCATGAGGCAGAGCCGGCCCATCCTCTTGGGTTGAAGCCGCATGCCGCTCTCCTGAGCACCTTGCCATACTTTCCTGCCAAAAAGAGGTGGAGTCCGACAAGTCGGGGTTAATCATGCCCTCTACATCGCCGCTCCCCAAGCCCTCCCCCCGGGAACCCTCCCACCCCCGTCCCGTTCCCGACGCACCGGAGGAATGGCCCCCCTGCCGCGATGGAGTAGACCGCCAAACCCCGGCCCCACCTCCCCCTCCACAGGCGACCCATACCCCTTCTCCCAGGCCACCCCATCTCCCCCCTCCCCATCGCTCCATTCCAACGACTCCAACACCTGCCGTACTGCACCGCCGGACCCCCCACCTCCCACCGCCTCCCACGGCTGCCCCCAACCCCCCACGTCCGACCACCGTTCGCACAGGCCTTCTGGTGCCCTCTCCAGCCATCCACCGGAGTCCAGGAACTGCCTCGGCCCCCCACGTGACCCCTCCCTCCCCGCCATCTCCATCCCCTGCCCCCCCTTTTCTCCCCCCCGGACCTGCCAGGCGAGCCCCGCGTCCCCGGGCTATCCCCCCTCCCACCTGCCCCACCCCTACCCTTGCACCCCGTGGCTTTCTTTGGGGAGACCCCAGCCCCCCACCTGCCTCTCATTTCCTCCCTGTCCACCAAAAGACCCCCTTGCCTCTTCCCCCTCCTCCCCACTGTCATTCAATAACGGGGAGGACCACCCGCTGCTCATAATCGGGGGGCGGCCCCCCCGCTGCCCAGGTCCTGTCACTCGGCTCTTCCCTTTCCGGCCTCCTGACGGCCTTGAGCCCGTTTTGTGTCCGTTATACGTGCCGCTCCCCCAGCCCCCTCCCGGAACCATAGCGCAGCCCGCGGAGTCGTGCCTCGCCTCCCGCCCCATACACGTTCCCCGGCGCGGCCGCGTTAGCTGTGCGACCGCGCCCCCCTGCCTCTGTACTCTGTCGTTTGCGAGCTCGCGGCGGCTCACATGCAATCACCGCCGCCGTGACGCCGCCCGCCTAGGAGGCCTTACCTTGACGTCGGGCCGCAGCATATCCATGCGGTCCACGTCTTCCAGGAGGCGAAGCGCCTCCAGCACCCGGGGATCCTGGCTCCTCGCCATCCGACCACCGCTCGCAGGTCGCTAATCACCGGTAACGCTGTCCCGATACACCACACTCCCGCTCCCAGTCGCAACCAGAACGCTCCTACAACAACACCAGAAACCACAAAAGCTACAAAAAGCTCCCAGACTACCCCTCTAGCCGGCTCTCGTGTCACAACCACCAAAATGGTGGCTAATTACTAAACAGCCCAAACACAGCCCAGCCCAAAGAGCCCAAACATAGCCCGGGCAGCCCAACAAGCCGGTCGGCCGCCCCCCCAAAGCCCTGTAATGATTCAAAGGTACAACGTGGACAGTAGCAGCATAGCTTTACGTAACGCAAAGAATAAGTAAAGGGCAGGTGGCTGTGCCAAGAGGAACATCCCACAAGGTGCAGAGTGCAGGATGGCAGTACGAAAGCAAGTTTTCCACTCACGCGGAAGTAGCAATAGCAGTTTTCCGTTCCCAGCAGGGCAGACTAGTACAAGCGCTCATCACTCACAGAATGTACAATTAAGGCATGAGTGACATGCAGGGTAGTGACAGGTCGCTAGGGTGGGTGCTTAACACACTGAGGGGAATACATAGAGTGAGTAAAAATGCGAGTTCTGCCACCACGCTCACTTGGGTAATGTCAACATCTTAAAGTCACACGTTTTGCACATAGAAAATTAGGCGTTAAACCGTAGGTCAGTGTTATTTGGAGCAGTCCAGCCACAGCCTAAGAATCTACGCTCTAGTCTGGCACACAGGGGGAAAACTTTTGAAAAAGTGTTTGAATGCAACCGCACTAGGTGTTGTGCAGCCCCTGCCACAATGCTGCACCTGTTCAAAAATGTTGAGGGCCCCCGCTGTAGGACTCTACATAGGTCGAAATGTTTTCCTCATTAAATGGTTTTGTGTTTCCCGCTATGTGACGTCCAGGGCCTTAAGTGGGCCGGGTCCTTCCGGTGCTCATCACCGGCCGTTCTAAAAAGCAGGTGCTGCGGCGGGTCTCTATCGGGCTCTCCAGTTTTGCCCTCACTCTCAGAATGATTTTTTTTTTTACCTCTGCAGCAGTGCCACCCTTCTCTACTTTTGATAAAGAGACTCGTTATAGTTCTTTTACAATCTCATCATTTCAGAACTGAAGGATTCTCGATTGTCTATACAACGAAGCCACAGTTGGTGCTTATTTATCTTACACAACTAACAACCATTGGCAAAGCCAATAGCCCTGACTATTTGGAGGTGTAATGTTACTTGTTGTATTATATATCTGTGTGCAATGACAGAAGTAGCAAAATAACAGACGTTTGGCCCACTGTGCTAAGCACAGATTTTTACCTTGCGTATTTTTAAGCCACGCCCTTAATTACATCAGCCTCGCCCTTATGAGAGACCTCCTAGTTTTTTCATTCCACTAAAGCCCTAGTGACGTATGGTGAATGGAAAGGGTCCGAGCAGAACACTGTCTCCAGGTGCGAAGGCCACCACATCAGAGGGTAACACGCCAGAGCTCTGCCAAGCTGATAGGACGTCGATGACGTCGGAGACGCAGTCAAGTCTGCGTGAAGTGAATCAAGCGCGTCCTCAGCTACGTTTTCCAAGCACCCCTAACTCAGTAAACCACATCTGATTTGAAATTGGTTTTCTTGCGACGACCCATCACCCAGTCCTGCTGGAGTCTCTCTATGTTATGTAAATATGAAATGAAAATGACTAGCGTCGTGTCCCAGTGTAGGGAACGTCCAAACCCTGAAATTGTTAATTATTCTGTCGCCTAGAGTGCAGAGGGGCGAGAGAGACGAAGCTCAGAATGTCTGCTGCACCCTTCAAGGAAGAACACTGCAGTATCCGAGGACATCTGAACATCCTGTTTTTTCTATTCCTCAACACTGGTCCTTGACTATTTCTTCGTAGCCCAGTTTTTGTAGACAAAGGCACCGAGATACTTACAAGTTGCCGAGGCTCACACATTTCTCGGGATCACACAAGTTGCCCAAGAGGGGATGCTGCGGTTAGAACACCTATTTTCTGGCTGCACAGGCAGCAATGTAACCACTGTATTGTGGCCTTCGTTCCCGGTGGCCTTTTAATTTCGATTAGGCTAGTAACTCTTGTTACCGGGCCCTTTCAGTGGTGTAGCCTGTATGTCATGTGCCCAAGTGCTAGAAAGGAAAAGCCTCCCCCCCGCCGTTTGAACTGTGAAATACAGCACTAATAAGATGTCAGGGGCACTGTCAGGCCTCTGGGCCTCGGTACCGCTGCACCTGCTGCACCAATGGAAGCTACCCCCCTGGGCGCATCAGAATGATGACATGCATATTGAACGTAACTCAAACAGAGCTCTTGCCTTTCAGCCGCAGAAGGTGGACTCTCTGAGGAAAAAATAGGAATTACTAGGCCAATTGGTTATGGAATTATAAATTGAATCGAGAAATTCCTCCTTTTCTAAGAGGACTCGATGGTCCAACTTGTAATTCCCAGTAATGCTTTCCTCTCTGTTATACATACATTTGCCTTTGAGTACCATTGAGTTGGGTAACCTATAAACATGTTATTCAGCGCCTTGATACCCTATGGTGATACGTGCGCCTTACAAATACAAATACACATTGGGGCTGATTTACAAGATCTGAAAGAAACACGTTAGTTAGATTCCTAACCTTAGAATATCACCAGGCGTCAGGCTGGATCCGGAAAGATTTTACGTCAGCAATACCCTTGCGCGTCGCTAGGCGTCGTCTGCAGCTCCGCGTCCGTCGTCGGCGTCGTGATCGCCGGGATGACGTCGTCGGAATACTTAGACGCCGCCCTCGCGCGCTGACGTCAGTTCTTCTCTTTTCCATGCCAGTAAGCGCCGATCCGGGAAGAGCATACCCTTTTAGTCACTTTTTGACTAAAACTTTTTGAACTCTTTTGGTTCTATTCTCGTCGACATCGACTCTGGTGCCGGTAGAGATGCCTGGCTTCAAGGCTTGTGACTCCTGTCACCGACTGATGTCGGTCACGGACCACCACCGCCAGTGCCTCTATTGCCATGGGGCTGACCACGATGCCGAGTCGTGCCTCGACTGCCGTGCCTTGACTTCGAAAGCTAGGCGGGGGCGGTCCCGCAAGCTACTCGAGTTCCGGCAGTCGGCTCCACGCCGTTCAAGGTCCCGGTCGAGAAGGAGGTCGAGGGACCGGTCGCGGAGCCGCAGCCACCACCGCTCGTCGGGGTCCAAGTCTTTGAGAGCCGGTAAGTCGAAGCACAGCAAGAAGTCGAAGAAGCGACATCGCTCTTCTGGCTCCCCTCGCCGGTTGCACGACTCGGCTGAGGGTTCGGGTGGCACCACCCGTGCGGGTCCGTCAGAGCCGCACGTGTCCCGTCTGTCCCCATACCCTCCGGTCCCTGGGACTGACGCGACTCCGGCGGAGGTCATGGCCATGAGGAACCTGGCTCCGCCGTCGACGCCTGCCGGCGCGCCTTCGGGCCCCGCAGGCTTGACTGGGAGGCCCAGCGAGCCGGCGGCTCCGGCGCCGTCGTTGACTCCGGTCCCGACGCCGCAGGTCCCAGAGGGATCCAGGCCTGGATCCCTGTTGGCGCCGGTCGACCTCACGACCCCTCCGCCGGCGCCGACTCCTCCGGTGCCACCCCCGGCGCCACCCTCGGATGATGCCGTTCCCCGGTATAGTCCCGGTCCGGGTCCGGCGTTGGAGCGGCGCCGTCCGGCGCCGCACCCGACGCCGATGGGTGGCAATTTCATCTTCCGCCCGGCTCCGATCATTCCACCTCTATATCAGGAATTGGATGACGGTGACGACTGGGAGGGTCTGAGGACCCTCTGGCCCGGGAGGGCCAGTTATCTCACTAACTGGGGGATGCCAGTGGTCTTGACACCTCCCCTGACACTGGCTTCATCTCTCCTCTGACCGTGGCTTCGGAGGAAGGTGCTGCATTTTCTGTGGTGCTGCGCAAGGCAGTCGGAGCCCTTGGGCTGGAGCTGCCTGCTGTGGCAGTGAGGATGAACCTCCTCACCGAAGTGCTTCGACCGTCAGCAAGCTCCTTGGAGCCTCTGCTGCAGTTCAATGAAGCACTCATTGACATTCTGAAGGGCACCTGGTCCAAGCCCTCCACAGTTCCTCCTGTGGACCGGAACGTGGCCCGGCGCCACCGCCCTGCACCGGGCGACCCCAGTTTTCTGTCCCTCCACCCCACGCCTGAGAGCCTGGTTATCCAGGCCTCTACTTCCAAGACCTCCTTCCCGTCCGCTCCCCCGGATCGGGAATCCAAAAGGCTAGAACAGTTTGGGAAGAAACTGTTCTCCTCCCTTAGTTTGGGGTTGCGGTCTATAAACACTGCGTGCCTTTTGGACTGTTACTCCCACTCCCTGTGGGATACGGTAGAGGACGTGCTGCCCCAGTTTCCGGAGGAGGCCCGGACACGGCTCGCCCAGGCTCTTGCCGAGGGGCGGGATGCGGCACGGCATGCAATCCGATGTTGACTGTACACAACGGACTCGCTGGGCAGGGCAATGTCGACCACGGTGGGGCTTCGTCGCCACGCCTGGCTGCGGTCCACAAATTCTTCCAGGGATGTCCAGAGCACCCTCATGGACATGCCCTTCAATGGCAGTCGCCTTTTTGGAGACAAAGCGGATAGTGCGCTGGAGCACTTTAAGGACTCCAGGGCTATGGCCAAGTCCTTGGGCCTTTTGGCCCGGCGCCCGCAAACTTCTGCTTTTTGCCCCTTTTGTGGCCAGGGAAGGGGCGTCCCCTCATGTCCGCCTAGCCACAGGCCGCAGAACCAACCTCCACGCGGACGTGGACTCCGCCGAGGCGGTACAGGGGGACAACGTGCCTGTCCGTCCACATCTACCCCAGCAGCATCCGCCTCAAAGCCCTCCTAGTCCGAGCTTTCAGGCCCATTCCACGCCAGTGGGCGGCAGAGTTCCCCATCACCTGCTCCACTGGCGTACCATCACATCGGACAGGTGGGTGCTGCAAATCGTCCAAATGGGCTACTCCCTCCCCTTCGAGGCGACCCCTCCAGCCATGCCACCGCAGTGCCACCGAATTTCGGGGGATCACTTGCAACGTCTGCAGGAGGAAGTTACGGCCCTCTTGGCCAAGGGGGCCATCGATGAGTTGGTGCCGGCGGAGGGGTCGTGAGGTCGACCGGCGCCAACAGGGATCCAGGCCTGGATCCCTCGGGGACCTGCGGCGTTGGGACCGGAGTCGACGACGGCGCCGGGGCTGAATTGCTAGGCCTCCCAGTCGAGCCTGCGGGGCCCGAAGATGCGCCAGCAGGCGTCGACGGCAGAGCCAGGTTCCTCATGGCCATGAGGAAGGCACTGACCTCCGCCGGAGTCGCGTCAGTCCCAGGGACCGGAGGGTATGGGGACGGACGGGACCCCTGCGGCTCCGATGGAGCCGCGCGGGTGGTGCCACCCGAACCCTCAGCCGAGTCGTGCGACCGGCGAGGGGAGCCATAAGAGCGATGTCCCTTCTTCGACTTCTTGCTGTGCTTCGACTTACCAGATCTCGAAGACTTGGACCCCGACGAGCGGTGGTGGCTGCGGCTCCGCGACCGGTCCCTCGACCTCCTCCTAGACCGGGACCTTGAACGGAGCCGACTGCCGGAACTCGAGTAGCTTGCGGGACCGCTCCCGCCTAGCTTTTGAAGTCAAGGCCCGGCAGTCGAGGCACGACTCTGCATCGTGGTCGGCCCCAAGGCAATAGAGGCACCGGCGGTGGTGGTCCGTGACCGACATCAGTCGGTGACAGGAGTCACAAGCCTTGAAGCCAGGCATCCCTATCGGCACCAGAGTCGATGTTGACGAGAATAGAACCAAAAGAGTTCAAAAAGCGACTAAAAGGGTATGCTCTCCCCGGATCGGCGCTTACTGGCGCGGATAAAAGAAGAACTGACGTCAGCGCACGAGGGCGGCGTCTAAGTACTCCGACAACGTCATCCCGGCGATCACGACGCCGACGACGGACATGGAGCCGCAGACGACGCCTAGCGACACGCAAGGGTATTGCTGACGAAAAATCTTTCTCGATCCAGCCTGACGCCTGGGGATAGTCTAAGGTGAGGAATGTAACTAACGTGTTTCTTTCAGATGTATTTCTTTCAGATGAACAAGTTACTTACCTTCGGTAACGATATATATGTAAGAAACATTAGTTAGTTAGATTCCTCACCGCCCCACCCATCCTCCTCGTTCTGCGAACCGATATCTAGTGTTGAGGTCATCCCTTTCAGGGCCCTAGAATTTTTTGGCACCAGTGTCGGTCTCTTGCATGGCTCTGCATTCCTGGCGCGGAAAGCTATGTACAAGAACTGACGTCCGCGCGCGAGGGCGGCGTCTAAGTACTCCGACAACGTCATCCCGGCGCGGAGCCGCAGACAACGCCTAGCGACGCGCAAGGGTATTGCTGACGAAAAATCTTTCCGGATCCAGCCTGACGCCTGCGGATATTCTAAGGTGAGGAATCTAACTAACAAATGTTTCTTACAGCTATATCGTTACCGAAGTTAAGTGACTTGTTCAACTGGCGCATCTCTGCATATTAGCAGAGATGCGTCAGTGAATTTGCATCACGTAAGAAAACCCTTGCGCCACCATGGATGCGTCTCATTTACAATGCGGCCCACTGTGGCGCAAGGATAGACAGATGCGTGACGCATCTTTTGGCGTAAAGGCAGTGCATCGCCGGAGTCGTGTCGCAAGCATGACGCAACGCCGGCAATGGTCAGGAATACCTCTTCCTATCATGCTGCGTCAGGCGCAAGGTTTTGATGCAGTGGCGTCATAGAAGTGACGTAGTGAAATCTTGTAGATTTCACTGCGTCACTTTTACAAGGCTTTCTTACGTCGGAGCGCCCACCCTGCACACATTATACCTGACGCAGTTATAATGTAGCACAGGGCTTTACAATGTTACGCATCTCCCTAGATGCATCATGTTGTAAATTTGTCACAACGTAGCGCATTGTTTACGACGCCGCTGCGTCACAGAATTGACGCAACTACAGCGTAAAGTTGGCGCAAGGGGCTTTTAAATCTTCCCCGTAATGTTTTGTTATGTCGATAACTCTGGTGGCGCGAGGACGGTGTTTGTGTGGATTTAAAGCTAGCTTTCGTAATGAAGCCCTGTGTGGTTTTTTTTCCAGGAGTGGACTGTTTCGTCATCTTTATTTATTGCCAGCACAATTTTTTCTCGATACAGAATCCATCATTTTTTAGGAGTTTGACAAGAAACAGCTGCAGTCTATAGTATGCGCGAAAACCGAAGCAAATAGCTAATTACGATTAGTCAGATGGTATTTTGACAGCGAAAATAATATAACAATCAACTTTTTAGGACAAATAAATATGCATGAGCGTTTTTTTGTTGACAGTGTTTGCACAGTCATTTAAAAGAGGGTTGCCTTATTGTTTCATGTGCTCATTAACGAGATATTCATGATTCTTTCCAGTATGTTTATTTCTGTGGTTCCTTGGATTGCGAGTGGTGGGATTGAGTTTTGTTGTTCTAACCTTTTTCTTTTGGTCCCACGTGCAACCAATAGTAAAATAGGACTATAGCAATGACCTTTGACCAGTGTTTCAAAAGAAATAGAAAACGGACTTTGGGAACTTATGTCTTCCTCTTTCTCACTCTGTTTTTGCCTTTCTCACTTTCGCTCTATTTCTGTCTTTCGCCATCATTCTGTTTCCCTTTCTTCCCCCTCTCTTTCTCTTATTTTCGCTTGCTCTCTTTTCCTCTCTGTCTCGCCATGTCTCCCCCTCTTTCTTCCACTTTCTCTTTGAATGAAAGCTTATAGACCTGTAAGTGCGAGGTCCATCTTTCTTTGTGGCGGGTTCATATAGACAATAGCACCCAATGTGGCAATGACAGACAAAATTATGCGGTAGAGTTGACTACATTAGACAGTAAGCAAAAGCAAGCTATGTGGTGTCGTGCTGTGCATTCTGTGGCAGTACTGTTTGGCTATATATTTTAACACGAAATTAATGATGCTGGACAAAAGTTTCACCTCGTTAGTACTGTTTTTTCGTCTTAAAAAGATGCACCAGATGGTAGGTTATGTGTAGAATGTGGTAAATCCATAATACCACGGTGGCCGCAGAGGCCCATAATTGTAATGACTTGCATATAGATTTACCCAGTTCAATTATGTAGGCTCTGGTGGGGCAGTAAAAGGGTTTCTGGAGTGAAGGTGCTTAACCTCAGCACCTAATCCCTTGTTCCTGGAATAATTTAATTGTGTCGATCGAGTTCCTTATGGAGTGTACATTGCGCAAATTGACCTGTTTATGATGTTGACTTTTATTGTGAATGAGCCCCTAATCTCCCAACCTTACGTTCCTGGTTGCCGGGACATTAAGCTCACCTGATTGAGATCTGGCTTTTGAGATCTGTATGTGATCTGCAGGTCCCAAGTTTGATTCCTGGCCGAGTCAATTTAGCTTTTCATCCTTCCGAGGTCGATAAAAGGAGTACCAATTTCAACGGGGTTATAATAAATGTAGGTATCTTATGTGTGTAGCGTTTAGGCAAAAGCATCACATATATAACAAATTAATAATAAATTGTAGTTTTCTGGGGCCTTGCTCACCATGAATCATGTCTAAAGGTTTTCTTCGAAATCACTGATTTGATGCGAAATGGCCACCGTGTTGCACCTCAAAGACAGCACTTCCCAGTAGTTTCTTTTAGCTCCTGCAGGTTGTACAGACATGTTCTAGGCACTTTCTGCTTGTCTGAAACGTTTTTTGATTCTGTCTCTGTATCATTTCCGATGGGCTAGAACATGTAGCACTGCTCTCCTTTAGTCAAAATCTGTGTTCCATTTGTTGGCTCTGGGAAGCATTGTGATTAGAGCCCTATAGCATAAGGTTCTTTCGTCAATGAACCAGGCGGCGGAGCTTCCATTGGTGCAGCAGGTGCAGCTGCACCAGGGCCCAGAGGCCTAAGGGGCCCACCAAATCCTGATTATTGCTATAGTGTAGCAGCCATGGGGCCATTTGGTTCATTGCACTATTGCCCTTGACACACTGGTTACGTCACGGCAATGAACCACTTGTTACCTATACACAATTTCCCGCCATTTTGGACTAGAGTAGAGTAAATCAATGATGAGGTTTAAGGAAATGAAGTTGTTGCCTCATGTCAGTTGCACGATCTTTGAGGTGATGGTTACTCCCTGTTAGTGGTAGTTTACCATTTGTATATTGAAGGTATGAGATACATTATTTTTGAATGTCATAGTAAATAGCTGAGAACGGAAAAAGACTGAAGGCAGCAATCAACGGCCTTCAGACAGTTCCACCATGGAGCCCACCCGCCCTTCCTTCTCGCCTTTTTATATTTCTACTAGATTGGTGGGGCTCCTCTCCATTTCTGCTGCTCTTACATTGCCTTTGCCCTGCCCACTATGAGCCTACCTTTACGTCTGGGTCTATCCAAGGCTATTATTTTTACTCAAATTATATGTACAATAAACTTCTAGGGGCTTTGACTTAGCCCTTCTGATCCATTGGTTCGTTATTGTGTCATTCATGTTTTTAGGTCTCGCCTGATCCAGCGCATGCGCTGGTCTGGCGAGACTTATTGAGAGGGCTCCAAAAAGTGATACCAGACCAGCCTAGAGCTACAGTGCATGTGCGCGGGCGCGTGCCGCGCTTGACATCGATTACTTTCACTTTCGCGGGGCATAGCCAATAGGTCTCGCTTTTGGGACCTTATAAGTATTTAGTTATGCAACTGTTGCATGGCTAAACACTTATAAGGTCCCAAAGGCGAGACCTATTGGCTATGCCAATGCTTGTTCTTTTAGCAGCTGCAGCAGATAGAATGGGGCAGTGGGTCATCCCACTTCAGCCATTGGCTAACTTCACTCTGATTGACAACCATCTGACCTTTCACACAAAGCGCATCTACTCTCAAAGTGTTTCCGTTGGTCAGGGACAACAATGCCAACTTGTGCTTTGTGAGATCAAAAATGTTTTATGCTTTGAGCCATTGTTTTTTTAGATTTATGGACGCCTGGCAGCTTTGTCAGCAAAAAAGATTTGCAAAAAAAACCAGAAAAACAAAACAAACTTACAAAGCCAAAAGGCTGGCGCTTTACGCCCAGACCTATTGGCTTTGCCAATATTTGTTTTGCCTAACCTTTTAGTTATTTCGGTTTTATAATTATTGTTGTAAATCTTTTAAAGGAGGGGGTTATTTCTTTTCGATGAAATGTTAGTTGTGTTTTTTTTAGTCAACATGAGACAGGCCTGGTGACAGCCCAGGCAGACTGACGAGTTGGTGCACAGAGGTGCAGGAAGAGCGCGGCCTGCTGTGTAGGTGACATATGATTGGAGAAGAGAGACTAACCATTAGAGCCATCCAGGGAGCAAAATCATGGGAATGGGACAAAGAAGAAATGTCAGGAGTGTGATCCCCACCGCGGCGGGATTTCCCTTTTTTAGAAATTAAAAATCACAGTAATAGATTGTACATTTTCATCTGTAGCTGTGAGTTCTATAGTTGGCTGTGTTTCAACGACAGCTCCTATTTTGAAACCGGATTCCGGCCAGTTTAAAGGAATAACTCATTAAGTGGATTTAAATATTAATTCATCATGGGGGTTGGTTATTTGCATTTTACCAAGAGCGCCGTTGAGGAATTCCAGTTTGTCTTTTGTATTTTCGAACAAAAAGACAGGGCACCCTCACCGTTCTTTCTTTGCTGGCTCATTGAATGCTGGCCTTGTGTTTTTCTCAGACTCAGTTGCCTTTGATACAGTGGATTTCTTACTAGTTTGAACATTAGGGGTACATGGACAGGGGTTTCCAACATGGCGCCTTGTACTAGTAAAATGTCTGTGTTGATGTATTGCTTCTCTTTTGGAGTTGATGTTCTAGAGAAGCCACCTGCTTTTTCCATGAAACTACCAGGCCATGCAAATGACAGAAGTGTTGTATGCAAACACCAATTAAAAAAACTTAGCATTATGGGAGCCATCGGACCTTAATACTTACACGACACAGTGGGCTACTTTGGGGCTTATGATTGCCAAGAGAAATATTGCTCAGCGGTGGGGGGCATTACTCCCACCTACAGTGCGAGACTGGGAGACAGATTTGGATTGGTCAATGTTCCGGGAGAAAACAGTATATGTGTCTCGAGGGTGTCCTAAGAAGTGGACTCGTATATGGGGTTTGTGGAATGCCTATCGGGGGGGATATATGTCAACCTCCCCTTGTTACACGCAACGAAGATCCCCCCTCACCATAGACTTTCCATGCTATATTCCGTAATGGTTCCTATTGCCTATTGTAGTCGTGATGCCAGATTCTTACTTCCTCTGTAATGTTATTTCAATGCTGATGTTTGTTAATAAAAAGAAATTTAAAAAAAAAAACTTAGCATGTGTAAAAAATATAGGGCAATTTTCGATTTCCTTACTTGGTTGTCCAACATTACAAGTTGACGAGTTTGGGGGGAGGACCCTTCTACGGTTAATTCAGGAAAAAATTAGCTAACTGTGGGCTATTCCACAGACAGGAAATACAGGGGGCAGAAACCAGGTGAGTCACCTTCCTGTGAGGAATTAGCGGTCCGCATTGTGTTTGCTGAAAACTGTGTTACACTTTCTGATTGACTAATATACCTAGCTGCTCAAGTTCAGTCACGTTAATTCTCCCTTCCCAATACCTTTCAAGGTGGTACAATTTCTCATTTTATTAGAACAATTTTTATGATTAAAGTCAAGGAGTGACACATCTTTTTCCTGCTGTCGCCAGTTCATTACAGGTGTCTGCATCAGAAGGCCCTTCCTGTATTTGGAGAGTTCTGGAAGTAAGCAGACCTGACAGGCCTCTCACTGCTGACTGTCTAAACAGTTTGAAGGTTCTCATATATGTGAACATCTCACCATGAATCTGCGCTGAGTGCGTGCACTTGAACACCACAGCCAGTACTGTAAGGGCATGTCTGTTTCGACATTGTTGAGGCATAAAACATTATTTTTGTAGGAAAGCCTAGACAAAAAGATGTAACCAGCATACCGTTCGTAAGTTTGAATTGATAAACTCACCTTTATTAGTATTATATTGTGATTATATGGTGCTGTTTAAAAAAAAATGAAAAAAAACTAAAACAAACTTTTGTTTCAAGATGGTCCAAATCCCTCCCAGGCCGGAAATTACATCATATCGCAACTTTGTTAGTAACATTAAGGGGGCCATCCAGCACAGAGAAAAAGACAGTTCGTTTTACCCAGCTCTGCATCTCCAAAAATTTCCAATAATATCCAATCCAAAATGTTCCTTTGTTTGATGATTTCAGCTTGGATTATGAAACCTTGTGTTGCGCCGGTAAAGTCTTCTTCATGGTTAAGAACCTCTGCCTTGGGTGCCCAACTGTACTGTTCTCTGGATCCCTAATGCAGATTTTGGTTGTCCTCTGCTAACATTGGTCATGAGTGTGTGCCACGCCATAGGCCATCTCACAGATTGCAGACTTGTTGGACTGCCCTCATAGTTGTGGAATACTACTGCCTTCACCAGGAGTGGTGGCAGCATACCGTGTAGTGATCAGTAGAAGTGAACAGGTCCTTTTTAGGTCTCGTCTGAGACAGCGCATGCTGTCTCTTCGAGACATTTAGTAAGTGGCTTTCAAAAGTGCCACCAGAGGCTTTTGGTGGCCTAAAGCTTGAGTGCACGTCAGCGTGCACGCTCGCAGCCGCCATCTGCCTTTCTGTCATGGCTCATTAAGCCTCCTCCACCCCCTTGCTGTCTGCTCTCACTACCCCCTTCCTTCTCCCCCCTCCCTTCTTCCCCTCCCTCCTCGTTAGCTTGTTATTCTTAACTTCGCAACCCTGCCGTCATAGCGCTTTTCCCATAACTTTTAGCTGTGTTGCATGGCTGAAAGGTATGATGAAATAGCGCTGAGGTGCATTCGAACGCTATGAAAAAAGCGCTATAACGTGTTAGTTGGAATGAATGGAGCCACAACAAACACATCTTTGACTGCATTAGGCTGGGCCCGAGCACAGAGCTCATTAGTGCTATAAGGTATATTTGCAGTAAGTCAAGCACAAGATACTCCAGATTGTAGCCCAGCTGAGGAGCCTTAGAAAACATGGCTTATATTCAACGTATCAATATTAGTACACTATACTGCTAGGTGAAATGATCCGCATTCACGGGTGACTGTTTGTGGAGGGGGTTGGTCTGAAAGGGAATAGATGATGATTTATGGATGGAGCTTAGAAAAGCAGAGCCCAGACGTCCATTAAATGAGGCCCGTGCTAATAATTCCAAACAGAAAGCAGAGGCCAGCGCAGGGACTTTACCACTCATCAGCTGACCCCCGGGTTCTATGAGTAGCTCATATTGCAAAGCATGGCAAGTGTGTATATATATATATATATATATGTTCAACAAATTGTCCCTGCGGGGGGAGCACTGTATAGCTGGTGCGGACGGCGAGGTAAGGACAGCCTCGCAAAATATCAAAAAGCAAGCTTTGTTGAACACAAAGACGCCGCACTCTTCCTGAGTTTTAAGTATTAAGATTTATTTGCTCTTCACCTACGCGTTTCGAACTATGGCAGTTCTTGGTCACGGTAGTATACAAGAGTCCCTTGTCACTTTCCTTATTTATACCAGAACACCACAATTACCCGCAATGAGGCATTATGGGTATGGTAGTTTTTTATGCACAAAATGTATTAATTACATTGAGGATTTGGCGTCGGGTCTGAGTGACCACGTGGGCACTTATGTCTAAGGATGAATGTGATGCCTGAGGCATCACATTCATCCTTAGACATAAGTGCCCACGTGGTCACTCAGACCCGACGCCAAATCCTCAATGTAATTAATACATTTTGTGCATAAAAAACTACCATACCCATAATGCCTCATTGCGGGTAATTGTGGTGTTCTGGTATAAATAAGGAAAGTGACAAGGGACTCTTGTATACTACCGTGACCAAGAACTGCCATAGTTCGAAACGCGTAGGTGAAGAGCAAATAAATCTTAATACTTAAAACTCAGGAAGAGTGCGGCGTCTTTGTGTTCAACAAAGCTTGCTTTTTGATATATATATATATATATATATATCTCCTACTGGCGATAGCCAGTAGGTAGTTATAGTTAGGACCACGTTTCCATAGGAAAACCTCAACATTCTATTTTGAATAACTTTGGCGCCGGTCGACGAATCCTCGCGAATTTCTCAAAATAGGTGGGGCGCTACGCTCCGCTCCTACCCTGAAAGTCTCGGGGGGATCCGTCAAGCGGGGGCTGAGATAAAAGGGGGGTCCCAAAACGCGTTTTTCCCATGCATTTTTCCATAGGACCTTTAGAACGAGCTACAGCCCGAACGGCTGAACAGAATTACTCAAAATTTGGCAGAGAGGTAGTCCCTAGGTCAAGGAAGTGCCTTTTGTAGGTTTGGTGTAAATCTGTTCAGTAGATTCTGAGAAAATAGCCTTTAAATCAATATATATATCTGAGCCCGCTTACGGTACGCTTACCGTACGCTTACGGTAAGCGTACGGTGGCGTGCGCGAGCGCGATTCTGATTGGCTCTTAGATCTTAGTAAACATTCGAATCGGCCGAAACCAGGAAGCGGCGGCCGCCATTTTGTCTCTCGCACTGAGAGAGATTTTTAAAATCGGAAGCCCAAAAACATGTAAAGGGGCTGTTTTGACAACTCCCTCCCACATAGTCATGTTGAGGGAGTCCCCAAACATCCCCCAAGTGCAAAAACGGTTTTATTTTTTTTTCGGCAATTTCGCGGGGTACGCTTACCGTACGCTTACGGTAAGCGTACGGTAAAAAAATAAAAATAAAAAAAACACTATCCACACTTACCCCACCCCCTGTGCTTTTGGTGGCCGAAGGCCACCAAATGTGCTGGGCTTATTACAATGGAAAAAAACACTATCCACACTTACCCCACCCCCTGTGCTTTTGGTGGCCGTAGGAAACCAAATGTACAGGGCTTATTATAAGGGAAAAAAACTTAGCATTTAAAAAACCGTACTAATTCACTGAAAAAACCATAGGTTTCACACACGTTATAGTTAGGAATTAGCATTTAAAAAACCTTGCAAATTCACTGAAAAAACCATAGGTTTCACACATGTTATAGTTAGTGGAAATTTTACTGATAAAAAACCAATGAAATTGCCCCGTTATAGTTAGCGCAGGCAACTATAACTCACGCGACCGCAATCCTCTGCTGATGACATATGTGTCTTTATGAAAAAAAAATATTTGTAATATATGTATAGCTAAAAATGTATGGAAGAAGACATGGGCAAATAAGTGTCTAAATACAGTATTAGCATCAGCAGAGGATTGCGGTCGCGTGAGTTATAGTTGCCTGCGCTAACTATAACGGGGCAATTTCATTGGTTTTTTATCAGTAAAATTTCCACTAACTATAACATGTGTGAAACCTATGGTTTTTTCAGTGAATATATATATATATATATATATATATATATATATATATATATATATATATATATATATATATATATATTCTCTTCTGTCCACTGAGTGCATGTGTAGAGATCGTGTGCACCAGCAGGCACATTTCACTGTCACGATATGGAAAACCAATATACATGTACACGTGTTTCAAACCTTTGCTCTAATAACATAATTAAACGTGCCCGCCGTCCTAGCACTTTTCCCATAACTTTTAGCCATGTTGCATGGCTGAAAATTATTTAAAAAATAGCTCAGTGCCGCTATGTAGTGGTTTTGCAAAAGTTATTACACAGCCAGCACTGCCCGCAATATACCACTTTTGTTTTTTCTTTCAGTCATGCTACACGGCAGCCGTGCTGCTGTACAACATGGGTAAAAGACAATGACAAAGCCAATACCTTTTCATCAATCCACGACCCATTTATCCACTATTTCACCTTTGCATCCACCCACACATTTTTTATCAATCACTTTCTCTTCTATTATCCTTTCACCTAATATCCATCTATTCACTCATTCATCCTTTCACCCTTCCCTCCTTCCTGTCCTCTATCGATCCTCCCAGTCATCCTTTCACTGTTCATCCATTCACCCATCCTTTCTTTCTTCCATTCTCAACTCATCCAGCCACCCAACTCCCTTCCATGCACTCTTCCATCTTTCCACCGTTCCATTCATCCTTTTGTTCCAGCAGTCTTCCGGTCCTCTTTTCATTCATCCATCCTTTCACTCGTCCTTTCATCTTTTCAAACCTTCTTTCACCCTTCTTTGTTTTCCTCTTTTCCTCCAACCCCCTTTGCTTCTGTCCCTATTTTAATTCTTCCTTCCACACTTCCTTCTTTGCACCCTTCTTTTGTTTCACACTTCCTTCCACTCTTCCCTTCACATTTCTTTGTTTTATCCTTCCATTCATACTTGTATCCTTCCTTCCTTTTTTCCCTTCCTCATTTCACCATTTATCTTTAGCTATCTATTTCTTTTCTTCCCTCTTTGATTTTTTACTTTATTATCTTTCTATGTACCTCTATCTGTTTGATGCCTCCACTTATCTGGTTTTCCACATTTTATTCATTCAATCCTCTGTCTCCTTCATGCACTTGGCTCAGTTGTCAGCCGTAGGCCTACACGCCTCAGCACTTTCTGTTCTGCAAACCTGAAGACAGACGAAGCCCTCAAAAGAGTCTACATTTTAGTGCCTTATCAGCCAAGTGGCTCATGTCAACACCCACCACACCTCTAGCTGCTATAGTAGAGGGTTTAGGCATAGCCAATAGGTCTCGCCTTTGGGACCTTAAGTTTTTAGTTATCCAGCACAGTATCTTTGGTGCAACAACATCAACTGTTGCATGCCTAAACACTTATAAGGTCCCAAAGGCGAGACCTATTGGCTATGCCAATGCTTGTTATCTTGTGTTACATGAGTGAGTTCTACAGACTCATCCACCTTTTTAAAGTTCCTCTGCTGTGTGCTTAACACACCATTGGCCTACATCAGTTAGATGTAGATTGCTGCACAGGAGTGGTGACTCTGAGCTGGATGTATGCGTGACTGGGAAGGGTAGAGTACAGAGATAGAGCGGTGCTGGGCAGTGCTTGCATGGTGAGTGTGTGTGCTGGGTGTATGTATACCAGAGAGGAATACATTACATGAGAGATGTAATGTTGTTCAGTGCTTGTGCAATGAAAGCATGTGCTGGGTGTATGTGTGCTGCTGTGACAGTCAGGTTTCCAAAAGGAAGAAGAGAGAGAACAGTGTACACTTCAAAAGAAGTAGAACCACAACATACAACTTCAAAGTCCCAGACCCTAAATCACATTTGGTGTCTGGAAACTGACTATAAGAAGGGGAGGTTGAGACCCCCAAACGTAGTCATCTGCCAAGCAGCCCAATGGGCTTTGTGAGAAGGGGAAGCTCTGCAAGACTTCTGCCTGTGACCAGGGCTGGGGACCAAGGCCTGGTAGTCTCCCTGCTGGGTGGGGAAGAGGGAAAAAATGAGTTGTGTTCACTGACCTGTCTTCACACTCCCCAGAGGGAGCCTTGGACTGCTAGTCATAGCTACCACAGAGAGCAGTGCTTAATATGAGCCAATAGTTTCTAGTGCTCGGCATCAGCACTTAATTGTCAACATCGGCACTTATGACAGTCTGCCACATGGGGGGCACTGTTTGTCTTATTTAGCAATGAGCACACAACAGTAGTTTATTAATTCAATATACATTAAAATGACAAACAGCTGCCACCCAAGCCATTCATATAGCTTTGGGGGCCTGGAATAGTCTAAATTCTCACATTTGGAGGAGTGTGATGGTTAGTAGGTGTATTTGTACTGTCGCTGGCAGTGCTGGAAGGGCCAATGTGTGGTCCTGACGAGGTCCATGGCACTTTTTTGTTTTTTTTTACAAATCAAGCACTGACTGAGAGTCAAGTGCAAAAGCTATGCTTGGCCCAGTTGCTCAGGATCAATAGTAGGGCTGGTCCAGGGACATCAAAAGTGAAAGGCCTCGACCCCCACGTTTGGGTCAAGTAGCCCCTGTGTGTCCCATGGGTCCTTGAAAGGGGTTCCAGCATCTTGTGTAACAGCATTCACATGTTGGCCACTTTGGTGTTTCTACAAACTTCTTACAGTCTCTAGTCCAATAAGTCAGTGTCCCTACAGAATTCTTGTACATCACTTGGGATCTAGAGTATACCTGGATTGCTTCAATGGAGTCTATCCTTTCTGCGTCTGTTCCATCTGACTGGAAATCTCTCCTTATATATTCTGTTTTCTGGGCTAAGCACCCCCGGACTAGAATCTGTTCCTGATTGGACCGTTCACTACGAAACCATTGGTATGTGTTTCCTGGGTATATCTTCCTCTACTGGCCTCTCCCTTTGTAAGATGACTTGACCCTTCTGCATTTCTTCTAGCAGTGCTGTCAAAAGTTGATTTCCAAGGTAAAAGGCTCAGTCAGGAGGCTGATTCTTCTTTATTTCATCATGTCCTATGAAGATAGAAGCATGTTGCATCTCAAAGGGGGTGACATTGCAAGACATTCCTTGGAGGATTCGTCTTTGTCTTGCCCTACACATCCTGCATGAACGTAGATCTTCGTTTAGTATGGCTGTCCCTAAAGATCCTACTCATAGGGAGTGCCAGGTAGATAGAGAGTGCAACTTGGTAAAAACTTTGAAATAGCTGAGGAAAAGTGGGTGGGAAAAGAACTGCTTCTCAGAAAGAAAAAAACTTGATTCAGGACAGAAGTGTGCAGTCTTTGTGTGTGCTGATTTGTAGGACCTTACAAGTTGCTTCCGCAGCCTCGCCTCATTCGGAGAGCTGTACGCATTGCCTTCGCCTTCCTCCATATTACATTTGCCAAGAGATTATCCAGGCAAGGCCAGTCAGTGTTATAGTTTGAAAACAACTTCCTCCTAATGACTTTGTGGTCACATTAGTTATGTACGAATATGTGAGAATTGTGTGCCACATAGCACTTCTAAAATATTTCCCTTCCACCTTCAATTCTAGAACCACACACATGATTTCAAGAACATCCAAAAGGTCACACCACAATTAAAGGTATTTGATTTTTGGTGTTGTCTCAACGATTTCCCTACTACATTCTTAATTATATTTGTGACCTCAAACAGTACTCAGTTTAATTTTTGAAATATTACAAATGTTACTTCCTATTTTGCAAAGGCTAGTAAAAATGTATGCGAGTTTGGAAACATTGATGGTTTTGTTGCAAAACATTTTCATTTGCTACACAGCCATATACAATTTTATTGAATTTAGATAGTATGTTACTATCCATTACATCTGTAGACAGAGTACTGTAATCTATATCCCAGTTTATTTTGAACTAGAATAAAGAAACTTGCTTCCCCCTAACTTCCCCTCCACACACACACACACTCTTGATAGGAATGTACTCAGTTGCAAGGGTGCCCCCAATTCCCAACATAGACCACAATTTAATAGTTCGTAGAAACCCCCTTTGCCCGTTATTGATAGTTTAAGTCTAAGGCTCCTAGACCTTGCCGCGAGGCAGATCAGTCCTCCACAGTTAGCAGATGGTCTATCGGGGCTGCTATATTGGTTTAAGGCATTTATGATGGTTACTCAAATAGAGCCTTATTTTTTCAATACCTAACACAGTCCAGAATTTAGTGTAGCATCTCAGTGTTGTCAATGGCTCTGTTTTCTTCCAGTCTCTGGCTGTAATCAGTTTAGCACCTGTTAATAAGTGGGTCTCAAATATCCTGGTTGACTTATGGGTTTTGCTCTTATGTCTCCAAGATCACAGATGACCACGTCTGGTGTTTCCTGTATTGAGAAACCAATGATCTGCTTCATTTTACTTCAATATTATTTTTATAAGTGTCTTAATTTTACACAGGACCATCAGATGACTAGTGAGGATCCATCCATGCAACATTCCCCACCTGTATTTCAGTATATTTCTTTTGTACTCAAAATTCCTACACCAGCTATTTTGGTGGTTGCAGATGAATAAACTTGAAATGTGTAGTTTTTCTGCTCCAGTTTCTTTTCATCACTCCATAGTAGATGGGTTTCTTGGGGCATAATCAAGCCTGGGCCTGTGTCCCTGGTGTGGTTCCAGAATCTCTGTCTTTTTTTGGGATAATTTAGGCTTCTCACATTCATTGAAAAAAGCTTCATAAATTTTATTTTCGATTAGGTGTTTTCTCTAAGCTAGTTTTACACCGGACCACCAGTTAAATAGTGAGGATCTATCTGAGCCTACTTTGGGGTTCATCATAATCAGTGTATCCTCAGGGTATGTAACTGGGTGTCCCATCTAAATGGTTTCTTGGTTTGTGTGGTCTCGTCCTGGGCTGACTTCACCACCCTCCTCATGTCTCTCCAACTAAACACTATATCTTTGATTAGATCCACTTGTATTGAGTACATTGAGCATTGAGTATCTCAATTACAGGTCAATACAGTCTGTATTTTGCCAGCATCACTGGGAATAAGTTCTGGAAATTCACATCACTTTTCTTTCCCTGATTAATATACTTTTCTGAGCTCATCAGGCGGTTAGGATCTATTCTAATGTTTGGAAAAATTAAAGTTTTGCAACAATATCCTTGGGTCTGGCTTTAGTGTCCGCAATCTTCCGTCTCTCTATACCTTTGGGTCAGTCATCCCCCTTTTGAGGAATATTCCAAGGCTGGCTGTGTAGGTATGCTTCTAAGATCTACCCTTCTTCTCCTTTGCTTAAGTTTGTAACTCTTATATTGTGTCTTTATGACCTGTTTTCCAGGTCTTCAGACTTTTTGGTGTTTTGCTTCATTTGGCTATTCATTGATACAATCAGTGGCGACTGGTAGGGAATGGTGTTGGGGAGACGGGGGAGGTGAGGAGGTAGAAAATAAAAAAATGAACAAAAAAGCTTTAAAAACGTACATGCAGGGGAAGCCCCTGGGCTCCCAGGCTCCCTAAGCCAATCACAACGCTGCAATGCAGCGTTGTCATTGGTTCCCCTAAGTTCCCCTAAGCCAATCACAACGCCGCATTGCAAAGCTGCGATTGGTCTGAGTGCCGTGGTTCGGCGCTCAGACGGTGACAGGGAGCCTGTGCATGTTCCCCACCAGGCTGTTTAATGCATCCTGTTGGGGAACATACAAAGAGTCCAAGACGGCCGGTCAAACATTCATGTGCACTTTGAGGGGGCAAACCACTCCTTCCCTGATCCCTGCTCTTGTCAGCCCGCCCCTCTCGCACCTAGGAACGGAAAAGAAAATGATAATAACGTTTTGTTATTATCATTTTGTTTCTCCTCTGCACTGCCTTAAAGCACTGGGGCGACGCTTCTCGGCTCCTCGGCCTTAGCGGAGGACCCGCCCCGGATACAATTGAGGCAGTGACTACATGGTCCATATCATGGACATTGTCCTAACAAATCAAGTCTTGACCCCAGGTCTCGCATGTCATGTTTAATCTCCAATATAGATCCGAGCTCAGTATGAAGTTTGGTGTGGCTCTCCACCAAGAATTTATCATTGTCCTTTTTAATGTCAGCCAAGCAAGCCTCTAGTTCCTCTTTGAAGAGTGAGGTTATATTTCTCATTGTTATTTTATCTGCAGACCATTTCTCTGCTCTCTCTGATGCCTCTGGTTGGCTTGACAGGGAGACGAACTAGTGTAGTTTTCTCTGCTTGGTAGTTTCCCTTGACCCAGCAAGAGGTGTCTCTTCTTGCTTGCTCCTAGGAATCATACTTTCACCTTCCCCGTGACCCATGTGACTGAGTTAATTCTAATCACTCGAGGTTGTCTTGCTTTATTGCAGAGATGGTTTAATTTCTCTCCCTTTACGCTGCCTCAAAGATATCAAACATGTGCTTATATGGCTGGGTGGTTCACTGTCAATAGCTATCTGGTGTTTTGCAGGGTATGTTTGTTTCTAGCAAGCACTCTTTCTTTTCAATAATCAGAGCTCTCCATCTACTGTGGGTAATCTTGCAGCAGTCATCACCTGGTGTAGGTGTTCACCTTTCAGCAACAGACACCGACTAATGGACCTCTATCCAGTCCAAATACAGAAGTATTGCAATCGCCAGAAAGATTCTGGGAATCATTCACATCACGATCTCCTATTCCTTCTCCAGCTGCAGCAGCAGCAGATCTGGAAACACTTCAGCATAACATCTCCAGAGCACTTGACACGGTAGTTGCTTTTCATTCAATGAAACCAAAACCAGCTAGCATGGCATATATCAACCAGTTCAGATCAGACTTAGCTAACATGAACATGATAGGACATATGGTGAAATGAAGTAAAGACCCAGGTAGAACTAGACAGTGTCACACTGTGAAATATACATGAATGGCTACCATAGGGCAAAGGAGTCTTATCACCTCTCCCAAATCAGCTGGACCACAAATCAAACAGGCCTGCTGTTCTAAATCTTCAAATAAATACTAGAGCCAGCGATAGCAACTAGCATACTGCTTGGTTCCACTTAACATCTCCTTGCGAAAACTATCAAGAAGTGTTGTACTGAAATCCAAGATACTTTGGAGATCTCACCCTGTAACCAAGTAGCACCATAGGATCCTTCTCATCCTTTGCTCTGCTGAGTTAGAAAGGAAGTTTGTAAGTTGTCGACATAGACACATATGGAAAATCGAGCTAGGCTGGATATTTCCGCAAAGTGAGTTTGGACTTGTGGAAAACAAGATATACTTCCTCATATACTGCCAGAGATAGGAGGAAACACAGAACTTACCCCTTCACAGATTTTGTCTCAGGATCACTGACTTCAGAAGGCTTGAAGGTGAATACGAAATCTGTCTTAGCACAAAGCAGTAAGGCTTAACTTAGAGGCAATGTGTTAAGTATTTATGCAGCAGACAAACAGTAATACAGTGAAAATGCAAAACAAGAAAAATCCCACACCAATTTAGAAAAATAGAGAAAATGTAAATAATTTGACACCAGAATAAAAGAATCCAATCAGTAGAACTGAATTCATGGCTTTTTAGGGAAAACTAGTGCCTTAAGGATTGAAGTGTCATCTGCGGGCATCTAGTTGCGCGAGACTGAGACAAAGTTGAACGTTCTCGTCAGCCGCGATGGAGTGCGGTTCGGAAACAAGAAGTGGTTTTGGCCTGGTCTCGGTTTACCTTCGGACTTAGAATAATTCTTTACGAAAACTGACTGAGAAGGTAAAGTTCAGTGGGAAAAGGAGGAGGCGTTGTCAGGGAACCGCTGGACGAGGGCACAGTGAAAATTTTTATGTTCAGACTTTTTCACTTTTTTGGAAGTTAAAAAGTCTCCAGCAGGGCAAAGCTGTAGGCTGTAGTCGACGAGGGCTCCACGAGGCCCGATACCCTTTATCCTTTCTGGGCGGAGTCGCTGATCAGGATTTGCTGCTGCGGAGAAGAATGTAGGGGGCGCTACTGCGAAATCAGGCCAACCGGTGATGCACCTTGGGCGGCTTGGCGAGCAGGTAGGCCCCGGTCTCCTGTCGGTTCTCTGACCACTTTTTAATGAAACATTTTCTAGGCCCAAGTTTTGATTTTTGGCTGTTTGGTCACCTTTGAGACCACTTCCAAGTGTCAAGGACTGGGTGAGCACCACTTGGAGTGTAGGACTTGCGTGTATTAAAGGTTGTTAAAACATTTTGTGTCCCTGAAGCTCAAAACAGGAGACTAGGAGACCATCCAACTTACCCTTGGGATCACTCTATTAGTCCTGGCACCAAGCAGCAAGGCAGGCCTCAAGCAGCAGGACAGTCCTCTGAGGGTACAAGGCAGTCCTGCGTGTCTCGGTGCCGACAAGACACTGCATGCAGTACAAGTAAGTCACCCCTACATCAGGTCTTACAGCCCTAAGGCAGGATGCACTACATGTGTGGACATTTCTGCATGACCAGATATGCTCCTGTGCTGGTCAGTCCAATTGCTGCCAGTACAAATGACCAGCGAAACCATTTTAAGGACATGTGCTGGACACTGGTAAAAATGAGTTCCCCAGCTGCATGTTGACTTTACTGAAATTAGGGATTTTTGTGTGTTTTTTTTATGGTAGTTTTATATAGCGCGAACTTGACCTGAAGGTATCTGGTATCAGAGCGCTTTACATGAGCACCACTAGCGTTTCACAAGGACATTTTCATTTTATTTTGTTAGGTACAGGGAGATTAAGTGATTTTTCTAGAATCACAGGATGATGAGCGACATTGCCGAGACTCGAACCCGGTTCCCCAGATTTGAGCTCGACCGCGCAAGCCATTAGACTACATCCTCTCCTACATCTTCGGTATCAAACATCTTGTATTAATAAACCCACACTGATTCCAGTGATGAATTTATTGATACATGCACCCAGAGGGCACCTTAGATGTGCCCCCTCAAAGCCTATCAACTACTGGTGTGCTGACTGTCTGGTTTCAGGCAACCTGCCACCACAGGCGAGTTTCTAACAGGCCTGGGCAGAGTTCAGCTATGCGGAACTCCGCAAAGTGACAAAAAAACTCTGCTATACAACACGGAGATTCGCAAGCATAGGAGTGTGATTTTTAGCACTGGGTGTATGTCCCGCACCATGCGCAGAGCAAGGGGGCGCTGCTTCTTTCTGCCGCTCGAGTAGATGTTCTACTCGAGCGGCAGCTTCCTCAACGCAAATGGATGGTTTCTCAACGTAAGCGGTCTTGACCATCCCCAACCACTCACGTTGAGAAATCTCGCTGGGAGGTGGTCTAGCGCTGTATTTTTCTCGCTTGCATTCGCCAACTTAACGTTGGTGACTGCGAGCGAGGAAAAGACTCTGCTTCGCTTAGCAGAGTTTTTTTAAACTCTGTGTGCTCCGCAGAGCGTGGAGTGCATGAAACTCCGCAAACTCCACAAACTGAGCAGAGTTCACCACCCAGGCCCAGTTTCTGACCCCCAGGCGTGAGGATCTTGCTCTTGAGAAAACAGGAACAAAGTCTGCTTGGGCAGAGGGTGTTTACACTCCCTCCCCCAGGATGACTTGTGAATTACCATTCCAACACAGGGAGCTTCAAAGTGCCCACTGCCTTTGGTATGCAAATCTGGCTTCTCTCACAGGCGAGTATGCCGACCCCTTCTGTCCAGGGCCCATTTGGTGCCTGAAAAGGTGAGAAAATTGGTAGTCAGAAAGGCGTGTTCACGTTCAGGTAAGTTCCACCTCTACAGTGGGCTACCTAAAGTGAAGACCAATGTCAGAGTCTGCCATCTTTGTGATGGAAAACTTAAGAAATCTGGGACAGGGTTATGCCCAATTCCCACAGGAAGTGGGCATATAGGGGGCGTAGTAGCCCCAGAGGTCAGTAGCTAATTGGCTACTACCCTACACTCCCCTAATGCCCCTGAATCTAGTATTTAGGGGAGCCCCTGGCACCAAGAATTCAGATCTTGCCAACCTGAAAGGAAGAGGCAGACGTGAAGAGTCACAAGAAGCAAGAACAGAAGAACCAGCAACTGACTTGGTGCCAACCCTGCCAGCTGGCTTTGACAATTGCTCCAAAGATGACTTGTCCTGAACCTGCTGTGTCTCCAAAGTCTGGGAGACGTGACAGCACTTCACCCAAGAACCATGAACTTCTATGGAGCAGCATAGCTGCTTCCCTGCATCATGCAGGCACCCCAAGAGGCCTGTGAGGACTCGTGACTGCCAAAACCTAACACCTGAAAGCACCACTGCACCTGAGACGCCTAGCTCGAGCTGAAGTGGATCAACAGTGCCAGTGTGGTCCCCCAACCCTCCAGACCTGAAGGCCACCTTGGACTTGCCCAATGTGGACTTCCCGCCTCCTGCAACCTCTGCGTGCAGGCACCCTCAACCGTGAGTGTCTCCGGTGACAAAAACCTGACACTTCAAAGTACCTCTGCACCCGTCCGCCTGGCCCATGGAAAACACGACCATAGGTGTGCCCACATCCCCGAGCATCGTGAGACCTGAACACCCCCTGTGGATCAGGCCGTCTGGCCTCCCAGTCCAAACCTGCAGCATCTTTGTGACCAGACTGATCCCCAGTGACTAAGATTGGGCACCCGGCGCTGTATTGCACCACTGCACCCGGCCGCCCTAGTGCCGCTGGAGTTGACCTGCTGTTGCTTCCTTGGACTCTGCCCTGTACTCACCTTAAGTCCTGAGAATTGGTTTTGTAAGTTACTGCAAAAAACTTGTATGCCGTATTTGATTTTCCTTCTATAAAATAACATTGTAGCCTCTGAAAATTGCACGACTTTTTAGAACTAAAAGTATTTCTATCTCCAAACATACTTACCTGATCATATTGATTCTGGTACCCAAATATACACAGTGATATGTGTTATTTTTATAAATTGGTGTGGACCTCCTTATAGAGTTGTGTGAATCATTTATTGACTATATGTGTAATTGCAGATGTCCAACACTCCTCTCTGATAAACCTATAGCTGCTCTAAGCCCAAAAAGAGCACCTTGGGATGGGTAGATCAAGCCCCTGTCTACTTTTAAGGGGATACCTAGACTCTTGGCACAGTATACCTCTTTTTGGTTTACTATATAAAGAGCCAGGTTCCTACAGTAAGGAATACCCAAAGACCAACTGCCAGCCATAATCAGTATATGGTACAAGCTGCAGGAACCAAATAGTTAGGATAAGAAAATGGCAACTTTCTAAAAAGGAATTTTCAAAAATATTTCCTAATATTTTATTGTACCATTTTAGATGATTTTAAATGGCAATTCTTTTGAGGGCAAACATGACATTTCTACCTGTTCCAAATTAGAGTTGGCATGATTTAAATGTATGTAATAAGGTAAACCAGTGTTATCCTATGGGAGAGGTAGGCCTCGCAGTACTGAAAAACAAATGTTGATGTTTTTCACAACCAGGACATATAAAACTTAAAAGTACATGTCCAACTTTTGAAATACAATGCACTCTGCTCCATGGGCTATTTACGGCCTACCTTCGGGGTGACTTATACATACTGAAAAGGGAGGTTTAGGTCTTGGAAAAGGTTTATTTTGCCAAGTCAAGTTGGCAGTTTAAAACTGTACAAATGCTGTAGTGTCAGACCTGAAACATATTTTAAAAGGCTACTTAAGTTTGTGGCACAATACGTTCTGCAGGCCCACTAGTAGCATTTAATTTACAGGACCTGGGTACATTTAGTACTACTTTACTAGAAACATATAAGTAAATTAAATGTGCCAATTGGTTGTCAACCAGTTTTACCAGGTTTCAAGGAGGGTGCAGAAGCATTTTAGCACTTATTAGCAGTGGTAAAGTGCACAGAGTCCTCATCCAACAAAAACGAAATTCAGAACGAAATTCAGAAAAACAGAAGTGGTGAAGGCAAAAGGTTTGGGGGTGGTCCTGCCGACAGGGCCAAGTTCAACAGTAATTTGGATGACAACTCCAGTATTCTTAGTCAACAAACGTTCACCTATAACCTGCACCCACTCACCATTCCTAATGCATGCTACTTATGTTATATTTATTTGATAAAGTAATGTTCGCTGATTTTCTTGACTCTGGCTAAAACATGGCAATTACCTCCATAATAAACACAGAAAGAGCAACGGAACCTGGATAAAAGAGGCTAAACGAGTTTATTTATTAAAATGTCGACTCAACACGTAAAATGAGGGTCAACTTTTTTGTATTTTGTGGTTGGGAGCGATGAAAAAGAACCTATCACCATTGGTCGCAGATTTTGTTTTATGGACCTAGAGAAGAGATTGGTTGTCAAACCTCAACGATTTGATTGGGGGTCTACCACTTAAATGTAAAAGCTCATAAATTGGTGTTCTTTTAGGAAATGCTTTATGCGTAATTATAGAGAGGTCAGAGCACTGGTTCACTTGTTGAAATCCGGGTGAGGAGCCTGTTGTCAGCATTCTTCAATTCATGAAGATGATGGAACATCCAAGGCTGCTACTAGTGATCAAGTGCCATTCCATTTGGTGAGAGGCTGAGCAAAGTGCGCATGGGATGGGGTGAGTCAGCTGAATCTCAAGGGGTGGCTGTAGTGGCGGTAATGTTGTTCCACTGCTTTTTGAATGAATGAATGAATGAATGACAAAAACTTGTATATTGCTCGGTTGCCCAGATATAAGGAAAACTGGTGCTGATATAGGTGCGGAACGCATAAGGTTTAGAAAGGGGAGAAAATAAAGGGTTTCTGAACACAGCTGTAGTTTTGCTGACCAAGTGCACAGGAGGAAGTCTATTCTGATTCAGGAAGAGGGAAGATGATTCTAATTACAGGAGAGAAAGTAGTAGGAAACGTAGGGAAGAGAGGAACATTAAAGCTTAGCAAGGAGAGATAAACGGTCCTAGTTACAGGGTATAAAGCAATAGGAGGCATTAGTGAAGAGAGGAATGCTGTCCTTTTCATAGGAGAGACAGTAATTGAAAGCTTAGTAAAAAGAGAAAAGTAGTCCTTGGCATGGAAGTGAAAGTAACAAGCTTCGTGACGAGAGGAAGGTGATCCTAGTGATGGAGAGAAGTGAATAGAAAGCTTAGTGAAGAGAGAAAGGCGGTCATAGTTACAAAGGAGTGTATGTAATAGGAAGTAAAAGTGAAGAGGAGAGGGTTGTCTTAGTTAGAGGAGGAAAGGTAAAAGGAAGCTTGATAAAACGTGAGATAATGCATTAGCAAATTGAGAAATGGATCATTGCAGCAATCATGGAACCAACCAAGTGATCTTGCCCGTATGTAGTGCAGTATAGAAGGCCACTGTGGCATGGAATAGAGAAAGGTGGTCCTAGATACAGTAGAGTAAGTAAGGGTAAATCACTCAATTACCTTTGTTTGAAAGACTGGTTCACAGACAGCAGGAAATTTAGAACAACTTGCTGAAGACATCAGGTGTCTTTCGAGACTTTCTAAATAGGGATAGACCAAACCGTGTGTCAGAATCCCTGTGATGACAAACCGTGAAGAAGACAGTCACTTGCATTAAGCGAGAGGCCCCCTAAAGCATTAGAATATAGAAACATTGAGTGAGGGTGTCTGAGTGTCAAAGGGGAAGTCGTGGTGGCCATTTACACAAAGCCCTAATCCACCTGTCGCCCTGTGGACATATATGTTTAGTTCTAAGCAACTGATGCCATGGCTGAAGCCCTCTGTTGGAACATCTGATGAATGAAAGGGACTTACCACAATGGTGAACAATGGTGCCCCTCCAGTTTCTCTTGAGTTTTTGAAGCTAGAATATTTTGCAAGAATCTTTTCATATTACGATGTGTTTCTAGTTTAAAAGAAGTGTATTAGAGAAATAAATGCCTTTTAAACAGAAAACGGTTAAATACAGATCAGCATTAAAATAAATAATGCAATACTTCTTTAAAATAAAGGATGGCAACATCTTATTTAGATCATAGGGTTTTTGAAAAGCAGTAATATCACATTATCCCATGTTTTATTTAAACTAGCTTGAGATACATACGTTGTGCTTTTTAAACCTTCACGACGTTATTGACAAGTAAAATAGATAATCAGATGACTTGTTATCACAAGTACCCTAGAAGTACCATCAATTGCAGCCGCAGAAGGAGATTATCTGGACCAATAATCATATATTCGCTAATCGAACATACACGTTAAGGATCATTTATAAAGAAGTATGTCTCTGTAATTTCTTGTAGTTGATGATTACTTACCTCATTTATTTACTGCTCCAGAAATGTCACTCCGTTCATATTTAAAATGACGTGCAAGTGGAATGTACACCAAAAAAGTAGTACATCTGTATTCATAGCTCCTACATGCACGTGCAGTTTTATAATATTCGACTATTCTTCAGAATTCTCAGTAGTATACCTGGAAAGTTGTACCAGGTGGAGGTTTCATGGCCTACTGTGAATGTCATGTCACGTTCCCACTGGGTTCTAGTCCCCTTATGTGTAATAGTACATGTTGCAAAAATCCCAAATGGGAATAGAGCCTCTTGTAAAAAATGCAATTGGTTTTCCTCTATGTGGAAACCATTTTCACATTCACTAGACCCGTTGTCCAATTCCCCACCAAATCTGGCACTGATCTGTCCCCTTCCTATCCTGAAAAGGGGAGTTTATCCCTTGGCTAAAGTGGATCTCTGGCCCTTTCCAGGGTGCAAAAGGGTCGAGTAAGAGTTAGGGAATGCACACAGATATGTGTTTGTGGGGATTCCCAAACTTCCTAGGCAAACCACACCTTGCAACATCCACTTTCCACTCCTTAAGTGTGATTTACAACTGAGGATTTCTATGCAGTCGTGGTGGAGAAATCTCCTGCAGTAAATCCACGTGTGCCAGCAAGGACTCCCTTTGTGAATTTCTGCTCATGAATGCTCACTTTTTTCAATGGACCGTGAAGTAATATCAGGACACAGCAAACGCTGCTTGTTGATAAGTTCACATAACATTTGTAAAAATTGTAGATCCTCTACTGAGGTCAGTCTGCTAAGGTCCAATTCCGTTCACATTCCTTCAATTTGTGAGTCAAGACTGTGGAGATGCAGTGAAATGTGTTATATGATCGGGCTTGGACATGACCGACTGCTTAAGTCAAGCATTAAGCACTAGTGTGGCACTTTGACACCACATTTTCGATGCCTCGTCAGGGGTAGTAAGCGCTATATAAATGCAATTACAATACAATACATTTGGAAGAGTTTTACAGGCTTCTCCAAGGATGCCCAAGGGTCCCTAATGAAAATACCATGTGATGGCTGTCACATTTTGACTGAAAAAGCAGACTCGTTCAGAGGCGTAGTTAGAGCTTGTGGCACCCGGGGCTATCCCTCAGATTGCCGCCCCTGGAGAAGGGGGGGGGGGGGGGGGGTTTGCTGGGAAAAAAGGACGGCAAGCACTTGAAAGAGGACCGAGAGACACGTAGTATCGCCGCTAATAGTTACCTCGATCATGCAAGTTACATGCACATACATGACACGGTCCAAGGCTGCACAGTTGAATACACTGGTGACTGGCAGTACAAAAGAGAACACACAGACTGCATGATCTATCTGAGGACTCAGAAAAACCGTATGTGACATCCATCCGAGAGCTCCGTGAACAATTACCTGGTAATCCCCTCAGCACAATGCAAACATGCACTTACATGACACTTTTCAGGGATCCATCATCTACAGCTGACATTAAATGACCATTCATCATTGTCCCCCCATTAAAGCAGTGCACTTTGTGATCTGCATGGTACATATTCTTTGCAGCAGGCACATTAACCCTCTGTGCTACCTTTCCAGGAGTCAACCCTTCC
Organism: Triturus cristatus; assembly: GCF_964204655.1. Taxonomy (NCBI): domain Eukaryota; kingdom Metazoa; phylum Chordata; class Amphibia; order Caudata; family Salamandridae; genus Triturus; species Triturus cristatus. The sequence continues at coordinate 889,777,744 of NC_140589.1, forward strand.
ACTAGACAAAACTCGAATCTCTCTCTAGGAAGAACATTAATCACCGAAGTTATCATTACATTTTTATTGTTTCTGAAAATTGCTGAAGGCCAGGAAGGAGTTTTTTTTTAAACCATAATATACTTGCAAACACTACGCACCCACCCGTAATAGGTACCCAGTGCGGTCACACCGTTCTCACCGCCCTAACCTGCTCAAGGTTCATGTGACCTCAGTGACAGAGTCACAGTGACTGGATCACTGTTACTCTAGGGTGTGCTGCTTCATAGGCCTGCCCGCAAGACTGGAGATGAACTTCAGTATGGATTGTGGTGGACAGGCCTTCAAGGTTAACCCACAATTGACACCACTAGGGTACACCTGCTTGTGCTAAGACATCAAGCCTTCTAAGGTCTAGTGGGGCCTTGTAAGGTCTAGCATGGGAATATGCTCCCTCAGTAGAGTGGTCTGGTGGACTGGTCATGAAGGCTGAACCCAGTTCCCCAGTTCCAAATTCGACAGCTCTGGCCATAGTGCCACATCCTCTCCCCCCCCGAACACCATACTGCCCCACTGAGAGAAACTCGCACTGCCTTCAGCTACAACCTAATTGTGCCCGCTATAAACACTTGGATGTGGCTCAATTCAAATTATGCACTTGATAAGAGTAATATGCTGCCAAAAAAAAAAAAAGCAAACACTCATAGGGAATGCAAGATTAAGTAAAGCATGTGAAATGTAAGGTGAAACAACATGGTTACCTTAACGTTCTCTCAATCACTATTCAGAAATCAGCGAGTTGTTTTACCCGAAAAGTTAAGGACATGACTACAGGGCCCTGAAGGGAACCGTTTCAATGTCCATTGCTTATATCCTTACAAAACGTAAGCAGTATGGTTTAAAAAGACCACATCCATAAACACCGAGCCATGGTACACATTTTGTTTTCCAATCCACCCATCAACCAGGTATTGCAGTACCTCCAGGAATGGTACACTTTCCCACCTGGAGACAACAATGCTGTTCAAAGAAAGACTAGAAAACAAAAGTAGCGCTTCACTGGCAAACTCTGAAAAGTGAGGCTGATGTATTTGGATGTGAATAAAACCAATCTGGCCACTTTGCAACCACTCTGTCTTGCTTTATTTAGTTATGTATTTATTTTTCATATTTAAAACCTTCTATTTCTCTCCATCCTGCTGCACTTTGGAATCTTTTGGAATAGAAAAATGTCAGAAAAAGGGCATTTCCTGCAAGAGTGTTTTTCTTTTTTGGATCCATTTCACAGGGAAGCAACTAAATGAAAGAAGGAAAGAGAGGTTGTGAACCGTTTCTTCAAGTTACGGTTTTCAGTAAGTGAGGAGCAAGACAGAAAGAGAGGGAATAATAGGAAGAGAGGGGGGGACAGCTGCCAGCACAAAAAAGAAGAGGACATTGCCCGAGTCCTATTTCTTCTCTGCCCGTCCCTGAACGTCCACGAAAGCAAGCCGAGCCTTATCTGAATGCCTTTGTCCGCCCCCAAAATAGTGCCGCCTGGGGCTGACCGCCCCCACCACCCCCCCTAGCTACGCCACTGGAACTGTTTAAGCTCTTTTGAATGTTTTGCGTTTGCCCGATCATCCTTCATTATTTAAACCACCTGTTGTGATGAGGCTTTAGAAAACATTTGTTTCTGTCAAAGCCCTTTTTGATGTCCGAGGTGGAATTGAACTTAGTCTTCACTTTTTTTTATACGCTTCTCTTTTGAGCCATTGCACAATTGTCCCTTGAGGTTTTTGACATTGAACACGGTCATTCTCATTGCCATAACATTGGCTAGGCACGTGAACAACCTTAAGGCAACCTGGTGCAATGTTTTTTGGATAAGTTGGTGTTGAGGACCTCAGCTTCCTTTCTACCAAAGTGTCCCTACTTTAAGTCAGGCAGGCTATCAACATTCTGGCATTATTTGCTCCACCTCATCCCTCTAAGAAAGGAGAGAATCCATCTTTTGGACCCTAGGCTATTTTTACCGGATCGAGTTAAAAGAACATTGAGTGAATGGTCAGCACTTTGTTGGGATTTCCGGAGCAAAGAAAAGTAAGGCAGTGTAAAAATTGGCCATAGCTCAATTAATTATTCTCTGCATATAGATATACTACACACTGGCAAAGTAGTTGCCCCAGAAGGCTTGTGCATTCATTCTACTAGGGCCACAGCTGCTACGTGCTGGCAAGTGGAGTGCCTGTACTGCACATGTGTCATGTGGCTATGTGAGCGTTGGTACACATGTCCATGAACCACCACTGCCTCAACAGTCAAGTCCTTTGAGAGAGGCATTTTGCTTGGTTGGTTATGCAAGGCTTTTCCAGCCTGAGCCAGTTCACAGACCTACCACCTTGGGAGATACTGCTGTGGTATCTTTTTCACAAGGTGAGGAATATTTGGTTAGAAGGACCCACACAAAAAAAAACAAGTGACTTGCCTTTGGTAACAATCTTTCTGATGGATACTCTGTCTAACCGCAGATTCCTCATCATCCGCCCCACCTCCCTGTTCTGTGAACTGGACTAAGTTTTCCATCTAAAATGGTCACAATAACAGTGATCTACCGACTGATCATGCCAGTCTGCTAATGGGCTCTGTGTCTGAGGGCATGGGCAGCCTGGAAAGCTGCTGTTGTCAGCACACATGGGTGGTGCTGAGGTGCGATTCTGCTCGTCACTTCCAGACTGGATGATGTCACGTGAAGCCGGACAATGCCGGACAATGCCACCTAGCAGCGTGCTAGAGTAGTCATTTGAAGTTTTCAAGATCCAGTGTCACAAAGTGAAGAATGAATATGTGGTTAGAAAGGGCATCCTCCTGAAAGATCATTGCTATAGGTAAATAACTTGTCTCTCGTACTGGCTCCGCCGAGTGTGTCCCATTCTAATGCTCCAATGCTGCATGTTAGCACATTTGAAGGATGTGCTATGGACACTTAATATAGGAAGTCCTTTTGTGATAACGTTCCAAAGTCTGTGCTTGATTTTACAACCACAGTTGCCCTCATTACATGTGGAACCACGTATTAAGGATTGCAGCAATGTCATTACTGATTCTAACCTGTATCTTCACTCATAGTCTGAGCAGACCAGGTTTTCTTCTGCAGAATGGGGAATAACCATGTGGATGTGGTTTACAGGGTCTTTTTCAGCAGGTTATCCCTAATTCCAGGACATTTTAGCTTGGATTTACCACCAGTTCATCGCAGGTGATAAATCTGACCAGCGGGCCACAGCGGGTAGGTGGGGTCTGGGGACTGTGAGTGGGTGTGGCGGGCTCCATTGTTACTGGGAGAGTGCTGAATCCCCTAGTATTGTGGGAGGAAGTTGAGTGAGGGCCAGAGAGAGCCTTTCTTCCCTCTTGCAGCTCTAGACCCCCAGTGGTTTAATGTGTGCATTTCTGCATGCAGTAGAACTGGCCCAGTCTTCCTGCACCTAGTATTTCCGGTTGTAGAATACCTGGCCACTCCCATTAGCCAGTTGGTCACCCCCTTTCTGCCCATAGGCAAGACCACTCCGACTGTCTCATATGGAGTGCCATCATGATGTGAGATTAGATAAAGCATTTCGTGAAGGAATATATTGTATTCTCCTTTAACAATATGTTATGTTGAAAAAAATTGCAATTGCGGCACAAAAAACGAGGCCGTCTTGCAATTATAGTTTATTATACCACTGCAAGCTAAAAAACTCAAATGCTCCCAGTGGCTTATTTCAGAGTCTGAATTGCACCTGCAAGGAGCTCGATCCCATTGGAATTGGGATTTGTTTGCACTCTTCTTTGTAGATTGAGAAAATGGAATGTGGATATTGCCCTATTTCTAGGTGCGAGAAAAGCTGAGGAGGTGGAACTCATCACTCCAGATCCATTAAAATCAATACCTAGTTTCTTTCTTAGCGTATTTGTAGCTGAGTTCAATTTATTTTGGGGTGCAGGCAAGTCTAATACATTTTAACATGCTCCTCAAATGTTAGCTTAGCCTCTCATAAGCAATCTTCCCTCAGGCCTCTGTGTAAATTCTTCTCTGGACAGATCAATTTTATTTGCCTTCTAGTGTTTCCCTCACTCCCATCTTGGAATGGATGGTCTGTGATAGAAGAACTCCATGCCACAGCAGTGAAGGTGGGGTCTGGATAATCGTGGCAGCGAGTCCGCTCCGCATGCGGTTTTCATCGGCCATAGATCTATTGTTTTGTCATGGAAACTGTCCATGCTGCTCCTCAAAGCCTCTTTTGTATATTCAATTATTGGTAGAAGATAGGGCTTTAATAATACTCGAGCTGCATTACAGGTCTGTACTCTGCTTAGAAGCAGACACTTCTACCTAGGTCTGCTCAGAATCGATCTAAATTGATACTTGTAATATTATTATCATCCGTGTGTTTGATCAATTTGTTTTCTCCAATAAGACGCATTTGAGCCCTGGATTTGTTGTGTATTTTGATAGCACAATGCTCTTACACTCTGCATACCGTCTGTTTACAAAAATAGAAAAAAGGCTTAGAGGTACAGAACTTTAAAAATAACCAGGACAGGAACACAATTGAAAGATGAATTTAAATGTAATTTCTAATTGCTGCCAGCATACAGTATTATTTTTCTTTGAGTGATAGTGACTGAACAGTTGTTTTATCAATCTTAACAGTCAGACTCTAGCGAGAGCACACTTACAGCAGAGGAACACTTAGAAAGCATTCCTTCTCCTCCAACCAACCCTGAATAATTCTTGAGAACATTTCCCTTGTTTTGAGGTCTGATGGTGGAAATCTGTACCGTACACATCGCCCTCGGAAACCACTTGGCAGCCACAAGTAGGCAAGGCGGGACTTCTGCAACTGACCCTCGTCCTTTGTGCTACGCTGCCTTGTCGGCTCAGCCAGAGGCCGGTGACAGTGCTGTACAAATGTTGAATGCTCATTGCCTACCCTAAATTTGACCCATCAAGGCCGATTTCATCCACATCTCCAGCAGTCCAAAAGCACAGATCTACAGCTTGCTGCCTGAATAGGGATTGCTTGCCCCAGTTCACCATGTCACAAATCCCAGGGTTTCATCATTGGTGATGAGCTTTCATTCAAGAACCGCGCTACCAGGAAAACTCCAATTGCCTGGCGTCATTCGTCCACTCTGTGAAAAACCAAACCTTTCCTACCTGAAGCAACTCTCACCAACCTGTAGTTCTTTTCCACTCGACAGCTCAAAGACTCTGCCTATTGGACTGCATGATCTTCAGTGCTCACTATATTGCCTATATGTCAGTAATAGCCAGTCGTTAATTTGAGCGGGTGGCCACTGGTAATCATTTTTGAGGACCAACACTTATTTCTCCTCAAACTTTGACCCAGAACAGAAGAGTGAAAAACACAAAATGGGGAAGGAGTGAAAAATCAACAAACAGTCACAAAGGCAGAACAAGATTTAAAAAAACAGAACCTGCAAGAGCGAGATAAAGAGGCAGGGAGTGTCTGGTGGCGGTAAAGGGGCAAGAAGTGGAATCGAGACAATGCCACCTTGGTCTTCAGCACCCCAACCTTTAATAGCGCTGGCCGTGGGCTTCTGAGCAAAACACTGGGCCTGGCACTTACTCTTTTACAACTTAAGCACTAATAATAACACAACTCCCTGAAATACTAACCATTAAGAGGTCAAAGAGACACACTACATTATAGGCTCATCAGACTGGAAATCAAGTAGTACAGCAAAAAAGGAAAAAAGAATATTCAAGTTATAGATCAAGGCTATGGACAAACATCTCTCATAGTGACGGCTTGCTTGCTTACTTATCAATTTCAGAAAGGAGCTGTAAAGGCATCCCTTCAAGGAGCACCTCATCAGCCATGTATAAAGAATTTTCAGGGTGTACCGAGATCCTGGCCCAACAAAAAGTGACCCTCCTCCCATCCTATACACTACCCAGAATTGTCTCTTGTTCACCAGTATGTTCAATTTAGTGCTCCATTGTTCATTAACTATGATGGACGGTTCAAGAACCAATGCATACATATATGTATACATCAGCCACTTATAGAACATGCATTGGTTTTGCCTATGTAATGAATAAAGAGCTGTTTTAATCAATCATGGTCTGGGAGAAGGAAAGAGCTCCCTGACTGATTAGGCAGTGGAGAGGATATGGTGCAGCAGACAGAGCTACTGACTGGGGAGCTGGGGATCCCGGTTCGAGTCTCAGCAGCGCCGGGCAACATCCTTTGATTCTATGCAAATCACGTAATCTCTCCGGGTGATAAATTGTTATATAAATAAGCTGCAATAGTAAAAGACAAAACTTTATGAAAATATAGTTCCACCAAAGCGAATGTTAACAGTATTTTGGAGGCAGGAAACTGATAAATAAGAGAAGCAGGTGAGGTACAATCATTTATAAATGCAGGAAAATATGCTGCAACCAATAGAAATGGAGGAAAGGTTAGTGTCACGCACAGGAACCAATGAAAAGCCAGGAAAGAGAGGAGGGAGGATGTAAGTCCCTTTTAAAAACAATAGATGTCCCAAGCACAGCACAAGCGCTGTGCAGGCAAAACCTAAGATGGTGAAGAATTGTTGAAAACTGTAAACATTAGAATGTATGCTTATTGACTTCCATTACCCAACGATATTTGTCCTTTATAAATGTTTCTACAAAATGTAGTCAATCTTATTCGCAAATGCATGAGACTATTAACATGAGTATGTTTATATTTTTTCCTTTATCTAATGAAGTGAAACTTTACAACCGTGTAATTGGTGTCAACACTATTTACCATGCCGAATTCTATGGCTAAAGACCTCCGCACCTACTCGCAACAAGGACTGGTGCAGGTTAAATAGAACTGTCTGCTCCATTCTTAGGGGCCGATTACAATGCTGGAAGGACCCGAGTCCGTCTTGCATTGTTCTGGAACTGGAACCGAACGACCTCCAGTCTGTTCGGTCGCAATCCTATACTTTGCTATGAGAGCATGCATTCTAAATGGAATGCATACTCTCATAGCAAAGAGCAGGGGTGAAGTCCATCCCTGCACCAGGTGGCAGGCACATTAAGGTGCCTGCCACCGGCTGCAGGGATCAATGGGGGAGCACCATAGGTGCCCCCTAGGCCACCATTCGGCGGCCTTGCACCCATGAGGGACCTGCTTGGGGCCCTCAAAGCTGTTCCCCACTGTCTTTTTGTACCGGAAAGGCCGGCACAAAAAGGCAGTGGGAAACTGCTATTGTAATCCCTCGTCTGGAAAGAGCCGGCAGGGGAATTACTGGGGGCCTTCTGAATGGCAGACAGGCTCTCCGAGCCCATTGTAAGCCATTCGGAAGACTGGTTCGGATTCCCTTCCAACCGAGCCAATCGAAATGGCTCGGTCGGAAGGGAATCCGAATCAGTGATTACGATGCGGGCAGAAGGGGTCCGACCAACGGTTGGAGCGCTTCCTGCCCACATCGTAATCAGGCCCTTAGTAATTTTAGGATAATTGACCCAATGTCCATGGTATTTCGCAGGTTCAGGGTTACAATTTTCTTTTGTGAATCCCTCACTCAAGTGTTGTGTATGCTCCATTGTGATGCAGCACCTACAAACTAGCAGAGGGAAAGAGGCCAAGCAGAGGACATTTGTCAGTTGCTGAGGGGTGGACCACTGCCGGTTAGGTTTAACATGCTTCAAGCATGAGAAACCAAACAGTGGTCCCTCCACTCTCTCTCTTTATTTGGCAGTGGATTCATTTAAAGGCTTATGGAACTCATTTTGGGTGTAAAATTATGCAATAATCCTTCACAGGGAATCATTTATTCTGTTGGGTCAATTTTTTTCCGTGTGTGATATTAACCCATCATTCCACTGTGTGTTTAATGTGGCTACACCGCATGTTTTCCCCCATTCCTTGTTAGAAAAAGTATAAACATTCTTGATCATGCTGGATCCTTTTACCCAACTTGGAAATATTATAAAGCTAGATGATCTAGTTTCCAGCTCTGTACTTCACCCAATTTAACTCTTGTTTCAGTGGGTTAGGGATTTCCCATTTGGACATCTGGATCCAATTGAATATCACCTATTGAACTAGGATGGAAAACCACCGGGCTTACAACCCCTTTTTTCTGCTTACTTTCTGAAATAGCCAACTCATGACACCAGGACACTTAAAGGCCTGTGCACCGATCATTCGACAGTGCTGTATTTCAGCCTTTAGGCAAGATCTCTCTGTGACCATTAGTCTGTGAGTGATCTTCCTCAATTTTTACATTAGGTGCACTCTCCCCTTTATACCAAGGTATCAAAACCATTCAGTCACCTGGTGTTGGGGGCTCCCTCCATTTCGATCAATGTACATATTTTGGCAGCTGTGCGTACTTCAATTTGGGCTTGCATGCTACATTCATTGATTTATTTCCACCTTCGCCTGGAAATTTTTGATAGTTCAACAGTGCTAGCTCAGAAATCATCACCACGTAGATTCCTGCCATATTGTATTCCATTATTTCTTGACATTGCAACAGTCTGTATTTTTTTCAAATTCCACAACTACGTCCAATTCATTATGGGGATTTTCCCCTTTGTACTAGTAGGTTTCCTTTGAGTCCTTCACCTACAATGTTTGAGGTGTATGCCAATTTGTTTGGATTTTTCTTCTTTTCTCTTTTCCATTTCAGGTTGCTTCCATGACTTGTGTCCTAATGATAACCCTGGATAAATCACTTTCTATAGGGTCGAAACTTTGACATTTGTACCAGTGGACTGATATGTTCTATTCTGATGTACACATTGTACTTTGATTTTGAGTCTTGCTGAAAATGAATAACTTTAGCAGCCCCTAGCAACACGTGAATATATATTGTATACATATTTTATCTGCAACACCAACGCACAACCTTTCACTATTCAACTTCACTTCGTAATATTTTGGCGCACCTGTAATATGATATTATATACTGAAAAGAACTTTATACAGTAAATAAAATGAATTGTATAATTACAATCTACTGTTTTAAAATCACAGTACTTTGCCTAGGGAATCTATTCATAAAATCTCTTGCGAAGGGAGAAATTGTGTTTCTTTTGCACTTATCAGCCTAGTTTCCCATTGTTACAAGGTTGCCCCATAATAGTTTGTTGATGAACAGAGAAGGCTGAACTATTGCTGCGAGTGCATTTTGCTGGCAGATGCAGTTTGTCATTTTGTAGTGTGTAGGCGGCAAACCTTAAGTTTTAAGATGCTACTAATAACAGAACAAAGTTTTCTGTAAGGGCCTCTGATCCTCAATTAAAAGGCTTAATTTGAGCCGATGGTTGCTGGTTAGGCCCACAGGCACTCATTTTTGGGGTCCGGCACTTATTTTTCCTCATCAGACTTCAAGCCAGAGAAACAGAGAGAAAAAACACAAAAGGGGAAAGAAAGGGAAAGACGGAAGAGCAGTTTCAAAGAAAGTGGGGATGAAAAAGAGCCTGCTAGAGTGAGAAAAAGGGGTAGGGAGCGTCTGGTGGTGGCTGAAAGGGGGAGCCTTGGCATTCTCCAAGCCGACATTCAATAGCAATGGCCACAGGCGTCTGAGCAAAATGAGGGGTCCTGACATTTACTCTTTTACAAATTAAGCACTGTCAACCAATTATAGAATATTTCTGAGCTTAAATACTCTATGGGTCATTAAGTGTTTGGCAAAGCTGAGGTCTGCCATTAATTACCAGCATAGGCCCTGTACGCCAGTAGGTGGTGTTGTGCAGCTCTGTCTTGACTTTCCTCCACCCCAGAAGTGACGACTGGAACCACATATAGAGATCACCAGAGCGAGTGGACGTCAGCTCCTTTCTTTCCATGCCTTCGTATGGGGATCCAGACCTAGCTGCTGCTTTTTTAAGTCAGTTAATGAGTTTTGTTTTACAGTTATTTTCCAGTGTGCAAGGGAATATGCCCCCTTCTAAAACCACTGGGTTTAAGCCTTGAAGGTACTGTTACAAACAAATGTCTGTGATAGATTTCCACAAGGTGTGTCTCTGGTGTTTGGAGTTGGGACAAGACTCCAAGTCTTGCGAAGAGTGTGCCCTAATATAACCGAAGGTGATCTGGGACCATAAAGCCAAGCTGTATGTCAGCGTACCGAAGGAGGTCGTGCAAAGGATGATCCAGCTCAAAATCAAGAAATAAGACCTATTCTCGGGCCGGTCATGAGACAGGTCATCGTTCTGTTCCATGTCTTCCAGTAAGTCCAAGTCAAAAAACAAACACAAAAAGTCTAAGTGGGCCTCGTCATTCTCCATCTGAGAAGAAGTGAGGATGTCAAAGTGCCGTGTGGTCTCGCTTCCAGTGCCCTACCGAAGAGCCGATTCCACTGCTGATTCCAATGCATCCCAAATTTCTGGGTCCGTTGTTGACACCGCAACATATTGAGGCATTTAGGAGTCGTTCTGCCTCGTTTTCAGCAACCTACCAGCTCCCTTTTTGGGCCCTTAGCTCTGGGGAGGTTCCAGTAAGGTTGCCCCGACAGTCTGCTCTCAGCTCCATCTGTATCTCCTGAACCCACTTCAGGTTCAGCTCTGAGTCCAGAGACGAATCCATGCCCAGCTCTACGATCCATGCCGAAACCTGCTGTGTCTACAATGGCACAGTCACCTCTGACACTAGAGGAAGAATTGAGTCGATAGTTCTGTCCCATAACGACCCAAGTTCGTTGTGGCCAAAACCACTATTTAGTTCAGTTCCTACCTCCCTCTACATTCTGACTCTGATGGTGGAGGCGAATTCTTCTCAGAATATGATTACAGCAATTTTTATATGGACCTACAAGAAGCCAGTGAGCTTAACACCTCTCCTAACACAGGGCTAGTTTCTCCCCCTGGCCCTTCCACAGGGAGTCTGCTTCATTTGCCAAGATAATTAGATAGGTTACAGAAGTCCTAAATCCGCTTTTACCTTCTGTTGAGGTAAAACTAACACCTTCACAGAAGTGTTACAAACTAGACAACACTCATGTACATCCCTACTGCAGTTCAGTGAGGCCTTGACCAACACACTCATGGGCACTTTGGCAAAACCTTGCTCCTGCCGACCCATATACAGGCAAATGGCACTTCATCACAGACTCTCTCAGCATGACCCTGCCATCCTAATGCAGCACTCTACTCTTGAAAGCTTGGTTGTACAGACCTCCACTAGCAGGGATAACCCCAATTATTTGCTACTACCGCCCTCCCGACAGAGAGTCGAAAGGAATTGATTAATAATAGTAAAAGTCTTTATTTTGACCAAAATCCACCCTTTATGTACCGTTAATACTTTGCTGCAGGTCAGCAGACCATCTGTTGGATGTACGGTAGGCTCTAATACTATAAATGGGAGAGCATGGTGCTAGCCACCTAGAAGGGTTGTCCTTGGGAGCTACCAATCTCTTGTCTATTGTTAGATTTAATACCTTTGTGAAACAGTTTCAGGTCTCACCACAAGATGATGGCAGTTCCATGTTGTAAGACATCTAAGTATGAACATTGGCAATATTTGATTTTTGCTTCTATGATTGAAATGCGTGGCCAAATTTATGAAGGTTTTACATCGATACAGTGTCACAAAAAGTGGTGCAAACTGTCATGAATTGAGATTTACTTTTTGTGAAAATTAGCCCATAAGTCATACAAAGGAGCACGTTGTGTTGCTTTGTGCTACTTTGCATCAAGGGGGCATTTCATGAGTGGTACACGGGCATGCCCAAGGAGCTTCCCAGGGATTTTGATGCAAAGCCCTATCTACTAAAAAAGATAGACAGGGCTTTGCCTCGAGGCAGGCATAACGTGTGAGAAGTTTTCTTTTCTCAAAAGTTTCTAACTTTGCAAGTGTGCTGTAATGTACAGCATAGATACAAAGGTAACATGTTTCGACCTGTTTTTAAACATATATTCTACTTGAAGGGTAATGTTTCATTGCAACTTTTGTTAATGTGCAGCACTACGTTATTTCTTTTTTTTTTTTTTTATTCTTTTTATTAAATATTTTGACATTTATGTACAAGGCACAGTGCATTATTACAAAAAAGAGAGAAAACGGCAGTGAAATATCCGGTCAACAACAAATACAAACAGGGCAAAAGAAAGATTCATTCATGAATTGCCATACACAGTATCCCCCGCTCTAACAGAATACAAACTGTACAACTTCTGGGCAGCAAGGAGAATGTGTATATATTGGCAGGCCTATTTAATTCATTAAACTAAATTAGAAATTCCCTTCTTTCCATCTAGTGATGGGATCCCAGATTACCCTGCCCAATTTCCTCCCATTTTTACCTTTCCTAGCATATATCTCTTTCTCAAGATGATACACGAAGAGCAGTTTAGCAAGCCATTGATGATATGTGGGCGGTAGAGGGTCTAGCCATGCAGTGGCTAAGCACAATCTAAGAACTGCTACCGCTACAAACAAAAACTCCCCCCCTGACTGCATCCCTCCTTCCTCCTCATTTATGCCTAATAGAATAATTGGGGGAGTTATCGGGAAGTTATTTATTCCTAGTACAGTCTTTATGAAATTCGCAATGTCCTTCTTTAGCATGTCTAGATGAGGGCACGTAGCAAACACATGGTCTAAATCTGCTTCATCGCTTCCACATCTGAAACATTTTGTTCCTACAGTTCCTCCCCATTGAGCTATTTTAAATGGGGTATAGTACAGACGGTATAGCGTTTTATAATGCTGTGCCTGTAATGATGCAGAGCACAGAAGTCTATGCCCCTCTTTCAGGGATAATTCAAAACAATCCTGACTTACACTCAGACTATCCTTCCACTTATCACTCCACTTCACTAAATCATCCTGCTTTCCCTTCATTAATTCAGAGTAAAATTGTTTAATAGTACACTCTTTCCCTATCCGTATCAATTCCATTACCGAATCCTTATCAAACCCCAAAGATCCACCCACTTTATTCATCAAGAAACTCCTAATTTGCAAAAACTTAAAGAAATGATTATTTTGCAAATTGTACCTATTCTGGATTTCAAAGAATTGGCAAACACTTGAGTCCCCCATAACGTCCCCTATGCTCTTCACCCCCTTAGCTACCCACTCTGAAAACACCGACTCCGCGAAGATCTCTTCAGGAATATTAGGATTATCTTTAAGTCTAGTATAGTGGTTAAACCTCCCCAAGCCTGCCCTTTTCCGAAATGCTTTCCAGACTGCAAATGCTGCCATGAGAGTCTTAAATTTTGTACGCTTATAATAGCTGGCCTCCGTGAATTTTAGTAACACATTCTCTACCTCCATGCCCAGAACCAAACCGTATATTGCAACCGTACCTAAATCGCTACCCCCTTCAGCCTCAGCACCCCCCACCAACCCTAGCATATTTTGGAACGTTGCAGCCCAGTAATACAATTTCAAGTCGGGCACTGCCCACCCTCCCCTTTCCTTTGGCAATGTCATGAATCTAAGTGCCCTTCTTGTCTTCCCTTTTCCCCAAATGAATCTATTAAGCATGTGTTCTATCTTTTTGAACCACCTAACATCAAACAGTAAGGGGATTGCCCTAAATAAATATAAGAATTTAGGGAGAATTAGCATTTTGATTATATTTGTCCTCCCCACTAAGCTCAGATGCAGATTCTCCAATCTGTCCAGGTCTTTTTCTATTTTACCCATTAATGGAGCAATATTCTTTTCCACTAAGGAATCCAAATCAGCCGATATTGAGATTCCTAAATATGTTCCTGAGCGAGTAACACGATTATCAGTACAGATAGCAAATCTATTTTTAATTATTTGTGTTTTTCCCACGTTCAACCTATACCCCGATATATAGCCAAATTTTGTGGCCTCTATTTCAATTTGGTTAATAGACTCCGTTGGTGTTGGTGTAACCACTGCCACATCATCAGCATAAGCTAACACTTTACACTGTCCAGTTAAAGTAGGGAGAGCGCTAACCAACCCACATGCCTCGATTCGCCGAATAAATGGATCCATGTAAATGGCAAACAACAATGGCGAGCAGGGACACCCCTGCCTTGTTCCGCGACTTATTTGGAATTGTCTAGTACACCCTGTATTAACCCGAATGGAAGCAACAGGATTCAAATACAAGGCCTTAATTGATTTGATAAATCCCTGTTTTACACCGGACCTTTCCAAAGCCCCCCATAAATAGCCCCAGGAGACCCGATCAAATGCCTTTTCCGCATCCAAAAGCATAACAGCCATCGGGTCTCCTGCAACTTCCATCGCATCAAATAGCGTGATCACTTTACGAATATGGTGAGTTGTCCCCCTTTCTGGAATAAAACCATGCTGCATTCTACTCACAATGTCCGCAATCACTCCTGCTAGTCTTGTTGCCAATGCCTTAGAAAATACTTTAGCGTCGGAGTTCATTAAAGTGATTGGTCTGTAAGACCCAGGCTCCTCCGGAGGTTTCCCTTTTTTAAGTATTAACACGATCACCGCACCCCCCCATGATGCAGGGATTGAGGATCCTGTTTGCGCCTGTTGCATTATGTTTGTTATAACCTCCTTCAGTGCCCCCCAAAAGACCCGATAAAATTCTACCGGGATTTGATCCGGTCCTGCTGCCTTGCCTGCCGGCAAGTTCCAGACTGCCTCTTTTATTTCTTCTAATTGCAATGTCCCCTCTAAGCGCTCCGAAGCCTCCTCCTCCAGTGCTGCCCCAGGCATCCCTTCAAAATACTCATTAAAAGCCCGTTTATCAAAATCCCCGAGATCCTCGGTATATAGCTTTTCATAAAAACTCCTGAATACGTCCCGAATTTCCTCTGAATCCGTATGTAACCTACCCGCAGTATCCCTTATCTCCCTTATTATACCCTCAGACTCTTGTTGTCTTGCCCGCACAGCAAGGTGCCTGCCTACGGCTTCACTACACTCATAACACTTCTCCCTTTTTGATGTGAGCAACTCTGCCGCTTTGATAGACACATCCCTTTCAGCCTCCCCTTTCACTTTCAGTAGCTCATTCCATGCATTGTCAATTTGGATACCGTTCAAGAGACAACCTTCTAGTTCTGCCTCAGCTACAATCACCTTTCCCCTTACCTCCTCGCCCCTCAAACGTTCTTGCTTCTGTTTATAGGAGCTAAAACTCATTGTCTCGCCTCGGATTCCTGCCTTAAAGGCATCCCAGACCACTCCCTCTGCCGCGCTACCTCTATTATTCAGAAAGAAATCTTTAATCCACCTAGTCATATGCTCTACATAACCCTCATCTTTTAACAATCTCCTTTCGAACGTCCAATTAGTGCGCTGTCTCTCATTTGTTTTACTTAAAAAAGTAAGTATTAATGGGTTGTGGTCGCTAAATAGCCTTGGTAATTTACCTATCTGTACATTCGACACGTCTGAACTAGGGACCAAAAAATAATCCAGCCTGACACACACTTGGTGCGGGGCCGAATAGTACGTGTACCCCTTGTCAGCCACCCGTTTAGTCCCCCAAACGTCTATTAAGGCATTATTTACAATTAGATTTTCCAATGCCCGACTCACTCTTTTCTTTCTTCCTTTATATTTACCAAAAGAGCCTTGCCCTAGCCCATCTGACCCATTAATATTAAAATCTCCTGCTATAATAACTCTAGGGGCCCAAGTAGCCATCTCCACATCTAAAAATTGAAAGATTTCCGGATCATCTTCCGTTGAACCGTACACCGATATGAGAGTGGTCCAAACCCCATCCAAAAGACACTCTACCATAGCCCACCTTCCCCACTGATCCTGCGCTTTCTTCCTTACCACAATAGTCCTGTTTCTAGCAAGAATAGCTACGCCTCTCTTCTTCACCCCCTGCTTAGAGCTCACCAATAAGCGAAATCCCAGCTGGTTCAACAGGTATACCTGCGTATCCATTATATGTGTCTCCTGTATAAAAACCAGATCAACATTCATTTGCCTTAAAGCAATAGAGATTCTCATTCTTTTTTGTGCATCATTTAGCCCACACACATTCCACGTTACGCACCTAAAACCCATAAGAACCCATAGATATCGTTACTCGCAGCTTCTCCCATTTCTTTCTTTTTCCTTGAATTATCTTTTTTTGCTTCCTGACTTGCCTCCCTTAAATCAGCCTCCCTCTGTACACAAACACCCGCCTTTTCCCACTTACTTGAGCCTACTAAACCTGCTGCCACCTTTCTTACCCTCTCATTAAATCCTCCTTGCCTGTTTTGCCTCACTTTCTCTAGCTCTACCTGTCCAATGCGCACCGTGCCTTGTCCCCCCCTAAGTGCCCCAACCCACTCTCCCCTCCCCCCCCCTTACCGGCAATTAGGTCGATCCCGACCTAAATGTGACGACCGGCCCTCCAAGGAAGCACCCCCAGCCTGCCCATGCCCATGCCTCATAAACCTTCATATTGCTGATGCGATGAACCCACCTTTTTGTAGTCAAATCTAATCTTCCCTCTTTCCATTTCGTTTCATTTCTTTTTACTCTTTTTACTCTTCACACCCCCTTTTTTTTTTTTTGGGGAGTATTACTATACCGCAAATAATGACACTATGTTAGGCGTTCTGTGTTTCTAATAGCTACACCTCGATCGTTTTGCCTACTTTGTTCCCTTTCCCCCCTTTGCCCCTTCTCTTCCTTCAAAAAAGTTAAATATTCCTGTGCCACAATTTCCGAGTAGAACACTCTAGTCTGTCCGTTACTGATAACTTTAAGATGTGATGGGAACATCAGATACGCTTCACACCCAATGTTCTGAAACGGTGTAATAAGTTGCCTCATTTGCCATCTTCTCTCAACTGTTTTGGGGCAAAAATCTGGGCGAGCAAAGAAGGAGATATCTTTATATGTTCGCTTCTTCATTGGTTTGGCTTTCATGATTATCTCTTCCCTCAGCAGGTAGCTCCCCACATAAACTAATATGGCTCTCGATTTGACTCCTAAATTGTTCTTCCTCTGAACCAGCGGGAATCTATGCGCGCGCTGTACCTCCTTGTCCCAATCCCAATTATCCATCTCCGGGAATGCACCTTTCAACAACTCCACCACAAAAGCCCGCATATCTCCTTCTTCTCTCCCTTCTTCCACACCAAGGATTCTTATATTATTTCGCCTCTGCCTATTCTCAAGATCTTCTAGCTTCCAGAGGACATCCAATGCTGTTTTCTCCTGCTTTTGTCTAAACTCTTGCAGCATCACCACCTCCTCCTCCACCTTGCACGTTCTCTCTTCAACCTCATCAAGTCTTTTAGCTACTTCTTCATATAACTTGTCAACTTTACAAAGTGAAGACTGGATTTTTATATTCGCGTGCTTTGCCCTTTTGCTCTCCAGACGAGCCTCTGCCTGAATCTGTTTCAGAGTTGTAAGTAACAGCTCAAACTTATCTGCATGCCCCTCCATTTGTCCAGCAGTTTGCCCTCCGGCTTTTTCCTGGGTTGGGTGCAGTTGGTTCCCTCCTGAGGCCCCCTCCAACATCGGCTGCGAGGTAGCTGATGCCTCCCACACTAACCTCTTTGCGGTACCTCCTTGTGGCAGGTACCCTGACTTTTTTGCTCTCCTTCGTGGCCCACCCCTTGATCTATTAGGAATTGCCTTTAACTTCGACTTTGCTGCTTGAATCTTCCCTGAAGCAGAGATTTTTCCCACCATTGCCTCTGACATCTCCGAGGCCTCTGATTCTAGCTCCTCTGAACAGCTCTCCACCGAAAAGTCTGTAGATGAATCAGAACTAGAGCCTGTATCCTCTAATCCCCCATCCTTTTCATCAACCCCTGTGTAGAAGCACTCGTCGCTAGGTGAGCCCGTGGATCTCAGCTGAGTATCTCTGCTACCTTTCTTTCCTGTATATGTGTCTCTCATAATCTTGCTCCTTGTAGCTAATGCGTAACCACTTACTGGCTGTGTTAGGTTAATCACGCAATCTCCATTATTTAAATTATCGTGAAATGTAGAACTACTCACAGCTTGAGCAGCTTGAACATCTCCTTGTACCGCGGCCATAGCGCAACTACTCCCACCGTCTTTACCGTTTTTACCGCTTTTATCGTCATCCTCTTTCCTTCGCTTCTCATGAGAATTAAACAGTGTGTCTTGCCTTTTAGGTGTTGCCCCATTCTCTTCATATCCAGACTGGTTAATATTTATGACGGGTGCTCCCTCCTTCCTGCCCTCTGTCTCCGTCTCCGCCTCCTCTTTCCTTCCTTCACTTGGATTTATTTGCCTGGGGCCACCTTCCGACAAGCTCATTTCCACCTCCGAAGTCTTTGTTGTATCTAATAAATTGACCTCGCCAGGCGATTCTCCTGGCCCCCTGACAACCGCTGCATCTGTTGGTATCAGCGCCGGTGCTTGGGTATCCATCCAATCTGACAGCGCGCTGACAGCTCGCGTGTCGATCACGTCACCCCCGCCTGCTCCTATGAAAGGGGAGTTATTGACCAGCTCTGTAACTTCTGTCAGTAGTGGAGCAGCTGCTGACACCAGCATACCTTCCACCACTGCTACAGTCGCTGCTGGTGTCTCCAGTTGAGCCGCCGTTACCGCCGTTACCGCTGTTACCGCCGACATCTCTCCTGGAACATCCCCTTCTGGAAATACGTTGACGTTGACAGGAGCAGTTGCTGAGGTTAACTCCGGATGAACCAAGGTAAAAGACTCATACAGTGTTGACTGTCGAAAAGGAGCTATCTTTCTGTCTCTGCCTCTCGCCGCTCGTGACACTATTAGCTGCTCCTTTCCCAGGCACCGCCTTCCTCCTGCACTCGACCTCACGATCCTGTCTTCGCCTCTCGCTGGCTGCCAAGCGCTCCTCTTCGCGCTGTCTTGCGGCCTCTTTTCGCGCTTGCCCCTTCCGATGATTTTTAGCTCTTAAGTTAGCAGCTGGTATGTCAGAGTCACTCTCCAGTAGCTCTTGTCTTCCTGCAACCTCCTTCACAGCCCTCTGCAATTTCGGAGCCATACTGCGTCTGTCACGCCTGAGGTCACTTCTGTTTTTTGGACGGTGATCTGAAAGACTGTTGGCCACCAGTTTTATCAGCACCGTCAAGTTGCTTCGCGTGGTTTGCTTCTCACCCAATCTTTAAATCAGCCATGATATAAGGGTATTCGACTCCCATAGCATCTCTTCAATATCGTATCCTCTCGCTTTCTCTCGCTCAGTTCAATCAGTTCACTCTCCCTTGATCACCAGCTTTCCAATCGAAGCTCCATCGCATCAGTGTATCTCAAGCAGAGATCAACAGGAGCAGGTCCAGGGGCTGCCGTTTCCTACGGGCAGTCGGCGGCCATCTTGCCTCAGTCCTCACAATATGTCCCTGATGAGACTTAGCAAGCTTATGCTTCGTTATTTCTAAGTGAATCTGCCCCAACCTAATTAAAGACTTGCGGGCACATGCATCAAGCTAGGCAATTACGATTCCTTAATAGCGATTATTAAGGAATCGCTATTAAGGAATCGCAATTGCCTATGCATGTAGGTTTTGCAAAAATATTTGAGTTTACTACACATTCCTTAATTGCGAATCCCACATAGCGATTCACAATTAAGGAATGCCTTCCCATTCATTCCTATGGGTCTAGAGGCTCATAGGAATGAATGGGAAGCCATTCGCAATTTGCGAGTACCAAATAGGTACTCGAAAATTGCATTCGCAATTTGAAGGGTGCTAGGGGGCCTTAAAGGCCACCCTGCTGCACCCCCAAATTTGGCATGTATGCTCATGTGGCGCACACATATGCCCTAAGGGCATATGTGTGCGCCATATGGCACTTTGAAAAATGCACTTTTGTGCATTTTTCCAAGTATTTGCAAATTACCATCAACATGCAGTTGATGGTAATTAGCGTTTCCTAAATCCGAAGTCGCATTTAGGAAAGGCTTTGATGCATCCCAAATAGGGAATCACAATTTGCAATTCCCTAAAAGCATTCGCAATTTAGATAATCGCAAGATTACCTATATTGCGAATGGGTTTTGAGTTTGATGCATCGGAAATGGCATTTTACCTGCGAATCAGCCCGTTTGTGGCTGGTAAAATGCTTGATGCATGTGCCGGTTGATGCATATACTGCACATTTTCGTCATTTGCTGCGTAATCGTTGGAATGCAGCACAAAAAGAATTGCATTTCTAGCTGAGAGAGAGTAAAATGTGCATGGAAATCCAAATGCAGCGCATGGTTCTCAGCAAATGATTACCTACCTACGTTTCATCTAGTACTTACCATGTTCCCAATTTAAGACACTTTCTGGGTGATCCCCAAAAGTGGTAATACCCCAATACACAGCAGGTTGTGTATTTAATTTAAAAAACTATAGAAAGCAAAAATGTAGAAAAAGAAAATATGAGACTTGTTCTCAGTTATCTCCGGGCCGCTACTCAAAATATTGGACTGAAGCCAAACTTTCTGTTTTTAAATAATGTTTTACTTACTCATTTAACGGTTTCCTCTCGTTAGAGACAAGGATCCATTTACATCATTATGTTCTCAAAGCAGATTTTAGACCTGTGTTTTCAAAGATGTGTCTTCTTCGATTTCTGATCAATCATAAATTACGCCATAATAAGTCATGCAGTAAAGAGTACAATACAGCTATTTTGAGGACATTGCTTGGAAAAAACTGAGGGGCATATTATCAAGCACGGCGTTAAAATTATCGCCGCTTTAGTGGCGATAATGGGCTTGATAATATGCCGCAGAGAATTTCAATAGAAGCCCATGTTGACACCAGAACATGGGCTTCTATGGGAATTCTCTAGGGCATATTATCAAGCCCATTATCGCCGCTTTAGCTGTAGCTTTCTGCCGCTAAAGCGGCGATAATTTTAACGCCGTTTCTTGATAATATGCCCCTGGGACAGTAGATATTTTGTTCCAGCTAGCTGCCAATAAGGAGAAAGAATAGAGACGCCATCCCAAATCACAGAGATTTAGCTGCTAGCAGGGGTGACTTACTCGTGTAGGATTCCTCTCATGCTCATGAATCTTATGTGTAAACCTGGAGGTCTCCTGCCCTTCTTCTGGTTTACTCCTGGATTTTAGGAATAAGTAAGGAGTACTACAAGCGTAAGTCACAGCAAAATCTTTGTGAATCAGGCCAGCTGACCTCCGTGAAAGCTACCTTGCATGGATTAAATGAAAGATGGGTCCCATGTCATTTGTCTTACATTGAGTGCAACCTTTGTATATTTTTTCACAAACTAATTCCCTCTGAGGGACAGGGAAATTTGCTAAATGACGTTCCTGGGTCTGTAGGCAAAGAAACCATTAACAGTTAGTAGATACTATTTTGAATTATATGTAGGTATGAAAATCTCCTCGTTTAAATCAACAGTAGCTTGTTTTTTTTTGTAAGTGCGTCATACCAGGTTCTGCTGTTTTTCGGTGTTAGCAATTAAGGGTGTTATTCATACAAATTGTATTAGCACTCAATTTACGTACCTCAGAATGCTGGGTGGTTGACCCTACAGGTATTGACTAGGACCTGCAAATATCAAAAGTGAGGTTTTTTTTAACTCACTGGTATACATTGCCAGTTAGGATTGGACAGCTCTGGTGTTTAGAGTATTGAGAAATGTATTTTATATTAATATCAGAGCATGCTAAAATTTGACAGCAGTTAAATAATATTGCCTCATAATGGGCTGCATAAAGTGCCTTTACTCATGTGACATGCTCCATAATTTGCCTTTTCCGTGACGCTTTTATTAACTACTCTTGCTGTATAATAACAGTAGTACTGACAATGACAGAGGCTGTGGCCTTGGAATACTATTTTACTGTGGTAGCATTTGTTTTCACCAGCTTCTTAGAGTGTACTTTCTTGAAATGTGTGTACTTGTTGCATATTTATATGAGTTTTGTCTGCAAATGGGCATATTCATGAAAAATGAGGAATACCACAAATACTGTTACGCCTAGGATTTGAATTTGTGTTTCTCAGTTTTTGAGGTGCAAACATTTAACAGGTGTATTTATTGTGCTTAATTTGTAAAAGAATAAGGGACTTATTCCGAGTTTTGCGGTCCGTAGACCACCGTACCGGCGGTGGCAGCCTGCCCGTGGAGAGCTCAGCTGTTCGACCGCCTTATTACGAGTTGGGCAGGGTTGCACATAAGACCCTGGCTGAACCTCTGAGACTGCCACCAAACCGCCGGGTTCGTGGACGGGGGAAGGTTGCCGCCGTGGGTCAGTACAGGGGAGCAGAACCACTGTCCGTATTATGAGTTGGCTTTTCCACAAGCAGACCACAGCGGTCCGACCACCTGCTTCAAGATGGCGGACATGAAGGATTTGGGGTGCGTGCTCACCCTTTCTTATTCTTCCAGGCAGAGTCCAATGTGGATCCCTTTCTTCTGGTCACCCTTCACAGCAGGATCTTCACCCTGAGCATTTCGACCCTATTTGCGATGATCTACTGGCGAGTCCCTTTCGTACCGTATACCCATTGACAGGACTGCCCACATATGGACCAGATCCCGGCAATCAGTAGATGGTATTTTTTCACATGTATCATGCATATGTTTGCAGTCAATAAATATGCAGACAAAATGCAAGCACAGGCATCGATACATATGGAAAAGTAATCTCCACAGCCGCAGCCACACATCGGGCCCCACGGTCATCTCATAATATGTTTGTCTTAAGACCGACAGTGCTGTGGGCTACTGGAGGACATGGACACGGTTTGGGCCGCCAAACTCGTAATAAAACCCTGCAAAGTGTTGCCAAAGTTTAGTACACAAGCCCATAGCCAGTGCTACTGAATGTCGGTGTGGAGAATAGCAAGTCAACCCAGTCTTGATTCCTCCTTAATCCTCCTTAAAGCCTCTTTCATCCACCACCAGACGCTGACTCTTCCAGGTTTTTTTTATCCTTGCTTTCGTTCTTTGTCACAGTTTTTCTGTCTTTCTCTGCATCCTTTCCTCCTTTTGTGCTTTTCGCTGTCTTTCTCTGTGACAAAAATGATGAGGAAAAATAAGTGCTCGTCCCCAAAAAAGGGTGTTGGTGGTCCCCACCTATAACTACTGTCTCTTTAAGCCTTTTTTATTTCTGATAAAACTGGCTTTCGTAGTTTTCCTGGCGCAAGTGCATAAGCCCTAAGACTATGTTGTCTCATTGTCCACAGAGGTACAAATCTGCTGTCCTATTTTTGAGATAGTTGTTCAAATGCTCATTATTTTGCTACGTTTTAAAACATGAACAAATAGATGGTCGTTACTGTAGCATGAAGATCCTATTGGGCATTGCGCACGGTTATTGCTGAACTTCGCGTTGGCGGTCACCCTGAGCTGTTGATGCTGTAGTGCGAAGTGCAGATGCAGCGTTGATGAGTGTCACTGGAGGTCATTGTTTTGTGAAGAGTCGAGTTCATTAGTGCTCTCCATTGGTATGCTGTGGGGGCACCAAGACCCTGGTGTAAACTGGCCCGTTCACATTCGCAAAGATTCCAAAACTTCATAATTATTCCTTTTCTTGAAGCAAGAGCTCAATTGGTGCTACACCAAGCATCCAGGACCTGAGGTCAGCTCTTGGGGATCAATAACTTACTCCAACAGAGGCCAGTAGGTCTCAGGCAGGTCCAAGCAGCAGGTGAGCTGGGCAGTTGCAGGGAGCATTTGGAGTTTGTTATGTCCCTGTAGCTCAGAACAGGAGGTCAGTCAGCTGGCCCTTAGAGTAGCTTGAGCCTAGGATGAAGGGTGCAAGTCCAGTCTTCCATCTCAGCAAGCAGGGAAGCAGGCAAGAGAGTAGCAGGGCAGCAAAGTGGCTGTCATTCTGCCAGCAAAGCAGCACTGCAATCCTTCTTCTGTAGTATTTTCAGGCCCAAGAGCCTACTGAAGACTCTGGTGCCTTTGAAGTAGAAGAAGTTTCAAGAGAATTCCCTTTGAAGTCCTAGAACCATTCTTCCTTTCCTGCCCTGGCTCTAAGCTGGCTGTATGAACAATGTAGTGGTGAAGGCAAGCCACAGCTTATTCAGTTGCAGTGGGACTGTGGCCAGCTCCATCCCCATCCTGCCAGTTAATGGCACATCCAGGTACACCTAATTCCTCTATTGTGTGGTTGTTTGGGAGGAATAAACAAATTGTAACTGGCAACTACACCTAGTCATGTGACCCAGGAACAGGCTGCAGTATTTAGGGCAGGAGAATGCCAACTTTCTAAAAGTGCCATTTTAAAATTGTCTTTAAAATACGAGTTTACCATTAAAGAGCATTTTTAACAACAGTTTCTCAGACACCAAACGTGAAAGGTTTACCTGTTCTCAATCAAAAGTTACCACTTATTAAATATAATAAGGCAACCCAAAGTTCTCCTATGGGAGAGGTAGACCTTTCAGTTGTGAAAAACGAATCCAAGGGTTTTTCACAACCAGGACATGTAGAGGTTTAAAGTATATGCAACGTTTTTAAATACATTGCACTCTGCCCTATGGGCTATTTAAGGATTACCCATTGGTGACTTATTTGTCTTAAAAAGGAAGGTTTAAGATTTAGGCCTGGCAAAAGGTATATTTTCCCCGGTCGAAATGGTTGTTCAAAACGCACACGCAGGCTGCAATGGCAAGCATGAATCATGTTTAAAAAGCTACTGTAGTGGGCGGTACAATCAGTGCTGCAGGCCCTCTAGCAGCATTTAATTTACAGGTCGTAACATGTATTACCACTTTACTACAGACTTAAAAGTAAATTAAAATGCCAATTGGGTGTAAGCCAATTTTACTATGTTAAAGGAGAGAGCTTAAGCAATTTACCACTGGTAAGCAGTGGTAAAGTGCACCGAGTCCTACAAGCCAACAAAAACGGGTTCAGAAAACAGAAGACTGAAGGATAAATATTTAGGGATAATCCTACAGAAAGGGCCAAGTTCAACAGGTCCGGATTGCAACAGGGGCATTAAATTGTAACCCATGCACAGATTTGAATTATGAGTTGGACAGCAAGATCTGTTAAGCTTTGCCATGAGAAAAATGCCTGCTATGAACCAAAACATGCAGAATTTGATGCATGAGCATAGAGCTGTTAAGTTCCCAGGCCCAAACGTGACTAGTAAGTCCAGTCCCGGTTTTAAAATTTAGAATTCTGGGACTTGAGGTCCTGGTTGTATACTGGTTAAATAAGACTACAAGTCCCAGAATTCTAAGCAAAAAAACTGGGATTCACCAAACTAATCACGGTTGGACCTGGGAAACTTGGCAGCTATGAAAGCTCTAATTTTGCACATAAGCTTTCATTTTCTTGAGAGATAGTGGGAATTAGTGGATTTAACACACTTGGGCATTACCGCATTCTGGGGTATTAGTATTTACTAGGTACAGTAAATATATCTCCATATCCTCTCACTTGTAATCCCTGTCCTAGTGGTTGGTTGTTACATTTGAACTGAAAAGTTCTCTGCTGGTACCCCTGCCCCATCCCTAGCTTACACTTGTGAGAGCAGAAAATGACACACCTAGCGGATTTCCCACAGCCGTCCACCTCACAGGTAAAACTCTGTAGGCCCTAATTGTCAGATTAGGATTTGATATTTGTGGGTCAGTTTACTTTATACTCATAGACATTCCAGTTGAATGTGCAATATGTGTTAATTAGAAAATTATTGGTGGAATAAATGTGGGCGGTGCATTTCACACAGACCTTAATTTATATTGATTATCTTAGAAAATATTGGTTTAGCAGTGGCGGCCGCCACAAAGAAAAAGTGGTGAAGCGTAGGAAAATAATAATAAAAATAAAAGGGAACCTTACCTACAGCTGCCTGCCGCCTTCCATGTCGCACCTCGGTCTTCATGGTCCTAACAGAAAATGGGACTATGTCACAGACTCCCCGTGCAATCTGATTCTGTGCCGCCGAGCTTTTTGCCAGGGACGGTTTTCGGCCGATTTTGTTACAGGGCCGATTTTGCCAAAACCGGCCCCAACCCATGCAGCGCACCGGGGAATTGCCCGGTGCCCGCTACAGCCATTCCGGCCCTGCTTAGAAGTGCACATAGCACTCCTCCCCCCCCCTCTTCCATGGCACTCCTCCTCCCCCTCTCCTTCTCATGGCACCGGCCCAGACGATCAAAGCATATTTATTTTTCAGGTGCTGGATCTGAGCCAGTGGGGAGACGCTCGTCCGCCATTTCGGAGGAGCCGCCCTATTTGTTAAGTAAGCCCCGTAGTTAGTGTTAGAAGAGACGCATAGATAGAAGCACGTCTCCCCATTTCAATTAGAAGCTGTATTAGTCAGAGTTGGCAACCCTTTAAGCTAACAATTGTTTCATTTCCCGCAAATTAAATTCATGGCCATTCTACGTCTCGGGCCTTCCCTGCCTTGAGCAGCGTTACTGTTCATCTGTCTTGCAGAGACCTTGCTTTCCCAAAATTGCCAGCACTCTACCTCGGAGCGGATATTGCTTTATTCAATTACCTAAAGATTTTCTCATGGATTCTGGGCATGCTATTTTTTTTTTCTTTTCGTTTTGTGTTTAATATCATAGTTGGCGTCAAGCAGACATGCATCTCACTTAAAAATTGATTGTGCGGTCCTTTCCAAGCGAAACAAATTCACCAGTGATTTTTAAAGCAGCCTCTTCCTAAAACCTGTAACAAAGGGTTCTTTTTTTGCCCATAGCCTTTCTTGCCACAGCTCCACCATTAGTTTAATTTTTGATTTTATGATCAAATATGATAACTAAATGGGGGCATGTTGGCGGTGATGTTGGCGGCTGTCGGGAGCTGTGACTGGGTGTGATTCACTATTCAGAGCTTTGATTCTTTTATTGACTTTTCCAACGATTCCGCTGGGAAGTGCCTGTGGGTGGACAGGTGAAAGAATTGTGTATTGGTTACCCATATAGATAGCTGCCCCTGAAGAGAAAGTAAGGGCTGAAGAATACAACTGATTGAGATGAAAACAGCCTTAGAATAAAGGAATCAGTGAATCAAATATGATGTAACTTTGTGGAAGCAGCGCCTCAGTCACTCAACTAGACTCATTGTGGAAAGGGCAGTAGTGAAAATAATAATAATAATTCCTATTTGTAAAGCGCAAACATATCACCCCCTTAAGGGTTTCAAGGTGCTTGCGGCCGTCGAGGAGATTCAGTGAGCTATTGCCCAGAGTCACATGATGCTGAGCAGAGCTGCCGTCAATGCCGGGTATCGAACCGTGACCCCGTGCTCCGGAGTCAGCCACTCTGGTTGCTGCGCCACACCTCTCCCACCTACACAGTATGCAGTACAACAACCCGAACTGCAGAGGGCCAAAAACAACTGAGTTGGACAATAAATAAGACCAGAAAGCTATCACACTCACAACTCATTGGTGAAATGTATGGTAAAAAAAACACCTGTCACCCAGCGTTAAGGCTTAATCATTTATCTGTCCTTTGATTTACGTTTAAGTGAAGCATTACAACAAGCATTGGCTTCTGTTGGTAATGTCCACGCTGTTGTAAGCTAACCCATACCTGCCAACTCACACGGTGCCACAATGTGACACACCATATCGGTTTCCATCTCAAGGTCTCTCAATGAGGAGCAGATATCACATGGTGGCAGGGAAAATGAGCTGAAAACCCCTGTAAATAGTGGTTTTCCAGCTTGTTTTCCGAGGCTTTGAACTGCCGGCGTCCATTAAGGGGTGTGAAAACACCCAAAGACATCTGCATCAGCCTCAGCAAGCTTTTTTTACTTTTTTGGGGAGGAGGTGGCTTGGGGCAGGGTGGGATTAAAAAGTGCCTCATAGGTACTTCTCTGCACGAGGCCCCACCCCCTTCAAGGCCCTGCCCCTCCTCACACAGTCAGAATGTTCTTCAAGTTGGCAGGTGTGGCTAACCAGTAAGTTTAGTTAGATTAATTAAACATTGTGTTTCACGTCACAGGTAACACCAACCAGTCGGGCCAGGTCTAGTTCCAGGTTACATTTCACCAGGAGCTTGATGTCTCTTGCCAAGCTCATCGTTGAATGAATTCTCAGCTGACATACCTGGAAAACACATCACACATTCCACACACATCATACACTCTGACATCACTCTAGCAGACAGAGGTTATTGATATAGCACTTTAGTAATAAGAAAATAATGTTTATTTGCATAATTAGTCCGCTAAACTAATTTACTTCGCCTATGACCTGTT
Source organism: Triturus cristatus (assembly GCF_964204655.1). NCBI lineage: Eukaryota > Metazoa > Chordata > Amphibia > Caudata > Salamandridae > Triturus > Triturus cristatus. The sequence continues at coordinate 889,805,802 of NC_140589.1, forward strand.
TGCAATACTTCCACTTTAATGTTGCTGAAGAAAGTTGCACTACCTGCATGTTTTCCCCTTCTGTGTTTTTCATTTTCATAAAAGTATCGAAATGGGATTAATTTCATGGTGATGTTTATTCTGTACTGTAACTATCAGTGTGCCTAAGGAGAATATGTTCTCATAATGTTGCAATAATCGAATTATTCATACTTAATTATTCCCTTTTACCCTACAAACAAGGGAAATTACAATGTACTCTTAAAGCGAGCTGGACAATAAACTATTTCGTCGGTAGTTCGTGCACCATAGGCTATCACTGTTTCCTGTTGATTCATAAATAGTTTATTGTTTAGCTTGCTTCAGGGGTGCAATGTAATGTCCCTTGCATGAATAGTAAAGGGAATAATTAAATATTAATAATTTATACCGTCTCTACAGTAGTCTGTTTTAAGTAACACAATTTCTTCGATGTTAATTGGTTTATGTTATGTAACTTTATTAGTTCAATACCACCTCATGTCATGAAGAAAGTCTTCCTTTTCACTCCTCTGAAACTATTAAAAAGTGACTCATTTGGGATGTGTTCCAGGCTTTTGTTGCCTTTTAAACTGAGTAGTCCCAAAGTCAGACTATTATTTGATTCTGTACTTACAATATTTTTGATTCTAGCTATGGATTTGTTTTGGAGCCTGAGCTCATGTTGAAACTTATTCTAAATGATTGATTTCAACTAACTAACTGGCCATCTTTTGCCTTTTGTAATGATTCTCAATTTTGAATAAACCTTCATGGTTTTGACTTTGAATATTGTCTTGCAGAGGATTTCTTTGTTTGCTGTTGGCCCCTGTCCTTTGGGACTCACACTACCCTATACTGTGTGCCAACCCCTTACTGGTGCGCGGAGGCAACACAAAGGACTAAGGACACAGAGTATAATACTTAACGTTTTGGACTTGTACTGGAACTTTTCGTGGTTGATGTTTGAGAATGATATAACTTTCCCACCCCTATTTTGCCAATTATGGAATGCACACAAATGCATAGTTTACCTGCAGTATTTTTAGTGTTACTTTTTGCGCAAAAAAATGTTCAAAAGAATGAGAGAAACAAATTTCTGAGAAAGCAAAAGAATGTTTATTACTTTAAATGCAAATTATTTGGAAGAGGGTGCTCTGCATCCCCATGTTGTTCTACAGTAGTTCACTGACACAGTTCCTGTTAAGATGTTTTTTATATAAATAAATGTAAAATAAATAAATAAGGATTTTTGAAACGCACCAGATTTTCAATTTGAGTTTTCTCAGTGCAGAGAGACGGTCCATGTTTGTATCTGAACATTGTTTGTCTTGGTGGCCAGCAAACCTTCTGAGCACATGGCCTGCTGTCATGGGAAAATGAAATGTTGAAATGGAAAGCAAGAGTTTTTGATGGCTGTTTTGGACCAGGTGGGCGAAGTGAAGATATGGCCAGCAAAAGGTCAAATAGGTCTTCCTTACCACCCAAGGTCTTTTCTGATTTAGTGAATTCAAGAGATGATTATCTCTACATTTTGTGCTAATCCATTGTTGGCTTCAGAGAGGACTTTTTGAGGACTCTCCAAAATGGTGGTCTTCATTGGAGCACAGTGAGACTTTCAGTGCTTTTTGTCGGGCTTTTTCACATGTGGTTCTTCTAGCCATGGAAAAGGACTTTAGAGCCATTATTTCTCGATGTGCAGTATCATGCTTTCTTGAAAAATATCCTGCTGAAGACATTTCCTTCCACCTCTCTGTCTTGAGATTCGTATTCATAAGGTTAGTGCTAGGATAGTAAGACCGGACTGGCCTTTTTCCACCGGACATTTCCCCGGTGGGCTTGTTGCAGGCCAGTTTTGAGAGCCCAGGGCCGCTCCTGGTGCCTCTGTCACTTTCCCATGCTCCGCAAGATTTTTTGCAGCATGCACATGGGTCTTTAATGGAGAGAAGAGAGAACTAGGGGGGAAGAGAGATGTAAAGCAAGCAAGAGATCAGCTCCGGAGCCCACCCCGGGAAATGCGCAGGCAGCCCAAGCACCCGGTGACTCGCAGAGGCAGACACCACAGGTCCCACCGCCAGGTCCCTCATAGGCTATGATCGGTGCTCCCGCCTCCCTTGCCCCCCTTCCCTCCTCCGCATCCGCGACCACCCCGACTTTATCCCACACGATGGTCCAGCTCTCAAGCGCACAACTACAAGTATTCCTGATAGGCGACATAGTGCACCCCTTTTCCCTAGTTCTCTGTCCCCAGTTAGTTAACGGTTAGCTAATGGCTGCAACCCTATAGCCTCTACGACACCCCTTACAGGGGTTCACTCACATTGCACGGCACCCAAGCGGCGAGGCGATCACTGCGCGCTCCAGTAAGGCATACCCAGAGGCTGGTCCCGGATACATACCTGCAGCCCCACTCATGGTTGAGGAGAGTGGCCTGAGGGCCCACGAGACCGAAAGGGCTGTGACTGGGCGCTCCTGATATGTCAGCCTCTATGATTATGGCGCTATCGCCTGTGCCTGCGTGTATAACTGTTTATAAATGCCAATAAAAATGTTTTACAAAAAAAAAAAAGCAAGCAAGAGCTCAGAGAGGGATAGGAGAGAGGGAGTGATGAATGGATAAAAAGAGAGCGATTGAGCGAGGAAAGTAAGTGGGGCTGGTTTTAGCATGTTTGCCAGGGCTGCTTTTCGTTCCTCAGTCTGGTCTTACAAGGTGGTATTGGTTACTCTTCAAAGACTTGTTCCTATTGAGTGGATCTACAAGGCAGACACTTGGGCAACGCTCCACACGTTCTCTTGACATTGTGCATTGGATGCTAGCTCTAGTGGTGATGCTCGTTTTTGCGAAGCTATGAAGCAATGACGATAAACTCTGTGGCAAAACCTTGCATCCTTTAAACAGAGCTGACATCTTTTCACCTGTTGATAGATGATAGGTTTTGACTTAGATAATGATTATTACTCATGGCCCATTAGCCTCTCTTCTAAAAAGCTACCCTGTCACCATCCTCTGTTCTCAAGTCTACACATTTTCCTTTCTGGTAAATGAAAAGCAAACTAACTTAGAACTGGAAGATCGAGGTTACCTATGGGCCGTAAATTAGACTATGGATATGTTCTGGCTTACCATTGTGTACACTGCTGTAACAGAAGATTCTAGTAGCTTGCCCTCATGGGAGGGTATCCCATTTGTTGAAGTAAGGGAGACCGATGGACCAAGGATACCAGTGCCACCATGGGAATACCTTGCGCTGAAACAATTGTGAGCCCATGACATGGCTAACCTCAAAACACAACACTGGAAGAATTAACTGTTTGGCTATCCAAGGGTTTGAGAGCTATTCACTTATAGTCATATAACAGTTAGGGATCGGCAAATGCTTAATTATCCAGCAATGCTGGACTAAATTTGAGCAATTAGGCCCTTTGCGAAAAAGTATGAAGTTCCCTAAAATTGCCCGCGACTGGCATACTTAACTTCACCCATCTCTGAAGTTGGATGTCCTGTTCCAACATGGATGATCCATCAGGCTACAGGGATTTGTATTGCCCCTCAATCACATTGGCAGCAAGGATCACAGTGGCCATCCCTCGGCCTGTCATCTCCTTTACCCACTCCAGGACGTCTGGTAATGGAGAATGGAGTCACACTGCAGCGCCGCTAATATGAAATTTAGGCAGCTGAGGTTTCAGGCCTGCGTTGCACCAGGAAACTTCACACTGTTGCGCAGGGCCTCTTATAACCCCAAATTTGGGGGGGTTATAAAGCTAGTGCAGTTTAAAAAATAATTCATTAAATTCTGAGGTCTCTGACTTAGTTACTTCGCTACCCCTACTAAACAACACATTCACAAACGTATTTGCATGAGTAAGTTGAACTTACAAATGTAAATGATTTGACTTTTTGGGGTCAGCGACACTTCACATGATTTGAACAATTTCAGCAAGCGCAAGTGTTTTTCTTTTTTTATTATTTTATTTTCCCTCGTCGTCGTCTGTTGACTCACTTCCCTCCCCCTATTACCTGCATCGGCCGTCACTGGGCGGCAAACTCATGGACCGCCCAGGGCGGCAAAAGCTCTAAGTACGCCACTGCCAAATTTGCTTGTAAAATTAATAAAAGGTTACTTTGCGCTTGTATATATTTATTTGCTCACGCACATTATCCATTTAAGGTGCAATATTATGCATCTCAGTCTGGACACATCCATAAGCTTCTCTGTGATGCGCCCCCGCCCCCCTTGAAAACAGATAGAAATGTATTTGTGTCATTGGCCGGTGTAAATTTGTTTTTTGAGTGGGTGGAGGGCATTTTTTCTGTGGAGAAACAATGAAATAAATAGCAAAGTTCAATTGAGCTGATCTGAAACCAATTGTACGCTGTTGCAGTTGTACACTAGTTGCAATTATTTATACATATCCCACCGCCTTCTCATGGAATTCCCTGGGAATTTAGAAATGTTTTGCAGGAGTATTGTTCGGACGTTTGTAAATTCAAAAAATATGTACATCAGTATCCAAACATATGATTAAATCCTTGGGTGCAGATTTACCCATGTTGTAAGAATTGGTCCCCGAGTGTTTGTGTGTGTGTCTGTGTGTGTATGCGCAAAGCTCCCAATACTGTTCAGAGTGTTGGTGCATGCGTAACGCTGACATGAATAATTATATATGTAGCATGATTCACAAATGCAGCATACATAGTGAGATGTGTAGCTTAGACAGGCCTGTTAGTAATTTACCAGTTTTAGTATTCACAGGCTTTTCCTGTAGACCCATGTGTAAATTACTCATGGTGTGGAGTGGGTGCATAACTCCGTGTTTTTTTTTTTTTTTTTACAAAATATATCCGATTAACAACTGTTTCCACTTAGATATGTGCAACATACTTGTAGTGTATAGTAGATATTTCTGTGTTTTAAAAAAGAAACATTTGCTACTTTTCTTTGAAAATCCTTTACCCTCTGACATTATTTTCCCGCGATTGACGTACAGCACCTGCTGTGAATTGATAAAATCAGTACAGTTTGGCACATATTAATTCTGTACGTGCAGCACCCATTTTTAGTTCTCAGACTTGGTAAAGAGTTGTAGATGTGGGATATGCACGTCCTTTTTTTAATACCCCGACATTTAGTACATTTTCACCTATTTTGTATTGCTCGCCCCCCCACTAGTCGTCTACACAATCATTGACCCTCCCACATCTACAAATCTACATGCAATTTGTGATTGCAGCTCTTACTAACTTTTACGTCACATTATTTATGCACATTTAAATAACCCTATTTGAATATGTAGTGTAGCTGTGTGTATTACGCAGACATAGCATGGGTAAGCATATTGCTTAAGTGTCACGTAAAGTACGGAAAATGCTTTCTGAGTCCACTACCCTGAATCTTGGCTCTGCGTTGCTTTGGCCAACCCACGTAACCTATTACATTCATTTAAAATCTTATATAATGCGAAGTCAGCAAGTTTCGGCCAAGCAATTACCGCGATGGCTTTCATTAGAACTGTCTGTAACACTGGACGCCTCTGCGGTGAAACCACCAGGACAGTAACTGCTCCTGGTTACTTATTAAATTACGTGTAGCCTCGCCTCCTCTGGAACAGCTTGCGCCTCTTTTAAAGATAACACGCTCAGAGTGGATTTTGAAATAATGCTCTTGCGCAACAGACAATCAGCTCGTATCATTATACAAACACAACTGTGGCGCTCGAGCCGTTGCGAGCAGGAGGCCAGTATATCTATCGGTGACTTTTAGTCTGCCTTTTTGTTTCCCTTCTGGAGTCTGCGAAATACGAAAATGCATTTATTGGATCATTGTTCAGAGATCCCGAGCTGTTTCCGCGCCAGTGTCGTAGTTTTCAAATTTGCCTTCTCTAGAGTCAAAAGACAACACAAACACTTAATGAACTAGCAAGGAGCCTCACCAGTGGCCTATGGCATTAATTGGCCATCTAGGCCTCTACAGGTATTATATCCATCGTTTTGTTGATAAAGTATTAAAAACGCGTAAATGCTATGGGGCAGATTTATGTTGCACTTGCGCCACTTTTGCGGCGCCGTTGCGTCACTTTTGTGACGCAGCAGCGGCGCAAATCCTGCGCCATGGTGCGGGGTATTTACAACAGGACGCATCTGGGAGATGCGTCACGTTGTAAAGCCCTGCGCCACATGTAGGCGTTCCAGGGCAGGTGGGGGCGTTCCGGCGCAGGAACGCCTCCTAAAAGTGGCTGAGTGAAATCTACAAGATTTCACTCAGTCACTTTTAGGCCCATGCTGCGTCAAAACCCTGCGCCTGCTTGAAGCAGGCGTAAGGATTGACGCAGCATTGTACAGATAGGGCCCCCCAGAACATTGCTGGAGCTGCGTCGCGCTTGCGACGCAACTCCAGCAATGCGCCACTTTTACGGCACAGATGCGTCACGCATCTGTGCCGTTTTTGCCCCATGGTGCGCCGCATTATAAATGCGGCGCATCCATGGTGGCGCAGCTGTGGCGCATAATAATTGGCACATCCCTGCTGATATGCAGGGATGCGCCAGTTAACATAAATCTGCCCCTATGTGTGAATCAGTGAGATTGCGCCAAACGCCAGGCAGAATCCTCTTGTTTTATGCCTTTGCACTAAGATAAAATTGCATTACGTAAAAAAGGCCAGTGGTTAAAGGTGGGCAAAATTTCACAACATTTATAACATGTCGCGTGACTTTTTTCTTGAGGCCCACTTCGACTACAAAAGAAATGCAAGACCCTGAAACTGCACTGATTCTGATGGATACAGCTTCCTTATAAACATCCTCCAGGTGCCAGAGTGAATCCTGAAACTTTTTTTCTTAGCTGTAGCTCTCCAGTGGCGTGAGTGTTAGAGTGAGGTGTAAGCCACAACTCAGCCCGATGTGAGCACATTGAAACCGCTGTGTTTTGGGCTTCGAGCCAGCACGCTGCAATAAATCCGCTGCGCACTGGTTTGAACATTATTGCCCAAGACATGTAGAGAATCCCTGGAATAGACAAGATTGTTTTGGTCAAATCACTACCATTATTTGTTGTCCTGGTGAAGACCCCCTGGTGACTCAACATAACGGGTCAAAACGTTGATTTATTGGGTACCACCCTTATCATTGATTGTTGGATTATTTGAACGCGAATCTCTATATCATTGCGTGCCTGAGAAGTCTTTTTTTCCTTTTGGCGAGGTCCATTGTATATATTGTAAATATCGCAGATGTATTATATGTTGGTTATTGTTTGCCTCACTTATTTGCACTTTACTCTGCGTCGTCACTTGGAGCACCTACATTGTTTTTGACTGTCTATTCAATTTGAGCGTCCATTGTACCCATGCTATGTAACTTTAATATAAAGCATTGACCATTGATGTAATTGCATTGATTGAGTTTCTCATGTATTGATATCTGGCCAATTGTATTGTGGATCAGCTACACACTGACTGATTCCTAGGGGAACATGGTTCATTATCATTTTCATTACTCTTGTTCCTTGGAATACTAGGGGCCCCATATTTTTGAAGATTAGTTTTCTACTAAAATCTGAAAATACTACTTTTGTCAATTGTGTTATGTATATATGCCGAAATCTGGCATGAATCTGACCAGCCTGAACTTACGGTGGATACCACTGGCCTGAATAATATCTTTCTTTCCTGGGAATCATTCTCTATATCCCATTTAAGGGATGGCCCACCTGAAAATCATCTGACTGACCCGTAAATGCACATCAAGAGCTACATTCCGGATCTTAAGACATCTTAAGATAACTGTCCTTATTGTCTGGGATAATGGTCTGGCCCGGGAAAAAATTATTTCCTACTTATAATTCTCCAGATTTATAGGTCAGCAAGACCATCACCCTTCAGGTCCTTTAACTCTGGAGCCAGTACTTTTTTAATGAAAGTCCTCTGACACCCCTCTCCTGCAGGGACACCCTTAACACCTAAGCACCGGTCTGGCCTCGATAACCACAACGTTGTTCTCAGTTGATTGTGGATCCGGCCTTACGACTAACCAGTTCATAGTCTGCTCATTAACGCCTTAACAGAACATACCAAACCACAAGTTCCTTATCATGCTCCACATCCCTGCACAGTAACACAAAAGGCAGCTTTATGCTTCAGTTACCGTAAGACGGTGTTTATGAGGAACGGGTAGGGAACATTTCTTTCTTTCGAATAATGACTTGAGACTTGAAGTGATTGAACTTTCCCACAAGGACAGTACGTAAAATTGCATTGTGGGTGTGTTAACCTTACAGGAATCACAAGAAGTTGACCCTGATTCTGGGGGACTAATATTTTGTATGTAACGAGGCCATTCAATCCCACCAGCCCCTCTGTGTGTCAGCCTGCCGCACCCCCTGCAGCCACTCTATGACTCCTCCCCCTCCTGTACCCAACTCTGTGTGCTCCATTTCCCCTCTTTGTGCTACCCAGACCACCACAACTCCTCCTTGTAACTTCACAGTTGCAGCTCTAATTTACCATCACACACTGCCCTTACTTCCTCCTGTTTGTCCTTCTTTCACACCACAGTGTTTGTGTGTTAACTCCGCTTTCCCGGCAACTGATTTTTGTACTCCTGCCCTCTTCAGCCTCTGTGTACTACTACTCCTCCTCTCCTACTGGCCCTTTGTATGCCCCACAACCCCCATGCAGCCCCCTGTGGGTCCCCAGCCTGCCCTGCACCTCATCGGTGTGCCCCTGCTCCTTGTGTCCCTTCATTCTGGCAGGACGTCTCGCACTCTGTAGCCCACTTGGTGCAACCACACCCTGTAGCCCTTTGTGGCCTCTGCTCGCCTCTGCTCGCCTCTTTGTGCCCCTGGTACCTTGCAACCCCTCTGGCTGACCATGCTTTCCAGTAGACCCTGTGTGCTGCTCAGCACTCCCATTCTGTGTGCTTCCAAAGCACACCATGTTGTGGGCCTTGTAGGAGAGGGCCAGAGCCCCCTACCCCTGCACCCGTTTTTTAGGTCTCGCCTGACCCAGCGCATGCGCTGGTCTGGCGAGACTTATTGAGAGGGCTCCAAAAAGTGCTACCAGGCCAGCCTAGAGCTACAGTGCATGTGCGCGGGCGCGCGCGCCGCTTTTACCGCGATTACTTTCACTTTCGCGGCCCCACGGCCGCTTTTATGTTTGATCACCAGCGCTATCACTTTCACTTTCGCGGCCTCACGGCCGCTTGGCATAACCAATAGGTCTCGCTTTTGAGACCTTATAAGTATTTAGTTATGCAACGGTTGCATGGCTAAACACATGTAAGGTCCAAAAGGCGAGACCTATTGGCTATGCCAATGCTTGTTCCAGTTTGTAGCAGGGCACAGGAGTCAGTGTCAAGCTGGCAAAGCTCGTCCTGTGTTCTTCTTTTGAAGGGGTGGGTGCTATATGACTTGCTCCTCTGTGTTACACAGAATATTTTTCAAGCCATGGAGTAGTGGGCACCAAGCTGGCACCCTCATCTCAAATTTCTTTTATTTTGTAAAGGCATGCTGCTCTTTGGGCAAGGTAAAAGGGGAGAGACAAACCCTTGATAAAGTTGAAGGAGGTACAAGGGAAGTTAACTGCACAGTTCGGTGGTGTTAGGAGAGAGGGTGCAATTTCCCACCCTCTTGTCCTTGTGCACGGCAAATATGTGGGTTTGCGTATCCTCCTTTTGCTAGGATGAGCGGGGCACACACAATGGGGCAGGATTATGCTGCCATATATAATTCTCCATCGCCCTTCTACACTTGAGGAAGGTGGACAGACATGAGCACAGCCCCTCCTTGGCCAATAGGCAAGACTAGGGTGACAGTTCATTGGTTCCACCTGTCCTTGGTCAATGTGGGGGAGATTGTGACCTGTCCACTAGTCCTGGTGATGCTGGGGCAAAAACTATTTTTTATATTGTTAAACAGGCTGTTGAGAGTTATTTAGAAGTAGACGGACTTACCTGTCCACTCATGAATACGGCAGCATCGCTCTCCCGTCATTCTGCTTGTTGTTTTTGGTTATCTCCCCAACCCTTGTTCATGTGCACTGGTGTTCTACTGTTTGTGTAGCCCATTTGGAGTCCACAAAGTAAAAAAATATATACATACTTGACCTAAGGACTGACTCTCATATTTTGCCATATTTCTCCAAAATAACTGACCAAATTTTCATCAAACCAAGAAAATGCATATGAACATGATTCAGGGGTCTCCAAGAATTGCAGCTGCATCCCCTGGCTTGCCCTTTGTGAGCCCTGGAATTGCCTCTGTAGTCCCTAGCCTCAGAGATGGCAAAACCAGTTAATAGCTTTTGGGGCTGCACCCTCCTTTTCTTTCTATGTTTTATTACACTAATAATTACGCTATTGATGTAATGAAAAATGGAGCACCAGGAGCCGGAATGGTGAGTGAGAATGAATGAGTAAGAATGAGTGTGAGGGAGTGTGAGTGCGAGTGGGTGACACTGAGTGAGTGTAATTGAGAGTGAGAATGAGTGAGTACGAATAAGTGACAATGAGTACGTATGAGTGAATGAGAGCAAGGGTGAGTGAGACTGAATGAGTGAGACAGACTGAGTGAGAATGAGTGACTAAGTGTAAGTGAATGAGAAAGTATGACAGTAAGAGTGAGAATGTTTAGCAGAGTAAGAGAGAGTGAGAAAGTATTACAGTAGGAGTAAGTGAAAATGTTTGACTGAGAGTAAGAGTGAGTGTAAGTGAATGAGTGAGTGACATTGAGTGTGAGGAGAGTATGTAAGTGACCGTGAATGCGAATGAGATGTAATGCATGCAAGGCTGCAGTTGGCCCTGGCTTACTGAAGGGGATTCTTTATAGAGACATTCATTGCAAAATGCTATAGTTCTGAAGGCAATTATTAGCACGACGGGCAGTTGGATAAAATACAGGCACTGCATACTAGAATTAATACTTGCCATATGGGACACCCGTGGCAAAATACTGGTGCTGTCGTACTGGGGCCAACTCTTGGCATAGGGTCACCTAAGGAAAAATGGTTGTGCTGGCACATTGGAGGTAATTTTTTGCATAAGGGAGAGGTACTGTGACTTATGGGAGGGGGGAAAACACGTCAAAATAATGGCCCAGACATACCAGAGATAATTTATTATGTAAGGGTCACCCACGGTATATGCACAGCACTAAATTGCAATATTGTGGCACTAGTATATTTTTATGTAATTTCGCCTAAGGGGGTACCCATGGCATATGGGTATCAGCTAATGATAATAATATAGAAAGTTTGTGATTAGTCCCATCTCTTGGGCATCGCTTGGAGCTCTCTGTGCGGTGTATCCTAGGTGGTGAACAGTTAGTGATCTTTCAAAGCACCTGCTAGTGCCAAGGCATATGGGTATCCACCAATAATAATATTGAAAAAAACACACTAGGCATATTCACATTACTACCATTTTATCCTCTGGGACCGCATGAGATCTACGACGGGCTTCTGTTTTTTTTAGGTCCCGCCAACCACTGCTTACATCATGGGGAGTGGGCCGCTTTAGCCACTGGCTCCTCTTTGAGTGAGTGATGCCATTTTGCCTGTGCACTGAGGAGCTGGATTTAATTGCCATTGAAGTGTGGTGGACTGATGTGGCCTTCTTTTGTAATACATAACTGGGTGTGTATTTACTGTGCCTTCTATTGTTATTGGAAGCAGTTACTCGATGAAAGACAACTAACTCAAACTCAACACAGACAAGATGGAAATACTGATCCTCGGGAACAACGCCTTGTCATGGAACGACTCCTGATGACATTCTCAACTTGGGCCCTCACCGATGCCGACTGATCATACCCGAAACTTTGGCATTATCCTTGGCAGCAAGTTCACCATAAAAACCAAATCAACGCTGTCTCCGCTACTTTTTTTTACCCCCTACGCATGCTCCTCTAGATCTTCAAATGGCTCCTCGTCAAAACCAGAAGAACCATCACTCAGGCCTTAGTCATCACCCAGCTCCACTACAGCATTGCATTCTACGTGGACATCACCGCTCACCTCCTGAAAAGACTGTAGACTATACAGAACTCTGCGGCCAAACTCTTCCTCGACCTCTACAGATGAACACACATCACTCCCCACCTCAGGAAACTTCACTGCCTGCCCATCTGGAAGAAATGTCATTTCAGGATGCTGGTCCACACCTACAATGCCCTCCACAATCTGGGACGAGCATACATCAACCAATGCGTCAATTTCCACCAACCCACCAGAAGCCTTCACTCCACCTCCCTCTCTCTCATTCACACTCCCCGCATCCACCGTAGCAACAGTGGAGGTCGTTCCTTTTCCTGTCTTGCGGCGACGTCTTGAAACAACCTTCTCCTATGCCTCAGAACATCATTCTCTCTACTTGAACTCAGGAAAGGACTCAAGACCTGGCTGTTTAATGGAACAACCTCCACTCTCCACCACAGGGTTCGTAGAGACCATCACGGGTGATTAGCCACGCTTTACAAATCCTGCCTGATTGATTGATTGACATGCTGTTGGGTGTTACATTATAGGTACGATGGGGCATATTATCAAGGACGGCGTTAAAATTATCGCCGGTTTAGCGACAGAAAACTGCCGCTAAAGCGGCGATTATTGGCTTGATAATATGCCCTGGAGAATTCCAATAGAATCCCATGTTGACACCAGAACATGGACTTCTATTCGAATTCTCAAGGGCATATTATCAAGCCCATTATCACCGCTTGAGCGGCAGTTTTCTGCCATTAAAGCGGCGATAATTTTTAATGCCGTCCTTGATAATATGCCCCGTGATCGTTAAATAATACATTGCTTCATAGTGCTTTGTCCTCTGTACTGCTTTTTCTGAGTGACTGTTCATATTTAACGTATAGTGTGTACTCAGATTCCCCGTTTGTTTTCTTTTGTTTAATCTCTTGCACATCGGTGCCTTTGAAGAGACTTGGATGGCAGGTGCTAAATCGTAGTAATGTGTATGCCTACATCATTCGCGAGTCCATGTTTGTGACATTTGGTAACCTATATTTGCTTAGAAGAAGGTTACTTTAATTTTGTTTGTAAAGCTGCTCTAAAATGTTTGTCTTTATTTTTATGTTCAGTTTAAGCCAAGCATATGTGCCTCCTTTCGCAACTGCAAATAAAGCTACAGGTTAATTTGCTTTCAGTCTCTTTAGTTCATTGATAATTAGAATAAGAGATCTTTTTACACCTAGTTCGCCTTTAGTGAGCCGGCTATTCTTGATGTTCTCCTTTGGTCTTTAAAACTCAAATAGAAATGTTTAGTATAAATAAACGTATATTTTTTAAAAATTTTGTGTACGGCATGTATACATAAAAACGGTTTTTTTAACTTCTTTTATTTTTAAACAGAAAGGAAATTTGGCCTAGCGGCCAGAGTTGCAACCATCGGAACTGGGGAACCAAGGGGCATATTTACAACGAGGCGATAATAAATTATCGCCGCTTTAGCGGCCGTTTTCGGCCGAAAAGCGGCGATAATTTTATCGCCTAATTAGCAAGGTCACGCTAACGCGTGAAGCCTTGCTTTAGCGTGGGGATTTCTAACGCCCAGCTTTGCATCTCTAATGAGATGCAAAGTGGGCATTCCTGACCTGACATGACAGGAGAAATGTCGCTAAGCGACATTTCTCCTATCATCAAGCCCCACGCTATGAAGCATAGCGTCAGGAAAAGTAGCGATAACCCCTGTTATCGCTATTTTCCTTACGCCTGCTTCAGGACTGACTTAGCCATGATATCCTATGGAAGGTGGATATCATGGCTAAGTTTGTGAGTCCATATCAACAAGGTAACGTAAGATTATCGCTGGGTTTCCAGCGATAATCTCACGTTAGCCAGTTAGCGTGAGGATTTTTATCGCTATTGAGATAAGCATTGCTAATAGCACACTATCTCAGCGATAAAAATCCGCGCTAGCCGGCGATAATTATCCTAGCGTTAAATGCGCTTTGCGATAATTATCGCCGGTTGTTGTAAATATACCCCCAAGTTCGAGTCCCAGCTTTGCTTTAACATTTTGTGATTTTGGTCAAATCACTGGTGCCTAAAAAAAGAAACACAATATGTACGCGACCATCTGTAATGTAACTTGGTGCTCATGTAAAGCGTGCTAATGCCCTTGGGCCAAATTCGTGCTATATAAAACTGCAAACACCCATTGGCATGCCAAGCTGTCCGGTTTTAAAGGAATGTTGAATGGTGATGTGAAGCATAACAAGTAAATAGCATGGGAATCAATATTTATTTGTGTGGAAGAAAGAAACTGTAGACTAATATAGTGTACGTTAAAAGGTCAGCCAGGCCTAACATCCATGTAGATTAATGACTGCCCTGCACCCAATTGTGCCTCTGCCAGAGAAAAACACCATAATTTATCGAAGACAAATTAACAACCTTGCAGTGTTATGTGTGTGCTCCTGAAAATTCAAGCTCAGGCAGCTGAATAAATAAACAAAATAATCACAGCTGTGTTGTTGGCAAGCACTTTTTTGTGGAAGGAAACAACTTGTGCCCAATCACAACATATACTCTTGGCTCCCAACATGAAGGCGGAGCCAAAGGCCCATTCTAGTGATGCTCCTGTAATTGTCTGTCTCCACATCCGCCACCTGTTAAAGTGAGTGCCCCAACCCCGGGGCATCCCCAAAGTCATCCGTCAGGCCATGGTATGCTCTCCACTTTCCCCATAACTTCTCAAATTTCTTATGGCATCCTCCGCTTTCGTACAGCACTCTCTCCGTTTCCAGCCATTGATTCATCCCCTCCAGCAACCTGGTCCTGGTGGGTGTGCCAGCTCCCCCCTAACACCTGACCAGATCTCGCTTGGCTACAACAAACCCCAACATGTAAAACAACGATTGCTTCCTAAGGAGGTCCACGTCGTTGGGTATGCCTAGGATAACCAACTGTGGTGACCGAGGAATGGGAACCCCCAGAACCTATTCCAGCTCACCAGTTACCCCCTCCCAGTTTTCCGATAAGTCCCAGCATTCCCAGAGCGTGTGAAGAAATGTGCCCTCAACTGTGCAAAAACGGAGGCACTTCAGGGTGCTCACTCTTAGCCATTTCATAGAGCTGGTTCTGTTATAGTATACCCTATGGAGGATTTTGAATTGTATTAAGCGCAGCTGAGTTCTAATGGCCGCTTCTTTAGGATTCATCAATGCCGCCCTCCTAGCCCACATCCTCCAGTGCCCGACATCCGTTTCTCATTTCCCGCGCAGTCCCCCAGGTGGTCCGGCACATTGTTGAGAATAGCGCAGTAAAGGCCGGAAACTGCCATGTGGGCAGGTGCCTCCCCCAACACCCATGTCTCCAGCGAGTAGGACGCGGTGAGGCTCTGACCTAGAACCTGGCCGTCCGGAGGGCGAGTGCAAGCTGCAGGTATCTGAACTACTGGGTCTCAGCAAAATCATATTACTCTTGTTAGACCGGAAAAGACTCAACCTTCCTGCCCCCCATTACATCTCCCAGTGTCTCAATCCCAGTGCGCTCCTGCTGGCTGAAAACAGGCAACATCCCATCTCCGCTAACATCTTACCCTTCCACAGGGGGGTAGCCAGGGTGCCCTGCCTTTCTTATTCATGACATTGGTGACCGCAACCCAGGCCAGCAGCATGATCTTAGTCAGCTCGGGCTGGTGCGGCCGGTCCTTCCCCCATAAACATAGTGAAGATACGTCCACCTCTCCATAGCCCTGCGGTCGATCCGATATACCGGTTCACTGTACAGACAATGAAAACAGTCAACGAGAAAATGTAGTTGTGCTGCCCTATGATCCGCCCTAATGTCCAGTAGCGCCAGTCCCCCTTTGTACACCAATCTGTATAAAGTCTTCAAAGCTATCCTGGGGCGGCGCCATCCCACAACAGAGTACAGAGCTCCTTATCAATAATGTCGAAGTATGGGTCAGCGTAGAGGGTATTGGGTATTCTGAAGGAGGTAAAGCAGTTTGAGTAGAGTGATCATCTTATACAGGGCTGCCCTGCCCAAGATCGTCTGAGGAAGTGTGCACCAGCGCTCCACATCCACAAAGAACTCCGCCATGACTCACTGGAGATTCAGCTCCAGAGATCGCATACGGTTCAAAGTGATCTCAATACCCAGATATCGAAATCTGTCTGTCCCGACCAAAAGTCCCCATGCCGTGGGGTCCCAATCCTTCCGGCAACTCATCTGAAAGACAATAGACTTATTGCAGTTAACATGGAACCCCAAATAGGTCTCAAAGGAGCAGAGCGTCGACAACACCTGGATCTACCATTCATGATCAGTCAAATACACCAGGATATCATCCACATACAATGAGATTTTCTCTGGCTCCGCCAACACCTGTGGAAACCCCACAATGTCAGCCTTACTGCGCACCCAGCACACATCTGCATGCGGGCCTTAATTGTTTTTATTTATTTTTTTGTAAAAGTTTTATTGTAGTTTGGTTATACAGGCTCTCAAAACAGTGCACATACAACAGAAGCACAATACAATGATCGTCCAAAGTCACAGTACAACATAAATGCCAACCTGATCGGTTTGCATGCAGGCCTTAATTTTCCTGGATCATTTTATGATTGCGACCTGTACTATATCATGAATTGTGTTATTAAAGATATAAACAATGGATTTCCCTTGCGGTAAGATGTCAATCTTAACTATAGTGGCACAACTGCACCTCTGTAATACTTAGACTGTGCTCTTTATATGCTTTGAGATCCATCTACACATTCTGTTAACGTCTAATGTACGACACTGCCTATATTAATAATAACATCTTGTTTATTATGTACCACTTCATGCGACACACGTAAAGGTTCCAAGGCTGCAAATAACAGGCATTACGATGATCCTATTAATGGTACAGAGTTTACCTCTCTTTACTTACCTTGGAAAGGAGGAAGGGTGAGTTGGCTTTGGGAACCAGCTTGATCACTTGCGGATCACAGGATATGTCAGCGGCGAGCACTTAGCTGACTGAGCTATCTTGCTGACAATTGTTTCCTGTGTGGTCAAATGACTTATGTTGAACCCCCTACTTTTACATTGTTACATTTTTAGTATATGAAACAAGTGCCCTTTGTTTTTAAATTGTTTTCTCTTTTTCGGTTAACCAATAAGGGTTTGTCTGATGAAGTTTTTATTTTATTTTTAGGTGACCAAACTTTAAGAATTTGGGATGTGAAGTCACCAGGTTCGAAATTGGTCATTCCGGCCCACGAAGCAGAGATTTTGAGCTGTGACTGGTGTAAATACGATGAGGTATTTAATTTTTGGTCTTGTGGACAAGATGTCTTCTTGGTTGTGCTAATAATTTTTAGACCAACAACACCTATATTATCTTGACACGTAAAAGCTAGGTGCCTCCTATCTCAGGCTCAGAATGATTTGCCTAGGTTTGAAGTTATCTACCCCCAATTACTGGCGTTCACAAAGGAATCAGTTTATGGTCAGTTCGAGGCAAGGCTAGGCTGACAGTTTAGGCTCTGGGAATTTGAGGTGAACAAAAGTGTGAATTTGCTTCTGATAGTTAACTATCTCAGCTAGATTGGTACCTTGACATAATGAATAAATGAAGTAAAATTTATAGAGTGAAGTGGCTGCTTCAAAACAAAGCGTCCTGGCGCTGGGCAAAGATAGAAAGCAAGATTGAACTAGTTACATGTCACAAAATAGAAAAGTCTTTAAGTGCGCCTTAAAAATGCTTTCTTGGGGATAGAGCAGAGATAATGAGGTAATGAGTTCCACAGCCTAGGGGTAAGAAAGAAGAAAGACCTACCTCCTGCTCTAATTCACTTTAAGTATACATAGCAAATTTAGATTGGCAGAGCGCAAGGCCCTCGAGAGAAGATATTTAATAAACCTTTCCTGGATATAGCATGGACCGATTCAATGGAACGACCTGGAGGTAAACATCAAAGCTTTCCATTTGGTTCTTAAACTGACTTGCAACCAGTGCAGTTGTTTCAAACCTGGTCGAAGAGATTTTCTTTTGGCAATGTTTAAAACAAGATGTGCCGCTGCATTCTGAATACGCTGCAGATGATTTGCCAACTTTTGTGAGCCCCCCAGATAGAGTGCTTTGACATAATCCAATCGGGATGTAATTAATGCATGCACAATGTCTTTCCGGGTAGCCAGAGGGAGATATTTCAAACTCTTCCTGAGGGATTTAAGAAGGAAAAAACAGGTGGTGGAAAAAGGCTGCACATTTGTTTAAATGAGAGCGGCATATCCACTGAACCCCAAGATTTTTAGCGATATGGGACAGGGAAGCACCCAACTCCATAGGCCATAGTCTTGTAGTGTCTAAAGGGGAACATGTCCCAAAGACATGAAGGTTGTATACAGATCTCTGTGCCGGGTGCACTAACCTGCTGATCTATCGAATTGTGTTCAGCAACACACATCAAGTGATGGATGGAATGGTTGAATTAATCTCGGCTACTCGCGATCAAATGGGAGCCCCATTCTAGTCCACAGTTTTTCGCCCACTATGGCCCTTTAAAGTGAAACCTGCCATCTGCAAATCAGTTTTGGGCTTGCTATAAATAGGAACAGTGCAGTCCGAACTGCAGGGCAAGATCCCCTCCAGACGGGAACACAGGCAATCCCAAACTGGTTTCGGCCTACTTATTCCTCGTCAATGAGGTATAACACGAATCCTGTGCCACAGTGAGCATTGGACCCACGCCTAGGCCCAAATGCCTCATGTAGGGCATGAATAGCAACAAACAAGTGAAGAAAGGAGCCATGTAGGGAAGGCGGGAAGAGGGCCCCATGTGTGGAGTAGATCCTCAACATTTGGTGTTCTGAGTCTGAGGTGGTCTTAAGTGTAACATGTGCTGCTGGTAGGGATATAACTCAGCAGGACTGGAACCTTGACATAAAGGTTGCATGCAGATATCTGCAATGGATCTACAAACCCGCTGATCTGTCTAATTGCGATTGTATCCTGTGAACCCATTGATCTATCTCACTGTGATTTAAACCTATGAAAATATATTAGTCTCACATGTCTGCAGAAAGGACAATAACCCACTGAGGTTTCTCATTATGATTGCAGTCTATAGCCTACCGGACACCCATACATATCCACTGTAGGTGCACGTACTCTCTGAGGTTTCTACTGTTGTGATAAGAACATGTGACTTGCAGGCTACATATGGGTCTCTTCTGATAGTATATTAACCCACTAAACTATGTCAAAATGACAGGAAACCATGACCTGCAGATAAAAGTTAGTTCTTTACAGTAATCTGTATGCCTTTTCATTTCATTGTAACCGCAAGAACCTATTTATTTCTCATCTGCTGATCTCCATTCATCCCTTTTACCCTTGTGTTTGTCTTCTTTTAAACAACTATATTTTCAATCTATTCTTCTATTCAATTATTTGCTTATCTGCTTCTGCTCTGCATTCTCTATCCCTTCATCTTGCAACCATTTTTGTTTGCTTTTTTCCTGCCTCAGTGGTGCTGTTGTAAGGTTATGTACAGTGTGTGTTGGTGGGAAGGGCAGTCGTGATCTGTTAACACCCACCCTACATGGCATATCTGTGCTGTGTTGTTTGTACAGATATCTAATGTGGTCTGCAGGACAAGGTTATGTAAGGTGTGTGTTGACTGTCAGTGCAGTCATGAGCAGATGACAGCTACACTACATGACATCTATGCTTCAAGTAAGTTTATCTACTCTTCAACTCTTGAAGTAAGTTTATCTACTCTGCCATTCTTCAAGTACGTTTATCACTCTTCCACTCTTCAAGTAAGTTTATCTACTCTTCTACTCTTCAAGTAAGTTTATCTACTCTTCCACTCTTCAAGTAAGTTTATCTACTCTTCTACTCTTCAAGTAAGTTTATCTACTCTTCCACTCATCAAGTAAGTTTATGTACTCTTTCACTCAGATTATCTACTCTTCTACTCTTCAAGTAAGTTTATCTACTCTTCCACTCTTCAAGTAAGTTTATCTACTCTGCCATTCTTCAAGTAAGTTTATCTACTCTTCCACTCATCAAGTAAGTTTATCTACTCTTCCACTCATCAAGTAAGTTTATGTACTCTTCCACTCAGATTATCTACTCTTCTACTCTTCAAGTAAGTTTATCTACTCTTCCACTCATCAAGTAAATTTATGTACTCTTCCACTCAGCTTATCTACTCTTCCACTCTTCAAGGAAGTTTATCTACTCTTCCACTCATCAAGTAAGGTTATATATTCTTCCACTGAGTTTATCTACTCTTCCACTCTTCAAGTAAGTTTATCTACTCTTCCACTCATCAAGTAAGTTTATGTACTCTTCCACTGAGTTTATCTACTCTTCAAGTTAGTGTATCTACTCTTCCACTCTTCAAGTAAGTTTATCTACTCTTCCACTCTTCAAGTACGTTTATCTACTGTTCCACTCATCAATTAAGTGTATGTACTCTTCCACTCTTCAAGTAAGTTTATCTACTCTTCCACTCTTCAAGTAAGTTTATCTACTCTTCCACTCATCAAGTAAGTGTATGTACTCTTCCACTCTTCAAGTAAGTTTATCTACTCTTCCACTCATCAAGTAAGTTTATGTACTCTTCCACTCAGTTTATCTACTCTTCCACTCTTCAAGTAAGTTTATCTACTCTCCCACTCATCAAGTAAGTTTATGTACTCTTCCACTCAGTTTATCTACTCTTCCACTCTTCAAGTAAGTTTATCTACTCTTCCACTCTTCGAGTAAGTTTATCTACTCTTCCACTCTTCGAGTTAGTTTATCTATTCTCCCACTCTTCAAGTAAGTTTGTCTACTCTTTCACACAATTGCGGGCTCTTAGAGGAACAACCAAGGAAGAGTGCCTCCACTCAATTGATCTCTACAATGAGAAAACTACATTGCAGGATGTGTTCTATCTCCCCCTTCTCACCCCTCACACTGGGATCATCAGTAGCAACATGACTAGCTGATGCATGTACATGATTAATTGTAGTTCCCTGCCCGCTCACATAGTCAAACTCTTCTACTTCTATAGGAAAACAAAATGACATTGTTTTCTTGACAGAAACCTGGCTCAACGAAGAAGCTGGACCAGATATTACCCAATCCCGGCCGTCAAACTACCACATATGCCGCAGAGATAGACCAGATAGGAAGGTAGGGGGGATTGCTATTATTTTCAAAGATGCATTTAAATGCCTACACAAACATATTCCCCTCCCTGACTGTGAAAGTATGGCATTTGCCGTCTACCTTACTCCTACCTACACCTTCTCTGGGGTGCTCCTCTATAGGTCCCTATTGTATTGGGGGTTTTGGCTAAGAGGGTTTAAAGGACGTCCAGCAGCCGGTGATTTATTTATTCTGAGGTTGTTCACGCCTCAAGAACGGTTTATTGGGGCAAACGATAAGGAGAAGGCTAGGAAAGGAACAATGTCCCAAAACAAACTGCGGAAACAAAACAATAAAGGAAAAGGTGTTTGGACAAGAAGCAGCTAGGCGATTGTCCTAGGGAAGGTTATGTCTCTCTCTCTTGCTTCAGTCCGGTTTTTTGTGGCCTCTTCTTGCGATTTCTCCTCTTTCTTTATCTCTTTTGGGTGGGACTGGCACCGTTGTCTCAAAAACAATAAAAGAAAAAAAACAGATAGAAAATACAGGACACGAAGTCAGTCTGATTGCTTGTCAGACGTTGAAAGTGCCACCGTCACCAACAAAAGAAATTAAAGCGTCACCAGGGTGAGGGCAAGGTGTGGGGGTGATCAACAGTCGGTGTCCTCCTCCACTTCCCCCCCTCCCTTCTTTTCCCTGCTTCAGGCTTATCCGGTCCTCTTCCTACCACCCCGCCCTATAAGTCGTCCCCACACTTCCGTCCAGTGCACTTGCCTGGAGCTACGGCCCTCCTGGACCGTAGCGGTGGGTATCGGGGCGTCCTCCTCCACTCTGGGACGTCCAGACACTATGGCCTCTTCCTGCTCAGTTGGTGTGCTTCCCCCGTGGTCTTCTCCTTCTGCGATGCCTGCCACCTCCGCTATCTTGTGCTCTGTGTCGCCCTTCGTCTCCTCCGCGTCTCCTTCTTCTTCCGAGCGCTTGCCTTCCGCGAACGCCGAGTCCGTCTTCACTGCCTCCTTCCCGTCGGCGTCTGACGTCATCGGTAGTCGTCGGTCGACGACTAGTCCGCCAACCGTCGCGTTGGGGAGAGGGGCGTCCTGGTCCGCGCCTGTACTCCCGGTAAGTGTAGATACCATATTACAGTCCCCTGACCCTTTGCCCAGGCCCTCTTGGTTAGAATTCCTAGCCCAGCTTTCAGTAAATTAAACTTTACGTTACTGGGCTTCTGACAGATCCATTAACCTTATAAATGTCCCAAAGAGTTCCTGGTCCCACACTTGAGAAAGGGCACTTGCTCGAACCCTTATTTTCAAACTATCCCCACCTCAACTTTCTGAACCCCCTAAACCCCTACTGATAGTGGGATCAGACCACCACCTGATCCCCTTCCTTGTGAACGCTCCAGGAGGCAGCCAACCCTCCAGTCCATTCACTTGGAGAGACCGCAGCTGGTTAAAACTTAATTGCAATAAGAGGAGGCTTAGCCTTACCCAGACCTGATCTAGGTGAGGACCCTCAGATTGCGAATGACAAGGTTATCCACTGGATAAATCACTCACTGGACCACATCATTCCTATAAAAACTCTCACACGGCACACCAAGAACAAATCTGCCCCTTGGTATACCCCCATCTCCTGACGTTAAAAAAGGTTGATAAAAAAGCAGAAAGGAAATGGAGGAGAGATTATGGAGAACTCAGTAAATCAAAATATAGAGACTCTATAAGGAGGTATCAGTCCAAAATTGAAAAGGCACAAGCAGCCTACTATAAAAAAAGGATCAAGAGGGCCTCCAGTGCCCCGCGTGAAATGTTGCAGATTGTGAAAGCACTTATGGAACCCATATCCTACAGCCTCACTCCTTACCCCTCTGCAACACGCTGCAATGACCTTGCAAGTTTTTTCCAAAATAAGATCACTGATAGCTACCACACATTCCCTGAACCTAGCAAGGCTCACAGTTCCAGTCAAATCAACAGTAATGAAACAGTGGAGAAAATTGGCTTGATGGACTTCCCCAATCTCACCCCGTTAGCTTTGCACTTTTATTCAGTAAAGTCAAATCAGGTTGCCAGCTTGACCCAACTTCACCTCCCATTCTTGCTAAAGGAGCTGAATTTACCTTTCCGGTGATGTTGGAGATGGCCAACCTATCTCTTGCAAAAGGAATAGTGCCCCCCCGCCACATGGAAACATGCCATGGTCCAAGCCCTTTTAAAAAAAAACAACCTGGACCCACTCTGCTCAGAAAACTACAGACCTATATGCATGCTGCCTGGTCTGAGTAAATTGGTAGAGAAACATGTAAACCAGCATCTGTCTGAATTTATAGAAGCAAACAATACTCTTCAGCCCACCCAGACTGACTTTCACCAGCACAGTACAGAAACTGCCATGCTAGTGGTAGTAGAGGAGTCAAAAATACTGCTTAATTGAGGAGGCATGGCGGCCATCATCCTCCTCGACCTAAATGCAGCATTCATCACGGTGAACCACAGTGGTTAATTTGTAAGAAAATAAGTGCCAGGGCTCTCGTCAGGAGGCAGCTTGCACCAGCCCATTTCTACTGTTAGCACAGCTTAAAACAGAACCAACTACTAATTGTGAAAGTAGGGAGAGGATGCGGTGTAATGGCCAGAGCTGCCGACATCGGAGCTAGGGAACCAGGTTCGAGTCTTGGCGTTGGCTCAACATCCTGTGATTCTGGGCAAATCACTTAATCTGCCCCTGCCTACCATAAATGATTGTGTCCTTAACTGGTGCTCATAAAAAGCAATGGTGTTGATGATTAAGTGCTGGTGCTGAGCACCGGAAACCATCAGCTCAAATTAAGCACTGGTGAACCATGACCTCCTCATCAACAGAACCCACAGTACAGGTGTTAAGGCCCTGGCACTAAAATGGCTTACATCCTTCTTGAAGGACAGGACTTTTCAAGTCTTTGATAGCTCCTGCTCATTGAACATCTTCCATTGAGTTGCGTAGTTCCGCAGGGCTCACCCCTGAATCTGCTGCTCTTTAATACATACATGCGCTCATTAGCAGATATAGTACTGTCATTTGGATTATCCCTGGGTTCATATGCCGATGACACCCAACTTGTGTTCTCTCTAACCCAAGTACAAGACCCCCAAGCCCCTGCGATAGGACACTGCCTGAAGATATTAGGCTGCTGGATGGCAGACTCCTACCTCAAACTCAACGGGGAGTTAATAAAAAGCCTGAGGGTATGGTTGGACAAATTATTAGACATGGAAGCACTCTCCACATACTGCTATGGCATTCTCAGAATGCTCTGTAAAATATTACACTCGCTTCCCTCCATCTAGAAGCCTCGTGGTCCAGGAACTCATTCTCTCACGCCTGGACAAGGGGAATTCGCTTTACCTGGGAGCTCCAAAATCGGTCACCAGAAACCTACAGGGGGTGCAGAATGCATCAGCCCGCGCCATGCTGAATATTTCCAGACACCACTCTGTCCGGCAGGCCCGGGCCACCCTGCACTGGCTACTGGTTGAGTAAAGGTTCAAATTCAAAGCCCTCTGCATAGCCCATTAGGGCCCTCCAAATAAAAGGCTCTGTAATCCTCAGACCTCTGATCTCCCATTACATGCTTAACAGAGCCCTCTGCTCCATCAATGCTCGCCTGGCCAGCATTGGTGGAGCAGGCCACCGTCCCTTCCATACGTAGAGCAAAAAGCAGTGGGCGCTCCTTTGGCTACAAGGTGGCCAAACTATGGATCCTTTCCCCATTCACTGAGACTTGTCTGTGCTGTGTTGTTTTGTATAGACTGCCATATAATTTGTCAGCAGGATGATGTTGGACATTACAGTCATAAGCTGTTGACACCCACAGTCTATGGCATGTCTGTGCTGTGTTGTTTGTACAGACCTCTGCGTAATGTGTTCATAAGGACGTTATGGTATTGCTGAGTTTTACTGTAAGGTAATGTGAGGTGTAGTATTGGTGGGCAGTGCTGTCATGATCTGTTGACACTCACATGCTATGGTGTGCCTGTACTGTGTGGTTTGTTTAGACTGCTAATTTTATTTTCTGCAGAAGTGTGTGTTAACGTTGAGTTCTGCTGTAACATGATGTGAGGTGTGTTGGTGAACACTCTGGTCAGGGTAATAGTTGACACCCACACCGTATGCCATGTCTGCTTTGTGTGTTCGGTACAGGGTTCTGTTCAATGAGTTTTGCAGGTCGTGCTGTAGCTGAGTGCTGTTAAGGGTCACAGTTTCAAATCTGTCAATGAAAATATCTAGGACTTATGAAAACCTATTGCAGTCTGTAGCATGACATTGGCAAAATTGTTTTTTTTGTTTGAAAATGCTTTATTGAAAAAACAAAATAGCTTGAATTAAGAGCAATTGATAGGAGCATGTAAGAGCATCTGTACAGTACAGAGTAGTAGTCAAAACATGTTGCATTATTAAAAATTTCCAGCAAAAACATTTGCATTTTATAAATCTTATTTTTTTGTTGGGGGGAGAGAGAGGAAAAAGAAGTTGAGAAAGGAGAGGGAAAGAGAAAGAAATAAAAGAAAAATATAGGGGATGGGATTCCCACTGATTCATAGTCAGGTAAATATAAAAGATAAATTCATACTACATAATACAAAATGTAAAAAGTAGCTTAATAATACTATCTGTGAGTCATAGAGGTTCAAAATTAGTAATTGGGGCTGGAGAAGGACGTAAATGGCTGCCACAGCAGATCCCGTTTGATTATCAAGTGTATTGAAGTAGCATTTGCTCTGTCAACTTCAAGTCTATGGTTTGTGACATACCATATTCCACCATCCGACAAACAAGCTGATCATCAGGTGCGGGGAAGTAGCATTTTAGTGGTGTCCTTCCAAATAGACGTAATAATCTGTAATGCAATGGCAATGAATAGGTCGACAAGTTTTCCAACATTGACTTGAGAATGCCATAAATGGGATGAACCTACCTAGAGAAATATGTATGTTGTCAAAAGGTATGTTTATAGAACAAATATCAGATATCTTGCCCCAAACTTGTAAACAAAATGCATGTACATGCGGACATTCGAAGAACATGAAAAATGTTGCTTTCCTTCTTCTGACAAGACAGTTGTTATTAGTGGAGAGTTTTAACCTGTTGAGAGATTTTCGAGTTAAAAATAATCTATTGTACAAAAATAATAATTGTGTTGTACTGGCTGAATGAGAAGTAAAATGGATTTTGACCCAAAAGTTGCTCCTGATTTGAAGGGAAAAGGCTTGGTGGAGATCATTCTCCCAATATATTTCTACTTTAGTCTTCAACCTAACATCTTGGGGAGTGTCCAAGGTTTTATATTTGTAGGAAACACATACTTCCGAGGAAGAAATAAAAACAGGGGGGGAATATCAGCAACAACCGGCGATACTTATCGCTAAGCACACTTAGCGCTAGGATAATTATCGCCAGCTAACGTGGATTTTTATCGCTGAGATAGCGTGCTATTAGCAACGCTTATCTCAAAAGCGATAAAAATCCTAGCGCTAACTGCCTAACGTTAGATTATCGTTGGAAACCCAGCGATAATCTCACAAAATGTGGCGTTAGCTTGCTGATAGGGACTCATAAACTTAGCCATGATATCCACCTTCCATAGGATATCATGGCTAAGTCAGTCCTGAAGCAGGCGTAAGGAAAGTAGCGATAACAGGGGTTATCGCTACTTTTCTTGCCGCTATGCATCATAGCGTGGGGCTTGATAATGGGAGAAATGTCGCTTAGCGACATTTCTCCTGTCATGTCAGGTCAGGAACGCCCACTTTGCATCTCATTAGAGATGCAAAGCAGGGCGTTAAGAATTTGTGCGCTAATGCAAGGTTTCACGCGTTAGCGTGACCTTGCTAATTAGGCGATAAAATTATCGCCGCTTTTCGGCCGCAAAAGCGGCGATAATTTTCTATTGCCGCCTTGTAAATATGCCCCATGGAAAGTTGTGTGGTGTTCAAATGATGTAAGTGGAGATGAAGAGGAAATGCGTAAAAGAATCGCCTTGAGGCTTTCATTTCGGGTGGCATGATTGGAGGCAAGTCCGTATATTTAAATTATAGGTCTTGGAAGGTAAGAAGGCCTCGTCAGGGTGAAGCTGACTGATGGTTATAATCTCTTTTTGAACCCAGTCTTTCCAAATGAGCAGTCCTTTGTGAAATTGGATATGTTTATAATCCTGAATAGGAGAAGATTGTGCAAAATTGCTTTCAATCTCTTACTTTGGTGACTTTGTGACCATGTGTTGAATACGGTACTGTTTCCTGCATTGCCATGAGAAAACAGCTAGCGGTGCATACAGCACCCAACTGCAAAGAGCCCCCGTGGGTGTACATCACAAAGTCTAGCTCGGAACAAAACACAAGTCTTTGAAGAACGGAAAAGCAGAGTCAGAAAATGCACATTATTTACATTATTTACAAACTCTGTCTGAGCTCCCTTTCCCAGATAGGTTTTAAAATTGACTGCGCACTTACTAAAAAACGAAAAATGCTCTGCCAAACAAACCTCCTCAGAAATGTCAGCAAAGGATTATTGCCTTAACTGTTCTTAAAGACCCATTTACAGAAAGGTGAACTGGGAATTCGATTCATACCTTCTGGGACTCAGAAATTCAGAGATGTTATGAAAAGCGGCATTTTTGCCACAATCTGTCAAATATTTGTCTGGTTGGCTAAATCTCCAGTAATTAAAAAGTAGACATTAAATTAATAAAATTAGCAGCACATTAGATATTTATTTTCGACCCATGGTGTCATGATCATTAGAAATATACGACCCTCAAAAGAGCTGGGCATTCCCATTTCTAAAGACCGCATGCTTGAAAATGGCTTATTTGATAGTTGCTCGTCTGGCTAAACTGGCCGGTATGCTATAATGTCTGTGTAGAAAACGGTTATGAGAACAGGAAAAAGTTAGAGACGCAGGGCCAGATGTATCAATATTGGAAATAGCGATCACTTAATTGCGATTCTCTGGTAATTGCAATTAGGTAATCGCTATTCATAATGTATGAAACTCATAGAGTTTAATTTAGCAATTCCTACTGGGTTGCAAATCATGATTCTCTGCTACTCGCAATTAGGTAATCCCTTTTCGTAATGTATGAAACTCATAGAGTTTCATTTAGCGATTCCTACTGGGTCGCAAATCATGATTCTCTGGTAATCGCAATTAGATAATCGCTATTCGTAATGTATGAAACTCATAGAGTTTCATTTAGCGATTCCTACTGGGTCACAAATCATGATTCTCTGGTAATCGCAATTAGGTAATCGTTATTCGTAATGTATGAAACTCATAGAGTTTCATTTTGCGATTCCTACTGGGTCGCAAATCGACCTACCTCATTAATATTAATGAGGTAGTTCGCAATTTGCGACCTATTAGAAATCGCTAAAATCACGTGGATGGTGGCCTGCTGGGGTCAGGAGACCACCATGTCTGTGATTGCTTTTATATGAAACAATCTTTTTTATTTTTAAATGCAGCTCACTTTCCTTGAAGTAGGTGGTAAAATGTTCGCATTTCAGTCGCAAGACATTCTTACATATCACTGCGACTCAGTATTAGGAAGGGATGCCCTAAACTTTCCGGTTCCTAATACCGAATCGGTATGTATTCGCAATTCCAAATTGCGATTTGGTAATATATTACTGAATCGCAAATTGGAATTCATACATACCAAACTGAATTTTACCTGTTGCAAACTTCATGATTCTACGAATCGGGCCATTTGTGGGCATTAAAATGCATGATACATTTGGCCCTATGTTGTCCCAAAGAGTTATATTCTTTTGTGTGATTTATTTTGCACTTAATTTGAAAGATGATCCTTGTACCCCTTCCTACAGTTGATACAGTAGAAGGCATCTCATAAAGTTGACTTTTTACCTTATGTTAAGAAATGCTGCCCCAAATCCCAAAAGGAATTAGATTACCAGCTACATTGAAACCTAACAGGACTCCTCACTTCCCAGCTACACAGAACCTTCTTTCAAATGAGGTACGGAAATTCTACACTCTACATTACCAAACAGGATATAAAACAGCACAAGACCAAAAATAGCATTACCTAACTTAAAACACCCTGGGCCATATGTAGGTAACATACCATTTACCGATTCATAAATACCGAATTTTACCGATTCGGTATTTATGAATCGGTAAATGGTATGTAGGTAAATATTCGGTAATTATTACCGATTCGGTAAATATCGGTATTTATGAATCGGTATTTACCGAATCGGTAATAATGCATCCCTTCCCATTCATTCCTATGGGCCTGGAGGCCCATAGGAATGAATGGGAAGCCAGTTACTATTACCGATTCGGTAAATACTGATTCGGTAATAGGGGAGGCATCATCATGGGTGGCAGGGTGGCACATTGACACCCTGTTGCAACCCTGATTCGTGCATGCGTGCACATGTGGCGCACATACATGCCCTAAGGGCATGTATGTCTGCCACATGGCACTTTACAAATCGCACAAAAATGCTTTTTGTAAGGTATTCGTCATTTACCATCAACTTGTAGTTGGTGGTAAATAACGAATCCAGACACCAATAATGCACTCACTTGAGTGCCCCCTACATTGCATTTCTGGATTCGGTACTTACCGAATCGGTATTTTACCGATTTCTTAAAATTCCGATTCAGTAAATACCGAATCCAGAAATCAGCCACCTACATCTCAAGTGCCTCAATACCGGTCGGTAACGGGATATTTACCGATTTTCGGCCGTTACCGACCGGTATTGAGGTACCTACATGAGGCCCCAAATGCCTAATTCCAGCAAAATGCTTTATTCTCCTGAATCAACTGAAACCAGTTGAAGCTCAATGGAAGACATCTTATTTTCCCGTCTGGGAGTTGCAGTTAGATTTGTGCACTTGCGTGACGTAAAAGCAAGGTAAAACTTCATGCGTTTTTTTTTAGTTTTGGTATAGTGATGGTTTAAATCTCGTATAAACTACTGAGTAGACATTGCAGTCGTGAGCCCTGAATCAGCAAGTGTATTTAACTAAGCATTATGTGCTTTTGCAAAAGCGTGCATGGATTTCTGTGCATCGTACTCAGCCACTGGAATTATGTGGCAGGAGGGGGCCATATTATGCGGCATGGTTGAGTAAATTATGCTGCATGAAAAGGCAAATTATGCAGCATAATGTGGCACAATTTATTACTAGTATTACTTTATTATTTAATCATTTTTAAACTTGGTAACACTATCTGGGCATTGGTTTCACCCCAATAGTTCCAGTCTAACACTCAAATATAGCAATAAGCACCCGAAAGCTGACCAGTCAAGTTTTGGAAAGAGCCTTCCACTGGGCTGGAACACGTGTCGCTGCATTTTTTTGTAACTTTTGAACCGTTTGAGCTAGAAACACAATTGTTTTGTTGTTAAAATCTGCAAATTATGTGGCAGATGGTGGATTATGTGGCAAATTTACAATTAGGCAAAAATCGCCACGGCCGCACAATCGCATTCTTTCGGTGGTCCTGATCATACTGCATGATGGTGTAAGCATGCCACACTAATTCTATTATATTTAAATTGAGGCTTAACAACAAATAAAACAAACCTCAACTCTTACAGGACCAACGAGTGCAAGAATCTCACGAACATAAAACAGTCTATATCAAAACTGAATTCGTGAATATGCAATTAGAAAACATGCACAGAAAACTAAAGTCAGGTTCTTCACAAAATGATTATAAAATGTAGAAATGCTGTTTGCTTTCTCTATCTTTCTTCCAGAATGTTAGAGGCTTATCAAGGCAAGACGAATTTATTAATTTAAAGATATCCAGTTTCATTTACTTTAATATCTCTCAGTCTTCTGTTGCCTCCACTTTTCTCTTCGATTGCAAGTTTCAGTAAAATCTATGAAATGCAATTGGGAGAGTTTTATAACGTGTGTATTTGTAAAGCGCTCGTCCACTCAAGGGTATCTTGGCGCTGAATAACATGTTTATTGTTAACCAATTCAATGGTGCTCATTTTATCAATCTTAGAAGGATGAAAGACAGAGTGGACCCTCCGGGATTTGAACCTGTGACCATGAGGTCGAACACCGGCCCCTACAGTGGACACATTGGTGCACTAAGCCACCATATCCGGCTGACGAGGTTATGCCCATGTAGGTGAGGTTAAAATGGCATAAGTGAGCATTTGGGCACACGCAGTACTAATATAGATAATTACAAGGTGTACTCTGAGGTAGCTAGCATTGGTACAGCAGGTGCAGTGGCACTGGGCCCAAAAGCCCTGAGGGATCCATTGAACCCTGCTAATTGCTGTATTTTATTACCCCAACAGCAGTCAAAGGCACCATTGTCCTTTCTTGCACAATATTAATAATAAGAATAATAATAATCCCCATTTATAAAGCGCGAACAGTCACCCGTAAGGGTCTCTAGGCGCTGGGGGCCGTCGGGAAGATTAAGCAAGCTATTGCCCAGAGTCACATGGTGCTGGGCTAATCTGCCGCCGGCGATCGAACCGTGATCCCCAGATTCCAGAGTCAATCGCTCTGGCCGCAGCGCCACACCTCTTCGCAAGGCCCCATGGCTTCGTTACTACGAACTTAAGGCTGTTTTGGACCTGTTCTCAGTCATCCTAAAGTTTGGGACAGTTTTTATAACCATAAATTTTCCAGCAGATTTGTCAATGTCAGTTTTAGTAAGTTTAACTTGGTGGTGCCAAAAACCTTTTATAATCAGTTTTTTATGATGAAGAGAACATTTGCCAGAGGTGGTGTTTGGTAAGTGAACATAGCACTAGCTAACCGGCTCAGTGCTGCTCTTTATAGTACTGAACTAAGAGAGCTTAAAAAACAAGTAGCGAATATTGTGTTATAAGTACTTATATGACATACATTCCACCACTAGTATGGTATTTAAGCACCTGTCGAGTTCAGTATATATTGTATATTGCAAAGTTGCATGTGGTACAGTATACCTACGAAAAGGCGCAAGGTGCCACAACTGTTATTTGATATCATTGTTCACAAATTGGAAACAAATATATATTTAAATTGGAGATGTGGGGTCTTCTATAGTTTTCTGAAATATCCCTGAAGTATGAAGTGAGCTCTGCTGGGCCCTGAAAAATTGGATTAAAAAAATCCTTTACTGATGTGCTACCTTCTTCGAAGAAATCCCAGAGCTGGTATTGGCCTCCCAAGCCCTGAAACAGAAGATCCTGTTGATGGGAGCTTTGAATTCATGGCCCGATGACTAAATTCTTTTGTGAAGCTGGATTTGCCTATCTTCTATGTACGTCTATAAATTGCTGAGATTTTATGAGTTTTCAGGATTTCACAAAAATGCACAGTGAGTGTTTATAGAAATGTACGTAACTATTAGATTGGCCCGCCTACTGCATTGTTCCTGTATAGGTTCCCAAGTAGATTGCCCGCATAGCAAACAATCCACCTAACTTCAGTGATGGTAATGCACATTTACACATTTTCAGGTTGAGCCTAGCGGCAGCGCGCATGCGCTGCTCACTCAGCGATGCATGCTGTAGTAGGGTATGCTGTGGACGCCTCATCCACTCTCCGCCCATATTTGTCATTGGCTTTGTGTCATTGTCCTTCTTGAATGCTGGCTTCTGATTGGTAAATAGGCTTTTTATTCCCTCGTTGGTACCGCCTTGTCTCCATTTGTTAGCGCTCATAAGGACTGGACCTTTTACCGGTCATGCTACACGGTCTGCTTTATCATGGCTAACAGCACTATTTTCTTTATTTTTTTTATTTGCAGCTCAGTCCGCTTTTACTATAGCGGCCGCGCTTGTTTATTTAATTAATTTTCAGCGCTGGCTATTTTCACTTTTGCGGCCGTGCTCGTTTATTTAATTAATTTGCAGCGTGGTCCGCTCACTGTAGCGGCTGCGCTTGGTTATTTAATTAATTTGCTGTTTTCTTCTGCGTCAGGGGCACAGGCCTGGCTAGAGCCAGTCACGTCACGCGAGGCTTGGTTCTGTTGTGGTGAAAGGCAGGCACTTTTACCTAAACAAGCATTTGCAATGCAATAGTTTTTATATTTACGTGAGTTTGAGCTATTGACATTGCAAATAACCATGCATTTTATTTTTGTTGTTGTTTTTAAAACATAAATAAAAGGCACTGTCATTTACAGTGCCAATAGCTTAAACTTGCCTAAATGCGAGACCTATTGCATTGCAAATGCTTGTTTATTTTGGGCCAGATGTAAAAAATAATTTTGCGGTTGCAAACCCTGTGATTTGCAAAACAGTGTTTGTCCATGTAGTAAACCCATTTTCGGAGCCAGAAAGGTTTTTCTGACTCACTAAAGGGGTTTTGTGACTCCCTCTACAATTATGAGGGGGCGTAAAAAAGGGTGTCCCCTCCTAATTGTAATTTTTAATGGCATGTATGATTGGTTTGTGACCGCAGTTGGGGTTGCAATCTATTGAATAGCTGCCCGCACCTCAAAGGATTACTTATTCACGAAAGGGACGCTGTCCCCATAGACAACTTCTACTTTGGGTAGGATCGTGTTGGATCGCTCGGGTGAGAAAGCAGTGGTCTACAGAGAATCAGACCCATTTACCAGGTCACTCATAGTGGGGGCTATAGACACCAAGAATCCACTGTTCATCTCACAAGTGCATTCCCCCCGCAGAGACTATCCCAGAGAACCTCACTTATGCTATAACAACATTGACAACAAATCAGAAAAACAGATGCAAAACTACTACTCTTTGATGAACCTCCTTTTCCCATGTAAAATCAAGGGGCATGAGGTTATACACTTGCTCCAAAACCATGTGGAACCTAATATCATCCTTCATGAACACGCATCCAGGTTCAGACCACCTAGGGAAACCGAATCAGGGTGACTTCTGCGAGGACCTCCTTTTTTCACTAAGTTTATATAGTGAGATGTAAGATGTTTTGATCCCTCTTAATCTATTGGGTGTGTATTACTCTGTGGTCCAAGAAATCTTATGAGACCATCTATAAAAAACGGGCCTATGTCACAGTCAATAACATACAGTTGTTAGGGTCCTCCTTGACACACCTGATACAACAAATAATAATTGTCAGCACATCCATGACAGGCATCAAGTAATTCACCTCACTTCAGTGTCTTCTTTATGTATGATGTCTTTTCTGAGAAAAATCTTGAAACACCAACAACAGTTTCAAAACTATGACTTCTTACCAAAAAAGAAAAAAATCAAGAGTCCCTGCCTTCTAAACCCTTAATGTCAAAAATCAATAATGTTGTGAATGGCTAGTTCAAAGAAAATAAAATGTAACAAATTGATGAAAAAGCAGTGCAAGATGTGGTATGAAACACCCAATCTCCTACAGAAATGGAAAATGTTTTCCCAATTATCAAATTAAAAGAAATTGTAATGCATGATTTAAATGAAAATAAATCAAGCTGGGAACAGAGTACAGGGACGCATTTATGAACATGCATAGCCAAAGCCTATATTTCTTGCTTCAGTCTAGTAATCACATGCAAACATCATATGTGCATAGCTGTGCCTTCATGCTTTAACACATTAAAGTCAGACCAATTGGCGGCAGTGGTTATGGTTGAGGTAAAGGTGTTGATTGTAAATGTAGTGGTAATGTTTGTGATGATGTTGTTAGTAATGGTGTGGTAATGGTAATAGTTCTCATGGGAATGTTAGTGGTGGTAAAGGTGGTGGTGGTGGCAGCAATAAAGCATTACATTGTCAAGATCTCAAAAAAGTTATGCATTGGCCTAACCTGTTGATAAACATTACCGTGCATTTATTTATTTAGAAGCTTATAAAGCGCTCAGCTACCCCCAACGGGGGTGTCCCGGCGCTAAGACAGGCGGCAGATACAGGTATCAGAAAGGGTCTAAGGGCTGGAAAACAGCCAGGTCTTCAGAACACGTCAGAAGATAGTTTCAGACTCGGCCGTTCGCAGAGAGAGTGGCAGGCTGTTCCAGGTTTTGGCAGTGATCACTGCATGGTTGTGCCGGGTGCTCGACATACAAAATGGGTGGCCTATCTAGTCCCTGAGAGGGACTGCCAGGTGCTCAGTATTGGAGGAAATGGATGTCCTGTACGTTTATCGGATGCTTTGCTGGGCTTCCTTCATTGAAAAGAAATGAGCAGCCCAGCTCATATATCCTATGAGCTGATGGTCATTAGCCAAGTAGATCAGGCGCTGTGATCGTTTAGCCGCAGTAGAGCAATGACGAGGAAGGCAGATCAGAGAAGAAGCCCCGACCACCATGAGCCATAGTAACAAGGAGCCGGGATCGTTGAACCACAGTGAAACAGTGATAACTAAGGCAGGGCAAAGTAAAAGCCCTGAATGCCATGAGCTAATGTAACACAGTTGGTGTTATAGAGCAGGAGCTGGGATCGCTCAGCTGCAGTGAAACAGTAATAAGGAGGGCGGAACAAAGTAGAAGATGGTACTGCCATGAGCCATGGTTACTAGGAGGGCTGGGAAGGACAGGAGCCTGAACATTGCGAGGCATTGGAATTGTCTGACCCAAAATCCATCCTTATGTGTAAATACAGAAAAGCAATTAGGCAGTCATCTTAAAGCCAGGCTCACAGTTACGAAAAGGGTTTCTTTTGTATACAATGCGTGTATGAGATAAATTGCATGGGTGATCACGAATTGTACATTTCAGATGCAAAAAGTCCCCCAGGTATTGCAGTGAAACTGCATCCGAGGAAGAATGATCAACCAATGCCCAATAGCTTAACAGTGAGAGAGACTGGTTGTAGGCCCGTGCTTGTAACCTTCTTTCTGCACAATAAAAAATTTTCACAAAAAAAAAAAAAAAAAAAAACAGTGAGAGAGACATAACTTCTCTTAGCTGATCCGAGAAATGATTGTCAAGGTCTCAAACCCCTGGATCGGGAGGTATCACATTAAGAAGTGGAGCAGTGTGATTTTGGCTCCAGCCTTACATGTCACAACTACGCAACCTAATATGCGCACTTTGCACTACATACTTGTGTGTCCTAACCGTATTAATGCAAAAGTGTTGAACTTAACCTCAGTAGTGAAGTGCTTTCACTGTAGAACTAGGAATCATACATATTGTTTGCCTTAACATTATTAAAACAATATACTCCTTAGACACTTGAAAAGAGCCATGCTCACACTATTAAATTGTATTTACACTAGATACGAGAATGATTATGTAAACGTATGCACTAATGTTTTCGCATTGGTATTCGTAATGTAGTTCTTAATCATACTTGCATTCATGCATTCAAAGTTATTTTACATTTATTGACAAGGTAACATGAATTTAATTCTGAGTCTAATGTACTGACACTTTTTATTCATTTGTAGTTGTATGTGCACACACATATCAAATGTGCACCATTGAGTTAATACGTTAAGTTATCGTTAAAAAACCTGTATTTCTTTCTGCAAAAAAGTACTGTTTTTCATTTCTGCTCACATGACTTTTTCATTGCAGGTAGGTTCACATGGTTTGTTAGTTTGAGAATAGATGTAACTCTGAATTAGCGATAGAGAGCCTGAGAAGAAGACCCTGACAAGAAACATGGAGAGCAAGAGCATTACCTGACAAGTTTTATTCAGCAATGTTATGAGGAGCTGTAGGTACCCAAGGATAATGTCGTTCTCAGGACTGACATTGTTTTTTTTTTTTTTTTTTTTTTTTAAAACCTTTATTTACGTCAACATGGTACACAGCTATTCAGCCGACATCCCGAAGGTCGGGCAGCACGATGAGAACAATACATAGGAAGGTCCATAGCTATACATCAGGAGTAACAAAGGTTTAGTTTTAATGTAAACCAAAAAATAAAAACACAAGCAAGGCAGAGCATATAATAAGCATGCGCTAGTTCTCAGCCGGGGCGAGGTCCCACTCCCATCAGCAGAGCAGTACACCACGCCAAAGAAGTGAGGGGAAAGCAGAGGTACGGACTCCAGGTTATGCCAAAGTTGGGAGTAGAGCTAGAGGGAAAGTTGCACATCGAGCATCTCAGTAACCGGGGGCACACAAATATCTCCCCTATAATGGTTCCATTGCCCCCATATCTTATGCCATTTCTTAGGGTGACCTCGGGCACTATACACCGTTTTCTCCCGGAACATGCCCCAGTCCATATTTTCCATCCATGTTACCAAGGTGGGAGGTCTCTGGGATCCCCACAGCTGCGCAATATCTCGCTTCGCCACCATGTTCCCCAGGGTCACCCATTGGGTCTGAGCGGCATCATAGTCGGTGGGACCCCAGACATTCAATAGGCATTGTCTTGCCTCCGGGAAGAGTGCGATACCCGTGACCTCTTCCATCACGTCATGAATTTGTTTCCAGAACTCTACGATCTCCCCACACTCCCAAATAATGTGTAGAAAGGTGCCCAACATCCCACAGCGTCTCTTGCATAAGCCATCATCAGAGAAACCCATATGAATCAGGCGGGGCCCTGTGACATAAACCCTGTGAAGTATCTTAAGCTGCACCAGCCGCAGTCTAGCCGGGATCGCAACCTCCTTCGGAGAGGAGATGGCATATTGCCAGTCCTCATCGTCCAGCTCGAGACCATCCCTAGTCCATTGTTCTTGCACATCAAGGAGGAGGTCGGTCCGAACATTTACAAGCTTCTTGTAAATCAAGGAGATTGTACTCTCCGGCATATGACCATCCAGAATCCGATCCTCCAAAGGAGAAGACTCAGGCACGACCTCCCCCTCGGCACAGACAGATAGCAGAGCGTGACGCACCTGGGCATATCAAAAGTATTCAGTACCCCCTAATTCGTACTCCGTCTGCAGTATCTCAAACGATTTCACCTTACCCTTAGTCAGCATATCCCCAACTCTAGAAATCCCAATTAGGTCCCACTTCTCAAACCCTTTCGTGTGCCATAATTTCCCCAATATATCGGATTCGAATAGCGGAGTAGCCTGGGTAAGTCTGTCCTTCCAGCCCAACGAGTTTGTAACCGCCTTCCACACATGCACTGCCGTCTTGCTTGGTCCCGTGAGGGACCCATCCAGTGATTTGGAATACAGCGCCCTAAGATAATTACCCCCGCGCAACAACCACCGATCCATAGCAAACCCAGGGTTCAACGCCGGACCATAAACACCGTGGTTAATCGCTCCCAATTTGGGTAGCCCAATAATATCTTCTGATGTCAGGGAGTGCAATCCCCCCGTCATACCATGGAAGGGTCAACTTTGCAATAGCTATACGCGGTCAACCGTCCCATAACAGCGAGTGCTGGAGACTCTCCACCTCACGAAAATAACAGGCCGGAACTAACTCTAGGGTGTTCTGTAGGGCATAGAGAAATCGGGGAAGAGACATCATTTTAAACAATGCGGCGCGGCCTAGGAGGGAGAGCGGCAACCGCCTCCAACCCGCAACGTCCCGTCTCAAACGTGACAACGGAGGGAGTAGGTTCTTCTCGTATCGGACAGAGGGATCGGTGGAAATATATATCTCCAAGTACAGAAAGCCCTGCTGGGCGATCTGGATGGAGCAATTCCGCGGGACAATAGGGGTGTCTCCACTGAGAACATATAGATGCGACTTTTAGTGGAGAGGTGTGGCTCACTGGTTAGAGGCGGCAGATCAGTAAGCAGAGAATCGGCCAGGGACCAGGGTTCAATTCCCGACGCGGCAGGGTCGTGGACCAGGGTCAAAACGGACTCGATAATTCTCGCCTCGGTACCTACTCTCACCAGGAACACACTCGGCAACTCTGGGCATTAGCTTGCCTCATCTCCACAACGGCCCCCCACATTCGCCGGGGATGCCTGGTTTCACCTTGGAGATACCCTGAAGGGACCATCTCACAGGGATAGCCAGGACGGGTTCCCCAGCGGTCTACAGCGCCAGGACGCCTCAGGGTAGCAGTGCGCTTTACAAGACACATACATTTACATTTACATTTACTTTCCCCAATTAATGGCGAGACCCGAGTTTCTACCAAAAGAATTCAAGACGTCACAGACCACTATGAGGGATTTCCTAGGTGAGGTCAAGTATAACAAAATGTCGTCTGCATACAAAGAAATGCGGTCCTCGTGGTCTGGCGACCATCGGATCCCTTTTATGTCTGGCTGCCATCTAATCCATGCCGCCAGCGGCTCCAGGGCGAGGGCGAGGACTGACATTGTTAATGTATCAGCTTACAGCGTGAGAATGGAAAGGACAATGCAGCTCCGGATTGTATAATCAATGGGTGTTACCCAATGATTTGTGTGGTAATAACTAGTGTTCTCACAGGTCAATTTTGGCCGCATTTCCTTGGACTTTGAGAGGGACAGACCTCCATGCTTGCCCCTTTGTTTCTTTGCTGAAATATGGCTTAGGCTAACACTTTTTTCCCTCACCCTAGAAAACTTTGACCGAGCTTCTGAAATGCTGACACCTTCCCATTCCTTTCCACAGCTTTTCCTGCATTTTCCCAACTTTTTGAGATCCTTTTTAGTTTTAGATCCTAGATTTGAGGACTTTAGACTTTCCTCGTATTTAGGAGAGAAGATCGAAGGCTATTCTCTGAGCACCAGATTCTGCTGTTAATTCTTTGTATTGCTGTAACTGAACTTCGTGTTTGCCTCATAAGGTTGCACCTGAACTTCTTTAGGAGGTTTGGCTATCCAGTTGTGATTCTGTACCTCTACAGCATGGTATTGAGATTAATTAAAATTAACCTGACTGTTAACTTGTAATAAACCTTCTTAACCTTATTCTTTGATTCCTGGTCCTTTTTGTGTACCCAAATGGGTTACACTATTATTTAAATGTATTTGGCCAAGTGCTAACTCCCATCACCTCTCGGTTGCACAAAAAGATTAATCGGATAATTTATGGTAAGAGGGTCAGTTCAGCGCCGGATGAGAAGCTAATGGCTGAATGGTACCGACCGAAAGAACACTCCTTGTATGTTGTAAAGAACAGGCCCTGCAACAAAGCTGCACCGTCAAGCAGACCCCCAAAAAATGGTCATAGCTTCTGTAAACTATATTAACCACAATCCTACCTGAAGTAGAACCGGGAGAGGAGGATGGGAAATAGAGCAGAACCCCTTACCAAGGGTGTAAGGGTTGGTGAAGAATTGGACAGGGTTGTTGCCGAAGGAATAGGGTGAAGTGTGGTTGGGCACAGCAAAGGGGGTAAAAGAAAAATTGAATACCAGGAGACAAAGGGGGGTGTGTATACCAAAAGGAAAGAGTAGGGACGTTAGGGTACATAAACGGCACAAGATGGGTATATATGTTTATAAACCACAGGATATGAAATGTATTGTCTTGAAAAATGTGTGGCAGGGCAAATCTTATCTGATGCTGTTATTCATGATTTATGTGAGGCCAAATTTCTCAGTTTCCTTCTGTCATCAAGGGTTTTTTAGACACTGTGTGTTGTCGCCTGAACATATAACTAAGGGCCGAATTACGATATTGGACGGACCGCCACCGACAGGCCGTCGGTGGCGATCCGTCCGACATCTGGGGCTGTGGTCTGACCCCCACATTATAGGCTGAGGGACCAACCGATGAAGTGTTGGTCGGAGCGTACCCTACAATATGGGCGATGCCTGTGGAGGTACCACCGTAGCGATTACGATGTCCCTTTTCCCTCCATGTAAAGGCAAATGGAATGGGACTTTGGGGTCCCTAGCAGAGCCCTCATCACCTGTGAGCCTCCGCTATGGGCCCAGTGGGGCACATGTGGTGCCCCCCTCAAACATCCATGCACCATGTGCCAGGCACCAGATGTTTGTAAACATACCCTTACTTATTGCAGCTTGTGCTGCATCCCTTCTCCGGCCGACATCACAAGCCGCAATTGTAAATGGCATGTTTCCAACCGCCGTGCTGGCAGCTGCATTGTAATTTGGTGGGTGTGACCTCCGACTCCTTGTCAGGCGCTCCCATTCCTGCTACGATGTTAGTCGGATACTCGCCTGACTTGCATCGTAATGTATAGTTCCGAATGTATATAGATGATAAACAGGTCCTTATTTGACTGGGAAACTATGCTCGATAATTGTCAGCTACAAATGGATCATTG
The DNA here is from genome assembly GCF_964204655.1 of Triturus cristatus. NCBI lineage: Eukaryota > Metazoa > Chordata > Amphibia > Caudata > Salamandridae > Triturus > Triturus cristatus. The sequence goes on from NC_140589.1 coordinate 889,846,957, forward strand.
CTATTGCTAGCCCATCCGAGACCTTGTTCTCTTCCTGCGGTCACCTCCATTGTTGACTCTGACAGTTTAAACAAACACCAATAAATGCCAAACTCTTTTGTGCTAATGGCTTCCTAAGAGGCCATCTAAGGCCTCAGCTAGTTGCTTTAGTTTGTTCAAAATATGGTTGCAAGGTTGGCTCTTAAGCTATGTAAAACGGACAGCTTTAGGGCAGGCTTAGCCACCCTTCGCTGGCTTGCTCTGACTAAAATCTGTTTTAATCAATCAGCCTGTTCAAGTGCATCAAAGAAACCGGCCCTGCGTACCTAAGGTGAAAGGTTTCTTGTTATCCTCAAGTACATTTTTAATGTCAGACAGGTAGATGCTTTTAAAAATAAACAGGCAAGCTGCATGAGAAGAGGGCCAAAGGGTCTTTGTACTAGTGCTTTAAATGGACTGGCAAAATCCGGAACAGAATACCTGCCAGGGGCGCAACTAGACCCGAACTTCGGGGGTGGGGGTAACACTCCCAGCCAGGGCTGGCCCTAGCACTGGTCGCACACAGAGCAACAGTCTTTTTTGGCGCCCCCTCCCCCATTTCCTCCTTCTCCATGAATTCCCTCACTATCACTCACCAACAATGCACCTCATCTCTCTATAGCCCCTTTCCGAAAAACATTTCATTTTTTATAGCTCTACTCATAGTTTATTCACACTCAGTTCTGTGATCTGCATGGCACATGTTCTTTGCAGCAGGCACATTAATCCTCTGCGTTGTGTGGGTGGTAGGAGTGCCCATGTGAGTGAACGGTGAGCGATGCGACAGTCTGAGAGTAGGGTAAGAAGAGTGACTGCAGGGTGAGTGAAGTGACCATATGAATTTGGTTGTGGATGTAAATGCATGGTTAATGATGGGCTTGTCTGAGCGAGATTGCAGATTGAGTAGTGAGGGACACAGGTGAGTGAAGTGTCACATGAGTGCAGGGTGACTAGTGTGCTCATGTGACTGCAGGGTGAGGTACAGGGTGAACAGCCCAAGTGCATTGTGAGTGCAGAGTGATCACTGTGAGTGCAGGGTGAGCGGGTGAATGGTGTGAGTGCATGGGGATCAGTGTGAGTGCATTGTGATCATCATGAGTGTGAAAGTGAAGGGTGAGAGTGAGGAGTGAGTTGTCTGAATGCCGGGTGCATTCCCAAACACTTGAAGTAACTCAGCATGTTATTGACGGCGGCGTTGGGTTTCAGATATAAGTTAATTTTTTGCTATTATGGCAATAATCAGGGATCGAGGGTGGAGGAAATAAATACTGTGCTGATCCTGCAACAAACTTGGGGGCATATCAACAAAAACCGGCGATAATTATCGCTTAGCGCACTTAGCGCTAGGATAATTATCGCCGGCTAGCGTGGATTTTTATCGCTGAGGTAACGTGCTATTAGCAACGCTTATCTCAAAAGCGATAAAAATCCTAACGCTAACTGGCAAACGTGAGATTATCGCTGGAAACCCAGCGATAATCTCACGAAATGTGGCGTTAGCTTGTTGATAGGGACTCACAAACTTAGTCATGATATCCTCCTTCCATAGGATATCATGGCTAAGTCAGTCCTGAAGCAGGCGTAAGGAAAGTCATGTCAGGAACGCCCACTTTGCATCTCATTAGAGATGCAAAGCTGGGCGTTAAGATTTCGTACGCTAAAGCAAGGTTTCACGCGTCAGCGTGACCTTGCTAATTAGGCGATAAAATTATCGCCGCTTTTCGGCCGAAAACGGCCGCAAAAGCGGCGATAATTTTCTATCGCCTCCTTGTTGATATGCCCCTGGAAGTCTTATGATTAGAGTTGCCACCTCATTATTTTGATGTCCTAGATGGTACAAAATTAAACCGTCACCCCTTGCTGTATTTTCAGTACTTATCTGTTCATACTTCCAACAGCAAATATAAATAGAAAGCACTTTTAATTGTGTTCTAGGGCTGCCTGAATGATCCATGGCTGATAATTAAAGGGAACAAAGACAGAAAAGTCACATTACAAATGAATACATTCTTTTATATTTATAACCCTATTTAGTGTTAAGAGGAGGTTTTTGCAGGCTCTTTAATCAACACATGGCTGGCATTTTTCTTTTGGCAACTCTACTTTATATTTCTTTTCATGAAATGCATTCTCACTGTACAGCAGTAAATGTATAATTCAAATGTAAGGAATAGGGAGAGTGAGGCTCCAGGGGGTACTGGAACCAGAAAAAAACTGAGCCTTGGTAACAGGTTTACAAAAGTATGTAAATATGCAAATGGTCTTTAAAGACCTGTGAAAAACTCGGGCGTGCTGGAGAGAGGACTCCAAACACTGCCCAGCCGAGCCCACAGCAGCTCGAGCTGCAGCAGCCCGGGCTGAGAAACAGGAAGGGACGTTGGGCTGAACCCCTTTTATCCCTATGGGCGTTGCGCGCCAGATACCAATATTTCTATTTAAAGCACAGCTCGGTACCACAAATATGGAAGTAATTACAGGGGTGATCACTCACAGGACTACCCTGCTCGGCTGTAGAAAGGCCGATTTAACCTCTGAGCTTTAAATGACCCTGTATGTTATTCCTCGTGGCAGCCATTTGAAAGATTGTGTTTTTCATTCTGGACCCTTGGGACAGTTCATTTTATAGTGTGTCTAATAAATACAGATTCTAAATTTAGGAAAGGCTCTAAAATTTAATATTAGTTTCCATTTAAAGTTCACCCATAAAAATGAAGAGAAATGTAATCAAGATGTTGGGTCCCTGACTCTTGATTTCCATGCACCTACATCGGAAGAACACCCTAACCTTGCTGTTCTTAGAGAAAGCTATAAAATCTTGCTGCCCTGCCACCAACCAGGCACATCACCCTCAACAAAGAACCGTACCCCAAACAACTGTTCTCAGAAATGTGGAAGCTGCAGGTGCTGAGACTAGAGGCGACAGACCTCAGAATCCCTGAACTGCTTCTCTTCTGGTCTAACACTACTGAATGCACACTCTTGATGACGGCAAAATGGCCCTAGCAGGCGACATGTTGGGTGGCGCAAATCATATAAATAAATATATATAGATGTAACTTCTACTGGCTGTATGTTGGGTAAATGAAGCACAGAACTCTTTTTTTGACTTGTTATTCTGTTTCTTCAGTAAAACAGGTGATAGTGAAAAAAAAGAAACATTATCAGCTGGGCCCAAGTGAGGTTTAGGTTTTAAAAGATGCTTGCATGAAAACTATATTATTACAGGAGACTACAACCCTTATTCCAATAAAAAATTACAATCTGTGTGGTAATATCACAGGTTTTTTCCATGCACAAATTTCACCATATAAAAACTTGCGGGAAACCTGGTGGAAATGAATCAGTGCCTGGAAAATAAGGCACATTCTGATTTTTGCACAGCTTGAAATGTGTATAAGGAATTATTAGCACATTACCCCCCATTCTAAGGAACTGAACTCTTAATTGAGTTTTGTGTTCTTATACCCCTGTGGACTGGGTGTGGTATTTGTCGGGATAGATGTGTGGCAATACCAGTACCTCATTTGAGCCCTTGCATTCCGCTGCTGAGCACCGACACTCAATCAACACCGGCGCTTTTTATCAAAACTAGTTAAGAAAACATTGATTTATGGTGGGCATGGGGAGATTAAGTGATTTGCCCAGAATCACAGGATGTTGAGCCGATGCCGAAATTGGAACCTGGTTCCCCATCCCCAAAGCCGGCAACTCTGGCCATTATGCCACATCCTCTCCCTTCTTTCATAGTTAGTAGTTGGTTCTGTTTAAGGCAGCGCTAACTGTAGAAATGGGCTATTGCAAGCTGCCTCCTCACAAGAACCCTGGCACTTATTTTTTTTTTTTTTACAAATTAACCACTGGGCAATACCTACCAAAAATATTGGGTAACTTGCAGTGAAGCTCTACTATGTGGCAGAAATTCTTACATTGGGAAGTTAACTGCAAGGTGTTCGCTTTCAGCCTTGATTGATTTAAACTGAGAGCGGCTGCCTCTCTCCTCACATCAGGTTACACCAGTATCTGTTGTAATCCTGGGGAGTGACAGTGAGTAATAGCCAATCTTTTTTACATGAGTTGTAGACCATAATGTAATGGTAAATAATGATTTTTTCCATTACTTAATATTTTATTGAATTTTCGAAACATTAGTTATAATCAGTGGTTCAGCAGGAGGTGGAAATTATGGACTCTAGCACAGTGACAGTACCATATGGCTGTGCAAGTGTATAAATCAATCCCTCTCAAAAAGAAGTGTCATCATTTTAATGAAAGAAAAGAAAAAGAAAATGAAAAAAAAAATAACTGCAGCGTATTGAAAATTGAAAGGAAACCTACAACTAATAGAGACTTTATGATTGAAGAACAAAATGGCCTAATGAATACATCTGATGTGTTGTTACTAGATTTAAGGAGGTATTCATTATCTACAATGTATTGAAGTGATTGATTTAAACTGGTAAAATGCTAATTTAAATTGCTGTGTGTCTCTGCTGTGTCATTTTAACTCTAGAAGCAGATGTATCTTCAATCGAAATCCTACAGAAATTGTGCTATTTCCTTTGCACACGTAATTATTTTAGTACTTGTTATAAGTATGGGTTGAAGTGTAAAAATATTAAGGAAGGTGAGCATTTGCTTGCACACTAATCCAAGCAATAGCCAGATGTCAAGCTTGCATGATGCATTACAACATAAGTGAAGATATCCCTTAGATCTGTGCTGTAAAATTTAGAAAGTGTAATGTGTGTAAATGAATAGGGCGTGTAAGAAAATGCCCCTTTTTGCATGTTCACCCCCATTTTCCTGCTGAATTTTATTGCTGCTCTTTATTTGCTCTGACCAATTAAACATAGAAACTGGCTCATCCCTTATTGGCTTATTTACATTTCTGACACGGCCTTAGTATATAGTGCTGAAAATACACCTATGGCATAGAAAGCTAGAATGTCTCTTGTGGGTTGCAGCACTTATTATGCCATCTATCAGCGTGACAAAAGAAAACATGGCCTTAGGCCTACCATTACAGTCCAGCTGCAGCAATATGAAACCTGCAGGGTGATCTGCTAAAATATCCCTTTTTAACAGGAAAACTCTCACTTTTGAACATTAGTAAGTTACCCCTATGTAAGCCTCATAGCACACAAGGTCGGAATCATGATATTTAAAGTGGGGCATGTAGAAAATGAATATTACCATGTCCCTACAGTGACAAGACCCTAATATATATATATATATATATTTTTAAAAGATATTTTCCAGTTTACTTCGATTCAAAATACACATACATGCAATGCCTTGCTTTGATATTTACACTGTATTCGTCACATAAGAAAATATACACTTTGTAGAATGACATTAGGTGCTGTATCTGACAACGCTGGCATGAAGAATACAGTAATATCATGAGGACATCTCTCCGAAGGCCACACCCCCACCCTCAGCTCATGGTGTATTCCGCCACTTCCAGTACCCCAGCATATTAAACATCCTGTCATGTCATATCAGTGTCAGTGGTGCCTGTTACAAAGGTAGCCCATTGTGTTGAAATTTGTTACCCCACTCCCTCCAGGACAATGCCGTTTTCCAGTTGAGAGTCAGAGGCACGCCTTAGACCCTCCACATAGGAACACTATGGGCCCCATATGTCTCTAGGACGGGAGGAACTGGGCATTAGGCCGGCATAGGTGTCACTATTTACATTACAATAGCCCAAACTGTTCAGCCAGTTCTGCACTGTAGGCGCGGTTTTTCGTCTCCAATGTATCGCTACGTCTCTTTTCGCCAGAACCAGTCCTAGTGATGCGTACCGTCTGACCCCCTTGGGGAAGTTTACTGTGTACCCCAGTAAAGCCACTTCCTGAATTGGAATGAGGGGCAAGCTAACCATTTTCCCTAAAGTGTTGTGGATGCGCACCCAGTAGGACTGCAGTGAAGGGCATGTCCATGCAAGATGTGCAAAGTCAGCTTGAGGCGCAGCGCATTTCTGACAAGTATGTGGTACCCTAAAATATATTTTCACTGTGGTAGGCCATGCTGTCCTATGTAGAAATCCAAGTACTGATTATTATTATTGACTTTTGTACCGCGCACGGTTACCGTGAGGCATCCCAGCGCTTATAGAAACCCAGAGCAGGCTACTAATAGAAAACAGAGAAGCTACAATTATTCTGGGAACAGATACGTTTTCAGATGTTTCCGGAATCTAAGAAGGTTAGGTTCGGACCGCAGAGAGAATGGGAGGGAGTTCCAGGCGAGCGCTGTATGGATAGAAAAACTCCTGCCCCCTGAACGGGCTCTCCTGATTCTCTTAGTCTGAAGGAGATGTTGATTGTCAGAGCGTAAAGCTCTGGTGGACTTATAAGGGCGGATCATATCCTTCAGAATAGCTGGTCCTTTCCCCTGTATGCTTTTATGAGCAGTACACAGGGCCTTGAAGGTAACTCTCTCTTTAACAGGGAGCCAATGGAGCGCTTTTAAAGCAGGTCTGGCTGACTGCCTGGCCGGAACATTCCACAGCAGTCTTGCTGCTGCGTTCTGCACTTGTTGCAGGATCTTAAACGTTGACTCTGGTGCTCCAAGAAAGAGCGCGTTACTGTAGTCCAGGCGTGAGATGATTAATCCTTGGACTAACAGTTTCCGGGAGAGTTCTGGTAACAGGGGGAGAACCTTCCGGGCCGACCGGAGCATTCCATAACAAACGCCCGCGATCTTCTTGGCGTGTGTCCTAAAGGACAAGTCAGGCTCCAGCCAGACCCCCAGGCTCTTGATCTCTTTTTTTGGGTCAGGCGGGGTGCCCATGCAGTTGGGCCAGCTGCAAGGTGAGAGGGCAAAGCTTGAGTGACCCAAGATCATCAGCTCAGTTTTTGAGCCATTCAGTTTGAGCGATGACCTGGACATCCAATCAAACACATCTCTTAAGCAGGCATGGAGTGTCTCAGGCTGTTTCTCCAGCTGTGTAAGACTCACCACTAGCTGGGTGTCATCCGCATAGCTAATGGTCTTAAAGCCAAACGGAGACACCACACCCTCCAAGGGTGCCATATACACGTTAAATAACGTGGGGCTAAGGGATGAGCCCTGTGGCACCCCGCAGTGGAGTGGGAGGGGAGGGGATTTTGCATTTCCTTCCCAGACCTCGAAGGTACGCCCTTTCAGAAAGGAGGCCAACCATTCCAGGGCCACTCCTGTGACACCCGACTCAGCTAGACGTTGTTTCAACACCCCATGGTTAACGGTATCGAAGGCCGCACTGAGGTCCAGGAGGATCACTGCCACTGATCCCCCTGCATCCAAAGTGTTTCTGGCCTCCTCTACCACTGCTAGCAGCGCCGTGTCCGTACCATGGCCTGGTCGAAATCCCGTTTGGGAGTCCCTCAACCGGCCATTCTCCTCAAGAAAGTTTGATAACCGAAGGTTAGCCAGCCTCTCGGCAATCTTACTCACTCCTGGAAGTAGGGAGATGGGCCTAAAATTGGCCAAGTTCTGCGGGTCCAAGCCTGGCTTCTTCAGAAGCGCTTTGACAACCGCACTTTTCCAGTCAGGTGGCACTGTCCCCTGAATGAACGAGAGATTAATCAGATTAGTCAGGGGCTCTCCTATCGTCAGGGCGGCCTGCTTAAGGTACCGCATCGGGACAGGGTCCCGAGGTGAGCCACTTTTCATGCTCCCGAGGACCTTCAGTACTTCATCTGTAGATACAGGGCCGAATGACGTCAGTCGATTTTCCGGCATGCTGAAGTCCTCAGAGGGGGGCGATGTTCCCAGGACCGAGGGGAGAGAACTAATAATAATGTCAATTTTATTTTTGAAGTAGGTGGCTAATTCCAGACATTTTTCCTGTGGTCTAACATAGACAGGAGTAGGCTCAGGTGGTTTAAGAAGCTCCTTCATCACTAAGAAAGCTTCCCTGGATGAGGACGCAGCATGGTTTACTCTCTCCCCATAGAAGGAGGCCTTAGCAGTGCGTATTGCACGTTTGTATATTCTAAGTTCGATACGATATTTTTCCCTGCTATCTATCTCCGGGCACCTTCTCCATAATCTCTCCGCACGTTTGCAGTTCTGTCTCAGGGTTCTGAGCTCTGGGGTATACCAAGGGGCAGACCTCATTCTCTTATCCCTAATGAGCATCTTCTTGAGGGGAAGGACGTGGTCCAGTGCGTTGGTCAACCAGTTCCTCACTATAACATCTGCAGTCACCGGGTCGCAGCCCTTCTCAGGCTGAGTGTCCTCCAGACGGGCATTCCAAGTGTCTACCGGGAGCCTTGACCATGCCCTATCTATTCTAAATTCCCTGAGTGGGAGCGTATCCTCACGCTTAATCTCCCAATTAGCCATGATCAGTAAGTGGTCAGACCAAGGAAGAGCGAGGGGAGGCATGACGGATATACCCGCCATGTTCGAAAAGATGGGGTCAAGAAGATGGCCTTTGACATGAGTGGCCCCAGTATTTATTAGTTTCATCTGCAGAGCGCTCAGCTCGCTCGACAGATTGGTAGCCCTAGGGTCAATATCTTCATCGAAATGGCAATTGAGATCTCCTAACAGGATGAAGTTGGATGCGGCCGCAGCCAGCAGGGTAGTAGTTTCCATAAGTGACGATGTGAAATCACCCATGTTTCCAGGGGGCCGGTAGACTAGGAGTCCCGTCAACGTGTGGGTAGGGGAAAATTGAAGCGAGAATTGGCAGCTCTCACAATCCTTGACCCCTGCCTGACGTGCCTTGCAACTCAGTGACTCCCTGTATAAAATAGCCAGACCACCCCCTCTCCCTGTGCCTCTGTCAAGATGGTAGATCAGGTAACCCGGCGCCAACGCTATCACCGCATCCGGACCCGAGGTGTCAGATAGCCAAGTCTCAGTCAGAAACAAGGCATCAACCTTGTGGTCCAGTAGTAGGGAGTTAATCTCTGTAGCGTGGCAGGGGAGTGATCTGCAATTAAGCAGAGCAAACCGACACAAGGTGGTGGGGATGGCATCTTCTACATCCAGATGGCAAACTCTACACCCCCTAAAGCGCTTACCGTCTTTGGCAACATAGCAGCATTTATCATATTTCGGTGTTCGGTAGGATAGAAGCTCGTCCTTCGTATACCTGATCGTGATGGAGTGCTGGGGACTCACGTCAGACATGGCTACTGGCCCTGGACCCGGTTGGGCCCGGACGGGCACAGACGGGCTTAACTCTGGCGAAACTCCGGCGCAAGTCCGGCGCGTCCGCTGCTTGCGTCCGCTGCGCGGAGCTATAAGGGACTGTTAATATAGGGCGACTAGACCGCTCGGCGAATGTGCCCCCACCTAAGATGGCGGCCAAAACTAGATCGAGCCCGGGGCCGGTCTAAACCCAGCACCCAGCGATCAGGGGCAGATGGAAATAATTTCACTGCCTAACGAGGGTAGGAGCGAATCACAAAAACAATTTTAAAAGCGATTTAAAAGTCCGATTTTTTTCCTCCTAAAAAGTAATTCTAAATGCAGGGGGGAGCGGGGAGCGGACACAAGGGATAAATCACGCACAATTCTTTAAAAATAAAGCAGCAACTGAGCGCACGACTAGCAGCCTCTCAATAATTCTAAATCCCTGGTCTGGTCACTAAGCCCTCCTTATATAGGGCGACTAGACCGCTCGGCGAATGTGCCCCCACCTAAGATGGCGGCCAAAACTAGATCGAGCCCGGGGCCGGTCTAAACCCAGCACCCAGCGATCAGGGGCAGATGGAAATAATTTCACTGCCTAACGAGGGTAGGAGCGAATCACAAAAACAATTTTAAAAGCGATTTAAAAGTCCGATTTTTTTTCCTCCTAAAAAGTAATTCTAAATGCAGGGGGGAGCGGGGAGCGGACACAAGGGATAAATCACGCACAATTCTTTAAAAATAAAGCAGCAACTGAGCGCACGACTAGCAGCCTCTCAATAATTCTAAAAATACTAATACTGTATCTCTGGATTAGGACCATCTAGAAAAATAATCAAATCTCTATTTTTTAATAGTTATTCAAATCCAATTCAGTAGTGAAGTAGGGTTTTTAATACATATTAAGGAAAAGGAACTTTTAGAAACAAATCCTTTACATGCCTGACCTGTGAGAAGGTTAATTTGTGTTTACCTCTGCCAACATTCAGCATGTGCCCAGCCAAGGAAGAGTGTGACATTTTTCTCCCAGGAGCACACAACAGGCTGAGTGGGCAGAGATGACTCCTCTGAGTTAAGTAGAATATGCAGGGCGTGGGGCTGTGTGCATTCTGCTGACACTACAGTGTCAAATCCTGCCTAACAGGCCTGTTGACCCACATGTAACACTTTGGCGTACTTGAAAGGGAGCGAACTCTTGTGTGTCCCATGTCTGGTTGCTAAATGACCCTGCTTTTTTCCTACCAGACTTCTGTCTCAGAGTTTGTTGTGGGTACAGTGCCTGCTTCAAATAAGATGTTAGTATTAGATGTCGAAAGACACTAGCATTACCAAGGTAAACTCTCCACTCACACCCCCAGCCTCAGAGCCCGAGTTTAGTGTGCTCAAAGACCTCACCATCTTGGATTTGCCCAGACATGCTGCAATTTAGACCTGTTTGCAGTAAAGCAATCAGGAACTACTGTAGAAATAAGTACGTCAGGGCCTAGGAACATTTACTCCATTGGTCAGAGAGGAGCTAGGAGTGTCCGAGATGGTCTCCCACCCACAGGCAGGGGAAACTTACAAAGCTGCCCCCTCACCCAGCCTTCCTCAGAACACTGCTGGACTTGCAAATGGATACCAGGCATATTAAACCTGCTGCACTTGGTATCTGTGCCCTGTGAGAATGACCTGAGGAGGTTGTACACCTAACGACTTGAAATCTAAGGACAGATAGATCTCCAAGGATCATAAGTCTGATCTTCTGGGTGGCTCCTGGAACATAAAAAAAACCTAAAGAGGACATTTTTGTGAAGAATCCCAACTGACCAGAGGGAACTGACCTGGACTGGACTTGGCCAGTGCCTCCTGCCTGACACCCTGAGAGTCTCTAAGTGCTCCTGCTGAGGTAGTGGGTGCCTTGGAAGTGTACTCATGTGATTGTGTGCCACCAAAAGAAGTTTGGGAACTCATTCAAAACCTTTGCTACAGAGTTTTGAGGGGACAGACCACAAAAAGAGAATGGCATTTTAGATGGCCACTTAAGAGATCTCAGGGAAACCTGTGAGAGTTGCAACCTGCAGCAGCTGGTCCAACAATCCACCCATCAAGGGGGGCACATTCTGGATCTTCTGTTCGCAGACTGTAATGAAACTGAGGTGATTAACATTCTACCTCAGACTTGGACTGACCACTCGCTGATCCAGTTTCGGATTCAAATACCTGGTGGAGAAGCAACTAGGCTACCTCCTGCAACATATCGTATGGGGAGAGACTGGGCTAAACTTATGAAAAGTCGGACGGAGCCGCTTTTTCAAAATCTGCCTCCTTTTGACCCCTATGAGTCAGTGGGTACAAACTATCGTCTGTACCATAATTACATCCATGAAGTACTGGATCAGCACGTGCCTCTGAAGCGCCTGAAGGCCAAAATTAAACATTCCGCACCGTGGTTTACTGAAGAGCTGAGTATCACACGCAGGTCCTGTCGGCTGGCAGAGAGGAAATGGCGCAGGTACTATGCTGAGCATGACAAAGTGGCTTTCAAAGGGGTGCTAGCTCAGTACAAGGAGCTGATTGTTAAAGCCAAGGCAGACTTTTTTGCCAATACCATCTTGTCTTCATCGAATAGCGCCAGAGCTCTCTTTAAGATCGTCAGAGACCTCTCCACCCCCACTACCCCACTAGTCTGGGTAATAAAGTGGTGGCCTCGCAGGCACTATGTGACAAAATTGCCTCCCATTTTGAGGAGAAAATTTCAAAAATTGTTGGGGGGCTTTCTTCGTGTGACGTTTCCCCCCAAAACACTCATGGTCAGAGGCTTGCGGAAGAACCAGGGGTGGTAACCTCTCTGGAGCACTTTACACCGCTCACAGACGAGCTGTTTAACAGCTGTGCACAGAATGTGAGGTCAGGGTCTCCGCTAGACCCTTACCTAATAAGATCTGGAAAGAGCATGCACAGGCACTGCTTCCCCGGATGCGGCAGATATGCTGCCAATCCTTGGAGGAAGGGGTGGTGCCTGAAGCATGGAAGCTGGCAGTGGTTACTCCCTTACTAAAGAAGCCATCTTTGGACCCAGGCGATCCCACTAGTTTTAGACCTATCTCCTTGCTGCCTTTTCCTATAAAAATTCTTGAAAAGGTAGTGAGTAGGTCTCTCTCAGGGTATCTTGAAGAGTTCCATCTCCTGGATAAGAGCCAGTTTGGCTTCCGGCCAGGTCATGGAACGGAGACAGCTCTGATCACCGTGCTAGACAATCTGCGGATGCGGGCTGACAGAGGCCTTTCATCTGTACTGGTCCTCTTAGATATGTCGGCCGCATTCGACACGGTTAACCATCGAATTCTGTTGAACAGATTGGAGCTTCTGGGAGTTAAGGGACGTGCCATGAGGTGGATGCAATCCTATCTTACAGGGAGACAACAGGTGGTCACCTTGTCCCCTTTTACCTCCAGCAGGACCTTGGTGGAGCATGGGGTCCCTCAGGGGTCGGCCATTAGCCCCATCCTCTTTAATATTTACCTGCAGCCGTTAATCGCTATAATCAAGTCGCATGGGGTCGACTTGGTCAACTATGCAGATGACACCCAACTGGTGTTCTCATTGGAGGGGAAGGGTACTTTGACTATGGATGACTTCCACATATGTATGCGCCAGACTTCGGACTGGCTTAGGGCCAACTCCCTGCAGTTCAATGGAGGAAAGACAGAGGTGATCTACTGTTCCTCTGTAGGAGTACGTGACATGCCTTTTGACCTCAGACTGGCCCCAGAGGCGGAACCCATTGTCCCTGTGACAACAGTGCGGAATCTGGGGGTTATGTTTGACGATAATCTTCAAATGGCCTCTCAAGCTAAAAAAACAGTGGGGGGTTTGCTTTGCTCTCCTGAAAGCCCTACGACAGATTCTACCTCTTCTGCCAGTGGAGAAAAGATCTATGGTGGTACGCAGTATCATCTTGAGCAGGCTGGACTACTGCAATTCTCTGTACCTAGGAGCTCCTCTTTACATCTTCCAGAGCTTGCAGAGGGTCCATTCTATGGCAGCCAAATTGGCGCTGAATAAGAAACGCGGATCTTCAACCACGCTGGCGTTGCAAGAGCTCCATTGGCTTCCTATAAGGGAAAGGGTTAGGTTTAAAGCCCTATGCATTGTTTACAGAGCGGCACACGGTCTCGGCCCAGCCTCCCTGCAGGAGAAATTGTCCTGGTATAAGCCTCAAAGGACTCTACGCTCTTCAAATGCTTCTCTGTTAATTACTGGCAGGGTTAAGAAGGCCAGGATGGGGGGCAGGGCCTTTAGTACAGTGGCATCGCGGTGCTGGAATGATCTTCCTCTGCATAGGCTGACTTTAGGCACAGCCTGAAAACCTGGCTTTTCCCTAGGGAGAAACCCTTGATCTCCGGATCTCCTAATTCTGCACTTCCTGGCCGACCTCGGCATTTCTCTTGGTTTGTCTGTGGTTACTTGGCTGGTTAAAAGTTTTTTACCATCTCAGTCCAGCGCCAGGATACCTGTTGGGTGACAGTAGCGCTCTATAAGAACAAAATACAATACAATACAATACAAAAGTATCCGACCAGCAGTTCCTTGGCATCAGATTGAATTTAAGGTTTGTCCTGAATGTTTAAGAATTTTTCCTCATAAAGTCCCTTTTCAGATTGGGGCTCAGAAACTTTTTCAAACTTCCCTACTTCCAAGCCCTAACAGGACAATCTATTTGGGGTATCCATCCAGTGCTTCATTGCGGTCGGCCTCAAATTGTGTGTAGGACCCTGTCTACCACAACCATTGCCTACCATTGGCTCTTTGTGTTTTTTTGGTGCTATTTTCACTAAATCTTTAACAATGTATAAGTCTGGTTCCCCTTATTGAATTTTTATTGTTGAGCGGTCACTTTGCGTATTAAACTTTTCCCTATATTTATAAATTGGAGTGGGGTTTTTATTGTGTTGTGTTTTCAACATTGTAACTGTTTTCGTACTTCTAAATTTTTTTAATTTTTGTTAAGGTAAGTTTGTCTATTTTGTGCCATAGATACCAGGGGTCAAGGTTTAAATTCTTGAAACCTTTGCCTGGACCTAACAAGATAACAATTTTATTACTTGTGGTGGACACCAGTCCACCTGAACTAATAAGCCACTTTCTCACCGGATGCAATACAAGTCGCTTTGTCAAAAGTTTTTTTTGGGGGGGCTTGCGCTACTCCTAGCAGCAAATTGTATCCCTTTAACAACTAAAGCTTGGGCTTGAGAACCAAACTGGGTGTTTGTAAGGGGCACTTATATGTTCATTATGGCCATCGTAATGAAATCATAGAAATGATGCAAACAAATCAAAATCCGTCTTTAAAAGGGATCATTGGACTCAAAAGCTTATCCACAAGACCATTATGCAGGAAACCTTGTTTTCTAAGTTTCATCACAAATCAAATTAGCCTTTTTTTCTATTACATATAAACATTGTCTATTGTGGCTAATCTTACCTCTTGAAGAAAATAACTAGACCCCATAAAATGTCCCAATAACTTTTGTCAACTCCAGATCTAAAACAATAAGGCGGTTGTTGAAATTTAAGTAACAGATTCTCATATGACCTCTTTGGCTGAAAGAGTTATAAAAATAACATGACATTATATGTTTTATAAATGTTATTCTGCTTGGTACGTGTAGTCGCAAATTCCTCACATTGTGAATCTCCTCAAGTGCTAGACTCGATAGGGAAAACTCTTGCAACAGCTCCTACACACCAGCACCGGAACCATCAAACTCTCTTGTGGCTCCATCCAGGCTCCATCCCATCTCTGGACATGACGTCAAGGAACCATTCAAAGGTGCCACTCCCTGGCCTGTGTGCAGCGATGTCACACCCAAAAACAACAATATTCAAGCTGTGCCATGTATGTTTCAAGCAGATGTCATCATGGGCGCAACTGACCTCTGTCTTTAGTGCTTCACAGCTTCCTGAACATTATAAGTAGTGTTTAGCCAGGAGCCTTGGTTTCATTCCTGTATAATGCGACTAACGTCTGCTTTAAGTGATTGCCTGTACCCACATGGGATTACCGTTCATTGCATAATATTGCTACATTTGATGCATTGTGATTTTTATGTTTTTCTACTTTATGATTGATTTTTAAATTGTAAATATATCTAACATGTATGAAATATTATTAAACATTGTGTAACACACAGCCTTGGTTGGATATTCATACATTATTGTAATTTCAATAATTACACACACCTTCCTTGAATTTAGACTTGAAGGTTTGCCACATCCTCACGGGCTTTGAGGAGGCCCACTTTCAGTTTGCAACTTAGCATCTTGAGCACAGGGTTCCAGGGTCTCTTAACGTTCCCCCTTGAGGAGTGCTTGGTGGACTCTGCGACTGTGTGCTCTTGAGAACCCACCCTGTACCATTTCAGTATTCATCCTTCTGTCTCAGCTTTGTGGTTCCAGAAAATCTGAAGGCCTTATGGTTTTCTGTTTGCAGGTGGTTCCCTATGCCAGGTTATAGAATATTGAGTGAGGAGAGATGATATATTCTTTACTGCTATTCCTTAATCAAAATACTAAGCAGAAATGTTCTTCTTCAGGGGCTTCTTTTGTGTATTTAGGTTATAGAAGCCTCATGCTCAACTACATCTGACGCGGGTCTACAATCATAAGAGACATCCTATGTACATCAGATCCTGTCAGGAGATATTGTACTTCAATTGGTGGGCTCAGGTGAAATTCCTGTGTGCTCTGGCTTTCCTTCCTTAAACCACAGTTGTGTTGATCACATCAAATTCCTCAGAATTTGAACTGGGAAGGACTACCGCCCCCTTGAGTTTTATGGCCTGCAGTCAACAGAGGACAGGCTATACTTTGAATATTGGACAACCACTCATTTGTTTCTGTTCGTAGTGGTAGTTTAAGATTTGGCAGGTGTAGGAAATTGGGTTACTGGTTGGGGAGGGCTTATACCCTATTCAAGCAGCAACTACAATTCCTGTCAGGTTGAAACACAAGCGAACCCCAAATTAACCTGTGCTTAACCCTCTGGTAGCTTGGTACAAAAGCAGTCAGGCTTAACTTAGAGGCAACGTGTAAAGAATTTATGCAGGATACACACCGTAATAAAGTGAAAACACAAGAAAAATCCCTCACCAATTTAGAAAAATAGAGTGAAACGTAGTAAATAGTTTCACACCAAAATAACAAAAACCCAATCAGTACAACCGGAGATATGCACTTTTCAAAATATAGGTAATAATAGTGCTGAAAAGCACAAACCGCCAACTGTGGTTATTTGGTCGTGCCCAACGGGGACAAAGTCACAAGTTCAGGCTGACTGCAATGGAATGCGGGCCGGATACAGGAACCAATTTAGGCCAATTGATCAAAGTTCCTTAAATCCTCGTTGCAGGGTGTTGCATGGTCCTGTGTCGAGGATGCATCGCTCAGCGGCGATTCCGGGGAGTTGTAGAGCTGCGATGCGCGGTCCTACATCGAGGATACCTCGTGCAGTGGTGGTTCTGTGGAGTTGTGAGGCTGTGATGTGAGGTCCAGCTTCAAGGAGGCGTTGTGCAACAGCGGTTCCGAAGTGCTGCAGGGTCCTGCCACCGGGATACATCACACAGTGGCAGTTTCGATGCGAATGTGCTAGGAGCTGTGTCACACTGCGTTGGTCCTACCCAAAAGACCACAGCTGGGCTGGCAGAGCACCTTCAGGCCTACCTTCAGGAGTTCAGGACTGGAGTGGCGCTACTTTGGGGGACAAGATTTACAGCAGGCAGCGCCAAGTTGCACGGTTGATGGTGGTTGGAGCCTTTTCCGTCCCTGAGGTTATGATCAGGAGGCCAGCCAGCTAGCACTTGGAGTCACTCTGGTGGTCCTGGGTTCAAAGTGCCTGTTGGACATGGCCTTACCAGGGGAGCATCCCCAAAACATTTTGCTTTTTTCGACCTCATAGTCTTTGCCTACTCTTTGTTTGTGACCCTAGGACTCAGAACCTGTTCTCACTATACTGCAGTGGGAAGTGCCTTCCTGAATAGTGGATGGTGTGGGCCAGCTACCTGCTGATGTGTGGCATCCTGAAGTGGGCTCTAAAGGACCAGTTGGCTGGTCTCCTTTTCTCTCTGAGGTCTCAGGGATATAAAAGATCTCCTACAAGGGTCCCACACCATCTACTGGTGACATCTGGAGAGCGGTGCACTCTAATTGCCCACATCACCTGCTGAAAGCTGGTCAGCGCTGTGTGAGCTTGGAACTACAGAATCGTGCCTGGAGACCGAAGTGCCTAGTGCGGAGCTCAAGAAGGTGCCGGAATCTTTGGCAAAGTGATCCCTGTACTGCAAGGACCTCGGCACGCATAAGTGTCTTGTTGGTGGTGAGTGGATTCACCAGTTGCGGGATCCAACATGGCCTGCTTCGTCAACTGTGCAGCATTTCTCTTGTGCACCATGCCGATAGCATGCTTATTGCGTGTGGTGTCCAATTCACAGGTTGCGACCCTCGGAGATGGAGGACGCAACTATTGCAGAGACTCATTCTATCTTGCAAAGCATTGCTGAACTTGCGCCTGTGTGTGTGACTGGAAACAAAACTAGAACCTAGTGCCTCATTTCCAGAGAGGTATGGAAGTGCAACTCTACTTCATGTAACCTGAGGTGTCTGGTGCAACTCATCTCGTCGTGCGCCAGACCTTGTTCCCAGATTGTCAGGGCACAACCCGGATTAACGTGTAACCGACTGGTTGCCTCCTCAAGCCGAGAGGCACCCCTGTGTGTTGTTCCCCATTCACTACTTGTTCCCTAACTGGCCCCGTCATGGTAAACCAACTGCTCTCCCTCCATCTGGCCCTTCCGAAGACTTTGTGGTGCCAGGTAGGAGTGAGAGGAATCGACTACGCTGGAGGGGCGCTTCCGAGAAGTTTCGGGAGCAGGTCAAGAGACTGTGTGACCCCCCCTGTGCTTCGCAGAACTGGGCTGGTGCCAGAAGTCCCTGGTGGAACCCTGTTTGTAATGAATTGTTGCTCTTAGCCCGTTTTTGCTTCACAACTTGGTGAACTTCCTGAGTGGCGCCAAGACCCCCTTTGTTTACGTCTACCTCTTGTTTATGCCTACTGTCTATCCCCACCTGCTTTCTGGGGACACATACGAGGTGTGACCTCAGCCATGAGTGGCCTTGTGTCCAGAGGGAGGGGCTGGTGAATATCCATTTGGGGTTTCTGGGACAGTGGGGGATAATCAGAGGGTTGCGGGAGGTTTGGAGCTAAAGGGTCTGCAGAGTGTCACCTATAGACCTGCTTGGTATCAGTGGCACCGCATTAGGGTGCTGGGTGCGTATGTGAGTGAAAGTCCCCATGCGGACTGGGCTGGTACATTTGGAATTGCGTAGCAGTGCAAAGTGTGTGTGTGTGGGAGTGACTATCTGTTAACCATCTGTGCTTCATGACACTGGTCGCGGCTGTGTTGGTTTATACGTGGCTCTTGTGCAAAAAGCACTTTACCTTCCAACATTGGGTTTAACCACATGGGCTTGTCCTGCGGTGGTGCTAAAAGTATTATAATTCAGTGTATGTTCATATTACTGCTATCGTTGTAGCCCAGGGTGCACCCTATAGCTGTGTGATATAGCATTATTAGGATTGTGCGGGTGGGCCGAGGCTCGCAATGTTTGCACCACATAAGAGTGCTGTGGGTGGGATTAGAATCTTATTTTTTCCCATATGTGCATATTATCGAGATCTGATCAACATAAACTGGGCCTAGTACTGCTAGTAATATTGCCAAGTGTGATTTATGTCTAAGATTCCATAATATTCAAGTTGCATTATTTATTGTGTGTTGAATATAAACAACATTTCTCGATGTCAAGTGTGAAGACTCTTTTGTGTCGTGTGAAACATTTATTGTGTGCGCGTACTGTGCTATGCTTTACACATTGCTTTTGAAGAACCTCTGACTGCTAAGTGCCAAGCTACCAGAGGGTGAGCACAGGTTGTACAGAATGTGTAATCACCTACCCTTGATGGGAGCGGTGCCTTCTGCTTAGCGGGGGCATCCCTTCGGCCAACCAGGCAATGCTGGTTCCAACAGTGCCTGTCTGGTCTTTATCACTCAGGCAGAAGAATAGCAGTCCTTCTTGCAGCAGAGCAGCACAACAGCCTTTCTTCTGAGTCTTCCACAGGTCCAAATGTGTATTGAAGAGTTGGGTCTTAGAGCCCACTATTTATCCTTGGTGCCAGCTTTGAAATAGGAGAGGTTCTAGAGGGTTCCATCACCCCAAATGTGTTTGAAATTACCTGTCTCTCTGCCCTGACCCCAGCGTGTCTATGTGCATAAAAGACTTGAGTGAAACTCTTTGTTGGTGCTGAGGCACAATCTTTGTGTTGTGCAAATGTGGTTGGCAACAGCCCCACCCCCTATCAAGTCAGAGATGGCCTATCCTGCCAACACATATTTCCCCTTTGTCTCACTGTGAGGAAGCAATAAACAAAAAAAACAACTGCTGGCTATACCTAGTCATGTGACACAGGATACGGGGTGCAGGTACCAAATAGTTGGGACAAGAAAGCGCCAACTTTCTAAAAGTGGCATTTTCAGAATTGTGATTTAAAATACAACTGTACTGTTAAAGAGGGTTCTCCAGTATTGAATCTTTCATAGATTCACATGCTTGTATTTTCCCCGTCGTCATTGTAAGAGCCTCACGGTAAATGAATAACAATAGCAGTAAAAGAAAAACTGCATAGAAAACCATAGGGAAGAATAGAGTTTGGTAGCCTATCATCATTATTATGTGGTCCAAATGCCAGCCAATCAGCTATCAGCCCTGAGATCACACTCCCCAGCAGAGCCACCATACCTCAGATTTCTAACCGCCGTCGTGTGAGAAGGAGTCTCCCTGAGCCTTGCTCAGTTTGTTCCCTGGTGAACTTTTAGACCTGTCTTGCTGCAGTTTTTTCAACTGGATTTGAGGTATTCTGAGGACCCCCACAAGGATTGTTTGTATTGTCTTCATCCCAAGCACGTTCCTAAGGAGTGCAAACATTGTCGAACCTTCTCTGCTAAGACTCTTAAGGACAGAGAGGCTTGTTTACTGTTGTGGCTTCAAAAAAAGAAGGCCACCTCAGAGACTGATTCAGAGGATGACTCGAAGGCACACTCCTCTAAAAAACAGAAGACAGAATTTTCTGAGGAGAAAGCAGTTTTAAAAAAGAAGACTAAGGACAAGGAGACATCTTCCTCTTCATTGCCTCATACACCTCTAAAAAAGCTCTCAGAGGAGAAAGCGATGTCGTCGGCTCCATCGACAAAGACCAGAGTGTCCCCGCCACGTATGCCTACAAAGACGTCGATGGCCTCGACGACGACATCATCGTCAACGACGACCATCACGAAGACGACAGCATCGTCGACGGCATCTACGAAGACGACACAGTCGGCGGCAGGATCGTCGACAACGAGTATGAAGACGACCTCGTCGACGACTATCCTGGTTTCCCTGTCGTCGATCTCATCGACGGGAGCTCCGTCGACAGCGACTTTCAAGTCTCCGATGACAAGATCGCTGACGACGATCTCGATAAAGAGGTTTCCGCCGTCGACGGGCTCATCGACGGACAAGAAGAACTCGGAATATACCTTATGGACTAATCTCGCTGCTTCCTCCCTCAAATCTTGTGGATGTGCAAGAGTCGGAAGATGACGGTCCATATGGAGTGGCCTACAGCCCCTCACAGCTGCAAATTAAAAGCCAGGATACAGACGAGGACGAATACCAGGAAGTGCAAGAAGAACTCTTTTAAAGACCGCCCGGTATCCGGCTCCAAGAGATATGAGTCTTTCCAGCAATCGTACAATTATGAGGAGGAAGAAGACACAAACCCTATTGGGAGAGAAGAGTCGATGTTCTTGCCTCTCTCGCTAGTGTCTGATTTACGACACATTATTAATGACTATTATCGCCGTTTCCCGGATGCTAACGCCTCTGCCTCTGACACTTCAGGTAGATCACAACCTGCGGCACAGGCTCCGGTGATTCAACCTCCACCTATGGTGCAGAAAGTGCGCACTCCTACAGTAATTACGATTCGGGATGACTTTGTGGAGAGCGAAGGGGAAGAACAGCTAGAGGAAGGGGAACTTCTTCAGGATGATCCAGTGAGCGAAGAATGGGATCAATATGTCATGCCAACTTCTCCATCTCCGTCCCCATCCCCGGCAAGCTCCCCGCCGGAGGACATCGGAGGATTCCACGACCTCATGGAAAGAGCCTCCAAGAGGTTTCATCTTCCTCTGCCAGTGAAGTAAATGGATTGTTTCCTCAATGACTTCAAGGAATCATCCAGAAAGTCTATCAGGGATGAGGGTTTAAAGATCATGAAGAACCCAGCCTCGGATGCAGCCGCAATACCCAGAATCGAGAAAAAATATCGGGCTCCCGAGTACTCCCCAGCGTGCCTAATTGGGCATCCAAGGCCTGAATCGGTGGTAATGCAGGCGGCACAGAAGCATTCTAAGAACCCAGCCTCTGCTTGTTCAGCTCCTCTCGACAAGGAAGGAAGAAAGATGGATGGCGCAGGGAAGCGCTTTGCAGTTATGGCAGCAGCTTCAATTAAAGCTTCAAATGCGCTGGCTTTTCTCAACCGCTATAACAGGCAGATGTTGTCAGACATCGCACCACTTTTATCTCATCTGCCAGAAGACAAAAAAGAATAGGCTACCATCATTTTACAGGACAGGGCTAGGGCAGCCTCCGAATCCATAGATATAGCCATGGACATATCATCGGTAGCTTTCAGGCAAATGGCCGGAGCAGTGGCGCTCCTCAGACAAGGTTGGCTAAAGGCTACGTCATTTAGGCCTGAAGTCCAGGCAAAGATTGTCGATATTAACCCTGGGCGTAGTTTACGTAGTGGCTCTACGCTACGTAAAGTGCACTTTGCACTACGCGAGCTACGTGTAGCTGCGCGTAGCTACGCGAACAGCGTAGTGCGGTAGGGAAAATGCTGTTCGCACTGATTGTACAGTGCCGGATGCTTGTCTGTAATGTGCAATCATTGCAAACGGCATCTTGCACAGTGCAAGCGGTCGTTTTCTGCCACTCGAGTAGATTTGTACTCGAGCGGCAGCTTTCTCAACGCGGACTGGTAGTTTCTCATCGCGAGCAGTCGCGAGCATACGTGACCACTCACAATGAGAAACCTGACCTCACCGCGTTGAGAATCTCGCCGGGAGGTTTATTTTCCACGCTCGCGATCGGCAATCTGGATGTTGCTGATCGCGAACAACGAAAAAGTCTCGCCGGGATGTCATTTTGCTCGCTCGCGGTCGCCAACTTGACGTTGAGGACAGCGAGTAAGCAAAAAATGCCCGCTATGCGTTTTTGCACTGTGCTATGTGCAATTCGCGTAGCGCATAGTAGCGCAAACTACGCGAGCGTAGCATAGTACTACGCCCAGGGTTAGTCGATATGCCTTTTGTTCGGGAGAATCTCTTCAGCAAACACGTTGATGATGCCTTTCAAGGAATAAAATCGGACACAGACACAGCGAGAGCATTCGGTTCCCTACAACAAAATAGGTTTCAGACCTTTCTTAGAAGAGGTTCAAGAGGCCAGCATAATCAGAGATCCTCTTTCCAGTCTAACAGGTACCAACCTTATCACCAACAGAGGTACCGTCAATTCTCCAGCAACCAGCAGTTTCGTTCCCCTGACACTTCCTACCAGCCTAGAAGGTAGCCTGCTGCAAGGGGAAAATCACAGGACTCCAATCGGAGACCGTGACAATGCCAAGGCTCCGAACACCTCGTCATACCTCAAACAGAACCATTACCTCTCTCGCTTTTATCATCAATGGCTGTCCATAACAACAGACAGATGGGTACTGGACGTTATCCATCACGGTCATACCCTAAAGTTCATACAAAAACCTCCAGTTCGACCGCTTGTTCGCTAAAAGCAACAACATCTCTCAGCTCTCAAGGAAGAAATTCTGTCCCTCATTGTGAAAGGGGAAATAGAGGAGGTTCTGCCTCAACAGCGAGGGAAAGGATTTTACTCGCATTTTTTCTTGATTCGAAAAAAGCAGTCTTCCAAATGGAGGCAGGTAATGGACCTGAGAGGTTTGAACAAATTCATCAAGAAAATGTCATTCCGTATGCTGTCTCCACCGGAAATCCTCCTGATGCTGCGCAGGAGAGATTATATGGCATACCTAGATCTCTTAGATGCCTATTTTCATATTCCAATTCACATCAAACACAGGCAGTATCTACGATTTGCGGTGGCAGGATGCCACTACCAATTCAAAGTGTTACCCTTCGGCCTCAGTTCCGCGCCAAGGGTTTTCACGAAATGCATGGTACCAGTCGCAGCGCACTTGAGACAACAAGGCCACCATATATATCTGTATCTGGACGACTGGCTAATAAAGGGCACATCATATCAAGACACCCTGCGATCTCTACAATTTTGCATGGATCTCTTCCAATGTCTGGCCTACGGATCAATATGGAAAAATCTTCTCTGATTCCATCGCAGTCCCTTCAATTCCTAGCGGCTAGACTCCAGACGAAGGAAGCAAAAGCGTATCCTTCAGAAGAACGCACCCAAAAAATCATAAGACTGGGGTCACAATTACAAACAAAAAGGTCCACTTCAGTGAGAATCTTCAAATCCTTGTTGGGGATGATGTCTTCCTGCATCCCATTAGTTCCCAATTGCCGGCTACACATGTGACCCCATCAAGAACTACTCGACATGCAATGGGTGCAATCCCAAGGGTCCTTCGAGGATCGAATCTCCATCACTCCTCAAATACAGACAGCACTGTTATGGTGGGGAATCAGGGAGAACTTATTCAAAGGTCTGCTCTTCGAACCTCAATGTCCCAGTTATGTCATGACAACAGACGCCTCACTGCAAGGATGGGAAGCACACCTACAAGACCTCGAAATACAAAGCCATTGGACCATTCAGGTAGCTCAGCTACATATCAACTTGTTAGAGCTAAAAGCGGTGTTTTGGGCCTCCAGGCTTTCCTTCCCAGAATCCACGATTCGCCTGTACTGGTCAGGACAGACAGTACGACAACAATGTTTTATCTGCTAAAGCAAGGAGGTACAAAATCAAAGCCCCTTTCGGCACAAGCTCAAGAGATTTGGAACTGGCTTCTACTGCACAATTTTTCTTTGCAGGTTCAGCACGTTCCGGGAGTTCACAACACAAGGGCAGACATCCTAAGCAGATCAGCCAGTGTTTACCACGAATGGGAGTTAGCTAAGGATCAGCTCTTGCGAATATTTCGCTTATGGGGCACTCCATCTCTGGACCTGTTTGCAAATCACCGCAACAAGAAATAAAAACATTTTGCAAGCAGATTCCCTCAAGCAGAATCTTGGGGAAATGCTCTACACCTCCGCTGGACAGGAATGTTTGCGTACGCATTTCCCCCACTTCCTCTGATCACGAGGGTATTACGGAAAAAGAGGTCGGAACTGTGCCACTTGATTCTAATAGCCCCGGCATGGCCGAAACAGTCCTGGTTTTCGGAGCTCCTCCAGCTGTCAGTGGCTCCCAGAGTGCAGTTTCCTTTGATTCAAGATCTAATCTCAATGATTGAAGGGCAAGTTCTTCATCCTCAGTTGACATCACTGAATTTGTCAGCCTGGAACCTCATGAGCACGAATTTCATTCCCTGAATATCCCTCAGGAATGGCGAGATATCCTCTCTCAATCTCGAGCAGTTTCAACGAATAAAACGTACACAGCAAAGTGGAAGAGATTTTGCCAGTGGTTTTCCACTCAAGCTCTGCACCCTTTTCATTCTTCTCTAGAGCAAATTCTTCCTTACCTATTACACTTAGCCAAGGCAGGACTTTCCCATGCATCGTCCATCTCTTTGGTCTCAGAGGGTGATAAAGGAATTTTTGAAAGGGCTCCTTAGAGTGTTTCCTCCACTTAAGCACCCGTCAATCCCATGGCAGCTCAACACGGTCCTGACGCAACTTATGAAGCCCCCGTTCGAACCAGTTCACAAAGCTGAATTACAGTTCGTTTCTTGGAAGGTGGCTTTGCTACTCGCCCTCACTTCAGCCAGGAGGGTCAGTGAGATCCAGGCTTTCTCGATCGCCGAACCGTTTCTTCAATACAAACAAGATACAGTCATACTCAGAACAAATCCTAAGTTCATTCCCAAAGTCCCCACGGCTTTTCACCTCAATGAACCTGTTGTGTTGCCTACATATTTTAAAATCCCATCTTCTGCAGCGTAAAAATCTCTGCATACACTGGACATCAAAAGATGCCTCAAATTCTATATCGACAAAACTAAATCTTTCTGAAAGACAAACCAATTGTTCGTGGTCTTTGCTGGGCCCAGAAAAGGTTTGGCTCTGTCAAGGTCTAATATATCTAGATGGATATCCTCTGCCGTTTCGTTATGCCATGAGAAAGCCGGAAAGCCTCTACGAACAAGAGTTCGTGCTCATTCAGCGAGGAAGATGGCAACTTCAGCGGCATTGTTCGCGGGAGCATCGCTCCCGGACATCTGCAGAGCGGCAACATGGGCAAATGCGCACACGTTTACCAGGCATTACTGTCTGGACACAGCGTGGAAAGCAGATTCAGCGGTGGGACAAGCAGTTCTACGGGCACCTGTTTCAATAAGGTATTTATCAGACCATATTTAACATGCTATGTTATTTCTTGTTAATTTTTCCTCTTATGTGTTCCATTGGATGGTCTTACTATGCATGGTTGGTATTTTCAGGTATCATGTTCCCAATGTGATATGCACTGAGACATACAAACTTTTTTTAATTATAAGTCTTTATGGTATTCTGGTAATAAGGAGCAGAGCCCTAAGAAAAAAGGGTTCTATCCTGGAAACGCGACAAAGTATAAGTACTGCTCTTTATTCTGATACAAGCATGTGAATCTTTGAAAGATTCAATACTGGAGAAAAAGCGAGTTACTTACCTGTACACTATGGTTCTCCAGTATTGATATCTTTCATAGATTCACATGCGGCCCGCCCGCCTGCCTCCCCTTTTTCTCAGGTAGACCACTTTTATCTCTAGATACATCCTTGGCTCACACTTGGGGCTGGAAATCTGAGGTATGGTGGCTCTGCTGGGGAGTGTGATCTCAGGGCTGATAGCCGATTGGCTGGCATTTGGACCACATAATAACGATAATAGGCTACCAAACTCTATACGTCCCTATGGTTTTCTATGCAGATTTTCTTTTACTCCTATTTTTATTCATTTACTGTGAGACTCCCACCATGACGACGGGGAAGATACAAGCATGTGAATCTATGAAAGATATCAATACTGGAGAACCATAGTGTACTGGTAAGTAACTAGGTTTTTTAGATTACAATTCTTTGAAGACCAAACTCAATATTCCTACCTCCTCCCAATTGAAAATGATCACTTCTTAAATGTAATAAAGTATCCCAATGTTATTCTATGGGAGAGACAGGCCTTGGGGTAGTGAAAAACGAATGTAAGAGTTTTTATCTAAGAGGACTTGTAAAAGTTAAAAGTACATGTCCAACTTTTTAAATACACTGCACCCAGCCCTATGGGCTGTTTAGGGCCTACCTAAGGGGTGACTTTATGTCTTAAAAAGGAATGTTTTGGCCTGCCAAAAGGTTTTTGCTGGGTCAAAAAGGCAGTTTAAAACTGCACACACAGGCTACATTGGCAGGCCTGAGATATGTTTTAAAAGGCTACTTAAGTGGGCGGCACAATTAGTGCTGCAGGTCCATTAGGAATATTTCATTTACAGGCCCTAGGTACTTTGTACAACTTTACTAGGGACTTACAAGTAAATTAAATGTGCAAATTGGGTGTAAGTCAATGTTGCCATGTTTAAAGAAGAGAGCACAAGCACTTTAGCAGTGGTTAGAAGTGGTGAAGTATGCAGAGTCCCAAAGGCGAACAAAAACAGGTTCAGAAAACAAAACAGGAGGGGTGAAGTTAAAAAAATGTGAGGGTGACCCTGCAGACAGGGCAGTATCTACTAGCATGGTTCTCTTACTTAAAATCTTTCGCTTTTAGCTATAACGTACTCCAAGTCGCTTTATGCACACTTGAATTTCTTGCCCCATATTTCTATTCCCTGATTGTCTGGTTATCTGTTTAAATTTCCAGTTCGTGCATCAAGGCACTTTCCTATCGAGTCTCAGTATTATGTTGTTCCTAATAACCTTCACTATCTTGATTGTTCTACGGTTCTTCCACCCAATAGCATCTATTTGGATGTAGGTTGCTAGACCTGTTGTTTACTCATTTTCACTTACTCCTAATTTATTTCTATTGATTTGTTTCACCTTTTTTACATTATGGAGCATGGATTGCACTGTATTATAGGAATGACTGTGCTTTAAACACTACCTTAAGTCCCTCCTTTCCTGTCGACCACTAGTCTCCTAGTGAGATGTGGGGGGTTACTATCCTAAACTCAACCAGTGGTTATGTAAATGATCTACTCATCCCTTACTTTTTTTTATCATCTTTAAAGATCACTTTCTTTAATTTGTTAAACCTTATACCTTATTTAGTTGAAATTCTTGTTGTCTCTCATAAAGGTGAACCTACCCTATAATTTTATGACAATAATTTACCATTGTTCTCCGTATGAATATATGCATAGATATATAGACGCTTTTACAGATATTTTTCCTTGATGGAATAAAGTCACATCCTGAATTTGAATATATTCCAAGTTAACCAGCAATCACATCTCGGGCAGCCGACGCTTTTCGAAATGATTCCTTCTTCAAAGGCTTAATTCCACAAAGTACACAGTGTTTGTTTAGACCACACCTTTTATTCAATTAATTGCCTCCTGATAGGCTGCTCAGGTGAGCCCTCCCTTGTAGGTATTCTGGGATATGTAATCCACCATGTACAAAGCGTGTGTGGAATTATTTTAAAAGGTGTTGAGAGTGCTCTATACAGGAGCTGCTTTCCACCTAAACTTGAGAACTACCCAGAGTTCTCTGCTTCTTTTTTGCATAATTTATTCGTCACTCTATGCCTGAAAGGGTATTTATTTTACTTATACTGGGTGCTCCCTTGTGTCTGGACAAAGCTATAGCTCTCTGAAGAGCTCTAATTAGAGCGAAACATTGTGTCAGGGGTTGCTTTTACTCATTTCAGGTTGGCTTGGTTGGTATTTCACCAATTCAAAGCTGTAATACTGTGCCTGGAGTGGTAAATGGCTTTTGTCATTTTACAGCTCGGCAAGGACAGCAATGTGCTAGTCCTATGCTTAAAGACTTTGCTGTAAAAATGGCAAAATACTTTGTCCTTTTCTATCTCGGCGTGGATGGCACTGTGCTAATCCTATGCTTAAAGACTTTGATAGAAAAGCAGACATTTGAGGTGAGCAGATCTAGTGTGTCGCTGGTGTTGAGAGTGCTCTATACAGGAGATGCTTTCCACCTAAACTTGATAACTACCCAGAGTTCTCTGCTTCTTTTTTGTATAATTTATTCGTCACTCTATGCCTGAAGGGGTATTTTTTTCGAATTCCTTCTTCCTCAGCGGCATTAAACGCACCCGCATGTGCCTCCGTCCTTATCCAGCACTGATGTCACAAAGTGAGGTGGGTAAATCACTTTCCTCTTGGCCCACAATGCTCATGGGGTGGTGCGTTCCCGACGACTGGACCGCCGCCAAACATATCTACTCAGGGGTTTGTCACACATGCAGGAAGCACTCCAACAGCAGTGAAGGTTCAACCCAAAAACCTTTAATCATTGGTATGGACGGCATTCAACATGTCGGAAGGTTAAAACAGTCACTTTGTACGCCATATGCATTTCGAATTCCTGTGTTTCATTCCTTTCACCGTCAGCTTGGAGCTCTGTGGTGTCTTTTCGAGTGCCTCTCAATTGTGGGATACAAGCAGGAGCTTTGATTTTTGGTGGCAGTCCAGCCACTGAGAGAGCCCCACCCCAGAAACAAAGGGGGCCATGGGGGATTGTATTTACTATCTCTCATATGTGGAGCGGCAACACTGGATTTAGGAGGAGCCCGCCCGCTGAGATCCATCTGTGGGTTTTAAATGTGTCAGCAGAACATTGGAAGCACTTCTAAGGGAACTCAGTTCCCACCGGGACTCCAACTCCCACAAGTACTTGCGCAGCATCATTATGAACAGCCCATCGGAGGGCGCGCAATCACATGTACTTAAGAGGCGGGAACCGTACAGTGTTTCATTCCTTTCACCGTCAGCCTCTGAGGAAGAAATCGATATTTGAAACGCATCAGGCAGCGGTGTATCGGCTGCGAAAGAAATCGGCTGGCTGGAGTCCTCCATACCTAATAAAGGAGTTCAAGCTTGGAGCTCTGTCGTGTCTTTTCGAGTGCCTCTCAATTGTGGGATACAAGGAGGAATATATATATATATATATATATATATATATATATATATATATATATATATATATATATATATATATATATATATATATATATATATATATATATATATATATATATATATATATATATATATATATATATATATATATATATATTCACTTAAAAAACCATAGGTTTCACACATGTTATAGTTAGCTGGACATTTTACTGATAAAAAAACAATGAAATTCCCCCGTTATAGTTACTGTAGGCAACTATAACTCACGCGACCGCAATCCTCTGCTGATGCTAATACTGTATTTAGACACTTATTTGCCCATGTCTTCTTCCATTAAATTTTAGCTATACATATATTACAAATATTTTTTTTTCATAAAGACACATATGTCATCAGCAGAGGATTATGGTCGCGTGAGTTATAGTTGCCTACAGTAACTATAACGGGGGAATTTCATTGGTTTTTTATCAGTAAAATGTCCAGCTAACTAAAACATGTGTGAAACCTATGGTTTTTTAAGTGAATTTGCAAGGTTTTTTAAATGCTAATTCCTAACTATAACGTGTGTGAAACCTATGGTTTTTTCAGTGAATTTGTACGGTTTTTTAAATGCTAAGTTACTTTACGCCATTTGTGGCGTGCGCGCCCACTTAACGCAGTTCGTTCCGTGCGCGCACGGTGCGCACAGTGAGCACGCGGTGCGCTTCGCGCACCGCGTGCCCACGTTACGCTAGATGGGCCATGAACGCACGATGCGCTTCGCGCACCGTGCACACATGGAGGACATATGATGAGCATCGTTGTGACAGGTAAAATATATGTTTTGTTTTGGTTTAATAAGCCATGCACAAATGGTGCCCTTTGGGCAACGTTTGCACACGGGGTGGGGAGAATGTGGATATTTTTTTTTTTTTTATTATTTATTACCGCGTACGGTACGGTAAGCGTAATCGGCGAAATTTTAGAAAAAATTAAAATTGCCTTTTTTCACTTGGGGGATATTTGGGGACTCCCTCGACATGGCTAGGTGCTTGGGAGCTGAGTAAACAGCCCCTTTACATGTTTTTGCACTTTGTTTTTCAACCCCCTGTCAGAGTGCGAGAGAGAAAATGGCGGCCGCCGCTTCTTGGTTTCGACCGATTCGAATGTTTACTAAGATCTAACGGCCAATCAGAATCGCGCTCGCGCACGTCACCGTACGCGTACGGTAAGCGCACCGTAAGCGCACCGTAAGCTGGCTCAGATATATATATTGATTTAAAGGCTATTTTCTCAGAATCTACTGAACAGATTTACACCAAACCTACAAAAGGCACTTCCTTGACCTGAGGACTACCTCTCTGCCAAATTTCATTAAATTCTGTTCAGCCGTTCGGGCTGTAGCTCTGTCCAAAGGTCCTATGGAAAAATGCATGGGAAAAACGCGTTTTGGGACCCCCCTTTTATCTCAGCCCCCGCTTGACGAATCCCCCCGAGACTTTCAGGGTAGGAGCGGAGCTCAACGCCCCACCTATTTTGAAAATTTCGCGAGGATTCGTCGACCGGCGCCAAAGTTATTCAAAATAGAATGTTGCGGATTTCCTATGGAAACAGGGTCCTAACTATAACTATCTACTGGTGACCGCCAGTAGATAATATATACATATATATATGTCACAGAAATCGT
This sequence comes from Triturus cristatus, assembly GCF_964204655.1. NCBI lineage: Eukaryota > Metazoa > Chordata > Amphibia > Caudata > Salamandridae > Triturus > Triturus cristatus. The sequence continues at coordinate 889,878,152 of NC_140589.1, forward strand.
CTCAAAGCTTGCATCAATCCTCGTACAAGAGACGAACACGGACCCATCGATAAGTGCAAAATTTCTTTATTCAGTCCAGCATAGACGCACCACCGCCATATATTACCTACTGGCGGTCGCCAGTAGGTAGTTATAGTTAGGACCACGTTTCCATAGGAAAACCTCAACATTCTATTTTGAATAACTTTGGCGCCGGTCGACGAATCCTCGCGAATTTCTCAAAATAGGTGGGGCGCTACGCTCCGCTCCTACCCTGAAAGTCTCGGGGGGATCCGTCAAGCGGGGGCTGAGATAAAAGGGGGGTCCCAAAACGCGTTTTTCCCATGCATTTTTCCATAGGACCTTTAGAACGAGCTACAGCCCGAACGGCTGAACAGAATTACTCAAAATTTGGCAGAGAGGTAGTCCCTAGGTCAAGGAAGTGCCTTTTGTAGGTTTGGTGTAAATCTGTTCAGTAGATTCTGAGAAAATAGCCTTTAAATCAATATATATATCTGAGCCCGCTTACGGTACGCTTACCGTACGCTTACGGTAAGCGTACGGTGGCGTGCGCGAGCGCGATTCTGATTGGCTCTTAGATCTTAGTAAACATTCGAATCGGCCGAAACCAGGAAGCGGCGGCCGCCATTTTCTGTGTTTCACTCTGAAAAAAAAAGAGTGAAAACAAGAAAAGGGGGCAATGAGGAGAGTTACAGACCCCCTTACATTTGTGAGGGGGTCAAAGAAGGACTGTAAAGTACAAAACAAACATTTATTGATTTTTAAAAAAAATCACGGGGTACGCGTACGGTAAGCTTACGGTAAGCGTACGGAAGAAACATGGCGTGCGCGAAGGAGATTCTGATTGGCCCATAGATCTTAGTAAACATTCGAATCGGCCGAAACCAGGAAGCGGCGGCCGCCATTTTGTGTGTTTCACTCAGAAAAAAAACAGAGAAAACAAGGAAAGGGGGCAATGAGGAGAGTTACAGACCCCCTAACATTTGTAAGGGGGTCAAAGAAGGACAGAAAAGTACAAAAAAAACATTTATTGATTTTAAAAAAAATCACGGGGTACGCGTACCGTAAGCTTACGGTAAGCGTACGGTAAAAAAAAAAAAAAAAAAAAAATGAAAAGCAGATTTAAGAGTTTGCTCTTCATATGTCCTCCATGTGCGCACGGTGCGCGAAGCGCATCGTGCGTTCATGGCCCATCTAGCGTAATGTGGGCACGCGGTGCGCGAAGCGCACCGCGTGCTCACTGTGCGCGCACGGTGCGCGAAGCGCACCGTGCGCGCATGGAACGAAATGCGTTAAGTGGGCGCGCACGCCACAAATGGCGTAAAGTAACTTAGCATTTAAAAAACCGTACAAATTCACTGAAAAAACCATAGGTTTCACACATGTTATAGTTAGCTGGACATTTTACTGATAAAAAACCAATGAAATTCCCCCGTTATAGTTACTGTAGGCAACTATAACTCACGCGACCGTAATCCTCTGCTGATGACATATGTGTCTTTATGAAAAAAAAATATTTGTAATATATGTATAGCTAAAATTTAATGGAAGAAGACATGGGCAAATAAGTGTCTAAATACAGTATTAGCATCAGCAGAGGATTACGGTCGCGTGAGTTATAGTTGCCTACAGTAACTATAACGGGGGAATTTCATTGGTTTTTTATCAGTAAAATGTCCAGCTAACTATAACATGTGTGAAACCTATGGTTTTTTCAGTGAATATATATATATATATATATCTACCTACCTACCTACCTACCTGCGGTCGCCAGCAGGACCTTGTTTGTATTAAAAAAAAAAATCTTTTTTGCGATAACTTTGGTGCCGGTTGACGAATCTTCGCGAAATTTTTAAAACGTATGGCCCGTTATGGTCAGCTCCTACCTTGATAGTTTCAGGCTGATTCCCCAAGCGGGGACCGAGAAAAAGGGGGGTCCCAAAACGCTTTTTCTCCATGTTATTTCCCATAGGAAACTTTAGACACGCCTACAGTCCGAACTGCTGAACGGAATTACGCCAAATTTTGCAAAAAGGTAGCCCTTGGTTCAGAAAGAGACCTTTTTTTTAAATGGTGAAAATCCGTTCAGTAGTTGCTGAGAGAATCAAAAAATAAAAGTTTCGATATCTATGGCCTGCTGATCACGAGCTGCATTCTAATTGGCTGTCAACACTTCAAACCAGGAAGTGTTGGCAGCCATCTTGTGCCTCGGTAGGCACAAGAAAAGAGAAAAGCAAAGGCTCAAAAAAAGAAAAGGGGGCAGGGTAGAAACACCCTGACCCCCTAGGCCAGCTCAGGGGGTCCCACAAGGACCCCCAGGGCTAAAAAGCATTTTTTTTTTTTTTTTTAAATCGACCGCGCTTCGTTAATATTTAGCCCCCAGGTGGGCCAAGTCCCGGGGGCCATGTTTATATTGTAATGGGGGGCCCAAAGGGGCCCTGGGGACCGCCAACCCCGGGGCTTTCTTAACATATTTGCTGGGGCACATGGCCCCCCCGCAGCCCCGGGGACCGCGACCCCCGGGGCATTTCAAAAATATTTGCGGGGGGCTCATGGCCCCCCCCGCAGCCCTGAGGACCGCAACCCCCGGGCCTTTTCTAAAATATTTGCGGGGGGCTCACCGCCCCCCCCGCAGACCCGGGGACCGCCACCCCCGGGACTTGTATTTTAAATGGGTGGGGGCCTCCAAGGCCCCGCAAGCCCCGAGGACCGCCACTCCCAGGGCTTTCTTTACATATTTGCGGGGGGCACATGGCTCCCCCGCAGCCCCGGGGACCGCCACCCCCGGGGCTTTTTTTTTCTTTTAAACTACCTGTGTGAGGGGGCTCGAGCCCCCCCCCCCATCTCCCCGGGGCTTTGCTAACGTTGGAAGGGGGCCGCGCGGCCCCCCTCCTGGAGCCAGTGATGGCCCTGGAGACCGCCACCCCCTAGGGCCGGCTCCTGCAGTGTCACGGGGTGCCCACCCCGGGACACTTCTGTTTGCAATGACAGGGCGGGAGACTTGCGGCTCCCGCCCTGTCATTGCAAACTCTGGTTTGGGCTTTCAAAATCCAAACCACATTGCTTTTCCACACGGGGAGCTGCATCTTAACAGCTCCCCGTGTGGAAAAGCAATGCCGGCTAACGCAGGAGGCGGGGAGCCGGCGGGACCGTGGGTAATTGGGGACCCCCCCACGGTCCCTAACGAGAGGCCAGGCCCCGGGGGATGGGGTCGCCGGGGCCATTATAAAAAAAGAAAAAATTGAGATATCATCAGTGATGTCATCAGTGATGTCACTGACCATGTCATGAGTGATGTAATATGTGACGTCATCAGCAGTGCATTGCGGGGGCGCGAGTTATAGTTAGCTGAACTTACTATAATAGGGGAATTTCACGGGTTTCGTACGAGTGAAATGTCCAACTAACTATAACTTTCCCTAAAACCTATGTTTTTTTCAGTGAATATACATATACATATATATAAAATCACTTTTTGAAAAAGATGACTTTAATATTCATTTATAGATGGTTATATAACCAATAATCTTCTCAGAATCAATAATTCTTTCCGTTTTCCTGTTTTCCTTCTAGTACTGTCCAGGCACCGGGAAACCCTTTTTGGGTAGCTGTTGGGCCTTATAAATGTAATAAATAAATAAATAATAAATAAATGCTATATAGATAATATTTCTCAAATCACGTTTATTGTTGCCTCCCATATTTTACAACGTCTGCTTTCACTGGCAACTCTAAAAAAGAGAAGTACTTATGTTCTTTATTTCAAATGTGCTTTCCTTGGCAGAAGAGTATATGGCTGAGTCTCCATTCTGCTTATGCCTTCCTAATTCTTTTCATCTTCTGTACGATGTCTCTCTTCCACAAACTATCTCGCTCTGTCTGGCTCTAAACTTTCAACTTCAAATCTTGCAACAGATGAATGTAATCTCTTCACACTGTTCACATTGCCGACATTTTCAAATCTACTGGAATAAATTCCTCCAACTTGACACACTCGTCCTTTGGTTTCCCCCCTAAACTCTCCGCAAAGCAAAGTGGCATTAGCATAAAAACCTGATGACATCATCCTTGTGATAGAGTGGCGGTCGCGCGAGTTATAGTTATCTGCAACCTTTTCATGTTCCTCACTTTTCTCAGCACCGAACGCCATTAAACACAACTACTTTCTTCTCTCATTCCATCTCTTTCTGTTCAGCTCTGTCATATATTTTTTACTATTATCCACTTACCAGTGCCTCCTTCTTCAATTCCGTCTTTATCTTCCTGTCTATTTTTAATGGCTATGCTGTTTATCTCAGCTCATTGCGCTTCTCTTTCATCCTGCCTTCAATAAATACCACCTTCACCGAGCCTGCTCTTTTTTCTGTCTGTCATCTAGCACAATTTATTAGACTAGATTTCAGAATTAGATTGGATTTCGAAATCTCCTGTATTGAATTCTGAAAATGCTTGCTTTATATAAAAGACGAATCCATCTGTGTCCGTTTGATATTCTCTAATGGCATCACTCATTAATTCAATGTAAGTTTTACTTCTCCCAGATGTACATATTATCTACAGTACGTCACTGTCATCCTTCCTTTCCTTAAGCAAACATCCTGAAATTCTTCTCACATCTCCTACTTATAATATATATGTTTTCCACCCTGTCTGTTAAAACTCTTATAAAGAATTGTGCATTTCAAAGTTTCAGCATTTGAAAGATCACATGGTCTGCATTTTCCAACTCAGTGTGGTTAACTTCCTGGTCATTCTGAGGAAAATCACTTCCTACTATTTCTCATTTTACTGACCGATATTGCCATCACAAATTGAGTTGTGTTGGGATATTTAAGGATGCGACTGTGACCTTTGATTCTGTTGATCATCCTATACTTCTTTACTCTCTTTGTATTTCTGGTACTGCGACTAAGTTATTTCTGGCAATTGTAGAGCATCAGTCAGCTGGATATGAGGGGCCCCAGGTGGAAGGCATGATGCTAGAGTTTTGTGAGCCCTTTTCATCACAAACAAAAGTTGGAAAGTCACTTGGGTTTACAGGGTTCAGAATCCAGTCCTTGAGCAAGTGATCCATGGTCCTTCTACTCATTTTGGTTTTCCCAGTATCTGCAAATTCTTCCTTTGAGAATATGATTCTGCATCTTGTATGTGCTTTTCCAGTTTTTGTCCTGGGCCATCAGGGACTTTAGTCCTGGGCCATCAGGGACCGTAGTGGGCTATACCGGCTAATAAAGGCCTGCTGCAGTGTTAAAGGCCAAAGCCGAAGGCGAGGGCCTTTAACAAAGCAGCGGGACTTTAATAGCCGGTATAGCCCTGCTATGATGGGCTATAAGGCAATTAGAACATTCTGCCACTAGAGGGCAGAATGTTCTAACAAATAAAACAAAGCCTTCAGGGAGCACGAGGGGATTCAAATCCCCTCAGGCTCCCTGAAGCCTTTGTTCACAGCCAGAGCTGTGAACAAAGAAACATTGGAATGTTGGAGCTCCGGGCTTATACCAGCCATTATAAGCCCGGAGCACTCCATTATTTTCAATGGAGCTTCCAACATTCCAATGTTCTAATATAGCCTTATAGCCCGCCGTAGCGGGCTATACTGGCTGTTAAAGGCCCGCTGCAGCGTTAAAGGCCCGAGCCAAAGGCGAGGGACTTTATCAAAGCAGAGGGACTTTAATAGACGGTATAGCCCTGCTACGAAGGGCTATAAGGCTATTAGAACATTCTGCCACTAGAGGGCAGAATTTTCTAACAAAACAAAGCCTTCAGGGAGCGCAAGGGGATTGAAATCCCCTCAGGCTCCCTGAAGTCTTTGTTCACAGCCAGAGCTGTGAACAAAGACACATTGGAATGTTGGTGCTCCGGGCTTATACCAGCCATTATAAGCCCGGAGCACTCCATTGTTTTCAATGGAGCTCCCAACATTCCAATGTTCTAATGTGCCTTCCAATACTTAGACCTGCTCCTGGAGATGTCTCACCATGTCCTGTGCATCCTGCAGACTCTCAACAATTTTGGTAAGGTCCGTCCTCAGGAGATTACATTATTGGTGTCAATCTTCGCTATCAGTTTTGAATTTTTGAATTGCAAGCATTATGTCCTTTAAGAAGGACTGAGCCATCGCTGACCCCTGAGAGTCGACTGACTGCCGGTAGGCAGTTTATCATTATTTTGCATCACTATGCACTTATTTGTTTTTCTGTTTTGAGTGGGCTTTCTTCTTTTTTCAACCCTGGATTGAGTTTAGCAAAGCGCCTTTGTCAATTCATTCCAGTGATCTAGCTGTTCTGAACGGGCTTTTCTGTTCTTGTGCTGAGTGGTCCATGCAGTTTGTGGTTCTAGTGTGTACCCTAAAGCCCATAGTCTTGCATCTCATTAAGTGTAATGTTACCAGTGCCTCCAAGCGCCATTGTGTGAGCTGCACTTAGGGGAGATAATAGGACACAAGTATTCCAGTGTCCTTCAGCTTGAAGAAACTGCAACTATCACCTAGATACTTTCAGCTGGGGTGCCAGACCAGTGTGCATCATTGTATCAGGGACTGTTCACCACTATGTAAGCACTTCCGCGATTCCTCGTGTGCAGTGATGCTGAGATGTGGGGATATCAAAGCCCTCTGTCTACCTTTGAAAAAGCTCCCCGGTCAGGAATTCACTTGGTTAATCCCGCTGGTTCATACCCCTGCAGTGCTGAAGATCCCCACCCACTTTGTCCGAATGTTTTGCCTCCGCCATAGACCATAGTGTATGGTCCCAGTTGCTGTAGCCGTGCTCCCATAAGAGGGCACTGCAATAAAAGTTTCAAGAAGCCAACTAATCTGGCCTCCCACCAATCTTGCTCACAGTAAGGTGGGCTATTCCTACCTCTCCATCACAATAGCCCTCTGTTGGTTCTAGGCTCAACTCCACTCACTCTTTGTTTAGGTCCTCGCCTTCTGTTTATGTCCCCAGCACCCTGGCCTAGTATTTGAGTAGATCACCAGTGAGGGGCCCGCAGCACTCTCTGCCTCTCGTCTTGGGGCATACCTCAGAAACACTACTTACTTATGCCTATTCCTCAATGTGGCGTCCAGGGCACTGTTTCTCAGTCTCCTCTGCTCTTGCAACACTGCCGACAAGGGTTGCCAGTCACTTTCAGAACCACAGACATCTTTGCCAAACACATTATCTGCTCTATTGAGTGGCCTACTTGTTTTGTCACAGCAGGCTGCATCCAACAACCATCTTGGGCAACTGAAACAGCTGTTTGTTGCTCTGGCTGCTGGCTCACTTCTTCCCACATTAGCACCCATGCTCAAGTGTCTCCCAGTAAGGCTTGCCACATAGTGCTGATGTGGAAACAATCTCTTCCCTATCATGCTCACAGCTTTGTTTGTTGTGGCCCAACTCTGAAGAATGTGACGAGTCCTCCTAAACTATGCGGTCATGTAGACATAGACAGGGCCTGTCCATTTCTTTGTTTCTGATTAATATTTTTAACCGTAAATTCCTCACCTTGTGAATCTCTCCAGACTGGTTCCGGAAATAAATGCAATAGCTCCTGCATGCTAGCAAGTGGCATCATATGCATCGCTCATGACTCCTTCCTGCCTCGGGACATGGCGGTACAAAGCCACATGTAGGCAACAGCTCTGTACTGATGTCAGTTCATATTTTTCCATGCCCTTTGACAAGAATTCGGAGCACCACTCCCAAGATTTCGGTTGCTACTAAAACCTTTTGATTCACATTATTCTGGCAGTGTGCAGGAATGTGTTTTGTGAAAAAGACAGACTGCTAACCATGCGTTTTTAGGTCTCACCTATGCAGCTCTTGCGCTGTGTCTTCGAGACATGCTGTATGTAGGATATGGGCTCGAAAAAAACCCATCTTTTTCATTGGCTCCTGTTGCTGACCTTTAGAAATGCAGTCTTTTCATTGGTGAATACACTTAGTAGTCCCTCCTTTTGGAATTTTGTATCCTCCCCTGAGGCCTGGCCCTCTTACATGTGTTCTTACTGTTCAGGTTATTTATACTCTCTTTTTTGTTGGGCTGTGTCTTTGCTCCTCAAGTTTTCTGTTTACTTGTGCAATGAAAATTTGGTGGCTTCTTTTGCTTGCGGCCTGTTGCTGTCGCTTTATTTGCTTTCCGTCTGTCTCTAAATCTCCGCCTCCGCCCCTTCACACCTACCACAACACTGCTCCAGGCCCATACCAACCATCCGAGGCCACTGCTGTTTTGCTCATGGCACTGCTTGCCTGCCCGAGCATTGAATTCTTATGTTATTTTACATTTCATTTTACATTTCTAGCTGTCATATATATAGCGCACCTATCCATGCACTCGGGGGAAATTAAATAATCGACTGGGATCCCCAGCTCCCCAGTCGGTAGCTCTCACTGCTGTGCCATATACTTTCCTTGGCCATGTTGCAGGGTGTAGCACCATATGTGGCCAAAAGAAGTCCCACAGGACACCTAGTGACAGCCTGTGGGACTGCACCCTCGCAACACTGCTTGATGAATCTGCCAGGAGCCAGAAATTCAAAACTGCATTTTGATTTGATTCTCTCCTGGCGGGTTCTGAAATCTGGACTTCAGAAAGGCTTTGTAACACCATTGCCAGACCTTCTCATGGCGCGGCAAAGGTGGTATCTGCACGGTGGCATCTTTAAGCATTTAAGCACATGAGCTGTTTCAGCATCCCGCGAGTTTGGCACCCTAAGATCTGTGTCAGGCTTGGGCCAAACCCCCCTTCATCAACGCCATCTGGAGCTCAGGGTTCGTGCCAGCAGATCGCAGGTCTCAGCCTAACTTCCAGCGCGCTCCACAAGGCATGGATTGCAGAATCCATGGCGCCACCTTTGGGCATAGGACTTCCTGGGATTCTGAGGGCCGGTGTCTGCAGCCTGCACCTCACTAGTAGACGTGCTATGAAGCTTGAAAAAATTAATGCCTGAGCGCCAGGTGCTCGTAGTGTGAGGGCATTTAAAATTACCCCTCTCTTCTAAGAATTCCATTCACGTATGTGCACTCTGCACAACAGGTTTATTTTCCGAGAATGTAATATATTTACAGCAATAACTGAGCTCGTAATTATTGCGCTTGTTTGTTCATTCTTAGGAGCAGATTTACAAGCCTCTTGCGCCACTTTTGCGTCACTTTTCCCATGTTAAAAGTGACGCAAAAGTGCCGCAAGGGGCTTGTAAATCTTCCCCTTAGTGTTTCTCCTCTGCACTCCATAACAAGGTGATGAAGGTTCTTCAGAAATCGCCAAGAATATATGCACTTTCTGAATAAATATGAGCTGTTCATTGCTTTTCCACATACACATTGCCTTCTTGCAATTACACAGCATGGCCGCACACTGCACCGCTTTCAGTTTGGACTCATCTGCTTGCAGTGTTGTTTGTTGAACTTCCTCCATAGCAGACCCCTCCCACCTCCCAACACTACATGGCCTTGCGCCTTTATTTATTTATTAAGAGCCCGCTTTTACTAAACATTTACATGTAAATAGCTTTACCTGTTACCTTACTGCACTGCAAAAAAAACATAAGTTAAAAACACTAAGATTTATAATGCCAATAGCTCGAACTTTCACAAATGCGAGGCCTATTGCATTTCAAATGCTTGTTTTAAACATGTTATTGTTTTTTCAAGTCACAAACTGTGCAGGTACATGACAAGATAACTAAGTGCGACTTAGATTTAGATACAATATGGTTCTTCATACAGTGTTACTGATCAAAGTGTTAGTCTTGGGATAATGTTGGCATAGCCTTCCATTGACCCCTGGCTGGGATGATTTCTCATTCGTAAGGGCTTGGTGATGACAAGTGAAGCGAAACAATGAGGCTGTTGTAGGGGAGTCTTTGTGATGGGGTGGCATTGACTCGTTAGGAGATGTGGCGATCTAGTGGAGGTTTTTCTCTAAGCCTAGGGCAAAACAGTAGAGTTGGAACGAAGATAAACAGACTCTGAAGTCAGGAGGGGGTTAAAAGGGTTGGTGGACCTATGTGGCGTTACAGTCAACGAGCCAGTGCAGGGAACTATGGTGGATATTGGGGGAATGATTACAACCCTCGCTTCAGAGTGAGAGTTCTGAGACTGAAATCCTAGGTTTTCAGTAGCCCAATGATGGTGGGTCTACATCCCCGGGCGGGGGGAATGCTTCATCAGGATGGTAGCCCCAGACTCTGGAGCCAGTGCACACTGGTGGGTCAGTCAGACGAGGGAGTGGTGTGTCACAATGTGGGCTATGGCATGGTGACTCATACCCTTGACTTTCTGTCAGTGCAAGGTTGTATCGTCTGCGTTTGCATCGCTTGATGAGGATCTTAGCCCAAGCCTCCATAGATGGGGCTACGGGAGTTTCGACTTCATAGTGAAGGATATTTTAGCTAGGGTAAGGACTAAGTCCAATAAGCTTGTTATGGTTTTGCATTTGTAGAGTTGTTTGCAGATGTCCAAGGCACCTACCTCTCAAGAGTTTACCCCTGAAATGCCCATGAACTCTTCCAGGCACGCCAGCACATTTTCCCAAAAGGGAAATATCTGAGGGCAGTCCCAGAGTATGTGCTGCAGCCCCTCTGCCAGAGAGTTGCATCTGACACGTGTTCAGGGCACCGACCTCCAACCATTTTGTGGTGAGGGAAACAGTTGTTGTTACGGACCCACATGATGTCCGTGGTGTCTCTGCTCACCCTTAATAGACCTTATTGACGCTTACAAAAACACTGAGTGCTCTCCATTTTACGCTCTGGAGTTTCTCTCTCAAGGTTCTTTAGCAGATTCGCTCTGCCTTCATTAGGATTTCCAATCACAAAGAAGGGACTCTGGGCTTTTTGGATAGGTCCAGCATACGTGCCCAAACTTAGTAAAGATACAGAAAGTATGCTGTTCCTAATTACGAGACAAGGGAAAACTAGGGGAACCGGTTTTGCATGGTCATGAGATGTAGGAGGACTGGGATTCCTCCTCTTGGAATTTGGGGCCCTCACACACCCGGTTGGGTGTCATGCTTCATCATAGGGCTGCTCCTCGTCATGTCGGCGCTGCTATACCTGACGGGTTCCCTATGAGGGGCTCTTTGGCGGAGATATTTTATTCCAAATTGCCGTTTGGTGCCGTGTGGGTGAGGGGCCTAACAAATGTAGATGAGTGAGTGGAGGTGTGTAACTTGAAGGAAGTTTAAAACAGGTTTGGAAGTACCAACGAAAACAATTCCTGGTGGCCGACCACACTGGGAACAGCACCGACACCCACCGACCATGCACGCAACCTAGGATTCATCCTCGACTCCTCCCTCTCCATGACTAAGTAAGTCAACGCCGTCTCCTCCTCCTACAACACCCTTCGCATGCTACGCAGGATCTTCAAGTGGATCCCGACCGAAACAAGAAGAACGTGACACAGGCCCTCGTCAGCAGCAGACTGGACTACGGCAACGCCCTCTACACAGGAATCCCAGCCAAACACCTACGACGACTACAACGCATCCAAAACGCCTCTGCCCGACTGATCCTCAACATCCCCCACCGCAGCCACATCACCCCCACCTGAGAGACCTACACTGGCTCCCCGTCAACAAGAGGATCACCTTCAAGCTCCTCACCCACGCACACAAAGCACTCCACAACGCCGGACCAGACTACCTGAACAGCAGACTCAGCTTCTACACCCCCACCCGCCAGCTCCGCTCCGCCAGCCTCGCCCTCGCCGTGGTCCCCCGCATCCAACCAACGACCTCCGGCGGCAGATCCTTCTCCTACCTCGCCAAGACCTGGAACACCCTCCCTGCCCACCAACGGCAGACCCACAAACTACTCGCCTTCAAACGACTCCTCAAGACCTGGCTGTTCGAGCAGTAGCAGCACCCCCCACCGCCTTGAGACCCTCGCAGGTAAGTAGCGCGCTTTACAAGTACTCTGATTGATTGATTGATTTTAATCAATAGGTCTCCCAACCTGATTAAAAGAGACAACGGCGCATGTCTGAGGTTATGTCTCAGGTAGGGCGCTCTATTGTGTGGTCACTGAAAATGGCTTGGCTTTGGGCACAGTTAAGGGTTTCCTATCACCCTCTTCAGCCTATCTTTGTTTGCCTGAATAGCCCTCAATAATCCAATCAACAGTTGTGGTGCCTTTTCTAAATGTGCTTTCATATGTTTCACACTGTTCTCATCATGCTGCAGTGGATCTTAATTTGGTCTTACCCTCTTTCATGTGTGAGACAAGACTTCACAGGCACTGCATGACGTTTTTGGCACTGCCTAAGATTGGCACTGAACATCTTTTTGTTCTACAAAGGACTAACGACTTTTTTCTTCAGGGTGTACCCCGGCGGAACACATCCTTCTGACTCCTATGTCATTTATGGACACGAATACTCCATCTTCCACTAATGTCAGACTTATACTTGATTTTTGAGCACTGTTATCTTTTGTTCAGAAGTTGTTTGTGTTATACCTTCTTTTCACCTTTCTCCTCTTCACCTTCCTCCTCTTCTTGCTCTCCCCTCAGCTGCCTCCATCCATTCCTCTTTGTGCCTCATTGTTATCAATTACACACGTGCTGCACTCTCTGTTACATGCAAAGAGCTGTAATGCTGCTTTGGTGACAAAGTGCTACATAACACCTTTAAATAAATAGTAAGTGTCAGTGGGATATGCAAAAACGTGGAAAAACCATACAACAAACAAGACTTTTTTGGTTAGGGCCGTTCCAAGGGTTGCCGGCTGTAGCTCTTTGATCTGAACCCTGAGGCCGTCACTCCTGATACAAAATGTATATACAAAAGGAACAAAAGCATGCTTGGCCTTAGTGCCGATATCGCCAACCCCCCGCTTAACAGTAAAACAATACAGTCCACACAAGTTTTTGTTGGGAAACAGTTTGCTGCAGGTTTATTACATACAAGGAGTATGCCAACTTGGTGGGTTAACTTATGGGCGATCCAAGGGCAGGCAGCGGTGACTCACCTAAGCTGCCCTGCCCACCTGACGAGCCAACTGCACGATGGCCAATCCAATTGGTGCTACCATTTTTGTGGGGGTTATCCCCCTTACATATCATGGACCACCAGTTCATACCTTTTACTCAAGCCTTTTTCGGGGCGGGGCGTAACCAGGCAAGCCCCCGGTTGCTCAGGCTTACAACCGTCCGAGGGACTAGCGAGGCGCCGTCGTTCTCAACCAGGGTCCTGCCGTAAAAACTTCTGTGATTTTGGCATAATGTACCCTTATTGGTGATCTGAACCCTGAGGCCCGGCACACCTGATACAAAATGTCTATACAGAAGTAAAAAAAGCATTCTTGGCCTTTTCACTTATGAGGCAGCATGGTGAGTGCACCACTAGGCGGTGGCAAATTCTGCTGACGCCTACTACAGGAAAATTTGCCCAGAAAACTTGTTTTTCTTCATAAAACGAGGTGTTTGAAAAGCAGAGGTGGCTCTGTATAAAGTTTTTGATCCGGGCCCCACAAAACCTTCTGACAGACTTGCTTCTGGGTTAGCACACCAGGAGCATACACAGCTTTCAATCACCGTGGACGAGCAAGTGTGAGTCAGCTTTGTCGGGCTGGAATCCTCTGGCTTGCAGGCTTCACATAATCGATGCAGCCAACACTTTGGTCATAAAACTATCTTGCTGGCATTTTCAGCGACCAATAGAAATCTGCCATGTTTTTGTATTGCTTGAGGCATGTACATGTTGTGGAGCAGCCGCTAATGGTTGCCATGGGGCTGAATGCTGATGGCTGTATATTGTGACAGACACTGCTGTGCAGCCTGCATGCCCTGACTGTACATGTGACAGCCCATCTTTACGCTTCTCTGCGCTGCCTACAAAATATACAGCCCTCACGTTAGGCACCACTTCTGCTGTATTATGTACCCCCTGTGATCTATGTGCGTACAGTATGTATTTATGCACACCTCGGTTCAGGTATGCACAGTATTAATACCCCTAATATAAATACAATTATTTATGTTAATTTAATACTAACTTTTAGCCAGTATTTGCTACAATAGGTTTGTTTTTTTGAAGCATTTTAAATTAGCGACTCTGGTCGGTAAATTCTGACACCTGCACAAACAGGAGTTTTCGCGTGGATAGGAATCACAAGTTGTTTAGCTTAGTTTTATTCATCAGTGCCAGGAAACCCACCTTCAAGGCAATATGGGCTACATGTATCAAAATTGTAAATTGTGAATACCTAATTGTGAATTCCTGCGAATCACAATTATGTAATCGCAATTTACAATGTATGAAACTCAAAGAGTTTCAGATAGCGATTCCTATGGTTTCGCAAATCGCTCTACCTGATTAATATTAATGAGGTAGATCGCAATTTGCGACCCCCTAGGAATCGCAAAAAATCACAGGGATGATGGCCTGCTGCTGAGGTCAGCAGACCACCCTGTCTGTGATTGCTTTTAAATAAAGCAATCTTTTTTTTTTTTTTATAAAGCAGCCTTTCCTTAAAAGAAAACGAGATGCTTTACAGGAAGTAAGATGAAAAGTTTTCTTTTCACTTTTTAAGAGTAGGCAGTGGTCTGTGAGACCACTGCCTGCTCATAAAAAACGCTGTACCAAACATTCACAAAGGGAAAGGGGTCCCTTGGGGACCCCTTCCCATTTTCGAATGGGCTACCACCTACTTAAAGTAGGTGGTAAAATGCGAATGTTTTGCGACCGCATTTCGGTCACAAAACACATACCGATGCGATTCGGTATTAGGAAGGGACCCCTAAACATGCCCCTTCCTAATAGCGAATCGCAAACCCATTTTGCGATTCGGTAACAGGTTTCCGAATCACAAAATAGGGTTTGCTGCGAATCGGCCCATTTGCAAAGGTAAAAATTCTTGATGCATGTGCCCCTAAACGTACAAAGCAATGACACAGCAAACATAACAAAACCTTGCATTAAACCTTACAGCAAATCACTCATCAGTAAACACATCTGGAAATAATCAAACACACGTCCAAGAGAATCAGCTATTATTGCATAATCATTATCGCACCCCTCAGTTTTTCCATCATATATTGGACAAACAAAAACTTCGGGAAAAGTATCAGGAAAAATGCCCAGAAATAGACAAAACATAAATGTTGGTGCCACATGCCTCATTCCCAGGAAAGATCCCTACAATGAGAGGTATTCAACACTCCCGGCAAATTCCACACCCTCGGCTAATAGTAGTTATAGGGTGCGAAAAAGCAACCCCACATTTTTCACATTCGGAATCAGGCCCTGATATGTCTATATTGGACGGTTTATAAGGCTCTGTTGGCACTGGCAGCATTCAAGCCTGTCATGGCAGGTTCAAGAAGACCAGTGGTGTAGCAAGGGGGGGGGGGGGGGCGGTCCGCCCCGGGTGTCATGAGTTTTGGGTGCGGTGGCCTCCACCCCCCCCTCCCCATTTCATGCAGCTGCCGGCAACGCAAAAACAGCAGGACCGCCGCCACCCCCCATCCTCGCTCTTTCACACAGCCGTTGGGCGGCAAAATCACTGACCGCCACGGGCTGCACAAGGGCTGGCTGCGCCACTGAAGCAGACCCCAGGTTATAGGCAGCAGTGTTACTAGGTGACGAGCTGCTGTTGTCATGGAGTCAGGTCTGTCTGCATAGCGGATTGGCACTTGAGCAATCACTTGGTCACACATTTTAAGACAGCTTTGAGAGCAGAGGCAGTCTTGGTCACTAGCTAATCCCAATTCACATCAGGCCTTTCACCTGGTATACTACTACATAACTACTGCCTACTTTCGAAAAATCATACAAGCTAATTATACATAAATTGTGAAGACATCGAAAGAGATACATACCCCGAAAGAGATACAGAAGACATTAAAAGAGATACTGAAGACCTCGAAAGACATAATACCCCGAAAGAGATACAGAAGACCTTGAAAGAGATACAGAAGACCTCGAAAGAGATACAAACCTCAAAATAGATACAGAAGACCTTGAAAGAGATACAGAAGACCTCGAAAGAGATACAAACCTCAAAATAGATACAGAAGACCTTGAAAGAGATACAGAAGACCTCGAAAGAGATACAAACCTCAAAATAGATACAGAAGATCTTGAAAGAGATACAGAAGACTGTCTTCACTAAATCTGTAGTTCTTACTTCGTGCCAGGTTCAGAACAAGGCTACACACTCAATAACAGTTATACTGCATTGTACAACATAATGGCAGTTTATTGAAAATATGTCTAAATGTGCCTAGGGGAGAGGATGTGGCCTAACGGCTAGAGCGTTGACCTCGAAGCTGGGGAACTGGGTTTGAGTCTCTGCAGGGAATCTCAACATCCTGTGATTCTTGGGAAATCACTTAATCACCTCGTGCCCACCAAAATGAATGTGTCTGTAACATAACTGCTGCTCATGTAAAGCGCTCTGATACCTTTTGGGTCGCGTTTGCTGCTATAAAAAACTGCAAAAAAAGAATGCTATGCTGTAGTGTACTTTAGCAGGTATAAAGATGAAATTGCAACTGTTATTACAAACAGAGAGGTATATAGGCCAGGTGTACTCCAAGAGTAAGTCACAGCAAATTTTTTAAAATCATGCAGTGTGCCCTTTGGTGACAGCATAAAATATTATAAACACACTCGAAGCTCCTGTATTAGAAATACTCCACGTTTCCATACCATGATAAATTAAGTGCCAATAGTCAACTCGAGATGATTTAACCTTAACAACAGCCACGTTTCCGATTCCGCTGATCTATGCAATTTATTGCACGGTTACAATTTACATTTGTGGGTGTCGCCTATGGTTAGCCTGTGTTTTTTTCCCCCTCAAACTCCTTCTTATAACTTTGCCAAGGCTAGAAAGTCCTCGGAGAGTCTGAGCGAATATTGAGCAAGATGGTTTATTTCCAAAATCTGAAGATAAATGCAAGATTCCTTGAGGAAATACTGTGAACTCTGCAACATAGGATAACACACTGCTCATTAAACACAGATTAAAAAGGACAAGTCTGCTAAAGACATTGTGATGGAAATGAGAAATAATTCATTGGCTTAGATGTGCAAATAAGACATTAAATCAACCAGGCGTACTTAAGAATTTGACAGTTGGTCTAATGGAATAATTAAATGTTGTCATCTAACTAATGCTGTCACACTAACATATTAAAAGAAAGCTGTCACCTTCTCGTTTTCTTGAAGTTGGCATGCTGTTGCAGTGGTGCAGTCATGTTGACTGCCTCACTTGTCATGATTTTGGTCAGCGTGAACCGCTCTTTTGGAGAAACCAATAGGGGCAGCCTGTGCAGGTAAGAGCGGGGTGGGGAGGGTGTGGGTTGGGGGGGGAGTCGACAGACGACGAGGGAAACTTGAATATTCAACGCAAGGTAAGTGGTTTTCTTTTTTTAAAATTTGTTTCCCTCATCACCTGTCGACACACACACCCACCCCCACCCTGCTCACAACTCTTACCATCACGGGCCGTGCCTGGAAACCACGTATTTCGTAAAGAATATTTTGAGCCTTAGTTAGAGTTTGGCGGACAATATACTCCTTCAAAACGTAATGGCTATCCTGTTCGCCATATTACGGGTACCATAGACTATAATGTGCTTGTAATACAGAAGGCGAGACATCTGCTTGTAATACAACACATTGAGACGAAGTATCCTGTCCACCAAACTCTATATAAGACTTTTATTACTGTTAATATAGTTAGCAATGTTAATATCCAAAACCCCAGCTTAAGTAGGGGTGTGTTGCAGCACACTAAGCTGCATTGTCTGTCAAAAGCTGCATCTTAAAGCACTTTTTTTATTCCCACTTCTTTTAGGGGGTTTGGGCATTATCATGGCTCTTTTATTAAAAAAAAATGAATTGAACAAAACAGTGCAAAAGAAGGTTTTTAAATAAATTGTGCGTGTCATTTAGTCCTAACAAGGTGGATTACAGGAGTATTTTTTAATGTGGGCTGATGGGTGGTAGTTAAGGTTATTCTCAAAAAATATATGCCTCGACATAGAAAACTATTTTGGAATCACAAAGTCAGATTTACGAAAGCAGAGGTTTTGCAACTCCAAAACAGGAAGTCGCAATGTACAAAGGGTACTTATTGAGTCTGATATGTTTTTCTGAGTTGCAAAGTACATTTTGCAATCCCTTGCGAATCTGTAGGTGGTGCGGAACCAGTGTCTCCTTACTCGTCACATTCTCAGTGTAAGTATTGATCTGATACTGCTGTTGTTGCCACCATTGGTTTCAAAATTTTGGGTGAGTAATTGGTTTTCTAAGGATTTGTAAATGATATACAATAGAGCAATATTCTCATCTCACACACTGGATCTCCATACATTCTATTTTAAATATTTTGATATTGCACCACATTGATGGCTGCCTGAAAGAGCTTTTTGGATGTTCTCCATTTAGAACATAGCCTTGTTTATTTATGCAACTGATTAGTCCATCAGTTGCATCCTAAAACTAAGGGCGGGTCTCAAAGCAGGCAATGAAAAACTAAGGTCGGGTCTCAAAGCAGGCAATGAGCGAAGATCTCCAACACAACCCGATCTACTTACATCGAGCCTATAATTTTGAAATGTTAAAATCAATGCATTCATTTATTTTTAATAGATATTTTAATTCACACAATCTTTGTATCATAAAGCACAAATAGGCAGCAAACAACTGTAAAATCCACTGAATAACACCAATCATGATTTTTATTTTTATAATTTTGCAGCTCAAAACTCGGCTGTATGAAGCGGGAGTTTTTTAAAAATAATTAGTATTTGCATCTTCAATATCTATGCATTAACTTTCTTACCTATGGGCAACAATGATCGGTATTAAGATTGCATCAGTATTTTATTGTGCTTCAAGCAGTTTCTTATAGTAATGAAAAGGTGCCATACCAACCATCTGGTGCCACTAATGTATAGAATTGCATATTACCATTTGTGTCTGGCCAACAGGGCTAGACAAAATCTTATAGCTTTATTCAAAATTGTGGTTCAGATGTCACCCTGACATGGAAAAGTGAGGAGGTGGGGGTATATTCCAGTGTAGTTCTTGAAGTTCCAAAATAGAACATACAAGGAGCAGAGTGGTGAAGTCGCAGAAGCTTACGCTACAGGAGAAATAGGCCGAAAGAAATTGAGGATATCTCCGCTTATAATAAATACAAAGGCAAGATGTAGAAAACTATATAAAGCGAGATGTAAAGTAATTGGGAAAGTTTATCAGTGCTTTTTGAATCAGTCTTTTTCACTGTCACGATTACATAGAACTTTATGTGCATAGTAGAACTGCTCGCTCATTCTGACAGTGCTTAAAAATTACATTCTTTTACGTAAACAAGGTGGCAACTGCAGCTCACTCTTAATCTCCCATTTTCCACTTACCGGAGCCATTGGGAGCACAGAACTTGACTGCAAAATAGAAAGTTCCTATCAGCATATGTCCTTGTCTTTTGAAGCTCGGTACGTGACCAACAACAATTGCTACCTTCGAAAGCTACAAAAAGAGCCGGAGGAACCTGCACATATGACTGTTCATATTCAACACTTTTTCACATGACCAATTGTTAAGAACTTTATATAAAAAAGGGCTCCACTCTAAAACCCCCCAATGGTTCTACTCTTTTCTGCTTAATCAAACTCAATCAGTACAAATGGGCTCCTTTTCCTCCAACCCCAAAAACATCGAATGCGGTGTTCTGCAGGGAGCCTTCCTTAGCCCAACCCTATTTAATGCCTATGTCTCTCCCCTGGCTACGATTGGTAGGAAATGGGGTTTCAGCTTCTGGTCATATGCCGATAATACCCAGCTGTTCATTGCGTTTGAGGAGAATTATGAGACCACCAAAAGTCATCTGAATCACTGCCTCTCAGAAACAGCCGACTTGATGGCAACCCATTGCCTGAAACTAAATGCTGACAAATTAGAAATCTTACTCTGTGGCAACGCACACTCAATCTGGGACACAACTTGGTAGCCTCAGCCATTGGGCACTGCCTCGTGCCTAAACGTGTGGCGAAAAATCTGGGAATCCTGGTAGATGATGGACTAAACATGCAGGACCAAGTCCGAGCTCTCTGTGGTAAATGTTTTGCCACGCTAAAATTACTCAGGAGACTTTTTATGTGGATCCCTTTGAACTGGAGGAAAACTATTACCCAGGCTCTACTGATTAGCAACCTGAACTACGGGAATGCACTATATGTTGGCATGGTAGTTCAGAATGCTGCAGCCAAACTGGTTCGTGACAAAACCAAGTACAGTTCGGCCGTGGCCTGCCTGAATGAACTACACTGGCTGTGTATAAGACAAAGAGCCAAGTTTAAGCTCTTATGCTACGTGCAAGGAGCATTGTACAAACTTGGCCCTAGGATACTGCAAGACAAATTGGAATTTTATGTCCCCTCTCGCAACCTTAGGTCAGGCAGCCACACTCTAGCCAAAACCCCACACATCAAAAGAGTTAGAGCGGGGGGGCGCTCCTTTATCAATCTGACAGCTGCGTACTGGAACAACATGCCGTTAGAGCTTCATCTCACTGAGGATCCCATGAGTTTTCGAAAGACGCTGAAGACGTGGTTTTTTTCAGGACTCAAGTAGTCATACTCACGGATTATGGCTCCAGACCCGATGTATTTATCATATCTTACATTTCACTTTAAACAGTTTCCTGTCTATCCTAGCACCATGATGTCCCCCGGATGAATGTTGCGCTTTACAAAATACAAATACAAATTCCCGCAGCCTCTATGTGTGGGGCCTTTGCTAGACTATGGCCAGTCAAAGGTGACCAAAGATTTGTGGTACCGGGGAAAGAATTGTGCCACATTCCGCTCATAAAATCACAGTGAGAGGTGGGGTGGGGTCTCGGAGGGGGCGTGGCCTCGTGCTAAGAAGTACATAAGAGGCACTTTTGCTCCCTCACCCCAACAAACCCCCTCCTCAAATAAAAAATAAAAAATAAACTTGCTGAAGCTGGTGACAGTGTCCTGGAGTGTTTTCTCACCCATTAATGAACCACAAATGATGAGCTGGAAATCCTCACTTTAGAGGATTTCCTGCTAGTTTTCTCTGCCCCCTTGTTATATCAGCTGTGTGAAGGAAACCCATATCATGTGACACAGAGTGCCACCATGTGAGTTGACAGGTCCGCATACTTGTGGGAGTCACCGACATCCCCTAAGGCATGTTCTTATAGTTGTATGCCCTGGGTAACAGGCATAACGTTTTAAGATCCTGGAATACAATTAAACTAAAAGCATTGGAGAGATGTGAATGCTGAACTTTTGAGCTCCTTGCTCTGATCACCTCAGCCAAATTTAAGGCATCCAGCATACCATCAATAATCGCAAATGAAAAAGCTGCCATCCTTATGGACTTATGTTATCTCACAAAAAGGTCACTAACGGAGTAATTATAACCACTCCAAAGTATAATACTCACAACAGGTAACCTAATGGAAACTACGCTAATATGTGAATCACAATGTGCAAAAGACACACTCAAAAAGTACGGGCACAAGCTTTTTAAAGACGAGAACCCTCACTCACCACTTGGGTGACATGCTTCATCATTGGGTTCCCTCTTGCCCACAGTGCCCGCAAGGTGCACTGTGTGGGCTACAACTCTCCCTCTGGAGAGGAGCGTGAGGTGTTTTTTTACTCCAATGTTAGAGGTGAATGAGGGGCAGAGTGCAAAAATAATATCAAAAGTGCATTAAAACCATCTCATAAAGGGAAAAAGAACTTTAATAACTATCCCCAATGGATGGAATTAAAACCAGTTTGACAATAGGAGTAAGGATATTTCCTATCTAACTAGGTCGACATGTTTCTGCCCAGGTGACCAAAAGTTCAAGGCATTCATCAGGACCATTAGCTTGTCACTGCAAAAATGTGAGAAACAAAAACCATACTTTTTGGTTATAATTACTCCGTTAGTGACCTTTTTGTGAGATAACATATAGTACAGCTGTGGGCTGTGGGTCTTGATACAGTTATATAGTTACACATTTAATTTGGTCAGGTTTTGGGATTTTTTAGATAAATCAAGATGACAGAAAACACTGGGTTAGCGTTTGATGATGATATGATCCAGGCGATATTGCAAACACCAAGTATCTTGGACACACATATCTCACAGACATTGTCCAATACTGAAGAATGGACTAAACTCAGTAATGTTAAGAAACAGCATGTCAGAACTATTTTGCACGCCGCCATATTAACAGAATATTTGAGAGGAAATATAGCACCCCCAGGATTGATAGTGAGTAATGCTCCGAGACTCTTTCTAGATAATAAAATCTTTGTGACTAATTGGTCTAAGATTGCATGGCGTTGTACTAGGGATTGGCTAGTCTTAATTATTAATACAACTAAAGAAACGGCCGATCTCCTAGCAATAGAAATTCAAACACTGGAAAGCCAGTTAAAATCAGGCATTCAACTTACCATCTATAAGAAGAGATTGGAAGAAATTTCAAAAAATCTCAATGAGATCAAGGACGATTAGGTCAAATTTAAGGTCAATAAATTGAAGAAGGATCTAGATAGATTCACATTGGAGAAGGTGTATCCTTATATCTCTGATGATTATCATACCAATGTTAACAAGAAAAAAGGCAAAAGAGGCTTACAAGGATGGCGTAGGGATACAGATGAATGGACTTCTAATTCCGACGAATGTAGTGACTCGAATGACTCGGATCCAGAATACACTTCTACAAATTTTATAAGACGAGGAAGAGGTAACATGCACAAATATCCACAACAAAATCCATGGTGGCCAACTTGACCCTGGCAATATCCACCGCCACCTCCTTTCAACTCTGGTCCTACATTTGGAGGTCCTATGTACCCCCCTTTTTTTGGGCAGGCCAGAGGAAGAAGAGGATGGCGAAGAAGCAACAACAGAGGCCAGGTGATGGGTGGTCAACAACAAGTGAGCTGGGACCCCTCCATAGAACAGAGAGTGACTCGGAGAATGACAGCATCCACAAGCGACCAGATTGCTTAGTGGTAAATCTCAGCTCTAAAATTCTGATGGATTTGGAACTTAGTGTATTGTCCAAAAGACTTGGTTTTGTCCCTACTAAGTTAGGAGATGATTTTGTGATCCATAAAGAGTTAGCAGATTTCTTTCGGAAAGTGAGACTGAATTTTTTCTTTTCTAAAATGGAAAAAGATGATGACACTACGATACGTAATACTGGTCTGAGTAATAGATCTACCTTTTTGCCTTCACTACAACAAGTACCTTCAGAAGTTAATACCTTTGAGAAGGCAGTTTTGAAAGAATATGAATCCAATCTTCATTTTCCTAAGAACACATTTTGCAATATTTCTAATCTTGAAAGAAAATGTATTTGAGAGTTGGGTAATGATACAAACATTACGATTAAACCAGCAGATAAGGGCCGGGCGACCGTCATTATGGACACCATAGTTTATCGTATTGAATGTTTGAGACAACTAAATGACCCAAAATGTTATACTCGTATTACTCAGGATCCTACTCCAAGATTAGAAACTCAGATTGGAGCATTAGTAGAGGAAGGGAGAGAACTCAATTGGATCGCTAAAAGTGAAGCTGAATTTTTAATTCAGAAACATCCTAAAATACCGACATTTTACATTCTCCCTAAAATATATAAGGCACAAAGACCGACACCAAGGAGACCAATAGTGTCCGGTATTGGTTCAATTCATGAGCCATTATCCAAGTTTGTAGACTGCTTTCTCCGCCCTGAGATGCCGTCTTACTTACAGGATACAAAACATGTTCTCTCGCTGCTAGACACAGTGTCTTTTGATCCTGTAACCAATTTGATGGTCACATATGACGTGGAGTCATTATATACGAACATTCCGCAGGGTGACACCCTGGAAATCATTGAACAACTTTTGGAGAGTCATCCGCGTGAAGATCAGACTCCAAACTTTTTTGTTATGAAATGTGCCAAATTGGCACTTAAAGAGAATTTTTTCAGCTATGAGGGCAACCTTTACTGGCAAACGACTGGCACTTCTATGGGCAGTACGTGTGCTCCCAGTATGGCTAATCTTTACATGTATGGTTTTGAAACTAAGGTTATCTTTGAGATGGGCAATCCCTTTGTACAACGCCTGAAATTGTGGAGATGTTATATAGATGATATCCTGGTCATCTGGGAAGGTGACCAGGATTCTCTAGATGTATTCTCCCAATGGCTTAATTATCAAGACCCTAATTTAAGATTTACTGGGGAATCCAGCAACAGTACTGTATCATACCTAGACTTGCGATTGTACCCTAAGGATGGGAAGATTCATACTGAACTATATCAGATGCCTATGGCAAGGAATTCTTTATTGAGCTATAATAGTTTTCATCCACGTGCTCTATTGAATAAGCTCCCAATAGGACAGTTCCTTAGGTTACGCAGGAATTGCAGTGAAGTGTCCAGAGACCAAAAATGTATTTCCACCCAAATAAATCCCTTTAGCAGCATCAGGATAATGAAAGACAGGGAAAAACATAAGTTACTAACTTGTACCATGCAGTGTGTAAGCAGCTCCTGGATGACAGTTTATAGGTCACTGTGCTAGATTATGATTGTCTCTTATGAGCTGCAGAGTTACAAAAGAATCTGTGACAAAAGCAGTAAACAACTGACCTATGCACATAAAATACTGTTTTTTAAAATGCATGGCACGTTCCTTGCAGCAGGCATATTATCCCTCTGTGCTACATTAGATAAGTCAAACATGCCACTGGACAGAACTCATCTCTCTCCAGCAGGTACATTAATCACTGGTGTTATCTTGACACTTTTATTGTTGCTCAAAAACTGCTAATTCTACAAGGAACTTTGCAGTGCTTTTAAAACTGCTGCCTGCGGACCCCCTGGGAATGTCTCACGGACCCCTGGGGGTCCAAGGACCCCAGTTTGGGAAACACTGGGCTAGAGGGCTAACCTGTCGAAAGGCCCCTGAAAAAATGAACCCCTTCCTGGATCCTAGTCTCTATTGAGTAAATGGGTATAATGGAAATCGTTTTGTGCATTCAAAAAAGGAGATGGCCAGATGTGAGCAGAGATATTAGAGAATTATTAAAAAGTATATTGAAAAACAATTATTACAAAAATACAGAAATGTACTTACACTCTGGAGACATGGTAAAGCGTTTAACAGTGAGACCTGAGTAGTCCGTCTTCATTCTCACGTGAAAGAATAAGGCAAAAAATAATCGCACCTTTAGCTGTGAATTGACCCCTGGGTATATTCTCGTTGAGGCCATCAATATGTGTCTTTAATCTGTACACCCAACGCTGTTCTTTTTCTAATAGTTGGGTTTCCAGATGTATTTGTTCCAGGATGACTCACCAGTAATCCCTTACAGTGTTTTTGTGTTCCATGTAATGGACTGACATCTTGGTTGTTGCACGCCCACACCTAAGGTCACTGCGGTGTTCGTAGATCCTTGTCTTGATTTTTTGAGTAGTCATCCCTACATTGTTGGGAGTTGCAGTTGGTAAAGTGTCTCAACTCCCAATTGGTATTATTGTTAAGTGTGATTGTTTTTGTTGCTTGAGCGTGATGGCAATCACTGCAACTACTAGACAGGAAATGTCCCTTCACTGGGGTTAGAACTCGTTGATTACCCCCTCTGTCAATGGTTTTCTGTGGTCGTGTGTGGACTAGCATGTCGCGGAGACTACGTCTCCATCTGGGTGAGAACATGGATTTTGAAACTGTAAAAACTCAACTGTTCAATGTGCGCCAGTTGTTAATGATTCTGCTCACCTGGTTTGAAGCTATACTGTAAGTTGTGATGCAGATGGGTCTTTCCTCCTTTTTGTTGGGAGGTGAGATCTCTAACAGTGCTTCCCTGTTGTTATGCTTGGCTCGCTTAATGACACATGATATGATTCTCTGTGGATAGTTCCTCATTACTAATTTTGATGCCAAACCATCTGCCTGTGTTGTGTAGTCACTGAGTCTAGTGCAATTTCTTCTTAGTCTCAGAAATTGGGCGAATGGTAGGAAATGGTAGTTGGTATGCTGTGGCTGAGGTGTGTGGAATAAACCTGCTGCTTCTCTTCACTCCCTGGTCTGCTTTTTGAGTAACCCTCTTATCTTGCATTGGACCCTGGCGATGAGAACAGGATAAGTCCAGGTACACCTCAACATACAGTCAATGCAGCAGGAAAATGGAGTGTGGCCACTCTCAGGAACTGAAAGGTATTCAAGGAAGTACCCTGGTTGCACGACTGAGTCCAGGATTGTTGTGTCAAACAGACTTTGGTGCATGTATGGTCGCTGGCTGTGAGCCTGAGCAGGGAGTAAGTGGCTACTGGCGGCAGGCACTGTGGTGACATAACGGTCATCCCGACATGACCCCTGTTCACTGCTTGAGTTATTGACTTGGGAGATAACTGTGTGCCAGAGGGATGTGGTGATTTTAACCTTCGTAGAGCATGTTGACATCTTGAGAGAGAGTTAACTGTCTAACGTCATTCTCTGCTCCTGACATCAGCATGAAGGGGCCTGCGGCTTTCCGACGAGGGTGCACGCTGTACACGAGGAACCCACTCCCATTGTACTGCCGAACTAAATCGGCTACGGACTTTTGGGAGCGTTTTTGATGCTGAGAACATGCAGCAACGAACTGTTGTGAGTGCAAGGGGTGTGCGCTGAGCACGAGAATTCACCACTGTTATCATTCCTCGCTCACTGGAGATGGGTGCCGAACATGAGAATCAGTCACACAAGCAGCTACCAACTGATGTGAGCGTGATTAACACTGTGCCCAAGCAGCCACAAACTGGTGTGAGCATGAGGGGTACACCACCGTTAACTTGTTTCGATCACAGCACAATGAGAAGAATTCAGTGCTCAAGAACCCGAAGTAGGGTCTCATTCCAGTAGAACTGCTCACCTTCCTTAAATCTTCCTTCTTGGGTGCAGTCTGCATCCTTGTTTCTGTGGAATTCTGCGGGAGCCCGGTGGGAGGAGCATCTGCACCGGAGGAGCATCTGCGAGGAGTTATGGGAAGACTTTCTGTTGTACGCTACATACTGCCCTGCAGTTGAGGAGTTTTGTCCTCAGCCTGCAAAGACTACTCACCTCATTGATTCCAGGATTCAGAGCCCTCTCCTCAGAGCCAGCGCCTGCTGGAGGCAGTTGAGGAACACCACACTGATGTTGGAAGTGATAAAAAGAGAACAGTAACTCAGTGTGTGAATACATTATGCTTTGCCGTACACTGCGAGACCTTAGGCCCTACTTGGTTGCGGGGGTAGAGAAATTGGGGTGGGGGATATTTTATGTGACATCAGAAATAA
Source organism: Triturus cristatus (assembly GCF_964204655.1). Lineage (NCBI taxonomy): Eukaryota > Metazoa > Chordata > Amphibia > Caudata > Salamandridae > Triturus > Triturus cristatus. The sequence continues at coordinate 889,905,455 of NC_140589.1, forward strand.
AAAATTATCATGCAGAGTGTTATCCCTCCCACATTCTTTTTGACGTCCCCTGGGGAACCACCAATGAAGTGGAATAAATGGAAAGCATTTTTCACAATTATTCCATTGTTTGTGGGCCCAATTTGGGTCTAGAGAGGAAGATGGCACTATTGCAAAATTGTCTAGGAGCAGAGGGACAAGAAATCCTAGAACATCTACCAGATCTGAGTGCTGATGAAACCAGGGGTTAAATGAATACGAAATAAGCATTAAGAAATTAGATAATCATTTCCTTTCTATAATCAGTACAATCATGGAGCATTATTATTGTGGAATGTGCTCACAAAAAAAGGAGAAACAGTACAGGATTTTGTGTCTGAGTTGCTTAAATTGGAAGCCTCATGTAAGTTTGAAGCAACAAATGAACGCATCATGAACCAATTTTTGTTGAATTGCAAAATTGAACGGATACAGGAGGATCTTTGGCTAAAAGACGATTCTCTCTTGGTGGAATCTGTTGGTGAAATCTCTCTTGATTGTAGAAAAACAAGTAGAGCACATAATGAGATGTGTGAAAGAAATTAAGCAAGTCACGGATAGTAAGGAAAATTTACAAATGGTTGAGGATGTGAAAAATTAAGTACACATAGTTAAGGGCACTCTCGTGACAAAGGGCAGGAGGAGTGGCGGCTCCTTCAAGGGGCAATGCTACAGATGTGGGAGGGTTGGCCACATGGCGAACAGTAAGGAAAGGCCAGCAATGAAAGCCATATGTAATAAGTGTGGGAGGAAAGGACATTTTATGGTGTGCTTTAGAAGTAGCTCCAGTGGTTAATTTGTAAAAACAAAAATAGGTGCCAGCGCTCTCGTCAGCCCATTTCTCCTGTTAGCACCTCCTAAAACAGAACCAACTACTAACCTTGAAATTCGGGAGGGGATGTGGCGTAATGACCAGAGCTGCTGACTCCAGAGCTGGGGAACCGGGTTCGAGTCTCGGCGCCGGCTCAACATCCTGTGATTCTGGGCAAATCATTTAATCTCCCCATGCCTACCATAAATGTCCTCAACTGGTGCTCATGAAAAGCAGCGGTGTTGATGATTAAGTGCTAGTGCTGAGCACCGGAAACTAACGGCTCCATTTAAGCACTGTGTAGCTCTGGTAGCAGAACACCTGAGAAACACCGTGTGTTTGAGGTGTGCGGAGAAATTACGCAGACCACTGATGGAGGGTCTAGGAACCCCAAAGATGTGGTAAGGATAGAAGACCTCAAGGTTGAGCTTATGTTTAATTCATCCTCTAGACTAAAAAATAATCTTAGAATAGGTATTTAATAAACAGTTCAAGAAACAGATGCAGCTACACAAAATCAATATACACCTGAGAGGGTATGGTGGCAAGCCACTGAAGATGATAGGATACTTTGTAGGAAAGTTTGAGTACAAAAGCAGTTATACAGTATGCAAAGTTTGTGTTTCATGTAAAGGAGATAGCATTTTAGAATGGCCAGCACAAAAGACTTAAAAGTTTATCCAAATCCCAATGCTGAACCTCAAATACTGATCCAGGTTTTTAACAGGGATGTAGAAGTGGGATGTGATTTTGAGAAAGAATATGCTGAAGTATTCACAGAAACATTAGGATGCCTCAAGCAATATGTGCACAAATTAAAATTAGAAGAGAAAGCAGTTCCGGTGTCAGCCAAAGTACATAGTCTTCCCTTAAGCGTACAGAACGCAGTGAGAGAAAGGTTAGAAAAATTGTACAAGCTGGATGTAATAGCACCTGTGGAAGCAACTGAATGGTTGCCACCCATTCTAGTGGCGAGAAAAGCAGCCAGCAACATTCACATGTCTGTTGACGTTAGGACCCTCAACTTAGAGGTAGTTGTTGACAAGTTCCCTTTGCCAAACAAAGCAGAGATGGTCACAATTGTAGCTGGAGCAAAACTCTTCTCAACATTATACCTTACATCCGCCTATTACCAGATCCGCCTACACCTCGACTCTCAAGAGCTCACTACTTTCATAACACCTTTTGGGGCATACAAATTTAAATGCATGCCGCTCGGTCTGGTAACGGCAGCGTCGGTCTTTCAGAAAGCCTTGTCTAATATACTGTATTGAATCCCAGGGGTATTCTGTTATCAGGACTATCTGCTGATATTTGGGACCTCTCAATCACAACATAATGAAAATCTTAGACAGGATTTGGACAGATTAAAAGAGTATTGTCTTACTGTAAATAAAGACAAATGTAAACTTTATTGTACTGAAATGAATTAACTTGTCATAGAGTCACTTCTGAAGCGGTACAGCCCAAAGCAGATCTGGATGAAATCAGTGGCACCCAAAACCAAAGACTTGCTGAGATCCTTTTTAGGAATGATAGAATTTTATAGTAAATTCAGCAGCAACTTTGCCAGCTGAACGTGCCATATGCGCAAATTGTTGAAAAATTGGGTGACTTTTGAGTTGGATGAGCATTGCAAGATAGAATTTAAAGATGTTAAGAATGCCCGAATACTGCACTTGACTTGAAAGTGTTTGTTCCAAGGTAAAAAAATCATCATTACAACAGGTGCCAGTTCCAAAGGAAAGTGGAAAAGGTGAGGATACCATTGCATTTGCCTCAAGAGCACTTAGGCAATCTGAGGTCAACTTTTCGGTAATCGAAAACGAACCATGAGCAGTGTACTGGACACTAAACAAATTCAAGAACTTTAAATGTGGGACTGTGTTCAAGTTAAGGGCAGACCACAAGCCACTCAAGGAGGTGTTTACAAAAAAGGGCTAGAGGCAAATTCCAATAGAATTAAAAGATGGGCCATTAATCTACAAGAATACACGTTTGACGTAGAATATATCCGTAGTACACGTAACTTTGCAGCTGATTGCTTGTCCCAGTTGGTTGATGACACGGAAAAGGTAGAGAAAGTCTGTGACAACTAAAGTGAGGATATAGAATTACACTAAGAAAATGTGTGTGTAATCACCAAAGGGGTGGTTGAGGAGGAAAACTGAAAAAGATAGAAAAAGATCTCATTTTAAGTAAAGTATAAGATTTGTTAATCTAGGGTTGAGATGGTATAGAAAAGAAAGTAGAGCGGCTGAGGACATATTGGATGTTCAGAGAAAAATTATCAGAAGTAGATGGATGCTTCTTCAGAGGCACAAAATTAATAACTCCTGAAACTTTCAGGAGAAAACTGATTGACATAGCACACAAAGGCCATCTGGGGATAACCAAAACCAAACAAAGGTTAAGGTTAGACTTTTGGTGGCCTGGTGTGGATGTACTGGTGGAAAGAGAGATAAGGAATTGCATAGCGTGCTCCACCCGTGATAAGGTAGCAAAATTACACACTCCAGCCATGCATTGTCACACCCTACCTGAAGGTCCTTGGACGGATGTACCAATGGATATCATTAAGCCACTGACGGGAGAGAGGAATTCCCCATACATTCAAGTTTTAGTCGACTTGTATTCAAGATGACCAGAAATTATATTTGTCACTGACATCAGCTCGACTTCAGTTATAAACTTCTTGGTGGGGTCTTCTTACAAGAGGGACTACTCGACACCCTTTTAATTAACAATGGTGTTCAGTTTTGCTCACGAAAAATGAAGGAATTTATGCAATGTAATGGAATAACACACAAACTTAGTGCCCCGTATCACCCAGAAACCAATGGGGTAGTAGAATGATTTAACAAAACACTCAAAGTATTCAGCTGGCAAGATCTAATGGGTTGAGCTGAAATGAGGAGGTGCGGAGGCGAATAAAGGCTTATTGCTTAACTTTTTATCAGTCAACAGGTATGACTCCCTTCGAGTTGTTAAAGAAAAGGAAGACCACATTTAGACTGGTACCTGGGTGGATGAAATGGCACAAAGGCTGGGTGAGGGTTGATGTAGGCCAACAGTGTAGGCAAACAGATTTGGAGTTGAAGGCAGCCCGCAAAGAGAGGTTTGGTAAATTGCATAAGACCTAGGTTATCTAATTTAAAGTGGGTGATTGGGTAAGAGTGAAAGCTCCTACTGGTAACAAACAATGTTCAAAATTTACTGAACCCATGAAAGTCATAAACTTCTTTTGCAATGCGGTCAAAGCACAGGAAGACAGAATATGGAATATGGGGAAGGTGGTGAAACGTTACTGGCCTGGACACAATGGGGAGACGTGAAAATAACAGTGAAGCAAGGCCAGATAGTGGACATACGAATGACAGTCCTGTGATACAAAAGGGGGAAAACACTGTGTTTCGAGTGAAATCAAGTGTACGGGAGTCTCGACCCCAAGTTTCTTAAAAGTTTACTTAGTCAATAATACTGCAACTGTTATTACATTGTTAACTTCCCCTTATCTTTGGAAGTGTCATGTGGAACTCATGTCTAATTTTAACCCTGTGCACCCATGAATGAAAATCCTTTCCTAGCTTATTTTTATTTTTCACGTGTCCTTTTCAAATACATTATTCACTGTTTGGTGATTCCATGCTTTCTGGAATAGGAATCTGAGAAAAATATCTTACGTTAAAAAAGGGAAATCTGTGGTTTCTGACCGTCACCCATGTCGATTGCACTGTCGAAAATACCAGAACATTGTAGAATAGACTAGAACAATGGAACCTTGCGGTCACAAAGTTCTACGATGTAGATTGAAGAGCCTGTGCACTCTGGAATTGTTAGTTGGTGTGCTTTGGCTGCAGTGTATGCAATAAACCTGATGCTTCTCTTCACTCTCTGTTCTGCTTATTGAGTAGGCTTGGAAAACTTATACAACTTGATGTCCAATGCAATGTCTTGCATTGGACAGCAAGTTTTTAAGTATTCTAATCTCGCGAGTAAGAGGTATGAATATATTGTGATAAAGGCAGAGCCATCTGTCTACATAAGTAATTACACTAATAACCATTTCTGTAGCAGTTACTAATAAGTCCTTTTTACATCCAAAGAAACCTTACTAGCAATGTTAGAATAACCAATGATTCAGAAAAAAAGAGCATGCAGCTCCTTGATACTGTTCATTGAGCAACACTATAAGGATTATAGTTTTGTGACCTGCAAGTAAGAAAAGGATCTCTGCAGCAAAAACAGCAACCCACTGAGCTGTCTATATAAAATAAAAATCCTTGGCCCAATTGTGCTTTTCTCCAGGCACATGAATCATCTGTGCTATTTTAGGATGAGTCAAACCTGTGCCTAGACTGCATCCAGATTTCTCAGCAAGTGCATTAACCACCAGGGTTATCTTACCGTTATTATATGCTGGAAACTGCTATGCACGCAATATTCTCTGCAGCTGGTAACAATAAGCTGTGCAATATTTTAAAATGCAGTCTGTGACCAATTAAGGAAGCATGCATAGATTTACTATCACATTTGTCCTTGTTGCTAATTTCTTTGTGGGAAATAATTGTTTATGTTGGCTGTCAGACTCCGCCTCTGTGACTCCACCCCTTTCTGCTGCCACCACTTGATCCATCATTTAGGCAACCCCATTGTACTTTTTATGTCCAGCGCTGCATAGACCACCTAAATCAGCACATGCTCTGAGTAGACTGCGGTCCATTATTATTTGTAATATATTCTGTTAAACAGTAGACAAGGACCCCTACTGCATCATAATTAAACAACAAAAACTACTGCTGCCTCCACCTCCCTTTGCCCCACTTGCGACCTGGGAAGAGTCGATGGGCAACTGCCATCAAACTGTATCGATGTAGTCAAGTGAACGCTGCGTTTCACTGGCCCTGTGCACATCATTTGCCCTGTAATCCATTTGTGACCTATCTGGTTTAACATGACATCGATGTAAGAGTGATGAGCATCCTCATCCAGGGATGTGTCATAGCTGAGTGTCTAGAATACATTTCTGACTCTTAAATATTGAGGCAAGGCCCCCTACAAGTTCGTAATAGCGAATCAAGAGATCATTTCCCACTACATAGGCTAGCAGCCCAATTTACCAAGATATTCTGGGAGGCAGCCATTGCAGCAGGGTTGTCCATAGATTACCCTGGCGTCGGTCACTGAAATGGTACATCGCATGTTCATTACAAGCACTTCCCCCTTCAGTCCCATTTTTAAAATAGTACAAGAGGGTGAGTCCTGGTGACACACTGTAATGTGCAGCTTGAAGGTACTCTTTAATTAGAAATTTGGAAACAGCACACAGGCAATTATTTGCTGCTGCAGTAAGCCCTTGGGTCAATTTTATCGCATGTATGGAAACGGGACCTGAACAGGTTTTTTTAAGGAACTTGCTAAATAAGTGGCTGTGCTCTACATGTACATCATGGGTTCATATACATCATTACAAAGAGCAAGATGTTGGCTGGGGAAGTAGGCACACACAACTTTAACAATACAAACAGTAGATGTCTGTATAAGTCCGTCCGTAGATGTCCATGTATTGTTTGGAGCTCTGGAGGAGGGAGAGCCACCTGATCTTCCTGCATCAGAAAGAAGCTTTTCCAAATAGGAATTGAGAGGATTCTCTGAGCACTCAAAAAATTGTTCAGGTGTTGAGGTTGTGGTATCAACTGTTCTTTATTGGAGTATCCAAATGTTTGCCTTTATGCCTTTATGCTAGGACTTCACATTTCCCAACACGTTTCGTCTTTCGCTGTAATCATGACTGCAGACTTCATCAGTGCATGTATTGTATTCTTTCAGTTTATCTTCTTCTCTATAATTATAGCGGAATACCATAGGTTCGATCAGAGTAGTCTTAAAAAAGTGTGTGATGAATTCGTGATAACCCCAGTAATCTTGTGTGAAAACTGGGTTCAAGTGGTGATGCAGGCTTGAAATCTCTGGGAGCTTACGGCCCCGTAGAGTGTTGAGTCTTTGGCGAGTGCTCGGAGAATCCTCTCAAATTCAGATACATCATGACATGGTTGCTTACGGGCTTTATAATTCATAATACGTATAGAGAAACAGTACTGCGAGTCTTACAGTGATTTTCACAGGAAAAAGTAGTCTGTCACTAGACGTAGATGCAGTGCTTAATTTGAGCTGGTGGTTTCCGGTTCTCAGCACCGGCACTTAATAATCAAAACTGGCGCTTTTAATGAGCACTAGTTAAGGAAACATTCATTTCTGGTAGACACGGGGAGATTAAGTGATTTGCACAGAATCACAGGATATTGAGCTGACGCTGAGACTCGATCCTGGTTCCCCAGCTCTGAAGTCTGCAGCTCTGGCCATTACGCCACATCCTCTCCCCACTTTCATGTTTAGTGATTGGTTCTGTTTTAGGCGGTGCTAACAGGAGAAATGAGCTGGGGCAAGCTACCTCCAGATGAGAGCCCCGACACTTATATTTTTACAAATTAACTACTGCGTAAGTGAAAGTTAGGATGCCATACAGGTCGTTTAATTTGTGGGACTTAGGCATGCATAGGAACTCAGGGAGTGGCCTTTTATATATTTTCTTCCAGTGGTAATTTCACAAAAGAGTTCATGTGTCTGGTCAGTCCAAGCTCCGTGTCCTTAATGGGAGAAATAGGAGGGTTCATTTTGGATGAGAGTCTGCAAGCACAAAGGACCTCATTTAGAGGTGGTTATAAAGGTAAGATGAACAATAAACTGGATGTAATGCATCTCATGGCAGAAGTGAAATTTATGCTGAGTTGGAGTTTTCAGTAAATCTGCCACACATGCTGTTCTGCCACAAAATGTGCTGCATGCAGAACATAACATATGCCAAGAAGTTGGCAGATGTTGTTCCAAAAAGTCATCCATTCAGACATAGAGTCCATGCAACAAAACAGACACCATCATTGTCAACCCGTATTGTCAAACCTATAGGTCTGGCATTGGCTGCCAGCATTTTGAATTTGTCAATGTTTGTTTTCTTTTATTATGGTTTTAGTAAAACTTTAATTTTGATGAGCTGCTGGGCACACACAATATAAAAAATAAACGTTGCCTCTCAAAACATACTTTGCCACAGTTGTCCCTGGTACTGAGGGGAACTACTTTGTGTGGATGTGCTCTTTATTAAAAGATTATGTGCAATTAAGTTAGCTAATGGCTGAATTCCCATTGCCCCATCCTGAATGCTGTAGTGGGCAGAGGAAAAATGTGAATGACACAACAGCATACCAATGGATGAAGATGGCTGGCTGAATGAGACACCAAAGGTCCAGATATCGCTAACACTTTACTAGTGTTAACCCATTCACACCAAATAATGAAAAGCATGGTTTGATTTCTAACTTTCTGCCAAATTTGGTGCAATTCCGTTGAGCAGTTTATTTCTGTATTGCTTCCCAAATTGTCCTATGGGAATTAACATGGGACATCAATATCTGGGGCCCTCTTTTTCTTGACCCCTGCTTGAGGGATCAGCCCGAACCTTTCCAGGAAGAAGCTGAGTGGGATAACCTTTTTTGTTTGCAAAGTGTCATAAAGATTTGTCAAATGATGCCAAAGTTGCTAGCAAAACAAAAATCACTCTTTCTATGAAAACTCTGAGCTAACTATAACTATACAGTGGTCTAGAGGTCTTAGCTGACAGCAGACCTAAAAACGACCTCATTTTCTAGACGTGTATTAGAACATAAATGACACATTGAAGGAAATAAGGTGGTTTGGCATGTGTTGACATTCTCATAAAACTATTTATTATGCTCATGAAGTGCATAAAGATACTTTCATAAAAGCCAAAATGATACAAGGAATACTGATGCATTCCCTTAGGAATTTGGAACAGAGTTTTCCTTTCCAATTTGAATCCCATGAACAATCACTATGTTCAGAATTTATCTGCTCTCAGGACATGTTCAGCCCATTCATCTACATTTGAAATGGAATGGTCCATCCCACATTCATTCATTCCATACACACAGTAGCAGATCAAACTAATTACTGGAAGCCACAAAGCAATGTATGTACAGTATTTGCTCTACAGGAAGGGTATGGTGTACAGTACATAGTACAGCATGGGTTTGGCCCAGTTTATATTACAGGAAAGAGGATATGCTGAGGAGAGGAGGGTTGGAATATACATTTGAGACAATAATAGAGGGCAGGCTGTACAGTTTTCCAAAATGTGTACTTGAAGCACCTTACATTTTGAGGCATTGGGAGATGAATGTGACTAGAATCAAATCATTTGCTGGCCAAGTTCAGAAGGAGGCTTTTGAATTCAGTTCTCCAGATGCAACATATCTTCTAGAAGACATTGACCATTGTTTCAACTTCTGTGAATGAGCCTAGATGGAAAGGGCATTTGGTATTCCCTCTATTGCTGGCAAGCCTCTAAATCAGACCCATTAGATATAGGAAATGAGAGCGGAGAAAGGGGATCAGTTCCTAAGGAGTTTTGTTGTTGATTTTGCTCACTGTACACACTGTTGGGGAATTAGCACCACTGTTGAAGATTATCCAAGTGGAAATACTGCTGCTGCACTACAGTGGTGGACATATCTAAATATGGCAAGTGTTGCTCCACCGATGAGGCAGAGATTCAGTTTTAGCCAGTGGAGGTGGGGATACTTCTTCGGGCCACTATCTAAATCAAGCCCAAAGTGTTATGTAATGCCTGTATTAATGATCAGAAGTACTCACAAACTGATTGATTTTGGTAGATAAACAGAGCCAACCTGTGTCCAGGAACGTTTCCTGAGGACCAGATAGCCACAGTCCAACTCCCTGGTCCGACATAAGCGATTACGATCACGGTGCCATTCTAGGATTATATACCAGCTAGAGCATATACCCCAACTCCTTCCCTCCTATTTACCATGACTGTTGTCAGGAGGGTATGGCAGCACTTGAAGGAGCTCTTTCAAGTCCACCAGGTCCGCCACCATTTTACTATCCATCCTCTTTCTAAACCCAGAGAGTGCACTAGAATGGTCCTATTCTCACAATAGGATCAGTACAGAATGTTCCGGATATCTAAGCTATATCAAAGTGTTGTCTGCATAGATTGATACTACATACCTAAACACACCAATTTTTATGCTACATTCCGCCTGTCAGTTTCGCTGCCTACCTGCCAATGGCTCTTTGGTGAGTACAAATACGAGTGGTGAGAGGACACATCACAGATTGAAGACCCTCTCTGTGGTCTGGCTGTCAGTCACTATACCCCCAGTCTAGACTTTGATCGATGACTTTGCGTAAAACATTAGAATCCACACCATAAAGGGCTGTCATGCCTTGCAATATAGACATCATCTATTGCCACCTAACTGTATTAAGCCCCTTTTCAATGTTGAATTCTGCCACTTTATAGTCCCCCGCCCTCCGTTTTGAGTTGGTGTAAGACATGTGACAACCTTCTGGGATTAGCTATTTTGTTTCTGTGAGGGATGATCCTGTTGCAGTCTGGATGCTCTGCATACGATTTTAAAGTGAGTATCTCACCAGTGGAGTACTCACCTCTCTTGCTGGATATAACCCTGCCACAGAGTTTCAGTCCCTTGAACATTACTGACTGTTGTCACCATGTCCATGCAATAACACAACTAATGATTGAGAGCAGTCGATTGGTAGTCAAGAAATTCTTATCCATCTTCCTATGCACCGTTTTAGGGTATTCACCTCTCTGCGTCAGAATGGTTTTGGAAGGTCAGCCTGTGGTCTGAAAGGAGGCATAGCCATTGCTAACATCCGAACAATACAAGTGTCAGGTTACACCTTCCAGATTCCTTGGGGTTGTGCTGATGCTCAAAGGGGTCCACCTCTCGACTGCCCCAAGTCCGGAATGTATATAAACACGGACTAGTGGGATAGTCAAGCGAGGGAAGGAAAGGGTAGGGACAGCGTGAAGGGAGACCTGAGGAGGATACAATAAACACACCGTCAATACCCAGCTGGCATTTCATACAACTCAAACAGATGAAGAATACCATATAAGCAACTGCAATAGTGGTAAAACACTACCTGCAAATAAAAGAGTAAGAGAGCGCTCCCAGAAGAGTGAAGAGTGTGGTTGCAAACCTCCAGCATGGAACTAGTGGGAAAAGAGAACACACAATGAAACCAGTTCCTGCATCAAGGTAAAAGTTCCCCCACAGTAAACAAGAGAGTAGTGCTCCCCCCCCCCACCTACCCAAGGGTACATGTGGATCAGTTTGATATGCAATGCAACAGCTTCCTGCACACCCTCAGAAGTCTCTCTCCTAGGAAATAATATATAAAGACAGCCAAACGTGAATAAATAATGAACGGCAGAAGTACAATAACACCTTGTACAATGCCGAAAATACTGCAGAAATGGCTAGTACAGGGACCACGAGACCTCAAGGGAATACAGTTACTTCACTGAGGAATATCCCTCTTGGTATATTAACCAGTAATAGTTCTGCCAATATTATCACCAGATTAGAAGCAACAGCAACCCAAGTCTGTAGAGTTACGGTATGTCTATGCTATCTCTACATCAATACTGCTATGAGCAGTTCCTCTGCATACCTTCTTCCCTTCTTACCGCGAACCGCCTTGTCCAGCTGAAGAAGAAGGGTACCGGCTCCCTGCATGAGACCCCAGCGGAAGTCGGGTCTCTCCAACAGAGAGCTAGGTGTAGAATGCCAAAGGATACTCGCCGGGCGCTCCTCTGCAATGAGAACAAGGGTCTATCTCTTCCAACAGAGGAGCGTGAAGAAAACCAAAGTACCAAGGGGCGCCAACGCGCTCATCTGCAAGAAACCGCTAAGGAGCGGTCTCGCCAACAGAGGAGCGAACGAGGCACACTCGGGGAAGGAAACAAAGAGCCCGGACCACCAGGAACGGAAACCACGGTAATCCGAAAGGTGCAAGTCGAACGCTTACCGCCGCTAACCTGGAGATCCAGAAAGAAACGCAGACATGGCCATCCGCAAGGAATAATCGGCAGGGTCCGATCTTCCTGCTTGGGCTATATCCGGTTGCAGCGTCGCGTCCGAGTCACGTGGGGTGTGACTCATGTAATGCATGCCAGGTAATGTAGTTCAGAAGGGTCAGGTTACTTCCTGATACACCCTTCTCGGTGCAGTTAGTGCGTAACCGGCTGCTAGGGCCTGACAACACGCGTGTTGTTCGCCTATTCTCGCTCCTGTGTAAAGCTGTGGCTTAAGAGGATTGAAGAGCTGCAACAGGGACTTGATTGTCTGAAGGACTGCCTGAGAAGAATGAACAATCCTTGGTGATGTTATGGGATGGCTGCCATCACCACACAACCAAAACTGAGAGAATACTGGGGGATATTTATTACTAAGTGACCAAACTGAACTTTGAGCATGATACAACCGACCCCTTTCGCAGCCTCAAAATGCAAGTGTCAAACTGCTTCTGAGTGGCTGGTTGGATTCGCCAACCTACCTCTATATGAGAATAGCAGCTGGCCCTGTCAGCAGTGAAAACATGCAATGATGTCATAATTATAGGATGTCATCCCATGAGTCAAGTCCAGACTCGAAGATCTACAGAAAAGATTAGTATTGCTGTTATGCCGAGGGAAATAGAGAGAAAGATGAACCTGGGTACTGAGAACCTGTCTTATCCTTTGAAGAGCCCATTCACCAGCAACACAAGGGAGGCTTTCTGCCTGGAGTGCCGCAGAGACCGTAGACTTACACCGGTACACAGTGTAACTCCAAGAGCAACATCACTGACAGTGGAGCTTGGGCCACCTACTGCTGGAGGTGTGCAGACCATGATATTGTAGACCTTGTTCCACCAACCAGGTAGTTTTCCTGTGGCCAGTCGGTCCACTTGACCATGAAGGTCAGACCCTGTCCCTAATGTTGAGCTGACCCCCACATCTTCTTGATGGAAGATTGTGTGCATACGCTCTTGACGACTGTGGCGGCAGGCCTATTGAAATGACCAGGAACGGTGATGACAGCTGTTAGCTCTCTGCCCCAAGTCGAGGACTCTGAGCATGTTTACTTGAGCTCCCCATAGCTGCACCACACACACATGCATAAATGCCAAGTTGCACAGTGCCACTGTGTGACACACAATATCGTCTCCCATCACATGGTCTCCCGGTGAGGTGCCGATAACACTAGTGGCAGGGAAGAAGAGCTGAAAACCACTATATATAGTGGTTTTCCAGTTAGTTTTATGAGGATTTGAACTGGAAACGTCTGTTAAGGGGTGTGAAAACACTCCAGGACATTGGCACCAGCTTCAGCAAGCTTTTTGTTGTGGGAGGAGGGGGCTTGGGACTGGGTGGGGTATAAAAGTGCCTTATAGGTACTTCTTGCACGAGGCCCCGCCCCCTTCAAAACCCCGCCCCTCCTTACACGGTGAGATTGTTCTTCAAGTTGGCAGGTATGCACATGTGCCTCCAATCATAAAGTCAATTGGAATTTGCAAAGCACTTGCAGAGAGCTCTAACTTTCTCCTGCATTCTAGACATCGCTTCTGTGCAACACTGTCAGTATGCTTGAAGCGGCACCCAGAGATTATATTATTCCATTGTGCCCCATTTTCATACCTGGGGGAACCAGATTGCCCATTTTACATGTTTTGAAAGTAACTTCGTGTGAGCCTAAGGAAAGATATTATTATTGTGTTGTTGTACCTTTAATTTTGAATTTAAGCCTTTTACATTTTTTAATCAGTGGTCATTATGTTCATTCGCCACCATTCTAATAGTAACTGTATCTGAGTATTTTGCTCCACTCTGAGTAAGCCTTGACTACTCACCTTCTCTACCTCTAAGTGTTCAAAGCCTGATAAAGGAGGTTTCTTGGCATTCAGTGACCAGGCAGTGATTTCTGGTGCCTGGGATCTCAACACCAGTGATCTTTCAGAACTGCGAGCAAATCAGGTAAGTTATTGATTAGCTTTTTATACATTAGTAAGATCGCTTTTTTGGACAGATGTTCCTCGAGGAGTCTACACTCCAGAGGAGATGACTCCGGGAGCTCAGTTCCCTTGGAAACTGCCGACTTTATAGCATGGCGGATCTGCAAATATCTGAAGTATTCCGTCTTAGCCAGATCATATGTTTTCTGTAGGTGTTCAAATGAGATCATTCTGTTACTCGTGTATAGATCTCCCAACCTGGAAATACCAATTAAGTCCCATTGAGTGAAGCCCTGTTGTCCATAATTGATGTGATTCCCAAAGAGGTGTGGCTCTGGTGAGTTTATTTTTCCATCTTAGTCTGGAGAGGGTCACATGCCACTGACGGGTAATCACCGCTGTGGGACCCTCAAGCGTGAGTCTTCATGGGTCAGTGTAAAGTGCATGGAGATACCCTCTCGGTTGCATTACCAGTCTATTCATCTGGTACGCTGGTTCTGTTAACGGCTAACTGACCAATTGATTAATGGTTGCAATTTGGGCTGCCCTATAGTACATCTGGATATGTTGCATTGCAATGCCATCATCGTACCATCCACGGGTCGGTTTGTTAAGTGCGATCTTCGGCGAGCCACCATCCCACAACCGTGAACATACCTCACTGTTTATTGAGCTGAAATATGCATTTTGAACCAGAAAGGGCATATTCTGCAGTACGTATTAAAATCTTGGCAGGGCCATCATTTTAAACAGTGCCGCCCTGCCGAGAAGTGAAAGCGGAAGGACTCGCCAGTGGCGTACATCACCCCTGAGTCGCTCCAGAGGAGGCAGGAGATTGCTGGCATGAAACCGAACCGGATCAGTTGTAACAAAGATGCAAAAAAAGTTCACAATTGACGAGAAGAAACAATTGCTAATAGAAAAGGAATTAAGAATGAAAGGAAGGAAAGGTGAGAGGAAGAAAGGATGAAAAAAGTTAGGACGAGTGATAGAACGGATGAGCGGGTGAATGAATAAGAGGGTGGATGAATGAGTAGGGAAACATCATTTACAACACATGCAATACATCGCATGCCATTACAACGCAAGTCATTACAACAGCACGTTGTTACATTGCATGCAATTACAACACTGTTGTTACAACGACTTGCTGTAAGGGCAGAAGGTGTTCGATTTGATGGATTTCCAATCCAACACCTTCCCTACTGTTGCACATACTGGAGTTTGGAATAGTAAATTATACTATTCCAAACTCCAGTGCCCCCCCTACAGCAAGACGTTGTAACGACTTGCGTTGTAATGGCATGCGATGTAACAGTGCGTTGTTGTAACGACTTACGTTGTAATGGCATGCGTAGAAAACGCATGCGTTGTAACAAGTGCTATTCAATGAGTAGGTTGATGGATAGGGGAATGGAGAAGTGGATGGACGGGTGAAAGGATTGCAGAGAAAATGGAAATCTGAAAGGGTGATGGATGGACTGGTAAAAAAGGGCAGAGTAAATGGAAATCTGAGGGGATCAATGGAAAAAAGAAACAATTGATGGATGAAAGACTTTACAGATGGATGTGTTAGTCAAAGTATACACGTATGGATATATGCATAGATGGCAAATGTGTGAATCGATAGAATGGTGATTAATTAATTAATGGATGGATGACATAAAATTAAGGTGAAATGATGGATAGCAGAGGGTGGATGGAAGGGTGAAAGGATGAATAAATGAATAGATGCTTGGATAGAAGAGACAAGGAAGCGCTTCTAGGAAGGTTTGAACTCTATTTCTGCACTTGCTTGATACCATTAGAGCTTTTGTTCAGAGTGGGGGGTATTTTAATTTTCTGGCTACTCCCCTGTCTGGTGCCTGAGATTCCTGTTGGACTTGGCCCTTTTTGATGGGTCATCCCTGAACTTTATGCCTTCCTCCTGGTATTTCTTCTGACCTGGTGTTGGTGGTTTTAGTACTCTGAGCACTTTATCACTTCTGTCCAGTGTAAAGTGCATGTGCTCTCTATGGTAAAACGTGGTAAGATTGGTCTACACCTGTTTGGCGTATTTAATTTACCTATCCGTCCCTTGTAAAGTGTATCTCGGATACCCAGGGCCAGTAAATTAAATGCTACTGGTGGGCTTGCAGCACTGCTTGCGCCATCCACCAAAGTAGCTAAGGCCTAATGTGGTTTCCTAAGTTCCCTATAGCCATTAGCTACTGGTTGTTTTGTTTTCACGGTCTGTGAGTTGTGATATGACAGTGGCCCGATTGGCCCTGTAATGTATATAATCCCCTGTAAAGTCATACCTAGTGCCAGGCAGTACAGTACATATATGTGAATGTGTACTAATGTGTTTTATGCATAATACAAAGGTATTTATATAGAACCTTGTGTGGAGTTTATTTTGTGATGTGCTAAGTGTGTCGCTGCTGTGTGAGTATGTTGCACAAATACTTTACACATTGCCTCTGGGATAATCCTGACTGCTCGTGCCAAACTACCAAGGGGGTGAGCAGGGGTTATCTTCAGTATGTAACTCCCTTGCCCTGACTAGAGTGGTGATTTCTGCCTGGCTTAGGCGCATGCCGTAGCCAATCAGAAATCCCATTTTTAACAGTCCATTGATAACAACTATACTTATTATAAAGATTGCTCTGTTGCCACTGAGTTCCCTCAACCAAACAGAAGTGGCCTGACAGACAAACCAAATACACCTTTTGACATCCCTAGAATATAATGGAAAATGTATTTTTGTTTCACGTTTCAGAAACTGCTTGTAACCGGGGCAGTGGACTGCAGTTTGAGAGGCTGGGACCTGAGAACTGTACGACAGCCTGTCTTTGAGCTGCGTGGACACTCCTACGCTGTCCGAAGAGCAAAAGTAAATTATTTTGTTTCACAAGTGTTATCTTTTTAACTGTGCTTTGTTTGGTTATCTGTTGATGGTTCTTGGAGAAAATAGTTGCTATGTGACAAGACGAATATATTCTCTCCATTGTTGTGTCTTTTAAAAACAGGTATAGCTACCTAAGCTTGTGATTGATGTGCAACATGTATTTCCTTAATCTATTTCATTTTTTGTTTATTTTTAACACAAGCCTCTCTTTTTTTACCCTTTATGCTGGATTCTTCTCCTCTGCTCTTAAGTTTTGCTTATTCTTGCATGGCCAGACTTGTGGAATGTCCAGGATGCAAAATGGGGAGTCACAGCTCATTTTTGCCCTGCACAAAAAGGTGATGGCCATCATTCCTGGGCGTATGCATCACCCCACTGCACTTCCTTCCCCTACATGTGCCTGTTGAATTTCTACTCAGCTCACGTATTCTCCTGATCCGACCATGATGCAGGCATAGAACCCCAGGACGGATGAAGAGGCAGAATAGTGTATGAGATAAAGAAGCACAGATAACAATTACCCTGCCTAAAGGCCACTAACACAAGGGAACCAGAAAAGGGTAAAAGTTGAAAAAGTGGAGGGATTAGTAAATGGTGACAAACTGTCCGATAAAGGAAGCCAAACAGCAAATGCAAAGTTGCCAGTCTGTTTCTCCACTCTTATTCTGAGCTTAAATAGTGCTGCTGCCTATAGTTCCCTGGAAGTGAGAGGCCTAATGTGGAAGAGAGTAAAATAGCTGGTTCACAGCCTGGTTTTCACTTCCACCTCCCACTGGTCAGTTCTCTACCACTTCCAGCCAACTTTATAACCCCTTCTGGGATCTGTAGTCTTCTCTGTCCGTTCCCCTGCACCATATGTCTTTCCCATATAGTTCTTATGTTCCCTTGTCGTGATCAGCAGCAGCCGGTGCAGGTAAGCTCAATGGGGCAGGGCGCTACGGGGGGATGTCGACTGGCGACGTGATAGGGCAAATTACATTAATAAATAACCACTCCTATTCCGTTGTCTGTCGACATCCCCCCTCCAAGTCCCTGCATCGCCCCGCCGCGCTTACCTGCACCGACAGCTGCTGGTCGTGATGTCAGCCTGGCCCTGCCTCACATTCCTGACAGTAATAAAAATGGCTTGCCATTAGGAGTTGGACATGATGGGTTTCCCTGTGAGTTCTACAGAGGTCTTGTTACTTTTTTGGCATGGCCACTTTTGGACCTGTTCGAGGATGCTAGGGTCCTTGAAGGTTACCAGCAGAGATTAGCAAGGATCACATTGAGGTCATACCGAAGCTGGATTATTCCCCAGAAAGATGTGAGTGATACCTACCAATCTCCCGGATAAATATCGAGGCTTAAATCCGACATTTAATTCATACTTACCAAACTAGCTTTAGGCCTAACCTGCCAGTAGGCACAAAATCTGTTGCGCCTTTAATGCATTGTCTATGGGACATAGACTATCTGAGCCTCTTGCTTTGTTACCGATTGACTTTGAGAAGGCCTTCGATAGTGTTTATTTGCACTACCTCCTTGCACTCCTGGGTTGCATTGGCTTCATGTTACGCTTTCTAGTTTACAAATGTATACTCTACACAGGACTTAGAGCCCAGGTTCGGGTTGAGGCCATTGGGGTCTGAGTAAACACACAGAGCATCCGAAACGTAGGCATTCAACTCACCCGCATAGAGGACCTAGCACGAACAGTCAACATATCCCCATTGTGTATGCGAAGACACACAAATATGGTTATTTCTGCTCTTACAAATGCTAGGTAGGATTGGGCTATTGAAAAATATTATTTTCCCTAAAATCTTGTATACACTCCAAAACTACCCTTTTGTTCTTTCGCAAAGCCTTTTGCTCACCTTGACGTCATTATTGAGAACATTCTTGTGGCATAATGGTCGTCCTCATATCTCATTTGTTAAGCGTTGCAAATCAATGTATGATGGAGGGCTAGCAATGATCGGCCCTGTATTATGTTACAGAGCTCCACATTTGTTTGTCATTAATGAATGGATCTAGTACCCAACTTCGGATCAATGAAAGACCCAGCAAATTCGGTTCAGTTGTGGGCCTTGGGTAAGGGCTATCCAATCCAATACCTTTATGGAGGGAAACTACCTCCTGGAGTTCCCCTTGCAACGAAGATGGTGATGGAAATAGGGAGGGCCAAAACAAACAAATTTGATGGACTCGAAGACTAATTGGTCAATCCGCCCCCTCCCATAGATGGTAACTACCATACAAGAGGTGGCCTTGTTGGAGGGCTTTGAGTGCTGGGATCGGCTAGGAATTTCACTGCTGAGGGACATTGTGGCAGGGGAACGTTAAAACCAAGAAGGAATTTGGACTCCTCCATATGCAATTCTACCAGTACTTCCAATTTAGACATTCTAAAATGCCTTACTTAGTGGGACTGGATGAATTACTAAATTTCAGTCTACTGGAGGTGAAACCGACCATATGTCAGTTTCCTTTGCTGGGGAAGATTACCTAACTGTATAAAACCCTGCTTTTTCAACTCCCCTGATACCTTCAGTCAGTATAGAGAAGCCTGGGAAGAAGACAATGGCAACCTCAGAGACTAAGAATGGACGTTTGCACTGATGGCCCGGTGCATGGCTGCATTCTCGTACAGAATCCCACTTATACAGTTCAAATATCTATATACGATATATCTGACCCCCAAAAAGGTTGTGGCACTTCGGGTGAAGCCAAGGTCCAGAATATGCTTTAGATGTCGGACAGAGGTGGGTAATTTAATCAATACAATTTAATCCTGTTCAGTTCTTAGCTTTTTCTAGGAGGGGATATTTCACACATTTCATTATTGAAGCGACCCAAATCCAAAAATTGCTCTTCTAAATATACTTGGTAATGAGGGCATCACAGAGCTGAGAAGTCCCAACTTAGGCTTGATTTAGTATTGGGATAAAAACACATTGCTCAGAATTGGAGGAAGTCAACATCCCCTAGCATAGTCAGGTGGGAACGTGGTATGGACAGGTGCCGTGCACTTGAGCTCCTAATATATACGGTCCGGCGCTGTTCCTAATAATATTGTAAAGTCTAGGAGAGTTGGCAAGATTACCAGGTGGAAGAGGCAGATGTTTCTTGAAAACTTAGAACCCAATTAGGAGATTTAGTTAAAAAAAGAGTTGTTCATCAAAAGCATTACCCTTGTAAATGTTTCCCCATCTGTATGAGTATAGTAGTAGCTCATGCTATTTTCTACTCTGAATCTGCCTCACCTAAAGGTGGGCAGATGTGGAGTGGACAATAGCATGAATAAAAGTGTTGGGCTCGCCTATGGGTTTCTATAGCTGCCAGTCTTATGGGTGCCAACAATAATTAATCCTCACCAGGCTCTTTCTCATCAGAACTAACTAGGGATCATTGTGCCATTTTCCTCTTCCAGATAGGTGTTAGACCTGTCAGCCTTAGGGTGGTCTTCAACCAAACATTTTGCCTGCTTACCTCTTTTTGTTAATCTTTTTGTTGGCCTTAGGACTCTGAGCACTTTACCACTACTGACCAGTGCTAAAGTGCATGTGCTTCACCCCTAAATATGGTGAAACTGTTGTATAATAATTGGCATATTTAATTTACTTGTAAGTACCTTGAAAAGTGGTATTCCATATACCCAGGGCCTGCAAATTAAATGTTACCACTGGGCCTGCGGCACTGATTGTGCCACCCACGCAAGTAGCCTTTCAAACCTTTCTTAGGGCTGCCATTACAAGACCTGTGTGGGCAGTTTACGGTCACTTCGACTTGGCATTTAAAACCATTTGCCAAGCCTTAAACTCCCTTTTTATTACACATAAGTCATCCCTAATGTAGCACATAGGGCAGCCCATAGGGCAGAGAGCTGTATAAGGAAAAGGTAGGACATGTACTTTTAAGTTTTGTATGTCCTGGTAGTGAAAAACACTAAAATTCTATTTTCACTACTGTTAGGCCAACTCCTCTCGTATGGTTAACATTGGCAATTCCTTAATATCCCTAGATGTCTCATTTTAATTTTTTTTGCAGAGTTTTATATAGCGCGAACTTGACCCGAATCCAATCAGGTATCAGAGCGCTTTACATAGCACAAGTTACGTTACATGTGGACACACATTCAGTTTTTGTTAGGCACAGGGAGATTAAGTGATTTGCCCAGAATCACAGGATGTTTAGCGTCATTACCGAGACTCGAACCCAGTTCCCCAGGTCCGAGGTCGAGCGCCCTAGTTGTTAGGCCAACTCCTCTCCCCCATGTTTCATATCTTTGGAATAGTAATGATAAATCCTCTTTACTGGTAAAGTTGTATTTAATGTTACTAGTTTAGAAATGCCCCTTTTAGAACGTGGACATTTCTCTGCTGTTACTGCTCTGTGTGCCTGCAGCCTGTCTCCAATACACGTCAGAAGTGAGTACCAGTTTCACTTTGTGCATTCCCTCTAGACGGCCACAAACACAGGAAGGTTAGGCATGCCTGAGCACTCATCTACATTGTGAAGGCTCTTCCTCTGCAGGAAGGGAAGTATGAGCTGACAATTGCAACTGAGTAGGTAGTGTCCTGTCCCCACACAAAAGGCTGATTACCCCCCAACTGATTGTCTGGAGCCAGAGCTGGGAAGAAAGGTCCTGTGTGCACTTCGAAGTCCCTTCTTTGAAGTCACCTCCACTTCAAAGGCACAACTAGGTATAAATACTGGGGCTCTGACCCTACCAAGTCAGTACACTAATGGACCTTCAAAGAACTCTGCCAGGAAGGAGGACTGCTGTGCTGGTACAAGGACTGCTACTCTGTGTGACTGCTGCTTTGGAATAACTGCCTTTCTGCTTTGCTGCCTGCTGCCATCTTCCCTTCTGATGGAAAGGACTGGGCCCAACTCACTTGAACTCAGAGTGACTCCAAGGGCTTGCCCCCTGTTCTGAAGTCTCAGGGCCATCAAAGATGTCCTTCAACCCTGCAACAGCACCTAGACTCTGCAATCTATGAGTCCTGCCTTGCCAAGTGGTGCTTATCCAGTCATGGGCCTTTGGAAGTGCCTTTTTCCATGCTGATCCAGCAGAACCCATGCATCAATGACTTTGTGCTGATCGGAACAAATGCATTTCCCGTGGACACTGACACAGCGACTGCCCAACAACATCACCTCGACGAACTGTGCAACTCGATGGCGATGGACTGCATGGCTCAATGAGGACGCATTGCCTTCATCGGCAAGAGATCCGTCGGCGAAGTCTTGCTGACTGCGCAGATCGCAACCAACGCATCACCTCCATCTGTGGGATAGACAATGCGGTGCCTCCTCAACTCCATCCAAGTTACTTTTTCAGCAGGACCTGCGTGACTCTTGTAGCTGGCCTGGCCAACATCGCAGTCAGCCTGAACTTTAGATTCACCCCAGTCTAGTGCGACCAAATGTCCCCGGTTAGCACTTTATGACTCTAAGCACTATAATTTGATATAATCTTTAAAAATTCATAACTCTGTACTTATTGGATTTTGTCGTTTTGGTCTTGTTTTACTCATAAAAATATCATCTATTTTTCTAACCCTGTGTGGAGTATTTTTCGTGGTACTTTCATTGTTTTACTGCGTGTGTGTGTGTTGCAGAAATACTCTACAAATTGCCTCTTTAGAGAAGCCTGACTGCTCTGTGCTAAGGTACCAGAGGGTGAGCACAGGTTTTCTTTTAGTATGTATCTAACTTACCCTGCCTAGTGTGGTGGTTTCTGCTTGGACAAGGTGCCTACTACTGCCAGCCAGAAACCCAATTTCTAACAATAGGGGTTTTGGCAGAGGCTGGACAGTCCAGAGACTGTCACTCTACTTTGAATTTTCCTACCCTGGAGAGAGTTGACAAATTCACAATTCTAGTGCATGGGTTGGGGCCAGTCCATGAAATTTACTATGGGAGCCCCAGCTGCCTCCCTGGAAAGCTGGACATGTCACGGCTCCTAGTTATCAGCCTAAAATTTGGAACCTAACACTTTCGTGCCATGTCTTTGAAGATTCTGTTTTAGTTTCCAAACCATCGTCTGGATGTAGTGAGAGTGTGGGTGGTTCCTCTTCTTACAGTTGTGATACAGAGTTTAGAAACCCTCCTTAGCCAAGGGATATTCCCAGCATGGAATATCCCTGTGATTCCTCCTCTTTTCCCTGCATCTGTACCTCGCGGTCTCTGACCCTGCATAGTGGTGATATGCTTTCATGTGGGTGTGCACCTCTTATGCCCGCCCTGAAATCCCAGCCTCTGTATTTGAGTTTCAGGCAAGTACCTCCTTGATTCCTTTCTTCTCACCTTTGGGCAACGTGGCTTTGGTTGGGAGTTCTAAATCTAGCAAGCCTTACAAGGAACAGCTTATTTTTGCAGTTTCTGCTTGAGCTTCTGGGGTAGTCTGGGATTGTTTGCACATTTCTTTTTGGTCACATACTTCATCACCAATCCTTCCTTATTAAGTAAGAACTAACTAGTGTTTCCATGAAGGCGGGTGGTGTAAGGGATATCCTTGAGATCTTCAAGGCAAAGGATATAGTAGAGCCCAGTTTTTGGGGCATACAAAACAAAGCCCATTGCATTTATGTTTTTACCTTGTCTTCATCCTAGATGCTGCAGCTGGTTTTGTAGCACCGAATGGGGAATTAGCAGAATGCCTGTGATGGATTTTGTATATATTCTCTCCTGGGTATTCCCTTCCTTGTGCCAGTCAATTAGTCAAAAGTGAATATGTGTGATTAATAGAATGCATATTTGGTTTATATTATTATATTCTGCAATGTGAGAATCAGGTTTACTTGAATATATTGGCAGCATTTAATCTGAATGCTGACGTCTGTTTTATGTTATTTTGTATTGATTTTTGGTGAGTTTCTAAAAGGTTTATAACTAGGTGTCTCATTTATTGTTGTTGTTCAAAAGAAGACGGTCTCGTAGAATGGAAATAAGTGAAAAGGCATCGTATTCTAAGAGTTTCAACAACAATGAAAAAGTGCTATAAAAGCTGAGTGCCAAAGGTGAGAAGTTAGTGGGAATCTTCGTGCCAGGCGAGAACAGGACTTACCGTGTATAATCATGTCACTAATTCCAACTAAAGGATAACAGGAAGGCAGGCACTTAGCCTTCGCTAGCTGAACCTGTCAGTGCAGCTGGCCACCTCGCAGTACATGAATGGCAGGCTTTACTATGTTATTGAACACAAACCCTGTCATTCAAACAGGTATGTGCGTGTGAACCAGCTCTGAAACTCGAAATAGGTTTTTATTTTTGGCTGTGCTAGGTTTAGCTTAGTCCTTAAAAAAGCAGAATGAGTGTAAAATTGCTATAAATGTATAACTGCAAATATGGTGGGGTGGTTCCTCTTAGTCACGCTTTTGGTAAACGTTGCTACTGCCATTCTAATTGCCTTTATTGCAGTTGCATTTCGTGTTGTGTGCACTAGATCAGGTTTTTTAATTCTAAAGTATTCTGTAAAACGTATCCCTGCTGTTCTAGTGTTCTTGAGTGTGTTGTTATTCCTAAAAAAAAAGAGCATTTATGGGTTCCATTAACTATCCCTGTAATGTTTCACTCAAATATTGCCCTCTCAGTTGTGGGATAGTTGCAGTAACGGGTTGGCACATTGATTGAGTCCTTAGTGCCACTGGTCTAGAAAACCAAACCCTGTGTGTCTAGAGTTATCTATAAAACATAGCATGTGTGTTCTCTGGCAGGGTCATCTGCTTTCTTGCAGAAAGTAGGTAGTAGGGTAATATGGAACCATAACTCTCACAGGCTAATTCATATGCCCTCTAGGGGTGAAAGTCACCATTTGGAACTACCACTATTGCAGACTATGTGCAAATCCATTTGAGGGTCATCACTGGCCACTTTGGGAGCTTGTGCTTTTGTCAGACTTTTGTAGACCAGCATGTATGGCTAAGTTCCACAGTTTTGCACAAGCAAGTCCAACAAAAGTTCAAGCCATCTCCTTTACCAGTCAGCATCTGTTTGCCTGTTCTACAGAAAGCATTTTCGCCAGCTTTGTCATAGGCAACGTCAAGACACGGTTTTATCTGAAAGAAACACGTTAGTTAGATTCCTCACCTTAGAATATCCCCAGGCGTCAGACTGGATCCGGAAGATTTTTCGTCAGCAATACCCCTTGCGCGCCGCTAGGCGTCGTCTGCGGCTCCGCGTCCGTCGTCGGCGTCGTGCGCCGGAATGACGTCGTCGGAGTACTTAGACACCGCCCTCGCGCGCTGACGTCAGTTCTTCTTTTTTCCGCGCCAGTAAGCGCAGATCCGGGAGAGCTACCCCTTTAGTCACTTTTTGACTAACTTTTTCGATCCTTTTTGATCTTGTCTTGACTCCGGTGCCGGTAGGATGCCTGGTTTTAAAGCCTGTGCTGACTGCAACCGCTTGATGTCGGTTACGGACCATCTCCGCCGGTGCCTTTACTGCTTGGGCCTCGACCACGACGCGGAGTCGTGTTCGGACTGCAAGGCCCTGACCTCGAAGGCTAGACGGGAGCGGTCCCGTAAGCTCCTCGAGATTCGCCACTCGGCTCCGCGCCCCTCTCGATCCCGGTCCAGGAGGAGGTCCAAGGATCGGTCGCGGAGCCGCAGCCGACGTCATCATCGCTCGTCTGGCTCCAAGTCTTCGGGTAAGTCGAAGCACTCCAAGAAGTCCAAGAGGCGACACCGCTCTTTGGACTCCCCTCGCCGGTCGCGCGACTCGGCCGAGGGTCAGGGTGGTTCCACCGCCGCGGCTCCAGCGGAGCCGCAGGCGCCGCGCAAGTCCCCATACCCGCCGGTCCCTGGGACTGACGCGACGCCGGCGGAAGTCAGTGCCTTCCTCTCGGCCATGAGGAACCTGGCTCCGCCGTCGACGCCCGCTGGCGCGCCTTCGGGCCCCGCGGGCCCGACTGGGCAACCTTGCCTGCCGGCGGCTCCGGCCCCGGCGCCGTCGACGGCTCCGGCCTCGACGCCGCAAGTGCCCGAGGGACCCGTTCCCGAGTCCCCGCCGACGCTGGTCGACCTCGTCACGCCTCCTCCGCTGGCGTCGACACCGGTACCACCTCCGACGCCGGCTCCG
The DNA here is from genome assembly GCF_964204655.1 of Triturus cristatus. NCBI lineage: Eukaryota > Metazoa > Chordata > Amphibia > Caudata > Salamandridae > Triturus > Triturus cristatus. The sequence goes on from NC_140589.1 coordinate 889,931,149, forward strand.
CTCGGCGTCGAGCCCCAGTTCAGCCCCGCTCCGGGCCCGGCGCCGTTACGGCGTCGATGGACGCCGCGTTCGGCGCCGCTGGAGACACATTATGTCTATCGCCCGGCTCCGATCCTTCCTCCTGCATACCAGGAATCGGATGATGGGGGCGAATGGGAGGGATCCGAGGATCCTATGGCCGTTCAGGCTCAACTGTCACAGGACTGGGCAGATGAACTGGGGGAGGCCAGTGGTCTGTATACCTCTCCAGACACTGGATTCATCTCTCCTCCGACTGTGGCTTCGGAGGAGGGTGCTGCTTTCTCTGTGGTGCTGCGCAAGGCGGCCGCAGCCCTTGGGCTCGAGCTACCTGCCGTGGCTGTGAGGACTAACGTCCTCACTGAGGTGCTTCAGTCTGCAGCAAGCTCCACTGAGCCTCTGCTGCCATTCAATGAGGCCCTCACTGACGTTCTGCAGGGCACCTGGTCGAAGCCCTCCACAGTTCCTCCTGTGGACAGGAACGTCGCCAGGCGCCACCGCCCTGCTCCGGGCGACCCCAGTTTCCTGTCCCAACACCCTACCCCCGAGAGCCTGGTTATCCAGGCCTCTACCTCCCAATCTTCCTTCCCGACCGCTCCGCCGGACCGGGATTCCAAGAGACTGGAACAGTTCGGCAAAAAGCTGTTCTCCTCCCTTAGTTTGGGACTGCGGTCTTTGAACACCGCCTGTCTCTTGGACCGTTATTCCCACTCTCTGTGGGATACGGTGGAGGACGTGCTGCCCCTGTGTCCGGAGGAGGTCCAGACACGACTTACCCAGGCTCTGGCCGATGGGAGGGATGCAGCACGGCACGCCATACGATGTGGGCTTGACACAACGGACTCGCTGGGTAGGGCGATTTCTACCTCAGTGGCGCTTAGACGTCACGCCTGGCTGCGGTCCACGTCCTTTTCGGGCGATGTCCAGAGCACTCTCATGGACATGCCCTTTGATGGCACTCGCCTTTTCGGCGAGAAAGCGGACAGTGTGCTGAATCGCTTTAAGGACTCCCGGGCTACGGCCAAGTCCTTGGGCCTCTCGGCCCCGCGGTCGCAAACTTCCGCGTTTCGCCCCTTACGTGGCCTAGGAAGGGGTGCCTCCTCACGTACGCCTAGCCACCAGCCGCAGAACCAACCTGCGCGCGGTCGCGGACGTGGTTTCCGCCGAGGCGGTTCTGTAGGACGACGCGGTCAGTCCACATCCACCCCGGCAGCATCCGCCTCAAAGCCTTCCTAGTCCGAGCTTTCAGGCCCATTCCACGCCAGTGGGCGGCAGAGTTCGCCATCACCTGCTCCACTGGCGGTCCATCACATCGGACAGGTGGGTGCTGCAAATCGTCCGAAGGGGCTACTCCCTCCCCTTCGAGACGACCCCTCCGGCCATGCCACCGCAGCACCACCGTATCTCGGGGGATCATTTGAATCTTCTCCACGAGGAAGTTTCGGCCATCTTGGCCAAGGGGGCCGTCGAGCGCGTTCCGAGCCCAGAAGTAGGTCGTGGTTGTTATTCCCACTACTTTCTGGTTCACAAGAAGGGCAAAGGGGGCCTACGCCCTATCTTGGACCTCCGGAACGTCAATGCCTTCCTCCGGAAGGAAAGGTTCAAGATGTTAACTTTGGCTCAGGTTCTAGCTGCCCTAGACCCTGGAGACTGGATGGTAGCATTGGACTTGCAGGACGCATATTTCCACATCCCCGTCCTGCCGGCCCACCGGCGTTACCTGCGGTTCACGGTGGGCCTAGAGCACTTTCAGTTTACCGTGCTCCCCTTCGGCCTCACCAGTGCCCCTCGGGTGTTCACGAAAGTGATGGCGGTGGTCGCAGCTCATCTGCGCAGATCAGGGGTTCCAGTCTTCCCCTATCTCGACGACTGGTTGTTGAAGGCGGGCTCGCCCCAGACAGTCGTCTCCCACCTCCAGACTACGGCGGATCTCCTGTATTTGCTGGGATTTTCCATCAACGTGCCGATGTCACACCTGAGTCCCTCTCAGAAGCTCCTCTTCATCGGAGCGGTTCTCGATTCGGCGCAGTTCCGGGTCTATCCGCCGGAACAGCGGGTCCGGGATATGCAGGCCCTGATTCCCATCTTTCGGCCTCTATCCTGGGTTTCGGTCAGGCTAGTGTTGCGGCTTCTGGGGCTGATGGCCTCATGCATCCTACTAGTGCATCACGCCAGGCGGCGCATGCGGGCTCTGCAGTGGGACCTGAAGTTTCAGTGGGCCCAGCATCACGGCAACCTGTCCGACCATGTCTTGATCTCGGAGGGCACTGCACAGCAGTTGCAGTGGTGGCTCACGGACCGCGATTGGGTCACGGGCAAGAGCCTCTCCCTACCCTTACCGGAGCATGTCGTAGTGACGGATGCGTCCCTCCTGGGATGGGGTGGCCATATGGGAGAGGCGGAGATCAGAGGCCTCTGGTCTCCGGCGGAGTCTCGTCTCCACATCAACCTGTTGGAGTTGAGAGCGATCCGACTTGCACTGAAAGCCTTCCTTCCCTCTGTCAGGGGAAGTGTCTTGCAGGTGTTCACGGACAACACCACCGCCATGTGGTATTGCAACAAACAGGGCGGGGTGGGGTCGTGGACCCTTTGTCAGGATGCTCTGCGCCTCTGGACGTGGCTGGAACACCAGGGCGTCACCCTAGTGGTTCAACATCTGGCGGGCTCTCTGAACGCCAGAGCAGACGAACTCAGCCGCCGGTGCATGATGGATCACGAATGGCGTCTGAACTCCGAAGTGGCGCAAGGTCTCTTTCAGCAGTGGGGAGAGCCTTGGTTAGATCTATTCGCCACCGAAGAGAACGCGCAATGTCAGCAGTTCTGCGCGTTGGAATTTCCAAGGCGGCACTCGCTCGGCGACGCTTTTCGTCACGAGTGGAGTTGCGGTCTGTTGTACGCCTTTCCGCCTATACCACTTCTGCCCAGAGTGCTGAAGAAGATCAGGCACGACCGGGCCCAAGTCATCTTGGTGGCTCCGGATTGGGCACGAAGGTACTGGTATCCCGAGCTACTCAGTATGTTGACCGATCCTCCGATACGTCTGCCCCTTCGGGAGGATCTTCTGTCGCAGCAGCAGGGGACGGTCCTCCACCCGAACCTGTCCAGCCTCCACCTCCATGCGTGGAGATTGAGCGGCGGCAGTTGATGCCATTTGACTTGCCTCCTGAAGTCTGTGATATCATTCTGGCAGCCAGGCGTCCCTCCACAAAGACGGTATACGCCTGCCGGTGGAACAAATTTGTGGCATGGTGCACAGCAAAGGCTGTGGATCCCCTTTCCGCCCCTCTTTCTGAGGTTCTCCTCTTTCTTCTTTCTTTGGCCCAGCAGGGCTCTGCCCTGGGCACCCTGAAAGGTTATCTTGCTGCCATCTCTGCCTTCTTGCGACTTCCTGATCAGCCTTCTCTTTTCAAGTCCCCTGTAGTTACACGCTTTCTAAAGGGCATTACTCACACGTTCCCTCCTGTTCCTTTCGTAATGCCTCAGTGGGACTTGAATCTTGTTCTCACATTTCTAATGTGCGCTCCCTTTGAGCCTCTTCATAATTGTCCTCTTCGTCTGCTAACGCTTAAGACTGCTTTTCTGGTAGCCATCATCTCGACTAGACGGGTGAGTGAGCTCCAGGCTTTATCTTCAAAGCCTCCTTTTCTCTCTGTTCATCCGGACAAGGTTGTCCTTCGGCCTCGTCCTTCCTTTCTTCCAAAGGTGGTGACCCCCTTTCATCTTGGGCAATCTGTCACCTTGCCCACCTTCTTTCCGCCTCCGCATCCTTCCAAAGAGGAAGAGAGGCTCCACCGTCTGGACCCAAAACGTGCGCGCTCCTTTTATCTGGACCGCACAAAGCAGTTACGGGTGGATGACCAACTTTTCGTTGGATACGTGGGTGCTAAGAAGGGGAAAGCTGTGCACAAACGGACCATCTCTCGTGGGTCGTTTTGTGCATCAAAATTTGCTATTCCTTGGCAAAAAAGGACCCTCCTGTTGGGCTGCGCGCCCATTCTACTCGGGCCATGGCGGCTACTACTGCTTTGGGACGGGGAGTCTCTTTGCAGGACATCTGTCAGGCGGCAACGTGGGCTTCGCTACACACGTTTGCCAGGCATTATTGCCTTGACAGCCAAGTCCGGAGGGATGGCTTCTTTGGCCGTTCTGTCCTCCAGGACTTTCTGGTGTGATTTTGGTTCGCAGACCCACCACCGGGGATGGTATTGCTTGGGTATCTATTCTAAGGTGAGGAATCTAACTAACGTGTTTCTTTCAGATGAACAAGTTACTTACCTTCGGTAACGATGTATCTGTAAGAAACATTAGTTAGTTAGATTCCTCACCGACCCACCCATCCTCCCCGTTCTGCGAACTGACATCTAGGGTTAAGGTTATCCTTTTCAGGCCCCTAGATTTTATTTTTGGCACCAGTGTCGGTCTTTGCATGGCTCTGCGTTCCTGGCGCGGAAAGCTATGTACAAGAACTGACGTCAGCGCACGAGGGCGGCGTCTAAGTACTCCGACGACGTCATTCCGGCGCACGACGCCGACGACGGACGCGGAGCCGCAGACGACGCCTAGCAACGCGCAAGGGGTATTGCTGACGAAAAATCTTCCGGATCCAGTCTGACGCCTGGGGATATTCTAAGGTGAGGAATCTAACTAACTAATGTTTCTTACAGATACATCGTTACCGAAGGTAAGTAACTTGTTCTTTTGGATTCTCCCTCCTATTTGTCACCATTTGGCCTTGTTTTATTTAGTGACCTCACCTCTAAGAGTATGCACTATGATTTTATTTTCATCTGTGTGGGCTGGAGGCAGAACTGGACACATTTCCGTTTCCAGGGAGCGTCTGATGAATCCCTGGACCAAGAGAGATTTTTGTTGCAAAAAGCAAGTTGAGGCATGGCCGGCTCTAGGGCGGTGCGATCGGTGTGACTGCACCCGTTACTGACTTCGGGTGAGTCGCCATGTTTGCAAGTATTTTATGGTTTAAAAGCACCTGCTGCTGCATCCCTTGCCTCCAGCATTTTCAGGCAACAATGTAAATGTCAAGATAACTCCTGTGATTAATGTTCTTCCTAGAGAGAGACTGAAGGTTTGTCTAGTGGGAGGTTGACTCATCGCAGCGCATATGGTCAATATATTCTGCTGCAAAGAACATGCACCATTCAGATCACAAAGGTCATATAATGTAAATGGGTCAGTGGGTTAATGATTTGTCTGAGAGATCCTTTGTTACTTGCAGTTTATAAATTATAATCCTAACTTAGAACTGTGAACTGTCATTAAAGAGCTGCATGCAAACTACAAGGTATAGATTAGAGCGTTGTGATTTTTTCCCCAGTCTTTCATCATCCTAATGTTGGAGAAAGTGTTCATTTGGATAGAAATCAGTTCTGATTATTAAAGGGAACCTCCAACCATGGTGTTACATTTTGAATTCTAGGTTTGTGTTTCTCCAGACCAAGAACTATTGAACTATACTGTCTACCAGTATGGATAACATGTCGCTCCTACACCTTGCAGTCCTCTGTCTTATGTAACATTTCCTATACACTGATTTACACACCTATGATTGATTGTCTCTGTGTAGTGTGTGTGATGTAACGTGCTCTGACACCCTACACTGGTATGAGTGGCGGGGGCACTATAAAACTCATTAAACGCCTCTCCGTGAGAGTGGTTATGGAGCCTTGAGGGGTACTGTTAAAGGGTGGCAGTGAGGGAATCCATGGAGGAGGAGGTAATTGGGGAGCGCCGACAAACATTGTCTCACTGGGCTCCACCAATGCTAAATCCGGCCCGGAGTTGAAGATCACTTGTAGCAATTTTGTGCGCACTAGAGCTGCATTAGATAGCCTATAATGGAAGCAAGCTTCTTATACACGAGTGCAGGATTTGAGAATAGCATTGGGATAAACAGATGCATTCATAAGTATCTTCAACCTGTTGGCGGACCATAGTGAGCCTTGGGAGGGATCCCAGGGAGAGAGGGATACTGGATTGGAAGCAGCTACATCTGTGGAGCACCAGGTATCTGTGTCCCCACTGACTGACTGCCTCAGCCCCACAAAATGTATTACACGTAATTCCAGATCGATGCTACCAGTGGCTGCTGTCGAGTGGTCCATCATTTTTGGCGAACATAGGGGCATATCAGCAAGCAGGCGATAAAAAATTATCGCCGCTTTTGCGTCCGTTTTCGGATGAAAAGTGGCGATAATTTTATCGCCTTATCAGCAAGGTCACGCTATCACGTGAAACCTTGCCTTATCGCCATTTCCCTTAACGCCCATCTTTGCATCTCTAATGAGATGCAAAGTGGGCGTTCCTTCCCAGGATAACGGGAGAAATGTCGCTAAGTGACATTTCTCCTATTATCAAGCCTCACGCAAAGCAACATAGCGACAAGAAAAGTAGCGGTAACCTCTGTTACGCTACTTTCCTTACGCCTGCTTTGAAACTGACTTAGCCATGATATCCTATGGAAGGTGGATATCATGGCTAAGTATGTGAGGCCCTATCAGCAATCTATCGCCAAACTTCGTGGGATTATCGCTGGGTTTCCAGCGATAATCTCACGTTTGGCAGTTAGCGCTAGGATTTTTATCGCTTTTGAGATAAGCGTTGCTTATAGCACGCAATCTCAGCGATAAAAATCCACGCTAGCCAGCAATAATTATCCTAGCGCTAAATGCGCTTAGCGATAATTATCGCCGGTTGTTGCTGATATGCCCCTGAGTGAGTTCAGCTGCAGGAGAATGACAAACACTTCTCACGTCTTGTAGTGAATTACGATATGCACCGGCTTGTTTAGGAAATTTCACATTATCTGTTTTTGGAATATCCAGTGGCATTAAGTGTTCCATCCTTTAATATATCTTCTCTTCGGTTTATGCCACATTGAATGCCCTCCACAATTTCACTGCTTGGGGCCACAACTTGATTCCCGTTATTTTGTATTACAGATCACCCAATAATTCACTTGAAATGTAGCCATTAACCAGGCCCAACTAAAGAGCAGAAGTAAATTTGCCAGCCATCTTACTGTGGTACAAAGTGCAATACGAACATGATTATAATACCAAGGCTTCAGTAGATAAATCGCTGTCTAGCTCTGGTCACAGTAAGTGCACTCGCAGCCGGTGGTGAACCCTGCTTTCTGAGGAGGAAATTTCCAGGAACTGTGTGAGAGCTGATTTCACAAGACGCTTAGGGCACAGCAGCTGTTAATAAACTGTGTTCCATAGTGGTGCTCTTTCTGAAAGCCAGACTGTAAATTAAATAAAATGACGTTCAATACTTTTGTATCCCTTTTTGCTGCAGGCTTGTATGACGGTTTCCTGCTTATCTATATTTACTAGTCCTTTTATTGTTTCTGTTTCTGCAGTTCTCTCCGTTCCACGCGACCATACTGGCTTCCTGCTCCTATGACTTCACTGTCAGGTACTTTTTGAAAAAATTGCGGCGTTGTGGCTTTTGAAAGGAATTCTGTTTGAGTTATAGTTCTGCTGCAAATAAGCCTTGTTAATAAGTGGAATATTAAACATCTTTCCCGCGTGGCATGCTTAGGAATATGAAGTGCGACACTCATCCTTCAGCCCAATGCACCCACCACACGCGTATATTATCCATGTCCCCTGTAAGGTTAACCAAACAGTCTGCCTTAAGGAAACAAGCCATGACAGATGTTGCTGTCAACATTTTTCTCACAGATTGCGGTGTGATATTTCCGCTATTCATGGTAAATGTTGATAAGCAGCTGCGTCACCGTATCCATTCCGTCGAGATACCATTGTGTATGGCCTTCTTTTCAAATCTATGTACGAAAAGAGCTTTTTCGATTTATCACTGGAGGTTGCTAATATAATATACGCACTTGATTCGTCACCTCAGCATTGTTCATGAATGCCTCCACCCTTGTTTTCCTTTAATTAAGGCTTCCTGGCAGAGTTTGTTGAAAGGAGCATTTTTCGGCCGTTGGGCTTGTATTCACCAGTCAGACTAGTCACACCAGAGTCATGGGCCTTAAAATAGTTATCACACTATTAATACTTGCATTTTGTACGAAAGGCGTTTGCACACTGGCCCATTCTAAGTATTTTTTGCTTTTTATGTATACATTTGACCTGACGTTGTACTCTGGCCGGATCACTTTTTTCCAAGGTGCTGGTTGTTCTTAGTGTAATTTTAGTCAAACAACAGAAGAGTGAGGCCCAAGCCAAAGAAAATAAAAATATATAAAAAAAAGTGAAGGATCACTCTTGTGATTAAAAAGGACCCTCACTCACCAACCTAGTTGGTGACATGCTTCTTCATTGGGTCCACACCAGAGAGGTTGAATGCCTCCCTGGTGTGCTACAACGCCTGGTTATAGCGGAGCAGGTTTTTGATGTAATCCAAGTGTGATTATGTGAAATGTGATTTAAAAAGTGGCCAAGTCTACCATCAACAGACTTTATTAGTGGTGAACTGGGCACTATTAAAAACAATGATCATACCGGCTAAATTGACCAGACTCATCCACTGTGAAGAAAAGGGAAAATGGGCAACACGTTTCTGCCTTTAGTTGCAAGGCTTTCGTCAGGATCAAGAAAACACCACGGCGGTATACGCTCGCTAAGGCGCACCCTAACCTGTGGTGTGAGAGGAACCAGTACAATTTACAGTTCGTAGTCAAAGCTTCAACATTTTTGTAAGTCACGTAACTTTAAAACATTCCGTGGAAATGCCCCATGAGTCCTGGCGGGGGCGCGAACTTGTAGTCACACTTACGCCAAAGTTCGTCACCCATACTAAACCTGCATGTTCCCTATCGCAGGACCCCGCAGATAGTTTAAGTCCACAGACACTGCAAGAACTCCTAGCAGCAGTCTGTGTACGAGCTTCGCAGTATTCCACTAAAGAGGGGCTGCGTCCGTTTTTCAGCGAAACCGACCATCGTGGCATTTATGAACAAAAATAGCCTACCTTATTCAAACTGCTCAAATCACTGTCTTTAAGACACACATTTTTCCTGCCCACTTATAGTCGAACCAGATTGCTAACAAGCTAGAGCTACCCTTACGTATGGCCCGATCTCTAGTCGGGTGGAGTACTTTCCCTATACCTCTTAACTCACCCGCTGTTTTTCTTGTTCATAGGCCTCAATGGAAATGCCTTATTAAATGCCTGACTTCACCTGCTTTTTTTATTTAAGAGATTGGCAGGTATGTATCCTTGTTGGAGATACCACTCTGACCGCTTCTTGAGTCCCTTGGTTGCTCCACACCCGGCATAACCAGGGGAAAACAAAATGCGTAAGCAGGCACAGTAAGTGTTAGACCTGGCATCCTTGGCGTGGTTTCCCCAGTCTTTTTGCCTCTGCCTCCTGCATTTATTATGTTATTCTGGACTTCATTTTTTGCTGGTTTATATACTCTGGACACTTTACCCCTGCTGACCAGTGCTCACGTGCAAGTGCTTCCTGTGTAATTTGTAATTCGGATTGGTTCTCCATGATTGGCATATTTTATTTACTGGTAAATCCTAGTATAGTGCACTGTGTGTGTCCAGGACCAGTAAATCAAATGCTACTAGTGGGCCTGCAGCACTGGTAGTGCCACTCACATAAGTAGCCCTGTAAACTTGTCTCAGGCCTGCCATTGCCGTGTCTGTGAGCGGCATTTTAAACTGCTATGGCGACCTGGCAAGTGCACCTGGTTGCCAGGTCCTAACCTTCCCTTTTACAACAAGTAAGGCACCACTAAGGTATGCCCAAGGTACCCCCATGGGCATCGTGATGTGTATGTGAAAGGAGTGACATGTACATGTCCTGATAGTGAAAAATTGCAAATTTCCATTTTCACTATTGCAAGGACTAGCTCTCCCATAGGCTATCATTGGAGCTGCCTAGTAATATTTGACAAATGTACTTTCAGTTGGTAACAGCTGGAGATTTGGAGTTTGGGCTCTCTGAGTTCAGAATTTAAAAACACATCTTTTAGTGAAGGAGGTTTTTAAGTTGTATGTTTGAAAATACCACTTTTAGAAAGTAGGCATTTTCATGTTTAACCATCCTGTGCCTCTGCTTGACTGTGGAATCAACATCTGGTTTAGACTGATAGGGGCCTGTTTGTGCATTCTCTCTAGACAGTCACACAAAGGGCGTTGAGGTGTGCCCTGCATATCCTGATGGCCCATCACCAGGCTGATGGGCCTTCCTGAGGTAGCGTGGTGGGAGCAGCTGTCACCTGCACCTAAATAAGACTGTGCCTGGCCTCTCACAATGCGGTGTCCACCCTCCTGGAGTGTGTCTGAAGACAAGACCTGGTTGGGCAAGAACTTGTGCACTACAAAGACAATTCTTTGAAGAATGTATACTTCAAAGGCCAAAAGGCGTATAAGTATTGGACCTAAAACCCCGGACCTTTAGAACACTTCTGGATCAAGAGGAACCTCTGCCAAGGAGAAGAGCTGAAGAGTTTGAGGAGGAGAACTGCCCCTTTGCTGTGTTTTGAATTGCTGGGTTGGCCTGCAGTTGCAACTTCTGCTTTGGAGAGGAAAAGGACTGGACTTTGCTTTGTATCCTGCTTGTGAAGTTTCTCCAAGGGTTTGTGTGTGCTTGCCTCCTGTTAAGAAGTCTCAGGGCCAGCAAAGACTTCACCTTCAGCATCCCTGAACTCTACTGCCGGGATTTCTGGTCTGCCAAATGGTGCTAATTCCAGTTCTGGTCCCGTTAAGGTTGCTCTTGCGGCACAGATCTGCTTGAAATCATCAAAATTGACACATCGCCCTTTCAGCGCCTGTTTTTCTGACGTAGCACCACCGTGCAGGAGAATTTTCCACGCACCGCCTCGGTGCGGCCGAAGAAACCAATGCAGCGCCTCCCCGCGGCCAAAGAAACCGCCGCAGCCCGAGTTCAGCATACTGTGTATACGTGGTCCAAGACTGCCGCATTTACTTCGACATGGGCCCTGATGTGCGACTGAAAAGATCAACGCATAGTGGGACCGCGGCTGAAGAAATCGACGCAACGATTGGTTGCCGCCGCATCGACCTCCAGCGCATCTGGATTTCCACGCATCCTACCTGTGCGACAAGTTTCTCAGCGCATCACCCGTAGACCTGGACTGCCTTGGATTACGATGGATCGCTTCCCCCTACAGTCCGAATTTGATACAACACTTCTCCTGCGTGCAGCGGAACTGATGCATCGCCTCCCCAAGAACTCGGGAATTCACACATCGCCGTGTTTTCCAACGCTTCCCTACTTTGCAGCTGTTTTGCCTTGTGGATTTTGACGCATTAAGGTACTTTGCATAAAATCACCGCATCCATAGAGTTCTATTGACAGAATTGCTTGAAACCTTTTAAAAGTCATATTATGAGTTGCATATGTTGGATCTTTGTCATGTTGGTCTTGTTTGGTTTAGATAAATACACCTTATTTTTCTAAACTGCTGTGGTGTCCATTTGTAGTGTTTTCACTGTGTTACTGTGTGTTAGGTACAAATACTTTACACATTGCATCTGAGATAAGCCTGACTGCTCGTGCCAAGCTACCAGGTGGGTGAGCAGGGGCCATCTGGGTGAGTAACTCCCTTATCCTGACAAGAAGTAGGGGTCCCTACTTGCACTGGGTGCAAACCCCTGCCAACTAGAGACCCCCATTTCTTACAGTAAGTCCTTGTGTTTATTGCTCCACATCACCACAGCTACTGGGATTTTGCAGCACGGGAAGACCAAATTATGTGGCAGAGTTGGCTAAATTATGCATCAAGAAAAGGCAAATTTTTACGCCAAATGTGGCACATTATGTGATAGCATTACTTCAAGATGTTGTCAATGTTTCACATGTAAATACTGTTTGGGCAAAGGTTTCACCTTATTAGTACCAGTTTAACAGAGGGGAAGTGTAGAGGTGTAATTAAAAGGGTAGAGCCAGGAATAGAAAATGAGAAACTGGGGAGAGTGAGTGGAGAAGGAGTGGAGTTGATTTAAAAAGGGCAGAACCAGCAGGAGAAGTTGGAAGGCTAGTTGGGAGATGAGAGGTTAGGAGTAGACCATACAACAGAGAGATGTGTTTAAGAGAGGCAGAACCAGCAAGAGAAAATAAAAGGAGGGGAAAGTATAGAGGTGGATGTAAAAGGGCAGAACCAGGAGTGGGAATGTAAGAGGCTGGAGAGAAATGAAAGGTATAGAATAGAGTGGCTGAAAAGTTGGTGTAAGAGGGGCAGACTTGCAAGAAGAGGTAAGGGATTATAGGTGAGAGAGGAAGAAGCAAAGGTTGAATATAAGAGGGAAAACCAACAAGAAAAGGTAAGAGGCTTGGTTAAGAAGGAAAGGGAAGGGGCTGTAATGGGGCAGAATCACTAAAAAATGGATTACCAGGCAGACAGTGATATAACAGAAGACAAAATAAATTGTATATTAAAAACATAAGCCTACATGCTTATTATCGCATTGAATCCACTAATAATGCACTGATATATATATATATATATATAAAAGCAATAGGGCATCGGGTGTTATGTTAAATAAGAGTGATTTATCAATCTGTCTACTTAATGTGACATCATACCAATCTTCTTGTTGTCCTTTGTTTCTAAAATCCCTGAAAAAGTGGTCAGCTGCCAAATCTCCTTTGTCAAGTAATTCACTTCTTTGCCGTGTTCATGTTCAAGCTGCCTTCTGCTCACCCATTGGGGGAGAAGTATCTCTTCTTGCTGCATCAGACAATCTGTGCCTGATTGAGGTAGAGCCCCCAGATATTACTTGATCTTAGCGTTGTTTGTGGCCTCCAGTGCTTATTAATCGACTGGAACAATATAGCATTCGAAGTACTTCCCTGGTGTGGTTTCCATCTTGTCTGTCTCAGAGTTCACAATCAGTCCACCTTCTCCCATTTCAGTCATGTCCTAAATCTCTCGCTTGTGGAACCCCTCAGGGCTTCCCTCTGTGCACGGTGCTGTTTATCCTTTATCTTATCTGGTTAGTGTTATTTCTACCATCATCTGGTTTCCCTCTCTAAAAGTTTGTGTATTTGATATCGAAAGCATTGTTCTCTTCAACGATAATGTCGGATGTACACAGGAGAAGGTTTGGTCCTGCATCTTAGCAGTTGCCTACCTGATCAAGTCTAATTAAAACTCAATAACAACAAAACAGAGGCTCTCATCTTTAGAGGAAATCCTAAGATATGGTCTTCTCTTTGATAAAAGGGTCCAGCTGCACCAGTGATTAATTTGTACCGGTGTTTGCCGATGCTCGGCACCGGCCTTATTTCTCAATACTGGCACTTATTTCTAACAGACCACCACATGGTGGCATTGTCTGTATATTTTTTAGAAAAGCACACCAGTGAAGTATTTATAAATAATGTCAAATACACTAAAATTAAAATGACAATACATCTCTCAGGTAATTTGTACAGCTTTGGTGACATGGAATAATCCAAATTGTCACATTTGTTCTCGTGTGATGGTTTGTAGGGAATGGTGGCATTGCATTTGGCAGCACCGGTAGGGTGTACAAGGTGCAGTAGCCTTCTGTGAAATACCTTGAGCCCTTCCACTTTGTTTATACAAATTATGCACTGAAGCTGGGCCGACTACCCACCCCAACTCAGTCAGCAAGAAATCTGGGATTCATTTTCAATGATCTAATAACCTTCTTTGCACAGACCTGTCATGTATCTTTCGCCAGATATGTATGCTATTCAAATCCGCCATTTGTTACCTTCTCACTATTGTCAGATTGCTGTAAATGTATTGATTTTCTCACAACTAGATTATGGAAACTCTATCTTGAAATTTCTGCCTGTCGCACTCACCTCCTTCAAATTATTCAGAGCGCTGCTGCATGCATCACCTGAGCTCTGGCCTCTTGCTCGGCCATCTCTTGCCTCCTTCTGATGTCCACTGGCTTCTAGTCACCAAACGATCTACCTTCAAAGCTTTGTGTGTTTGCCATTGTACACCCCAAAAGCAGTCCCTTTCTTTCTTCAGCATTGTATCACTGCTTACGGCTTCCTAAAATGATAAGGGCGTTTAGGAACAGGGGCATAACAAAGGCCCCCGCTGCCCCTGTGGTCTGGGGGGCCCAGGCTTACCCATACTGGAGGGGGCCCCATCAACCCCTACTGATGCAAGTGTGATGGGCCCCTTCAGCATATCTTGCTGGTGGCCCCCTAACGTTTTGTTACGCCACTGTTTAGGGGGCTCATTTTTCTGTGTTCTGGCTGCAAAGCACTCGAACTCCCTCCCACTTGATCTTTAGTGTAACTCCAGCCTTTTGTACTTCCAGCAAAAAATTCAAACTTTGATTTTTTTAACATTTAGGCCGTCTCCACCTCTCATCCAGTTGTTCTTTGGTGCCACCATCCACTGTAGGAGTAACAGTGCGTTTTTCAAATTATTTGAATTATTTGTCTTCATTTATGTCATTTAGTGGAACAATACATACAGGAATGTGGTTAACCAGCACCATTTGCCTTTATTTTTTAGAAAGTCCTGGGAAGGTGCAGGGGCGGCTCCTGGGCAATGGTGGAGGAGCGTCGCCCCACAGGTCAGTGCCAGCACCTGAACAATAAAACAAAATGATCTAATTACTTTATTTTTTAGTTGCTGGCTGAGCCAGCGTGCAGTAGGGAGGGGCCGGGCCGGGGCCTTGGGAGGGGGGAGGAGGAGTGCCATGTGCACTTCTAACTTGTGTTTGGCCGGACGTCTCAGGCTGGCCAAACACACATGCGCACTTAAGTTTCTCCAACCAGGCTGCATTGAACAGCTGCCCTGGAGAAACCCCACAGACTCCCTGAGCGTAGTGTACTTTCAGCCCGCTTAGACCAATCCCTGCGCTGCTCCCACAGTATGAGAGCAGCATGGGGATTGCACAGGGTGTCTGTGATGTAGTCCCAGTGTCTGCTGGAACCAGGAAGACCGAGGCGTGACGCTTGAGGCGGCCAGCAGCTGCAGGTAAGTTTTCCTTTTATAAAAAAATTATTATTATTAAACTCCCCCGCTGCGCTCACCCTCCCGCCCTCCCTATGCGCCCCTTCCCCGCCTTACCACTTTTTCTTTGTGGCGGCTGCCACTGGGAAAGTGGGAGGGCGAGGATGCCCGAAAATCTTTTTAAAGTATTTTGAAGGCCTATTAAGTTGAGACAAATGCAACTGACATAGCGTGATTTTATGGTGCATCCTGTGTCACTAATTGTCCCAAAAATTTTATTCCAGAACTAGAAGTGCTACATGATATTTGGTCAAATGTATTTTAAAACGCATCTTTTACAATTTGTTCTGCTTAAATTCCTTGAAGGAGAACCTTGAACTTTCTGTAAAAGTTATCAAGCCCTGTTATGGTTAGACCAATGTTAGTGGCCCAGTGTTTTATAAGATGATCAGTTTGCCACATATTGCCCAAAAATTACTCTCATGCATGGTACCGGCCACTCGAACAAAGCTTTAAGTCTGTTTCTGATTTTGGCTCCGCCTCCAGCATTCGAAGTGTTAGCCCCCCCGAACTTTAGGGATAGCTGTACACCTGATGCAAACAGACACACAGAAGAAAACTATGATGATAAATTGTGAGTGGTGAAAACCTACCCACAACCACCTACCGCCTAGTGAAGTGTTTTCTTATTTAGACAATGATGTAAATAACCACTCAAACAGTGATTAAATCTGCATTTTAGAGTGAGTGTGTCTCTACAGTCAGTAACATTTGCATGCATAGATTTTTTGAATCCCATTGGAAGTCAGCTCTATTTCAAAGTACAGTGGGGCATATTTACAACAGACGGCGATAAATATCGCAAAGCGCGCTTAGCACTTTTATATTTATCACCGTCTATCGCCGGAATTTATCGCCATGCTTGCGCTGTATTTACAATGCATTGCGCAATGGCGATATAAATTCCAGCGATAGCGGGGTAATTGTCGTTTTGCAGGGAACAATGCTGGTTTTCCAGCGATGTTCCCTGCAAAACGGCGATATGCTTGGTGATACGACCATGTGGTCGTCACACAAGAATCCACCCCCCATGTTAGGTATGGGTTAGTCATGATTTTAGCAGACGTTAGGTTTTGGCGAAAACAGCGGTTTTCGCCCAAAACTAACGTATGCTAAAATGCGTGGGCCACCTTGTAAATATTGCGATGTGCACATCAGCGATATTTATAAGGTTGTACTGCCCAGTGACGCCCACTTTGCATCTCATTAGAGATGCAAAGGAAGGCGTCGGAAAAAGGTTGCTAACATGGGCTTGTAAATAGAGCGATATTTTTATCTCCGCTTTTTTGGCTTTAAAAGCCAAAAAAGCGGAGATATGGCCCTTGTAAATATGCCCCAGTGTTCTTTGGTTATTGGTGCCCCTTTATTAAATCTGACATGCAGCAGAAATATCCTTGCTGTGGTGCCGAGCAGCTCAATGAAAGAAAGGAGTCCTAAGCACAGAGGCCCGCAGCCTCAGACTCCCGCTTGTGTGCAGGGATCTCTCCTTAGTTTCTTCCTGCATGCTGAGCCTAGCAGTGCTTAATTTGAGCCAGTGGTTTCCGGTGTCCGACACCGGCACTTAATTGTCGACACTGGTGCTTGTGAAAAGTCTGTCAGAAGGTTGTGCTGTCCAGCTAATTTAGAGACGACCACAATAACAGTTAATTATTAATTCAATATACATTAAAAATTACTATTACCTGCCGCCCAAGCCATTATTATAGCTTTGGCGGCCTGAAATAATCCGAATTGTGACTGTTGTCATAGTTTAGTAGCTGTGATGTTAATATCCTTGGCAGCATGGCAGGGGCAATGTGTGGTGCAAGCTGCAGTGGCCTCCTGACGAGAGCCCTGGCACTTACGTTTTTTACAAATTAAGCACTGCATACGCACCACATGACACATAAACAAACATACTACCATAGTAAATGTGCACTCACTACACTGGTTGCATGAGCATACACATAACTTAGGCTGGCACAGACACCCACCCATTAGCATAGCCTTCTCTCCTTAGCACCTTCACAGCACTCCCACAGGTGTTGACTGCTGCTCATCTACACAGCCCAGCGTGGACAGCACCTCTGCTGCATGTGGGGAGCATAGGGGGATGGGCTTGAAGAATGAGGCAATAGCATGGGAAGCAGGCACTTCAGGCTCAGCTCATTTTGGGCTTGAGGATTAAACAGGCCTGGGCATAATTCATTGAGTTTCACTATGTGGAACTCCGCGAAGTTACAAAAAAACTCTGTGGACTTCCGCAAGTGGCGGAGTGCAGTGCGAACTGCCGTTCGTGCTGATCTTCCTGCCGCTCAGGTAGAAATTCTACCTGAGTGGCAGCTCTCGCTCACCAACTTGCCATTTGCGAGCGCGAGCGAGGAAAAAGCTCCACTGCACTACGTGGAGCAGAGTTTTCTGTACTCCGCGAGCTCCGTGGAGCAAGGAGTGCAGAAAACTCTGCAAACTGAGCAGAGTTCACTGTCCAGGCCTAGGATTAAAGAGAAACGTGTGCAAAGTCAAGCTAGGCATCCGGATGGGCCCTTCAGTGGCTCTTCCAATGCACCTGGTTCAGCATAAATAGCTATATATGTACCCCAAGAAAAATTGCCTTTTTCTCTGAAGTGTTCATTAGTGCGCTGCCTATGCATGGACAAGATTGGGAATTAAGAACATTTTACCAGGATCACTCCTTACAACGAGCAAGTGTCGTAGGCTTCCAGGAGTACATTTGGAAACCTGTGCGTATTCCCCAAAAAATTATATCTGCATCCAAACATGGTCGTAAACTTAGATTTACAAATTGCTGTAAGATTCGAGCCACTAGACTACAATTTGAGAAGTTAGTTTACAGATTGACTGATAATTCCATTAACGCACACTCACTAATCAGTTGATGTTACTAACCAGTACCATGTCATTTATATTTAATGATGTTGCTACTGTTAAAAGATTGCGATTCCAGTTTGCAGTACCATATTTATATATTGTGGTGATTTTCACTTCTGAATATATACATCCACCTATCTATCTATTTTCTTGATCAGTGTTTGTGTCTTCTCACCTATTACTGACTGTTTACTCTTCGAATGTTACTCCTTATGTTGGATGTTCACAAGTAAAAGTCAGATACTTAAATGGGACACAACTCTGTTCTCCTACTCATGTAATCGTGTTACAGAGGCTACTACATTTTTAGGTCTCGCGTGCGTTGCAGCACAAAGCGCTGCTACGCCTCTGCAAGAGATTTTGTAGGAGAGGATTTTCAGAAAAGGGCTTGAAGTCCCGCCCCTCAATTCCATTGGCAGGTGTCACCGTTTATGCTAAACGGTGGCCTGCCATTTAAAATGAGGGTTTTCTGTTCACGCCCTTTGTCTCGGAGCCGGACTGGCTCACCTGCTTTGCTGCTGTCGCAAAGCAGTTTCTTATCTTTATGGGGGCCAAGCACATGGCCCCATAAAGGTAAGAGATCCCCATGCTGCAGCTGCAGCGCGGTCCTCTTTCATTTTCGGGACCGCGCTTGTAATTTATAGGCACGGGTAGATGAAGTGCTTTACCCAGGAAATCCATATGGGGAGCCGTGGCGGGTCTGGTGCCTCGCTCCCCAGTGCCAAAGTCAGCTGCTCTGTCTGTTAGGCCACATCTCAATGTCTGCAACCAGAATTTCGCTTCACATCCTGCTCGTGAGGAGGCACCTGCCTACAATCACGTAGTCATTCAGTGACAAATGTTGACAAATAGTGGGGTTTAATTTCAGGCACAGGTGGCTTGCCTGTTGCTGGGTGCTCAGATATTCTGTGTGATGTGTGTTTGTGGCCGATCACCTCGCTGCCAATGAACAGCGCCATGATGTGGCCCGTATTCGTCGGCGAGATACAAAAGCAGGAACAGTCAAAGCTCCTCACCGCTCCCTACATAACCGTAGACACGCAGCACCGTACCAGGGAGTGAGTGCTGATGACACGCAAGCAGCCGATAAGCCGCCAATAAGAGCGCCAAGTGTGAGGGTGTTTTTAGAGCAGTTTCCACACGTCAGCGGGTGACAGGTCTGAGGCCAACTCTTTCCACATATGGCCCCAAGCAGCTGGCAGATGCCAGTGTGTTCCCGCCAATGGGGGGCGGGGGGAGATGATCCGGTGACCTGGAGGTGAAAGGCTGAGTAACCCTGGGCCAAAGCAGCGAGCCTTCCAGCCCCCACCGTGAAGTGATGTAATTAATGGACTAACAGAAGCGCTGGTACATCCAGACACGGCTTTGTCGGGGTGCAACGTGGAGGCTGGATAGAGAGCGCTGCGCTGCAGACCAACTTGCTTGAAAATAGCATTTTTTTTAAAACAGGTTTATATAGCGCAAACTCGACCAGAAGGTACTGGAGCGCTTTACATGAGCACCAGTTACGTTACACAAGGACACATTCATTTTTTGGTAGGCATGGGTAGATTGAGTGATTTAGCTAGAATCACGGGATGTTGAGCCAACGCTGAGGTTTGAAACTGGTCCCCCAGCATCAAAGTCTGCAGCTCTGGCCGTAAGGCCACATCCTCTCCAATAAAACTATGAATACACGATTTTGTAATTTAGTGGAATGTGTAATATAGTTAAGAACTTAAGGTTCATATATCGGATGCTGAGTTATGTATGCATCCAGGTTTGATTCCCAGTTGGCCAGAAAAGCCCTTTATCTGTCAGAGGTCCATAAAAAGAGACGTGTGGAGCAGGGTACTAGTAAGAAGGGCGTTCTAAGAGTTATAAAACTGTGACATCTTGTACTTATTCAAGTCAGATATATTTGCTTCTATCATCTTTATTTCTTCAGATGATGGTACTTGTGACGTTGAGTTTTTAATGGTAACATAAAAACTACCGTGATTACAATTAGCAGAAGACAGAAAAAATGCCTCTTGGTCAACAGCTCACCCACAACTTGGGACAGCTTGAGAGGTCTGCACCAACATGGTATTATAAATATCGATTTTTATGTCGTTTTTATGACAGCGCATCTAGTGGCACAATCATGGTCGTGACCTTCGGATCACAACAGATGTCAGCGGCGAGCGTTAACGCGCTCAAACAATTTACTAATTCCTGGGCACTGAGTGTGAATGACCAGTTGAAAAAAACAACGGGTCGCGTGCACTAGGGCTTTAGGTTGTGACGTCATTGCAGCTCTAAGAGACCAACCGGGAAAATACTGGGGTTTAGGAAGATCCACCAAGTAACCTTTTTTTCCTCGGCTCGCTCGTTTTGCTTAATTAAATGATGCTTTGCTTTAACGCCCGTGAAATTTTACAACCTTCGAAGTTGCTCACCGAGAAAATAAAAAACAAACAGATATGTCGTAGCCAGTGAAAAAGGGGGCGTGGTGAGGATGCACTGTTTTCTGTCTGGAATATATTCCCTTGCGCTACTTAATATAGGTTGCATCTCGCTGACACAACTGCAATTCGTTAAAAACATATATATTTTTAAGTATCTTTCTCTCCGTGGACAAATAAAGCTACTGGAAAACAAGACACACAGAAGTTGCCAGAGGACAAAAGCCACATGTTTTAACATAAATAATTATGTAAATGACTCTGTTTCACCAATTTATAGGCATTAACACGCACATTTTAAACAAGCATTTGCAATGCAATAGGTTTCGCATTAATGAATGTTTGAGCTATTGGCGTTGCTAATAATAATGCAACACCAAAAGCTAAAACTTTCAGTAATGGGAGACCTATTGCATTGTAAATGCTTGTTAACTTAATTGGTAGCTTTTACACCTTAAAGTGAATGATGCCTCCTCACAAGGTCCTTCATCAAGTGGAGAGGTCACTGTAGCTCTAACACTAAATTACTGCTTTCATCGACATTCCTTCTTTGCTTAATTTGGGTTTTTATTTGTTTTCCCATCGGGAGTCGTTCGTCTTCTGTCCAGTGTTTCGTCCTCAATAAGGCTAAGTAAGACCTTTTATTTTACATGGATGCATAGTAGTCCCTTAGGTAATATTCGGTTTGATTTAGCCAAGGTCTCTTTGGGTGGCCAGTCATGAGAAATACCAAGTTTAGATGACCGGTCCGTATATCATTATACTTACAGCCTGCTCATGTTTGACCAGTAAAGTCCAGTTCACCTAACACTCAGTCACAAAGAACGAATTGGCCGTCCCGGAAGCATGGTGGGGTTCCAAGGAGATTCCTGCCTCATGGATGAAAATCCTCTTTTTGGAAGTGTTCAGAACTTGGGCAGTAGAGGTTACAGGTATAAAAAGAGGGTGTGGCCTAACGGCTAGAGCGGTCGAACTCGAAGCTGGGGAACCAGGTTCAGTCTTGGCAGGGACGCTCAACATCCTGTGATTCTGGGCAAATCGGTTAATGTACCCCTGCCTAGCAAAATGAATGTGGCCGTCTGTAACGTAACTGGCGCTCATGTAAAGTGCTCTGATACCTTCGGGTCGAGTTCGCGCTATATATCCCCCCCCCCCCCCCCCCCACACACACACACAAAAAACTTGACCTTTGTGAGTGACATGCGTCTTAAACTGTGCAACAGGGTTTCATCCGCATGTTCACCCTCGTATGACTGGGATAGTGCGCCATTATTTTTTTAACACATCTTGCACTGAGCAAAAAGAGTGCTAGGTCTCAAACAGCATAAAACATAATATTTTAAAATCTGTAAAACCCGGGCTGTGTTTTTAGAATACATATGTGGATTGTGCCTCCAAGGCTGATGCCGTTTCTGGTGGGGCAGTCCCAAAACACTCCATCCATACTTAATTTAGCACAGTACTGCAGTGCAGTGGCATGCACTAAGGATAATCAAACCCACCTGGAATTTACACCCGGGATTATCTTCTTATGTG
This sequence comes from Triturus cristatus, assembly GCF_964204655.1. Lineage (NCBI taxonomy): Eukaryota > Metazoa > Chordata > Amphibia > Caudata > Salamandridae > Triturus > Triturus cristatus. The sequence continues at coordinate 889,952,975 of NC_140589.1, forward strand.
TTTGCATTCCCCCTTCAGCCTCGAGCTTCACTTTGGACGTTATGCGCCATGCTTTCTCTTTTTTTTGAAGAGTCTATAACTTTCAGAGATTGAAGTCTACATGCACAGTTCTTAGTTATTTCTTCTTTTTTCTTAATAATATTGCTGTGTACTGCTTTTAATGAACCATCAGTGGGAGTACCCATAACAGGATTCTGATTCCGGGTACTTGCTGTTTGTTCTTACATCACACTCACACTGCGTGAGCAGAAGCTGTTTTCCGCTCCCGTGACTTTATAAAAGGAAACACCTTTTTTTGGTGTTTCCAGTCCTCACCTAGGTCATCAGAGACCGTTGGGGGAGGAGTGTAAAATGGCGGCCTTCCCTCTCACCTGCCTCTGTTCCGCCTTCATGACGTTGTTCGAGGTGAGGGGACACAGGTGCATTCTGCTGCCGCAATCTGCTGTCTGTTTCCGCAGGCCTCTGCAGACCCGTGCAGATGGAGAATTCGAAGCCAGGCTGGCACAGCGCTCATGAGCTGCTTGTCAGCACGGTATCGGAGGGGGGCACTAGGTGGAGGGACGGTACAGAGAGTAGTGTGGAGGGTTGGCAAAAGGACAGTTTTTTTTTTATTATGTCGAAGAGTGGGCCGCTGTAGAGGCTGGTGGGGGCGATGACAGGTATTGGACATTATTGATTACTCGGATAGGATGAAATTATGTTGGGTGGACACTTGCTATATTTTTTCATTTGTGAGGAGGAGGGCACTAACGAGTGTGGAAGGACATCAGATTAAAAAAAAATCATGCAGGACGGTGAGACTGAAAGGGGTGAAGTGATACTGTGTATGACTTCCCCTTGACTCATTTTCTGCTGCCTAGATGATCCTATTGTCATCTAACCAGGGAAAGATGATTACATAGGACCATACGTAACATAAAATTGTAGCTGGGTACCTGTGATGAATATGGAACCTTCTACCTTGGGCTTTCAAGTGACATCATAGACAACTCAAGGGTCACTCTCGTCGTCTATTGGATGCGACCCTGAGGCGGAAAACAACCCTGTTATTTGTAGTAAATTACTTGTCTACTATTCTCCACTGTACTGCTCTATCAGAATGTTCCATGACATCATAGAATGCCTGAGTGCCTCTCTGTGTTAGAGAGTCAGTTAGTCACCTCAGGCTGAGCTGTTAGGAGCCTGCTCCTGGTGGGGCTGTCTTTGTACCATCTATCTTCTCCTACTATCCTGATCTCCTATACTGGAACCAAGCTACTAATAAAGAAGTAACCTACATGTACATATGGACTCTGTATCTTCCTTTACAACATTATTCTTTTATCATTTGTTTAGAGATTCCATTGGAAGCCTTTAGGTTAATAACTTGATCAGAATCAGTTTTTTCAATGTTGCAGTGTCACAACAGTGGTTAACCAAAGACACTGTTTGGTGTCAGCCCGGGGGAGCCCTCACCTCGCCCTTGTTCTGCTTCCTCTCCCAGGTCTGTAGAGACCCAAGCGCAATGGCAGAATGGCAGTTGGTGGTCTCACCTGTCTTTTCCCTTTCCTCTCAGATTTTCACAGAGATGCGAGAACGTTGCAATGGTGGCCGGCATGGCTGGTGGGTGTGCACAGGGGAGGGAAGAAGGGCTGGGAGGGCGCGGGTTACAATGTAAAAAAATAAATAAAACTTTCCTTGCCACCGGGTCCCGCATCTCTCCTCCGGCTCACCGGTCTCCGACTCCAAGAACAGGAAGCAGGCAGCCAGGCTCCCTCCCCTAAGCCAATGCAGCGTTGTGATTGGTCTGATTGCTGTGACATGGCTTTCAGCCAGGGGCTGGAGGGGTGGACGTGTTCGACACACAGGCTGTAATGCAGCATTTATGGAAAACAGGGAAGTGCGCATGACTGCTTTAGGCGGCCCGAGAGGGCCAACCGAACAGTCATTGTGCACTTAGGAGTGGGTAAACCACTCCTCCCCTGCTCTGCAGCCCCGCCACCTCACGCAAGCTTCCGCAGCTGGAGGACAAGATAAAATGATAATAAAATTACATTATTATCATTTTATTTTTGTCCTTTCTTTTACTGCTGCTGAGCAGTCGGGTGACGCTCCTCCGCCTTAGCGTAGTAGCCACCACTGGAACGTTTGTGGAGCTATTCTGAGTGGCATTGTAGACAACTTGAGCTACGCTCCAATTGACTAATGAGGTTTGTGTATTAAACCTCTTCTCAGCCTGTTTAGAAATGATTGGAACACCAAGGGGTCGTGTATGTTTTTATTGAAAAAAGATTGATTACATTAGTTTTTCAATATGCGTTGTAAATAAATAAAAAAAACCCTGACTATTTTAGTTGAAAATGTTGTCATGTGAACAGACATCTTTTCGCTTCCTTTCTAGCGAACTGCAAAGATTAGTACCAACCAATGCGTCCATTGCATGACCTGTGAAAATTATATTTTATGAAACATGCCTCCTGCTTTGTTAAGCTGTATTTGCTAAAAATGCTTCAGGGGAAGCGTGGGGCTGCCGAAGCCATTTTCGAAACAGTCACCTCTCCAGGATGCACTTGAAATTAGAGCATGTGGGAATTTTCCACCAGTAAATTTCTAGCTAGCCCCTCACCCACATGCAGCATTATTGCTTCTGAAAAAGATGTTACAAAAAGTGGCAGAAAGGATGTGCCCTCTATGTAGAAGTTTACCCTCAGCTAAAACAAGAATACCTTTGCCCATGTTTTTCAGAAGCTTTGGGTAAATGAAAGTCTGAGTGCATTTCATCCTTTGGTTAGCACACATTTTCTCATTTATTACGGGTTGTGAAACTGGGACTTTCCGTGCCAGAGAGCGTGCTTACATTTTATTGCTCCTAGCTGCGCGAACCACTGCGCGTCAGAGCCACAAGTTCGCAGGCTGCTGAGTCAGCATTCCACCTGCCACAAAAATGCCTGATTTCATTTATAGCTAAAATACATTTCTGATAAAGTGGTTCACGGAGGCTCCTTATTTATGGGATATTGGTTAATTTAATTGGCTAGTGAGTTGCCAGCAGACAGGCAATCTGCAGGAGACGGCCATTTGCTAAGAACAGCTCACAATAAACGCGGGCAATGAGTGACCAATTTCCTTAAATGGCCTGAACATATCTTGAAGGCAATTCGTCACAATAATGAATCCGTATGGGTGTCGCGTCGCTTATTCACACTCGTCCAACGTTTGACCCACACGTCAGTACAGTTCATCCCGGAACACGGACAGACGCGCATAGAATTAAGAAGCATTTGCAATGCAATAGGTCTCGCATTTGCGAGAGTTTGAGCTATTGGCATTGTAAATGCCAATGCCTTTTTATGTGTTAAGCAAACCCTCAAAGTACAAAGTGCGTGTTTACGCAGTGCTGCGTGCAGGTTTTTAAAACACATAAACAAAAGGCATTGTCATTTAGAATGCCAATAGCTCTTTTATGTATTAATGTTGGAGCTGCTCTCTGAATGTTCATGTATTTACAGGTCATTAAGTGGAAAGTTATAGCATGTTTAGACACTAACTTCAGTCACACGAATATTGAAATTACAAATCTTGCTCAAGGCAAAGGTCGATTAACATCAGCAACAGCCATGAAATATTCCAACAATTCAAAACAACATAGGAACAGCTAAACCATACAAACACAAAAATGGTTTGTGATGCACCTCCCTGTAGGTAAAGACACGGGTCCTTACGTAATATCCCTCCTGCGTTTAAACAAAACAATGAGCCTTATGCTCTCACAGTGTGCAACACCACTTCCCCTGCCGTTCCTCAGGGGCGGTTAGATTAACCAACATACACCTTGCCAACTGTAGGTTGCACCACACAGTCCCAATGTCCATAGATAAATCACTTTATGAATGTCCGTCCAATATTGATAATGTTCAAAGTTCTTTATTCTTCTTTTCAATTGAGAGATATACACCAAACAGCCAACGCGTTTCGTTCTATTAGAAGAACTTCATCAGGGTGAATGTATTATTGTTGTATTATTGCTTGCAAATTTAAATCCAAAGGAAAAAAGTTGTCCGACTTCTTCCACTATGGGCTCCCAGTTTAATTTCCCCTTCCGTTGAGGTGTATGCTGGCCGAGACAAAATATGTCTACTATGCCTATTAGACTTTTTTGTCATGCTAAAGTCCAACTTCGACGACAGTACAATGTAAAAAGGCTGATGTGCCAAAGTAACTCGGTCCCGGGCTTTGAAGCATGAAACTTTTCGAGTAGTATTGTTGGAGCTGCTTTATGAATGTTCACGTATTTACAGGTCATTAAGTGAAAAGTTATAGCATGTTTAGACACTAACTTCAGTCACACAAATACTGAAATTACAAATCTTGCTCAAGGCAAAGGTCGATTAACATCAGCCTTTTTCACACAAGGAGAGTGAGAGAATGAATAGGACAGTTGCGTTCTCCCAAACAAAACTTTTTATCACTGAAGGCAACTGTTGCCTGAAACTGTGGAACCTCCGGGGGCTACAGTTTTTTACGAGAAATTCCTACGATGTTGTCTCTGTCAGGTGGAATATCAAAGATATTGAATGAAACGCCTCACTCACATAATAGTGACATGCTTCATCATAGGCGTTTCCTCCACACCCAGATGAGATGATACTATCTGGGCGGACTCGACCAAAGATATAATGGGAGTTCTTATATAAGTAGGTTGCTGGTTAAGCAGGGAACCAGGGATTCAACGGCAGGCGATGTGTCGAGTAGGCGAAAAAGCGGTGGCAGTACCTTGACGAATGTGTGACTACAGGATGCCACCTCTGACACACGATTCCTGCATGATGCCTAATAGCATCCACCAGTAGAAATTACTACTGGAGTTCGAATACAAGAAATACAGGTGAGTGCATTAGGCCTCACGTTTGGTGTGCATGAAGTATATGCGAAAAGCCATAGCAGGGACCTTAAAGTAAGGTACAGAAACACCACGCCCTGACGAAGGCCCCAGACCCGTTTGGGCTATTTGAAGGAGGGCCGAAACATGTTGGCAATTATCTGAGGGTACATTTGAATATACTAATGTTAAAAAAAAAACAACATATGGATTTTAAGGATACCACAAGTGCCTCAGAATAAAGGATTGACACGGGGTACACTTGTAGGTATTTTTAGTTTATATAAAAAATCTGGTTCCCTGCTTAACCAGCAACCTACTTATATAAGAACTCCCATTATATCTTTGGTCGAGTCCGCCCAGATAGTATCATCTCATCTGGGTGTGGAGGAAACGCCTATGATGAAGCATGTCACCATTATGTGAGTGAGGCGTTTCCTTCAATATCTGTGATATTCCACCTGACAGAGACAATTTCGTAGGAATTTCTCGTAAAAAACTGTAGCCCCCGGAGGTTCCACAGTTTCAGGCAACAGTTGCCTTCAGTGATAAAACGATTAACATCAGCAACAGCCATGAAATATTCCAACAATGTCAAAGTCTGCACTCGGCAGTCACAAAAACACAATTTTACCTTGTCACTGATTTTGCTCCTTCCCCTTTTCTCCTTAAAAGATTCCTATGATTCCAAAACGGTCCTGGCAGCACAAGCGTTCTAGGGGGGGTAATTCTTCCAGAAATCAGCAGGGTGTACGTGCGGGGGTTCTAAGAAGGGGTGAAACAACAACAACAACCCCGTTCACAAGAAAATGGTCTTTTAAAGACCTGTGAAGTACTTGGGGGCAGTTGCAATAAGAGGGACGACAGGCCACACACAAGAGCTCCAAAACTGTCTCTGTGTGTGCCTGGGAAGCTGTCTCAGCTTGGGCTGACACACGTTGGATGGGGGTACTGAAGCCCACCGGCATTTTCCCGGGAGCTGCCGAGCGCGGGTGCTCGGCAGGGCTGGGGAAGAGTCAGTCACAGGCCAGGCAGCGCCTGCCTGACTTGTGACTGCTTCTCTCCCAGCCCGAACAACCTTCCCGAGGCCTCAGGCCACCCTGAACGGGCAGCTCTGCAAGCCCGCCTCAGGTCCTAGCCCCACCAGACAACTGTGTGCAGCCTTTGGAGGTGAGAACGCACGCTGCAGAGACAGTAGGTGCAACCGGACCTGTTCCACGTGTACAAAGGTGTTGCATGTAATTTATTACATTTCAGAGGAGACTTTGTGTTTTTTTTTTTACAGTTGGACTCGTGCGACTGCGGACACTATCAATTGTTCCTTGAAATCTATGACCTCAACTTTTTTTCAGAGACTTTTTTTCGTCAACTTTTATTTTAACCATGTAAATACTTGTAGATAGGTGAATTAACTGTATATTCTGGATAAGTTAAATTATTTCGGCCATGATCGCTGCTTCAGGAAGGTAATGTTCTTCGCTGGCAAAGGCAGTAGTTTCGGGACGCCTCCTGTGCATTCGGGTCAGGTGCAGCGTGCTAAGGTAGCGCCCCAACCACAGCTGCCCCCCTGCCAGACTGGACAAGTCCCCCTTGGTTGTTCTAAAGTAGTACATATGTTTACTGAAAAAGGTAATGTGTGCGCGCGCCCATGGCATTGAGATTGAATGCGGCAAAATAACACCTTATCTAAAGCGAATGCACTAATAAACCCACGTTTGTTACTACAGTACGTGGAAACCTCACCTGAGCAAATCTCTGTTACCCCTCTCAGATTGCCTGTTCCAGTGACGTCACATGCGGATCCAGCTCGTCTCAATGTAGGGGTTCCCTCAATGTGAGGTGTCCATATTCCATTAACCTGACCCTTTGCTTCCTGGATTTAGAGAACCACGTTTTTTTTTAACAAATACACATGAAAACTGCAATGCATAAACCTTAAATGAAAGTTTGATATACTACTGAGCACCTTTGTTCATGTGTGTGTGTGTGGGGGGGGGGGGGGGTATCCTTCCCCAGCAGAGGGTTCAGCCCTTTTGAGTCATGGCACCTCCCCATGCAAAATAATGGTAGTAAATAGAACACTGTATATTACTGTCTGTGCATATATATCTGTGTCTATACAACATGGATCGATGAGTGGATAGATGGAAGGATGGATGGATGGGTGGATTAATCAATGGATAGATGGATGGATTAATGAATTGATTAATGAATGGATAGATGGATTATGGATGGATGAATTAATGAATGGATAGATGGATTATGGATGGATGGATGGATTAATGAATGGATGGATAGATTAATGAATAGATAGATGGATGGATGAATTAATAGATGATGGATAGATTATTGAATGGATAAATAGAAGGAAGGATGGATGGATGAATTATGGATGGATGCGGATGGATGGATTAATGAATGGATAGATGGAATATGAATAGATGTGGATGACTGGATTAATGAATGGATAGATTAATGAATGGCTAAATAGAAGAATGGGTGGATTGATGGATGGATGGATGTTGAATTCTGGATTTCAGGGGAAGTATTGTCGACGTGAGATACCAGTGAATGCCCTTTATTTGTCGGGCTGCCAGAAAGAGAGGCGTGTGTCCTTGTGGGCAGAAGACTCTCACTTGTAAATCAACACCGAAATCCCCTTATTTCCATAATCCGCACTTGCTTTACGCCCGGAAATATATGTATATAAGAAATTAACTATGAACTGTCGTATCTTGCCACTAAATGCAGGGGTGCTGGTGAAAATGACAGTTTAATGGTTACAAGTGGTTTCCACTTGGCTCAGATTGGGCGTGTAATTGTTGACCAAGCAGAAAACAGTTTTAACTGGTAGACTGGAATTTTCAGGGGGGGGATTCAAGTGATGGAAAGATACCACTGTGCATAGTGCACAGGCCCCGCACGTCCATGTGAGCACGGACTTGCAACATGTCATTATTTTCGATGTCGTTTGATAGATGCCGATTTATAAGCAGTGAATTAAAATGCACATTTGCGAGCACTGCCAGGCCACGCCACCCACGTCATGAACATCACAGCCTCGACCCGCTCTTCAGATGCGAGTTTCGGAGGGCGCGCCTCGCTATTAATTATCGCCGTGTAACACCGTGACCCGCGCTGACCTCTGGGCACACGCAGGAGAACAAGCGCCAGGGAAGACGGCACAAGAAAGGAGCCAGAGTGATTTATGGCTGCAGGGAGAGCGGGGGCAACAGGAGAGTCTCCAGTTACAGACGCAGGCTACAGCGTAAGAAACAGATGGCACACTGCAGGCAATTAAAAGAAGTGCAAGCAGAGCGGACTAAAACTGTAGTTAGGCGCCGCTGATTCGGGACTATACGGAAGTTAGCAAATGATCAACAGCCAATAGAAAGGAAGATAAAAACAACAATACCACAAGTAAACCAATAGCAAGCGGAAAAAGAAATTACATGGAGTTTAAGCCAACATACAAATTGCTTTATGTTTCGCTGAGACAGCGCATGCGCTGCCAAGGCAAGACCTAAAAAGGTGTATTTCCTGACATTTTGTGAGGAAACCCTCTCAGGTGCCAAAGTAGTAAAGCCGTCAGTCCTCTCTTGCTACGCGGCGGTGTTTGGAAATTAGGAGCCTGCGGACATTTTCTCTTTATGTCACACAAAGCCTGAAGGCAGCAAGGCTACTTTGCTCGAGTCAGGGGACCTGTTTCCAAGGGAAGTATTTTGTTCCAAGGGTTACTCACGGCGGGCCCTCTTTTCAACCGAGTTTTTCTTGGTGGATAAATATTTGGGGACTTCATGGTAAAACAGAGAAAAATCAGACTGTAAAGAGGTTTCAAGTTACTGTGTAAAGGGGTCAAATAGGATTTTATATTATATTTACAGTGTAAATATTCTTATTATGGTCTTGTGCTAAATGGAGCAGACATTTTACGTTCCTTTTAGCACTAGTGCAAATTTAGGAACTGAGTGCAAATTGGACTTGCGTATGGCATGCCCACTGATTTACCAGTAACTTGTAGCGCAAAAAGCAGTTTCTCCTGCAGCATTTTGGAGAAGAATAAGCCACAGATTGCGCTGATCAAGTGAAACCAATTTCTTTAATTCGTGTCATTTTCAGCACAAATTTTAACTAAATTGGTTACACAATTTCACCTTGTCAATAATTTTCAAAATGTATATTGCATTCATTTTCACTACTACATTTTCAATTTATCACCCTGCCCATTTCAAGTAAATTCTCAGTTCTGTATGTTTATTTTACTTACTAAGATGTCACTGGTTCAGATATCAGACAGGTTACCTTAATCTGTAAGGCTTCGGCCTTTGACAGCATTAGTGATAATGTCAAGAAAGGATCAATGTAGATGATGAACTATCTCAACACTCTTTTGAAACAACACATATAGCAGTAAATGCCTGTTGGTACCAATTACGCAACATGCCAATAAGTATACCAAACTCATTATAAATCATTTGTCAAGTATCAGCCTTAACAATATTTAGGAAATGCAATAATTTTCCCCCTAAGCATCAGTTTGTCTGTTTCTGAAATACAAACATTTTGCCGAGTTATTCCTTTCAAATAAATAAATACAGTTCCCCCAAATATTGTTATTTGAATAAAAACCACTATTTTTGTCCTGAAACACCGACTCAATATTTTTATTAATTTCATATTTGGTACCCAAACATCAGGCTACAGTTTCCATCAAGTACTCGCATATACATAGACACACTCTGCCTTATACCCGTTTTGTCATCACATATCATGGCTTTTCCCTTTAAAGTCAGAAATAGATCCAATGTGAGGAATGGCTGTAATACGCCAGGGATAGGCTTGGTTATGCCAGGGCCACCATTATGCAATGGTAGGGCTCCGCTATACCAACAATGCTCTTGGTATGCTAAGATGGGGCATTTTTATGCTGGAGTTGGGTGCCAAACTGCCAAGAATGATGTTAACAATAGACAAAAAATGAACATCATTGTGCTAGGATCAGACATATGCCATGTGAGGCCTCCATAATGCCAAATAACCCTGCATAGTCTAGTGATGGGCAGCAGTACACATTGCATAGCACCCCAGCAGCTAAGTATCTATAGTTTTCTTTCAATAAATATGTGATTAAATAATAGTTTCAATGACTCCATGCTCAGTATTGTTGGGGTGCTTCTTTGACAGCCCCAAACCACAGGCTCAATTATTCAAAAAATGTCTCACTGGGTTTGTGAACATTTTGAAAGATGTTTTTTTATTGAGTAGTAGAGGCATCCAGCCCTTGCCTTGCTCAATGTTGAATGGGTTGGTGTTTATTAATTCCTACAATTGCCTTGCCCATCGGCAGGAGTCACGTGAGGCCCCTCTTCCGCACTGTTTGGACAAGGATGGGAAATGAGCCCCTACTCATGTCTTTTTTGCCAAGAGCAAGGCTGTTAAATGATGAAAAGAAGAGCTATTGAAGAGGGCAGTTGAGCCTCCACTCACCCCTGCACTTATAGTTGTGGGCCAACGTGCACCTGGTCCTGTGCCCTGGTCTCCAATCGGGAATAGAGTGCAAGAGCTTGCCTACATGACCTGCTTCTCTGTGTCCAACAATGTGCTGCAGGCAATTGGAAAGCAGTTCACATGCAACCCTAGGATCAGGTCTCTTGCTACCTACTGTAGTGTCCTTTTTAGGTCTCGGCTGACCCAGCGCATGTGCTGGTCTGGCGAGACTTTTTGTGAGGCCTTAAAAAATGCTACCATGGCCGGCCTAGAGCTACAGTGCATGTGCGCAGGCGCGCGCTGCGCATGATCGCGATCACTTTCACTTTCGCGGCCGCACTGTAATACACACGCATCATTCCTTCATTCATACTGCAAAGTGTGTGCACTCACCATCACGTACAGTTCTCAAGCAGTACTTATACAACCTCTTCATTATCCATACTGGAGCATGTGCACAGCACTAATGCAGCGCTTTCCATTTACGCTGCACTACTTGTACAAGAGCCCTGATTTACAAATGTACACTACAGTAAATTTACATTTACTTTTTACCTATACTGTGCCATGTTCTGCAGTCCCCATCTATACTGCAGTACTTTACATCCCCATTCAGTGTGTGGCCTTTCTCAGACCTGAGAAAGAATAGGTTTATAAGGCCAGGTGAGTCTGGTGCTGCTAACCCTCCATAGTTAATTTAGAGCATGCTACCGTTCTCTACATAGCACACGTGCCATATTACGAGGCAAAGCAAAAAAACAGTGCTACATTTTGGAAAAAGGTTTCAATGCTGCTGAGACCAGGACATCACGGGATAAGCTCTAACGTCACCGAAGCAAGATGGTATACTTACTTATATAAACACTTTAATGATTCAGAACCAACTGTGGATACTCAGATAACATGTGCAACAATAACAAACTCTGCCCTTAATCCAGTTCCAGAGAGTAGTAAAACAGCGACAAGCGAGGCAAGACACAACATACTCTACTTGCCAGAACAGAACAAAGACCAGCTGATTAAAACAAACCTAAGGAGTTTATCAGAAGAGTACCCAGACAGAGAATTACAACTTATCAGGAAACTGCAAAAGGCAGGAGAGCAGGAGCACCTGGGCCTAATGGAATTCCTCCAATGCTATTTAAGCAAGATCCCGATTTCTGGAGTAAAGTCCTGGAGCCAGTCTATAGATATGCCCTAACATACATGAAACTACCAGACTCATGGAGAGGCTCAATTGTAAGCCCGATATACAAACAAGGAGGACGCGACAATCCAAATAACTATCGGTTAATTGCCCTAATAGATGTAGAGGCCAAATATTATGCAAGGATCCTTCTGGAAGAACTTACAAGATGGACAGCTGAAACTAACATCATTCCCATAACACAGACCGGTTTCCAAAAAGGCCAAGGAACAACAACGAATATCCTGGCCCTGTCCATACTTATGGACGCTGCAAGAGAGAAAAAACATGCATTGTACCTCTGTTTTATAGACTATGCAGCAGCATTTGATCATGTGGACCGTAATATGCTTTGGTATAAACTGGCAAAATGGGGGATACCTTCGCTACTTCTGAACCAACTCAGACACCTATATACAGAAACATGGATTAGGATAAAACTGGGAGAAGGCTCGTGATTATCGAGAAAAATTCCAACAAGCAAGGGCCTCAAACAAGGTTGCGTCCTTTCACCAGTATTATTTAACCTCTTCATGGCTGATCTGCCAGAAGAATTGGACAAATGTTCATCTCATAGCCCATCACTAGGAGGAAAAACCTTGACAAACCTACTCTATGCCGATGACTTAGTTTTACTCAGTCGCACTCCTATTGGCCTACAGCGCCTTTTGGATACAACTAACAGATTTTCAAAAAGAAACATCTTAAACAACATAAATATTTCAAAAACAAAAATTATTGTAGTGAATTACCATAACAAATCCTCGCCAAAATGGTCCCTGGATGGGCATAGAATACAACAAGCCACTACATATAAATATCTGGGGATCCTCCTGGATCACAACAACTCGTGCAAACCACAGCTGGAGTCCTTAAAGAAAAAAGGTATGACATCCTGCCTGGCACTCAAACCATTGAAGAATCAGCTACCAGATCTCTCCCTGGAACCTTTCTTAAAAGTATTGAGAGCCAAATTCCAGCCTACAATCTTATATGGGAGTGAACAAATGAGAGGAAGAGACGCTCTAACACTAAATAATATTATAACAACAGCATATCGTATGATATTCCAACTTCCAAGATATGTCTCTCCAGCCCAACTTCGACTGGAATTTGGTGTACAAAACCAAACAGTGGAGAGAATGGGAGCCTACGCAAAAAGCTGGCACAAAATCAGACTAGCTGAAAAAGGCACTTTAAACGACCTTTTATGGATAGAATTAACACGGAACAACAAATCCCCATCTAATAAATATCTCAAAGATTCAATTGAGAAATTGGGCTTAGAGAACCTATGGAATACTTCAGTATCCCACAATGTTTTTAAAAAACTGGTGACAAAAGCAACAAAAAGCATCTCCCTCGCACTGGATAAGGAAATATTGTCAAAACGAACTCATGGATGGACAGTTATAAACAATTATAAAAATGGCAACCCTCAAACCTATCTAAATTTAGGAATAAAGATTCATACAAAACAAAAATTCTTGAAGTTAAGATTGGGGGTTGGACCCATAAAAGCATTATTACCGCCATGGAAACGAACCGGACAAAACAGTGAATGTAGATTATGTGGACTAGGTGAAGAGAACATTACCCACATCATCTGTATATGCGAAAAACTGAAAGACATAAGGGTATCCTTATTAAAACCGTTTTTTATACAGCATGGTGTGAGGACTTGCAGACAAGCAATACTTCTATGTTTTAATCCGACTGTTACTCAAATAAACTGTCGCCTTCCAAAATTTTTGGATATCACAGAGAAAAGATTAAATATCCAATTAGATTTGCTATTGGTGTAACGAAACAGTGATTATTCTTCGGATGATCTGCAAATTCCTCCTACTTGCACGTTTTAAGAATATTAACCTTTTCTCTTTTTATATTGTATAATATTCTCTGATTTTTAGAAAAGTATTTCTTTTAATTTAAATGTACAGATGTTATATTACTAAGAAATTGTGCTTTTTTTTGTATGACCACTATATGCAATGATTTTAATTAACTATGCATAATAAAATTTACTTTCTTACTTACATAGCACACGTGCCATCAGTGTAACCTCACGGTGCTATGAGTGCGCACCGAAAAAATGCATAAACCTCTCTTTACAAATGCATTTGTTCACAGAGTACCCCTTCTTTATCGGGGTGCCTGTTGACTCCATCCTGTGCACAAAAATAGAATGTCGTGGACATCTACTCTGTAAGTGACAGCATGATCTACCCGTCTTTTTCTGCGGGTGCCCCTGACAGCCCTCCTGCTATCACTGTGCCCTGAAACTCAGTATCCCCCACCCGCCAAACCCTTAACGAGTGGACACAGAGTACATGCTCATCACCTCACCTGATAGCGTGGTTCAGGGAATATGCGTGGCTCGCTTCCAGGATTTTCCTGCTCGGTTCAGATCTGGCCAGCCGTGGTATCCTCCCATCTGCAACATACAAAATATGTTATAACTCTTTGTGGTACATTCCTCAAGGTTTGGCATAAATAATGGACATTACTGAGCTGTAGAAAAGTGTAATGAAACAGGATGATTTTTTAAATGTAGTGTTTCCTTAAGTGCAGTATTTGGTAGCTCACTGTTCATAGTGGATTATGTGTAAGGCGCAAATCTCTTCTTCATGGTGAGGTGCATCTGAGGGATGGATGTCACAATACCATATATAGAAATAGCACCTGACATAAATATCATTTTATATATATTTTTAAAATGTCCTCCACTACTATTTTTTGCAACAGGGTAATATTTTTGTAGATGATATTTAGGACACAATATTTATGTTACACAATAGTCTGACAATGATATTCTGCTACCACACTACGGTACCTACAAAGAGCCAATCAATCCCACTGCAGTACTCAGGGACCATCATCCCTACTACAGTACTTCAGGTATCTCTTATTTAGTATTCTAGGCATCTCTTATTCCAGTTACGACACTAGACAGCAAATATTTAGAGTGCAGTGAGGCACCTCACATTAACACTAGTACAGCACGATTTAGTCACTCTGTCACATTTGTATAGCACCTCTCATCTGCACTGTTGTTGCAAGCCATCTTGCACTTTCATTGCAATACTTGTAAGGCACTTCTCTTTCACATTCCTGCACCTGAGGGAAGCTGCTCCCTCACAATTCAGTCCTCGTAACCCAATTTATTGCACTGCTGTACCTGTGGGGCCCTTATTCCTGAAAATGCCACTCTTGAAGAGTAATTCTCTTTCACACTGCACTAATTGTGGGTACCAGTTTCACTATGCACTCATGTTTGGGATACCCCTCTTTCACACCACTGTAAGTGTAGTGGGCCTACAGACATCGGCTTGCCTCTCTGGCAATATGGCAGAAGCGTAGCCCAAACAGGCAGGATCAGCCGGTTTCTCGGTCCAAGGTGGCCTCTTTTCTGGGACTAAGGTGGGGTGGTCTCTTAATAAATAGTGCATTAAACTGTGGGAACTGAAGCCACTAATTTTCGGGGTAGTGCAGCTTGGACTGGGTGAGCCCATTGAAGAGCCTTAAGATTTGCTGCTAACTTACCCCAAAATTCCTTCGGTAGATAATATTTCTAACCCCTGCAACGACCTTTTAAAAATCCTATAAATTTTTAGGTCTCGCCTGACCCAGCGCATGCACTGATCTGGCGAGACTTTTCGTGAGGGCTTAAAAAAATGCTACCATGGCTGGCCTAGAGCTACAGTGCATGTGCACGGATGCGCACCGCGATTGATCGCGATCACTTTCACTTTTGCGACCGCACGGCCTCTTTGATGTTCTACGTGAGCCAATGCTTCTTTTTTCTTTCTAATGAGCTTTCCCGCGCGCGCTTGTTTACATACAGCGCGCACGCAGGGGCCATCTGTTTTGCAGTTTTTTCTATAATTGCTTTTGTCCTGCCTGACACGCTCTTCAGCAAAGTGCTTTTTTTTTTAAACCAGCCCTACATGCCTGATGTTTCACTGCTAGACTGCTAGACTTTGTGTCTGTTTTAGGTTGTGGTGGCTTTAACTTTCAGACCGTTATGCTGCCTATGCTCTGCATGCATTGATACTCTAACACTGGAAAAATACCTCGCCTGCGGGGAAGGCTGAAAACAGCAAAAGACGGGCAAAATAAATTGAGATGCCTTTACATTTGAAACGTATGCAATTCCTGTGAAAGCATTAATTTCGAGACTCGCACTGTCTGCTTTTGCAAACAAATTGGTTGCATTTTACCTGTCAACATACACAAGTTTGTCTCGTCTTCAGGCCGCCAGCCCAAGTTCAATGGGACCAATGAAACGGGGTGGGATGATTCCTCCTGTCTGTGTTTGATGTCGGTATCTATCAAAGAATGTCTTTCTTGGTCTGTTGTGTGTCTGGACATTTACTGACTGTCGCTCTCACATTTTGTCTCTGTCTAACTTTGGCAAGCTTGGTCTCTTTCGTTCCCTCTTTCACTGTTTCAGTATGTCGTTGTTCACTTCATGGTGCCATTCCTTTTGCTTCCATCTGCTTGTCTAACTCTACGCCGTTCCCTTTATTTTTCCCTCTTTGTGTGTCTCGCTATGTCTGTCTCTCAAAATGTCTCTATGTGGATGAGGTAATATATAATGCTTGAGTTATTGTCAGAAATTTGAATTTGAGAAATAGATGCAATTTGTAAGGGGATTTTGGACATTGGAAGGCTCAACGCTACACTGAAAACGATCGTGTTTCACAGGGTGGCTAATGACTCCTATAAGGCTTTCGCTCCTGCTTTCGAATGATACAGTTGCTCTGTATTTAATTTTTAGCATGCTGCCCTCAATGGATGCACGCTTTTAGATACTAAATGGCCTCTCTCCCATTTGAGAGCATGCCTGCTTCTCGGTCCCATAATTCAGAGACAGATGATTTAATGCCCAAAAGCAATAGATCCTTTTTGCAGCAACTAGAATGGTTTAATTTTCGGTTACAGGAGAGTGTGCAGTATAGGCACTTTTACCCAAGTAGACTTCACAGAACTGCTCCTCATCTTCAGGACTACAGTTTTGAAAATGTATTTCACGACATTGTTACCTTGATGGAGAATTTTCATGTGGATCTTCGTTGAGTCTTCCATTCTCAAATGACCTACAACAATTCTTCCATATGAAGCAAAAAGCGCAATGTTTGTGTTGAAAATCTGCTCTGCATATTCTGTCCTTTAAGACGTTCTAGCTTAAATGAAAGTCTCGTTAGACTCTTATTTAAGTTTGAAGTTCTTGGTATATGGTTGAGGAGAGTGAGTGTGCTTGTTACATTAATAAATGTTTGTCAATCAGGATCAATCAATAATCAATATTCAATCTTCCTAAATAAGATCATAAAAGACAGATAAAAACAGGCAGTTTACAATAAACATGAAAATATCCACAATAAGATTAATTAAAAAGCACCCACTTGGAAGGGTTATAAGTGCGTAGATCTAATTGCAGCGACTCAGTGGAAAACTAACAACATTAAATACAAATATACTCACTTACAGCAGTATATTGTTCCTTGATAAATTTCATTGCAAAACATCAACTTGGAGAAATGAGAAATGGTTAGATCAAGTTTCAGCATCATAATAAACAAGCATTGGCATAGCCAATAGGTCTCGCTTTTGGGACCCTATAAGTATTTAGGTATGCAGCACAATATCCTTGGTGCAACAACATCAACTGTTGCATGGCTAAACACTTATAAGGTCCCAAAGGCGAGACCTATTGGCTATGCCAATGCTTGTTCCTGTTGGAGATCAGGACACTGGGGTGTGGGGTGAGTGACCTGTTCCTCTCACCTACACAAAGCTACAGTCCAAGGAGGAGAGGGTGATCTGTTATCCCATACCCTCATCCCAATGGGGAACAGGGTACA
Organism: Triturus cristatus; assembly: GCF_964204655.1. Classification (NCBI taxonomy): domain Eukaryota; kingdom Metazoa; phylum Chordata; class Amphibia; order Caudata; family Salamandridae; genus Triturus; species Triturus cristatus. The sequence goes on from NC_140589.1 coordinate 889,970,376, forward strand.
TTGGGATGTTATAGTTGATCTGCTCTGCTCTTTAAATAAAATAAAAATAATCTTACCTGGTCCGCGCCACCTCGGGTCCGTTGGCACCTTCAACAGCCGCATCACTGCGCAGTGCTGGCAAGTGAGTGGCAACCCCTCTCAGCCAATCCTGGTGCTGGAGCAGCGCCAGGATTGGCTTAGGGCATGGTTACTACTCGCCCGCCTGCCCATTAGGAGACCGAGGTTTGAGCCTTTGCACAACCCTCGCTCTCCTAATGGGCATGCGCCAGCCTGAGCAGACACCAGTGCGCATGACCGGGCACGGGCAAAAAATTCGCAGACCTGACCCACTCATGCACACTTGTGCTGCTGCCTGCCCCTGACAATGCCTGTCAGTCAACATGACACCGGACCGCCCACCCCTTCAGACTCTGAAGGGGGTGGGCGGTCAACCCTCATGCCGACTGACATGCATTGTGAGTTCTCCCTCGGCGTCTCTGAACGTAAGTAAACTGAGAGTTTACTTAAGTTCAGAGACGCCGAGGGAGCTGCGGGCGCGGGCGGCTGGTGGGGCAACGCCCCAGCGCCCTAATGGACACACCGCTGCTGAGTACATGAAGCTGGAGCATGACTACAAGACCTGCGAGGACTGCTCTCGATCCCGGTCGCAAGGGAGGTCGTGAGACTACTTGCGGAGCCCCTCCCGATGATCGTAGTCACGGTTCAAGTTGTCAGATTAGTCCCACAAGCAGATGAAGTTGAAGCGGTGTTCCACTTCCCAGCACAGGTCTAAGTAATTGGTCCAGGTGCAGGAGGGTCAGCACTCTTGGCCTGACTCGGCAATGGAGCCTGTACCAGAGTACGCTCTGCACCTTCATAGTTTCCCAGAGTCGGTGTGACCCCCGACAAATTCAAGGAGTTTTATGAGCCCCTGCACATCATATTTGGGCGGTCTGACCTCTCTGGTGCTTCATGGGGCCCTTCAGGTACTGTAGGGGGCTTATTGGTTCTCTGCCAGTGGGTTCATTTCGCCTAGGCGCCAGTCATTCCCTCTGGATCCAAAGCCGAAAGTACAAACTTCCTTGATGCCTACTGCACTGCCATAGCTTCGACCCCGCCGGCAGTACAGGCCCCATCATCATACTTGGCTACTGCATGAAGCTGGATAGGCATCGTCCGACGCCGACTCTTGCACTGACCGCTATCATGCCTTCCGAATCGTAACCAGTGCCTTTTTCCTTTGACAGACATGGAGAAGGTGACGATTGGGAGAGGTCCGAGGACCCTTGTGGTTACCACGTTCCGCTTGATGAACCACAGGACAACTGGTACGAGGAACTGGCAGATGCCAGTGGTTTGGACACCGCCATAACATAACATTTGTGTTTGTAAAGCACACGTTCATCCAGCAGGGTATCTTGGCGTTGAATAACAGATGTTTATTGATCAGAACACCGGCCTGGTCTCCCCCCACTCTGGCTATTGAGGACGGTGCCTCACTTGCAGTGGTGGTGTGCAGGGCCGATGAGGTCTTGGACCATCAGTTGCCCACAGTGGCAGTCAAGATGAACGTCTTGACAGAGGTGCTTCAGCCAGGAGTTGCCCCCGTGAATCCTTACCCCCATTCAACAAAGCCCTTACTAATGTCCTCCTTGGGGCCAGGTCCAAACCTGCATAGGAGCTCCTGTGCACTGGATAATTGCACGCTGCCATCATCCCACTCCTGGGAACCCCAGTTTGCTTACCGATCACCCTACGACGGAGAGCTTGGTGGCCTAAGCCTCTACTTCCAGGATCAATCCCAGTACATTCCCTACCACTCCACCTGATGGGCAATCCAAAAGGCTGGATACCTTTGGTGAGAGGATTTTCTCTTCTGCCAGTCTAGTACTGCGTTCGGGGAATGGGATTTGGTTGCGCAAGTGCTGCCTGTGCTCTCAGACGAGACTCGAGCCATACTCTCCCAGGCTATTGCTGACGGGTGAGGTGCAGTAAAGTTCACCATCAGTGTGGACTTGACACAGCCATCGTGATGGGAAGAGCAATTTCATTGTTGGGGGCAGTTAGATGCCATGCCTGGCTGAGAACCACTATTTTTTCATGGGATGTCCAAGCTACGCTCGTGGACATGCTGTTTGATGGCTCTTGCCTCTTTAGTGAGAATGAAAACTCATCGCTGGAGCACTTTAAGGATAGCAGAGCGCCAGGCCCTTGGGCCTATCCATGAACCCATGCCAACTCTCAGTCCACCTTTTGCCCCTTCTGCGGCTACATTGGGGGCTACCAATCACATCCATTGTTGCCCAGCCACCAAGGCCAACATGCTTCCCAGCCTTTTTGTGGCCGTGGACATAGTTCTCACAGAGCATGTTGGAACCCTAGCCAGAGATCGGGTCAGTCCCCCACCTTTGTGTCAGCCCGTTCAGTTTGCCCTTATACCAGCACGTGCACCCATTGGGAGGCAGGATCTGAAATCACCTGCCCCACTGACTGTCCATAACATCAGACAGGTGGGTTTTACAAATAGTCCAGCTCCATCCACTTTCAGGAGACTCCCCCACCCATGCCACCCATTTATCACCGACTGATGGAGGACAATCTCCTTGCTCCACCAGGAAGCCCCAGGCTTTTGGCCAAAGGGGCCATAGAGAAGGTGCCCACCTCCAGAGTATGGCGGACTTTGTGCATTCACTGGGGTTTACTATCAACATGCCGCAGTCACAACTGACTCCCTCTCAGACACTTCCTTTCATCAGGGCGTTCTGGACACTGCAGTTTCGGGCCTATCCTCCCAAATGGTGAGTCGAGGATATTCAGACTATAATACAATGTTTCAGCCTCAATCCTGGATTTCGGTGAGACTGTTGGGCCACATGGCCTACTGCAACCTTCTTGTGACACATGCCCGTTGGCATATGAGGGGTCTGCAATAGAACCTAAAGTTCTAGTAGGCACAGCATCAGGAGACTCTCTCTGATCTGGTTGAGATATTAGAAGGAACTGCAAAAGACCTGCAGTGGTGGCAGACAAACCTCGATTGTATCAGTGGCAGACCACTCTCCCGTACCCACTTAGAGCTGACTGTAGTGTCAGATGCATCACTCCTAGCTGGAACGGCCGTCTGAGAGAAAGGGAGATCAGAGGACTCTGGTCTCTGATGAAGTCCGGGTTTCACATCAATCTGTTGCCACTCCAGGCGATCCGGTTGGCATTGAAAGCCTTTCTTCCTTCCATCAAGGGAAGGTTGGTACAGGAGTTCACGGACAACACCACAACCGTGTGGTAATGCAACAAGCTGGACGAAATGGGTTTGTGGACCCTTGGTCAAGAGGCCGTGTGCCTCTGGACATGGCTGGAACATCATGGCATTTCCCTGGTGGTTCAACACCTGGTAGGCTCTCTGAAGGCCAGGGCAGACAAACTCAGCTGCCTATGCCTAGCAGGTCATGAATGGCGTCTAAATCCGGAAGTGGTGTAAGGTTTCTTTAAAGAACTGGAAGTGCTTTGGCTAGATCTGTTTTTCACTGCCGAGAACACTCAATGTCAGCAGCTCTATGCACGGGAGTTTCCAAGGCGATGAAAACTCAGAGACGCTTTTCATATTGAGTAGTACTATGGCCTTCTGTACAATGTTCTGCCGATATCGCTCCTGCCTAGAGTTCTCAAGAAGTTCAGGAATAACCGGGCCCAAGTCATTCTTGTGGCTCCCGATTGGGCACAGAGAGTCTAATTCCGAAGCTCTTGAGAATGGCCATCGATCCTCCGTTCAGGCTGCCCCTTCGGGAGGATCTTTTGTCGCAGCAACTGGGCAGTGTCCTGCCACCAAACCTGCGTATGCTCCGTCTTCATGCTGGGAGATTGAGCAGAAACAGTTGACAGCCTTTGATCTTCCTCTCAAAGTGGGTGGAGTTATTGTAGCAGCCAGGTGTCCTTCCACCAAGACAGTATATGCCTGTCACTGGGACATATATGTGGTTTGGTGTTCATCCAAGGATTTTGATCCTCTTTCTGCACCTTTATCCCAAGTTCTTTTATTTCTTCTTCAGGCCTGTGTTCTGGGAACTGGTAAAGATGACTTGTCTGCCATTTCTGGTTTCTTGTGGTTGTCAGAACAATTTTCTTTGTTGAAGTCACCTGTTTTGACTAGATTCCTCAAAGGTCTACAACACGTTTCCTCCCAGGCCGTTCATCATGCCCCAATAGGATTTTAATTTTATCCTGACCTTTCTTATGTGTGTGCTTTTCGAGCTGCTGCCCAGCTATCCACTTTGCATGCTTACCATCAAGACGGCTTTTCTAGCGTCCATAACATCAGCCAGGAGGGTCAGCAAACTGCAGACACTCTCTGTGCAACCGCCTTATACCTCCTTTTACCCAGACATGCTGGTTCTGCGAAACTGTGCTTCCTTTCTCTGGATTGTTGTGACACCTTTTTATGTCGGTCAAAACATCACGTTGTCTACCTTCTTTGCTCCACCTCACCCTTCTAAAGAAGAGGAGATATTCCATAGCCTGGCCCTCAAAAGAACATTGTTGTTCTTCCTAGATTGCACAAAAGCGTTCCAGGTGGATTATCAACGCTTTCTGGGGTAGGAAAAGAACCATCTAATGATGTATAGTACTCTGCGTAAAGATTTGCTACGCATTGGCCAAGGAACAATCCCCTGAGGGCTTGAATGCTCATTTTACCAGAGCCAAGGCTGCTATCACTGCCTCAGCTTGTGGAGTCCCTGTCCTAGACACCTGTTAGGCAGCAACATTGGTCAAAGATTACTCTTGGGATGCTCAGAGCCATTGTGACAGACACTGCCCATTAGGTCCTGGAGGACTTTTTTGGTTAAACCAGTGTTGCAGACCCACCTCTGGGTATTGCTTGGGTATGTAGTCTAAAGTAAGGAATCAGCGGCAATAAGTCTCTATCAGAGCTACTTACCCTTCGGTAATGCCTTAATGGAAGTAAACTACATCTAGCCCCAGATTCCTTACCGACTCACCCATCCTCCCCACTCTATGGAACTGATTTCATAGGGTCACCATTCTAAGGGCCTTAGCAATGCAGACCAGTGTGGCCTCATTCTTTGTGCCTCTATGCGTCTGCCGTGGAAAGTCGCGAAAAGAAACTTTCATTAGCGTGCTGGATTGTGGCACCTATTTAGCTGCTGCGCATGTCACTTCCGTTGTGGCTTTACAAGGTTTTGAGTTCAATGCGGAGCACATTCCGGTTGTGAATATTTATAGTGCAGTCTTTTGTGCTTTTGGTCAACACTGAATGTAGGGTTAAGGCTGAAACTAAGAAAGATTAGTTTTTGGGTGATGATTAGTTTGTTGACAGAGTAAGTGTGTGTAATCACATGTAGTGTGATCAAAGAGGAAGAATGGGTGAGTTAACTAAAGATCACTTTTTACTGAAGGTTATTAGTAAAAAACACCGATGGGTGGTGTGAAAGGAAAAAGTGCAGTGACGAGTGAAAAGTTATAGCGGACTAGTGATGAATTGTCAGTTCATGACTGTAAAGTTTAGTGAGGCACACGGTTGGTTCCTCCAATAAGCAGCCAACAGTCAAAATGAATAGACTTAGCCCATGGAATTCAGATGGGTATTTGTAAAACAAAGGAAAGGTTATGCTTAGATTACTGTTGGCATGGATTGGACAGAGAGGTTGAGAGGGTAGTGAGAGATTTTATTGACAGCAACCTGAGCAACATAGGCCTCAAGGTTAGAGTACAACCGCTTATAGCGAGGGAGTTACAGAAAAACAATGGGTGATTGCTCTTGACATTGTTGGGCTAATTCAAGGGAGATGGGACAGTTCCTATATTTTGGCCCTCATCGATATGTTTTCAAGATGGACGGAAGTTAAGTTGATGCACAACACTTGTATCCACTGGGACGTAGAGTTTCAATCTTTTTTTTTCTTTCTTTTTTTTATTATTGAGCAGAACAGGGATAGTAACAAACAATCAGGAAAAATTCTCCATATACAAATCAATCATAATTCTTATAATCTACCACCTGAGACCATAAGACATTGATATACTACACTACTATGACTAAAAAAAGAAAACGCATGAGAGGAGCTAAAAATATTTTAACATAAAGTCTAATGCTACTTACAAAAAATATCACAATACAATACATGTAGGTTTTAAAACAGTATTTGCTGCATAATTCTAGCTCCATATTAAATCAATACACAGAACTGGATAACATCCATAGTTGCATTATCGTAGAACATTAAACCCTCTTTCATGCTAATCCTATACATAGAAGTTCTTTTACTACAGTGGAGCAATATTTTAAAATATTATGTGCTGGAAGGAGTCTACTTAAAGAATGTACATAGTACTGTTGTCAAAAAACTGTCAGATCTTAAGAAATGTACTTGTTGCTCCCACCCTCATAGCATACGCTTCCTCAAAGCCCCTCGTACGCTTCATTTTATTGACCTATTTCGTGAAAGAGGGGATCTCTAGCGACCTCCAGTTTTGAAGAATTAAAGAACGTGCCAACACTGAACAAATCATCACATATGCTTCTTCATATTTGGTCAGTCCTGGTTTAACTCTAGAGATTCCGAATAAGGCAATTTCGGCTTCAGGATCTACCGGCTTTTGGAGGGCCTGACTTATCGCTGTAAAGATATTTCCCCAGAATTCATTAAGATTAGGACAGGTGTAGAAAATGTGAAGCCAATTTCCTTCCTCCTGGGCCTGACAACGAAAGCATCTATTTTCCACATCTGGATATCGTTTACTCAGGGTCTTGGGGGTATAGTATGCTAGCCATCTATTTAAAAAAGCCATCCGTTTAAAATTAGCCGCTCTTAGAGCCTTATGGCCGGGCCGAGCTTGAAGTTGCCATTCTTGACCGGACAATGCACACCCCGTTTCACGCTCAACCTTCCCCAAGAACATACGTAGGATAGGGATCTCACTATCTTTCCGGAGCAAAGTGTACCATTTTCCTATGCCTTTTACTTTGGTTTTATAGAGCAGGGAAGCCAAATTCTTCGTCGCGGAAGGGGTGGGGAAATTGGCCTTTTTCAAAAAATTGATGACCTGCAAATAGTCAAGGAAATTGGGTATAGTTTGATCTATAAGCTTGGTTTGGACCTCCTGCCACGAGATCACCTTATTATTCGTATAGAAATGACCCAGTTCCTCGATACCAATCTCCTTCCACTTCAAAATGTGTGAGGGATGCAGTAATAAACCTAAGGTCTTGCATTCCTGGAGCCTTAAATAAACCCAACCTGGAGAAGTATACTGTTTAAATAACAATTGAAGTCTAGATGACAGATCACGTAGTGTCTTATATCTTGTATTTTTTGGCAATTTAATAATTTTTAAGAAAATAGGAAGTTGTTCACCTGCCTCCTGAACCATTCGATTTAGAAAGAAATGATCTTCTAAATTATTAAAATCCAATAAACGAGCTACTATATCGAGGATTGCAGCCTCATAATAAGTACGAATTTTTGGAAGTGCTAGCCCCCCTTTATCTACTTCCAATTGCAACACTTCAAGTTTCACCCTAGGAGCCTTCTTAGCCCATATAAAGATCCTGAATAAAGAGTCTATTTCTTTAAAATAGTTCGCATTAATTTTTAGAGGGACATTACTGAAGAGAAACACCAGAAGAGGTAGGATGGACATTTTTATCTGTGCCACACGTCCTATAACTGTCAAGGGAAGTACTGACCATTTATCCAGCAGGTTTTTTATTTTTATCAGCATAGCTGTGTAATTCAGTGTAAACAGTTGATCTATTGATTTAGAGACGAAAATACCCAGATAGCGTATAGGGGCTGACTTAGATGCTTGTTTTTGTAGAATGGGTGGTAAAAAAGAATTATCATTGATATTTAATGTGATGATTTCTGTTTTATTTTGATTAATTTTATACCCCCCTATAGATTCAAAGCTAGTAAACTCGGCTAAAAGCCGCTCTAAATTAGATTTATCAGGAAGCAAATAAAGAATAATATCATCCGCGAAGAGTTTCAGTTTCTCCATCCCATCTATGGGCGCTCTAATTTCGGGGTTTTCACGAATTCTAATTGCCAATGGCTCAATAAAAAAAGTGAACAGTAGGGGAGACAGGGGACAACCCTGCCTGGTCCCCTGCCTGATGGATACTGTCCCTATCTGTTCGGCATTCACAACTATTCTGGCTTCAGCCCCCTGATATATATTCCTTAGCATGTGAATAACAGAGAGCGGAAATCCGAATTTATTGAGCCCAGTAAATAATGCCTCCCAGTTTACGAGGTCAAAAGCCTTCTCGGCATCGACCATCATAAACATTGAGGGGATTTTATTGCAAGTGAAATAATCAAGGGCTTGGATTAAGAATCCAGTATTTGATGACATGAAGCGGCCAGCTACAAAGCCAGATTGATCACTATAAACTAGCTCTTGAGCGGCTGGTGTAATCCGCTGAGCCCATACTTTCATCAGAATTTTATAGTCAACGTTAAGCAAGCTAATGGGACGGTAGGAATTCACGTCTTTTGGATTTTTTCCCTTCTTGACAAAGCTGACAATCACGGACTCTTTAAAACTAGATGGAATATCGGAACCGTTTTTAATAGCATTGAACAGCCTTGTCAAGAAGGGGGTCAATTCATTTAAAAATATTTTATACAGTTCAGCAGGAAAGCCATCGGCCCCACACGCCTTAGCTCCTGCAATAGATTTTATTGCTTGCGAGACCTCCAATTCCGCAATGACCCATTTGCTCAAATCGAACTTCTGAAAGGCACGGCAAAGCAACTCCCTCAAAATATCTAATTATCTGCTCCGGGGGTAGCTCATAGTTTGTGGCATAAAGTTTTAAATAATGCTCGATAAAAACCCTATCTATTCCTTCCTTTTCGCCCGTTATATTCCCGGTTTGAGGATCAATAATCTCAGACACGAGTGCCGCTTCCTGCTTGAATTTCGTCGCCCCAGCTAATAATTTACCTACCATCTGGCTTTCCTCATACACCCTCTGTTGGAAGGTTTTACTGCTATTAATCTCTTCCATTAGAAAAATTTCCCAAAGAGATTGTTTAGCCCTCTCAAGTAGACACTCCACATTAGTAGAACCTTGAAGACTATTTCGGTGCTGAAGAGCGTTTTCAACTTCCCGTTGGAGTTTATCAATTTTGTCCCGGCGTAGTTTGTTCTGGGCTGCAGAGTAGGCTATTAGCTGACCCCGCAATGTTGCTTTAAATGCTCCCCAGACTGCGAAAACCCCTGCAGACTCCTGATTACGAGTAAAAAACTCGGATATCCAAGTCCTCATACTCGCAACCCAAGTGGGATCTTGCGTTAGGCGCCGATCCATTTGCCATCTGGAGCGAGAAGTTGCTTGTTCGATGATTTCAACCTCTAATTTAATAAAAGAGTGGTCAGAAAAGGAGTTTGCCCCTATATCTGAACCAAGGATTTTTACTGACTGGGATATTAGAAAAAAGTCTATCCGAGAAGCAGATCGAAATTGACGAGAGTAGCAAGTGTATTTAAGATGAGAAGGATACATGTGACGCCAAGGGTCATGAAGATGATGCTCCATTTTAAGAGCTTCGAGCACCTTCTTAGTACGCGGTTTTAGCTCTTTTTTATTTATGTTGGAAGTGTCTTTTTTAATATCTTGGATAAAGTTAAAATCACCTCCCATGATTATTTTTCCTGGGACGCCCCTTATTAAGCCCGCTATTTTTATTATCTGGGAAATCTCATCTACTATCGGCCCATAATAATTTATAAAGTCTAATATGGTACCATTTAATTTAGTGACAATCCAAATCCATCTCCCTTGTGGGTCTCTCTCAATCTGGCCAATCTCCCAAGGGAGGTTCCTGGAGAAATAAACTGCAACCCCTCTTTTTGCTAAGCCTGATGAAGCGTAAAACGCATGAGAGAAAAATCTAGGAAGAAATAACTTAGGAAAGTTAGTTTTCAAATGCGTCTCTTGTAGGAATAATACATGAGGGGGAAAAGGAGGTGAGCCACCTTATCAGTCCTCCATATTTCTGCTTATTTAAGATCCCGTTTACATTGACTGACATCATAGTACATTTATTACCTTTATTAGCCATTCTTTTGTAAACCACTCCTGATTTTCAATTCCCTGAATTTACCATATATACCATTTTCCCTGCTGCCGCTCATTTTATAATTTTTAACCCAAACCCGCCAACCCAACCCCCACCTACCCTCTAGAGATGTAGAAAATTCCCGCTTACTACATCTCTCCCTCCCAAACCGCATGGGGTGCCCTGTTGATGCACCCTGTGTGACCTTTCACCCCCCCCCGGTGGAGACAGTGACCATTTAACTTTCCTTTCTTTTCCCTTTTCCTTTCCATTTGCTTCTTCTTCTTCCTCCTCTCTTTCCTACAGCTTTATTCCCTCTTTCCCCACCTTTTCCCCCTTTCCCTTTTCCTTTCATTTCCTTCACCCATTCTCTTCTCCCTGTTCCTTTTCCCTGCCTTATACTTTTTTTTTTCTTTTCCTTTTATCCCTTTTACCCCTACCCCTACCCATTAAATAACTCTTCTTTTCACACCTGCAACGCTTACTTCCTCCTCTTTTCCATTCCTCCTGCTTGCTACCTACCCTACCCTCCGCCTTTCCCCCATATTTCTTAATTTCTGTCCCCCCTTCCTACCAAAAAAAGTGTTCTACCCTGGAGAAAGCTCAATAATTCCTGTGCTTCTTCAACCGATGAAAACATAAGAAATCTTCCTCTTACTAAAACCTTTAACTTAGATTGTTGCGCTATGGAGGCTTGTGCCCCCTTAGCTTTAAAGAGATGAAGGAGTTTAACAAACTCTTTTAGTCTTCTGGCTGCCTGAGCTGACATGTCTGAAAAGACTCGGCATTTTGATGTCTCATTAACCGAAAATTTGCTCGTACACGGAGGGCGATGGCTGCAGCGAATCCCGCTGGTCTGTAGCCACAGGTGACCAGGGTGCCCCTCCCCTCGGCTTGGAGACAGCTGTTTGAGATGCCAGAAGTGGTTTCCCGCATTCGTAGACAAGCCGTAATCGGCACTGCTCCTTCGATGAGCTTTTGAAGTGGCGTTTTTTTCTCTCGTATCGAAAAAGATGTTTCTCCTTGGTGCCCGTGAAAGAAAAGACGGGGAAAAGTGAGTTTTCTTCCTTTTGCGGCTTGAAATGTGGTTATAACGCTGGGACTTTCGCCCTGAGACAGGCCAATTGAGCGAGGAGGAGCGAGGGGCTGCGAGGGGCAGCTCAGCCTAGCCAGTACACACATCGCCTGTCTACTCCCTCTTCCTGGTGTATTTTCTCCTGTAAGTCCGCTTTCTTCACTGTTTTCTCCGGCTTATTGAGGGAGAGGAGTGTGTGAAGTCGAAGCTGTTCAGTGGTGAGTCTTCAGTCTTCAATCACCTAGCACTACGGCGCCCTTTCTTCTGGCTATCTGCTCTCTCCCTATTTTTGGGTACATTCGGTCCGGTACTGGGGGGAAATAATGCACAGACACCCCTCCTTCTTTTTTTTTTTTTTCTTTTTTGGCAGAAAGTTAAAAACACAAAAGCAAGATCACTGCGTTATCTGGCAGGATGGGGAAAAACCTTAAATCTACGGCTACTGCCAGACCAGATGCAGCGACAAAACGAAAGATAAAAACTCGCCTTGGGCAGACTAAGACAGTGTTAACTGCAGCAAGGCTTGAGAATAATCAGACAGCGACTATCTCCAGTCAGGAGAGTACCGATGAAGAGGGGCGCCTCTCAATAGAAGCCGATTCACCCCCAAAAGGTTTAATAACTGCCCCAGGCCTCGGCAATGGTTCCCCCTCTGAAAAGTTAGTTACCGCTCCAGTCTGTTTATCTCCAACTGGCGGCCGACATCCTAAATGGGACATCTGGTAAAGACCAATACGCTACAGGATCATCAGAGGTGGAGAGCACTCAGGCCTCCGGATTGAACACCTCCACTCCTACATTAAAGCAAGGGAAGGGCACATCCCAAGCTCCTCTGCCGTTCGCTGAACAATCTATCCTGAGACCCCCTAAACTAATGATACCACCTGCCTGTTCACCGGCAATGGCTGCTATCTCCCAGACCCCTGCCTCAACACTCCCCCTGCACGAAGGCTCAACTATCAATTTGGAAAGTGCGGGTGACAACTCAACAGTAGTAAGTCCACGACTAGCAACAGCCTTATCCGAGACTGTCTCTGTGCGCCCAGTGGAAACAGAAGTGGGTCGCTGTTTGCCGGCTCCTGGGGAGCAGGCAGTACTTTCGTCTTCTTTGAATGATGCTCATCTTCCCTGTCAGCCTCCAGTTTCTGAAAATAAAGAAGCCAATATGTTTAAAATGGACATTAAGGTAATGCTCAATATGATTCTAGATGAGATCCGGGATTTAAAAAAATCACAAGAAACTGAGACGGCATCCATTCATCTTCGTCTGGATAAAATTGAAGAAGTAATGGCGGGTTTTCCCGCTAGAATTCAAGAGGCAGAGACAAGAATCTCTAATTTGGAAGATCAGATGAGTATTTTGTCCCTGAAAGTTAAAGATGGCGTCAAGGAAAAACGAGCTCTGGAAAATAGACTGGAGGAACTTGAAAACCACTCCAGGCGTACCAACCTCCGGTTCGTAGGGGTCCCGGAGGGTAGTGAAGGAACACATCCTGTCCAGTGGGTAGAATCCTTCATTAAACAGAAAATACTTCCAGGTTCCACGGACGATTTAACAATTACCAGGGCGCATAGGATACCATCTCATCCTCTTCCAAACTCTTTGATACCTCGTACCATCTTGGTTAATTTTGCGGACTTCAGGGTTAAAGAGAGAATCCCGATCAAGGCTATTGAACAAAGACATAGAGTTTCTTGATGAAGTATTAGAGAGGGAAGGGTTTCCGAGTATAGGTACAGCTGGCCTCCAACAAAAAGGCTAAGTAGCTATCGGAAATATTGGTGGTATTACGCCAAAGAGATGTGCACTGTTCAATCGATCGGTATGATTGAGAGGTTTAATAGGTATAGGGTTATAAAAGAGATCACTGTATACATGAAGAATTGCGGTAAAATAAAAGAATGAGCTCAGAAAGAAGGCCTCCATGTACAGGTTGACTCCTAACACCTCTACCGGAAGAACGTGTTTTGAATTGCCTAACAATAGAAAACTAAATTCTTTAGTCAGTCCATGGTGGGCCAGCAAAGATAAAGAGGTTGAGGGCTCCTCCCCCACTGTGGAATGGCGTGTGCAGGAAGAAAAACTAATTGATTAAAGAGAAAAATGTTTAATAAAAGTAAGGCTGTGAAGGTGACTAAGGTGTGTAAAGGTGGTTTGGTAGGGGTGAGGTAGCAACTGAGTGGCAATCCACCTTAAAATTCTCTTGGCTTTTAAAGGTAAAGAAAACGTTACAAATGAAGTAAAATCGAGGGTAACTGTATCTGGAATTTGAGTCGGATTGTGAAGGTAGGTGGATGCACAATAGGGCATAGCAGGCCCCATGGGAAATGTGTGAATATGGAGTGTGATGTTGATGCGATATTTGAAAGGGTTTGTGCAGTGATCTTGTGAAAATCTATATTTGTTGCACTGTTTTTGTTTTTCTCTATTTCTTATCTATACATTGTTTTTCTTATTTTCAGTCTTCCATAAATTGTCTTTTTCCACATATGTGGTACATGCATCTTCTGGGCAAAAAAATGTTGCAGTCTTGTGATGGTGGGACATTTCTCTAAGAACAGGCGTTGTTTTCTTTTGGATTATATCCATCCAATGAGTGAGACTTCAATTAAGGGGTGATCTCCCCCTAGAAATTGTTGAAAAATGGTGCATTTTACAACACATTTTCAGTATATATTCAAATGCCATGTCCTTCATTCACCCTAGAGCTACTACTCTCTTCTATAATGCAACCTGTTTTTATATCTACTCTAAGGAAGTTCTCTAGTGTCGGTTCTAGTGTTCCTTGATCTCCTCGGGGATCCCCTTGCCAGTAAAGCGCTTCTCGGCCCAATATTACTTTCAAGATACCAGTGCTGCTTGACCAGTAAACTGTCATGCACTTTATAGGGGTAATTCTCTCATACTATGCAGACTGAGGCCAGGACACCTGGCCTGACCAGCAACTGACAGTCAGTGGGGGAGGAAAAGTTGCAATTCTGAAAACATTAGACTGTGTATATGTAAGCTGTACACATTCACATGCAACCACTTTCTCTCTCCTCACCTGTAAACATATCATTTTCTTTTTCTTTGATGCTGTTAAGATTTCTAGCTATTTCTACCTCCTTCACAAACTTTCACATAAAATGTCAATTTAAATGTGCACATATATATCTATCACTATATACCTGTCCATCACTATGCTGCTGGCTTCAGCCTCAACTCCTGAGCTCTCAATCGTGCCAAGGCACAACCTGAACTCACCTAGGCACCAAGAGGTGACTGTTCACAGTATGCCAGTATGCAGTGTACAAGAGTCATATGTTGCATGGAAAAAATCTACTCAAGCACGACATATATAAAAAGTAAATGCTCTTATGGAATGCAAGCTGAAGTAAACGTGAAATGTAAACAAGGACATTATCACAAGTGTTACTATCGTTGTTCAGAGATAAATCAGTGAATTTGCCTGTAAAGCTAACAATATTAATATAGGGCCCGGTAGGGCCACTATTCAAAGTCAGTTTTAATTACTTTAATGACTGAGTGCTGGCAAAGCTTGGTGCACCTAAATGCCTGAGACACAGGTGTGAGAAGGAGAGTACAGGGTAAGAGAACCGATGTGAGAGACAGGCGAAAAGAGAAAGATGATTGTTCATGATACCATCTTTGTTGCAAATCCCATAGGCCTTCTCTCTGATCTATGTCCTATAGATGTAATGTAATTTCTGATTTCATGCTTGTGTCAAAAGTTGTCTCATGTAACCTCCAGGGACGTCAACATTATTGTAGTAAATGGTTTTAATCTTGAAAACTCCTACCTCTTTTTGGTCACAGAATGTTGTCCTGTATGCAGTCACCAGCATCTGAAGACTCCGTCTTCCATCTAGACTCCGTATGTGCAGTGCTTAATTTGAGCCTGTGGTTTCCAGTGCTCAGCACCGGCAATTGTCAACACTGGCGCTTGTGGCAGTCTGCCACAGGATGGAGCTGTCTGGCTAATGTAGAGATGACCACAACCACAGTTAATTATTATTCAATATACATTGAAAATAACTATCGACTGCCGCCAAAGCCATTCTTATAGCTTTGGAGACCTGAAACAGTTCGAATTGTCACACTTGTAGGAGTGTGATGGTTAGTAGTTGTGTTGTTACTATCATTTGCTGCATGGCAGGGCAATGTGCAAGCTGCAGTGACCTCCTGACAAGAGCCCTGGCTCTTTTGTTTTTCTTTTCAAATTAAGCACTGCATATGTGTGTTAATAGGACTCACAACACACAACAAAAAGCCAAATCAGGAGGTCTCTCAAGGTGTGCGACTATCATTGGTTTGCAAGGGAAGGTGTATCGTGCCCACAAGGAAACAATCACTGTTGCTCTTTGGTCCTGAAATTAATTGCACAGGCGGAACAGCCTATGGGTCCATTCAGGGCTGGATCGACAGACATTCCTCCGGTCTCAAGTGGGTTCCCTGGCTACCTTTCCAACTAGGCCCATAGGGCACCTTCTGAAAACGCCCCGCCCAGGAGCAGCAGATCCACCAGGCCAGATCCCGGAAGGCTGGGTCTAGCTTTTGGCATTCCTGCGACACTGTGGGAGGCCGCAGCCAACAGGAGCAGGACCAAAGTTATCAATCATTGCTTTTTCTACCACACCTTTTAACCAACTGCAAGAACAAAGGCTTTTAACATGCAAGTAGTCAGTCACTGAAGTAGAGATGGGCATGTCAGCATAAAACGTACAACAACCCCGAGGTACAGGTGGGGGAGAGAATGTACTGTCTCCCTTGATCTGTTTTTCCGCTTTGGTTTATTTGAAATGTCTTGACACCCACATTGAGTGATGAGGGTTTTTTCTTTTATGCTTTTTTGATGAGGTTACATTGTCTCCACTTGTATGTTACTTCTTTCAATAAACAGATTTGAAACAAAAAAGTACAACAACAGTACAGTGTTTTCACCTAGACATAACAGCAAAAACATATAACAATCCACTGCCATCAATACAATTAAAATTAAAATGTTAGTAAAAAAACATTATTGCCCGACAAATTTCGAAGCATTCAAGGACATTTGAAGTTCAGGAGATAAGTGAATATGTGGTTGTTCCCAAGATAATTACATCAAGCGCAGACCTTGAGATGGAACCCAGAACAATATCCCTTCTATAAGCTTAGTCGTAAACTATGAGCAGTCAGTCTAGCAAGTACGTAACACTGCCCATTGTAACCAAATAGGGTATCTAGATACTCACAGGGGAAGGTGGCTACTGCAGGGCAAAGGAAAAGTGATAGTCACAGGAAATCATGAAATAGCAAAATATCATGGCTCCCTGCAAAATGCAGTCCAAGTGTTGCTCAGCTTTGTCTGAAAGCTAGCTCTTAACTGTCAGGTGTGTCTTTGCAGATGACTTCTCACTTAGAATTTCTAACATCCAGGTACTATAGATCAGATTGTGCTTAAGAGAACACAAGTTTTACAATCAGCCGCAAGTTGGTGCTCAGCAAGTAACTAAAGCGACACTCACGTTGCCACAGACATTTCCTTGTTGATCAAGAGTTCATCCTTCTTCTCTGGGTTGACTGACTCAAGTCTGGAAAAATGCTGCTGCCCATAAAAGTAAAATCCTCCCTCCTAGATGTTGCCCTCATCACTGCCTCCCCGTGGAAAGGATTTCCAAAGTGCACAACAGTTGACCCTGTCCATTGGATCTTAGTACCAAGGCACTGTGTGGGAGCCAGCAAGAACCTCCTCACCACTTACCTCCCATCTGGAATTCCAGAAAGTCTCTATCAGAAAAAGATTGGTACAGAACTTGAGTTTTACCCTCAGCAGTCACTCAGAGCACAGCAGATAACCAAAGCGGGATTCCAAGTGCCATAGACAGTATCTTCTTGTTGATCGAATGTTATTACCTTCTTCTCTGGCTTGTGTGATTTAAGTATGGAAAAATGTGAATCCTGCAGCCCGTAAAAATAAAGTCTTTCCTCCTAGCCAAAGCTCATTGCCGCCCTTTAGGAGTCATGCATATGGGATCTTGGGCCCAGGACCCGTTGTCTCAAATAATGCAGCAACAGGGACTTTGAAATCTCCGCTTCTTCTAGGATCACACCCAGAAATCCTTGTCCTGTAGCTTTGGACATATTGTAAAACCTGCCACTCCCAGTTCCAGGCCAGGTGTACCACTGAATTAGTAGCACAGTTCTTGGAGGATGCAAAGAGAGAAAAATCCCTCCTTTGGGAACAAAATTGCATCTTCAGTGATCATGTCCTTGTTTCCAAATATCGAACTTTCCTTGCATCAAGGATGTCGGATAATAATCTCTTGTGCCCTCTCCTTCGCCTAAGAGGCCTGTAGCTGCATCAGAACTTGCAGCAAAATAATTACCAACGCCTTTAACCTTTTTTCTGATTCAGCCTCCAAAAGTGCTACTCCCTGCCTCCTCTGCTAAGGAATTTGCAGGTAGACACTAGGGTTCTCTTGGGTGGGTGGTACACTGTCCAATCTACAACATGCAGTCACCATCTTAGAAGAAAGGTTTTCAGATAGGTGTAGAAGTACCATGCTTGCCTCCAAAATTGTTATCCGGGGACCACCCTGGCCACCCAACTGATGGCAAACAGATGCCCCCACCAGCCGTGGCACCCCAGGCTCGTTTTCCAGTCTCCTGACCCTCATCAGATACCACGCAAGGCCCTGAATATGGAGCTGCTCTGCAGCTCCATTGACAAGTAACCACTTTGGAGCCCAGCTAGCTTCTCCTCTTGATTCCTGTTTTTAATCAAAATATTGTTTGTCTTCTATTTGTTTAAGACTTACCTTTGATCAACTGGCTCCAAACACCCCATATGATTTGGATTCTTTTTGTCCCCGGTAACATGTCTGTCACTAGAATATATGCAACCTGACCAGTACCCAAAAGGAGAATAGTTTGAAACTCCCTTAAGGTAATGTTTGCAACAAGGTCTCTTTCCAGCCTGCACATCACATGTAATGGAATATCTTGCTCACTCTAAAGGGATGTTAGCCATGTGGACAAAAAATGATACCCGACTGATAGTTTAATCTGGATCTCCTAAATTTATTGCAAGAAAAGCTGTACTGAGTTACCTATGATTTGATTTAGTTTTTCTGAGCTTCATCCTTCCAATAAACTTGGCCAGTATCCAGATAGATACCATGGCAAATCAGCAATGTTCTACAAGACCTGAAATTTTGGAATGTCCTCTAAAAGTACTTACTGGACTGGCCCTATTATATCTAAGTCACCTTTTCCCATGCAGTGCATGGATTTCACACTCCTGTATATTTTAACACTTTCATTGCACAACATGGAATTCCCTTGTAATCATCTCTACCTTCCTGTCCGGAAGTGGTAACCTGCACAACAATCACACTAGACCTTGTGTTTATTCTCTCTATGCCCAAGGTATCCCTCATGAGCTGGCCTGATAATTCTTCATCTCAGCACTTCTTTTGATCAACTCTCATTACTCAAAATGAATATTAAGATTGTTCTTCTGTCATATCTTGTGCACCAGTGGCAAGACAGTCAAAGCCTTTACAGCTACATGTCTTAATAGTTTGCAGTCAATGCACCTTGGTACAAGTGGTTTCACAACACCTGTTTTTCTTAGCCTAGAAATCTTTACGGGTGTACCAGACAGTGCTAGGTGTAGGAGAGTAGGATCTGCTTCTTATAGTTACCCCCACTTTTTGCTGATGTTTCACTGTTTTCGACTTAGTCTGGCTGGGATCCTGCTATCCAGGACCCCAGCTAGCTGCTTTCACGTCTAAATTGATTGCATATACTTTAGGTACACTCCAGATTGGATTCTGGGGTACCCGTATCAGTCCCTAGTATATGGTATATTATGTACCCAGGGCATAGGTATCCCAGAGGCCTCGCAGGGGCTGCAGCATGTATTATGCCACCCCTAGGAGACCATTCAAAATGACACTACAGGTCGGCAACAGCAGCCTGTGTAAGGTGTTGCATGCACCCCTTACTTAGATATAGGTTCACTATATCTATACCATATCACTGCACATATAAACCTATCAGTCGCCCCTATGGCAGGCCTTATCAATCCTGAAGCCAGGTGCTGGGTTTTATGTGAGAGGGTGCACCTGCCTGAGCAGAGCCCCTCTACAGCCTTCGGAACCTATTTTTCGGACTCGTTTGTGATGCAGCCAACCATATATACTTAAGTGCATTATAACCTCGCGGTAAATGCTAACTTTAAAGCGGCTGCATGGAAACATGTCATGTTTGGTGTCAAACACCTTGGAATCATACTTCCCCGCCAGTAACTGGTGGGAGAGGTATCATTCCACCCTCCTAGAGGGACATATGTGACATACCGGGCTACCCGATACCAGCTTTCTCGACCTGGGCATCACAAAATGGATGCTGCCAGCAACAGACAAGAGTTTGCCCTCCTGCTGCTGAGCCAAGCTCGAGCAGGGGAAGGCTTGACAATAGGTTTCCTGTCACAGGCAGGTGTGACCACCTCCCAAACAGGATTTGGTGTATTGAAGCTGGGTGGGTGCTCTCTGAGAGTGCTTTGATGTCTGCACTGGGGGCACATTTGGTGTCCCTGTGCATAGTCCAGCTCGAACCGCTTACAGGAGTTATTTGCTCCTGCTCTGGTGCGAAACTGGACAAAGGACATGAGTGTAGCCACCCCTCTGTCCTGACCCTCCCATATGTGGGTCCCCAGAGTTTGTCCCACCCTTCCTTGGGTATAAAGTAGGAACCCCTGACTACAGGACTTTAGATTTTACCTGGACTAAACTCTGCTAGAGAAACCAAGTACTTCGACGATCTGCACGACGCTGGATGACTGAAGAATCTCCCTTAGAGTAAAGGAGTTACTCCCCTGCAAGGCAGGCACCTAAAACGCATCTGACCGGTTTGCATCTCCCGAGCTCCTGAGGACTGCGAAGATTTCTGCAACTCAGGAGGTGGGTTCCCGTGGTCTCTGAGGATGATCTGCGCTCTCAGCAATTCTGAGGCCCATATCCCTCGTGGCGACCGTGCAACCTGAACCCCTGTGCACCTCATACATTTGCAGCAGCATATGCTTTTTTTGGCAACCCCTGAGTCTGTGCTTTGGACTACTTTTAGTCCTGACCTGAGCAATAATTGCACCGAAGATTTCCGGCCTACACTCCACGAGTGTTCCGTGGACTGGTATTTTGTGATTCAGCTCGAGGTCCCTTCGCGATCCGTGGTCCGTTGGCCTGTGGGTCCCTGTGAAGGTAACGTTGACTTTCAGTGGGCTTTCCTGGTTGCTCCAGACATGCCCTGACTCTCCATAGCTTGGAGAGTCCCCAGGACCTTGCTGGTCCTCACCGAAGCATCTTTCCTCTGCCCGCGTGGGTTGCAGTTGCCAAGGCTTGTTGGTGTTCAGTCTGGACACTGACCCCACCAGCACTCGACATCCTTCGTGGGACAGCTCACCTCCAGACTTTGGTCGTCGTCGTCTCCTGGTCCCCGTGGCTGCAGAGTCAAGCTTCACCTCTTCTCACCTGAAACACCCGACATCGGTGGGCATTCGTCTATCGTGCCCCTGGTCACTGTGAAGTGACCCAGACTCTGTCCCCTCTGCTTTCAGGTTCTTCTCAGCTCCGATCCAGGCTTGGATCACTCCGGGCACTTATCATCTTCCCGGCAGCAGCACTTTTCCGCATCACGCCATTGAAAACTACGAAGGTTTCCGACATCACTTGACCCCTATTCACCCGGCTCCTCTGGGATAGGTAACACGGGTATCTCGGTGCTCTCAAGGGTGCTGGCCTTAGAACCTTCTATGTTTAACTGGGTTTGCTAAAAGTCCTCTCCGAAGTGTCCTTAATCTTTAAAATTCCAACCGCGACTTTCCCATGGAGTTGTACGGAACTCGCGTCTGTGTTCTCACACTTCACCCGTCCTCCGTGGGTCCCCTGTGTCACTACCTTGGGTGGTTCCTTGGGGTCCCAGCGATTCTACGTGCTCCAGGCACTGTGTCTAGTCAAGTCGTGGTTGTTATACCACTTTCTTAGTAAATGGTTTGGTCTCCCCCTTGAGCCCACTGTGTATTGTACTTTTTACTGTTGTTCTAGTGATTCA
This sequence comes from Triturus cristatus, assembly GCF_964204655.1. Lineage (NCBI taxonomy): Eukaryota > Metazoa > Chordata > Amphibia > Caudata > Salamandridae > Triturus > Triturus cristatus. The sequence continues at coordinate 889,991,614 of NC_140589.1, forward strand.
ATATTGTGTGCTTTGTTCTCTAATCTCATAAATAGGTTAGTAGAGAGTGTTTAGTAATAAATACATATATTTTATATATACCTTGTGTGGTTCTCATTTCATTTGGTCATTAAGGAGGTTCTAATCTGGTAAACCAAGCTGCTTTACATTCCTTTGAGACTTAGCCTGAAGGCTGCTCTCCATAGCTACCACTAGGATAGCTTTCAATAAAGGTTGTCTTTAACCTAATCATCAATAAGGGTTGTTTGGACTGGTACAAGGTGCCCACTTTAATTAGTGGTCAGCATATACCAGGCCAACTTCTCACACTAGGAAATAGAACTGACTCACTTGAGGCCGAGAAGATTAACTGCATGTAAGTGAGCTCCCCACACATGTTGCCGTAATCTCCATGGATGATAATACTCCACTTCTGCTGCAAGAATTCCGCCCTGAGGAACCCTAGCCTGGAAGTACGAGCTGGACTCTTCCTATAGGAGCAGGTCAAAGTTTAATTTATAATGTCCGACTGGAGTGGCATAGTGACCAAAAAAATGATACACTTGAATGTGGCCATGAATAATTATCAGTGACTGAGATTCATTCAAGCATTCCACCCATCACTTCTTAGCATTAAGCTACAGAAAGCTTTAGCTGTCTCCAATGAGATCAGTGTAGGTCAACACCATATTGTATATAGTTACTGTTAGACCTGGCATCTTTGGCGTGCTTGTTCTTGTCTGTTTTGCTTCTGACCTCTTATTTTTTGACTGTGTGCTGCATTTACTTTTTGCTGGGTTTAGGATTCTGGGCACTTTACCACTGCTGACCAGTGGTAAAGCGCAAGTGCTCCCTGTGTAAATTGTCTTGGTGATTGGTTTATCCATGATTGGCATATTTGATTTACTGGTAAGTCCCTAGTAAAGTACACTGTGTGCGCCCAAGGCCTGTAATTCAAATGGTACTAGTGGGCCTGCAGCACTGATTGTGCCATTAACTTGAGTAGCCCTGCAACCATGTCTCAGACCTTTCATTGCGTTGTCTGTATGTGCAGTTCGGAACTGCCATGTCGACCTGGCAAGTGCAACCACTTGCCAGTCCTAACCTTCCGTTTGTAGTGGTGTGTTTTACATGTCCTGCTAGTGAAATACTGCTAACTTAGTTTTTCACTATTGTAAGGACTATCTCTACCACAGGTTATCATTGGAGCTGCCTTGTAACCTCTTACGAGTGTAACTTCCAATCAGGAAGAGACAGAGAGTTGGAGTTTGGGGTCCCTGAAATCACACTTTAAAAATACGTCTTTTAGTTAAGTTGGTTTTTAAATTGCATGCTTGAAAATGGCAAGTTTAGAAAGTGGGCATTTTTTTGCTTTACCATTCCGTGCCTCTGCCTGCCTGCCCGTGGACTCCACGTCTGAGAGAGGGTGGCAGTTGGGCTGTTTGTGCATTCACTCTATACCAGAGGTCTTCAAACATTATTGCTCCGAGCCCCCCTAAGCAAAATGTTTTAATATCAGCCCCCCCCCCCCCAATAAAAACTTCACTGCAAGGATTGGGTGAGCGGAGGGAAAGGGCTGAGCACAGGGGGTGTGGCTTATGAGATCATTTCTGGAATACTTTTTATATAGTTTATAAACCACACTAAATATGAGAATTACGAAACAGCAAATGAATCAAACACAGTTATTAACCCAAAAATACTGTCCCCTATAATTGAGTTGGTGTGATCCCCTCGCTCTCCTGGACCCCAATGCAACTACACTTGTTGCACTCATGATAACTTCAGTCCTGAGTTGCAGGCTATCTCCTCTGCCTCTTATATCCCTTTGCCACCATGCCGGACCATCACTCTAATCTTGAAACAGGCCCTTTAAGAAAAACAGAGCTCACACATGTTGTCTTCCTTTATCTGCATGGTGCCTTTGGTCCTAATGTAAAAGAAAATAAGCTCCCATGCACCTTTTTAAAAGTGGTGAAGTCATAATTGTGCTGCAGTGGGCCCCTCTGACCCCTGGGCCCCAGTGCGGCTGAACCTGCTTCACTAATGTTAGCTACTGCCTTGCAGAGAGGACTGTCTCCTCTGCCCTTTGTTAAAAACATGGACTCCCAGCTAGTCACACACCCTTCTCTGCTATCTCTCTGAGGCCAAACAAAGGTGTCTCCACTGCTTTCATTTTTCCCCTCCTGTGGGCTATTGCTCTGAGGCTCAAATCAACACTGACAGGTGTGCAGTGGGCCCTAATGCTAAGATGGAAGGATAGTAAACAGCCATAATTTAGGTTTAGCTGGCTCCTCATACCTCTGGCTCCTGGTGCCACTGTACCTGCAGTATCAATGATTCTTTCTATCCCTTTATATTAAAAAGCAGCATGGGTAACCTGAGCTCTAAAGCTAGCAAGGAAAATGGGCACCCACTCCACTTCATGGTAAGACGGCCATTATTGAGCAGCAGTTGCAACTTACACACCTGACAGCATAATCTGCTGCACTAATGGATGGCCCTTTTTTTATATATAAAAAATGGCTCAGTTATATCATCCCTTTTCTTGGGGCATCTCTCCGAGGAAGCAGTCTCTGGCCATTTGTAACCATAAAAATGAAGCCCTCACACAGTGCTTCCTCTTCTGGGCCATCCCTTTGACTATATTTATGAATCTCACTCTTTTCCTCTTTCTCCTGCACCATTACTCTGAGGCCCTAGGGGTCGAGAGGATCAGAGCTCTGCATCTGAATGGAACCCTGCTGACTTCCTCCCGGCTACCACCTGGACTCACATTTTACAGAAACAGCTGCCTCTGAATGGTTAATGCTGATTTTGAGGTGCCTCTGCCTGAAAGCAAGAGTGGGGTGATAGTGCCGAAAGTTAAAGAAGAAACAAGCCTTTTTTAATTTTTTTGCATTTTTATATAGCGCAAACTTGACCTGAAGGTATCAGAGCGCTTTACATGAGCACGAATGTTATTACAGACGGACACAAAAACTTTTTTCAGGCGCAGGGAGATTAAGTGATTTGCCGAGAATAACAGGTTGCTTGGGCCTCCCGCCAAGACTCGAAGCTGGTTCCCCAGCTTCATGGTCTGCCACAATGGCCGTTACACTGTATCCTCTTACCAGCCATTAATTGTTCACTTAAAGTTAGAGCCACTGGAATTATGAGTTTCTGAGGCAGCAGAGTTTTCCGCATAGTTATGGATTTACCACATTTGCTACATAATCCATCATCTGCTGCATAATTTGGAGATTTTAACAAAAGATGTGATTCTAGTTCAAACTGATCAAAAGTTACTTAAAACGTGGCTGGCGACATATGTTCTGGAGCAGTTGAAGGCCCTTCATAAAGGTTGATTGGTCATCTTGCAGTTGCTTATTGATGTATTTGGGTATTAAACTGGCACTAATGAGGTATAATATTTTACCTGACAGTGTTACCATGACTAAAAATGACAAAATGACAAAAAAATGAAGTAAAGCTAACCACAAAATTTGCCGGATTACACTGCATAATTTACCCTCTCGTCTTGCATAATATAATCCACCCTGTTGCATAATTTGGTCCTCTCTTGCCTCATAATTCCAGTGGTCCTGCTTAATGTTTCATAGTGACAAATATTTTTTTGTGAGAGGTAATGTAGGGGTGTTATCAGCTGAGCTCTGGAATAATGGAGATACTCCTAAAAATGCTTGCATTAGGTACAGCCCGATTACTTATTACTAAAAACTATATTTTGTAGAAACATGTTTTTATTTCAAACACTGCATCATTTTGCAGCAGCCTATGTTAGACTGTGTGTAATGCAAGGTTAAAATAATAACTTGCTTATTCATAATGCTTTCTGTCACAGGCTGGGACATCGCAGCACTATCAGTACAAAGGTCAGTATTCCTCAATGTGTCAACTAGGTTTCAATGATGTGTTGCTCAGTTATCAGTCTCACAGACATCTGCAGTGATGGTATTTGCCAACTGAAGTTTCATAACATAAAAGAGTACATTTACCACTGGTCAGTTTAACTTGATTTTATTGTTCAATTAATCTGTTTGCTTATTATTTTATATGTAGTTAGCTGACAGCGAAAAAACGAAATACTCAGACTATTTAGTTCTTTTCTTTTTAGCCAACTTCTGGATACTCAGTGACCTCTCTTCACGGCACCCCGAATCACTGTTCCCAATCTTTTTAATTTAAAAGAAGACAGCCTGGAAATGCGGCAAATTAACAAGGCCGCAGTTCCAGGCCATCTTCATTTGCATGTAATTGCAGAGGCATTTGCACCCCCGTTGGAAACCATTCACAAACCTCTAGGGGGCCGCGCCCCACAGTTTGAAGACCTCTGCTCTAGACAGTCACACAAAGGGAGCTGAGGTGTGCCCTGTGTTAGTCATGGCTTTTACAGCGGGTTTATCCCCAGATTTTTTGCTTTGTGGCCTTCAGTTCCGACCTGTTTTTGTTGGTTTTATGACTCTGGGCACTTTACCACTGCTGATCAGTGCTAAAGTGCATTTGCTCTCCCTGTAAATTGTTGCTAAGGATTTGTGATTCCATGATTGGCATATTTGATTTACCAGCCAGTCTCTAGTACAGTGCACTGTGTGTGCTCAGGGCCTGTAAATCAAATACTGCTAGTGGGCATGAACACTGATTGTGTCACCCACATAAGCAGCCAGTAAATGTGACTCAGATCTGCCACTGCAGTATCTGTGCGCAGTCTAGTACTGCCATGTCGACTTGGCAAGTGCACCCACTTGCCAGGCTCTACCCTTCCCTTTCCTTATATGTTAGTCACCCCTAAGGGTGGCCAAGGTACCCATGTGGGCAGAGTGCAGTGTATGTGAAAGGTAGGACATGTCCTGGTGAGTGTGGCATGTCCTAAAAGTGAAATACTGCCAATTTCGTTTTTACTGTTGCAAGGCTACCTGTTCTCATAGGATAGCATGGGGTGTTGCTTATAACATCTTATAAACATAACTACCCCTGGGAACAAGGTAGGAAATCGAGTTTAGTATGCCTGAACTCAGAATGTTAAAAGGCATATTTTAGTGGGGGTGATTTTTACATTCTGTGTTTGAAAATACAATTTTTAGAAAGTAGGTATTTTCTTGCTTAGCCATCCAGTGTGACTTTGCTAGGATGTGTATTGACTGACTGGCTTTGGAGTGACAGGGACTGGGGTTGTGCAGTGGCTCCAGAGAGTCTGGATGAGTCAGGGCTGGGCTGAATAGACCTGGGCTGCATTCAGAGTAGGGGAAGGAGTTCTCACTAGCACCTGAATAGGCCTGGTATGCATTTAGAGTGGTGGGAGGAGATTTCCCTTGCATCTGAATAGGCCTTGTCTGCCTTAAACAATGCTGTCTCCCCTTACTGTTGGGCAGCTGCAACAGAGAGGACAGAACTGGTTTTGGCTGGGCAAAGACCTTCTCTGCCACCAGAGAACAAAGGAATTTGTTGTATTGTAATAATATTGGGGCCCAGACCCGAGAACTTTATATCACTTCTGGGAATCAAGAGGAACCTATGCCAAGGAGAAGAGCCCGATAAGCTGAGGAGGAATACTGCCCCTGTGTTGTCTGGGTTTGGCCTGCAGTAGCTACTTGTTGCCAAGGAAAGGAGAAGGGACTTTGCTGTTTGCTGTGTCCCCTGCTTGAGGAAGATCTCAAAGGGTTTGAAACTGAGCTTGCCTCCTGTTCTGAAGTCTCAGGGACACAAAGACTTCACCACCAGCTCCCCTGAACTTCCTTGCTGGGAGTTCTGTCCTGCTAAGAGGTGCCTACTGTTATTTTGGACCTCTGGAGGCTGTTTGGCGTTGGGAGCAGGGAAAAGTAATGCAAGTTTGAGAAGCGCAACGCATCCGCACCTGTTTCCGACGCTTCACTGACGAAATCATTGCAGTGCCTGCCGACGGCTCAAGAAATCGTTGCACGGCGCATCAAGTGTACCGATCTCCGAAGTCCGGGATCACCGCACCGATTCCAACGCAAAGCCTGCTGTACGGTTGCAAGAACCCACACATCGTCACCGATCGTCGCATCACAGCGAAGCGCCAAGTCTGTCGCATCATTGGGGGACGCAGTAAGAAACCGACGCATCACCTCCCCACGCAGTAGGAAACCGATGCATCACTTCCTCTCCGGTAAGGAACTGACGCATCACCTCCCCTGCACAAAACAAAAATGGTTTACCCAGCACACGCTAATGTCAGCATTTATTACATAAATAACAGATATCAACAATTCTTGTCTTTCTTTGTATTTGTTAGGTTTATTCTCATATGTTCCTGTTTAGTTCTTTTTTTAGCCAACGCATGTTTTGTCGCCCATGGCAGGTGGCCACGACTTCCTTAAAGCTGTTTTGGCGGTATGGTTAGTGTTATCTTTTAACAAGTTGTAATTCTGTCCCGGTTTCCCCAAATAGTTCCTTGTCTTCATTAGTTTTTGTCTCCCAATCGTATCAGTATTATCCCTTATTATTTGTTGTCATCCGTTTTACCGCCTTCCAAGTGTTTGCTTGTGCAGTTTTCCGTCGTCCCACTATGCTTTGACCCCTGCGCAGCAGTAAAGAACCGAGGCATCAAGTCTCCCGGAGCAAGGAACTGACGCATTACCTTCCCTGAGTTTAAGGAACAGACGCATCACCTTCCCTGCGACCCTTTTTTTTTGTGTGCGCGACGCATCCAAGGTACTTTGTGTGAAAAGTGTCGCATCTGCAATTTGCTTTAAACTGAACTATTTCTACCATTTGAAAGTCATATTTGTATTACTCTATTGTGAATTTTTGTCGTTTTGGTCTTGTTTGGTTTAGATAAAGATTACTTATTTTTTTTAACTGGTGTGGTACCCATTTGTAGTGTTTTCGCTGTATTACTGTATGTGTTCCCAAATGCTTTACACACTGCTTCTGAGATAAGCCTGTCTGGTCGTGCCAAGCTACCAAGGGGGTGAGCAGGGGTTATTTTATAAGTGTATCCCCCTTACCCTGACTAGAAGCAAGGGTTCCTGTTTGGACAAAGGTACCTACCTCTGCCAACTAGAGACCCCCATTTCTAACACCCTGCATATCCCGATGGCCCATCACCAGGCTGATGGGTCTTCTAGAGCTAAAGTGGTGGGAGAAGTTGTCACTGACACCTGGATAATGCTGTGCCTGTCCTCGAACAATGCTGCCCTCCCCCTTGTAGTGTCTCTGGAGCCAGGTTAGGGAAAGGCAGGCTTCTTGTGCTCTACACAGACTGTCCTTTCGAGTTTGCCTAATTCAAAGGCAGAAACTGGTATAAGTACTGAAGCTGCGGCACTATAACTGCGAAACAGTTCTGGATTAAGAGGACATACTGCCAGGAAGAAGAGTTGGATGCTGTAGGAGAGACTGACACTCTGCTTCTTGCTTTCCTGTGCTGGCCTGCTGCTTCTGTCCTGGGAGTGAAAGGACTGGACTTTGCTTTCTTCATCCTGCCTTCCAAGATTCTCCAAGGGCTTGTGCATGCTTGCCTCCTGTTAAGAAGTCTCAGGGTCATCACAGACTTCACCTAACAGTGCCTGGGCTTTTCTGCTAAGAATCCCTGACTTGCCGAGTGATGCCGAATCCAGTTCCTGGGCTCTTGGAATTAGAATCTGGTAACCTAAGAAGAAAATCCACACCGACTCTCAGTACCTGACGTGCAGCTGAAAGGTCACTGCAACCCAAGTCCCGAACCCTGTATCAGCGACGTCCGTGGCTCATGCTTCGACGCGTGCGCTGCTGTGCCGCTGAAGAATCGATGCACCACCTGCTTCATGGCTGTGAAATAGATGCGTCACCTGTGACGCTGCATCAGTACAGTGCATCTAGATTTTCAACACATCGTCAATGGGCACCAAGTTCTTCATCGCCATTGCCTACCAGTAAGGAACCGAGGCAGCGTGTCCAGAGATTGATGCATCACCTCCCCTCGCAATAAGGAACGGAGGCATCACTTCCTCTGATAGTAAGAAACCGACGCATCTCCTCCCCTAGTTGTTAGGAACTGATGCATCACCTTCCCTGGGGTTAAGGAACCAATGCATTGCTTTGCTTTTCTGGCGCCTCCCCTCCCCTCTGCCTGTTTTCATCTTTAATTGTGACCCATCCCAGGTACTTTGTACTAAGAGAAACACATCCATAGATCTTTATGGGCTGAACTTATTTTACCCTTATAAAGTGATATCTTTACTTGTGTATGTTAGATTTTTGTCATTTTGGTCTTGTTCTATTCAGATAAATATTGGTTATTTTTCTAAACGGGTGTGGTGTCCGTTTGTGGTTTTTCACTGTGTTAATGGGTGTGTATGTACAAATGCTTTTAACATTGCCTCTGAGAAAAGTCTGACTGCTCATGCCAAGCTACCCAGGGGGGTGAGCAGGGTAATAGCTGTGAATCCCCTTACCCTGACTAGATAGAGGGTCCCTACTTGGACAGGGTGCAAACCACTGCAGAGAGAACCCCATTTCTAACAGTTACACTTTGTCAATGACTTCACATTATGTTGTTGGTAATAGAAACAGCTTCATTCCTCTAAATGGTTATGGAACTCCTCAGTGACTTGCAATAGCCTTATAATGTAGGGCAGAGGATACGTTTTCCCTTATATAATACAGGAGTCGGGATATCCGCCACAGTTATGACAGTGTATTGAATCTGACAAACTCTAAGTGAGGGCCTAAGTACCAACCATCAGCCTTACATTCTGATTCTTATTCCATTGATTACCCTGGCTGTGGATCAGTCGAAAGACATCGGCAGAACTAAAATGCATTATTGGATTGTAGTAACTGCAAGGCATATCAGCAGTGATAGATCAAGAGCAGAAGTGCTTTGATACAGATCAGCTACTGTGCCGTTTAATCATGAAGAAAACAATAATTGTGCCACCTTCATTACCTTAAATGTGCCTCTATTTTTAGGAGTGTTTACGTAGCAAAGAATTTGTACAGGTGCGTGGTAGGTTTAGACCACATACTCTGAAAGAACAAAACATTCTAGATCTTTGTCAGGCAAACTTTAGATTATGACGTGATTCTGAAAAGTCCTTGATCAACGTCAAAGATAACCTTCTGATAGTTATGAAGCGTTAGAGCTGGTGGAATTGGTGACAGACGGTGAAATTTCCTTTGATATCCAGAACATTAACTCCTGGACATACCCAATGAGGTGTAACTGTGCTAAAATAAGTAGGACTTTTTTGTGTGCTGTCAGAGGCCACAGATCAGAGAAATCGAGTCGTATTGAGCCATGCCAACCTGTGAGATCTAGAAGTGCCAAAGTTATAAGATCACAGTGAACTTATTATATGCCTTGGACCAAACACAAATCTCTAACTACAATGATGATAGTGTTTTCTGGCTTTTCTGAATGGTCGAAATTAATTCATTAGTTTAGTTCTTGGGGGGAGTGGTTTCTGGGGCGGCTGACCACTTACCAGAAGGAGCTTTCTTTCATTGAGATGCAGTGGAATTTGGCCAATGGCAGGAGAATATTATACATGGATTTAAGCATGCACAGTATGTGCTATCCATGAATCCTTCCATGTTAGGTGTGTACCTAATGGTGATAACTTTGAACTGGTATCTTTGACTGGCAGCCAGGGTTAGTTTCCTGTGATATATTTCTGGGTCTCCGTGAGCACGTCATGTTGGAGAATTATGCAGTGTTTGGAGTTTATTCAGCAGCCTGTTCTTGATCCTTTATGTAGGGTATTGCACTTGTCTAGTTTCAATGAGGAGATATTAATGGCAACAAGCTTATTTTTTGCATTCCTTAGGTAACTATTGAAAAGTTAAAATCTTTCTGTATAGTTCTTCATATTCCGATCTAATCTGTTTAAAAAAAAAAGTGTACTTGCATTAAACTGTTTTCGATATCTCTTTGCAACAAATATCTAACAACTTTTTTGATGTGTTTAATTTTGCACTAGAGATTCTCTTTTTGTTCTTCATAGTTGCAAAGTGCTCTCACTTTCCCATGTAAAAGCTACGCACCAAGGATTGAGGTAGTTTGCGGGAAGGATGATGGTGTCACCATGTATTATAAGGAATAAAGTACCCTGTGCTGTGTATAAGGATATTGCAAGTCACCTGGAGTTCCATACCTTTATGAAGGAATTCAGCCTTCGGCCTCATTCGTCTATATGGTCCTGGAACTCCTCAGTAACTTGCAATATATCCTTATATTGTATGGCAGAGGGTACTTTATCCCATATATATATGTATATATATATTCATTAGTGGAACAGTTCCTGATACCACTCAAAACCACACAACAGAACAAAAGAAAAAAAGCGCCTTGGAGAAACATAGAGATAAAAGACATAAAACAACAAATTAGAAAGCTGCAACGTACCTGGCTCAAAACAAACGCCAAACAAGACAAACTTCACCTACAGAAAATTAACAGATTATACAAGTCCGCTATCAAAAAAGCTAAGAAAAGGTACAATTCAGACAGAATTCAAAATGCTAAATGTGCAAATAAAGAATTCTATAAAATACTCAATGAATTCCGCAAACCAAATTGCCTAGAAGGAACTCATCCTGTTACTCAAGATTTCACAGACAAACTGGCAAATCATTACACTGACAAAGCAGACACGTTGGACTCATACTTAAAACAGAGACAAAGCTCCAGCACTAACCCTTTGACAAAACAACAATCCAAGAATACTGTAACCCAGCCTCTCCGTTCCTTCCAACACATCTCATACGATGAATTTATGGACGTGGTCAAAGCAAGCAGACCTGCCGGGAGCCCTTCTGATCCGTGTCCACCACAAACTTTCAAAATAATTCTTTTAACAACCTCTATTGCCACTCCAGTAAGAAGAATCGTCAATGATTCCTTAACTATCGGAATATTTCCAGAAGAACTCAAAAAGTCATACGTACGCCATTTACTGATAAAAACAAACTTGGAGCCGCTGAACCCTTACAACTACAGACCCATTACAAATGGACCTTTCCTTGGCCAACTGATAGAAAGAGCAGCGTTCGCCCAGATGTTACAATTCATTGAAGAGAATGACATACTTTCAGACTTCCAAACAGGTTTCCGTCCGGGAAGAGGCACAAAATCTGTCCTCCTTGCCATCTGGGATTATCTGAAGAACACAGTACACCACAACGGGGTTGCTGCGCTACTCCTCTTGGACCTCTCGGCTGCCTTTGACACGGTTGACCATGACACTCTAAAACAAAGACTAGCCGGCATAGAGGGGACTGCTCTAGACTTGATCGTGTCCTACCTTCGAAACTGAACTAATGTCATCTTTACCCCACCTTTCTCATCCAAACCATACTCCACAAAGGCAGGGGTCCATCAAAGCTCTATCATCTCGCCCATGCTTTTCAACATCTACGTGAAGCCATTACCGGTACTGATCAATCATTTTCACCTCACGTGCTATAACTATGTAGATGACACACAAATACTCCTTCAACTGGAATGCCCCAAAGACATTGGAAACTTCCCAATTTTCAGTTGTCTCAGAGCTGTGGATCAGTGGATGACTTGGAGCCACCTCAAATTGAAGCTCCCAAAACGGAAATACTCACATGTGGTGATTGGAAACGTTATGACCCGCTTGCCACCTGGCCTGATGAACTGGGATCACCACCTAAAGTATTGAAGGAAGTAAGAAACCTCTGAATTACCATGGACTCCAAGCTATCGATGAAAGCCCAAGTGGAAAACTAGGAAGATCAAGCTTTGTCACTATAAAAACGCTGCAACAAATTTTCCCTCATTTGGGATTTCCACACAAGGTCCAAGCTACCATCTCCCTTGTTCTGTCCAAACTCGATTACGCCGATAGTCTCCACCACGGATCACCTTTAACGACCATGAAAAGACTACAACGGATTCAGAACTCGACTGCCAGACTACTCTTGCATATCAAACTGCAAGACCACATCTCACCTGCCTTGAAAGCCCTACATTGGTTACCGGTTGCCAGAAGATCCGCGTTCAAGCTGCTTTGTATCACACACAAAGCAATACATGGAATGGGACCGCTCTTCATCAGGAATAAAATCACCAAACACATTCAACAGAGGAACCTCCACTCTAAAATGGCACCTCGCCTCAAAATCCCAAGATACAAGAAAAAAACCATGGGTGGCACATCCTTCTCTGATTTTCAACACATCGTCCATGGGCACCAAGTTCTTCATCGCCGTTGCCTACCAGTAAGGAACGAGGCAGCGTGTCCAGAGATTGATGCATCACGTCCCCACGCTGTAAGGAACTGAGGCACCACTTCCTCTGATAGTAAGAAACCGAATCTCAGATCCTGATGTGCAGCTGAAAGGTCACTGCAACCCAAGTCCCGAGCCCTGTGTCACTGACGTCCGTGGCACATGCTCCGACGCGGATGCTGCTGTGCCGCTGACGAATCGATGCACCACCTGCTTCACGTCTGTGAAATAGATGCGTCACCTGTTACGCTGCATCAGTACAGTGCATCGGGATTTTCAACACATCGTCCATGGGCACCAAGTTCTTCATCGACATTGCCTACCAGTAAGGAACCGAGGCAGCGTGTCCAGAGATTGATGCATCACCTCCCCTCGCAGTAAGGAACCGAGGCATCACTTCCTCTGATAGTAAGAAACCGACGCATCTCCTCCCCTAGTAGTTAGGAACTGATGCATCACCTCCCCTGGGGTTAAGGAACCAATGCATTGCTTTGCTTTTCTGGCGCCTCACCTCCCCTGTGCCTGTTTTCATCTTTAATTGTGACCCATCCCAGGTACTTTGTGCTAAGAGAAACGCATCCATAGATCTTTATGGGCTGAACTTATTTTACCCTTGAAAAGTGATATCTTTACTTGTGTATGTCAGATTTTTGTCATTTTGGTCTTGTTCTATTCAGATAAATTTTGGTTATTTTTCTAAATGGGTGTGGTGCCCGTTTGTGGTTTTTCACTGTGTTATTGTGTGTGTATGTACAAATGCTTAAAACATTGCCTCTGAGATAAGCCTGACTGCTCATGCCCAGCTACCCAGGGAGTGAGCAGGGTAATAGCTGTGAATCCCCTTACCATGACTAGATAGAGGGTCCCTACTTGGACAGGGTGCAAACCACTGCAGAGAGACCCCCATTTCTAACAGTTACACTTTGTCAATGACTTCACATTATGTTGTTGGTAATAGAAACAGCTTCATTCCTCTAAATGGTTATGGAACTCCTCAGCGACTTGCAATAGCCTTATAATGTAGGGATACTTTTTCCCTTATATAATACAGGAGTCTGGATATCCGCCACAGTTATGACAGTGTATTGAATCTGACAAACTCGTAAGTGAGGGCCTAAGTATCAACCATCAGCCTTACATTCTGATTCTTATTCCATCGATTACCCTGGCTGTGGATCAGTCGAAAGACATCGGCAGAACTAAAATGCATTATTGGATTGTAGTAACTGCAAGGCATATCAGCAGTGATAGATCAAGAGCAGAAGTGCTTTGATACAGATCAGCTACTGTGCAGTTTAATCATGAAGAAAACAATAATTGCGCCACCTTCATTACCTTAAATGTGCCTCTATTTTTAGGATTGTTTATGTAGCAAAGAATTTGTACAGGTGCGTGGTAGGTTTAGACCACATACTCTGAAAGAACAAAACATTCTAGATCTTTGTCAGGCGAACTTTAGATTATGACGTGGTTCTGAAAAGTCCTTGATCAACGCCAAAGATAACCTTCTGATAGTTATGAAGCGTTAGAGCTGGTGGAATTGGTGACAGATGGTGAAATTTCCTTTGATATCCAGAACATTAACTCCTGGACATACCCAATGAGGTGTAACTGTGCTAAAATAAGTAGGACTTTTTTCTGTGCTGTCAGAGGCCTCAGATAAGAGAAATCAAGTCGTATTGAGCCATGCCAACCTGTGAGATCTAGAAGTGCCAAAGTTATAAGATCACAGTGAACTCATTATATGCCTTGGACCAAACACAAATCTCTAACTACAATGATGATAGTTTTTTCTGGCTTTTCTGAATGGTCGAAATTAATTCATTAGTTTAGTTCTTGGGGGGAGTGGTTTCTGGGGTGGCTGACCACTTACCAGAAGGAGCTTTCTTTCATTGAGATGCAGTGGAATTTGGCCAATGGCAGGAGAATATTATACATGGATTTAAGCATGCACAGTATGTGCTATCCATGAATCCTTCCATGTTAGGTGTGTACCTAATGGTGATAACTTTGAACTGGTATCTTTGACTGGCAGCCAGGGTTAGTTTCCTGTGATATATTTCTGGGTCTCCGTGGGCACGTCATGTTGGAGAATTATGCAGTGTTTGGAGTTTATTCAGCAGCCTGTCCTTGATCCTTTATGTAGGGTATTGCACTTGTCTAGTTTCAATGAGGAGATAATAATGGCAACAAGTTTATTTTTTGCATTCCTTAGGTAATTATTAAAAAGTTAAAATCTCTGTATAGTTCTTCATATTCCGATCTACTCTATTTAAAAAAAATAAAAATGTACTTGCATTAAACTGTTTTCGATATCTCTTTGCAACAAATATCTAACAACTTTTTTGATGTGTTTAATTTTGCACTAGAGATTCTCTTTTTGTTCTTTATAGTGGCAAAGTGCTCTCACTTTCCTATGCAAAAGCTATGCACCAAGGATTGAGGTAGTTTGCGGGAAGGATGATGGTGTCACCATGTATTATAAGGAATAAAGTACCCTGTGCCGTGTATAAGGATATTGCAAGTCACCTGGAGTTCCATACCTTTATGAATGAATTCGGTCTTCGGTCTCATTCTTCTATATGGTCCTGGAACTCCTCAGTGACTTGCAATATATCCTTATATTGTATGGCAGGGGGTACTTTATCCCATATATATATGTATATATATATTCATTAGTGGAACAGTTCACTCATTTTAAATTGAGTTGCATTAATGATATTATGGCAGAGATTTTAAGTGGGCAGATGTTACCTCCCCTAGCTGCTGAAAAACAACAAATAGAGGGACACTTAAAAAAAAACTTGATTTTGCAGCCACCCAGCATGACAGCATGAGAGTAAGTGCATTGAAAGTTGTTGGTGGTAAATCAATAAGATCCACTTCCACTTCCACTAGATTTGTGTAAATGACCACGTGCCTTGATCGTAAGGTCCTTATATGATTGTTATGCACAGGTCAGGCTGCTCCATAGAATCAGGAATCACAGAGGGAGACGGCAATAGCAAGTTGATTAGGCAGATGCAGTACACATGCATAATTGTTTGCATAATGAAAGTGTTAAACAGATCTTAAAAGTAGATGGATTTCCACTTAGGCCCTATTGTCAGTAATGCTGCTCCCTTATTATTGCCCCTCTGAGAGATTCCAGGACTACATTGAAATGTCCATCACCTGTATAAAAATATACACGGGTGAATGTCATATCGCACCTGGTGACTTTT
Organism: Triturus cristatus; assembly: GCF_964204655.1. NCBI lineage: Eukaryota > Metazoa > Chordata > Amphibia > Caudata > Salamandridae > Triturus > Triturus cristatus. The sequence goes on from NC_140589.1 coordinate 890,007,015, forward strand.
CAAGCTTGCACACTGTGTGCATATTTTAACGTCGTAAAAGACTTAAGGTTTTAGACTGAATCAGTTTGCTGCCGCTCTCTATTTTGTATTTGTAGCATCATTTTTTAGCACATTGTGTATCAATTAATGAAAGTGAGACCAAGTTGTACTTCAAAACTTCTTGCTTGAATTTCTTTCAATGTAAACTACATTTCCTGTGTATGGATTTCTCATGTGTTCTAAACAATCTGAGATCCTAATAGGGTTTAAGAACTTTGATTAGAGCCGATGAATTTTCTCCACTTCCGGTATTGCACCCTCCGCTAATCGTAGGAATGTTCTTATTATTATACTTTTAATTGCAAAACAGTTACAGTAATTTGTCCTAGGTGACCGTGATTAATGTGGTTTGTGACATATTACTCATAGCCCATGTGGTATTGACTCCCGCCCCATAGGTGCTTGATTGAGTTTTAAATAGTATGCACTGGTTTTAATTAACTATGCAAATACGCTTGATTTCATTTGACTCCCATCCCATCATCCACTGGATTCCTAGATGTGCGAAGGTCTTGTGTGTTTTAACTGGTCAGTTTGGATTTTCTTTGTACATTTTCGTATTTGTCAGCCCTGAATATTATAATAACAATCTCAACAAGTTCATACTCCAAAGTGTATAACATTGTGCATATAGTGTTAAGCACAACAGGGCCTAGTTTATTGTGACTAGACTGTGTTTTAAGTTCGTACAACTTGGTGATTTTAAAAATATCAAGAGTTTTTTGCTATTGATCCTACATATGATCCAATGTTATCAGTGTGTGGGCCTCTTGGTATAGAATGAAAACCTTGTTCAAAAACACTCTGGTGCACATAACATGTTCTTCAGTGATATGTTCCCGATTGAAGTTTGTTTAGGTCCGGCTATAGAGTTGTAGGTACAGTTAACCTGATATCACTACAAAATACAAAACACACCCTATGCAACATACTATACTGTATACAAAAGAGGCTTTGGAATACTCCCTCTTCAGTCATTGACTGTTGCCTGACTGTGATGTGACGTAATTGGGGTAAAATTGCACTACTGAGGCAACAATGGCTTTCATCCATTCACCCATACTGTTGCCGTCACGATTATGGAGCCTTCGGCTGCACCATTAAGGCCAAGTGATCTGTCCTCATGTCCATCCCGTCATATCACTGCTCCTGCGCCACCTTTGCCACTACCATGGAGACTTTGCCTGCTGGTGCTGTGAATGAAGCTTTCCCCTCATCTTCTGCACAGTCATCTCCTGGAGTGGAAACACTGCTTTGGCATTTATTTTGATGTGGCCGCCAGACTTGTGTACTGTATCACTTTGGCTGGAGCTCCTATGGGTCTCAATGAAATCAGGAAGTCCACCGCACATGTCTGCATGGCCATATTGTGTTGGTCACAAAACTGTGTTTTGACTGTATCTGGGATGGGGGAAAGCACTGGAAATTCTCCTGTTCTGACTTTAACGTGCTTGTACATGCTGCACAACTATGCATGAATGCTCACTTGTGCATGTTTGTGTTTTTAAAGTCAGACCTGTTGGCACTGCCGGGGCTTGTTTGTTTGCGCTCGCTATAATGTGAGCAAATTCAATTTGTGCTCAATTTGTGCTTGTTTTAGTCAAGTACCGACTTCTAACTCAGTCTGCTACTTCTTATTATTAAATCATTTGCTATTCTTTTTTAGTGATCGCCAAACAGCTTACAGTAGGTAGATCTGATTAAAACCTACAAAGGTTTGAAAACGGCCAAATGCATTTGTAAGTAACTTCCCTATCACTGTTGAATAAACACAGTGTACTCACCACTTTGTGAAACAGGATTGTGCCATTACAATATTTAAACAAATGACATGCTTGAAACCAAAGAACATGGTAGCATTTAAAATATTCAATAAGTGTTAAGCCATACCCATGCAGAAAATACTTGCTTCTAATCTATTATTATTTACTAATATAGTTGATAATTTGCGGAGCTGCACTAGAGTGTACAATGCATTGTAAGCATTTAAACTTGTTGGTCACATTTTATAAGAAAAAAGTAAGTGAGTGCATTCTTCTTCCATAATAACACAAACGCACAGCACATATACTGCACAGCACCACACTTTTTTAACTCTTGCAACAAACCAGTCTAAGACAAACACTTACCTCTACTTCATTCCCTCCTACACAAAACATACACTCTACTCATAAACACATCACCACCCCCTCTACCTTACAACCTCCTCTATACTATATGTTCAAGCAACCAAACTATGAAACTCTTTACCCCCAACATAAGATCCACTAACAGCCAACTTATCTTAAGAAAACTACTCCAGAATTAGCTCTTCCCCACATAAGCACCATATGCAAACAGAAATTTACAGCATTTCCCTCTGTATATAATCAATTATTTTTACTATAAATATGTACCTATCTTTGTGTATTGCTTTGTATAAACATGTAGAATAACTATGTTAATTTTTTCTTTTTTTTTAAATTAAAGTACAAGAACACTTGACAACTGGAGTTTATCTGGTGCATTGTTGGTCTACATGTACTTATTCCATTGTGCATCTATGCACCTTCCATGTACTTGGATCTGTGTGTTTGTTACTTTCCTCCTGAAAAGCATATCCAATGCACTACCCTATTTCTCATCCTGTACCTCTATCAATATCTTTAATCTACATATACCTAACTCCTTTATGCATCTATATACTGTCAATGTACTTATGGATCTATATATTTATCACTTTCTTCTAATTCAGCATATCCAATGCACTACCCTATTTCTCACCCTATACTTCTCTCAATATATCTTCTAACCCAACTTTCTGACTCATTTCAAACTTCTTTCTACTACTCTTTCCAATGCACTACCCTATTTCACCCTATACATCTATCAATATATCCTCTATACCCACTCTCTCATTTATCCCAAACCAGATACCACTACTATGATGCCCAAAATAACTCTTTCTAGACTCTCTCTTACTCTACCCTTCCTTGCATCATCTGACACCTCTTCTACTATACCGATCCCCAAAACAAACCTTTCTAAACTCTTCCCTCTGACTCTTCCCCTCCACAACCCCTTTTTACTCATCCAAAGCCTCCTCCTACTGCTATGACCTAAAAAAAAAATCCTTCACTCACCGATCCCTCCACTATCCTTTTCAATCAAAATAACAGACTAACATGTTCACTTCCGAAATTTCATATTCCACTATACTAATTCACCCCTAACCCTTTATGGGTCCCAGAGTAGCATGCTACTCGCCAAAAAAGCGCTTCAACACCTCATCAGAGGTAAGCAAGCATTATATAAATGCAAACCTTCTTCCCTCTTCTTTCCCTCCGCTACCTTTCTCTATCCAACTGAATAACACATCCACCACTCAAACTACTTTCATATTTCACTATACTAATTTTCAACACTAATCCTATATGGGTTCCGGAGTAGTGTGTTACTCGCCAATAAAGCGCTTCAGCACCCCATCAGGGTTACAAGCGCTATATGAATGCAAACCTTTCTTCCCCTTCTATCCCTCCACTATCCTTCTCACTCAAAATAACTGACTAATATCCACCACTCAAATTACTTTCATATTTCATCGTACTACTTCACCACTAAACCTTTATGGGTTTCTGGAGTAGCGTGCCACTGCCCCCCCCCCCCCAAAAAAGCGCTTCACCACCCCATCAGAGGTAACCAGCGCTATATAAATACAAACCTTTTTTCCTCTTCTATCCTTCCGAATCCAAATAACTGACTAACCTATTCACCACTTTAATTACTTTCATATTTCACTATACTAATTGAACACTAATCCTTTAAGGATCCTGGAGTAGCGTGCTACTTGCCGAAAAAGCGCTTTGACGCCTCATCAGGGGTAGTAAGCACTATATAAATGCAATACAGTACTTATTGCACTACTTCGTGACTAGCCACAGTGTATGTAAGACATTTCCTAGCCGATTTTTAATATATGTATATAATATCCATGCATATGGCCGTATGTGGAGTTTTGTGTACAACATGGACTGCAAGTGTATTTTCTTTTAATACATGTCCATAGATCACAGTCCTGAGGAGGCCTGCAAAAGATTGCTATGGGCAGAAACATGTCATCAGATTTGGCTTAGAGATGGTTAGTGGAATGATTGTAAATAATAATAGAATACTCCTAGATATGAACTGTTAAAATCGATACAGGCTATAATGTATTGCCTCTAATGGTAATTTAAAATACTAGCCTTTCAGTAGAGTGCTTCCTCTGAAGCATTTTAAAACTTGGTATGATATAGACTGTATATTTTACTGTTTATAATAATGAAAACATATTCAAATTTTGGATTGACAATATAAATTTTAACGAGATGCAGTATATTTTGATAAAAACGGATTGCTTGGTATGTGATTAACCTATGTTTTAAAACTCATCCTATAAGAAATTGACAAAGAAAATATTTAATGCAAACCTGTTGCAGAACAATGAATATGAAACCACTGCTCACATAAAAGTGTTTCCTTCTAAATATTAAACCCTCCGTTTTGTTAGAATAGTGTTTATCCCTTTGTCATATTACCTATCATTCGAATCCTTCCACCTACTTTTTCTGCCATTTCTCGCTCTTGCACTGGGTCCAATGTTAAAAAATAATCCCCGGTCCTACAGACGACTGATACGCTGCATGTATCTTAGTTTAAAGAGCCCGAGGAACCACCAAGTCTGTGCCCTGTGCATCACAGTAAATTCAGCGATGACTGTGTCATGGTGCTTGCCTTAATAAGGGGTTTTGCTGCAGTCACTTCTGTGGAGTGCTGCAGCAGTGCAGCAGACTGTGATTGATTGTTTGGTGCAATAACTGCATATACATCGCCCATAAATGCACTCTCCGTCAGCTGGCTCATGGCCAGCCTAATAGCTTTCTTTAATTCATCAAGCGCATTATGTAGAGTTCATGGGGCAGGCCTTTTACTTATTGCATTCAGCATAAAGAGGAGTCAAACACCGCTGAATTTGAAAAAGAAACACAGTTCTTATGGGAGTTAAATGTTTCCTTTTTGTTTTTTACTCCTCAAGAAGTAGTATTTCCACTTTATTCAAATGAATTATTCGAAAAACAAATATTAAGCTCCTCCTTGTTTGTAAATGGCATCAGATTGTTGTTGAGTGCAAAAAATGTGGAATACATTAATCAGGTTTCGGTTTGTTCACATTAAAGCAGCTGTTGGAAAAAAATAATTGACTTATTACAAAGATATCAAAATGGCTTAAGTAGTAGAGTCAGCTGATTTTCAGCCTTGAATCAGTGCGGTACTTAGTACAAAACACATCTCTCTAATTAAACATATTGATTGCTCCTAACGTATGCTGATTGATTGCTTGAAACAGCCATAGATTTATCGTGCTTTTGTGACTGGCTCTTTACATATTAAAAATAAACCATTTTTTTGTGAATGAACATGTCAAATACTTCGTCTCATAAGAGGCTTGGTGGCCAATTGGGTGATTGACTCCTTGAGAATGCAAAGTCCAAGCAAGATGCACACATAAATATTCAGCCCTGTGTTCACTCTTTGATTCCATCAAAAATGCAAAACAAAATGATCAAAGTACCAATGCTATATATGAGCATCCCATGGCATATGAAAGTATACCAAAGTACGGCCGGTATAGGAACACATCACGAAGACTGTACCCTGACTCAAATCACGCTTTATTTAGGTTACAAAAGTAGCCATTGAAGCACATAAAATTCACATCACTAATATACACACAAAAATTCATTAAAATAGAAAAAGCATCAGCAAATACACATCACTATTTAAAAGGCAGACAACAAACTGTGCCTCAAGAGGCAATAGCCGTAACTAACAGGGATAAATCAGTCCTTGATGGGCCCTTCCTGCTCTGTATAAGGTAGCAGCAAATAAAATGCAGTATCAAATAACACAAGTTTTCACAAGGCCCAATATTCATTGGCAATAATTCTAAAAAGTAATTGAATAAGAACCACATGGCCTGTCCAACATTTTTTCACGAATAAACAACAGCCGCAGCCAAAACCGATCAGGTGTTACAACCCACCCAAAGAGTTTAAAAAAAAACTTACAATTAAAAGAACAATGATTTCCTTCTGCTGACAGTACATTTTAGAATGGAGCAAATATTTATACAGTTAGATGGGGAATCACGTATTGCAAGTAAACCAGGGATAGACAATGGCTTCTGATTCCACACTCCCAGATAATTAGGATTAAAAACCTTTTGGTAAGATCAGAATAAAGTTGGCAAAAAAATAAAGGTGAAATGCAGCAGGCTCTGTTGAGGATTCGTCACATGGACATACATATCAGTATTTTAGATTAGCAAAATGGCTGAGGGGAAAACCAAGATGCCATCTCACAAATCTTAGCCTAAACCTGGTTAATAGCAAGATGTCCGAGGAACTGTCAATCCATTCCAGGTATGTTTCAAAGGTTAATTTGTTGTGGAGCTTCACGTACTCCCTTACAGTGGGTTTAGTGAATTCATGTTCCTCCCTTAAACCTCTCCTCCTTGACTTAAAAGTGGTTTTCACCCAGGCCAGGTCAACTTTGTCATAGCAGTCGGCTTTAAAACAAAAGTCGTCTTCTTCAATAGTGTCAGTTCAGTCTTAATATAGTTGAGCCAAGGCATTTTCAGACCTCTCTCACACGAAAGGCAATCATTGATGAGCTTCATGTTAAGCAGGTCACGTGGATTCTCTCAAGGCGAGCACCACAAAAGCCTCCTGGTGCATAACAAAGGTAGAGCATTCAGGTGGAATGCCAAGGAGTTGCTTAAACACCCTATTTTGCTTACCCTGGAGGAAACTAGTATTAGAGTTTCTCCAATTTCCCGAACTGTAAGTGAGGATTGGGAGGCATTTTCTTCTATAAAGATCCAAGAGGGACAGTACAGTTTTTTTCCCTGATGCAATTAGCAAGGGTAAAAATTTACCCTGCCGAACCAACAAATTTCTGGCACACTTTAGCACTACAGGGTGCCCAATTACCCCTTGCACCCATAACTACACCCAAGGGTTAGAAATCCTGGGTCTGAGCATGTACTGCTCGATTTTCCCGGCCCTATTGTGTTGACGGGTGATTAGGGTGACTTCAGTCTCTTACCATTCAAGCCTAAGGGTTAGAGTAGTGAATGAAGTCTATTTACTAGGCACTTCGACATGATCCTGTGTTCTTCCCCATAGATTAGGGCTTGCACACATATCCTAGGGGATAGATTTGTTAGTATTAGGGATAACCTGCCCTGTAGTGAGGGTATTTCATGGAGCCGTGCTGAATTCAGGCCTGGTAGGCCTCAAACGGGAGAGACTCCATCTTTCTTTCTGCTCCGGCAGCTTGAGATGCTTCTAGGTTAAAGGGGATGTTTTAGTTATGAGGTGTTATTCGCTTGGAGAGAACCGGTTCAGATCGGCCCTTATCGAAGGATTGTATTTTTCTTCATGCCGAAGACACTACATCAGGCCGGCCGGCTGGGAAAGTGTCCTTGGTACGGGGAGGTACAAGAATTTGGTGGGCGGCAGGTTACGGGCCGGAATTTTCCATGAGGAAATGCACCTCTATATTAGTGAAAGTCTGAGGCAGTTACGTGGCACTTACTTCAGTCCGTAGGCGGCATCTAGCCGTTAGCAGTAAAGCTACTACTTATTCCAGGGAAGACAGATGACAAACTTGAAGGCGGAGAAAAACCGAGAGACAGATACTCTTCTAGCAGAATTGCCAGAGAGGAGAGAGTAGCCGATGAAGAAGAGGTCCCAGTGACTCGGAGAAGGGAGCCGTGACTACGGAGGTGTGACCTCCAGGCGAGCCGAGGCACAGACGAGAAGGGAACCTAGATGACCATTGAGTGCAGGCTACACACGACTAAGGTGATGTCGACCCCTTTCTTATTAGAGTGTACAACCTAATCTTTCACTTTTCTTTGCAGGTTATGTGTTACACAGTAATGTTATGTGATTGCGTATATAATGAATAATAAAGTATCCAGTTTGTAGTGAATCAACATGTGCTGCGTGTTCTTGTATAAGAGGGTAGCCTATTCTTCTAGTCAGCTGTGACTTGACATGAACAGATGTTAACCCTGATCAGGTAAGTGGTAACTGAATAAGGGAGAGAGGAGCCCCTCGAACCAGAGAACAGGTTGTGCTCAAACTGGCAGTTCTTGTGTGATCTGATAAATAGTAAAACTGATTCCCCTGTTGTATGTTATGGTAATCATAGGATGAACTTGTACTGAGGCTGCCGTCTGGGTAGGAAGTCCTGGGTCCGTCTGGGACCGCGAGGCTAAGGCTGCCGTCTGGGTAGGAAGTCCTGGGTCCGTCTGGGACCGCGAGGCTAAGGCTGCCGCCTGGGTAGGAAGTCCTGGGTCCGTCTGGGACCGCGAGGCTGAGGCTGCCGTCTGGGTAGGAAGTCCTGGGTCCGTCTGGGACCGCGAGGCTAAGGCTGCCGTCTGGGTAGGAAGTCCTGGGTCCGTCTGGGACCGCGAGGCTGAGGCTGCCGTCTGGGTAGGAAGTCCTGGGTCCGTCTGGGACCGCGAGGCTAAGGCTGCCGTCTGGGTAGGAAGTCCTGGGTCCGTCTGGGACCGCGAGGCTAAGGCTGCCGTCTGGGTAGGAAGTCCTGGGTCCGTCTGGGACCGCGAGGCTAAGGCTGCCGTCTGGGTAGGAAGTCCTGGGTCCGTCTGGGATCGCGAGGCCGCCACTTGTATTATAAGAGGTCTAGATACATATATATATATATATATATATATATATATATATATATATAGTAGGAATTCCCTGTCCTTAGGTGGTATATATATATATATATATCGGTGGTTACTTGTTGTGAATAGGCCCTAGGGAGAGGGTAACGTTCTGGCTGGGTTAGAGAGGCTCTGATGAGCGGGTTCTATCTGATCCGAAAACCCAAGCAGAACATTTGGCGTCACGAACCGTTTTCGAAACCTGTGTGCGTCGTGTTGTCTCGTGTTTGCTTTCGGCGTGTGCGTGGTTTTGTTTGTATATTATTTGTGGTATACTTGTGTGTATAGTTTTTCTTCTTCTTTTTTTTTTTTTTTTTTCTTTTTCTTTCTTTTCTTCTTTCTTTTTCACGATGTTTTCTAGAAAGTCAAAATCTACTTTTAAGTTGCCCGTTGATATTCCCGGATGGGATTCAACGCCTTATGAAGCCTTAGCCCGTGAGTGGGCTGATTCTACTGGTTTGAGTGAGAATTGGAATTCTTCTTTGGAGCTGGCGGAGCCGGCTAATGTGATTACTTGTTTACAGAAGGCACCCATCTCGAAGGGTGAGGAGATTCCCATTTTGGGGCGCAGAGGTTGGATTGTTCTGTCTGCGTACAGGATTCTGCATGAGAGGTTGTTGAAGCTACAGATATCTCTTACGGATGTGGAAGCGCACTTTGTTGAGATTCAGAATTCTCATACTTTGTTGCGGTGTCAAAATAAGTTGCTTGCTGACAAACTTGAGACTTACCAGACTATTGCCGAGAGGGCGGCTGTGCGAATTGCTCGTTATAAATACAAGAATCGGCGCGGTCGGGTTTCGACGCGAAAGGTGCGTCTGGTCGTGGCGAAAGCCGGACTGGATTGGAATCCTGATGAATGGGATGGTAATATCTGGAATTCGAGTGATTCTTATTCCTCAGGTGAGGAATCTGTCAAGCGCGAGTCCTCTCGCTCCGGCCGTGCTTGTACATCTGCTTCTTGCGCCTCTGATGGTGCACCCCGTGATTGCGCTCGTCCTTCGAGCGGGGTTGATGCTTCTTCCACTGATTGTTCCTCTACGTGTACTGGTCGAGCTCCTTGTGATGCTCATCCCGCGGTCTCGGCGCATCCAGTTTTTCGTCGGAAGTTGCAGCAGTCTCCCGCTGCTCCGCAGGGTGTTTCTTTAGACTCTTTAGAGGACTTTACTCAACAGGAAATTAGTGATATTTTGCAGCGATTTCGGCAGCGAGCTGGTGAGACCTTGCTCACATGGATGGTGCGCCTTTATGAACTGGGCGCTGCTGGCATTATGTTAGATAATGGCGATTGTTTGAAGTTTTGTTCCTTGAGTTCGGATTCTACTGTACAGGATCATTTTCGTAACTATAATGGTGGTGGTCAAATTTCTTTACTTCAATTGGCGACTGAGGGTTGTAATATAAAGTATCCTACTGAGTCTGATTGGCCTGTGAATGACAAACCGTGGTATACTTTGCGTGACGCTGCACAACGTCTCAAAGAGGAGGTGATGAAAACGGCAATTTTTCTGGGTACTGCTGACAGGTTGCTTGATGGTTCGTTGACATCTTCTGTGCGGAATCGTATTATTCGTTCTTCCCCTGTTGCTTATAAGCAGGTCATGATGACTTTATTGATTAATCAGACTGGTAACGTGTTATCTACGGTACTGGAATCGGTACGCCAACTCGGTGAGTTGGGTGAGTGGTTTAAACCTGAACGTCAGTCCCGGCCTGACACTCGTACTCCTGGTGACAATAAACTTACTAGACGTGATATCTTTTCTGGTCTTCTGGCCGATGGTGTGCGGAGGGAGGACATTGACGGTGAGACTACTGCTCGTTTGTGGGAGTTGTTTCGCAAACGTGGCTTGGATCGGAAGGAGGGTGCCCGGCGTGTTCGGATGACTGAGTGTGATCGTGGTGGTTCTGACGGTAGCGGTGATGACGACCGCCGTGGGCGCTCTGTTCGTCGTGATGATCGACGTTATGTACGTGATATGTCCCCCCGTCGTGAGAGAGACAGAGAGAGAGAAGAGGAAAGAGAGAGGGGAAAAAATGATTATGTTTACAGCAGACGTAGAGATGATAGGGATCAATCCCCTGAGTTGAGGAGGATAGAGGATCGTCATAGTTTGGCCGATCGAAACCAGCAGTGCAATGCAGATGACACGAATCCATTTCGTACTGGGAATGGATATGAACAGGAGGTACCGATACCTAAGAAACGTGAGAGTCTTTATCCTGATTTATCCTGGTACACAGAATGCAGTAAGCATGACTAGGAAATAGGTCAAGCTCCAGTACACAGATGGGCTCACAGAGATAATAGACCCTATGTAGATATTGAAATTTATTGGAGACATCGTAATATCCAAAGGGCCCGAGCATTGGTGGATACAGGAGCGGAGGCCACTCTTATTCATGGAAAATCAAAGAAGTTTACAGGTCAGTCTTTTACAATTACTGGATTAGGTGGAAAGGAAACTCCTGCCGTTCAAACTTTACTTGAAATGAGAATAGGTAGAATCCCTAGAAAAGAATACTCTGTACTAGTGGTGCCACTCTTGGAATTCATAATTGGAATTGATATTTTGAGAGGAATGACTTTGCATTTAGATGATGGATGTTACCAATTTGGAACTACGCATTATATGTCGTCCAGGCCTATACGGGTTGGTCGTTTACGAATGCCCCCCATAAAAGTTCCTCAGGCGACAAAAGTGGTTTGTCAGAAGCAGTATCGTATTCCAGGTGGTCATGAGGAGATTAGTACCACTATTCAGGAGTTGGTGGATGCAGGTGTTATAGCCCCAGTTACTTCTGCTTGGAATAATCCTGTTTGGCCTGTACGTAAGAGTGATAATTCTTGGCGTATGACTGTTGATTATCGAGAATTGAACAAACACACACCCTCCTTGACCGTTGCGGTACCGGATGTCATTACTCTAATTGAAAGAATCCAAAAACATCCAGGTACATGGTATGCGTCCATTGATATTGCTAATGCTTTCTTTTCGATTCCGATTGCCCCTGAGTGTCAGGAACAGTTCAGTTTTACGTGGAATGGGCGTCAGATGACGTTTAGAAGTCTTCCTCAGGGCTATGTGCATAGTCCTACGATATGTCACCGGCTGGTGGCAGAGCATTTGGCTGAGGTACCGGTTCATCCACAAATTCAGATGTGTCATTATATTGATGATGTTTTGATCCAAGGCGAAACACAAGAGGAAGTTCAGACTCAATTGGACAGAGTCATTGAGTGCCTGCATGAGAAAGGTTGGGAAATCAATCCGGATAAATTACAAGGCCCGTCCCAGGCTGTAAAATTTTTGGGTATTAATTGGCATGAAGGACACTGTGAAGTGATCCCTCAGGTTAAACAGAAAATTCTTGATTTTGCAGTTCCGAGGAATAGGAAAGAAGCCCAAAGCTTCATTGGTTTATTTGGTTTTTGGCGTCAGCATATTCCTCATTTGAGTCAAATATTGGCCCCCTTGTACCGTGTCACTCGTAAAAAGAATGCATTTGAATGGGATAAACCACAGCAAGATGCGTTCAACCTAGCAAAAGAGGCAATTCAACATGCTTTGGATTTATGGCCCGTACGTGATGGTGAGGTGGATTTGAATGTGTCTATACAGGGCCTTTATGCGAATTGGAGTTTGTGGCAGAAGCAAGGCAGGAGTAGAGTGCCGTTGGGTTTCTGGACCAAAAAGTTACCTGATGCTGGTGAGCGTTATACACCTTTTGAGAAACAGTTACTTGCATGTTATTGGGTTCTGGTGGATACCGAGCAACTGACTTTGGGTCATGATATAGTTTTGCGACCTGAAATTCCTATCATGCAGTGGGTTATGAGTTCGCCGAAAACTCACCGAATTGGACATGCTCAAGAGGCGAGTGTGATTAAATGGAAATGGTATATACAAGACAGGGCACGTGTGGGACAGAAAGGAGTTGCATCTTTACATGAGCAGGTGGCGCGAGCGCCATCGACTGAGACTGAGAGTGAATGTTCCGTACCTTTAGTACAGGAGTCTCCTGTCAAGTGGGGTAGACCTTTTGATGATTTGTCCGCAGAGGACAGAAACCATGTCTGGTTTACGGATGGTTCAGCAAGGTTCATAGGGACGAAACGGCACTGGAAAGCGGTGTCCTATAATCCGATCACACAAAAACTGCTGAGCACAACTGGTGAAGGTAAGAGCAGTCAATTTGCTGAACTTTATGCTGTTTATCAAGTTCTGAAACAAGAGTTACTTGGCACATGTCATATTTTCACCGATTCTTGGTCTACTGCCAATGGACTGGCAGTTTGGTTACCGACTTGGCATTCCCATAATTGGGAATTGCATTCAAAACAATTGTGGGGAAAAGAATTATGGCAGGAGATTTGGGAGATGCTCCCACAGAGTACTGTTACAATCTTCCATGTGGATGCTCACACCCCGATAGATTCTCTTGACAAATTTTTTCATAACATTGCAGATGAGAAATCTAAAATTGCTGAGGCAGTGGTGGACAGGCAAGATTCTGATATTGCGGGATTGGCGAAATGGGCCCACCAGAAGGCAGGACATTTTGGAGAGAAAGCCACTAGCAGGTGGGCTGCTGATCGAGGAATTTATATTCCCCTAGATTTGATCAAGAATGTTATTTTACATTGTCCCATTTGTCAGCATATCAGACAGCGCAAAGTGCCCCAAATTGTTAAAGGTCATTTACATCGCGGGAAACTGCCCGCTCAAATTTGGCAGATTGATTACATCGGTCCACTTCCCATGAGTAGGAATTGTCAATATGTTTGCACTATTGTTGATACATACAGTGGCCTGTTGGTAGCCCTTCCCTGTAAGCAAGCTACCCATTTGAATACCATTAAAACATTGGAATTGATTATGATGTATTATGGTGTGCCATTCCAAATTCAATCTGATAATGCATCCCATGTTCGTGGAAGATTGGTACAGGAATTCTGTGTGGAAAACAATATTGACTGGGTATTTCATATCCCATACTATCCGCAGGCCTCGGGTCTTGTGGAGAGATTGAATGGTCTGCTGAAGGAGCAGCTGCGTAAATTGACAGATGACAAACATAAGAATTGGCGAGACTTTTTGCCCCAAGCGCTATTAATTTTGAATAATCGTCCTTTTCTAAATGCTGAATCTCCACTTATGCGTTTGTTCCCTCCGAATGTTAATGCTCAGCCAAATGAAATCAGAGAGACTGTGATGTACTGGGAAATTACTCCCGGAGCTTTGGCTCCATGTAGAGCGACCCCAGGGTCGGCAGGTTTAGACTTGCATGCCATGGATGACACCGTTATAAAAGGTAAAGATCGGGTCATCATCGCGACCGGTGTTGGTGTTCATATACCACCCGGGAATTTTGGATTAATCGCCCCTAGATCGGGGCTGGCTGTAAAAGGCATTCAGGTACTTGGAGGGGTCATTGACAGTGATTATCAGGGAGAGATTAAGGTGCTCCTGCTGAATAGCAGTGAGGCTGACTTGCTGATCCATCGAACTGACCGAGTGGCTCAATTACTCATAATGCCTGTCTTCAGTGGTGGGATGGTAAAAGGCACTGCCCCAACTTTGCTAACTGTACGAGGCCAGAAAGGTTTTGGCTCCACAGATAACCCTGGGGCCAGGGTTTGGGTGCAGTCGCCTAAGAATCCCCCTGAACAAGCAGAGGTCATCGCCACCGGTCATGACAACACCATTTTAGTTATGAGACCAGGGAAAGATAGCTGGGAAGCGGTCCCGGCTGACAAATGTTACTTACGAGAATGATTAATGCCTGTATTTGATTCTCTTTCAGATCATTCTTTGGACTGTTGCTGCAGGATGTGTCGTCGTCGGACTATTTTCGGGTTGGTTCGACGAGAGAGGAGGAATCCCGTCAACCCGGGATGAGCTACGCACCCGAGTGTCGCGTTCCCTCGCTGCGTGGGATTCGTCATCGAACTTTTGGACCTTACTGGCGAAAAGGGTGACCGATGCCCCTCACTTTTGTTTGACGCCGATGAGATCTGTACACGACATCTTAGCGACCTGTCTGGTTGCTGTCCCTGCTTCGCTGGAAACTTTGACTAATATTTTCAACATTTCAAAGGCTCGCCCCAATGTTCTTCTGGGCGATTTTGCCACCCATGCGTATTGCCCCTTATGTACTGAACTACCAGACCAGATACCCCCCGTCCAGTCCCAAATAGTTACCTATAATATCACACAAGGAGATATGTGTTTTTTCCTTACGTGTAATCCTAGTGCAATTTCTGAATGTCTGCGTCTAAAATTGAAAGGTGCTACTTCCTTCACCCTTCATGAGCGAACTTTGTGCTTTCAAAGGACACCGAAAACATGTGCTTCGGTCCAGAACAATATGACTTGCAAGAATTTGGTAGTTACCCCTAGTCATTATCGCACGATGTTACTACCTGCCGGATGGCTTTTCTCATGTGGTAATACTTCCTGGCCATATGTCCCCGCAAATATTTCTGGTGGCCCTTGTGCCATTACGAGACTCAGTTTACTGATGTTCTCGTCACATCCGAATGCCAATTCTCGTGTGATTCGAGATACAGTGATGTTACAGGAGGATTGTGACTCATCTTTGCATTTATATTCCAAGTCTGAATACCTTAGCCTGGCTATTTCAATTATTGGTGTTCCTGCTTTGGCGGTTTATAATGCTAAATCTATTGAGAAAATGGCCTGCTGGATGGTAAAATCCATTAATCATACTTCTACAGTCCTGTCTGACATGCTGTTAGACGCCCAGGGTGAACGGAGAGCCATCTTGCAAAATCGAGCGGCCATTGATTATCTTTTGCTCAAACATGGACACGATTGTTCTGATTTTGAGGGTCTTTGTTGTTTTAACTTGTCTGATCATACACAATCCATTCGCGCTCACATTGACAAGCTACATGACTTGACGGAGGAAGTTAGAAAACACATTGACCAGGGCTGGTTTGACTGGCTCTTTATTGGTTACCTGATTTGTATCTGTTACGTCAAATATTAGGAGGTATTCTGATTACCATCGCTGTTTTGATTTCTATCTGTTGCTTTATTCAGTGTATTCCTTCACTACTTCAATTTTGCACATTTGGTACTAGACATAGATCAGTTAGCTTTGTTTCATATTATTCTTCCACAGATGTTAGTTCTGTTTAATGAATGTATAATAGACTGAAGTCAAGGGTGAAATGTACTGCTCGATTTTCCCGGCCCTATTGTGTTGACGGGTGATTAGGGTGACTTCAGTCTCTTACCATTCAAGCCTAAGGGTTAGAGTAGTGAATGAAGTCTATTTACTAGGCACTTCGACATGATCCTGTGTTCTTCCCCATAGATTAGGGCTTGCACACATATCCTAGGGGATAGATTTGTTAGTATTAGGGATAACCTGCCCTGTAGTGAGGGTATTTCATGGAGCCGTGCTGAATTCAGGCCTGGTAGGCCTCAAACGGGAGAGACTCCATCTTTCTTTCTGCTCCGGCAGCTTGAGATGCTTCTAGGTTAAAGGGGATGTTTTAGTTATGAGGTGTTATTCGCTTGGAGAGAACCGGTTCAGACCGGCCCTTATCGAAGGATTGTATTTTTCTTCATGCCGAAGACACTACATCAGGCCGGCCGGCTGGGAAAGTGTCCTTGGTACGGGGAGGTACAAGAATTTGGTGGGCGGCAGGTTACGGGCCGGAATTTTCCATGAGGAAATGCACCTCTATATTAGTGAAAGTCTGAGGCAGTTACGTGGCACTTACTTCAGTCCGTAGGCGGCATCTAGCCATTAGCAGTAAAGCTACTACTTATTCCAGGGAAGACAGATGACAAACTTGAAGGCGGAGAAAAACCGAGAGACAGATACTCTTCTAGCAGAATTGCCAGAGAGGAGAGAGTAGCCGATGAGGAAGAGGTCCCAGTGACTCGGAGAAGGGAGCCGTGACTACGGAGGTGTGACCTCCAGGCGAGCCGAGGCACAGACGAGAAGGGAACCTAGATGACCATTGAGTGCAAGCTACACACGACTAAGGTGATGTCGACCCCTTTCTTATTAGAGTGTACAACCTAATCTTTCACTTTTCTTTGCAGGTTATGTGTTACACAGTAATGTTATGTGATTGCGTATATAATGAATAATAAAGTATCCAGTTTGTAGTGAATCAACATGTGCTGCGTGTTCTTGTATAAGAGGGTAGCCTATTCTTCTAGTCAGCTGTGACTTGACATGAACAGATGTTAACCCTGATCAGGTAAGTGGTAACTGAATAAGGGAGAGAGGAGCCCCTTGAACCAGAGAACAGGTTGTGCTCAAACTGGCAGTTCTTGTGTGATCTGATAAATAGTAAAACTGATTCCCCTGTTGTATGTTATGGTAATCATAGGATGAACTTGTACTGAGGCTGCCGTCTGGGTAGGAAGTCCTGGGTCCGTCTGGGACCGCGAGGCTAAGGCTGCCGTCTGGGTAGGAAGTCCTGGGTCCGTCTGGGACCGCGAGGCTAAGGCTGCCGCCTGGGTAGGAAGTCCTGGGTCCATCTGGGACCGCGAGGCTGAGGCTGCCGTCTGGGTAGGAAGTCCTGGGTCCGTCTGGGACCGCGAGGCTAAGGCTGCCGTCTGGGTAGGAAGTCCTGGGTCCGTCTGGGACCGCGAGGCTGAGGCTGCCGTCTGGGTAGGAAGTCCTGGGTCCGTCTGGGACCGCGAGGCTAAGGCTGCCGTCTGGGTAGGAAGTCCTGGGTCCGTCTGGGACCGCGAGGCTAAGGCTGCCGTCTGGGTAGGAAGTCCTGGGTCCGTCTGGGACCGCGAGGCTAAGGCTGCCGTCTGGGTAGGAAGTCCTGGGTCCGCCTGGGACCGCGAGGCTAAGGCTGCCGTCTGGGTAGGAAGTCCTGGGTCCGTCTGGGACCGCGAGGCTAAGGCTGCCGTCTGGGTAGGAAGTCCTGGGTCCGTCTGGGATCGCGAGGCCGCCACTTGTATTATAAGAGGTCTAGATACATATATATATATATATATATATATATATATATATATATATATATATATATATATATATATATATATATATCGGTGGTTACTTGTTGTGAATAGGCCCTAGGGAGAGGGTAACGTTCTGGCTGGGTTAGAGAGGCTCTGATGAGCGGGTTCTATCTGATCCGAAAACCCAAGCAGAACAGAGCAACAGGGTGGACTTGTAAAAATATGCCCACACTGTATGTTGCCCTAGGATTACAAACCATGATAGAAGTTTTTGTTTGATTGGTGACCAAGTCATGTGTCCCCATGAAAGAAATAAAATATTAAGCCCATTGGGGGTTCTGGAAAGTAAGACAACATCATCTGCATATAATACTGGGACCTTTTTCCTACCGATTGAGGTGGCATCCTTGAGTTTGTTAGACAGGGCTGTGTCTAGACCTTTAATATATAAAAGGAACAATAAAGGACCCAGAACACAACCCTGACACACTCCTCTCCCCAGCTTGGAGCTGTCTGTCCCCTCACCTGATGGGCCGCACTTAACTGAAGCTGGCAAATCATAGTGCAGTGCTCTCAAGAACTGTATCACGTCGCTTTCCACCCCTAAGTTAGTCAGGATACCCCACAATTTAGACCTTACCACACTGATGAAGGCCAGGCAGAAGGGGCCCTGCTTTGCAATGGTGAACTTGCTGATCAGCAATTTAAAATGTAGGCATTGCTCCACCGTACCGAGCCCCTCTTGAAACACATACTGCACCTCCAACAGCGTATCCGTCTCCCTTACCCAGGTTAGAATATGCTTCCAGCTTCACTGCTGAGTTCAGCAGGAATGTTGGCAGATAACACCATGGTGAATGAGGATTACCCTTTTTAAAAATCAGGAAAATTAAAGCAGAGTGCCATGGTTGTGGTAGTCCCGCCTTACAGATGGCATTAAAGCAACTACACAACAGCGGAGCCCACAATTCCGGAGATGATTGTTACTTGCCTTCATACCCTCATCAAGGGTAAATTCCAAGGCTAATGGGAAGGACACCCTCACCTCAAAATGACAGTTAAAAATACTAGACCCATAAACTTCTTTAAAATGGTTAACCAAGTCTTCCAGACTAATGGTGATAATGACAGTGTTAAATTTGACACTTGCAATTTTGGTGTTATTAGCCACCAACCAAAAAAACCTGGTGTTTTTTACCTTAACTAACTTCCCCCAAGGTTCGTTTTGTAACTCTTTACTCCTGGTCCGCAGGGCAGCTTTATACTTCGCTCTACATCGTTGGATTTTGTGAAAGTCCCTGGGTATCCCTTTCAGTGCCTCGTGCGGTTGCACCGGGGCATTCCTACAATGTTGACCAAACCATTTAGCCTCATGGACCCATGATATACTTGGTTTCATGACAAAACTCAGCTGGACAAATTGATTGACCACATCCCAGTGATCATCAATGAGAGCAAGACAATTAGACACCAAGGGAAGAGGGTTCCGACAAAGTTTAAAGAAGATTTTTAGGTTGGCAGTTGTCCAATCCAGACGCAGACCTTGGCCTTAGCTGTTAAAGATTGTGTGGCTACACACTTTTACCCTATTGTAAAGGGGATCCTCAAGAAAGAAGAAACATTTCTTTCCTCCCCATACATTACATGGAAGAACTTCTGACTATAATGCAGATAAGATGTTCAATAATTACCAATGAAGCCTGTCGCATATCCACTATCGGGAGGAGAGAGAAGCAAACCTCTGCCCACCTCCATAAAAGGCATACTTCCCAACTACCTGCGAGGAATTATAACAACTAACATTCCCAAACCTCTTTTATTCACTCACCGATGAGGTGCCTCTTGTTTAACTGTAGACTAGCATTGAAACACAACCTAGAAATTGCAGACCTTATCTTGAAACAAAACCTACAAATAACTGTCCTACATGAAACCAGGCTAATGGAATCCTCCTAACCAACCTTAAAACTATTGGTCCCTTAAGGATACTCCCTTATCCTCCTAGGTAGAACCAACAGAGTGGGAGTGGCCCGTCTTTAAAGCCTCTCTTAAGTGCAGACATCTTACCAAAGATTAAGTCTCATTGTTTGAATGTCTTTCCATAGAACTAAAATGATGGAGCCAAACACGATGAATCTTCACCTATCATTTATCATCCACCAGTTTTCTCAGAAGGGCTATTGGAACTCCTCACAGTAAACAAGGTCAAATCAATCAATAACATCTTTCTAAGTGACTTTACACTGGGTTGACCGAAAGGACCCTACAGTGTCTCCCTTAAGCTCTTATCTTCACAACAATCTTTTGCAGTTTTGCATATGACTTACTCACACTAAGGAAGCAACACTGGATCTTGTTATAATAAAAAAAAGGCAAATTGAAGATAAACTCCATGCAACCAGTTGACTGTTTCAATCACTTTCTCACCATATACTCAATGAACTCGGTGAAAATCGTTCTTAACGGGCAGCCCAAAAGAGCAAAATTATGGTCGAGAGACTTAAGAAACCTAGAAAAGGACTATCTTGCCAAAGAACTTGAACAGGAATTTCAAGGCTTTCCCACATCTTTTGATGTCCATGGTCTTACCATTCACTATTCTGAGTCTGTTAAAAATACAGGGAACAGTTCCTGCAGACCCAAGTAATTTCTGCCCTACAACTAATGTACTCTTCCAAGCCAAGGTCTTAGAAAAAGGTGTTAAATCACAGTTTAAACTCGTCATAAAATAAAATTATCTGCTGGACGAACCTTAGTCTGGCTTCCGAGTGTGATGCAGCACATAAATGACCACCCTACAAATAATGATTTCCTCTACATCTATAATGATGAACTTAGGTCATGCCTACTTGTGCTCCTAGATCTATCAGTGGCTGTCGATGCAGTGGTCATATACTGCTTAGTACTCAAGTGGTTCTCATAATTCCTGGAAGACCGTAGCCAACGAATCAAGATCAACATAATCTTCTCTGACACTTCAAACTTGCACTGATGAGTGCTTCACTGCTCAGTATTGCCCCCCACTCTATTCAAATGCTGCATGGAACCTTTAGCCCACATTCATATTTGGCTTTCGCCAACCACAGAATACTGAAAGGGGGCGATGGATGATCGCGCGTCATCCATTGGCTGCCTTATATTGTGATGGACTGCATTTTTTTCAAGTTCCCATGTGCACAGCTGTCTGCAAAGGAGTACCAAGTTGCCACATTACTTCTACTGTATTCTGTTTACTACATATGTCTATCTATCTATCTATCTATCTATCTATCTATCTATCTATCTATCTATCTATCTATCTATCTATCTATCTATCTATCTATCTATCTATCTATCTATCTATCTATCTGTCTGTCTATCTCTCTCTATTTATCCACTGAAATAACAAAGGTTAAAGTGACATTATAGTTAGGATTGGTAATGAGATCTTAACATGTTTAAAAAAAAATGAAATTCACTGAAAAAAACAAAGGTTAAATTGACGCTATGGTTAGGTATTGAAATGAGATAAAAACTTATGTTTAAAAACTGAAATTCACTAATTGTAATTTAGTGAACTAGCTATAACTTACACCTTCATCATGCACTGCTTATGACACCACATACTACATCACTTATGACATGTTAAACGGCATCACTGATGACATCGCAAATGACATCACTGATTATATCATCCATGATACTCATTTTTATATGTTTCCATAAACCAATGCAGCCTTTAAAAAAAATAATAATAATTTTTAGCAAAGGGTCTACAGTCATGTACAGGCAAGAAATACTGTGATTACACATAGCCTGTGATGGCAGAGGTCATATAGTGTATCTAACAGTACAGATTCTGTTGCTAGTTCCTTTTTAAACAGGGTAAAGGCTGAACACACTTTACGTGAGTTGAATTCACATTTGAAAGTAGGTTCTGACATAATGACAAAGCCTTTCATCAAAAATCTGCGATGAAAGTAAAATATTATGTTAACAAAGATAATCCATCTGTACATGTCTGGCCACAAGCCCTTGTGAAAAAGTTGTCTTTAAGTGTTGTAGACAAATCACATATGATGTGCAGGTTTTTAAGGTGTTCATGTTTATACGTGGAACTTCAGTGAAGTTTTTGAGTAATTGCACGTTGTTCAGCAATATTGGGGGAGACGCTTACATATGTTTTAACATGGCTCTTAAGCTCTATTCCATTCTGCCTATCTCAGTAATGTGTGTGGTGCAGCTTACCAAACAACAGTGGGTATCCCATTGCAGCTTGCCAAAGGTAGCTTTTCATTGACTAGTTGATACAGGTCAACCTTTTAATTGTAAATTGTGAACCCATTAACATCTATAGGGGTTATTTTCTTCTTATCTTCTTAGGTGAGTGAATACAGGTATAAAGAGGGTGACACCCACTACATTTGGGTGAGCTGTTATGTTGTGTTAATAGGACTTGCTAAAGTGCATGTCACCAGTGGCTTCTTTGTGCTATTGAGACTAAGGGATTGAAGGGAAACTTAAGAGTTGTCATACTAGCACGTGCAACGCTATCTAAACATCCAGGTTTTAAGAGTTTTCCTGAAGGTTAGATAGCTATTTTCCAGCTTCAAACAATCTTTTAAGGAATTCCACAGAGAAGGTGCCTAACCCGAAAATCTTTACCCTCCAATCTGTTCCTTCTTATATCTTGGAAAATGGAGACGGTTGGCACTGGCCTAGAGGGGGTGTATTTAGTGAGCTTCTTTACTAAAAATTGCAGGCCAATCCTTGAACAGCCTTAAGAATAATGCAACCCATTTTAAACAGAACCCATTGCTTAAAATGTAACCAATGTAGTTGCTTTAGGGTAATAGTTACATGAGTATGCCTCAGTAGTCTAAATATAATGCAGGTTTCTTCATTTTGCATAAACTGGAGCCTATGGAAAGTGTTTTTTGGAACGGCTAAATAAATGAAGTTGGTGTTGTCTGAGATATATCTGCAGCCATGATTATGATTTTCAAGGCTTCCTTAGGGAGAATAGTGGCAATGTTCCTAATCAGTTTCAATGTAAAAATGCATTTAGATATAACAGCACCGATCTGAGATGTCATTCATAGTCCATATTTGACAGTGCCCCCCAGCCCTTAACCGAGGTCTTAGACTGTGGAGGTTCACCCATCTCCACTGGCCAATACAGGCTATTCCAGAGGTCTGTTTTCTTTGTTGAAAATCATGATCTTTAACTTGTCTGCATTTAACTTGAGGTGGTTGTTTCCGATCCAACACCAAATGAATCTCATGGTGTTCTGAAATTCAAGCTGGGAAGTCATGGTGTTATCTAAGTGGATAAGAGGCTGGGAGTCATCCGCATAGTTGTACACTCTACAACCTCTGAGTACAAGTTGTTTAGTTAAGGATGTTACATACACATTAAACAAATGGGTAGAAAGGGAAGATCCCTGAAGAGCTCCACATATAATCGGGATAGATGTAGCATAGAATGACGTATATGCAATCTCTGTTGCACATTAGCAAAGTAATGTCTATTATCTGTTCAATACTTTTAAAAGATTGGTCTCATTTTTAACTTGTTGAATTACTCCCAGCCCACGAACCATGTAACATAAACTCACATAATCTTTGGATGATGTCATCAGTGAGGCCATTTGAGGTGTCATCGGGGATTTCATCAATTATGTCATTTGACATATCATGAATGATGAAATATGTGAGATCATAAGCATTGCATGACAGGGGCGCATGTTATAATCAGTACATTAACTGCCGCCAGGCCCTGTGCCCACCGCTCTGCAGCTAGGCTACCTCTGCAGTGCGCATTCCCTGCTTTCACTCCTCAACAGCTGGACGGGGGGTTGACTGCAGGGTCTTGCCTTAGGCCAGTTCCTGCACTTACCCCTATGCAGCCAGCCAGAGGATTGGGTGCAGGGCCTAGCCTCCGACCAAGCCCTATGCCTAAGCCCCCACAGAAGGGCCATGCATGATGGGGGGCTGGTGGCAAGGCCTGGCCATGCATCTACACTTACGCTGATGGCCAACCTCTTTACAGCAGACTCCCTTTGGCTCTGCACAGCAGAGGGTTGGCCAGAAGTCTGGCCACAGGGTGGGCTGTACACCCAACCCTCCGCAAGAGGGTCATATACAGTAGAGTGGGGCTACAGGGCCTCAGCAGAGATCAAGCCCTGTGCCCAACCCTCTGGTGGCTTTAGCCATGCACGGCAGATGTTTGGCCAAAACACCTGGTCTCTGGCCGCACTCTACGCCCACCCCTCCTCACCCAGCTAACCCCTATGTTGTACACGGTTATAACACGGGCCAACCCCCAATCTTTCTAAAGGTGTTGCCTTCTCATAAGCCAGTTGTATCAGCCCAGGTTTTAATATTTGTATCGGTAGGGACCTACATACTAAGAGCCCCACAGGTCTGGATAACCCAGTGTGAGCCAGCATCCTAAACTTGCCAAGGTTGAGGAACCAACTTGTACATCTTTTGCAGCAAGTCAGGCAGCAGATACCTGTTATCAAAAGTCTGCGCGGTGGGCCTGAAGCTACCCATCTCCTCAATGTTCGAGGTATCTGTCGCCTCTTTAAATCAAACATTCGACATGTGAAACAGTAAATGGTAAAGCACAATTACAATCGTTGGCAGGATGTGTTCTGCGGAGGAATTACCATTCCTCAGTGTGCTCCAGGTGATCTAAATCCAGGGCCCGGTGTACAACAGTGTCAAATCAAACAATATTGTTGGATGTCATGGGAGTGACCACGGGCAGGGTCAACTCCTGGTTTCCACCAGATCCCATGGCCTCCCCTTTGGACTCATCCGCTTCTCCCTCGAGTAATGCCCATTTATTTTATCATCTAGAGATTGACGTTGTGCTGTCAGCCACATCTTTCACCCTTTCATACTTCTCCTGGACATTTGTATGGGCCCCTCCTGAATGTCGGTGCACCCTGCAGCATGATTAGCCTTCCTGCTACCCCGAGTGCTGGATCCTTTTTTTACAACTGGTAACAGGTGGCTGCATACCTCCAGCCATTTCCATTTCATAGTTGCTAATGTAAAGAAATGTGATACATCTTGGTCTATTATCCAGAGTTTTGCTGAAAAAAACTAATTATACTCAAAGTTTAATTGTCACAAATATTGCTTGAGCTCAAGCAAAGTTTGTCACTGCTGTTGCACCGCAGTATTATAATCTGGATAGATATTCATGGACACCCCCCTCCAGCTGTCATGGGTCATGCATACGCACTACCTGTAAAATATTGTCCCTATCTCTGAAGTTGAATAGTCTGGCCACTATAGCTCATGGCAGAGCCCCAGGGTCCGGTGGTCTTCCAGGTACTTTGGATGTGTTACACTGTAAACCATTTTGAAGTTCTACCCCGCCCTTCAAGACTATGGACGACAGCTACTCCTAAGGAAACAGTTGCATGCTCGGCCACACTCCGGAACCCGACCAGCAGGACATTGTTACGAGAGCCGAGGACCTCAACATCGTTCAACTTTTCGGTTAGGGTGGCAACTTCCTTTTGCAAGGCCCTCAACCGGACATTGCCTTCCAATACCGTGGGTCTCATCTGGGCCAATGTGGATTCTGTCTGTCAATCTTTCGGCCTATTTATTGTGAGTGGCTCTCTAGATGCCCAAGTCATGAGCCACCGTATCTATCTTAAGTTACAGCCTTTCTTAGTGTCTTTTATGGCCATCAGGATCACAGCCATATGGGCTTCTAGGCTACTGCCGATGGTTTCCTGCATTGGATTGTCCTTGTCCCCCCTTGACGGGAAGTGTCTTTAGCCTGAGACTGTTTGGCAGCCCTTGGCCGGATCATCTCTGGACATGAGTCCTCAAAGCCAAATAGCTGGGCCCGCAGCCATATATACCGTATTGAAAGCAGTGTGGGTCTCAACAACCCCGCCCCTCCGTACTTAAAAAGGCAGCACTAGCACTCATATCAGTTCCGTCGCCATGGGCCTCAACTTCTTTGGAATGGTCATTCCATCTCTGAGCAGACCAGGGTCTCCACCTCTGGGCTCCACCACCGCTCCCTGCATGAGATCCAGTGCTCACATCAGCCCATCCCCAGCCCCCGGGAAGTCAGCTAACCAGTCCTCAAGGAGTCCAGCCCAGACACAGAGGTGCACCGGTGCCAGGCAAGTTCTTGAGGCTTCGCCTGAAGGCACGAGCTCCTCAGTTGTCCCACCACTGCCCTGTACCTATTGGAGGGCATTGAGAATTAATGCCACTCTCGATCTGGTGTGCTTCCAATCTGGGGCTCTTAGGACGTCCCTCTCCATTGCAGCAGCAGGGCTCTTGTACTGGGCTTATTCGGGATTGATTTGTATATTTAGGCAATCCAGAACCTTCCTCCAGACCTAATTGCCTCAGTTTATTGGATGGGAGGGGGGCAGGAGTCCAGACCTCTTCAGGGCCCCACCTCGCCGACAATGGCTTCTGCACAAGCCAGCCCCCAGCCGGTGCAGGGAGCAGGACAACATCTCCATGCATCCCCTAGCCTACACCAGGCCTGCAGCACAGGTTGGCACCTACACCTACTGTCTGGCGGGGCTGCAGCAGCCGCTGGTCTCAGGATGTTGGTGGCCACCACCATCACGGCTCCCAAGACCCAAGCCGCCTATGCTGCCATGAGCCTACCACCTCACATCTCCGGTGGGGCAGGGTTTGATGCCGGCTGCTCCACTCACTTCTGCTGCCATTTAATGTTTCAAATGTCGGGTACTCGGGAGAGGAGATAGCCACCACCCATATGGTGCCCAGACTCTGACACTCCTCTGCTGCCAGGTTCCCGTCTTCTTCACCTCTCAAGCAGGGCAGGGTTTGATGTCACCCTCTTCACTTGCGGCTGCTGCTATTTTATGGTGTTGTTGTCAGGTGCGCATGTCATCCTAGAACACCGCGCTCTCCGTGTGGGCTCCCCTCATCCACATAGATGGGAAGGATAATTGTCTCCTTGGGCTGCGGATACTGGAGATTGAATTCACACATCTGACTCCTTGCGTCCTAGGCCACAACCCACTAAAACATCTCTTCACACGCTAGGTTGCTAAAGGCGTGTTTGTCATGGAGAAGTAAAAGTCGGAGAAGGGCCAGTATTACTTTTTTTGCTTATTCAGGCTGTGGTTGCTACTGTATCAACACTTTGAAAAGTGTGACATTCAGCATTTTCCTTTAAAACTTTTTGTGAAAGTTCTAGAAATCAAAATCACTTTGTTTAGTGAAATTATCTTGACTGAGGTATAAAGTTGATGGCCATCCCCTTTGTAGGTCTGGCTACAGAAACTTTGAATGTTTCCCAGAACTCGTGTCATCAAAACCAAAACATGCACAAAGAGGTTCCTTGGTGAGCTTGATCAATCCTTTGTTTGATTGGCTCTACCTCATGCCAGCGATTGATTAGAGGATCCTTCGCATTTTGGATCAGGCCAGAGGAGTATTTCAGTTTCCTTGTTAGATGTGTTAGTCTGTCTGCCTAAAGACTGGATAGCATTGTAGTGCATTGTTGGCAGAATGAAAAATACATGTGTGGCAATGGAGGCACATTTTTGCTACCAGTAGTATTTTCACACTTCTGTCGGTGCTGCTCAAATAGTGATTTTGAACCTGCATGTGCACATAATGTGATTTTGCTCCTAAATTTAATGCCACAGTGCTGCTTACTTTGTGCAAGATAAGAAGCACTGTGAAAGTAAGCACTGTGGTGATTTACACCATAATGTTACTTATGTTCCTCAAGATCTAAAGTTATGCTGATATTACACTAAGAACAATTTTGCATCTCAGTGTGTGGTCAACCAAATATTCTTATACACCTTTTAAACCTAATGTGACATCTTATTACCACATTTTCGCACTCTACTGAGTGATCTTGCCTCTAAAGTTTGATTCATATTCCTAAATGTTTTCCACACAATGGGAGGTCACAAAGATGCACAGATCTTTTGCATAATGTGACCTCTTACTACTGTATACTACAGCCAGGCAGTATAATACCAGCATATATTATGGTAGGCAGAACCATAACTTGAAACAGCTCTCCTCCTACACTAGCCCTATCAATGATCAAATCTAAAGCCTTCCCGGTTGCCCCTAAAACGAAACCCCTAGATATAGCTTTAGTTGGCAAACCAACCACCTCGTCAAGTCAGCAAATCCAAAACAACACCACACAATCCGACTCTCCATCGAAGGTCTTTACCACTCATTCTCCATACCACGCTTCATCACTAACGAGAGCACATCTCTTATCCATTCACCAAAATGAACATCTTGACTTCAAAATGAAACTGGGTCATCAGCATCAGATGACAAAGAAACTGTAAACCACACCTCTCTTTTCCCATGAGTATTCTCCTCCTAAGGACTATTCTCCTAAATACCGGACACCCTAGCTTCACTTCACTTGACACATTCTGCCAAAGAACCCAGCATGCACACCAACCCCAGTGTTTTAGAGTTATTCACCCACACATTTTCTCTAACACATCTCTGTCACCACAATATCCAGAGGTAAACCACCTACAAAAGTTGAATATCAGTCTGTCCAAGAAACCCAGGGAGAATCAACGACTCACATTGCAGTTACCCATCTTCTACACATGATATCAAAGGTCATCTCCTAAATTGTTGGTCTACAGTCTCTGCTACAACCGCATCTCCTTATTTACCCTCACCCAACACTGATCTTGAATTCTGTTACGCTCACAAAGCCTGGTTCTGGTCATCCTCCGTATCACTGTCTTAACAGAAGAGTACGACTTCCTCCTCATTAATAGAGCAGAAAAAAACTAACAGAGGGTTGTCTTTGCCCGCAAAGAGTGCCTTAAATGCAAACTGATTGACTCAATAAACTCATCTTTATCTCAGTTTCTTGCTGTGGAGATTGCAAACGCGACACCTAAACCGCTGATAGGCGTTATATGACCATCTGCCAACAAAGAGTTTTGTAATGTTGTCCTTGATTAGAAAACTGATCATCTCACCTCCTTTTGTGATTGGAAAAAAGACAAGAACAGTCACACCTCCCTCCCCAATTCCTTCATATTTGAAGTCAAACTACAACAACATTGCACCTTTCCTACTCACGAGAAGGCCTCCACCGTGGACCTTATTTTCATAAATATATACCAATCTCCAGCTCTTTCAACTTGGACTGAGCCGACCACTTCTTCGTTCCTCTCAGAAGCCTTAGTTGAATGCACCCTCCCTGTGCTAAACCGAAGAAGGACATGATAAAATCAAGAGACCTCATACACAGTTATAATAACCATCTGCAGAGAAGCTTTTCTAGCTTTAATGTGCTAAGGCATGCGAATACAGACATGCACAAATGTGCACACACTATTTGTGTTGTTTTTCTGTGCAACGTGTACATTTGTGAACCTCAAATGCCTGTGCCTTGTATCAAATAAAAATTTGCACACACAATTCGAAGTCTGCAAATATTTGTAAACAAAGCAAAAAGTATTCTGTGAATGACAGATCGGACAACAAGGGATCCCCTTTCCACCTGATCAGCATAGAGCTATCCAAGTAACAACAAGACACAAATGTATATGTTGTGATGCAATGGAAGCCAGTGAGATCATGTGATGAAACCAAAATAAAGGCGTTGCACAGGTGCAGGAGCTGCAGTCATGGGCAGGTGTGCAAGCGATCTTCAAACGGATTCTGAAATGTAGACTTGAGGCACCAGCAAGCCATTCAGAAATGAATCTTCCTCGTCGCCAGGCATGAGTGTGAATCTTTACATGTGAGAGACGGGTAGAAGTCGAAGACATGGTCAACACAGATGAAAGATTGCTGCAGCTGTTACAGTTATGCATGAGGCGATATTTTAAAGTTTAACTCTTGCTTTGTATTATCCATACATGCAATAGTGCCTTTTTTATTCTCTAAGCTCGTCGTGTTAAAGTCATGTGGCACCGCAAGTATGAGTAAATAAAATAAAACAGGGCACGAACATAAGAGGACAGAAAGAGACAGGTTGTGCAGAGATGCACCTTAGATAGTTTTTAAGCCTTTGAGCATGTGTGCATCCATGTGTTAGCACACAATAACCAGATGTGAAAGCTTGGTATACAATGGCCATTCAGAGGTTTATCTGTGGCTGATGACCACACCGATTGTAACCCTATGAAAATGGAGCGAGAAGTTTTGGCTAAATATTTTTATTCATTTTGAAGTACGGTTTTGTGTGAATTAGAGTCCCAGGTCCCTTCAGGTATTTAGAAGAGCCATAGGGAGCTCATTCACACCGACAAAAAAAAGAATAAGTTACCAAGGAATTGTTGCCTGTCAATGGGTCAAAAAGATGTTCAGAATACATGGTCAACCAATCCTTGGCTCTTCTACAGAGAGCACCCAAACAAACCATTGAAAAAGCCAAGAGGCCTGTCTAGTTTTAGGTGTATATCTGTTGTTATGTCTGGATACAATAACAGAAAGCATAGAGAAACTAAAATATTGGTCAGGCGACACTATGAGAATCGCAGAAATGTAGTTTGTGTTTAAGCCAAGGGTTATAACTGCGTAGGCCACGCCTTTCAGTGGTGTAGCTAGACCTACTGCCACCCGGGGTGGCCCCTAAGTTTGCCGCCAGGTACAGATAAGAGTGGGGTCAGGAGGGTGACGAACGACTTGTTTCTGGAGGGTGGTTGATGGATGACTTGTTCGTGCGGCGATGGTGGTAGTCTACAGACACGACTTGCTCACCTCCACCACCCCCAAAAAGAGTGCCGCCCAAGGTGGACCTCCCCCTAGCTATGCCACTAACACCTCTTTTTAGCCTCGTACCCCCCCCCCAACACACACAATTTTCCCATCCCACGTACAGCTCTGCCCTGAAGGATTTGGGTGCTATTTCGCTGCAGGGGCTTGCTTTATGCCCCTGTCAGGAAATTGTGCTTGTAGCCGAATCAGGAATTACAAGGATTGTAGTCATACCACAATCCTAGAAATTCTCCCCGGGCATTTCACCATCTAAAAGCTGTCGTACCGCTGCTCAAAATGGACTGACAAATATGGTAGTACTGGGCACGGTATTCCTGATAGTGACCACACCGTCATCCGCTCCACTCAACACGCATGCACAGACGTCACCCAAGGATTACACTGACACTTTCATTGTGGGTGAAGAACTGCTGCAGGTTTATTTCATACAACCTAAGTATGACGATAAGTGGGTTATCTTACGGGCGATCCAGGGCAAGCAGCCCCTCGCTGCTCCGCCCGCCTGGCGAGCCAGCACGCACGGTGGGTCGATGCCCGGCAGTGCGGCACATATTTTCAGATCATCCACTGGATCATGTGATCTGTTTACTACTCCCGCCCCTTTTGACGGGGGCGGAGCGTGTTGTGGCACACCCCCGGTTGGTCAGGCCCCCCAACCGCCCGAAGGACTAACGGGGCGCCGTCGCGGTCTTCCCAGTGTGGTAAATAATTTAATTACCGGGACTTAATTTGATACAGAAACATAATAAAATAGCTCAGTAAATAAGAGGCAGAATCCGTGGTATTAGAGGTTCGGAATGGGCTTTATTCCAATGGTCGATTATAATCGGTTGCTCCAAGTTCCATCACCACGGAGGTTCAGGAAGTGAAGTACATACATTATTGACAAGAAATGACTTTTATAGAACATACATTACAATGAAGCGAATGCGGTAGGCGTAACAATTGATAAGGAAAATGACGATTCACATGCGTAACCGAAAATGGGCGTAATAAGGAGTAAAAAGGAACATAATTGGTTATGATGTCATATATAGGTGGATCTATAAGATTATACTTGGCATAGATGCGCGCGCAGCAGCATGACGTGTGATTGACGTGCAACTAGGGGGTGAAGGGGACTTGACATTTAGCTCTACATGTGGAGACAAGAAGTCTGGGGGGTCAAGTCAACCTAATCCCAAATCATATCTAACATCCTATGTTTAAAGAACTATGTTATCCACAAAAGAAGGACTCTCGGACAGAATCTATTCTATACTGACTGTGCGTGCGTGTACAAGCGTCCAAGTGTCTATATGAGATGCAAGGGGCAGAAACCTCCCATGGTAACAGGGCTATGAATTACTTGCATGAGGACAGAGAGGCCGGGCCCTTTGCTTGGTAGCTGAAGGAAATGTTTACCTAAACTACTAGACAGGAATGCATCGGCTGAGGAGCGAAGCAGATAACTCGAAGGTGAAATACAGTTTTTGGCAGGCAGGCAAACCGGCCGAGGCAGGCACCGTTAGCCGCACAGGGAGTAGGACAAAGTTCATGGATACAGATGCGAGCTCAAACTGAAGCTGTCAGAGGCAGAGAGCAGAGAAAAGCTTGATGGCAGAATCGGGCCTACTCGCCTGAACTGCAAAATGGAGTAACTGAGCCATATAAAGCCGGTGGCCTTTCATACTTAGGAATGGAATATCCAGCCTATTCATGGCGGATCTGACAGAGGACAGGTTGACGGTGGACGCACATGTATTTGCGTCTTCATAACTGGAACTGGAGGGAACATACATGTACTTGTAATTCATACATGGAACCGTTGGGGTCCAAGATAGGGGACATAACTGATCAGAAAAATCCATATTTCCACATTCCCTCCTTGTCCCCTACTTGCCCGTTAAGAGATATCAATCTTCATCAATCCATTGATCTGTTCATATAACATCATTTGTTCTTCTTTCTTCTTCCGTGACGAATGAAATCTTGGTGGTGGAATACACGATGTGGCACACAGACCACAGATCGCTGGTCCACATTGTAGACATAGACAGCAACTGAATAGTATGAGAAGGCCAATACCTAGGAAAGATAGGACCTTCCATCCAAAGGTAGATAATACACTCCAAAACCAACCGGACCAAGTCCAAGTGCCTGGGTTCTGGTGTATCTGGCCTACAATCTTATGAAGGCGAGTTATGGCTTTATATACAGATGGCGAATTTTCTGGTATGAAAATGCAACAGCTTGATCCGATGACCCTACAAGCTCCGCCCCTATCAGCCAGGATGACGTCAAGGACAAGACGATTTTGAAGCACAACAATCCGCATAGCAGACTGCTCTTCTGTTAAATTGCCTAAAGCGGAAATAGTTTCATTCACTACTGCTTCAAGGGTTCTAGTTAATCTACGTATCAGCTTACTATTAGTAACAGTACCTATATAGGGAAAGAGACCTTTATTGAAATCTGTGTATTTTTCCCACGCTGTTTCAGTGTAATCAACTATTGGGAGATCTCTCCTTACTCTATTATTTACTAAATGAGTGTTTCTGTGATAATCAGGAGGAGCTAGAAAAACAGGTGGCAAAAGGAATCCAATGTAGCAAGTACCATCCCAATCTAGAGGCAAACGTACATATGCCGTCTGACCACATATGAAATAGGAATGGCGGAAAGCTCTAAATGTGGACTTGCCTTGATCACTGAATTCTACTACAGTCGTGCATTTACTATGGCCCATATGTATGGAACCATTTTTCCTTACACATAGTTCACCCTTTACTGGAAATATTGACATAGCGGGCAAAATTGGAGTAACTTCGGATTCAACATTTAGGATCATAAGATTAAGCGTAAAATTACCTAATCCATACACTTCATTTTCTAGATCAGTTCCTGTTCTCTGAGGAAGTCCCTCCTTGTTAGGGTAGCAGACCTTAAGCAAAACTAGGTTCAAATTTCCCCATACCCAGTTATCTTGATAAACTGCAGAATTCGAATCTAGAGAATTAATTAAACTAAACCATGCTCCACAGGAGCCGTTGTGTGTGAACGGGTATGGAAAGAGAGGTAAAATTCCTTTATAATTCTGATAGGGAGGGAGTCGGCCACATATCCAACAATTTGTAGCATTGCTAACCTGATGGGAATGATGTAACATACTGATAAACGTGTTATTGCGCAGCGCAAATCTATAAGACAACTCAAGCGGAGGTAATTCACTAAAAGAATGTTCAGCAGTAACATTGTAAACATTTCTGGCAATAGGGTAATATATGTGCAACAATATACTTGCAGTAATTATTAAAATACTTAAGAAAAACAAGATTAATAATGTCACTATGCAATGACTACGCAGTGATTTACAGTACGCCTGTCGTTTCAACATTTTTCGCGATTTTCCATGATTCAGGTCTAAGGGATACATGTCGGAGACAGATTCAACCGCTTCACCTTGGAGAGGACTTAAACAATCAAATCGTCCGACGGTCTAGGCCTGAGTTTTATTTTATAAAGTTCCTGACTGTTGGCCTCAGCCAAAGGTAGTTTTGAGTCAATGGGTGAAGACACACGAGGTGGGCTATTTACATCTGAAGGAAGTCCATGAAATTTCTTGATATGACTTGAATGCACCCATCCTTTTCTGCCTTCAATCTTCACGGCTGTCCTTGTGGTGAGCAGGACCAATTTGGGTGATTTCCACCTGGGCTCCAGCTGAGTCTTTCGGTCAAAATTCCTCACAAGAACGAGGTCTCCCGGAACTACGTCATGGGGTTTCACCTCAGTGTTGTCGGGAAAGGCTGCAGCTACCTGTGAACGACAAGATTGTAGTGCAGACATCAAGGAAGCCAAGTAATCTGTCAGCATATTACAGTCAATATCAGTTATTTTGCGTGGTATAGGCGTCCCCCACATATTTGGTGGTCTGCCGAAGATCACCTCATACGGGGATAGCCCTGTTCGAGAGTGTGCTACCATTCTCATGTAAAAGAGTGCAACTGGTAACGCTACTACCCAGTCGACACCTTTCTCTCTGCATATTTTGGACAATCTGATTTTCAGTATCTGATTATGTCTTTCTACGAGACCTGCTGCCTCGGGGTGTCGGACACAGTGGAATTTCCACTGATATCCTAACAGAAGTGAAACATGTTTCATTAATTCGGATGAGAACGGCTGGCCGTTATCTGAGTGAACAACACGTGGTAAACCGTATCGTGGGAAGAATTCTCGAACCAACTGTTTGGCAGTAGTCGGAGCAGTGTAATCTGAAACCGGGTATGCCTCCGTCCAACGGGAAAGAGCACAGACAACTACGAGAACATATTTGAATCCTCGACATCGTTCCATCTGGATATAATCCATCTGGAGTACTTCAAAAGGGTGATCAGGAGGATGAAATCCACCTTGTTCTACGGGAACGCTTTTTCCTGGGTTGAACTGGCAACAGATCATACAGGTACGAACTTTTTGTTTGGCTGCTGCTCGCAAATGTTTATTGAACCAAATGTGTTGAATGCTGTCTAGCATAGCTTTTTCTCCTAGATGTGCTGGACTATGTATAGTGTTAATTATAACTTGGACCATTGAATCAGGAAGGAACCACACAGACTTTTCCTTCATCATCCATCCTTGGTCCGTTTGGATCCCTCCTAATTCAGTCCATTTCTTTATTTCGTCTGGTGTAGCATGTGTCTGTATGTCAATTACGTCAAGAGTAGGATCTTTAACTGTCATACAATGTGTCGGCATCGGGACTATTGTCTTTGTCATGTCGGAGGTTTGAGTTTGAGCAGTCTGTTTAGCTGTTCTGTCGGCTAGATCATTGCCTTGAGAAATGATATCAGTAACTTTCGTATGAGCCTTACATTTCATAATTGATATTGCAGTGGGTAGATGTATTGCATCTAATAAGGCATGAATGAGGGGTCCGTGCTGAATGTGGGCACCGTGGGAAGTTAAATAACCTCTCTCTCGCCACAGCACGCCGAAGTCATGTACAACTCCGAATGCATAACGTGAATCAGTGTATATGTTGACTTTTTTATTTGTGGCTTGAATACAGGCTTGTGTCAGAGCGATGAGCTCTGCGGCTTGAGCTGACAAAGTATTTATACGATTTGTTTCAATGACTTCAGAATCTGTTGTGACTGCGTAAGCAGCCACTAACTCTCCTGTACTTGTTCTCATACATGAACCATCTACATACAATGTCAGGTCTGGGTCTGACAATGGAACATCGGTTAAGTCTTGTCTAGGTTTCGTCGTTATTGTAATAACTTCAATACAGTCATGGGCTAGTGGGTCTGTTCCGATTACAGGTAAAAGTGTGGCAGGATTCAATGTGTTACAACGTCTGATTTCTATATGTGGCTGAAACAATGTTAGTTCGTACCCAGTGAGTCGCGCAATAGTCAAGTGTTGTGTTTGCGTTCTATTTACAAGAACCTCTACTGCATGTGGTACTTGAACTGTCAATGGATGTCCTTACACTATGGCGTCGCTCTGTCTTATTGCTAAAGCTGTCGCTGCTACTGATTTTAGGCATGCAGGCAAAGCCTGAGCTACGGGATCTAATGTACTAGAAAAATAAGCACATGGTTTGTGTGCTCCTGCTTGTTCCTGTGTGAGTACTGACAAGGCAGTACCTTCGCGTTCTGTAACAAAGAGTGTAAACTGTTTTCTGTAACATGGCGTTGCTAAAACAGGTGCTTGACATAAAGCTTTCTTTAGGCTTTCAAAAGCTTGTGTATGTTCCTGAGTCCAAGGGAGAACAGTCGATGTGGCTGCCTCCTGTGTTGTCAATTGAATGAGTGGTTTTGCTAGAAATGCATACTGAGGGATCCACTGCCTACAATATGAAGTGAGGCCTATGAAAGCCCGTACCTCCTTTTGTGTCTTGGGTATTGGCATGTTAGCTATTAACTGAATGCGGTCGGGTGTAAGCTGCCTTCCCTCCTTGGACAGCGAGTGTCCAAGATAAACAACTCGCTGGACACAGAATTGCAGCTTAGAAGGGGACACCTTGTGCCCCTTTTCGGCTAGAAATTGTAAAACTGTCAGTTATGCTTTCTCACATTCGGGTTCGCTTCTCGCGGTGATCAGCAGATCATCGACATATTGAAGCAGAGCAGTGTTAACCGGCATGTGGATACTGTCGAGTTCTCGTTTCAGTGCTTGGCTATAGATGCTGGGGCTTTCTGTAAATCCTTGAGGTGCGCGTGAGAATTTAAAGCTACGTCCATTTAAACTAAATCCGAACAAATATTGGCTTTCCGGATCTATTGGGACGCTGAAAAAGGCATTCTTGAGATCAATTACAGTAAAGAATGTTGCTTCGGAATCAATAGCTGTCAGTAATGACGAGATATCTGGGACCACAGGAAATTGTGGCACAATGCATTTGTTTAATTCGCGCAGATCAATAACCAATCGATATACTGGCGGGGCCTTTGGATCTGTTCGTTTAAGAATCGGAATTATCGGTGAATTACATACATTGGAGTCTGTTTCCACAACTACTCCTTGGGCAATGAGCTCGTCAATGATTTGCAGCAAAGCCACTACAGCATCTGGTGGTAACTTGTATTGTCGCATTCGTGGTAGTACCACTCCTGCCTTTAATGTGACTCGATATGGTGTAATATTCATGCAACCAACATCAGTAGGGCCTTGTGCCCATAGATGTGTAGGTAAAGTCTGCAGTCGGGGATCCATGTCTCTAGATACATAGTGACCTTTGAAATCACGTAAAAACAATCTTACTCCTTCCGGAGAACAACATATTATAGCTCCTAGAGCTTTCAGTGTTTTTATTCCTAACAAGTTTTCTGGACATGATTTAGTAAGCAATAAATCTGTAGTTCGGGTCAAAGGTCCTATCGTAAGTGGAAGAGGTTGTGACACTTCATTAACAATAGGTTTTCCTGAAAAACCAAGGGAAATGTTCTGAGAGCCTGAGAGGGGTGCCCCTGGAACTTCACTACGTTTTATGGTTGTTCGACTTGCCCCTGTATCGAGTAAAAATTTTCTATCTTGGCCTAATAATTCACTATGTACATAAGGTCCTTCTTGATCTACAGGGATCTCGATAAGGGGTAAGTCAACTTCCCTCTCTAGGCTGGTTCATGCGTATCGTTGGTAATCAGGATAGTCGTACTGTGCGGTCTGGTACAGTTGTCGTGTCGTGGTTTGTGTGGCAGCAACGGGCAGCGCTGGTGCAGCTGGCACAAACTGTATAGACTGTGGTGGAGCTGGCATGGACTGTGCATGCTGCGGGGCTCCTTGTTCATTCTGATCCTGTCTAGGTGGCCGTGGTCTTTCTTTTGTATTACCTATGGCGATATTATGTTTCAAAACTGGACAATCGTGTACGTAATGACCTGGCTTTTTACAATAGTTGCATGTCCCTTTTACAGGTCCTGTTGAATCACTGGAATGTGTCGTACCCTTTTTATGTCCTTCAGCTGGAACTGTCTGGGAAACTAGCATTTTCATTTTCGTGTCTTTCATGCGTCTGTGTTCATGTTCTTGTTCCTCTCTAATTCTATTGTGATGGTACTGTAACATTTGTAACATTTGTGATGGAGTGTTACCTTGCCAGGTACTCTCGAATTTTAATACTCTATTCTTTACTTGGGGCAGGGCATTTTCTACTAATTTTGTTACAAACAGATGCGGGTATGATTCGCTACTTGCTTTTATGCCGCTATTTATACCAAAACATTTTTCAAATCGGGCATAGTAATCACTAGTGTCTTCATCTTGCTTCTGCTTACAGGCTGAAATTGTACCCCAATCTTCCTTTTTCGTAGTTAATAAACGTGGCAGTACCTGTACTAATAAACCTGGTAGCGCTTTAGTTTTATCCCCAAGTCCTGCTCCTGCAGTTCGGGCCTTTTCTTCCGCTTCTAATACTGACCATTCTATCTTTTGGTCTCCTACCTCCCACTCCTTTTCCCTGAGTTTCTCATAAATGCCAGCAGGCATCAATACCTTTAATATTGTCATAATGTCGGGATAGGTATACTCTCCCATGAGTAACATGTCTTTAATTTCTCGGTGAAAACCCGCTGGATCTTTGTCATGACTGGGTACCACTTTCTTCATTTCTAACAATTCTATTTTCGATATGGGCGTATATACAAATACGCGTTTAAACTCATTGTCCTCGCCTTTTATTGGGTGCACTTCTCGTAAGGGATTCTGTCTGTCCATGTAATACGTGGTTCTTTCCTTGATGGGCAATGAGACACGTTCTGAACATACAAAAAGAATATACTGCTTTCTTGATTCTAGAATTTCTTTAATTAATTTAGTACCTGAACCTCTCCATCTATTCATGAGCAATTCAGTCAATATGTCGGGTAAGGGACCAGGGTCCGAATGCTGACTCTGATATAGTATAAGGAGTTGTTGAATCATATAAATCCCAGCTAAACGCTGTTCATCTGGGGTGAGATTCAAAAATGTGCGTGCTACTGTATCATCACTATATTTTCCGGGACTGTCCACCCAATGGACAGCTGACCTAGCTAAATCTTGTTCATCCATAGAATCGAGAAAATGATAACCCCTTCGTTCTCGGAGTAATTTGTCGGCGGCTTGGAACGAATGCTCGTTAGACCTTATATTAATTATAGGTATTTGGAAATTCCTGTTATTATCTGGACATATCGGACGTATCGGGTCAATAAGACATCTATTACTATTACAAGATCTTCCTCTACCTACATAGGCTATGGTGTCTGACTGTCCTGCGGGCAGTCCTGATCCTTCCTCCTCGCTTTGTTCGAACTGGTCTACCGCTAATCTTTCTTCGTGTAGGCGTTCTATTTCTTTACGGATCTTTCGGCACATGGCTATTATACAATTTTGCTTATCATGTCTACCTTCTGATATATTCTGGCTCCATCTGGTAAGAATTTGCATTGCTTCCGGGTCTACCCCCGGTCGGTCTTGATTTCTGATCACACAATTTATGAGGAAACGTAACAGTTCCCCCTGTATCTCCACTTTCTGGTATTCCATAGCTCTGTTAATACTTTCAGAATCTCGCCCTGTTTGAACAAAATGATATATATTATCTAGATGCGCAGTCATTCCTGGTAACTTCCCTAAATACACTGCGGCTCGCCTGATACGCAATGATGCCATGATCATTTCGTCCTCTTTGCCGGGCACAGGGTCATATCTACAATCTACAAGAAGTTCCTTAAGCGTACGGGCATTTATGAGTTTGGGGGTACGTGAATGTGCTGACTCTTGAAAGGTAAGTTTATTTATTCTGGGTGGCGTAGAAAAAATGTTGGTAGCACCTCCCGTAGCCCCATCTGGGGTGTCGGGTGTGAAAGGATTCGTTGAACGCGACACAGCAACTATAGGTGTGGACACAGCTATAGAAGTAGCTGTAGGAACAGATGCAGAAACAGATGTGCTTGCCGGAACTTGTGACACGATCTGTTGCTGTAGGGATACGGGTACTGGATCTTGGCGTTGAACCTCCCTGGTAGGCGGTCTATGTGGAGCGGAATTAGCATACTCGGGAGCTGCGTCATCTAAATATGAGGAAAGAAAAACATCTTCTGCGGTTCTAGGATGCCCCTTAGGATGTACCTTTATTGGGAATAATGGGGGTGACAAGTCTTTCGGTATTTCTGGAGTAGCCTTAGGTAATCCTTCGGCCAGAAGGGGATACATACCATTCATAAGGGCATTTCTTTGTCTGTCTACTTGTTCTGATTTCACTCGGATACCTTCTTCAATTAATAAATTTTCTCGAACTTTATTTGAACTCTCTTTATTCTTTTCTTCCTGTCGGAGTGCTTTTTCTGTACGTCTATGAGATTCTTTACGCCATAACTCAACGGCGTCTTTCTGTGACTGTCTGACTTTCCTTTTCCATAACTCTTCCTCTACCTTCATGATGCACTCTGCATCCCAGGTTCCCGCTGTGGGCCACCTCTGACTTTCTGGTAATTCCTTGGTGTAGTCTACCCATAAATCAAGAAATAATATAGCGTCTAAGCCATGTTTATGACACATGAAGTACCCTGGAGTGTCCCTAGGGGGAATAGGAACGGCTTCTTTGAGTACCCCTTTTCTTGTAGTGATCTGTCTTAGTTTCGAAAAGAGCGGCATATTGAGAACTGATCTGATACTTGATTTTGAACAAACTTAATACAGTAAACACGATAATGAACAGTCATTCACACCACAATATGCAGAACGTACTTAAAACATTTAACATTTAACATTTACCTGAACAATCAATAATGATGACGGTCTAAGGAAAACTTAATCACTAAAACATAATACTCGACTTTAACTAATTTATTCTGAATTTATATACTTGATATACTAGATATACTGCTAAACAGTACAGATACACTGCTGAAACAGTGCAGACCGGATTTGTGTACCCAAACCCGTCTTGACCGGCACAACCTATGTGCACGTCAGAATGCCTCCCCAGTAATGGTACTCACCGGGTAGCTTCGGAAACGGAAGGCCTCGGAAACTGAACTGAACTTGAACCGGACTGGACTCGACTTCGGACTTCGGGAACTGGTGGGCCTCTGTATACCTCGGATCTTGCTCTCTCAGCTAGGCTCTGGTCGGGATACTTCGCACTTCTCACCGCCTCGTCTGGGTGTTGATCGCAGCCTCAGTCGCCCCCGCTTGACCGGAGGGAGATACAGGAAATCCTGCTGGTACGCGTTATTGTCCGTCCAGCTGTGGCAGGAGACCGGGCCTGCAACTCACCG
Organism: Triturus cristatus; assembly: GCF_964204655.1. NCBI lineage: Eukaryota > Metazoa > Chordata > Amphibia > Caudata > Salamandridae > Triturus > Triturus cristatus. The sequence continues at coordinate 890,048,270 of NC_140589.1, forward strand.
CCGGCGCGTGAGATGAGAAAGTGTCCCTATTCGGGCGCCATTCATGTGGTAAATAATTTAATTACCGGGACTTAGTTTGATACAGAAACATAATAAAATAGCTCAGTAAATAAGAGGCAGAATCCGTGGTATTAGAGGTTCGGAATGGGCTTTATTCCAATGGTCGATTATAATCGGTTGCTCCAAGTTCCATCACCACGGAGGTTCAGGAAGTGAAGTACATACATTATTGACAAGAAATGACTTTTATAGAACATACATTACAATGAAGCGAATGCGGTAGGCGTAACAATTGATAAGGAAAATGACGATTCACATGCGTAACCGAAAATGGGCGTAATAAGGAGTAAAAAGGAACATAATTGGTTATGATGTCATATATAGGTGGATCTATAAGATTATACTTGGCATAGATGCGCGCGCAGCAGCATGACGTGTGATTGACGTGCAACTAGGGGGTGAAGGGGACTTGACATTTAGCTCTACATGTGGAGACAAGAAGTCTGGGGGGTCAAGTCAACCTAATCCCAAATCATATCTAACATCCTATGTTTAAAGAACTATGTTATCCACAAAAGAAGGACTCTCGGACAGAATCTATTCTATACTGACTGTGCGTGCGTGTACAAGCGTCCAAGTGTCTATATGAGATGCAAGGGGCAGAACCCTCCCATGGTAACAGGGCTATGAATTACTTGCATGAGGACAGAGAGGCCGGGCCCTTTGCTTGGTAGCTGAAGGAAATGTTTACCTAAACTACTAGACAGGAATGCATCGGCTGAGGAGCGAAGCAGATAACTCGAAGGTGAAATACAGTTTTTGGCAGGCAGGCAAACCGGCCGAGGCAGGCACCGTTAGCCGCACAGGGAGTAGGACAAAGTTCATGGATACAGATGCGAGCTCAAACTGAAGCTGTCAGAGGCAGAGAGCAGAGAAAAGCTTGATGGCAGAATCGGGCCTACTCGCCTGAACTGCAAAATGGAGTAACTGAGCCATATAAAGCCGGTGGCCTTTCATACTTAGGAATGGAATATCCAGCCTATTCATGACGATAAGTGGGTTATCTTACGGGCGATCCAGGGCAAGCAGCCCCTCGCTGCTCCGCCCGCCTGGCGAGCCAGCACGCACGGTGGGTCGATGCCCGGCAGTGCGGCACATATTTTCAGATCATCCACTGGATCATGTGATCTGTTTACTACTCCCGCCCCTTTTGACGGGGGCGGAGCATGTTGTGGCACACCCCCGGTTGGTCAGGCCCCCCAACCGCCCGAAGGACTAACGGGGCGCCGTCGCGGTCTTCCCAGAACCTCCTTCGGCTCCCGGACCTTGGCTCGGGCACCCTTACTGTGCCTGACAGGGGTACCCTTACTGTACCGCCTGTCGCAGAGGTACCCTTACTGTACCCTTCTGCCTCCAGATCGCCCTGTAACTCCGCCTGCAACGCAAGAAAAAACATTAAAACATTCCAATAGCGCGCTGCCTCCGCCGCGCAGGGTAAGCGGAAAGGGTGGGAATTCGCGTGGCCCGGAGGAGCGGCGCAGGAAGCAGAGGAAGAACCGAGGGGGTGAGGCGCCTAAAAGGGGGGTCTAGCCTCGCCCACCCTATTGGCACGCCTCCCTAAGGTAAACCCATTGGGGGCCTCCCTTCCCCGAGGCGTGGCCTCGCTAGCGAGGCGGAGCAGGGGGGGGGGAGGCTCCGACGGGCGGCCACTAGAAGGCTGCCCTGCTGATGTCCCTCTGCGTGGGACGCGGGCAGCGGCATTCCTGTTGTATTTCCCCATGTACCAGGGGCCCCCGTACGGAACACTTACAGTAACGTGATATCGTGATATCCTCACTGTAACTATTACCGTTACCCACGTGAACTAAAATTCTGGATGCGGGAGTATTACATTGATATTACCGCACTTCTCCTAATAGGGCGGGGGCTTAGTTCATGTCTGGTGAACACACAGTGGCAAGAAGCTCTGTAATTGTTTTTTTTCCTTCATCACAACAGTCTGTCTTTTACAGCGCAAGCCTGGCACAGTATGTGGAGAGAGAAACCCTTTGTTTAGTTTTCTGTAACGCCACCATGCGGACTGCCTATTGCGTTTTGCATCTTATTATCTGCATCGTTCGCTCAGCTTGGCAGAAGTTGATTTCATGCCCAAGTGTTTTACATGCTGTTGTGCGATGAGGTGTTTCTGTGGACTTACTGTATCTCTTTCGTGGGGCATCATTTCTCCAGCCTATTAAGATTCCTCGCTGTGCAGTTTGAAGTTTTATTGCCAATAGGTGTTTCATTACTGTGATATTTGATTATGGCGCAGTCACTGAAGCGGTAATGAGTTGCGTTTATGCGGTAATCACTTGCCAGCAACTTGTAGTATTTCAGTTGATCACTTTATCATTAAGCAAACTTTTCTTCACCACAAACATGCCGACTTTAGCTCATGATTAGGTGTCTGCAGGGACATCTAAAGGATTTTGGGGGCTCTGGGCCAAGCATAGTTTTGGGGCCCCTGCCCTGACAGCTTTGAATTTATTATCCAATTTCAGCTCGTTCGAGCCCTCTTTGGCCAGGTCACCGACACTGCACGGGCAGACTGTTCCAAATTCCAAACGTGTTTACATCTAATATTCAGGGATAATCATGTGTGTTTTCAATATTGTAATATAACAGCAGCGCACTAATACTATTGCAAATAACCTTTGTGACCCTCCGCCATTTTTCATACATGAGGTCCCTTTGATCTAAACCAACTTTTTAAAAATATATAACATAAAGTATATTTGTAAAGGGAACATCTAGTTGCTGAATAACAGATGGTTATTGTTACCTAACGGTACTCATTTTATCAACCTCAGAAGGATGGAAGGCTGAGTGGACCGGCCGGGATTTGAACTTGTGACCATGAGGTCAAACACCAGACCCTACAATGGACGCATTAGTGCACCAAGCCACCGGACCCGACTTTTTAAGATTTGACATGGTGTTGAAAAACATAAGCACAGCCTTTCTCTCCAAAATGCCTATATTAGACTTCCACAGATTACACGTATTAAAAATTAATTAAAGGAAAATTGTATTTAAAACAATGTATGTTTAAAAACAATTCAAGGTCAACAGGGAAGGACTGTGTGGAGAACAGAGTGATCATTCAGTGAGCCCCCTGAAAGGCTGGGGCCCTGGGCCAGAGTCCACTTTGCAAATGTCTTAAAACTTCTCTGGGTGTCTATCTTCATACACGCGCTGCTTTTGTTTAACCTAAGAAAGCAAGACCTCTACCCATCGGGTAATGTTGCTTTGACTGTAACTGTGCTGCCCAAAACTTGATTTCTCACGGTGCAGCCGAGCAGGATTAAAATGGTATGTTTTTAATAAAGGAGCCACCACACGTGGTGTGCCGTACCGCCTGCACATGTGATGCACTTCGCCACTGAGAACCTCCTCATTGATGGCCGGACTGGCCATAGCGGGCACCGGGCATTTCCCCGTTAGGCCGCTAGGGTGGGGGCCGGTTTTGGGCCCCTGGGGGGGCCATTTTTGTTACCGGGTGTCGGCAATATATGCCCCCTGTAACAAAATCGTCCGAAACCGGCCCTCGCAAACTGCTCGGCTGCACTCCCCCTCGCCCCAGGGGGGGCAGCTGAGCAGTTTGCCAGGGCCGGTTTCTGTTCCCAGTCCGGCCCTGTCCTCATTAACTATGTGGCTGAAAGTCATGCTGCAGATTGCATAATAATGATATGGAAAGCAGCAAACCAGTGCACAGCAGGACTGGACTCCATCTATGGACTTGCTGCTGATCCAAAATGGCTACCACAAATATAACAAGGTGTTCAGGTTACAAGGAGAACATGCCAATAGACCCAGAGGCGCAACTAGACTCGAACTTCGGGGTGGCTTACACTTCCGCCAAAATGGCAGGACAAGCTTTTCCAGAAATGGGGTCCAAGCTATCTTCATAGACAATATGAGAGAAGGAAGTTAAAAACTGTGCAATTTAAACATATTGGACAAGCCTGATATTGTAACAAAAATGTTTTTGAAGATTTTACACTGTTCCTGTTCTACTCACAATGCTCTTCAAAGAGCATACTAACAGCACCCCTTTTACCAATTCACTGATCCATTTTGTGCTTATGAAATATTTATCATGTCAAGTCCAGAAAATAATCATGACCCATTGTCGACTGAATTTACAGTTTTAGTTTATGCAGTGGATGTTGCAAAATATTCATGGGTGAAGCTGCTCTTATATACAGGTCTTAAAATATTAGGCTTAGTGGCTGTGCTTAATTTGATCTAGTGGTTGTGAGTGGAACCCGCTTGCACTCATTTTGGGTGTCCTGCACTTATTTTTCCTCATTAGACTTTTTTCAGAACAAAAGTCTGAAAAACATGAAAGGGGAAGAGAAAGATGGAAACATTGTGACAAAGGGTGAAAGCCAATATGAAAAAACCTGCTTGAATGAGATAAAGAGCTTTAAGAAGCACAACTGCTAGAATGGTTTTGTCTCCTCCTACAAGTTGGTTACCTGGAGTACAGTAGTGAGAAATAGTGCTTGTCATACTCCTGTTGGCTCCCGAGGGGAGTTTAGTCATCTAAAAATATGTAATTGTGTGCCAGTTTGCCATGGAAGGACTCTTCTACCATGCTGTAATAGTATTGGCTAATAATATTGCTGAAGCTGTGTGTGTTCATTACTGTGTGTACAATGTTTTTATTTATAGGCTAACAGAATGGGAAAATGGAGCTTCTCAGTAAGGATGTCCCCTTATTCAAAATGGCCGTGGCATTCACCATAATGCTGCAAAGGCTTGTGCATGTTTTTTCCTTCCCCATTTACATTTTTGATGTGCAAAATACGCACTTTATTCTGCCCTCCCATCCCAGTGCACCAATGGACAGGCCAGTTGCTGAATTTCCCAACAGCCTCTTGCATATCCATCCTCCTGCCCCAACCCACTGACTCAGTTTGCTTTCCCATACTGCAGCAACCCACACACAACCAGCTCCTTTCAGCCATAGGAGCCAGATTCAGAGAATAATTGGTATATCCTGGACCACATGGCCCAATTTTGACTTTAAATCAGGAACAATTTCAGGTAGAAGAACAGAGTGACAAGCGTAGCCACTTTTGAAATGCAAGCAATTATGTCAATTTTAAGATTAGACAGTGCTGTTACTTGATTGCCAAATCCTTGCTCCTGTCCTTTCTGCAGACACAGTGGACAATTTACTCTTACACTGATCCCTCTGCACCCGGCTAATTCTGCTCATCGGTGGCAGCTAAAGATATTTGTAAGAGGTGGGGTGAGATACTTCCCCTAAATCCAAGTGAGCAAAACGAGTAAACAGACTTCTTGTAGGTGGTTTCGGGGAGAGTGGGTTCCTCCTCAATAATTTTTTGAAAAGTTTGGGTCGAATTTGCTTTAACGCCATGAACTCTGAAAGACCATTCATGAAATATTCTCCAAACAAGAGGAACCAGGAGCTTTTTTTATCCAGGTCCTGCACACATACTCCTAAACTGATATAACAAACTAGTGTGCAGTTCCTAAGTTATGGTGGGAGTGTTCAGGTCTGTGATAAAGTGCCCTCACACACCTCGAGGGATGTCATGCTTCATCATTGGGCTTACTCTTCGTCGAGCCGGCTGCAATGCTCGATGGGCACCCGCAAAGGGGCTCTTTAGCGGAGATCTTTTGTTGATGAAGCCGTTGAATGCATGTGGGTGTGTGGATAGTGTAGTGAGTGCGGGGTGATAATTAAAATAGGTCTAGGGCAGCCCTATAGTCTACATTTTATTCCCAGGGTGCACTAACCTAGCTAAAAACAGGCAGGCCTATCTGGATGCAATGGTCCTAAAGGGCGTGTGTGGTGTGGGGGGTTGACATGTTTCATGCCCAAGACAGCCCCTAAAGGGTCTAGTGGCAATTCATCAGGACCAAAAGTGAATAGAGAAATTCTCTTAACTCTAACACTACCGCAATGCTGATTCTGGAAGTGACGCAAAGGAGTTGTAACCAGCTTTGCAAGTAAACACCAGGTCCGATTGACCTAATGTTACACACACACACTCTCTATCTCTCTCTCTTCTCTCCCCCCTCATTGGTCAAATCTGCTTTTATTACGTTCTTATTTTATTGTGTTAGAAAAAGCTTGCACTGCTGCTGCCCCTGCAATACATGTCTTGCCTTTTCATGACGCTTAGTAACAACATTTTCTCTATACACTGTTAAAAAATAATAACATATGGCCTTCTCAATGCTTCTTACAGATTATAACTTTATATGACCTTCATTAAAAAGTGCACTTCCTTAAAATAGCTGTACAGGGCTTGTATTTGGTTTCACTTGTGGATCAAGCAATTGCAGTATTGGAAATTAACTAATCCACTTTCTAAAATTTAATATCATAGCATTTAATTGATCTTATGAAATGCTTGTCTTTCAGCAACCATGGAATTTTACCAAATAACACTTTGCACGTTGGGGTTTTCAGACTCAACAATTTAAAAAAAAAAAAAACAACAAAGACGAAATGTCCCAGAATGAAGCATTCTGGTGAATGGAAAGCCAGGACTGGCTGAAAGCATCACACAAGACAATGGACTACTATGCAAAAAATTTGAACAAATGTTTCACTGTGTGATTTTCGACCTATATTTTTGGAAACAATCAAAGATAAATCAGTGAAGAGGTGACAGGGTGAAGACTGATTTTCATGTATAAATGTCAGAATTCAACTGATAACTGGCAAACATTCAAACTCCTTTAAAACTTTGGAGCTTGCTATAAATGTGACTGGCTACCACATTGACAGCCCTGAAGGGCTGTAGGACCAATGTTATACCACCACCCACAACCCTCACCCCTCCTTTGCTCATGCTGTGTAGCAGCAGCAACTCCATTAATCGTCTTAATTGCAAAGACGAACAGAAATTGTCAAACCGAAAACCTTAATGTTGGTGTCCATGTTCCCATGCACGGCACAGGCTTTAGTCTTTAGTCCCAGGGCTCTATCTTCTACAGAAGCTGGTGCCCGTGTCACAGCCAGCCTCCCACTTTGGTACCTACCTCCACATAGCACTAACACTATGCAGGCCAACAGGGTCCAAACGCTGATCTACGTAGTGGCTTCAGCAGCAACAAAAACCGTAGGCCCCTGTTCAGGCCGATGAGGCCCTGGTGCAGGATTAAAAAGAACCTCTGGAGCAAGTCCTGCTTCCCCCACCCACAATACACCAATGGCCTAAAGTCCCCACTCAATTCCCTCACCAGCACACAGCCTCTGTTGTAATCCTTAGCCTGCTGCGCCTGCTTCGCCCTCTGCAGACTTTGCATGCATTCTCCTCCTGTACCACATTACCACTCGCTCCCAGCTCATCCCAATACCCGTAGACCGATCCTCAATCCCACACCATCCCCTCAAAACCTCAGCCTTGATATCCCTCTTTGCTCCATCCCACATCTTCAGTCAACTCTCCCCTCTTGCACCGGCCTCATAGTTGAAAATGGAACAGACTAGGCATCAAGTACTATGAAAAGAGAAGGTATTCTATGGGTGCCTTTGTAGAAATATGTGTATATTCATGAGAGTTGAGTCATTTTTATGTGTGCAGCATAATAGATCTGCTCATGCAAATGCTGGGCGATGGTAAATAGTGTGAGTGAGTGCAGTGAGAGTGGAGTGAGTGTAGGGTGAAATGTGAGTGCAGGGAAAGCAAAGTCAGTGCAAGGTGAAAGGAGGGCACTTGAAAATCCTGGTTGAGAGAAGTGTGTGCAGAGTGAGAGGAGTCTGCACAGGGTGAGATTGAGTGTGCGCAGGGTGAGTGGTGTGAAAAGTGTAAATGCAGGAAGAGGAGTGTGTGGCCTAGGTGACCAGTGTGCCTGTGTGAGTGCAGGGTGAACAGCGAGAGTGAAGGGTGAGCTGCAGGAGTATCTGGTGAGTGCATGGTGGAGGAGTTAGTGCAGGGTGAATGATGTGTCTTTGCAAGTTCTGGCAGACCATTGTACCTGTGTGCAGGGATAATAGTGAGTTGTATGAGTGATGGGTAAATGGAGTGCCTGTGTGATGGCAGGCTGAACACCGTGCTCGTGTAAGGGCAGTGTGAGAGGAGGAAGTGCAGGGTGAGTCCAGGGTGAGTGGTGTGCCTGTTCGAGAGGTGTGAGTGCAAGGTGAGTGGTGTGCCTACGTGAGTGACAGGAGTGCCTATGTGAGTGCAGGGTGAGCAATGCGCTTGTGTAAAAGTAGGGTGAGTGATGTGAGTGCAGGGGAGTGATGTGCCCTTTTGAGTTTTGGTGCAGGTCACAGTGCAGAGTAGGAGGAGTGAATCCATTGTAAGGGATGTGCTTGTTTGTGATTGGATGCAGGGTGAGCGGTGAGGATGACAGGTGAGTGGAGTATCATGTGACTGTATGGTAACGGTAGTGCTCATGTTACTGTAGAGTGAGTGCAGGGGGAACGGCGTGAGTGCAGAGTGATTGCTGTGAATGCAGGGTGAGTGTGAAAGTGAAGGGTGAGCAGTGAAAATGATGAGTTAGTTGTCTGAATGCAACACATTATTCATCATGGCCCCCGCGGTGTGGGAGGCCCCGAGCTCTAGGCGGCCTCCTCAGCACAGTACAATGTCTGGGTCAGCACTGTGTATGGGTGGGGGCACATCTAGGTTGTTGTCCATGAGATGGAGAGGTGTGCCAACTAGGATGATAACACAGCATAGCCCAGAAGAATGTTTGAGAAGGTTGTTTGGGAGTACATGGATAGAAATGGAAAACGGGTAGGTTTGATAATGAAAGGGTGTGTTAATGGGGCAGAACTCTATGCTCTAAGATTGAAGAACAGAAAGCCATTTTCCTGTGGTAAGTGCAGGGTTGGCGTGGATGGGATATGATTATTTCTTCAGGCACTTAGCGTGAATGCACAGAAATGGGTGGTTTCGGGTGTACTGCCTGCCCAACAGAACTAACAAGGGCAGCTGCATCATGCTCTATGTTCCAGTCGTATCAATGATACTCAATGTTTACTTTGGTACTCTGTGAAATGCCACAAAAATGGCAGACCGTAAAGTGCGTGATCTAAATGTGCACTCTGTTATTGGCACACATGCTGTTAAAGAGCTGCTTATTACACCGTGGAAAGAAGTAGAAAGGTGAGTTGCAAACTGATTAATAAATCTGTGGTTGCAGGTCAGGGTGTGCATGCCTTTTTCTGAAGGATGATAGGCCGAAGCCTGCTATGGTGGAAAAAGCAATAACATTTAGAAATATAACATATGAGAGTAGAAATAATTGTACAGATGGACAAAACTACAGCATTGCCTTTATAATAAGGAAGGGAACCCTATAGGAATATTATTAAAATGTTGGTATGTTATTAATTCAGTGGCGGCCAGCTCACTAGCAGCTGCATTTCACGTGATGCTGGCCGCCTAGCTTGCCGGCCGCCCGCATCAGGCTTGCTCGGACTGGCGGCGGGCTCAACTTCACAGTCAGGGGTACCAGTGCTCTGGGGCCGCGAACGAACCACTCCGACAACTGCAGTCCGTCTCAGTGTTCTAAGTGACTCCACCGCCACCTGGGCCATGGTGAGACTGGCTGTGAGTTGGTCACTCGCAATGCAGCGAGCCGCGGGATTCATTACCGCGTCAGCAGCTGAGAGTGGAGCTCATGAACAACAGGGGCCCATTTCTGAATTCAGCTGCTGCCCGCTCGCATTAGGGGAAGCAGCCCATGACTAGCGATAGTGAAAGTAAGCCGCGCTACTGCGCTGTGATTCAAACCAGTCTTTACATTGTAGCAATTAGGCAGCTCAGAGCCCAGCCCCCAAGCAGTCTGCTGACTAGCGCGGGCTGCCTGCCTGTGCAACGAACACTAGTATTATTATAAGAGCAACTACCACTCGGTTCATGGCACTTGATTGGCACAGGCGCTTTATGCGTGACTTCACATTTCAGTGCGGTGATGCGGACCACCACACTGAAATGCGTTAGTCTAACGCCTGATGCGTGATACTTGGCCGGACTGCCTGCAAAAAACTTTCAGCCTTTTGATATGCCTATTGTTACTTTTAGTGAAATTAATTCTCCCACTACTCTACCTAATTACCACTCTCTGTTAGCTCATCCCCCAAAGCCTCAGCCTTAACCTCCCTTCCAGGGTCATCCCACATACTGTGTGGCGTCAAAAGTAATTTGCAATAGGAAGAAATATGCAGAGTGAGGACGCAGGGGATATGGGAAAAAACACAAAGCCCCACTGACAAGTAAATGGTCTTCTAAAGACCTGTGAAATACTTAGATGAGGGTGAGTTAAGGTGTCAGGTGTCGTCCCAGCCGAGCCCAAAGTGCTCATGAATGATGTGTGTGCCCTGGAAGTGGCATCAGCCTGGGCTGTGACACACGGCGGGGGGTTGAGGGGGGGCTACAGCCTTTTCTGCCCTATGTACATTGTGCTCCTCAATAGACCCGATTCAGGCGGTAGTCTCCTGACTTTTTAAGTAAAAAATGGCTTTTCTTTTTCTGTCTCGCCTGAAATTGCCTCTGCTTCAATATAAGTCAAAGGGGGATAAACATTTTCTCGATTATTTTGTTTTTTTTTAATCTCCCCCTTACCTGCACTAAAATGTTTGCCGTTATGTGAGGCTAATACTTGTTTCTGCTAGACCAATATTTTGACAGGATCCGATGAACAATGGAAGGTGGTTTGTGGGTTGTTAACAATCGCTGCAGTGCCTAAGTACTTTCCGAGTCCATATCTTGCTTAGCTTATCAATTTAATTGTCTATCTCGTCGTTCCCTCCTCACAGTTGTTACTGAAGAATGCACAAAGATTAGGACTGCCCCGCCGCTTTCATCATTGGAATAAACCATTGGAAACCAGTGGAGAAAAGAGGATGCCCTGGAATTAGTGGCAGCTTCTCCGCTAAGGCGGAGGACTGTCGCCCCGGTGCTTTGCAGCAGTGAAATAAAGGAAACATTAAATGATAATAACTTGTTGTTATTATCATTTTATGTCTCCCTGCTGCGGTAGCTTTGCGGGTGGGCGGGGCTGCTCTGCTTACAGAGCAGGGCAGGGTAGGAGTGGTTTGCACTCCCTACGTGCGCATGAGTGTTTGGTCGGCCAACTCGGGCTGGCCAAACAGTCATGGTCACTTTGAATGCCCTCCATGCAGGCTATGTTGGCCATGACCCCATTCGCTGGCTGAGCCCCGAACCACGGCGCTCAGACTAATCACAACGCTGCATTGCAGCATTGTGATTTGCTATGGGGAGCCGGGTGCTTCCTGCTTCCCTGTTCCGGCCTATACACAATGGAGGGACAGCAGCGGAAAGACCCAACAATCGGGTCCTTTTTTCTGTTTATTTTTAACCCCCTCTCACTCACCTCACTTCACTCCTCCATTGTAAAAATCACTATCTAAAAACGAAGTACTGTGCTCAATGTAATTGATTCCAATGTCCATCCCCAAATGTAGTCTTCTATATTTTCTTTAAAAACATTTTTTTCGATACCTTTAGTATTCTTTACTGAGTTTTGATTATTTGCAAAGTATCCTTACACCTTTAACAGTAAGACTAAAGCTTGGCTTCACGACTTAAAATATAAGAACAGCTATATGCTTGATAAGAAACATCCTATGGCACATATTTACTTTTATAAGGTGGGGAAACTTCCTAAACCAATTGACATTCCGAGGTTGTGAAAGTACAATTGTAATACAGCACTGGGTGAAATCCCTGTATGTGAGCTCAAAATTGAACCTGTTGCTATATTTGAAATCCCAAGTAAATATTGTTTTACAAAATTAATTGGGGCCACTTAAGTTTTTAAGGAACTTTTACCCAAAAAGTCTCCGCCATACTATTTAGCATTCTTGAAATATCCAACCGTAGACGCTGAGAGTTGTTTTGCACATTCATACACCCTTTCTTCGTAATATTGTCTGTCATAGAACATATGCCCATCATAATCTTTTAATATACTTTTATATCTGACTAGTTTAAAAGCACAGCAAAATAAATGTATCTTACACACAAAAAAATAAGTAGCTTGATTCTCTTACTATACAGAATTAATCGTTTGTACTATTTGCATATATTTATGCCTTGGTAAATATCAATCAGTACAAGCAGCCCTGATACGCCTCCAAAGACGCATAATTCATCAAACAGGCTGGTAGAAGAATTGCTCCTTTATGTTTTGATTTTTGCCGGAAAGCTGTAGTAAAGGTTTGTTTGCCACGGCTTGCTGGTGCCTTGCTTATTGGTGTGAGAAATACTGCAAGCAGCTTAAACAAACGAACTCTATAGTCTCGCAGTGTTTGCAGACCCTGCAGTGACTTCCTTTCAATATGGCGTCTTGAGAGCACCTCACTGCGCACATTGCCATTCCCAACAGACCAGCTTGCGTGATTGGTCTATTTCCTCAAGAGATAAAGGGACATCAAATAATAGCAGCGTGCTTAAATCCGGAAAAACTGCTTCTATACTGGTCTGTGATCCATCCCTCCATCTGTCCACCATAATCGAGAACTACATTGAGCGAACATTATTGGACCTGCATGCTCAAGGCACGTGAAATGGATTTACAAACATGTCTTTGAAGACATACCCTAAATGTCTGGCACCGAATGTACCTTGGACAAGATCTGAAGTTTTGCTTTGGTGTTTCACAGCTGTCTGAAACACTATAAATAATCCATGTAAATTGTTTTTTCAGCCATCCGTGCTGTAAAGCGCATGAACTCGCTTAGGTTAAAAAATTAATATGGATTTAGGCTCCAACGAGAGCCGCTTTGAAGGCATGACTTTCCCTAGACACGTATAATTTCCAAGCAATTATCTAATTCATAAGTACAGGTTATAGAATGAAATATTAAGCGATCAAATGAAATACATGAGTAGGCTATGTCAATCATAATAGTCCTGCTGCCTGTACTAATTCCAGAATAACTGCCACAATTCACGTACTGAAACGCATCAAAGGCGTAGTCAACCACCCACTAAACCAGCTGAAGCGGGGGTGCTACTGAGGCAGATTAATGTGTTGTATGGCTCTTCTTAGCATCTATATTTGGCTCGTTAAAACTAATAAACTCCGTAAGAATAAACTTATAACACAGCTGTGGGGTGGGGGCCAAAAGAAAACCTTAAAACAGCCTAAATCGGTGACAGAGAGAAAGAAAAACTATTATAATGACAAAAAATAAAGTAAGAGGCCAATGGAGCGAAACAGCACAAAGGAAAGCAAGCAAAATGCTAATAATGAAGGAAGGAAAAAGGAAGCATGTAGGAAAGAGGGTCCAAATTAACACAGAAAAAAGTAAAAAATGTGTCAAAATCCAAAGGAAGGATGAAAAGAAATAATGAGGAGTAGAAAGATCAAAGAAATAATAAAGAACAAGCATTTGCAATGCAATAGGTCTCGCATTTGCTTGAGTTAAAGCTATTGACATTGTAAATGACAGTGCCTTTTATTTATATGTTTTGATAATTAACACATAAATCAAAGGCATTGTCATGTACAATGCCAATAGCTCAAACTCTTGCAAATGCGAGACCTATGCAAAGAAGGGGCACCATTGTCCCAGGATGCTTAGAAAGTGAAAGCTCGCATGGCGCACTGAATGTTGCAGGAAAGCATGTTGTGCCTGCAGTAGGAGAAACTACTTAAAGAAAATAGTGCTTACAGACTAAAAAAGACTCACCCTGTAACAATCTAAGTAAAAGGTCTAGTCCTCATGGGAGACAAGGCGGTACTAAGGACGGACTAACAAGCCTATTAATGAATCAGAAGGCAGCATTTACGTACTACAATGACACAAGCCAATGACAAATATGGGCGGAGAGTGGCCGGCGCTTCTATACTCCAATACAGCATGCCTCGCAGAGCAGCGCATGCGCTGCCCAGGATCGACCTAAAAAATTAAAGGAAAGAAAGAGGGAAAACAGAAAAATATAATGCAATAACAAAGATGAAATTTGAGATGAAAGGATGGGCTACTGAAGGAAAGAAGATAAATAAATAATAATCTAATGAAAGAATATAATAAGAAAAGATGCAAAGAATCTGTGAAAGAAAACAAAATAAGAATAAACAGCTATAAAGTAGGATAGAAAGCTAGAAAAAAGACTGATGGAATGAGGGAAGAATAGACTGAAGGAAAGAAGATTGAAAGAAAGAATGAGATACTCATAAAATAAAATAAGATGGTGGAAAGACAGAAGCATAAAAAGAAATAAAGAAGAGGGAATGATAAATCAGCTAAATAGGTAATGTGTAGTTTTTGCCCAAATTCCTTTAAAATCATACTATAGTACTCATAATTTTGCATCATTTCCTGCAAATATTCCCAAGGGGTACAATTCACATGACACTTCATAGGAAGGATTGGGATTGCTCACTTTACTTGTGCATTTATTGCTATTTATGAGTCAAAGTGGGGTGTATTTTATTTTTGGGCTACTCCCTTGAAACATATTCCCTGAATGTAATAGCTCAGTAATTCAAAACATTATTTGAAGAAAGTTTGTGAATCATTCCCTGGCCACCTACTCTAACTTAAATAACTAAAATGGAACTCACAAGGCATGCACAACTCGTGACGGTACACAGAAATAATTGTACAAGGGCATTGAGAGGTTCTGCAATAAATATTCTGTGTACTGATATAAATAAATATTTCCGCTCCCTGATCTAAGGGGCTTCCTCAAGCCCATATACCCTCCTGGAGATTCCTCTTGGCTTGCCTAGTCACACAAGACAATGGCACTACCTTAACCCTCTCACCCACACGCAAAGCAGCTTCTATCTATGCTTCCTCTATTCTTAAAGGTCAATAGCTCACCCCTGCTCCTCCGGTTTGATGCGATAGACCACAGCTATGTCGTGGAAGGTGACCATCATTGGCTCTCTTGGAATCCCACTCCTTTAAATAACTGCACCCTTTTAGAGGCCATATTAGGCTATGTAGGAGAGTGGAATCTGACTAATGGTTGCCCCCAACTTTTTGCCTGGTATTTAAGTGGTTTTTGACTAGTCTGGCTGGGATCCTGCTATCCAGGACCCCAGCCTATCTGCTTTCTCCCTAAAACTGTTGTGAGTACTCTAGGTACAAACATAATTGGATGCTGGGCATGCCCTTCCAGTCCCTTGTAGATGGTACCCTAGGTACCCAGGGCATGGGTCCCCCAGTAGGCCTACCAGGGCTGCAGCACTTATTGTGCCACCCTGGGACAGCCACCCAAACTGACACCACCAGGCCACTACTGTAGCCTGGGTAAGGTGGTGCTAGCACCCCTTACAGGGACGTAGGTACCCTATGTCCCATACCCTTACAACACATATACTCTCATAGGTCACCCCTATGGCAGGCCCTGGTAATCCTACAGGGCTGGGTGCTGAGGTATGTGTGAGGGGGGACCCCTACATGAGTAGGACCTCTCTGCAACCTTCGTAACACCGTTACTGGGTTGTTTGTAGTGTAGCCATACCATATACTCTACCGCATTATAAGTTATTGCGTCATCGCTGTAACTTGGGACTGGCTACACAGAACCATATCGTGTTTGGTGTCAAACATGAAGGAATCATACCCCCAGTCCAGCCATGGGCATGGGGGCACGATTCCCCCTTGCTAGGAGGGTGATATGGGAAAAGCGGTATATTTTAGACACCAATTTAAAAGTGCACATGTACCACAAAATGGCTACTGTTCGCCACCTACACGACTCTGGCTGGCTGTTGCTGGGGAAAATCCCAGCCTCTCCAGCTGGACAATAGGGCTCCTGTGGCAGGGAGGTGCCAGCACCTCCCCAGACAGGATGATGTGGATTGGAACAGGGTGGGTGCACCAAATGTCCATTCAGAGTTGCACGTAGGCAGCTGCAGAGCCCCAACTCTGCATACACCGCCTGGAACCGGTTCAGGGGCATCCTGCCCCTCGCCCAGGCGGGAAACACACAAAGGGGAGTGGGTGTAGCCACCCTTTCCCGCCTCTACTCTGATTGGTAGGCTCGCTTTGGGACCATCCCCTAATCTTGGGGATATATGGGAATAACTTTGCCCTAGAGCCTTAGATTCGTACAGGACTTCACAGAACTGACCTTCGACGAGCTGCTGCCCAGCTGACTGAAGAAATCTCCCTTGGGATAAAGGAGTTATCCCCCTGCTTGGCAGGCACCTAAAAGACTACAAGATACCCGGTTGGAACTTCGTTGCTCTCACGACCTTCGACGCCTTCCAGCGACCTCGAGGTGGGTCTCCAGTGCATCCCAGCGTCCTGTGAGCGTGCCCAGCAAGTCTGAGCACCCTGGACCACGTGGGTGTCGAGATCCCCGCATACCCCGAGACACCGGCCACCTCTTGTCCAGCACACGACCCCGACCAGTGGGGAAGTTGTGCTTTGGCCCATTCTTGAGCCAACATTCAAGCAGCATTTGTGCCGACCCTCAGCTCCCTGGCCCGCTCCGGTGGCCCGTGGGAGCCCTTTTACGCACTCCATTTTGCTGCCTTCCGCGGTCCCTTGTCTCTCGACTTGTGGGCCCTGACGGAGGACAATCTTCTTTTCTAAGAGTTCCCCTGGTTGTTCCAGGCCTGCTCTACGCTCCCTGCAAAAGAGAGCACCCTCAGACCACGTGGGTCTGCACCAGCAGCTGCTTTGTTCATCTTGCGTGGGTTGCGGTTGCCAATGCTTAGTGGATCCAATCGGGACACTAACACCGCAGCGACCCACAGCCGACGTGGGACAGTCGCCCTCCAGAAGCTGGCCTTCCTTGAAGCCTCCCGGAGCCCGTGACTGCAGAGCCCAGCTGTACCTTCCACACCTGAAGCACCCGACATCCACGAGCTCCTTCCTGTGAGCTCCCTGGTCACTGTGCTGTGACCCAGACTCTGTCCCCTCTGCTTTCAGGTTCATCTTTGCCTTTTCTTCAACTTTAATCTTCACGACTTCAGCGACACTTCCAGCTAGCAGCAGTTTGGACTCCTTTTCCATAGAAAATCAGCCCGCGACCCGACACCAGAATCGACCTATGCACCCGGCTTCCCTGGGGCAGGTAACAGTGGTACTTCGGTACTTCCGTGGTGGTGGGCTCTCCAAAGCCTTAAGTCTCAAGCCTTAACTTTGTACTGTTGTTAGAAGTGTCCTTAAACCTTAATTATTCAACCGCGACATTCCCCATAGGCTAACATTGCGATCCCGACAGCAACTTCTCGCACTGCACACGCCTCCCGTGGGTCCCCTTCCTCTTAACTGTGGGTGGATTCTTAAGGGGCCAGCGATCCTGAATGCCCTAGGCATTGCCTGTAGAATTGTCGTGGTTCTTATATCACTATTTTAGTATATGGTTTGGTCCCCCCCTGGGGCCCATTGATTTCTGTGCTATTTATTGTGTTTAGAAATGCTTGTTTGAATTGTAACTTTGCCACTAGCCACATAAAGTGTCTGTGGGATTCTGTCTAGAATAAATACATATATTTTATATATATACCTGTGTGGGCTACTCTTTCATTTGGTTATTCAAGAGGTTATTATGGTAAAACAATAAGCTTAACACTCCTTCAAGACTTAGCCTGAAGGCTGCTCTCCACAGCTACCACTAGGATAGCTTTCTCAAAGGTTGTCTTAAACCTATCATCAATAGGAGTCGAATTGGACTGGTGCAAGGTGTCCCTATAACTAGGAACAGCATATGCCAGGCCAACTTCTCACATTAGGCTACTACTGCTATTATTATTACCATTAGCTGGAACGTTACGGTCCTCTACTGATCCCACCTTGCCTTACAAGACACACCCTCAGTGTGGATTATACACTGAACCCTGTACACCCCGACATCTCTTCTAAGCCACGCAACCTACTCTCTCTCCATCATGCCCTTCCTCGCTCAGTCCAGAATGGACCCCAGACTGGAGAAGTAAAGTACGAATAGCTACATAATTAAATATCCAACTAACCTCTCCAAAAACGCGATTAAATCTTTGAAACATAGACTACTCAAAGCTAACCCTGAAACCCTTATCTCTGGCCCCTGTTTCTGCCAAAAAAAGGTGCTATTACTAGCGGCGCTACACTCTTTACTCAGAATCGCTTCGGCCAAGTTGTTTCCTCACGGTCTTAGACTCTTGGCCGTTACATCATCCACATTTAGAGCAAACGCTACCATATCCATCTATAACAATGGGATTATACTAATTCAGGCCACAAATCGCAACCTGGGCATCTTTGATGACAGATTCGCCTTCATTAAAAAATCGATGGACCATACCAACACCCCTAGTCATTCTAGAAACGTCCTTCGCCCTAACTCCGACACAGGCCCACCCGGATCCCTCTCTAGAGTGCCACAACCACCTGAGCATTGCCCCACTTTCTATAATCAACTCTCACAGGGCCGAACTGGCTCCACCAAACCTAGGCCATAGACTCACCCACCATGCCCCGACCTGACCTACCACATGTCTGTATGCTGGAGCAATTGTTTTCCCTAGCGCCGATCATCTCACTTACACCTCCCCCACTCCCTCGCTCACTAGCTCTATCCCACATAATTCCTTCTCCCCACAGCTGAGTCGCCCACTCTCCACCAGGAACCCAGCTCCCCCTATCATCCCTTCCAAAGCCCTCTCACCTTGCTCTCCCATACATCATAGATGGATTTCTCCAGCAGATGATGTCCCCCCCTCCCCTGCGTTCCCTGGCCTTGTAATCGCCTACTCCCTCACTAGTGAACAACCCCCCTCCTCCCCTCCACAAGACCCATAACCCACATCCAGACCCTGCTGCTAAGCTCAAAGAAATAAACCAGGAACTTCTAAATCTCAAAATTATCATTCAAAATCTCATTAATTCCACTGAGGAGACCATACATCAGGAGATACTGGCTCACAGAGAAGAGACTCGCCAGGATAGTCGCAAGGCACAGGCCGCAATGAGGAAGATGCAGGGAGTGGTCAGAAAGCTTTCTAAAGTTTGCACCAATACGGGAGACAGAGTATCTAATCTGGAAGAGAGGGTGGTATCCACGGAGGCCGAGGTAGCCGTGGCTACTAGTAAAGTTAATGCCCAATGCTCCCAGGTTGTGGACTTACAGTGGAAAATGGAGGAGATGGAGAACAGGCTCCGCAGGAATAACTTGAGGGTCCTGGGTATACCGGAGGGGCTGGAAGTGTCCGATATAAGGTCATTCATCATCAAGCTTTTCGAGCAAGCTTTTCCAGAACTCTCCGGTTGGAACTGGTCCTCCGAATTACAACGAGTCCACCGCACCCCTTTTAAGATACGGAGCAACGCTAAAGAAGGGGACAAACCCAGAGCAGTTGTGATATTTTTGGGCAATTTTATTCTGCGGCAGTCCATTGCGGAAAAGGCTTGACCAGATGCTAGGAGGAGCGGTGATGGGTTTTCTTTCTTTGTTCGTCCAGACTACTACCACATGACTGTGGAGCGAAGATGGCGATTGAGGGAAATGATTAAGCCGTTTCAGGAGAAGAGGATATAAATCCGGCTCAGTTAAAAGTCATTAATGAAGGGAGGACTTTATTGTTTTCTTCAGAAATCAAAGCGAAGGACTATTTGGACTCTCTTGGCAAATAGGCTGACTAGTTCAGGGAATGGTTATTCGGAGGGAAATAATCGCACATGAGCTGGGTGCGGGTGGGATTTCAGGAGCTGTGATAGGAGTAAATATGAGTTAATATTCAAAACAGGCTAATGGGGCATTAAAGGGGTTCACATATTTTTGTTTCTTATGGTACTTGTCCTCACTGTGTCCACTGCAGCTCCATCATATGCACAGACTAGGTCTGAGCGCTCCACTAAGGAGGGTTTGGGTGAGGGCCAGCGAACAGGGTGGGGTCCGCAGTGGTGGGGAGGGAGTTTGGGGTGGAAGGGAGGTTGGGAGGGGCTTGGGGGTCAGGGGGGAAAAAACAGGGGAAAAATTTGCAGTTTGTATAATCTTGTTTATCCTTTTAGTCAGATTATGGTCATAGCGAAGCAGTCTAAAATGCAGGCTTATTGTGATGTTCGAATAGCCCATCAAGATGGCACGCATTAGGGTGTGCTCTGTCAATATAGGTGGGTTAAATGATGGGAGGAAACGACTTAGGCTGGCTTACTTTGTTAAAAATAATAGAATTGATATTCTTTGTCTTCAGGAGACCCACATTCCCTGGTCCAAAAGGAGCCTTATGTCCCTTAGTGGGTTTGAGTTGATGGCTTGCTCGACTCAATCCTCAACAAATAGAGGAGTCGCGATCTTATTAAAAAAACATCTTTGGGAGGAGTTAAGCGGATAAAGTCGGATAGTTACGGTAGATGGGTCTTAGCGGAATTGGAAAGGGGGTTGACACTCTGTGTAGTGTATGGGTCAAATGAAGATGATCCGGAGATTTTTGACTCCCTAGAACTAGAGCTTGCAAGCTGGCCAACTCCCATAATAATGTGTGGCGATTTAAATATCTCTG
Organism: Triturus cristatus; assembly: GCF_964204655.1. Classification (NCBI taxonomy): domain Eukaryota; kingdom Metazoa; phylum Chordata; class Amphibia; order Caudata; family Salamandridae; genus Triturus; species Triturus cristatus. The sequence continues at coordinate 890,068,724 of NC_140589.1, forward strand.
CAGACTGGGGTGACACTGCTGTGTATCAGGGTCGGAAACCAAGCGTTTTTAGGGCAGTAAAAGCCCTTATTAACTCTCATGGTTTGAAGGATGTTTGGGGGGAAAAAGAACCTTCAAAGCCTGGCTATACATCCTTTTCAAACCCCTATCAGAAGTTCACCAAGCTGGATTATTTTTTTATATCTTCTACTGAAATAAATAGTGTAGGAATTATGAAACTCCCAAAATTATTGTCTGATCACAACCCTTTTGATTTTGTCTTTCGAAATATTTGGATTTGATAGGGTTAGGACTAGATGGACATTTGAAAGGCGTTTATTGGTTGACCGAAGATTTACTGAGCATATTCTGAAATGGGTAGGTGAATTTTTTGCGGCCAATAGGTACAGTGCATCTTGAAATGGTGTATGGGAGGCTTTTAAAGCTGCTCTAAGGGGTGAATCTATAAGTTATGGGGCCAGGATAAGAAAGGAGGACAAGAGGGAAGTGGAGAGGTTAATGGGGGACTTGTCGGTTGCAGAAGAACAGCATATGAAAGATATAATCATTGGAGGGGATAGTAGTGAGAGTCAGAGACAGATGTTTAAAATTAGAGCAGATCTGCAGAAGACGATTACCCAGAAGGTTGCGGGAGATTATTTAACAACAAGGGCCAAACGATACGAAACGGGAGAACAGGCTGGTAGAGTGTTAGCTCTGCAAATAAGACAGGGGAAAGCAAGGAATACAATTTCCTTGATCGAAGAAAATGGGGAAGAACTTACGCAGGCTAACGAGATAATACAGGCTTTTAAAAACTTCTACCAGCGCCTGTATGATGAGGAAACACAGGATGGTAACCAGGGGGAGGAGGTGGTGGATAATGGACCCCGTCTTAATAACCTTGGGAGGGACGAACTGGATAGGGACATCAGCGGGAGTGGGAAATAATCGAGGCTTTGCGCGAGCTTGCCTCCGGCAAGGCCGCAGGTCCAGACGGGATCCCTCTGGAGGTCTATAAATGTATCGAACCAGTGATTATACCTCTATTAGTGGATCTTTTTAATGGTATATTGTGTACAGGAGTGGTCCCAGATTCCTGGCGGGAAACTAACATCGTAGTTTTCCATAAGAAGGGGAAACCCCTGGAGAAACTAGGCTCTTACCGCCCAATATCGCTAATTAATGCGGATACTAAGCTTTATTCGAAGATCTGGGCGAAGAAGTTGGGCAGGATCATTGGCGGTCTTGTCTCCCCCTGGCAACATGGGTTCATACCGGGGCGCAGTACTACGGACCATATTAGAAGAGCAATAGCGCTGTTTGATGCCCAGGTGGCAGGGGAAGGGGAGATGGCCATGATCCTGCTCGACGCAGAAAAGGCTTTCGACCGGGTGGTCTGGGATTGTAACGCCCTGAACGTCTCAGGATCGTTTAACAGACACGATAATGAGGACGCAACCACTTGTGAAGGGTTAGTTATTTTAATGAAGGCAAAAATAATACAAAGAATAAACAAAAGTTATAGTCACTGGAATCCTCCAGGCTAAGTACGTTACCAGCCCACAGCACGGATGGTCCTAACCGTCCTCTGCATATACGCCGATCCCGGCGTATGCCAACAGAGGGCAGAAATGAAATGGCCGACAATGCCAATCGGTAGGCTGTGAGGGGCACGAAGAGTGTTGGGGAGAATCGAGGAGTCAGGGAAACACCCAGCCGGGGTCTCTACCTGAAGGGAGCAGCCGCTCAACCTCTTCCTCAGACTGCACCGGGACGCGGAGTCACCTCCTGGTGATGCGTCACCGATACCCCAATCAAAAGCAAGAAGACTGAACCGAGAGCAGCCGCTCGATCGATCCTGTGGACTTCCGAGTCTGTAACGCGGCAAACACCTCCTGGTGTGCGTTACAGCTGGCAGTCCCTGTATCTCTGGTCGGGCTGGGAGTTACGACTCCAACCAGCAAAAGCGCCACTGCGCTTTGACTCAGCCGAGTCAAAAAGCGAAGCTCAATGGTTGACCGGTAGAGCTTCCGGGTCCTTCACAGGTGACGATGGGGCAAGACACGGCCCAGGGAGTAACGACTCGACCTACCTCCGTTCTTGCCTTACTGGAGCACCACTCCGGAACACTGCTCTTCACGAAGCAGGTACGTCGGTGTAAACACAATATCCGACAGCGTTGTACCTCCCGGTTCCTCCCTTTATAGGGCGTGTTTTCCTTGAGTTATGTAACAGCTCTCCTGTTTACATAAGGGCGCGTTTTCCTTGAGTTATGTAACAGCTCTCCTGTTTACATAACCTCTCAACCGCTAAGCATCCTGGGAGATGTAGTCCGTTTTCGCTGGTTACCGTTTTCCTCCCCTCGCATGACAGGAATTCTTGACAGGGATTTTTTATGGGGAGTGTTGGCAGGGAGAGGATTTGGGGAGAAAGCTATCAGAGCTCTCAAAGCTATGTATGTAGATCCTGTAGCAAGGGTGGTGGTTATGGGGGAGAGCTCTGAGAAGATAGTCATAAAGAGAGGCACACGACAAGGGTGCCCTTGCTCCCCGATCCTCTTCGCTTTGTACATTGACCCACTTATCCAGAAAATACTAGGATCCCCCAGGATTAGTCCGGTGGTGTGTAATGGTCACGTTAGCAAAATTTTGGCCTATGCTGATGATTTGGCAGTTATTACAACCAATCCTCAGCAGGCGCTTATGGCTTTGGTCGAAATAGCAGAGGAGTTTGGTAATCGTTCGGGTTATCTTTTGAATGAATCCAAAACACAAATAATCTGTACCGGGAATATGGTTAAAAGCGATACTAGATATGTTGATTCGGCGACTTATCTAGGGATTAAGATCAATGCCTCAGTGGAGAAAATAGTAGTTGAGAATTACCCCCACTCATGAAATCTATTGAAAAAGAGCTAAAGAGAATTGACGTGCTACATCTTTCCTTGATTGGGAGGGTAAATATTTTTAAAATGTCAATATTTCCAAAAGTTCTATAGTTGTTCAGAGCTATACCCCTTTTATTGGAGGAAAAATTAATCAAAAATCTGGACTCCATTTTTATAAGATTTATTTGGCAGTATGGCAGGGTCAGGCGCTCTACAAACCTTATGTCACTTCCTAGGGAAAAGGGAGGGCTGGCCCTGCCAAACCTGAGATTATATCACTGGTCCTGTCTTCTGACCCAAATGTCTATTTTGTTTCAGCATGAGGCAAATAGTGGTGTCACTATTCCGGCAGGCCAGGACCTCCCTCCATTTTTGAGTTGTTAATTGGGGGAAAGGCCAAGGGGCTGCTGTGGCGTGAAGTTGATCGAAGGTACTACAAGAGGCCCGGCTTGAAGATCCTGGAAGGAGCATGGGGGGTCTGGAGGTCCACTTTAAGGTTATGTAGAATTCCAAAGGTAAATCGATATCTCCTTTTGTGTAATTCTAGTCTGCTCCCTTATGTGGGTGCTGATAGGAATCTGCAGGTATGGAGGGACCTTGGCATTAAGACCTTTGGGGATATATGGGGAGGACATGAACCGCTCGGGTTTGATGCCCTCCAACAAAAGTTTGATGTCCCGGTCAATCATTGGCTTTTGTATGGTCAAGTAGTACGATCATTAAAGGCACTGAGACCAAAACCATCTATATTGGAGGACGCCCCTGTGATTGAATTATTAATTAAGGGGTGTAAGAAGATAAAATGGGTCTATAAGCAGCTCATTGCAGAACTTCAAGATGATATGGAAAAAAACAGAGTCCGCCTTGGCTAGAAAACTGGGAGACCCCGATGTCGATCTGGATCTGGCTCTCACCTTGAATTAAAAAAATATTTAGATCTACAAATTTGAGGGCCCAGCATTATAAAACCATATTCAATTTATATCATTCTCCCGCCAAATTATTTGCCTGGGGGGTCAGGGAAGATGATAGCTGCCCGAGATGCAACGCGGGGCAAGCCGATCTTCTGCATATGTTTTTTTATTGCAGTTCACTGACCTCAATTCAGAGGGAAATGGGAACGTTCTGGGAGGGGCTGCTAGGTCATAAGATCGACCTATCCCCTACCCTGATGTTATTGGGTTGTGATTATAAGTTGAAATTGGTAAAGGCTGAAGAAGCTTTGGTTTTTATCTCTGTGGCAGTGCTTCGAATTTTAAGCTCATCGGGTTGGAAGGACACTTCGGCCTCCTCTTTTCAAATGTGGCTTTCCAGACTGCTGAGTATACATAATATTGAGAGTTGTCTGTACGAGAAGAAGGGTAAAAAAATGCGGGATTTTGGAAATAGCTTTTGGGCCCCGATTTTAACATGGAGGGAGATGGATAGTAGTCAGCCGAGATAGCGTCACATGTTTTAAATTTGCATTTATGTGTTTCTCTCTTTTTTCTATGTACATCATTGTGTATGGGCTCGACATGGATGTCTGGCTTAGGTTTATTAGGCTAACATCATGGATATTTTTTTTTTTCTTTTCAATTAACTGTACCAGTGCTGATTCTCTTTTGTATTGAAGTGTACAAACTGCAAACAATTAAAAAAAAAAAAAAAAATTCCACTGAGGAGCTGGCCCTTGATCTCTCTTCCAACAAGACCTCGCAGGAGATCTGGCATATGATCCAACTCCACCATAATCTCCCACCATCCTCCACTATGTTACTGAGTGACCCCAGGCTGAAACCTCCAACCCAGACCTGGAATACCACTCCCCACCCGAATGCCCCTTCTAGACCCGCCAGATCCAAAAATCAATTATCAGAACCAGACATTCTCTCCCTCCTCCGAGCTTACAATGCCCCTCTTACGCCCATCCCATTCCCTCCTAGAACTTCACTAACCGCCCCTTTAAATGCCCCGGGCTCGGCCTATCTCATCCCAAGCAAGGGAACTTGGAGGCTATCCAAAGCATCACATCTAACCCTCATAGAGCACCCTGACTCAATGCCAATGCCTTAAACATTAATAACCTCATGCAGATCCCCACTACACAACCCTTGATCACTGACAACAATTCACACCTGAAATGCATGTTACTCAACTGTAGATCAGAGGTGAAACATGCCACGCACCTTGCAGATCTTATCCTTGCTCAAGAACTTGACCTCCTTATCCTTACCGAAACTTGGCTCAATGACTCCTCAGGCCCCATCCTTGACACTCTAGTCCCTCCAAGCCATAACATTATCAGACTCGATCAAGCTAAGAAAACAGGAGGTGGCATAGCTTTTATCTACCACACTCTCTTTCAGCAAAACAGTCCCCTTCAGCTAATCTCTCATCCTGTGAATATTTATGCATAGACATCACTAACTCACATAGACCCCTCTGCACCCTGCACATCTTCTACCACCTACCAGGAGGCAACCTCCCTCTCATTGAACAAACTATGGAGACCATCTCCTCCAACCTGGGCCGACACTGTCCCCAGATCTTCCTTGACAACTTCAGTCTCCATTGGAATGACCCGCACGATCAGGCGGTTAACACTCTTAAAAACTTCCTAACTGACCTCTCCCTGACTCAATTCTGTGACAGTCCCACGTACAACTTAGGCTCGATCCTTGACCTAATTATCTCCAATCCCAACTCCATTCACCTCAAATCTATTCTCCCCTGTGACTGGTTGGACCATCACTATATCAACTTACGTATCCTTGAAAGCTGGAACTCCAAAAGATCACAACCAATAAAACAAAAACAGTGGAAAAGATCGCTCCATAAGACAAAGGTTAATGAGCTCATCTCTCGCTGTAATATCTCCCTACCGCCGCCTACAAACATGGCCGACGTTCACGACCTCACTGAGCACTATAATAACGCCATGATGTCTGCCCTGAATGCAACTGCCCCCTCCAACTAAAAAGAATACCCATCAAAGACTCCAAACCCTGGTTCAATGACAGCCTAAATGATGACAGACGCAGCCTGTCATTAGCAGAACGCGCCTGGAGATCCTCTCCATCCATGGCTCTTCTAAAATCGGTAAGACTAAAAAGAAGTAGATACAACAAACTCATCAGAACGGCAAAAGAAACCTTCTTCAAAGCCCAACTGGACACAGCCAAAAATCGCCCAAAACGGCTTTTTGAGCTGATTAAGTCACAATCCAATAGCACCTCTATCCAATCTCCGCACGTCTCCTGCCCTCAACCAAACTGTGATGCTGTTGCTGACTTCTTTCTCAGTAAGGTGAGCAAGATCGAATCAGATCTTAAGTCTGCTCTAATCGAACTCGCACCCTGTCCTGACTCCTCTTTACCCATGCCCCCTCCCACGCCGCCCTGTCTCTCCCCCAAAAACAATGCCTCCTGGAGTCAATTCACACCCCTCAATAACACTGCCATCCTCAACATACTCTCGACCCTGAAACCTTCTAATCACTTCAATGACCCCCTTCCCCCAAACTTCTTCAAAGAATTGATAGAATCACTAGTCCCGCTCCGGTCCAAGATCATCAATGCCTCTCTTCTTCAAGGTGAGATCCCTGACTGCCTGAAGGCTGCCATTGTGCTCCCTATTCTCCAAAAATCCACGGCGGACCCTTAAGACCTGAATAACTACCGACCAATCACAAACATCCCTACCCTTGCAAAACTCCTGGAGAAATGTGTACATGAACAACTGCGCAAATAGATTGAGCAATTCCACCTTCTCAACCAATTCCAATCAGGCTTCCGCACTGGCCACAGCACTGAAACGGCCATCACTCATATAGTGGATGATGCTCTCACTCAGCTTGACCACAATGAAACCTGCCTACTAATACTACTTGATCTCTTATCTGCATTTGACACTGTCAAACATGACAATCTACTTAACCTCTTCGAATGCAGGATGGGGCTCTCAGGAACGGTCCTCAAATGGTTTGCCTCTTTTCTCAACAATAGAACGGAAAGAGTCAAATCCAATCAAACTCAATCCAACTCCGACCCCTGCACTTTGGGTGTCCCCCAAAGATCCTCACTCTCCCCCACGCTCTTTAACCTTTTCATTGAACAACTGACTGTAATCCTCAAAGCATCCAACATACAATGCCACATGTATGCGAATGACACTCAACTGTACATGAAAATATCTTCCCCCGAAGACATCAAGTCACTCAACGGAACCCTGCTCAAAACCCTAAATTGGCTAACCACCAACCACCTCAAACTTAACACCCTCAAAACAGAATTCCTCCTCATCTCACCCACTAAGCAAACCCCCATTATTGTGAAATATCTAAGTAACCTCACCGCTCTCAACTGTATACCACATGTTATTGACTCTATGAAATCACTGGGAGTGGTGCTAGATAAGAACCTTAACATGCAAGATCACATCAGAGCATCTACCAAAGGAGCGAACTTCCAACTGAGCATCCTAAGAAAACTCAAACCCTACCTTCCCCAAGATGACCTCAAATCAGCGGTGCAAGCACTAGTCATCTCTAGACTAGAATGCAGCAGTGCAACTCTCTGCGGACTGCCAAAACTCAGGCTTAGCCCCCCTGAGACCTTCACTTAATGCGGCGACCAGACTTATCGCTGGTTCCAAGAAAACCAACCACATCTCTCCAGACCTGAAATTGCTCAACTGGCTTCCATGTGAGGCAAGGATCCACTTAAAAATTGCATGTATGACCCACCGAGCCCTACACTTCAATACTCCACTCTACCTGAAAAACAAGCTCGAACTCTCCGGCTGCAACCGGCCCTCAAGGAGCATCAGCACACTGCTGCTTAAGCCGAAGAAATTAAAAAAACGAAAAACATACAATCGTACATTCACTGCTATTGCCCCATGAATATGGAACTCCTTACCCGTGGAAACAAGACTGATTCCCTCAACATTTGCCTTCAAAAAGGATGTTAAGGCCCTCCTAATGAACAATGCGCTGAACTAGAAGTTTTTCTCTTCCTGCCTCTGATCTTGTTTAGGTGTTTTAGCTACTACCTGACATTTGTTACGGCTTTTGTCACCCGCCACTAGGTCATTTTGTTCCTGTTGTATATTTTTTTTCTTGTTCCTGTTGCATTTTGCTTTTCTTTCTTTTCTCCTACAGCTATCATCCTATGTCTTCCACAACCCGTATGTAAAGTGCTCTGATACCTGCTTGGGTCATGTTCGTGCTATACAAAACATTTAAAATAAATAAATAAATACTGGGCAAAATATTGACCTCGCTTAGTAAATCTTACATGGGTAAATCTTAAATGGTGAAGTAAGCATGGTCAGGCAAGAGTTAAATGGCAAGAAAATAGCGCTGATGGAGTCGCCATGCTGCATAAAGAAACCCCTGTATTAGGCACCAGAAGCAAACTAAACAATGATGCGGATGGTGATTACAGAGTCAGGGGTAAGAAGTAAGGAAGGTGAAGGTCTGTAGTTACCAATGCATTTCCATAACCAGGCCAACTCAAGAGTCTGATCATTGCAGTGAAGAGAGTGGTCTTGTCAATCATAATTAACAAAATACCTAAATCACACAACAACACATTGGCACGAACATGACTAAAGCTAATTCGCTCTAAAAGGACATTCCAATCATTAACTCATCAATTTTCAAACACCCACAGTGCAATTTACCACATGAAATTTGCAGCTTGCATGAATACTAATCTTGCATGTATTCATAACAAAGCAAATACAAACAGCTAAAACACATACCAAATGAGCACCAATCAAAGCGGCACACTCCCGCTAAAGGAACATGCTTACACCATCACTTAGTAACCCAATGGCGAACACCTGGGATCACACTTGAAAACACCAGAAGGGTGCATGTGCTAGCTTCCAACCCCTAAAACCAGGGATCATTCCTGAAAACACCAGAAGGATGCAGGTGCTATCTTCCAACCCCTAAAATCTGGGAGCACACCTGGAAACACCAGAAGGGTGCATGTGCTAGCTTCAAACCCCTAAAACCTGGGCTCACACCTGAAAACACAAGAAGGGCGCAGGTGCTAGCTTCAAACCCCTAACACCTGGGCTCACACCTGAAAAAACCAGAAGGGTGCAGGTGCTAGCTTCAAACCCCTAAAACCTGGGCGCACGGAGAGGGTTCTCGAGAGGCAAGATGGCGACCGCTAGTCTAGCGGTGTGAGCTGCCTCCCGTCTCACTCCCTGAATCTCTGACCCGAAGAGAGCCGACGCCGATGGGAGACTGACTGACCAGCCGATTCCGTCTTCATGGTCTCCGCGGCTGATTCCGCGGTAAAATTCACGAATCACCAGCATGAAGAAAAGCTAGATCGATTCTGCCGCCCTCACCTCTGACTCTGATGCTGCCTGCTGCTCTCAGCGTTGTTATAATTTTTTACCGTGCTCTTTGGATCCCTCCTTGCTATCGCTGATTTGGGCTTGGCTCCCCGCTTGCGTGCTCCCGACCTTTTCTGACTCTGCTGGTGCTGGGCTGCCAGCATTCACCTCCGCTGTTGTCTATGTGGCCTCTCATTATCCGGCTTCCTCGGCTACGTGATTTCACCCGGTATCTCTCGTTTTGTTAGGCGAGATAATCGGCGCTTTGCTCTGCACACACTATGCCGCCAAAAAACGCCAATCAGCCGACGAAGCCTCTTAACACGCGTAGCGGCAAGAACAAGAACGCCCAAACCGCTGGCACAGAGGAGCTGGAAGCTGCTAATTTAACCCGAGGGCTAGTTAAATCCGGTGAGTCTATATCCGTATCTACCTCTTCTTCGGCTAAAAAAGGTGGTGAGTTTTTGAGCAAGGCCCTCAACCAAACAGTTCCTGCATTATTTAACAAGCAAGCTGCTAAAAATGCAACTAACCTGAGCATATTGGTACCGACTCTTTCTTCTGCACCCGCAGATACCTCCTCAAACTTTGTTTCCGATCCTGAATCAGAAGCGCTGCGCTCTCCCGACTCTGTGCGTGTGTTTGGATCACTGTTGCACAGCACTCTGGGAGTCGTAGTCCCAAATACTTTGATTACCACTGCTGGAGATGGGGAGGTATCGAATATCAATACCATTACAAATGCTCAGATTACCTCTGTGACTATGTCTGCTCAGCCCATATCAGCGTCTATTGAAACTCTGTGTCAGGAATCTGCCTTGGAGCCCACCGAAATTTTTTTCTCTATGTCTGACCTCACATTCGATGAAAGCCTGGACAAGGAATGGGCTGATTATCCAGAGGACAGTAGCTTGGGTGAGGAGACGGGGGCAAGCGAGTCATCACCTGTTTCTAGTGTGATAGTAAAGAAACATAAGGTCAGGGCCAGGAGAACACCTCCAATCCGGAATAAGTCTAATGCTGCAGCAGACCCTCTATCCATTCAAATTAATCCTTCAAGTGATCCAGCTATTCTTGAAGAACCTGATTCCGATCTTTGCCCGGAAGTAACTCTCTCTATGATATACCAAACTATGCTGGCTCATCGATCAGATACAAAAATGGAGATTGCTCGTACACAAGGTACATGTCAAAAAGTTAAAAATGCTGTTAGTCGCATTACAAAAATTTGTACCGACATGACGACCAGAGTTTCGGAAGCCGAAACCAGGATGTCTTCTCTCGAAGATGAAGTTGCCATACAAAAGAAGGAACTTGACGCTGTTAAAGCACAACGGGATGATGTCAGCTTCAAGCTTGCTGAGATTGAAAATCAATCACGGAGAAACAACTTGCGTGTGCTTGGAGTTCCTGAGAATCTTGGTGGTCCAGACATCCGGAAATTTATTTGCGAACTTTTCTCGGAAGCACTCCCCGAACTTACATCCTGGAACTGGCCTTTGGTCATTGAGCGCGCTCATCGCTTTCCGTTCCAAACTAAATCTAGACCAAAAGAGGGAGAGTATCCGAGAGCCATCTTGGTCAGATTTAATAATTTTTTAGCGAGAGAAGCTATTTCTGATCTGGCCAGACCGGATAAAAAGCGTTCTGCCAAGGGCTGCTGTTTTTTTGTAAGACCGGATTTTTGTCAGTCCACTGTTACTAAGCGATGGCAGTTAAGACAACTAATGGCTGGTTTTCAAGAAAAAGGCGCCACTGTCTATCTACAAAATCCAGCCAAACTTAAAGTTATTCTTAAAAACCAAACAAGATTTTTTGTTTCCGAAATTACTGCAAAAGAATATCTTGACTCTATATGATTTAATGTTTATCCTTAAAAGAACGACACTTAAAATATTACAGTTATGGTATAGTTATGTCGGGTTGATACTGTTGGCTGGATTAAGTTGATCTTTAAACTGCAATTTTTCTTTTCGGGTCATCTGGGAGGGGGGCGGGGGGCACTCGGCGACCCCAGGGATTGGCTATCCCTGTGCCTCATAAGGTGGGTTGGGGTGGGGGTTGGGGTCGGGGTGGGGGGAAGGTGTCAGGGGTGGGTGTGGGGGGGTGGTGGCGGTGGTGATGGTGGGGGTGTAATTCAACATCAGTCCAATTTGAGCAAGATATAACGATAATGTTTAGCTATCTGCAAGCTATGGTGCTTTGTTTAGACTGCTTTATTAATGTTTTAATACTGGGTAAAGCAATGATATTTTTCGCTAATGTGGCTTGTTTTCAATCTTATACAGAGCCATGTTTGATAGATCCTAGCTTTCTAATCTCTCCTTATGTTCTAACTCCCAATGGATAAGACAATTAAAATTTGTACTTTTAACGTTAATGGTCTTAATGATGCGAAAAAGAGAGGTATTTTGTCCAAAATGATCCATTTGCTGCAAATAGATATACTTTGTCTCCAAGAGACGCACTTATCATGGGAGAAAAAGGATTTGTTAAAGAACTTGGGGTTGGAAGTGTTAATAGTTTCTAGGCAGACCGGTATTAAACGAGGTGTAGCCATACTCATGCGTCGGAATTTGGGCACTTTAATTAAGACTGCTGCTGATAAATGGGGCCGTTGGGCCATGGCAGAACTTATAATTTCTCAGAACAGGTTTATGATTTATTCAGTTTATGGCCCCAACCTTGACGACTCCGAGCTATTTAATTATCTAAATCAGGAGCTTGCTTTCAGTAGTATTCCCATTATTCTCTGTGGGGATCTTAATATTCATATCGACGCTGCTTTCAACATTAGACAAAATCCAAGGTATAAAGGATTGAAGCCACGGTCTTTCAAGGCTTTGTGGTCTCTGGTATTAGACAATGCTTTATCTGATGCTTGGCATACTGTCCATCCAGATGAGTATGGCTTCACTTTTTTTTCTGCTCCACACAAGAAACATGTTCGGATTGATTACTTTTTTTTATCTCAGTTTTTTCTGGATAAAATTGGGGTAGAAATTCTGCCTAGGCTATTATCGGATCACAACCCCCTATGTTTAAAGCTTAGTATCTCACCAATCGAACAAGGGCACAAAGTTATCCAGGATTTTTTTGAGTTAAATAACCAGTCAGCCTCAGTTCCAGTAGTTTGGGACACATTCAAATCTGTGGTACAGGGAGAGACATTAAAATATTCCAATTTTCAATTAAAGGATAAGCGGAATAAATTTAAAAGGGACTGTGATATGGTTCTATATGCAGAGACACGGCTGGCTGAATGCATTAAATTGAATAGAGACATAGAGGAATCCCAACTGGATTTATCGATCAAACGCAGCTCTGTTTATGCTTATATAGCTGATCAAGTAGCTTTACATCATAATCAACACCGGACTGAAAGCTACGAATTAAGTGAACAAACCGGGAAAATCTTAGCACATAGATTACGCCAAAAAGCCACCGCTAATGAGATTCTCAAAATTCAAGATCTTCATGGGGGCTTTAAAACCTCTAAAGAAGATATACTTGCAGCTTTTAACGAATTTTACCAACTGCTTTATCATCAACCGGATAGTGTTCCTGATTTCGCCTTAAAACAATATCTTGATAAGATTTATACTACAGAAATGTCAGCAGAATACGTGGAGTGTCTCAGTACCCCAGTTACTTGGGATGAGATCGAACTCGCTATTACTGGTCTCGCGGCTGGAAAAGCCATGGGTCCTGATTCTATCCCTCTGGAATTTTATCGAGCATTCAGAGGAATTTTAAAGCCAGAACTAATGAAGATCTTCTCTTCGGCTTTCGCTGGCAATCCACCTGAGTCATGGTCCCTCGCAACGATAGTAATTTTTAAAAAGAAAGGTAAAAATAGTGAAGAACTAGGCTCATATCGACCCATCTCCCTGATTCCCACCGATAGTAAGATTTACTCAAAAATTCTTGCTAACAGACTGAACCCATTGATGCCGACCCTTGTTTCTATCAGACAACATGGCTTTATATTGAAAAGAGATACTACAGACCATGTTAAAAAAATAATAGCATTATTAGATTGGGCTCAGACCTCCGAATCTCCGGTTGCGGTGGCCCTGTTGGACGCAGAAAAAGCGTTCGACAGGGTCTCTTGGGAGTTCCTTTGGTCCGTCATGCTCTGGATGTGCTTTCCTATCTCATATATTAATGCTGTGAAAGCCCTTTATACTCAACCTAAAGCTGCCATAAGAATAACCAACTCTATTTCGAAGGGCTTTCCGATAACAAAAGGGACTAGACAAGGCTGTCCTTGTTCCCCCTTGCTGTTCGCTTTATACCTAGAACCGTATTTACGTAATTTATCCCTTTAGGCAGATATTATACCCGTAAAAATTAACACCAATCTATTCAAAATTTTCGCTTATGCGGATGATGTTGCCGTAACCACCGTAGATATCGGCCGTGCATTACCAAAAATCATTTCTTTGGCGGAAGAATTTGGCTTGTTATCCGTCTATAAATTAAATGTGGCCAAAACCCAATTGATTCATTCTGATTTTGGCCGACCTAAAGAAGTGGTTTTCGATCTTGAAGCTCAATATTTGGGGATAACGATCTCATCCAAGGTGGATGACATCGTACCCTTAAATATTGAGCCTGTCCTGAATTTATCTAATAAAACTCTAGAGAGACTTAATAATTTGCACTTTTCTCTTTATGGCCGAGTCAATATCATTAAAATGCTAATTTTACCAAAATTTCTATATTTATTTCGCACTATACCGCTCTTGTTTCCGGCACATTACTTTACAAAAATTGATAGAATGATCTCCAGATTCTTGTGGGGGTATCACCGCTCTCGTCGAGCGCTAAAATGGTGTTTTTTGCCCAGGGTGAAAGGGGGGTGGGGTGTACCTAATTTTCGGGTGTATTATTGGCTTATTTCTTTAAGATGTATGGGGATACTTCTTTTTGTGGACACCGTCACTGAAGAATCTGTCTACCCCTCAGTCTATGAATTATTGTTAGTTAAGGCTGCTCCTCAATGTTTAGTTAAAATCATCGAATCCAGTTATTATAAAAAAAACAAATTTAAGACTATTTTAGCTTGTTTTACAATTTGGCGACAATTTAGGAATAAAATTCTTGGTCTGGGTGAAACCACTTACTACTCTCCAATCCTTAATAATTTTGCCCTGCCTCCGGTTTTTCATGATCAAATCATCAGAGCATGGCATCTTTCCGGAATACAGATTTTAGGCGATCTATATGAAGAGGCTCAATTTTTTCATTTTCGGCTCTCCGAACCAAATATGGCTTACCACAGCATCACTTTTTTAAGTATCTTCAGATTCGGAGTTTTCTAGAATCAAAAGGACTTCTTACTAATCCTTGCATGAACTCTCATAAGATCTTAGAAACTATCAAGAAAACAAATAAAATAGGCCCAACTTATCAAATGATTATTAATCAGCTTGAAGACGATTTATTCTCTGTAGAGAGTAAATGGCAAAGGAAGCTAGATATAGTAGATATTGATATAGGAAGATCAATCGATATATCTATGAAGGTACTTTTTAATGGGTCTCTCCAAAGTCAACACTATATGTCTGTTTTCGATCTTTATTATTCCCCCGCTAAGTTAGCTAAGTGGAAGGTTGGCGGCGAATCAAGATGTAATCGCTGTAATGAGGTGGATGCGGGCTCTATTCATATGTTTTTTAAATGTGAAAAACTATTCCGGTTTATCATTGATATTGAATCTTTTATTAATAATAATCTACGGATAGTTGTAAAACTCTCTCCTGAATTGGTAATTTTTGGTGTTCAAGCAGATCAGTCTGGGAAAAGACCTATTGCTGAAGAAGCATTTTTGTTTATCTGTATGTCCGTTTTCCGTCTCTGTATTACTTCCCGGTGGATTGATAATGAACCTCCGACCTTTCATCAATGGCAATGCAAGTTACTTTCCATTTATCATATAGAAATGGCTATGTATAAGCTTAAGGGGATAAAGAAAAAAAGACAAGGTTTAAAAATCTGGGATCCAGTCACTAAATGGATTTAAGCCTATTTTTTTTTTTTGTATTATTGCTGTTTGTATTTTATTTATATTATGCTTGCTTTCTGTTATATTGCTCATTGTATGACTGTTTGTTGTAGAAAAACTTTAATTTAAAAAAAAAATCACAATAACTATACACTATCTTTATGGGGATACTACCATAATCACAGAGCATCTTTGCGGGAACTATAACATTTTTATAATCACACAATCTCGGTTTGGACTTGAACATCATCATCTTCACCTACTATCTGTGTGGACTCGCATATTGTCTTTGCATGCTATTTCAGCAGCGACTTGAACAAGATTATCATCTCACACTATCTTTAAGGGGACTTGAACATTGCTATTTTAAAACATGATCCTTATGGGACAAATAACCCCACAGACCACGTTTCTCTGAACGCTATAACAGTCATATAATCCCACATTATCCATGTAGGTACTTGAACACCATTATAATCACACACTATCTCTGTTGAGACTTGAACACCACTATAATCACACAATATCTCAGTGGGAATATAAACACTGTTATAATCACACACTATCATTGTCGAGGTTTGAACACGCCTATAATCACACACTGTCTCTTTTTGGACTTGAAAATCATTAATTTCTCATTTCTATGAGTGGGGACTCAAACATTGCCTTTACATACTATTTCAGCGGGTACTTGAACACAATCTTCTTCACACACTATCTCAGTGGGGACTTGAACACTCTATTACCCATGAGGACATCTGTGGGGACATCAAACAGGACTCCACACATGATTCCAATAAAGATGTCAATAAGTGGCAACAGTCTGCAGAGTAAAGACCCCAGGATAAATGCTGTATACCTTACACACTGTTTTTATGAGACTTGAACATCCCTATATTGACACTGTATCTGAGTTGAATTGAAAACACCATCATAATCACACACTCACTCTGTGGAGACATCAATAATCCCATAATCACACATAATCTAAGGACTTGAACATCATTATCTTTACAAACGCTCTCTCCCTGGGTACTTGAATATTATCTTCACACACTATCTGTATGAGGACTTGAACATCCCTATAACCGCACATCAGGAATTTGAACATCCTCATACCACAGATTATGACCAATATTTATCAAAGTTTTGTGTCGCCCTTGCACCACACAAGAGGACACAAAGGCAATGCAAAACCTAAATGAGGTATGCCAGGTAAGGCCACCTTGCACAGCCTTGAGTGGCTTGATAAATCTAGAGTAATGCAAGGCAGGGAGGCATTCCAAGAGTGCAGTGTGGGTGTTCCCATGAATCAAGGCATGCATTCTGACACGTTCCCTAATTTAACAACACTGGTGGACCTGGGAATGTGTTAGAATTGTATTCCTCTCCACCAGGGCACAACAAAGAGAAATACCTTTATTTCTCCTTGTTGTATCCTCTTTGTAAGTGTGCTCCACTTGGAAAGAGGAAACTGTGTCTCAGGACTGTTTTTGTGCAGGAACTTGTTCCTTCCTGTACAAAAGCAATCCTGCCTACAACATGGGCACCTATGAACCATGGTGAAAGGGTGCCTGCATTGGTGCTAGGCAGCAGTTTGTGCTCCAGCACAGGCAGAGAGCAGGAATGCCCCTATAATGTTAAATAAAGCATATTCCTGCCCTCTACCTTTCATGCAGTGCAGCGCAGCAAGGTGGTTTCCTGCGTTGCATAAAATATTGATAAATATGGTCCTATATCTCTTAAGACCTAAATATCCTCATAACCACACATCAGCTCTGCAGGAACTTGGGCATAATTATCAACGCACACTATCTGTTTGGGGACTTGCACATTGTCTTTTAACACTATTTCAGTGGGGCCTAAACAACATTATCTTTACACACTATCTTAGTGGGGAATTGTACACACTAATTTTAACACACTATCACTCTAGGGACTGGACTATCCCCATAACCACACAATATCATTTGGGGACATGAACATTCCTTTAACCACACACTAGAGTGTCTGAGGTCTTTAACATGATATTAATCACACACTATCAGTGTGGGGACTTCAAAATGATTACCTTCACACATCATCTCCGTAGATACTTAAAAGTTCCCATAATCACAAACTATCTCTGCTTGGACTTGAACATCCTTATCTGCACACTATGTGTGTAGACTTGAACATTGTCTTTACACACTATTTCAGAATGAACTTGGACAAGATTATCTTTACACACTATCTTTGTGGGAACATAAACATCACAATAAGCCCACACTATCTCTGTGGAGACTTGAACATCTCTATGATCAAAACCTTATGATTATTGGGCATTGAATATCACTATAAAAACACTATCTTTGTGGAACCTCAACATAATTATCTTCCCACCCCATCTCCATGAGAGCTATAAAATTCCTTTAATTGCAGACCATTTATGTGGAAGCTTGAATATATCGATAATAACATACTATATCTGTTTGGACTTTAACATCACTATTTTCACACACTGTGCGTGGGGAATTGAACATCATCTTCGCACACTATCTCAATTGGTCTTGATCATGATTACCTTTACACACTATATTTGTGGGGACTTGAACACATGTATAAAAACACACTGTTGGGGAGGACTTTAACATCTTTATTTTCATACACTGTGTGGAACTTTAACATTGTCTTTTCAAACTATCTCAGTGGGACTTGAGAAAAGATCATATCTTCACACAATATCTCTATGGGAGATTGAGCATCCCAAAAACCACACACTATCCCTGTGGGACATGAACATCACTCAAATAATGCACACAAAAAAACCACAAAAAAAAACCTGGGCGCACACCTGAAAACACCAGAAGAGTGCAGCTGCTAGCTTCAAACCCCTAAAACCAGGGATCACTCCTGAAAACACCAGAAGGGTGCAGGTGCTAGCTTCAGACCCCTAAAACCACGGATCCCACCTGAAAACACCAGAAGGGTGCAGGAGCCAGCTTCAAAGCCCTAAAACCTGGGCTCACACCTGAAAGCACCAGAAGGGTGCATGTGCTAGCTTCAAAGCCTTAAAACCTGGGCTGACACCTGAAAACACCAGAAGGGTGCATGTGCTAGCTTCAAAGCCCTAAAACTTGGGCTCACACCTGAAAAAACCAGAAGGGGGAATGTGCTAGCTTCAAAGCCCTTAAACCTGGGCTCACACATGAAAACACCAAAAGGGTGCAGGTGCTATCTTCCAACCCCTAAAACCTGGGAGCACACCTGAACACACCAGAAGGGTGCAGGTGCTTCAAACCCCTAAAACCTGGGCTCACACCTGAAAACACCAGAAGGGTGCAGGTGCTAGCTTCAAACCCCTAAACCCTTTGATTCACATGGACAAAGTAGCAACCCACAACTACAAAGAGGATAAAGTTATTGAAGACATCAATCCTCTGCTTGCACGTACACACACTCACCTACAACTCAGAAGGAAGAAGAGATCATACAGCAAAGGAGGGTCAAAGCAAGGCACACTTGCACTACACACAGTGGCGGCTCCTCTGCTAAGTCTGGGGCGCGTCGCCCCACTGTTTTTAAGCAGTGTGCATAAAGGAAACATAAAATGATAATAACAGTTATTATCATTTTATGTTTTTGTGCTGCTTTGCGGGCGGGTGGGGCTTCTCTGTTCTCAGAGCATGGCAGGGCAGGGGAAGAGTGGTTTGCCCACTCCAAGTGCGCAATGACTGTTTGGCTGGCCCCAGTCATGCGCACTTCGCATGTTCTCCATACAGGCTGCATTACAGCCTGTGTGGAGAACATGCCCAGGCCCCCAGTCCCCGTCTGAGCTCCGAACCACATTGCTCGGACCACTAACAATGCTGCATTGCTGCGGAGCCTGGGTGTTTCCTTTTTTACATCCCTCACCCCTGCCCCGCCCTGCCACCCACCGATCGGTGCCGGCTGCCACTGACTACACAGACCATGAATCCATACCGAGGTTCAGACGTTTCATTTAAACTTATAGCCCACCCACAAAGACTGTGCCTCATTCTATGACCTATGAAGAAAAAGCTTCTATGGACAGTCTGCTGTATTACCACTGTGTGTCTACATAGAAATGTTAGAGATGCAGTTGGTATTTCACAGGCATCAAAGCGCAAAGCCGTACTGCAAGTCAACAGTGCACACAAACACATTTTAAGGCACAACATAGCAGATATGGATAATGCAGGAATTGCTTCCCTGTAACCAAAGGGGACACTGATTGCACCAACTTATCCATCAGCGCCTTGAGACCCTCACGGGTGAGTAGCCGTGCTATATAGAATCCTGATTGATTGATCAGTAAGTCCTAAAGGGACCACTTGATCCATGTTAACCTCAAATGCTCCACCAGTCACAAGAGTCAGTTGTTTGTGATGCTAATGTAGGGTCACCATGAGTTTTAACTTGGCCTAAGAGGTCATCATGGCACTCTTCAAAGTAAGAGGCAATACTGGCAGTGGTGCAACAAGGGTCTCAAGGGCCCTCAATCAAATAAAGAAAATGGATCCTTTTGCAGCTAAACAGCTATAATTGGATGCAGATGGCCCCCAACACCCTTGGGCCTTGTGCAACCCACCTGCTGCACTATTGATAGCTGCACCACTGAGTACAGCAAAGGGCAGTTTCAAAATCAGTGTACTGAAGTGGAGCCTTAGATATATCAACGAGAATTACATTAGGAGACAAAGAACATATCCTCAAAATGTGTTCTTTATCACTGGCATGATGCCACGATTCTGGATGCCTACCTAGTCTCTGAATGTCTCTGCTTGGATGCCGATACCAAGCTGCTGCTACTGTGTTCGACAATATGAGCTTGTCACACATCCAAAAACTCCATATGGGCGTTTCACGGCACTTAAGCCAATCATGACTCCTTTCCAACCCCCACAGGTGACCCTAATAGCTTGAATTTTACAACCTATGACAACGTGGCCAATATTGAGCAATTCAAAATACAACAGGGCATTGTGAGATATTAGGTTTTTTGTTGAGGGTGGGTCCAATCAAGCCCAGCCACAATCCTGGTCAGGGTGAACCACAAAAGTCACTAAACAAACCTGTTCTTAACCCACTCGTAGCTTGGCACAAAAGCCAAGAGTAAGACCTAACTTCGAGGCAATGGGTAAAGTATTTATGCAGCACTTAAACAGTAATGAAGTGAAAACACAGCACAAGAAAAATCCTTCACCAATTTAGAAAAACAAATGTAATACATTATTTGATAGCAAAATGACAAAATCCAATCAGTAGAATCGAAGATATGCAATCTTGAAGATTTAAGGTAAGTATAGCGCCTAAAACCACAAATCGCCATTCGTGGTTATCTGGTTGCGCGAGACTGGTTGAAAGTCACAAGTTCTGGCCGACGGCGATGGAGCATGGGCTGGAAACAGGGACTGTTTTAGTCCTGCTGAAAAACGTACCTTCTAAAGTCCAGTGCGAAGAGTCCAATTTGCGGTGGATGAGGCCTTGAGAAACAGGGAGAGCATTGCGGATGACTGTCGATGTAGTGCAAAGAGCAGGCCGGGTGTCGCAGATGGTCATTAATGTAGAGCGAAGATCCTGTCGGGCGTTGCAGATGGTTGTTGCTGGAGCTTTGCGCTGGCTGTTACCACGATCTGTTGATGCAGTAGCGCGAAGTGCAGATCTAACATTTCTTGCAGCTGCTGTAGCGTGAAGAGTCGGGTTCATAGGAGCTTCACGTTAGTAGGTGGTGGGGGCAGCAAGATCTTGGCACAAAAGGGCCCATTCGCATTTGAAAAGAGTCTAAATCTTCAGGATTTCTCCTTTTCTACCAGAAGGAACTTAACTGTTACCACACAAAGGGTCTAGGACCTGGGAGGCATCTCTTGGGGTTCAGGAACTCACTCCAGCAGTGGGCAGCAGGGCTCAGACAGGTCCAGTTGCAGGTTCAGGCAGGACCCGTGCAGCAGGTCAGCTCGGCAATTGAAGGGAGACCTCTGGAGTCTGTTGTTTCCCTGTAGTGAAGAGAAGAAGGCCAGTTAACTAGCCCTTGGAGTCACTCAGGTAGCCAGGATGTAGAGAGCAGATCCAGTCTTCCTTCTCAGACAGCAGGGCAGACCGTTGGCACCAGTGCAGTCCTCTGGCAGCAGGGAAGTACTCTTTCTTTAGTATTTCCAGCTCCAGAAGTGTACTTAAGAGTGGGTCCAAGGGCCCTGCTGCTAGCTTGGAAATCGGGGCAGCTTCTAGAGTTTTCCTCCCACCGAGTGTTAGGAATGTCCTGCCTCCCTGTCCTGGTCCCAGTCTGTCTGCTATCACAATAGGCTAGTGTGAAGTTCTTTGTGTGTGAGCTGATTCAGTGTCTTTGAAGTGCAAGTAGGGCTGTGCACAGCTCCGCCACCCGTCCCGCCATGCATGGTCCATCCTGCCAAAAACAAGGCCCTCTATTGTGTGACTGTCTGGGAGGAACACACAAAGGCCAGCTGGCAACTACACCTAGTCATGTGAACCAAGAAACGGACTGCATGCACCAAATTGTTTGGACAAGAAAGTGCTAAGTGACATTCAGAATTTCAGAAGTGTGACTTAAAGTCCAACTTTGCCATTAAAGAAGGTTTGAAATTACAATGCCTCATCAAACATGATATTTCTACCTGCTCCTCTAAACAAAAGTTATCACTTATAAAGTGTAATAAGGTAACCAAATGTTATCCTGTGGGAAAGGAAGAACTTACAATAATGAAAAATTCATTAGAGAGTTTTTCCCTATCAGGAAGCGTGAAACCTACAAGTACATGTCAATTTTTTTTAATCCAATGCACCCTGCCCTATGGGCTGTTTAGGGCATACCCTAGGGCGTACTTCTATGTACAAAAAAGGAGGGTTTAGGCCTTGAAAAAGTTTTTTTTGTCGAGATGGCAGTCTAAAATTGCAGACAGGCTGCAATGGCAGACCTGGGCCATGCTTTAAGGGCTGATTAAGTGGTTGGCATAATACGTGCTTTAGGCCCAATAGTAGTATTTAATTCACAGGACCTGGGTACATGTAGTACCACATTACTAGGTGCTTATAAGTAATTTAAATGTGCCAGTCAGGTGTAAGCCAAGGTTACCATGTTTTAGGGAGCACTTTAGCACTGGTAAAGTGGAAGGTGTCCTAAGGCCAACACAAATTAATTCAGAAAAATAGGAGGGGTGAAGGCAAAAAGTTTGGGAAAGACCACCCTAAAGCTGACAGGTCTAACGTGATGCCCCCAGCTGAAAGTGAGGAGATGTACCCAACCTCCTTGTAGTTCTCTTCCCTAAAGTGAAAGAACCTGGACAGTCTATCAGCATTGTAGTGGTCTGACCCAGGACAGTGTTCCACCGTAAAGTCAATTCCCTTTAGGGAGATGGACCACCTCAACAGCTTGGATTCTCACCCCTCATTTGCATGAGCCATATGAGGGGCCTGTGGTCTGTCTGAACCTCAGAAATGAGCCCTAAACATGTAGGCTCTCAGCTTCTTCAGGGCCCAGACTACAGCAAAGGCTTCTCTCTCAATAGCACTCCACCTCTGTTATCCTGGGAAGTAACCTCCTATTGATGAAGGCTACATGTTGGTCTAAGCCCTTCTCATTCAACTGTTATAACATAGCCCCTATGCCATGCTCTGAGGCATGGTCTGTACAGCAAATTCTCTGGAGAATTCAGGGGCCTTGAGTACAGATGCTGTATACATGGCCTGTTTGAGGATGTCAGAGGTTTTCTGGCAGGCCTCCGTTTAGATCACCTTCTTGGGCTGCTTCTTAGAAGTCAGTTCAGCTAAGGGAGCAACAATGGTGCAATATCCATTAACAACTCCCTGTAATATCTAGTGAGGCCCAGGAAGGCCCTCACTTCTGTTTGGGTTTGGGGGGGGGGGAGTCAGGCCAGAATAGCCTCTATTTAAGCCTGGTGGACCTGCACCTTGCCCCCCCGCCACAAGGTGGCGCAAGTAATCCATAGAACCATGCCCTATCTGGCACCTGCTGACCTTGATAGTCAGGCCTGTCTGTTGCAGAGCCTGAATGCCCTCTTGGAGGTCCTCGGAGCTGCTACAGTAGACAGCTATGTCATCCAAGTAAGCAGCACTCAATGCTTCCTTCCCGGCATGGATTTTGTTCATCAACCTCTGTAAGGTGGCAGGAGTATTCTTTAGTCCACAGGGCATTACCTTAAACTGGAAGTTGCCTTCTGGAGTAGAGAATGCTGACCTCTCTTTTGCCCCCTCATTTAAGCCAATCTGCCAGTATCCTGAAGTGAAGTTAAAAGTGCTCAGGAACTTGGCAACCTCCAACCTGTCTATAAGTTCATCAGTTAGGGAGGTGGGATGTGCATCAGCCAAGAAGACTGAGTTGAGCCCCCTGTACTCTACACAAAACCGGAGTTCTGGGGTGGCGCCCAGTGGGGCGGCATTGGCTACCAGCACCACTGGGCTGGACCAGAGACTACTGGAGTGCTTAATCACTCCCAGCTCCAGCACTTTGGAGACTTCTTCCTTAATGCTGGCCCTCACTTTATCTAACAGCTTGTAAACTTCTTTCTTTGCAGGCATCCTGTCTTCTGTCATGGGTACACAGGTATGTAAGCCCAGTAGAGCGAGAGAACAGAGTGGCAAACGCTTCCAAAAACTGGTAACAGTCCCTCTGCTGCTGTGTGGTCAGGGTAGGAGGGAAGTCAACACCTTCCACTTCTCTCTCTTCCGTCTTTCGCTTTGAATGATAGAAGATCAGTGAGAAGTTCATTCTCCACCTCTACTCCATCATCTGTCACCAAGAGCATGGTGAACTCAGACCTCTCCTCATGTGGCTCATGGTGGTTCACATGGAGTACCCTAAGCGGGATTCTTGGGGTCTGGAGGTTCACCAAGTAGGTGGCCTTCCCCTTTCTCTCCTTCACCTCATAGGGCCCTGCCTAACAGTCTTGGATGACCCTAGGCTCCACTGGCTCCATTACCATCACTTTCTGGTCAGGCAGAAACTTTACCAGAGTGGCCTGGTTATACCAGTTTCATGACCTGCTGGCTGACTTCTAAGTTTCTAAAGGCTAGCATGTACCTAACCACATATGTGGGGTGGGGGGCTTTTTGTGAGCTCGTTCCCACACCTCCTTCAATGGACTGACAAGACTAACAGGGTGTCCATAGAGGGGTTCAAATGGGCTAAACCCAACTACCTTCAGTGACACCTCCCTGTAGGCAAAAAGCAGACATGACGGGAGGACATTCCATTTCCGCCTCATGGGCTCAGGTAGCCCATAATCTTGCCCTTCAGGGTCTTGTTGAATCTTTCAACAAGCCCATTGGTTTGAGGATGATAAGGTGTGGAGAACTTGTAGGTTACTCCACACTCTTCCCATATGGACTTCATGTAGGCTGTCCTATGCCCCTGTCATACTCCACATGGGTAAAAATCTGTATCAGGGCCCTGACCATTGCTGGTGCAGTTACAGACCTCAGAGGAATAGCCTCTGCGTATCTAGTGGTGTGGTCTACCAAACCAGGATAACCCTGTTGCCTAGGGCAGTTTTAGGATCCAGTGGGTCTAACAATGTTGATGCCCACTCTTTCAAAGGGGGTGCCATTGGCAGGTAAGGCATTTAGGGGAGCCTTGAGCTTTCCCCCCTGTTTTCCCATTGGTCTGGCAGGTTGTACATGACCTGCAGATTGTGTCTGAGGCTGCCTTCATTTGAAGCAAATAAAAGTGGGAGGCAAGCATTGCAATTGATTTCTGATATTGCATTGTGTAACCTAACACAATAATTATGTCCTGCTGCCCCCAAATATAAGCATTTTTCTGTGGACCCTTTTAAATGTCAATAGGACTAAGTGACAGGGTTTTATGAGATGAAGGGTAGGATTTTTCAGATTTGGCCCACTTCTGATCATACACGAGTGAGTCATTTCAGTCCCCAGTCTTTCTTCCTGTGATATCCTAGCAACCATTTGGATTCTCCTTGCCAGAATGACTCTGCTTTAATTAATACCCTTAGATAGGGTACTTTTGTATGGGCAGGGCTTGTATGGACAGTTATCCATATTCTCTAAGTATCTGTTTCGACAAGACGACTTTCCTTTACATTGTCTTATCTCTAGCCACTTGTAGTGTTATATGAGATGGCACATTAATTTGAAAGGTGTCCGGAAACTTATATCTTGGAACAGTCATACTCATTTTCTTCCAGTGCAAGACATCTAAAAGGGAATATAGTAGGTGCTGCCAGGAAAAATGGCAAGGTCTTTGTGAAATTAGTATAAATGAACAGGCATGGTCAGTACGATTCAGTGGTCATTTTTGGGGTGTGGTCTCCGGTACTTCAAATGGACCTTTTTGCTTTATGATCAAACTAGGACTAGATTTTGATGGCTGGCTAATCTCAAGGTGATTTTGAAGAGAGCTGGTCTATCCTTACGGGTAAACCCCCTTGAGCCCCCAGGATGGACCGGTGAGTGTAAGCAAGACTCTGAGTATGACATTGAACTGAGATGACCATAGTGTTTGCAGTGGATGATCCCCTAGGATTCATTAACAAGATTCAGATCCTGATGCCCAGTACGTTGAAACAAAGGGTCGTATTTACAGCACCCAATAAATACTGTCTATCCCGGGTGGGGTACATACCGGGTATAGTAAAATCTCCTATTCTGAGTTTGTGCAGGGAAAATGGGGAATTACATGTGAAATCATCAGTGTTTACCACACTGATTCCAAATGTAGTGCATTTCCCACCGAACGCTGGGTTTTGCTGATGAAATCTGTGAGGGTAAAATTGCATGGGAGTGGAGTTTATTTGCAGTTATTACCTCATGTGCTATATACCCCACACCAGAGTAGATACCTCTGTTGGTTGTTACCACACAACTCGGAAATCAAATCCAATCAGACCGATGCTGCCTAATGGATGAGAGGTTGAAAGTCATTCTCGAGATAACAAATATCATGGCTGTCGGATTGGAGGCAGCTTGTTTGTCCAAGGGAAACTCCAATCTCTACTCATTAATAGGGAAAGATCTTTTCAGGTTTCAAAATCTAAGAGCTACTGGTATTTTTTAACAGGACCTCAATATGTGATTTCAGCTTGCTGTTGGAGCTGTCATTGTTTCACATTTTCTTGCAATCTGTGGGGTACATCTACTACTTTAAACTCAGAAATGTTGTCTGTGTCTATGTAGTTTACTTGGACTATGGAAAAACCCTATTTTCAGAGCTTCAGTCAACAATGATGTAGATATTTCAACTTGCGCATCAGTAGCTGATGAATGCTTAGCTATGTATATTACTGCTCAAATATTACTTCTTGGATATCAATCTCACGCCTAACAATATCACTGTGAATTCAACCCTAAACAGGATTTACGCTGTCCACTACAATGTACAATGTATTAGAATATGATAACTTGTGGAGAAGTGTGGCTCAATGGTTAGAGCGGCAGACCCTGATGCAGAGGTCTGGCCCGGACCAGGGTTCAATTCCCGCCTCGGCGGGTCTTGGGCTCAATTTGCCCAGACCCGATAATTCTCGCCTCTGTGCCTATTCTAATCATGGGTCACACTCTGCAACTCTGGGCAATAGCTTGCTTAATCTCCACAACGGCCCCAACAGCGCTAGGATGCCTGGCTTCACCTTGGGGGTGCCCAGGAGTGAGCACTTCACAGGGAAAGGCCAGGAAGGGTTCCACAGCATTATGTGCACAGCGCCTGAGAGACCCTTTCGGGGGTGTGCGGAGCGCTATATAAATGCACTACATTTACATAACTTAATATATCCAGTCCTGACTGACTCCACCTTTGAATGACTTATCGGCAATTCATCCCCGCAGGGCCATGACCAATCACGTTGCCATATGTTCACTACTTGACAGTGTGCGGGTGAGCTTTCTCAAGTGTTGTATCAAATGTTTGAACCCCTCCTCCTCTACCCTTCAACTGATATTAAATTAGCTTTTGAGTCTCTCTGCTAGGACCTGATGTGGTAGCCTTATATTTAAGAATTGTATCTATCTGAAATGGAATAAAAGCCTGCAGGTCAATATAGAGGTTCTTTAAATCTACGCTTTTTATCAATGGTAACTTGTCGTCAAAGACCTGCTATTACATGATTCATGCACCTAGGGTGCAATAACATCCTAGCTGCTGCACGGCACCTGTTCAAAAAATACTTCCAGGCCAAGCTAGAGGCCATTAGCATAGTCGAGTAGGGATCCCACCTATGCTTTGACCCTTTTCGGCAAAGAAGGTCCACAAATTGTGTGATAGTAAGCCTAACTGAATAATTGCTGAAATGTGTGGGACGGGGCGATCTCTTGTGAAAACTATACCCTGATCTCTTGCTGGTGGAGCTAGACTGAAACACAGTTCAAGTGCGACCAGCAAAATGAGGAATTTTAAGCCTATAGAGGGGGCCCAATAATTATAATCTTGGATTTGGAGGTACACCTGTTTATTAGCACCCATCTAGTCTTGAGCATCTACTACTAATTTCCTTCTACTAGAGCCGGCTTCTTGGCTAGCAGTGATTCTAAGTGATGGGTTGAGATGCATGTTCTGTGTTTTCCTTAGTTAGATTGATTTATAAGTAGGGGAAATTTTGTGGCAGTGATATATGTTGTCCTGGATTCTACCTTCAGCCAATGGAGTTTCTATACGACCCAAATGGCCCTGCTTGATGACATTCTGGAAATGAATAGGACAAAATAGAGCATGGTTCTATATAATAGGGACCCGATTCACAGAACTAAGTTAAGACAAAATCCTAAACTTACTACCATTTTGGTATTCACAGATGGCACTTACTCAATTTGGTATTCACAGAAGGCACTTATTCATCAATAAGTAAGTGCCTTCTGTGAATGCCAAAATGAGTAAGTTACTCAAAATGAGTAAGTTACTCATTTTGGTATTCACAGAGGGCAAAATGAGTAAGTGCCTTCTGTGAATACCAAAATGGTAGTAAGTTTAGGATTTTGTCTTAACTTAGTTCTGTGAATCGGGCCCTATGTTATTGGTGAAATAGAATGTGTGTGTTCCATTCTTATTAAACACTTCTTTTCAGTAAGTTGTAAGAGTCTTGGATGTTCTCTAATGTACTGTGCTGTTACAATCGGAGAGGTACTCCATCCAAGGGGTAAAACAATGCATGCACAAATAGCTTCCAATCCATGAGAGGTTGCATAAATTGTTTTCAATCCCTATGGTCTCGGGTTTAGTATACTTTTGTTTGTATTTTAGAAGTTGCCTTTCTGCATCCTCCCATGCCTCCATCTCTCTTACCTAGTTAGTAATAGTAGATGAGTCTGAGATCAGATATCTAATGGCTATGCGTCTAATGGGCCAAGACCATGTCGAGAGTGGTCACTTACTTACTCAAGTAACTTTTTGTTTTGAGTTGCAGTACACAGAGTAGGCATGACTTAGTTGTTAGTTGACTATTGAGGCCAGCAAACAGTACGCATCCGCCTGTTACCTTACGCCAGAATATGCTAACCATCTGACATTACCTAGTTAGGTGCAAAAATGTGGCCTCTGCATGACCGCATTCAGAACATCTGTAACCTGTCTTGGAACTCATTTTATGCGACGTTCACATGGTTCTTTATGAAGGCTCTACATATAATAGACAACTGAGATGCATTTCTTGTGGTGTCACCAGAGTCGGTGTGGGACAGAAAATAAAAGTGGTCTCATAAATGATGTTGATAGCTAAAAATGTGGCCCATGTTTGCAAAGTGGGACCGTTTTGAACTTTTGATGACACGCAGTATAAATGTTTTTCAAGGTATGCAAGACTGCATTGGACTTGAGCTTGCAGCAGACACTTTTTGTTTGAATATTAGGGAAACCAACAGCAAAAACCATAAAGTAGACCACACACTGATCTGTGAGACCAGCCCATCGAGACTGCCTGATTACCCCATAGTCCCGTCCGACCCTGGTTGTCAGTGGGCTCCTTAGTGGCCTTTGCAATGGTTGATTGAAGGACACTGTTGGACATACTGTGTGAGTAGCTTATTTTTAACTTGCTTTGCGTATCTTATATCTCCCTATAACTGGTGGGCTCTACAGCCAACTGCCTGCTGGCAGTTCTCACTTTGATTCTCTTCCAGTTCTTGTGTGGCATGAGGGATTCCTTTGTGGATGTGTATTGCAGAGCTCAGAAAGGGGGACAACTGTGTCAGTGGACGTGCTTCTTTTGAAAGAGTGCCTTCATTCACAGTGAAGTTAGTCGATGTCTGGAAGCGGCTGACCAAATGCCCCATGGTGTATGCTGTAATGGGTGGAAGAAAAATGTAACATACATTGAACTCATTGTTTCTCTGTGTTAGCGCATGAGCTGTAGACAGCACAGCACAGCTCAGAAACAGAGACTCTGACACACAGCTCTATCATGCTAGAGGGAAGACTTTCATGATGTGGCTGTAGGTGTCAACTCAGTAAGAGGCAAAGTACTGCTGTTAATGTCTCTTCAGAGTCAGGATAATGCACTGTCTCCTGTTATACGTTTACAGAATTATAGATGGGTAGCAGTGAATTACAGTCTTTTATTTCACCACGGGCTTCTGAGTGACGTGAACTAGACCGAAGCTCGAGTTGTCTATATCATGCAGAACCTTGAGGTAAAAACAGCTCCGTAATCTACTACCCCCAAAATCATCTGTCCTTACGTAGAGGCATAATAGTGTAGCCATACAAACTGTGGCCTGTGAAAAAATACCTTACCTGACATTCTTTTTTTTTTTTTTTTTGAAAACCTTTATTTCAAAATTCAGGACACAGCTATTCAGCCGACAGCCCGAAGGTTCGGCAGCATTGCAAGTTAGATACAGTGATGTGTCCCCAATGCAGTTCAAAGAGTAATGCAAAAGGTCCAATTTTAAATAAACACAGAAAAAACTAACAACAAACCCCAGCAAGGCAAGGACATTGAGAGCCCATGGCGGAGGCCCCCAGGGGAGGCCGGACCCCACTCGTCTACTAAGTACAAGACTGTGTACGGAGGAAGAAGGGGAACAGTAGAGGCCCAGAACAGTTACTAAAACCAAGCTGTGCTGGAAAGTAGGTCAGGGGGAAAGCTGTTCCTCGGGAGGTTCCAGGTCCGGGGCAAGACATATTCCCCCCCTGTATTGGTTCCACCGCCCCCAGATGGCATGCCACTTCCGGGGGCGACCTCTAGAGCAGTAGACCGTCTTCTCCCTAAACATGCTCCAATCCATGTTTTCCTTCCACGCGGTCAGTGTAGGGGGTCCCGAGGAGCCCCATAGTCGCGCGATATCCCTTTTAGCTACCATGTTACCCAGAGTCACCCATTGGGTCTGCGCCTCATCGAGGTCAGTGGGCCCCCAGACGTTCAGGAGGCAGCACCGCGCCTCCGGCTGTACCACAATGCCCGTCACCTCCCCCATAACTGCATGGACTCTCCTCCAGAACTCCACAATGACACCACATTCCCAAATGATGTGCAGGAAAGTACCCACCATACCACATCCCCTTCTGCACAGGCCGTCCTCCGAGAATCCCATGCGGACCAGCCTTGGCCCCGTCACATACACCCGGTGCAGTATTTTAAGCTGCACCAGCCTCAGACGCGACGGGATCGCAACCTCCTTAGGCGAAGAAACCGCTGACTGCCAGTCCTCATTATCCAACTCAAGACCATCCCTGGTCCACTGTTCTCTCATCCCCAATAGCAAGCCTGCCCGGACGTTTATCAACTTCTTATATATGAGCGAGATCGTGCTCTCGGGCATATGACCATCAAGGACACGGTCCTCAAGGGGAGAGGACTCCGGCACCTTCTCACCCTCAACAAGGACTGATCGGAGGGCGTGACGCAGCTGGATATACCTGAAATACTCTGAGGGCCCTAGCTCAAACTCAGTCTGCAACTCCTCGAAAGACTTCACCCTCCCCTTATGCAGTACATCTCCCACCTTGGATATACCTATCAGATCCCACTTATCAAAGCCCTTCGTGTGCCAGAGTCTTCCCAATCTTTCCGATTCAAACAATGGGGTAGCGAGGGTTAGCCTATCCTTCCAGCCCAACGAGTCAGTCGCCATCTTCCATACGCGCACCGCCACACCTGTGGGCCCCGTGAGGGACGAGTCTAAGGACCGCGAATACAACGCCCTGTAGTAGTTGCCGCCGCGCAGCAGCCACCTATCCATGGCATACCCAGGGCTGAGTGCAGGGCCATAAAACCCATGGTTGATCGCGCTCAGCTGCGTGGCCCAATAGTACCGTCGGATGTCTGGGAGCGCAATGCCCCCATCGTACCATGGGAGCGTCAACTTTGAAATAGCTATTCGCGGCCGCCCATCCCACAGCAACGTCCTTTGGAGGCCTTCGACCTCCCGAAAGTATTTGGCCGGTACCCAGTCCAAGGTGTTCTGGAGAGCGTAGAGGAAGCGGGGAAGAGACATCATTTTAAACAGGGCCGCACGCCCAACGAGGGAGAGCGGCAGCCTCCGCCAACCTTCCACATCTCGCCTCAAGCGTGCCAAGGGGGGGAGCAGATTCCTCTCATAGCGTACAGCAGGATCCATGGATATAAAAATCCCCAAATACACAAAACCCTGCTGGGCAACCTGTATCGAACATGTTCTAGGGATCGGTGGGACCTCGCCACTAAGAACGTACAAGTACGATTTGCCCCAATTAATCACAAGCCCCGAGTTCCCACCGAACGATGCGAGTACGTCACAGACCACTATAAGTGACTTCTTAGGTGAGGCAAGATACAGCAGGATATCATCGGCATAAAGCGAAATACGGTCCTCGTGATCAGGCGACCACCGAAGGCCCCGTATATCCGGGTGCCAACGTATCCACGCAGCCAACGGTTCAAGGGCGAGGGCGAACAACAGAGGCGACAGGGGGCAGCCCTGCCGAGTACCCCTACCAAGCTGAAACGGAGTAGATGCCCGTCCATTCACCACAACATTCGCTAGTGGCCCCTCGTACAGCAACCGAACCCAACTCACAAAACCGCGACCGAAACCAAACTTGGCCAGCACGGCCCATAAATATGCCCACTCCACCGTGTCAAAGGCCATCGTGGCATCAAGAGATGCCACAACAGCCGGTTCACGCAGCGTGCCCGCCCTGGCGATGACGCCATGAAGACGCCTAAGGTTCAATGCTGTATTTCGGTGCGGGATAAAGCCAGATTGATCCGGGTGGACCAAATCGCCAAGTACCCTAATCAAACGGGTAGCCAGGAGTTTGGCCAGAATTTTCGGCTCAGCGTTGAGGAGTGAAATGGGCCGATAGGAGGTGCATCTATCTCGGGGTTTACCCTCTTTATGTATGACCACGATCGACGCCAGCCGCTGGTCCAACGGAAGGATCCCATCCCCCCGGGCCTCCAAAAACATGGCGCGCAGGTGAGGGGCGACCCTATCCGGGAACAGTTTATACAGGTCGATCGGCAGTCCATTCGGTCCAGAGGCCTTACCCGAGTTCAACGCGCGAATCGCCCCCGCCACCTCGTCAACCGTGATGTCACCATCCAAATCGTCCCTATCTATGTCAGAGAGGCAGGGTCAACTCGATATCACGGAGGAGATCAGACGAGTCCTCGGGCGGCCTGTCCGACACAGAGGAATAAACCCTATGAAAATACTCCGCGAAACACTTCACAATCCCCTCAGGTTCCACAATCTGCTCTCCCCCCTCTCCAATCAACTCCGGCACCACTCTATTGACCCGTTCTTTCCTGTCCAACCACGCCAGGAGTTTCCCTGCCTTATCCCCAACGTCATACAGGCGGCCCTGTTGTTCCCTGCTGAGGGTCTTAGCGGCGTTCGTCACCAGGTCCCTATACTCCGCCTGCTTCAGGCAAAGCTCATGCAATGAGGACTCTGTAACCTCCTCCTCCATATCCCCCTCAAGGGCCGCAATCTCCTCCTCCACTTGCCGCACCTCGCCATCTCTCCGATTCTTGGCAGCCACCACCAGGGAGAGGGCTTCCCCCCGAAGCACGGTCTTAAAAGCTTCCCACAGCGACACCGCCGAGTCCACGGTTCCCAGATTGTCCTTAAAGTAATTATCTACCTTCTTTACCAGGGCGCTGCGCATCTTGGGGTCTCGGAAATACCATGGGTTGATGGGGGCCACCCTCCCTCCTCCCTCCCGACCTAGATCCAGCCGGATCCACACTGGCGAGTGATCAGAGATACCGCGTGCCATGTGCCTCGCCTCGGATATCAACGAGGCATGTGCGGCCAGAGTGAGCAGGTAGTCAATCCTGGAGAGGCTACCATGCGCCCCGGAGTGAAACGTGTATTGACTCTGTGTGGGGTGCCGGAGCCTCCAGCAATCTATCAGACCAAATGTATCCAGGAAGTTTGGAAGCCATTTCTGAGCCCCCCCTGTGTCCCTGGGCGGGTATCTATCCAACAGTCCGGAACCCACAGCATTGAAATCCCCTCCCACTACCTGCATTCCCCCCGGGAGAGTCAGCAAAGCCCTGCCCAGTTCAGCAAATGTGGAGGCCTGCAGGGCCGGCGGGACATAAACCGAAACCAAAACCAAAGTCCTTCCTTCCCACCGCCCCGCCACCGCCACAAACCTCCCCCTATCGTCAACAATGGTGGAGTCCACCTCAAAAGGCAACGATGCTCTAACGAGGATGCCCACACCCCTGGACCCAGAAGAGAATCCCGAGTGTGCAATGAATTTATACCCCTTCCTATTCAGGGCATAGCACATATTGCCTATGAGATGCGTCTCCTGCAGCAGGACAACGTCTGGCATTGAGCGTTTCAAAAATTGCAAAACAATCCCCCTCTTGATGCGATCCCCTAAACCATTAACATTCCAGCTTATAACACTTAAGCCTCTACCCCCCATCCTCAAACGGAAAGAGGCCCACCCCACACCCGAGGCGCCACCATGGAACAGCCCTGAGGATAATCATCATGCCTTGCAGAAATAAACCCCCCAACAGCAAACTCAAAATCCCCAAAACTCCCCCCACCCTGCACCCCTGCTGCAGCTTAGAAAGCCCCCCCAACTTGCAGTGTGCCTGTCGCCCTACAAAAACAAAAATCTACAAAAAGTACCCTAAGGGACGAAAAGAGCATCCCTCGTCCTCCCGCAACCCTCCACAGTTACTGCACTCTGTTCAAATCTTTAAGTATGGTTAAATCAAGTCAGGCCGGCTTTGAGATATCAGCCCTGTCCATCCCGGCCACTGTCTCCATGCTCGGCTGTGTCGTCCCCGGTCCGTCGCCGGGGCAAAGCGTCCAGCCATTCGTCGGCCATAACAGGAGAGTCAAAAAAGAATGTCCGATCTTCATGCACCACCCGTAGTCTGGCAGGGAAAAGCATGGCATACTTCAGGTCCAGTTCCCGAAGTCTCCGCTTCACCCCCAGGAAGCTCTGTCTCTGTCTCTGCACATGCTGGGTGAAGTCCGGATAAAAATTCACCGACGCATTCTGGAAGGGGACTGGGCCCGTCACCCTCGAAGCTTGCAGGATAGCGTCCCGATCTCGAAAATGAAAGAGCCGGGCGACAATCGGCCGCGGCGGGGCACCCGCCTTGGGCCGCCCGCCCGGCACCCTATGGGCCCTTTCCACCGCAAAAAACTTTCCAAGGCCCTTAGGCTTCAGATGATTGAGGACCAAATCTTCCACAAGCAGGTCCGTCGAAGCCTCATCCGAGGACTCCGGGACCCCGATGACGCGCACGTTGTTGCGCCTGGACCGGCTCTCGAAGTCCTCCAGCCGGCGGGCGGCGAGGTCACTCTCGGCCCTCAGCTTCCGGACCTCGTTCTGCAAATCCGCGACATCATCAGCGAGGCCCGTGGTCTTGTGGTCCAGGTTCTTAACGCGTTCGTTTGTCTTGCCCAGGTCCGAGCGGATCAAATTGACATCCACCAGGATGGCATCCACCTTATGCGCCAGGGCCTCGAATTGCCTCCCCATCGAGGTCTGCATCCCATCAAGCGCGCCCATGACATCCGGCAGGGATAGCTCCGGTGTCCCAGGCGAGTCCTCCTTCTGGGCATCCGGCGCCTGGCTCGGTCCACTCGGCGATGTTTTCAGGAGGGCGTAGCGGTCCATACTGTTGACTTGGGAATACGTTCCCCGCCTGGTGGACTTAGTCTTCAGCCGATCCCCTTCTGCTTTGCCCGACATAATGGACTCCAGGCAGTCCAATGCAGTGAAGACCGTTCCCTCTCGGAGAGAGGAATAAGGAGTGAGCAGGTCCGCCTTGTGCTGCCAGAGTAGCCCGCCGAGCGTCCTTGGGGTTATAAAGCCACCCAGAGCTCTACAGTGTCCGGGCAGACAAAGGGAACGAAATCGAAAGTGAAAGAGCGAGGGCCTCCGTCCGACAGTTCACACCTCACCAGGCCGTTGTTGATCAACTAGGAGTCGGGCATCCTGCCAACTCTAGCCCCTGGCATCTCCGGGAGTTAGGCCCAATCTTTCGCCAGTCGTAAGTCCGGTTCCCGATGGGCGATCCGACCGCGGGTAGTATCAATCGCCTCCCTGACAACTCAGCAACACGGTGCCATGCATACCATCAGGATTAGAGACAGGATAGTCGACGGAGGGCGCGAGGGTCTCGGGAGCTCTAAGCTCACGCGGCCATCTTGGTCAAGCGCTAGGCTCCTCCCCCCTTACCTGACATTCTTAACCAACCCCACCACCTTCCCTGCCTTCCTTCCCCCTCCTGCAGATGTGCTGTCTGCGTGCATTCAAACAGGACAAACAGCGCTGCACTGAAGGTGCTGTGAGAGCGTCATAGCAGTGCAATACCAGACTTGGAATCTGGTGTAAACGATAGAGGCTTCCTATGGAAGCCATGCATAACAATGCAGCAGTGCTCTGGATATCAGCACCATCCCTGCACATGGGCTGGAAATCATTTCTTTGGACTAGGTAACAGCAGGGGGCAGGGTGGTTTCCCCATCTATTATCCCATCATTTATTTTCTCACACAGGCCTATTTGAGATGTCAACGCCTCTTATGTACCAATAATATAAGGGGAGTACTGTCATATACAATTATTTCCGAGCATTGCGCGCTTTCCATGCAGTGGATTTGCACAAAACTTATGATTGACCCTTTCTTCAGTTCAGAAGAGATTTCCTACTCACACTTCTAGCGGCAGCCGAAGCAAAAAAAAAAAAAAACTGCTACTGATGAGTAACACCACTAACAAGTATGTTGTGTGCGCGTTGCGAAACGGGGCTGCTAATGACATCACGCGCTTCATTGCCCGGCTAACCGAGTGCGCTTCCTCAGGGTCACATTTGAAGGCAAGTCTAATGCGCGCGCACATCGAGGCCAAGCAGCCCGCGCGCCCCGAGCTTGCTTCGTTTAGACTTTATCAAGAAACGCTCCGGATTTGTACGGATTAAACGTCAAATGTGACTCCATGTGACAGGCAGTCTGGCAAAAACACAAGAGCAGTCTCCACCTTCAAAAGTGTTAGGATCATTTTATATTAAACGCTGAAGGGCCATGGGGTGTATCATGTTCTTATGTTTTTTGCGGCTCATAAGGGATGTGGGAACTCGCATGCAGTTAAGGGCACATTACTTTAGGAGAAGGCCTTAGCGCTCCTCCATCCATATAATTTCGGCAAATCTCTGTTGCTAGTGTTTGTTGTCTCAGTCACTGCGTTCTTCAGGGATTGCCCCGTGAGCCGGCGGGAAGTGGTCAACGGGTGCACGGGCTCTTGGCCCTGATCATAATTCGTTTCGCACATTTAATACGAGCATTGCCCAAGGTCCATGGTAAATAATCGCTAACAAGGGCCTGCAGCATAAGTGATGCTGCTTCTTCAAACGTCGGCTGGCAGAAGATGTGGTTAAAACTGTTAATCATTCATGCATTATTTTCCCATCAAAATAAACATAAAAATGTTTCACATGCCTGTATTCTTTTTGGAGGGGGGCAAAAATATACCTTATGAGGAGGGTAGCTGAGAAGGAAAGAAATCGGAAGTAGTGAAATGTATGTTGACAATCCAGCAGCATGACTGACTGCATTATCAGAAGGGTGTATGCTCAGAGGCGCAACTATACCAGAACTTCGGTGGGGGGGGGGGGGGGGGGGGAATGTGGGTTGGGGCTAACACTCGCAGCCAGGGACGATCCTAGCACTGGTCGCACATGGTGCAGCACTCTTTTTTGGTGTGCCTCCCCCCATTTCATCCTTCTCCATTAATTACCTCACTACCACCAACCAACAATGCAGATCATCTCTCTATAGCACATTTCTGACAAGCATTTAATTTTTTATAGCGCTACTCATAGTTTACTCACACTCAGTTTTGTGATCTGCATGGTACACATTCTTTGTAGCAGGCACATTAACCCTCTGCGCTGTGTGGGTAGCAGGAGTGCACGGTGAGCGATGCGACAGTGTGAGAGTAGGGTAAGAGGAGTGACTGCAGGGTGAGTGAGTTGACCATATGAATTTGGGTGCGCATGTAAGAGCAGAGTGGGACGAAAGAATGCATGGTTATTTATGGGCTTGTTTGAGTGAGATTGCAGATTGAGCAGTGAGGGGGACAGGTAAGTGTAGTGTCACATGAGTGCAGGGTAAGTAGTGTGCTTGTGTGACTCCAGGGTGCGGTACAGGGTGAACAGCCCAAGTGCTTTGTGAGTGCAGAGTGATCACTGTGAGTGCAGGGTGAGCGAGCGAATGGTTTGTCTGCATGCTGATCAGTGAGTGCATTGTGATCGCTGTGAGTGCAAGGTGAGTGTGAAAGTGAAAGGTGAGAATGAGGAGTGAGTTGTCTGAATGCAGGGTGCATTCCCAGACACTTGAAGTAACTCAACATGTTATTGACAGCAGTGTAGGGTTTCAGATATAAGTTAAACTATTGCTATTATGGCATAATTCAGGGATCGAGGGTGGGGGAAATAAATAATGTGCTGATTCTGCCACAATCTTCCAGTCTTATGATTAGGGTTGCCACCTCATTATTTTTATTTCCGAGACGGTACAAAAATAAGCAGTCACCTAAAGCCGTATTTTCAGCACTTATCTGTGGATACTTTGAACAGCAAATATAAATAGAAAACACTTTTAATTGCGTTCTAGGGCTGCCTGAATGATCCATGACTGATAATTAAAGAGAACAAAGACAGAAAAGTCACATTACAAATTAATACATACTTTTTTATTTATAACCCTATTTAGTGTCGAGACGAGGTATTTGCAGGCTCTTTAATCAACAAATGATTGGCATTTTTCTTTTGCATTCTCACACTACAGCAGTAAATGTAAAATTCAAATGTAAGGAATAGGCAGAGTGGGGGCCCAGGGGTTACTGGAACCAGAAAGAAATGAAGCCTCGGTTACCAGTTTACAAAGGTATGTACATATGCAAATGGTCTTTAAAGACCTGTTAAAAACTCAGGTGTGCCTTAGATAAGACTCCGGACACTGCCCAGCCGAGCCAACAGCAGCTCGAGTTGCAGCAGCCCGGGCTGAGACACACGACGGAGGTGGCAGAATCCCTTTTAGCCCTATGGACGTTGCGCGCCTGTGTATGCTACAAATGATCGAGGAGAAATTTGCTGAGTAGCTGGTTTAGCAAAGCCAGGGTTTGTTGGTACCATCCTGCACAGCTTCTGTAAGAAATCATCCAGGCGCACACGGTTGCACTAGTAATGTCAACTTGATGGTGCTGTATTTAGCTGACTTCTTACAGCGGCAGTACAATTTCATTCCTCCCAACATTGGACACTGTTGTTCTAATTTTTGGTATTTGATGCAGGGAATACACGGATTGGCTACCTGCAGTGTGCTTTATTTACCACCAAGATTAAGATACTTGTCAAAACTCTTCCAACTCAGCCTCCGGCAAGTATCTGTGCCAAACAGAATATGACAATTTTAATGTTATCATCCGCTGCCATCAGTAGATGCTGGTACCAGCGTGCCACTACCTTCTTCCTGACCCGGGGATCTTGGAGATCTATTTCCATTTACCCTGATTCGGAACCAGACCAACCCTGACTCTAGAGCCACACATTTACATGGTGGATTTTAAACTTGGAAATGAACCCCTCTATCTTGTTATTCCAGTAATCTCAAGTGAGCCTCTGCCCATTGTCCGCCAACTGCCCTTATCTGATGATACCGCTCTGCTTCTAGGTCTCCGCGAGACACTCAAGCAGACACTCCAGAGCTCCTGAT
Organism: Triturus cristatus; assembly: GCF_964204655.1. Lineage (NCBI taxonomy): Eukaryota > Metazoa > Chordata > Amphibia > Caudata > Salamandridae > Triturus > Triturus cristatus. The sequence goes on from NC_140589.1 coordinate 890,108,103, forward strand.
ACCCAGAAATGATCTGACCTCATACCAAGATCTTGCTGCTGCCTGTCTAACCTTTTAAAAAAATGTTGGATGTTATCGAATAACAAGGTAACTTTGGGTAAAATAGAATTTTTTACTAGGTTAATCTGCCGATATATGGAAAGTAGAAGATTCTGCCATCTTTTTAGCAACTCTCCTATCTCACTGCCCGGCTTTTCAAGATTTACTGCTGCAATTTTCCCTATATCGTGGGGTATTTTTATCCCCAAGTGTCTCGTTTCAGCAACACTTATTATTTCCCCACAGCTCTGGTTCCAGGTCATTATTTCAGTTTTTTCTTCATCAATGTCCTATCCAGCGAACCTACCAAAGTTCCGTGCTTCTGACATGTGATGTGGCAAAGCAGATGTTTCATCTGAGGTATAAACCATTAAATCATGGTCATATAAAGAGATTTTCCTGGATTATACACCCACTTCAAAGGGTTTTATCTCTTCATTTTATCTTAAACTTTGAGCGAAAGGTTCTATGTAAAGATCAAAAAGAATAGGGGAAATGGGACAACCTTGCCTCATCCCTCTTTCTATTCTCACTGGCGACGATGGACTTTCATTCACCAGAATCCGTGCAATTGAAGAACTATAGATCTTTAACAGTGTATCTATCAAGGTTTTACCCATTCCAAAGTGATCTATGACAGCCATGAGATACCGCCAATTAACGCGATCAAATGTCTTGGCGGCATTCAAGGTCATGACCGTAAGTGGGGCCCCTAATGTTGTGGTGAAATCTATTGAGCTTATCAGGGTATGATTAAGTTCTCTCTGCAGAATTCACTTTTGATCCTGGTGTATCAGGTGCCCCACCACTGTATTCACATTGGCTGCTAGGATACTGGTAAAAACGTTATAGTCACAATTAAATAACGAAATTGGGCGGAAAGATTGTCATTGTAAGGGTTTCTTAACGAGCTTCGGAATTACTGCTTCATTCCACAACTCCGGGATTGGCATATCATCTATCAATATAGAGTTAAACAGTTTAACACAGGCTGGAATATTCCAATCCGCAATTGTTGATTAAGTTCACTGGGGATACCCTTTTTAACTTTCTCATTGCTGCCAAGATTTCACTGCAAGTAATTTCTTGACACAAGTATTGTTAATTTTGGACAATTTGTGGGGATGTTTTTCTCAAAGCCAAAGTTCCACTTCCAATTCTTCTTTATTTATTGCAAGATTTTCTGTACATAGTTACTGGAATAATGTATTAAAAGCAGCTTTAATCTTCCTATTCTCTTCGGTTGTCACCCCTGTGTCCTCCCTGATGATCTTCCTAATGAAATTCCGGCTCCTTTCCAGCCTTGATTTCCAAGTTAGCAAATTCCCACAACATTCCCCATTTACAATATCCAGAGAGCTACTGGCTTCCCATTGCTGTAACACATTCTCCTCTGCCTTAACTGTAAACTTTAATTGCAGATCCTCAAGTACTTCTGACATCCCCTTCCTTTCTTTCTCGCTCAATAAATTAGCTTTTAGTACCTCCTCTAATTTTGCTATCTCCTCTTCTAATTGCAAAAGTTGCGCTTTTTCTTCCCTCGCCATTTTACTGATAAGTTTTTGAGAGTTCCCCCTAAACAGCCCTTATACACATTCCAAACTACATGCATGGGTGCTGATGTCTTATTCCAGGAAAACAACTCATCTGTGCCTTGCAGTATCTTTGCTGCTATCTCTGCCTGCAGCAAGATCCTTCTATTAACTATCCACCTCCTAATACCATAAAAATCCATCAGCTCAATTTTTAAAAGCATAGCTGCGTGATCTGACAAATGGATAGGAAGATGTCCTATCCCCACTATTTTCCCCATTTTCTTCCTATCCATGAAAAAGTGGTCTAATCTAGAACAATCACCATTCTTTTTGCTATGAAAAGTGTAAACCCGGTAATTCTCTCTTATTCTACATAGGACATCACACAAATGTACATTTTTTGCCATATCCAGCAAGTGGGCCCTCATCTTTGGGGAACTGATCTGAATCCGTACTGAGGATCTACCAAGATTGTTATCCAGTAAAACATTAAAATGATGGGGGCATTAAAGACAACCAATTAGAGAAGAGTTGAGTCTGAGGGATGATATCATCAGTATTTGGGCCATAATAGCTCACTAAAGTGTAAAGATTATGGTGCACTTTTATTTCATATGTATAGACAATGAGTATGCAGTTCCTAATAGAAAGAAAAAAGACAGATCCTAACTGTTGAATAACCACCAGTATAATGCAGGAGAGTGATCTCCTTGTTGGAAAAAGACTTTTATTGCAGCAATTATCCAGCACCCTCCATCGTGGGCTCCATGCTGAACTTAAAGAATAGGGCTATGCCTTTAGTACTGTGCGATTGATCTGTGGCAACCATATTCTCCACCCATCTTTGTTTTAAAATGAGGTCCCTCCATTCCTGCCTCAAAAGATGGGTTTCCCGGAGCATGATTATTTGGGATTTGTGCTCTTTTAAGTATTGCATGAGTAATAGTTGTCTTTTTTTTTAGCCATAGCCCATTTACATTCCAACAAGGAATTGCTAGAAGCTTTGGCCTTCTTAAATTTCCTTTTCCCTCTCTTTCCGTTCTCATCTTTTACCTCAAGCTCAATGTTCCCACTTGGTGCTTTCCCTATATATCTTTTTACCTGCCACACAACTTTAAAAATAAATCCCCATGGTCCCCACCACATGTGCTTCCTCCCGTGGGAACCGTTCCAACTATATAATTCGACATTCCTGGTGACTATTCGAGCACGTCCCCTTGGCAGTATTAGTAGCATCTTCCTCCTCTTACATTCATTTATGTGGACTCCCCCTTCTTAGCCTGTCCTATGAAGTTGTCTACATCTTCTAGGTCTAAAAAATGATATATCTTATTCCACCACATGACCTTCAGAATAGCTGGAAACCTCAGTTGTACATTTGCTCCCATACTCTTCAACTCCTCCATTCTGTTTACCCATTCCCACTGTCTATCTGGTGTCTCCTTGGAGATATTTGACCTGATCCTAATGGTGGCCCAAACGCTTGCAATGATTTTTCCTTCAAAGCTAAATCCAGAATTTTCTCCTTCATAGTGTTGAGTAAATAATTCACCAGAATCTTTCGCATTTTTTTCCGCCCAGGTTGCATTTTGAAGGAGTCCCTACGCACTCACTGAATTTCGACCTCAGGATTAACCCAAGGTGTCCTCTTGTGGGAATGTGCTTTTTAGTAAATTTATTACAAAGGATTTAATATCCGTCCCCTCCATTCCTTCAGCCACCCCCAGAATTCTAATGTTATTCCTCCTGGCATTATTCTCCATTTTTTAAGGTGTTTCGAATAATACCTTCTCTCTCTGCTTTAAATATACCACCTCTTGGGTGTTCTCTTGTACCACTGTCTGGAGATCTTGCATCTTACATTCCAGATCTTGTGTGCGCTGGGTTAAGCTCTCTATCTTTGCCTCTAGGCTGGAGCAGGTTACTTTCATCTCTTGTTAGTTTGCCTCAGAGATTGGAAAGCGCTTTAATTTCCTATGTTAGTTGACCAAACATTCCCTGGACTGTATCCCACCCTTTAGAGCCACCGCCCCCTGTGCCTATACCCCCAGGTGTTGATATCCCGCCTAAGCCACTACTCTTCTCAGTTACGGTTTCTCCTACAACTAGGTTTGGTTCTTCCACTGTCAAACACAAAAACATATTTTGTGTGGGTACAGCTGGGTGTACTACAAGGATACCTAGATCCCCTGATTCCATGCTTCTTCTTTCAATCGTTATGCCCGCCCCACCCACCTGACTCTTCTGTCCCAGAGTAGTGCTGATTTCTTCATCACCTTCCTCTGAGTCTCTCTCCTTAAATCAGACCTAACTTTAAAGTAAAATTTTAATGAAGGCGTGATTTTAGGAGGTTTAGTGGCTAGGGAACCCTGTTTCTCTTTTGGGAGGGCTGAGGTTCACATTTGTTAACGATTTTCTAGCTTGAGGGTCTGTACCTGAGGGGGTATTACTCCAAGGTCTTATCTGCCTTACTGGTACCTTAACAGGTACTAGGGAACCTCTTCTTCCACTCTACAAATCGTCCTCACCTGCTACCCAAGAGGAGTTGTGGGATCTTAATTTGTACTGGGTGTCAGGCCTGTGCTGCTCCTCAGCCATATCTATGTTTTCCTTCCCTGTTGTCTACGGCCCCCACGTCTGTTTTGCTGAGACAATTGGATGCAAGTTTGAGAACTAGTTTCCAAAGTGGACTTACCCTCAGTCCACTGGCTACCAGTATCCATCAGGGCATGGCTCTAGCTTCCTCCCCTGTTTGCGGTCCACTTCCTACTGAGGGTAATAGCAGGCTGTGTCCTCTGCTTTCCACCTTGCACCACACTGCTCGAGTCCCACTGACATGTGCTGGCTCTGCCAGGGCTGCCCATGTCGCAGCCTCGCAGTGTCAGAACATGCTACGTGGAGATCTCAAAATGCTCCTGCGGCTCTGAACTAGAGCTGCGTTCCCCACGCCACCATTCAGCCAACAGTCATCCCCTAAAAATAGACCCCAGGAAGGCTCAGGAGGGGAGGGGCTTTCTTATCGACCCTTTGTCATGCAAAGAGGTAAGCATTGCTGTTTTACTCAATATCGACACTCCCATTGGTGCGGCTACGACCGGCTACCTTAGCCAGCCTCCATGTTCCCATTCATGTACTTCACAAAACAGTCTTTGTTTGCTGCATTTCAACACTGCTGCTGATATGGGACTGATATCAGTGAACTACAAGGTGAATGCTCATCATGAAATTGTTAGTCAATTTTCGTCATTATTTCATGGCTTAAGAAAACTCAAAACAATTAAAGTAATGTTACAAATAAATGAGGATGTTCATCCTGTTGCTCAAAGACACAGATGAGTTGTGTTTCACTTGCAAGAAGCTGTTGAAAAGGAACTTAATTCATTGCTTAAACATGACATCATTGAATGCTCCACTGGTCCTACACCATGGGTTTCTTCCATTGTAGTAGTGCCTAAAAGAGGCAGTGAAGAAGCTGCACACATTCCCGTTGTCATGAGTCATGCCAGCAAGGCAATTGAGCGAGAGAGGCATCCTGGTCTGCACATTGCTGATATGATAACTTAATTGAATGGTGCGAAGTTCTTCTCCTATCACGACCTAAATATAGGATATCCCCAATTGGAACCTGAAGAAAAATCCAGGTACATTACAACCTTTTCTACACATATTGGCTTGTTTTGGTACATGTGCTTGAGTTTTGGTATATCCTCTGCTGCAGAACGTTTCCAAGACGTCATTCGACGTATCATACAGCCTGTAGTAAATGTATTTTACTATAGTGATGACATTGGTTTTCAGAACTACACAGAAAGAGCATGACAGAGCTCTGATGCAAGTATGTCATTTGCTGAATGATGCAGGTTTAACTCTGCATGCTAACAAATGTGAATTACACAAGAAAAGCTTGAAATTCTTTAGCCATGTCTTTTCTGATAGGAGTATGAAACTTTTTCCAGCTAAAGTATAAGCGTTGTCTACTTCAAATCCCCCACAAGACATTTCTATGTTACAATAATTTCTTGGAATGACCAGCTACTGTTCTAGATACATTCAAGACTTTGCTACGGTCAGTGCACCATTGCGAGAACTAACAAAAAAGAATGTGTCTTTTCATTGGTCACGAGAATGTGAGAACAGCTTCCAAAAAATCAAGCAAGCTATTGATAGTGCCACTGAAATGTCCTACTTTGATCCCAAACTTCACACTGAGGTTGTAGTTGACATTAGCCCTGTTGAGTTAGGCTCAATCCTTGCACAGCACAACAGACAGCCAAATGCCCGTAGACATATCGTGGCATACACCATTAAAAACTTGTCACAAACAGAACGTGCTTACTGGTAACCTGAGAAAGAGAGTTTGGGAGAGGTCTGGGCTTGCGAATATTTCCATGTGTTTTTGTACGGAAAGCCCTTCACAGTAGTGGCTGATCATCAAGCACTGTTGAGGATATTCGGCAATCTCAAAACCAAAATGCCTCCTAAATTGAACATTGGGGTTTGAGGTTACAAGACCACAACTATACAAGTCTTCATCGTCCTGCAAAAGATCAGAATCCTGCTGGTTATTTTTCAAGACTGCCATTACAATACCCTGGTACCCCATCTAAGACAGCGGAGGCTTGCATCAATTTTATTGTGAAATCGAGCACACCAACTTCCATGTCTTCAGAAGGAACTGTCACTGCCACGAGCCAAGATAGTGACATGTTCAAGTTAAAATACATTATTGCTCATCAATTGTAGAACCAGCACTCTAGACCTCTCTCTAATGACAGTGGGTATTTGAAGTTCAAAAATATAAGAGATGAATTTCAGTGACTCAAGAAGGCCTCATTCTGTGAAGTACACAAGTGTTATTATTGAGATTCTCCGACAGCAAGCAATAGGCGTTGACCATGAGAGACATTGAGAAATAATTGCCACTAAGAGAGCTGCCCGTGATCAAGCCTGGTTTCTGTATCTCGATGAAAGGGTTGAAAAATAATTGAAGATGTGTCACATATGCTACTGTCTTTCGTCTCAAGTTATTCAGCACTCTTTGAACATGCCAGAATTGCCACATCATGCTTGGGAACCAATTGGACATCATCCTCTAGTTATTGTTGATGAATACTCCCGTTTTCCATTGGTAGAAGACCTTTCATCCACTACACATGAAAAGGTTATTAAATTAGATGGCATCTTTGCGACATGAGGTGTGTCTACAACGGCTCACCTTTTAATAGTCGAGAATTCAGAGACTTTCTAAATCACCTCAATATAAACCACAAAAAAGCACTCCTCTTTGGCCCAAGGCCATTGGTCTAGTAACAGAAAGCTGTGCAGCATGCTACATTGGAGAAGCTCAACCTCAAAGTTGTTTTGAACACTACTCTTCGAGCTTACCATTCCACCCCTCACTCAACACGTGAAAGCCCTGCAACTCTCCTGTTTAGAAGAGCCATGACGACCAAGCTGCCCCAAATGGACCAACTTCAGATCCAAGACTGAGGAAGACATTCATGCTACCGACTTTGGTCTCAAACAGAAGATGAAAATATATGCTGACAGACAAAGTCATATAAAACATGTCACCTTTACAAGAGGAGATTGAATACTTGTCAAGGCAACTCAGAAAAAATCATCCTAATCCTCCTCTTGGTGCAGAACCCTTTACCATCACTAACACCAGTCGGCACATGGTGATTGCCCAGCATCCTGGGAAGTCCTTTACGAGAGATTCCTCTCATTTTCGACATGTGGCCCATCACTCACCAAATATCAATGTCAATGTAGAGACTGAGTCCCAGAAGACTGTTGATGACCCTGTGCCTGCTGATAATTCCACTCCACCTGTGTAGATTAGTAACTCTTCCACTGCCTGTTCCAGATTTCCAGTGACCAGATCAGTACGTGTGATTGTCTTGTAGATACAAGAACGCTGAACTCTTTTGGTTCCCACTGTACACCATAGGCCTGTGACATGAGCTCTGGAGAGATGAGTTGAAGGCAGGCTTAGAATGTTGATTTCGGGCTTGCATGCAGTGGAATATAGACATGTAAAATTACTCTCTGTGTGTGGTGTGGTTGTTGACAAGTACCTGGGCTGGCAGGATGCTACAGCTCCCAGTGCTGGAAAACAAAACAAAAAAAGAAATTAACCCCCTCTCCTCCTCCCACTTTTGAAGTCCATACCGAGGATGATTAATAAGAAATAAGGGATGTCGGTCAGTATTTATGTCAGAGACCCTTTCGGAAATGCCCCATTCTCTGGGAAAAGTTTGGAGTAAGCAATAACTATAATACCCAGTTCCGAAAACCTCAGTTTCGAACTTTATCAGATTCTATTCGACCCTGGAAAACTTATGAGGCCCTAGGTGTTTTCATGGTCAGCCTTCTTGTGAAGCTGGTCTTTAGTGATGGCATATTCTAACAAGCATTGGCATAGCCAATAGGTCTCGCCTTTGGGACCTTATAAGTGTTGAGCCATGCAACAGTTGCATAAACTAAATACTTATAAGGTCCCAAAAGCGAGACCTATTGGCTATGCAAAGCGGCCGTGCAGCACTTTTTGGAGCCCTCTCAGTAAGTCTCGCCAGACCAGCGCATGCGCTGGGTCAGGCGAGACCTAAAAACAAATTCTTGTTACTCATCAGCTATCGTGGGAATGGTTTGCAGCCTCATGCCAGCGAAGGGATTTGTTGCTCGCAGTGGCACATAAGGCTCAGGAAAGAGATATGTGTTTTTTCCAGAGTACCAGCTAAAGTCACGAGGGGCATATTTGTAACGGATGTCTTCTGGAATTATTTCCGTCAACGGTCTCATTTCCATTCAGTTGTGGGAATTAAACGAACAAGAGTCCTGGAGTGGGGCCCTTTTACATGTAAATCGATTTTAAACTGCTGTTACAGACTATTGCATTCGGCTAGATGTTGCAGTCTCGCTTGTAGCATAATTTCTTTTTTAATTTAAAACACGGTCTAAAAGTGCACAGTATCTGGCCTACATCTCATACTCACTATTAAGGTAGATTGTACTCATACATGCCAACCCTCCCGACTCAGGCAGGAGACCACTGATTTCAAAGCTAGTCTCCCGCCTCCCGATTCCTGCATTCAAAAACCCGATTCCTCTGGGGGCTCAGCTGACAGGGACTGGTTTTGTGTGATTGGGCGAGTGCACTGCCAGTAACCTGCTCCTGCAGGACAGAGCACCACATTTTTGTGACGCTCTCTGCCTGCTGTAGCGCTTTCTGTGTGCTCCTGATTGGTAAGGGACAAAAACGTATATTTGCACTTAGTCCCATACATGATGATGGACGCGAATCAGGCCTCAATGCAGGTCAATGGGAGAAATACATTCTCCCGAATATTTAAAAAAAAATCTTCCTCTTTCCTCTTCTAAAATGCTGGCATGTATGTGTACTATACATCACGTAGTTACGTTTCACGTTTTTATTAACTGCACGTCTTTCCATAGAAACATGAATAAAACAAAATTATTATTATTAGACTTGTATAGCGCCTGAATCACCCCCAAAGGGGTATCTCTGCGCTGCGGAGCCTACAAGAGAGAGCTGAGGGCAATCCATTAGAACAGGACTGTTTTAAGGAGTTTCCTAAATTGTAGATGATCTGGGCATTGTCAAACACGTTGGTACTTTAATTTAAAAAAAGGTAGAAAAAGAAAAACATTTTTTTTTCATATCGCTTGAATAAATGACTGCCTCTTACTAGTTCATTGGTCATTATTTCAAACAATTAGCGTGATGAATCTAATTGTAGGTATGTGTATACTTTTACGTATAAAAGGAGTATGAGGTAAATGTCTGTGCCATGATTTTGTGATGTGGAAGTTTGATCAGGTTTACCGCCATTTAACCAGGTGATGACATCGTTGGCGAGAGGTAGCCTATCAGATTTAAAGATCAGATGAAATCAACATATTTTAGGGTTCAAGGTGGGTTTTGGTAGAGTGTGCATAAAACCGTATTTTATTGTGCTTAATTTGTACCGGTGGGTGCAGGTAGTCAACACTAGCATTTATTCTTTGGTCGGGAACTTATTTTTAATCTTCAAACCTTAACTCAGAGCAATTGAGAGAGAGGCAGAAAAGGAAAGAGGGGAAAGAGAGGAAAAATGTGGCAAAGAGAGACAGCAGAGATGAAAGAGAACCTGGAAGAGCCATTTAAAAAAGAGAGAGAAAATGTAGGACGCTGAATGAAAGCGTCATGACTTGAAATCAAGACTAGTCAGCCTTGGTATTCGGTAGCACTGCCAATAAAAACTTTTGCCCCCTGCTCTTGTTTGCTTATTTCACAAATTAAGTACCGTACATTTAGAAAATAGTCTTTTCATTTCGCAGCAGTGTGCAAAATCTAATTTAAAACCTCTGCATTTTCAATGGTTTTTAATTTGTAAAGTACGGCTCCTCTCGCCCTTCACTGAATTTACAAAATTAATCACAGGTGAGTCTGCTCTGACTGATTTATTGAACTGCGGTTTCCTTGTAGATTGGGCTTGTAGGGCCATGTTAATAATATTACTTAATGAGTTTGACGCAGCAGAGCCAAATTGCTACCAGTGTCGTGGGATTTGTGCAAAGGCTTTGATGGGCACATTGGTCATGCCTAGTTCCAGACGAATAACTTCTATTGATAAACTAGTTCAAACTGCTAAAAAAAACTTCCAAAGTTTTCTTTCAGTCACGGCGTAACTCTTTAATACCTTGGCGGAACATTTGTTTCATAGATTATTTTCAGAGCACCTGCCAGGTTTGTTCACCCATGTTTGTACAGAATCTCTGTGTACCTTTCCCCATAGAACATGCAGAAGTAGCCTGCCTTTTTATGATTTTCTATAATAAAGTTTCTTTACATTTACAAGTTTTAATTACTTAACTAGCACACCCTTGCTTTTTGTGTTAGCTGAAAAGATCAAGGGATTGCTTTAATTAAAGTTTATTACCAACGTGTACTGCCGATCTATCATTACAGAACTTTTCATTTTATTTATAGTCCTAGAGAAGTGAGGTATAATGAATAATTTCCTAGCTATGGTAACAGAAAGTTTCAATTCTATTAAGGACACAGAGGTTAGGATTAGGCTGATCTTTATTCTTCATTCTGCACTAGCAGCCATTAAACCTCATTTATTTGAACGATACAAAACTACATTTCCCATGAAACATTGGGAAAGAAACAGAAAAACAGTCCATCCAATCTAAGGTCAGAATATCCCTGAAGAACCTCCTGTGGACGCTCTATCCTCCTCTTTCTTCATGCGAAAACAGCCCAAAAGATCAGACCTTAATCCTGTTTCGAAGTCTGTCCCTGAAAAAAAAATTATACTTATATAATATCTTGCTTCCAAGAGACAAACATAAAATGCAGATTGACAATAACCATGAGAAAACCTGTTTGACAAGTTTAAGCAAGCACAGGAACAAAGCAAGATCAAACAAGCAAGACTACCTGTAACGCATAAGCATAACTGAATAGTCCATCTTTGATTAAATCTTTCAAAGGGTGGGAGCAAGTTGACGTTTCTCTAAAGGTAGGCTGATCCTTGCCTCTGTGTCCTTAATAGAATTGAAACTTCTGTTACGATAGCTAGGAAATGTTTCATTCTATGTATGACCGGTGGCTAGGATTAGGCTGGTTCAAAGCTTTTCCACCACCAGAGATGCCAGTTTGATACCGGTTTAAAAAAAAACCTCTTAAAGGTAGAATCTAAGGACGAATCTGCCACATTAAGGGTGTCCTCTTAATTAGCCCTCAAAGAGAAGGCTTTGGATGGCATGGCTCCCCTAACTGAATGAGCTCCAAACTCGGAAGTGGCAGTACCAGCTTCCTGCATGGCCCTTCTGACAAACCTGGCAGTGGTAGGGCAGGAAACAGTTCTGTGAGGTTTGGTAAGGGCAATACGTAAATGCTATCCTCGTGAAGTTATGTCTACCATCATGGACTCATAGGCTTTAACTGAACGTACCACACACAATTTTGGAAAAGTCAGGTATGAATCCACTTTTGAGTGACTTTTTGTTCTGGAAATATAAAAGGTTACCCCCCTCTGGAGTAAACACTGTATCTGTTAAATCCAGAGCTCACACATCCGAGACTCGGTGAGAGGACAACAAATACATTAATGTAGCCAGCTTTGCTGATATCTGCTTTCTTGACAAATATTTATTCGCAGGCCATGATTTAAATAGGCACAGGACCTTATTAACATCCCATAATATAGAATACCTGGGTTCGGGAGGAAAGGAAAGTCTGATGCCTCAGAGGAGATTGCAAACCAAGTGATGTTCTCCCACAGGATGCCCATCCAGTGGTGAATGGCCTGCGGAAATTGCTGATCAAAAGGTATTAATAGACCTGTAAGCTAGACCCTCCATAGCTAAATAGGCAAGGAAATGCAAGATGTGGAAAACATCTGACCTCACGGGATTCACTTGCCTTCAATAACACCAACCCAACCTTCGGAACCTGGCAGAGCTGTATCTTTTATTAGTACTTTCTCCCTAAGATTTGGTGAGTAAGTAGACAGCTTCCAGTGAAATACCTAGACTTTCCAGCTCTCTGGTAATCCTCCATGCCATGGAACAAAGGGAGCCCGCTAGGACCAGGTGATGAGGAGTCCAATGGGTATCCCAGAGGAGATCTAGAAATAGGGGTAGAGGGATTGGAAAATCCCAAGAAAGTTCCATCAGAACTGGAAACCAAACTTGAGATCTCCAAATGAGGGTGATTGCCACAAGATTTGCCTTCTTTCTCCGAATTTGCATCGACAACCTCATTATCATGGAGAACAGAGGGAACGCGTATCCCTTCTCCTTGCTCCAGTCCTGGAGAAAAGCATTGGTTGCTTCTGGGTCTGTACACCAGCTGCAATCTCTGTCCAACTGATGGTCCAGTTGGGAGACAAACAGGTCCATCATGAAGGGACCCCACCTGGACTGTATTGCCTGAAACACCCGTGGATGTAACTGCCAAAGACTGGCATCTTGCCAGTGGCGGAAATGCCAATCCACCACCTGAGTGAATTTGCAGGGAAGGTGTTCTGCCGTGAACGAGATCTGATTGGCCAGGAAATAAATCCAAAATGTTCACAACAAGTCGATCTCATTCCTCCCAAATGGTTGATGTAACAAACTGCTGCTACATTGTCCATTTTGAGATGGACACAACATTGGACCTAGTCATTGGTCCAACACTTCACTGTGAAGGATCCCACCATTACCTCAAGACAGTTTATGGAAAGGGACCTTTCTGCAGATGACCATTTTCCTCATGTGGAGAATTCCGTGCAGCGAGCTCCCCAACTCAAACTGCTGGCGTCTAACTTAAAAAAACGCCATCAAAACGAGAATTAAAGCAGAGCGATTGAAGGCACTTAACTGAGGCTGCTGAAGCAGTGAAGAAAGAGGGGGATAGATTGTCCCCAGGAAGGTCTTCAGGGATATGTTGACCTCTGATTTGATGGACTGTTTTTCTGTTTGTTTCCCAATGTTTCATAGGAAATGTAGCTTTGTATAGATCAAATAAATTATGTTTAATGGCTGCTGGTGCAAAATAAAGAGAAAGAACAGTTTAATCCTCACCTCCGGCCCTGACATAGAATCTGTAAATGCCGCGGCAGGGGTAGTAAGTGGTTGGTATACAGCGCAGTTACAATGCAATACATGATCACCAGGAGATGGGTATGCAATAAAAGAGTGGGTGCTTTCAAGGAAGTCAGAGAAATAGTGTGTTAGGCTGTAACATGAAATTATATTATGATATGTTATAGTATGTTAGCATATTTAAAGAGCTCAGGATATGTTATGAAATGTCATAGTATGTTAGCAAATATTAGCGTTTCTAAAGCTCTCTTTTGATATATTGTGGCATATTAGCATGTCTAAGGTGCTCTTAAGACATGGTATGTTATATTTCTAAACTGCTCTAAAGCTCTCTTCTGATATGTTTTGGTACATTTGCATCTCTAAAGCGCTCCTATGATATTGTGGGACGCCCCCAACTTTTTGCCTTTTTCCATCCATTTTTTCAGATGAATTCATTTTTGTTGGCCTTAGGACTCTCTGCACTTCACCACTGCTAACCAGTGCTAAGGTGCTTGTGCTCACTCACCTAAAGATGGTTAAATTGGTTTACACCTAAATAGCCTATTTAATTTACTTATAATCCCCTTGTAGAGTGGTATACCATCTACCCATGGCCTGTAAATTAAATGCTACTAGTGGGTCTGCGGCACTTATTGTGCCACCGACTTAAGTAGCCCCTCAAAACATGTCCAAGGTCTGCCACTGCAGCATGAACATAGTTTTAAACTACCAATTTAACTTGGCAATATAACTAGGGGTGAGCAGTAGATTTCGGTCCTCCGGCATAGTTAGTGGAGTTGTGCCCACTCCGCACTCTGCTTGGAGCATGAAGCCTAGGAGAAACTCTGCCAACTGCCACGTGGCAGAGTTTTTTCCTGCACGCAGCTCACCAACAGTAAGTTGGCTAGCGCAAGCGGGAAAGTCAATTGCTAGAGCGCCTCCCGGCGACCTTTCTTAAAACGGGGAGTTGCTGCAGGTTGTTACTGCTCGTGTTGAGAAAGCTGCTGCTCAAGTAGAAAATCTACTCGAGTGGCAGAAAGAAGCAGCGCCCTCTGGTGCTCCATGGGATGCAGTTTGTGCTGATTGTACAGCACATGACAAGCTCCCGGAGCTAAAAACCATTGCAAGCAGAACAATGTGCCACAACTCCGCCACTAGTGGAACTCCTTGGATTTTGGGTAACTCCACGGAGTAAAACTCTCCAAGTTCCACCCACCCCTAAATAAAACCCCCTTGCCAAGCCTTAAACTCCTCTTTTATTGAATATGAGTCACCTAAGGTCCCTAGGTAGATCATAAGGCAGCGTGCATTGTAATTAAAAGGTTGGACATGTACTTTTAAGTTTTACATGACCTGGTAGCATAAAACACTTACATCTGTTTTTCACTACTGTGAGGCCATTCTGTCCCATAAGATAACATTAGGTTGCATTATTTCATGTAATAAGTGCTAACTTTTGGTTGAGGACAGATAAGCATTTCATATTTAGTTTATATGAAATTTTAATTAAATATCCTCTTTAATAGTAAAGTTGGATTTTAAATTACAATTTTAAAAATTCCACTTTTAGAAAGTTGGCATTTTCCTGCCCTTATCTATTTGGTGCATTTCAGCCTCCTTTGAGTCACATTACTGGGTGTAACTGGCATTTAGACTTTGTGACTTCCTTTCAGACATTCACACAATAGAATGATTAGGTGTGCCTGAATGGGCTATCTACTGGCAAGATGGGGGCGGAGTGAGGCACAGCCCCATTTGCAACTGAATAGGCTGTGCTCTGTCTTCGCATAAAGGGCTTGTCACCTACACATTGTCTCTGCAGCCAGCTTGACACCAGGGTAGAAAAGTCAGCAAATTCGAAGCACTTCAAAGAGAAACCTCTAGAATCTTCTCCCTACTTCAAAGAAGGTGCCAGGTATAAAAATAGAGCACTTAGACCCACTCTTAAGTTTACTTTCTGGACCTTACAAGGATGCTTAGAGGACAGGTTCTTTCTTTGGCCTGCTGTGTATCCCCAAGACTGCTTTGCTGCACCTGGAAGGACGGCTTTGCTGCCTGGAGCCTGCCTTAATCCCTCAGAGGCCAGCCCTGCTGTTTGAGCCCAGCATCTTCACCTGAAATCAGGACTACCAGACTCCAAGGGCTAGTTTGCTGGCCTCCTGTTTAGAGCCACATGACATAAGAGGCTCCCACCATCTTGAACCTGCACCTGGCCACATCCTGAAAAAAGTTTTCAACCCCCAAGTGTTGTCAGACCAGTCCTGGACTCCTGGTTGTGGTGCTAAAGGTTCCCAGATAGACAAAATCTAAAACTTGGTACGTATACATCTTTTGGCTAAAAACTGCTTTGAGAACCAAGGGAAGATCAGGACAACCTGCTCAGGTCTCCGCCCACGGTGCTTCACCGGTCAGCTTGACTTTTTGGCTGCCCCTGCGAAGTTCTTCTCTGCAGCAGCAAATCCTGTTCAGAGGATCTTCGCCAAAGGTGTATCTGACCTCCTTAAACTGTCTTCGATTACGGCCTCCTGCCTCGTCCTACAGGGGACTTTCAAATTCCAAAAAAGGGACTACGTCTTAACGTAGAAATCTTCATGGTGACTTCATCCAGAGCCTCGCCGACAACATTGCTTTCTCCTCAGACATCGCCTGCAACCGTGCCCCACTGAACTTTACCTTCTCAGATTTTTTTTCAAAGTTTCTTCTAATTCTGATGGTAATGGCCGACCACGTCCAATCCACTTCTTGTATCCGACGTGTGCCCCATCGCAGTTGGCCATAATTTTCATCTTTGACCTGATCTCGCGTGACTAGATATGTGCGTTTGGTGCTTTAATCATTGAGGCGCTAGTTTGTACAATAAAAAAATTTCATTCATAACTCCGGTTCTACTGATCGGATTTTTGTCATTTTCATGTCAAATCATTTATTCAAATTTACTGCATTTTTCTAAATTAGTGTGGGATTTTTCTGGTGTTGTGTTTTCACTTTTTTACTGTTTGTGAGCTGCAGAAATACTTTATGCATTGCCTTCATTGAAGCCTAACTGCTTTTTGAGACAAGCTACCCAGATTTATGGGCCTCAAGTTATGCCTAACTGCTTTTTGAGGCAAGCTGCCCAGGGTTAAGCACAGGTTAATTTAGTGACTTCTTATTGTTAACACTGCCAGAAATTGTGGCCGTTTCCTGACCAGTGCTCCCACCCCAGTCAAACAACAACCCAATTTTTCACAGATATGGTAATGTAATTAGCATTTATAAAGCGATCTGATGATCTGTTATAGTATTTTAGAATTTCTTAGGTGCCCTTTCACCCAGAAAGGTTTTATGCCTACTACGGGTGAGATGCCCATTAAACACATTAAATTCCAATCGATTTTTCTTGAACTGTCAGTTGTTTATAATATTTTGAAGAGGCTGTAGGGTATTAATCATATTTTAAAGTAGAGGGAGCTCCAAAGGGCTAATGTAAAAATAGCAAATATGGGCCATCCCTGTCTGTGGTGGTGAAACTGCGGTTCTACTGGAAGTTTCCGGTCAACAGAAGGAAGCTTTCCCCCAGAGCAGATCTCCTGATTCACTTTTTTTCAAAAATGTGGTGCTTGTTCATGAACACGGAGATAAATTAGAATTTTTACAAATAAATCCTGGACTCACTTGGGAGTCAATGAAGAAGGGCATAGAATGGTAAAATCCTCCACAATTAAATCTCTTGGCCCAATCTGAATAGATTTAAGTTTTTTCCTGAGGATTTTCAACAGGGCACGTTCAAGGCCTTATATCTGCAATATAGAGAGAGAACAGAAGTGGTTTACTGATGAATCTTTGCTTCATCTCATTCTTTGCCAATAGTCTTTCTGTATACTACTTCTTACTTCCTTCCAGAACCTTTCCCAGTGTGCCCTGATGGAATTAAATCAATTATAGGTCCTCTGGGATACCAATTGCCTCCATAAAGCAGGCGTGTCTGTTTTATTAAAATGGTTTGACAGATTTATTAATGCAGATAGCAAAGGTTGACTAATGTTTTTGCATTATTTTGTGAAGAAGTTTCATTATTATACAATAGACCATTGCAGATGAGGCTGACTATTTTGGGCGGCCCGAGAAGGCTGACCAAACAGTCATGTGCACTTAGGAGTGGGAAAACCACTCATCCTCTGCCCTGCTCTGCAAAGCAGCAGGAAACATAAAATGATAATAACTCAAAGTTATTATCATTTTATATTTCCTTTACTTCGCACTACTTAAAAGCAGTGGGGCAATGCTCCCCCGCCACAGCGGAGGAGTTCCCCCTCGTTCTCAGCTTTCTTTTCCTGGGGAATGAAAGACAGTTTTAAGAAGGGCAGCGTTTCTTCCATAAACCCCAGCGAATCTCCCTGTATTAGTTAAATGAAGCAGCATTCTACTTCTTCAAAATGCACAGCCTGACATATAGAGGGTGTGGAAGGGGTAGAGGGAGAGCAGGAAGAAATCAAATCTGCAAGCTCTTGGGAGGCCAACCTGGTTACTCAAGGGCCTGTTATTAGGAGACAAAACTTTTGTGTTGGGCCTTGCGGGTTACAGACCCTTTTATCTCCTTCACCAATCTGCAGCACCACCACCAGACAGGCTATTTAAAGAAAAAAACCTGACAACACTTGATTTGACCAGCTAACTTTTTCTTAAGTGCTCTAATTACACCCTCCACTCCAACTTTGCTTTCCCAGACCTTTGGTATTGCTGATAGGTGTAATTGCCTTTTCTGTGGTGTCGAGCCTCACCTAAAGTCTGCCTCTTCAAGTCAGGGTAAGCTTTTGATATAATTAAAAATACAGTGCCTTGCCTACACTTTACTTAACTTTGTAATTTTATTCAGTAAGACTGCGAGGCTGGAAAAAAACTGTACTTATGTACCGCAATACGATGTCTTTGGGACAAGTTTGCGCTATATAAAACTGCAAAAAAAATAGACCTTTAACCCCTTGCGTGCGCACGACGTCTCCCGGCCGTCGTGCATTACGGTGGGCGTGTGCGCACGACGGCCGGGAGATGTCGTGTTCCCGAACGCCGTTTATTACTCCCGCGCAGCGGGAGAAATAAACCCGCACGCAAGGGTTTAACATGAAATGCGTACATTTATTTAAGGGTGTTCTGATATAGCATCTCAAAGAACTCAACACAATCAATCAATCAGCATTTGTAGAGCGTGGCACTGTCACTTCTGGGGGTATCTGGGTGCTGGGGTGCGAGGTCTCCATTGTGCCTACTACCCCTGTCACACGTCTTGAGGAAAAGGCGGGAAGAGAGAAGAAATAAGCAGGAAAAGGCAAAACAGAGGGCAGCAAAACGAGCAGAAGAGGCAAAACAGAGCAGAAGAGGGCAAAACAGAGAGCAGAAAACGAGCAGAAAATGTCAAACAGAGGGTAGAAAAACAAGCAGAAAAGACAAAACAAAGGGCAGAAAAACTAGTAGAAAAAAGCAAAACAGAAGGCAGAAAAGGCAAAACAGGGGGCAGAAAAACTAGCAAAAAGGCAAAACAGAGCAAGAAACGAGCAGAGGATGCTCAAACAGAGGACAGCAGGTAGACAGGTAGCAGATGTAGTTGAACTGCAGGCAAGCTGGACAGGAGAACTGTTGCAGGGGGAGCTGGCATGAGGATTTGCTCAATGAGGTCGCGCTGTGACCTTCCTTAAGTGCGTCCTGAAGGGGGGGGGCACTGGGTGGCTGGAGGAGTGAAACGAGAGAAGGGTAAATGGCAGTAAGAGGAAAGAAACTAGCAGAAATAGGCAAAACAGAGGGCAGAAAAATGAGCAGAAAAGGGCAAAGCAGAGGGCAGAAAGACGAGCAGAAAAAGGCAAAATAGAGGGCAGGAATACAAGCAGAAAAGGCAAAACAGAGCAGAAGAGGGCAAAGCAAAGGGCAGAAAATGAGCAGCAAAGGCAAAACGGAGGACAGAAAACGAGCACAAAAATCAAGAAATAGGGCAGAAAAACAAGCAGGAAAGGCAAAACAGGGCAGAAGAGGGAAAAACCAAGGGCAGAAAAACAAGCAGAAAAGGCAAAACAGGGCAGAAAAACAAGCAGGAAAGGCAAAATGGAGCAGAAGAGGTCAAAACAGAGGGCAGAAAAACTAGCACAAAAGGCAAAAGGCACATAAAAAGGAGCTGCAAAGACAAAAAAGCAGAAAAAGGCAAAACAGAGGGCAGAAAAACAAGCAGAAAGGCAAACAGAGGGCAGAGAAAGAGCAGGAAAGGCAAACCAAAGAGCAGAAACTAGCAGAAAAAGACTATACAGAGGGCAAAAAAACGAGCAGAATAAGGCAAAACAGAGCAAGAAGCGAGCAAAGAAGGCACATACAGAAGGCAGCAGGTAGACAAACAGCAGAGAGCAGTGGACTGGGGCAAGCTGGACAGGAGAACTGTTGCAGGAGGAGCTGGCACAAGCACAAAACAATAACCTGTTAATTAAAATGGTCAAGAGATACCACCTAGTGGCTGCAATTGCACAATTTGAAACCAGTAAACCTGTGCTTAGTCCCAGCTTCCTTGTTTGATCAACTGGTGTGATCCTCAGCAACTTCTTTGTTTCACAGTACCTTCCTTTCCTGCATCATCCTGAAGGAGAACACCTTGAAATACATCAGTTCAACATGGGTGCTATACAAAATCACCTGTTTTACATGGGGTAACAGACTATAACACTGTTTCATCTGTAATACCAGCCTGAGCCACATGGGGCACTTGACATACGATTTCTCTCTTGGTTCACGAATAGCATCATTTTGGCGAGGGCCGTTGATGAATGTTTCTAAAACAAAGAAATACACTTTTAAAAAACTTTGAAGTACTAATCTTGTGTTGACATGACTTTTCCTGCATGATTTACATGTTAAATGTTAGAGCCAAGCCAGACCCTTGGTTCGGCTCTAGCTAGCTAGGCTATCCCTCTTAATTTACTGGCTCGCCCACCTCTACAAACAAATGTATGAAATTACACACATTTATATGCTGTCCTCACAATTAAGTACTAGAGGCAATCTCACCAGTTATTGGAACTCAGACAAGGCACGCAACGCCAAGTGGGCGCAAAGGGCTTCAGCCCCCCCCCCACCCCGACATGTGTGTCAGCCGGGGCTGAGCCAGCTTCCCGAGCACACACAGAGGCAGTTTTTGAGCTTATCGCAGTCGCACCTGAGTACTTCACAGGTCTTTAAAGGACCATTTACGTGTTAACAAGGCTTTGTTGGTTTTTCACCCCTTTATCTCCACTCTGCCTAGCTGGAAGAATTAGCCCCCCCCCCTGAAACTTTTAGTAGCACCCCCCCATCGAAATTTGGCTCTAGTGCATCTGACTCAGACATAGTTACCTAATCAGTGCTTAATTTGAGCCAGATGGTTTCCGGTGCTCGGTTCCAGGATTTAATTGTCAACACTGGCACTTGTGACATTCTGCCACAAGGTGGTTATGTTATCGCTATTTATAAAGCGCGGCAATTACCCGAAGGTGTCCTGGCACTGAACCACTAATTCTTTGAGAACAGATCAAGCGATCAAGGTTAGCGAGTAAAAAGCCAGGTTTTCAGACCTCTCCGAAAGGTGAGTAGGTCCGTGGTGTTTCTCAAAATGGGGAGAAGCTCATTCCAAGCTTTAGCTGCACATACCATAAAGCTTCTCCCTCCCCATGTGGATTTTTTGACGAGTGGCACAGCCGCCAGCTTGGCTCCTCCGGAGCGCAGGGTTCTACCTGGTGTATACCATTGCATTTTCCGTTTTAGGAAATCTGGGCCTATCCCGTGGAGTGCCTTGAACATGGTACTAATAGTTTTAAAAAGCACTCGATTCTTGACTGGCAGCCAGTGTCGTTTTCTCAATTCCTTAGAGAGGGAGGCGTATTTCGGAGTACCCGTGATCAGCCTTGCAGCTGCATTTTGTAGCACCTGCAACTTGTTCGCAAAGCGTTCCTGTATATTTAAATTCAGGCTATTGCAGTAGTCGAGTCTGGATAAAATGAGAGCAGTGACTACGGTTCGCTGACAAGATGTAGGCAGAAAGGGCAGTATTTTTTTTAAATCATTTCAATTAAAAAATACACGGAAGGTGCTACTGCAGTGATTTGGTCCGCGAAATTGAGATTTTCATCGACGATGACTCCTAGGTTTTTCACCTTCCTAACAGGAGTCAGAAGTATCCCCATGTCTTTTGGCCACTACCTTGGGGTCCAGAAGTTAGGGTCATGACCGAACAGGATGACCTTGGTCTTCCCAGAATTCAATTTTAGGCAATTTTGTGACATCCAGTTTCCGATTGCTGCCATGCAATTGTGAAACCTGTCCTCAATTCCTATTGTCTGACCAGGCCGTAAAGCCACCACAATTTGCGTGTCGTCAGCAAATGAAGTCAGGCTGAAGCCAAAAGATCTGATCAGGGTAGCCAGTGAGATGACATAAACATTAAAAAGGGTAGGGCTAAGGGAGGACCCCTGGGGTACTCCACACGGCAGAGAGAAAGGTTTGGAATTAAAATTACCCAGTGCCACCATCAGAGATCCGTCCGACAATAAAGACCTAAGGAGGTCATAAGCTTTGCCTGGAATACCACACACAGACAAACGGTTCATTAGGACATCATGATGGACCGTGTCAAAGGCTGCGGACAGGTCCAGTATAATCAGAGAAGGTTGGCCTCCCCCTGTCCACAGCCTCCCTCCTCTGTGGACTTCATTCGTGCAGATTCCGTACTATGCCCTTCTCTGAACCCAAACTGTGTTGGGTCCAGAGCGTTAGTCCCAACTAGGAAGGTGCTGAGCTGTGAGTTCATGGTTTTCTCAACCAGTTTTGCAGGTAATGGGAGGCATGATATGGGTCGGAAGTTGTTTGGCTCCTTTGGGTCCAGGTTAGGTTTTTTCAATAAGGGCAGTATCGAGGCCAATTTCCAAGGACTCGGGAAGCGTCCGACTTCAAACATTGTATTGAACAATGGAGTGAGTACTAAGGCTGCAGGCACCTGTGCAGGGGTCATAAGGGGAGCCTGATCGGGCGGAGAGAAGTAGCTGTTCAGAATCTGTTGTGGACAATTGCTCAAATGTATTGAATACCGTTAGGGGATCAGTAATTGGCTGCCTTCCCTCCAACCGCACCCCTCCTTCCTCTGGGTTAGGGTGACTGAAGTTTAAAAAGATAGCTTCTACTTTGTTCAAAAAGAACTTGGCGATGTCGTCGCAAAGTTTCTGACTTGCCTCAACTTTTGTTGTGGTGGGGAGGCCAGACTTCAGACAGTTTTAAAAAGTTCTTTAGTAGAATTGTTTGCAGAATTGATTCATTTTGTATAGAAGTTTTTCTTTGCTTCAAATAGGAATTGTTTGTAAATAGCCAGACTTTGTCCATACTTCTGTTTCTCCTCTTCCATATAATCTTTCCTCCAGCTTCGCTCAAGAAGCTTGCAGGCAAGTTTTTGTCTCCTCAAATCTTCTGCATACCAGGGGGCTGTGGGATGCTTTCTTCTAGAGCGTATCATTTTAGCTGGAGCTAGTGTATTACAGGCTGACTCTACCCAAGCTGTATAATGAGTAGCCGCCTCTTCTGGATCAGAAGGTAACGACCGACCAAGGCCATGAGTACAGCCTGTAGGTCTGTACTCTTAATTGTGTCCCAGGCTCTGCTTTGAATCTGGATCTTATCCCAACAGATTCCCTATAGAGGATGGGACAGTGCGCCTAGGGCCCGGGGGTCAGTACACTAGAATGCCCTTAAACGTGTGGGGATTTGATAATCCGAAGCTGAAGGCGAGTGCCTCACAGGCCAGATTGGGGGTTATATGAAAGGTAGCTTTAATCGAATTGTGATAAATAATGGCTAAGCCCCCCACCCCTTTTTGTGGTCTATTAAGGTGGTGACAGAGATAACGTGGTGGGGTAGCTTTCACAATGTCAGAACCTGAGCTATCATCTGTCCATGCTTCAGAAATGAAAGCGATTTGAATCTCCTCTCCTTTTATGACTGAGGCACATTCCACACTGTGCTTCACCAACGATCTGGCGTTCAATAGGAGACATTTAAAGATAGTAATATTGCCCTCTGCCTTTACTTTCAAAACTTCAACCTTGATAGGTTTAATAGGCTGGTAAGTGAGCCTAGGCAGAGAGGTATTACAATTAGGGCAGGTAACCAAGGAGGACCCTGGACTTGAGTCAAATGCGAGACCCAAACATCCTGACTTCTTACCAACTGGCTTCAATTTTATAAGTTGTGCCCTAGTGTATCCCACAAGATCCGAACCTGCTGGATCGCAACGGGCAGGGATGCTGGCGCTGAGCGCGGGTGAAGCACGGACGGGAGGAGACGGGCTTGCCTTTGGCTGGATAATTTAGAGATGACCACAACAACAGGTCATTGTTAATTCAATATACATTAAAACTGACTATTACCTGCCACCCAAGCCATTCTAATAGCTTTGGGAGCCTGAAATAGTCCGAATTGTTACACTTGTAGGAGTGTGAAGGTTAGTACCTGTGTTGTTACTATCATTGGCAGCATGGCAAGGGCAACGTGTTGTGCAAGCTGCAGTGGCCTCCTGATGGCGTGCAAGCTGCAGTGGCCTCCTGACGAGAGCCCTGGCACTTATTTGTTTTTACAAATTAAGCCCTGGACGTTCTGTTAACAGCTTATGTTAAGCACACTTCTACCATTTGTTAACAACTTACCATTTGCCCCATAGAAGATGTGGAGTTCGGTAGCAAAAATAATTTCAGTTTAAGGTAATGCAGAACAAATCAAAACATTCACCCCCAGTCATCAGACTTGGGTTAAATCCATTGTTCTTTTGGTATGCCGCCCCAGATTAGACCCAGCCATATTCAAATCAGTCTTGACCCTGTGCCTCATGGGAAGAGTCCAGCCTGAACTGCCAAGCTAGGTCCTCCCTGGACCGGAAACATCCTAGAACCGGTTTCGGAGTTTCCCCCTCATCAGCCAGGCTGGCTAGAATCCAGTGGGATATGGGGCCCGGTATACATATCTGGGCGAGAAAGGCAAAGACACACAAATGGTGGACGGAATACAGAACAAATCAAAACATTCACCCCCAACAGATCTGGGTTAAATCCATTGTTCTTTTGCTCACCATGCCAACCCAGTTTAGACCCAGTCATATGCAAATCAGTCTTGACCCTGTGCCTCTTGGGAATAGTCCAGCCCAACTGCCAAGTCAGGTCCTCGCTGGACCGGAAACCAGCATCCTTGAGCCGGTTTCGGGGTTCTACCCCTCATCAGCCAGCTAGCTTGAATCCAAGGGCACAGTGAGCCCGGGACCCATGTCTGGGCATATCCGGCGTACTGAGGGGCATATTTACAATAACTGGCGCATCCCTGCATATCAGCAGGGATGCGCCAGATATTGTGCGCCACAGCTCCGCCACCATAGATGCGCCGCACTTACAATGCGGCGCACCATGGGGCAAAAACAGCACAGATGCGTGACGCATCTGTGCCGTAAAAGTGGCGCATTGCTGGAGTTGCGTCGCAAGCGCGACGCAGCTCCAGCAATGCTCTGGGGGGCCCTATCTTGTTAATGCTGCGTCAATCCTTATGCCTGCTTCAGGCAGGCGCAGGGTTTTCACGCAGCATGGGTCTAAAAGTGACTGAGTGAAATCTTGTAGATTTCACTCAGCCACTTTTAGGAGGCGTTCCTGCGCCGAAACGCCCCCCCCCCCCCCCTGCGCAGGAACGCCTACATGTGGCACAGGGCTTTACAACGTGATGCATCTCCCAGATGCGTCACGTTGTAAGTACCCCGCACCATGTCGCAGGATTTGCGCCGCCGCTGCGTCACAAAAGTGACGCAACGGCGGCGTAAATGAGGCACAAGGGGCTTGTAAATCTGCCCCTTAGTGCTCAGTAATGGCTTTTTATTGGATAATAGTTGAAAATGTTGTGTCTCATAATTTCGTGGGTCCCTGTTGTTTGTTATGTGTATTTATATGCTTAGCTGCCTTGATGGACGCGAGGAAGCTTTTCTGTTCAGAGGCAGCGTTAGTCACCAAGGTTCTATTTAGTATTGTGCGCGTGCACTGTGGTGTTAAAGCCAACTTGTTCGGAATGGTTTGGGTGCATAGATTTGTGAGAAGATATGAATGTGCTATTGAGTTGGCAACACATAGCCACATAGGTGCTGCTAGTGGGCACGCGAAGTTGGGGGTTTAGATATAGCTATCTGTTTGGGAAACAGGAACCGTTGGTGGATTTATATGAAACCTGTTGGCTGACAAGTTTGTTCTGTACTAGACATGTGTCATATGTTCAGTGGCGTAACAAAAGCCCCCGCGGCGGCGCAGCCCCTGCGGTGCGGGTGGAAGGGAGGGGGGCGGCGGGAGCTAGCTGCAGTGGGACCCCTTCGACACTGTGCACGGGCGAACCTGAGAGCTCCTGCGTCCAGAGCGTTGGGCGGAGGTGGGGACGTAAGTTTCGTTACTCCACTACTAGGTTATGTGACATGCTCTGTCTTGAATATTCTGTTAGATGTCGGGCTAATGAGATAGAGAAAAGCGCGCACCGTGGACAGACAATCTATATAGGCATATGTAATATATGGCAGTCGTTTCAGTTAGCTAAACATTTAAGGCTTATATGGAACATTACCATATGTTTATAGGAAGCCACTTGTCCTCCGACTGAGCCTGAGGAGACGCCGTGACGCACAACGTTACGTAACCGAAGCTTTAAACGAATCATTAAATCATCTTTAGTTATCCCAAAAAAAATTAAGATACATTCAAATTGTAGGAGAATCCTATTATTTCCTCTTCAAATGCAGTCTGTTGCTTGTCCATAAACTCTGATCATTTTTCTTGCAATTATTACCATGCCCAATGCATTTCAGATTCTACACATCCTTCATCAGGAGATATGATATGCTTTACATTGTAATTACTTTCGGGCATAAATGTATCCACGAAAGATTTTATAAAGCGCCTCTGTTACCCTGACAGGTATGTCCTGGCGCTGTAAGATTGCTACAAAACGTGATGTTCTCAACGAAGATCCAAGCGCATAGTCGAGGGTGAAATCAATTTAACTCAGAAACAGCTCTTTACTGGTGCTATAGTATTGGGGCAGATTTTCTTGCTTCTGTATATTCCAAGTTGTTATTAATTAGTGAACCCAGGCAGACTCGTCTTCAATGTTTTTTTTTTACATGACTGTTAATAACGCGCTTTGGTTTTAACGGCCCTTTTCTTCTTAGGTATTTATATAGATTTGCAAAGGTATTTGGCAGAAATTGCTTTTTTTAACGTGGATCATTGTTTACCATCACTGCAGCGTCATGTTTTATTGCGATAAGCCGCCGTTCCATTACAAGGATTGTGTTTTTTCCCTGTCCACAGATTCTGGGACTTTTCTAAACCCGAGTCGCTGCTCGAGACCATCGAACATCATTCGGAGTTTGCGTGTGGACTCGATTTAAGTCTCCATGTTCCAGGGCAGGTAATGATCCGTGTGATTCTATTACTGTATTCAGAAGTCATTCACATGAATATTTCAATATCTCAATAACATCTATATACATTAGAAATAAAACAATATACCGAATCCGTTATAGTTGGGCAGACTAGTTATTGACTCAAACTAGTTCATGTCAGAGCCGCTGCATGAATGTCTTTTGACAGTGTTGTAAGATGGATGAAAAAGTTGGTGTGTACTCTCTAAAAGGGTTGTGGCGAAAAAAGTGTAACTAGGAGGCCTTGCCAAGAGGCGTGGCCTGCACAATTAAGGGCGTGGCTTAAACCATGTATATTCATATCCTGTGATTCACACAGAGAGCCTCCTCACCAGTATGTGGATGCCTCTCAGAGAGTTTTCTGTTATGGTTCAAGGCACACTGCAGTTTACAAAAAAGTGATGGATGGAATGCTTGAATTAATCTCAGCCACTGGTAATAACGTGGGCCACATTCCAATCCATCGTTATATTGCACACCTTGCCACCTCAGTTTGGGCCCATCCTTTGCAAATCAGTCTTGACTGTGCTCCAGTGGGAACAATCAGCCCGAATTGCCAGGCCAGACCTCGATAAACCGGAACACAAGAAGCTTAGGCCCGGGTTTTGCCTTTATAAGGGCTCATCAGTCAGGTATAGCTTGGTTCCAGTGTCTCAGTGGGCATGCTCCCACATCTGGGCATACCCATCCCATTTAGGGCAACACACTGTAGTATACAAAAAAGTGATTGAAGGAATGCTCAAATTAATCTCAGCCCCTGGTAATAACTCGGGCTGCATCCCGATCCTTCGTTATTTTGCACACCTTGCCACCTCAGGTTGGACCCAGCCACTGCAAATTACTCTTGACCCTGCTCCAGTGGGAATAGTCCAGCCCGAGCTGCCAGGCCAGGTCCTCACTGAACCGGAACACCAGCAACCCAGGAACGGTTTTGCCCTTATTAGGGCTCATCCGCCAGATATATCTTGGTTTCAGTCCAGTGGGCTTTTTGCTTTTCCAAAGGCAGAATTGTGATTAACCCCCGTAAGAGCAGAAAGTCAGTCAGGCTCAATCTGTGGTGGGACGCAGCCCAATGCGGGTGGATGGCTGTCGCGATGCCAGCAGCTTGCGAACTAGGATAGCCACAAACCTCGGTAGATCATCAGCAGGAACGAGGATCGAAGAATAAATCCCCAAATTCCCCAGGGCGCAGCACCACACAGGGAAATGAAAACTCCGCTATGGGAACTGCCCTCTCGGGAAGAAACGGAAAGAAAGGGGACAAAGAATAAACACCACCGCGTCTCTCCTGTCTTCCAGGTCTCCAGATAGTCCGGCCAGGCCAACAAGGGAAACTGTACAGGGGAAGAGATAGAAGGTCTAATTTTAATAGGGAAAGCAGACCCACCCCAGTTCCTCCCCCCGCTTCTGTAACTGTTCCTGATATTTTCCGTACCTGCGAGACTCTACCGATACATGGGGATTTGTGTAGGTGGTAGGTAAGACGGTGAATCATGGACCAGTTATCCCTACTGCATTCTGGGAGCCGTAGGAGGATGATCACAACAGAGTACGCTTGTGAGAATTGTAAGTTTAAGTACTCAAAATCAGCAAATGGCAAGGATCGTAAGTTTAATTACTCAAAATCAGCAAATGGCAAAAAGCACGCGCCAGAAGTAGCACACGTGGCAGTGGCCCGTGAATACTTCTAAAACAAAACAAAACAACAAGCACTAAAAGCAAAATCAGCAAGGATCAGCCGGGACCGCCAATAGCAAGCCCCTCGAAGTGGCAGGACAGCTCAGATACCTGACCGTGGCTGGTGTCCGTCGTGCAGATCTGGATGACGTTTCCGTCCGGTTGCTTCACCGCAGGAAACGCGAAGTTTCAGAGGAGGGAGGGAACGCGTCTGCAAACGCTTCCCAGGATGAGGGGTCAATGGCGTGATTGAGACTCGGTCGTCCCGCGGGGACAACACCTTCCGCCGACCGAGTCTCGCGGGTGGCTGGCAATACTCCTGAAGGCCAGGCTCGGGGGAAAAAGATATGAGGGCGATGGCAGCGCCGCACTGGGCAAGACGCCTTCAGCGGCTTCAAGAGATTAACGGCTCTCGCTCTCGTGTCCGGAACTCCGTTGATTGACAAGCCCCCTCCTGTGGGAGCGGCAAACCTTTGTAGTTCCGGAGGGCAGGGAGCGCCTTCCTGTTTCCTGTTTGGAGTGGCGTGGGGCTTCTGGGTAGTGTAGTGCTATGTCTCGGCCGTGGGCCAATGATCGCGACAATGGCCCATCCCTTTTTTTATTTTTGGACCATCTTTTCACCGTGGTCTAGTGAGCTTTCTAAGCATCGAGGGGCAGATTAGGGGCTAACTCACAAATCAGAGCAAACCTCCTTCCTATCTGGCCCCTGGGATTGGTGGGGAACAGAGACTGTGTTGTGTTTTTTTGGGGTTGAGGTCTCACCCAAAGCCAGGGTGGACATGCCCCAATCTCTTTCTCTGAAGCTCTTGAAAATACCTTGTGTCTAGTGGGCTTTTTGCGATTTTGGACAGCCCGGAATCGGGGCAAATTTTCTGTCAAAAAGTCTGTATTGCCCCTTCAGTTGTGCAGTATTGCCCAATGCCAGCGGTGGCAGCCTCCACCCTTTTTTCCCCCTTTTCATAACTGGTGTCTGATGGACTTTCTACTGCCCGTGGGACAAATTGTGGGCAGACCCCACCAATCTGCCTCCCAGAGGGTGGTGGGGTGGGAGGGCAGAAAGACTATATTGCCCCCCCCTTGGGGTGGGATAATGGCCTTATGGCCAGGTAGGCCGTCCCCATCTCTTTCTTTCTTTACAAAACAATTTTCCTGGCATCCAATGGGATTTCAGATGGCAAATCAGATAGGAAGCAAACACCGCAATCTGACTCTGGGGGGAGGTGGGGAGGGGGGGTAAAAATGTATGAATTGCCCTTGGGGGGGCTGGCCCTCTCTACACGAAAGTATAGAAATCCCTGGTATCTAGTGGGCTTTCAATCACTCCCTCTGGGGGGCAGATTTGGAGAAAACCCTCCAGTCTGTCCCCCATCGGGGGCAGAAATACGGCCCTGCCATTGGTTGGGTGCATAGTGGTAGCAAACCCCCTAATCTGTCTCCTATGGGGGCAGACAGCCTATTTTGCCCCCATTGGTGTGGGAGCCTAGCCCTGTGCCAAGGTGGGTCTCCCAAACCCCTTTCTTATTTTCACAAAAAACAATTTGCCTGGTGTCTAGTAGGCTTTGTACACACAGTGGGGAGCAGATTGGGGACAAAACCCCAATGTGCCTCCCCCCCAGAAAGACCGTCTTGCCCTTAAAGGGGGGGGGGGGGGGAGGAGGCACTGGCCATTGCCCAAGATGTCTCCCCCAGCCTTCGAAAAAGAGATCTGTGGTGTCTAGTGGACTTTTTACCTCCCGCCTGGGTGGCCACCCCCAGAAAGGGGTTGCAGAAAGACTGTCTTTTTTTCAAACTTGTTTTTATTTAGCAGTTGCATAATATAGCCTTAAATCTCACCGTAGCGGGCTCTTCTGGGCAATAAAAGCCTGCTCCTGCGTTTAAGGCCCAAGCTTTTGGGCTCTGTGAGGCCTTTTGTTAACAGCAACAGCTGTGAACACACATTGTAATGTTGGTGCTCCGGGCTTCTACCGGCCATTAGAAGCCTGGTGCACTCCATTGTTTTCAGTGGAGCTCCCAGCATTCCAATGTTCTAATATACATTAGGACAGCATAGTACACAAGTCAGTGTCACATAGAATAAGACAGCACATTCCAATACAGCCTTCAGTCAAATGTAAACAATTAGAAGAATAATCCACATTTGGGTGCCGAGGACCCACTACTGAGCCACTTTAGGTTCGACATATAACTACACACCCCCAGTTCAGAAAGACTGTCTTGTTATTCGTTGTGGTGGGCGGGGGGGAGGGTAAGACCTCTACCCAAGAGGCCTCCTAGCCTAGACTAAAATAAATCTCTGTGGGTGGGTGACAGAAGCAAGACTGTTTGGTCTTTAGAGAGGTTTGTTTTCAGTTTTGTTTTGTTGTGGCCTAAGTGTGCTGGCATTGCATCCAAAAAAAAAAAAAAGATCAAGCTTGGGACATCAGGGCAGTTGTTGCCTCGCATCACGATTTTGATTTCGAAACAGAAAATACTTATGTTCTTTTTAAAAAGCAGAAACATTTTGTTTATCAGTGCTGAGGATAATCTGTTGATATTCTTCGCATTACAGAAGTAGCGCGGACGATATCAATGGGCTGTCCTGAGTACTATAGGGGTTAAACAAACATGCATTGCATATTGGTCATTCATAAGTGAATGATTAACAGATATTACTTTTTTTTGTATAAATTTCTATTCGCATTTCCATGATCAAGTTACCAATATTGACAAAGTGGATAATAGCACAATGTCAAAATGATGCCCCCCCTTCACCCCTAACATAATCTCATTATAATATATACACACAGTGCAATGTTTACGATTTCCCATGGCAGAACGGAGGACCACAGTTCAAGCATAACATTTGCAAAGCATGAGCTAAAGGTCATCTCATAACCTCTATAGTAACAATATAATGCGTGTGTCCAAAGCCACTCACTTTCCTAAGATGGCTACTCATCTGGCAGAGTCAACCCAGGGGCGTAACAGGCCCCCGCATCCCCCGCGGTGCGGGGGGCCCCTGAGCTGCAGGGGGCCTCCTCGGCACAGTACTTATGCCTGAACGCTCTGTAATAAATCCGAAGAGGGGCCCCTCCGTGTATATTGCAGGGGGGCCCCTTGAACCTTCGTTACGCCACTGAGTCAACCACTCAGAGAGCATCGCCGCCCAGGCCCATAAATCATCTGCCAGGTTATTATCCCCTTGCGCATGTGGCTCTCCTCAGAATTCACCCATTCAGCCATATTTTTCAACCAGTCAGCAATTTTCGGTGCAGTCAATGACAGCCATGCCATAGCAATTGTATGTTTTACCAATACCAGCCCTAGGACAAGAAATTTCCTACTTAACTACTTTTCCTATTGGGGATATGTCCCAACAGACAAGGACCCACTTCCCTGGGAATTGTCCACCCAGAGGCCGTGCTTAATGACGCAATAACTATCTGCCAGTATTTGTTTATGTTCGGACACCCCCCAAATCATATGTAAGAAATCTACTTCCATCCCTCTGCATCAGGGACATCAGCAAGAGCGCGCCGGGTCTATAGCATGTAACCTACTGGGGGAAGGGTAAAGCTGATGTATCACGTTATATTGCAGCAGTTTAAACCGTGCGTTGGTGGATGTGGTTTTCACACCGTCATGTGTTACCTCCCAATCTTTCATCGAAAGGGGCACCTTCAGAATCTCTTGCCATTTGTGCTGTACTGAAAGCTCTGTCAGAGGAGCATCCTCCCTCAATGCCCTGTAGATATGGTAGATCAACCTCCTACCTCCAGCCATGGCTAACAGAGCTTCCAAAGTGTGGGAGGTCTGCCGGATCTTGGGAAAACACTGCCAAATCTTCATGCAGTACCCGCAAATTTGGCAGAAGGAATTTTCCAGTTCCAAGTCAGAACACCTATGTGGCGCCCGCAAGGGTGATAAACCTGTCATTTGGGAATAAGTCTGGTAGAGTATCACAACCGCCAGCCCGTTATTTATTGAGGGACATAGAACGTTCAATAAGTTTAAATGGGCGCAATGCCCATATGCTCATATCTGGCGCAAAGGGAGCCCTCTTTAGCACTTGACTGCCTGCTCCCATGCTCCACACACCTGCCTGGCCACATAAGGTAAGGTTGCCGGGGCCCTCGCCCTCATCATCAATACTCAGGCAATGGAACTCCATTCCAGGCGCCCCTTAACAGTCTGCGTTCCCAGTTCTGTTGACTGTCCAACCAGTGGACTGCATGCTGCAGTTGGGTAGCAAGATAATAAAGTTCTAAACAGGGTAACTTTAGACCGCCCTTATGCCATGAGCACTTCAGAGTAGCCAAAGCTAACTCTCTTTCTCCCAGTGGCCCATAATTATTCCACTATCAACCTCTCAAGGTCCAGAAATAACTTTCTGTGGATGTCAAAAGGGTCCCTGGGAAAATATACAGGCAGCGAGGAAGTAATATCATCTATACCAATGCTAGCTTCCCCATTAAGGAGAGACGAAGTGTATTCCAAAATGTTACTGTAGGCTTCAGATCATCAGTCACTCTGCCTAAATATGCTGCTTCAAACTCACTAACCCCATGTGTAACCAATATCCCCAGGTATCTCACCATCTCAGTTTCTCACGGGAGGTCCAGCTGTGGCAAGTCCTGCACCAGCCTCCCCGCCAACATCCCCAATGGGAGCAGTTTTGATTTAGTGCGATTCACATGTGGCCTGGTGAGTTTGTTAAACTCAGCTAGAACCGC
Source organism: Triturus cristatus (assembly GCF_964204655.1). Lineage (NCBI taxonomy): Eukaryota > Metazoa > Chordata > Amphibia > Caudata > Salamandridae > Triturus > Triturus cristatus. Next base: position 890,141,120 of record NC_140589.1, read on the forward strand.
TAGCACGATAGGGACCAAATACGGCGGGCTGCGCAGGTATATCAATGCACCATCAGCATATAGGTTGACCACGTGTGTGGTCTCCCAGATTGGTATCACTCAGCCCTGCAACACAGCCCGCACTCTGCAAGCCAAGGACTATATTGCCAAGGCGAAGAAGCGGGACAAGCCAAGCTCCGCGACAGCACGTCCCCCGTCCGCACCCTCGCCAAGGGGGCACCATATAACATCTGCACCCATTTTTATGTAGGTCCCTCCAATGCCAACCTTTTGCAGCACCTCGCATAAAAACTCCCATGACAAGGAATCAAATGCTTGTTCGATGTCGAGCAGCGCAAACTGGTCTTCCTACAAGGTCAGTGAAAACATCACCAACAATAGTCTCCCCAGGTGCTTGGGGGTCGGGAACATGGCGGCCGTGAGCTGAGCGGTTGCGGCACCTTTCTATGTGCGCCCGCTGTTTGAGCTTTTTCTTTTTGCTATGGAGAACTATTGCCAATTTTCTTTAAGCGGGTGAAGCTAGTGGAGGATTGAAGATTGCGTGGGCGTCTCTTTGACATGAAAGTCCGTACCTTTTTTCCCGCTTGTTGATCGAGGCTTGGTGCTGAGGGTTTCTTTCCGGATTCAACTCCTTCTCGATCCGATGTGTGTGCTCGGCTCCGGGTTTTGTTTTCAGCCCGTATCCTCCGCAGGCGTTCCTCGTTGGTGTCTGGCTTCCCGAGAGCTTCGACGAACGCGAGGCGCCTGTCTTGGCTCCCTACGAGGTAGAGTTTTGTCTAGGGGCATCGTGGGGGTTGTAGATACGAGTCGTGTCACCCTGGAGGGATTACAGAAGGGGGGGGTCGAACTTTTGGGGGGTAAAGAAGTTGATGCCAGTTGTTTTGCAGGGGGGTCCGTATTAGACCTGGAACCTGCTTCCACGATTACCTCCTCGAATCTCAGACCCAGATGTCAGGGAACGCAGGGTAATTCACTCAATCACCTGGAAGCAAACATTTTGAAGAGAAGGGGGAGGAAAGCTACATCCAGAGCATCAATAAAACAGCAACCCAGACAAAATCCTGTTAGTAAAGAGCAGACCCGGCCAACGGTAACAGGCTTGGAGGGGAGATCAAGTCCAACAGACGCTCCTATAAGAATAGAAGGAGGGCAGCCTTCGTCGCCCATTTTAGAAGAGACGGTTTTATGAAATTCAAAGGGCGCCAAAAAACAGAAACCCCTACAAGGCGCAACCATAAAAATAACCCCCTCTTTAAGGTCCTATTTTAAGGTTCTTCCCCAAATTCTGGAGCTATCTAAAGAAGATTCCTTTCCTCCTAAGCTAACGGAGGGCATTCAAGATCTTACTCCTCATATGTTCTCAGGTTCACACGCCCTGCAGGCCCTCAATATGGATAAACCGATACAATCAGGACAGAGTGAGTCTGAGAAGGAGGATGAGATTTCCTTTCCGTCTTCAGCCAATGCATCTGAATTTCAGAGCACGGATGGATCTGGCGATTCGAAGATTCAGGAAGACCATCACACTTCGTTTGACCATCCTGAGTATTCTGTCGGAGAAATGCTAAGGGCGTTGTCCCAAGATATCAAACTGGGCTTTCAAGTTTCCACAGCTAACCAAGCTGAAATTAGATCAGTTTTTGAAGCGCTGGGTTCTAAAATAGATCTTTTAGATACTAGAACACTCCTTTTAGAAGGAAATGTCACTAATCTTACAGCCAACTTAGAGCTTGCTGAGACGGAAATAAAATCCCTCAAATTAAACGAGCTAGCGTTATCTGAACGTCTAGAGTCGTTAGAGAATAACGCCAGGCGGAACAATCTCCGAATCCTCAATGTCCCCGAGGATAGAGAAGGAGGTGACCTAAAACAGTTTATTTTCGCCATATTAAAAGAAGCTTTGGGTCCTGAGCCTTCGGATGAATTGGTATTTAAAGATATCCAGCGAATTCACAGGGATCCGTTCCGCAAAAACCTCCAAAGGCAGAAGCCTAGAAAGATTTTAGTCAATTTCCAGACTTATGCTATTAAAGAACAGATCCTTACCTTAGCCCTTAAACATAAATCTTTAACCGCAAGGGGTTTCACCTTCCAAATAAGATCGGATCTGTCAAGAACTACTCTCGACAAACAATGGGAGTTAGGCAGAAGATTGGAAGACTTTAGGAAACTTGGTGCAGTAGCCCAGTTGAAATTTCCTGCAACCCTAAAAATAATGTATAAAAACAAGATGCATAATGTGAGGACTGTTATGGCAGCGGACGCTCTGCTGAAAGAATTAAGCAAGGATTGATGTTCTATACACTTTTCTCTGGATACTCGAATGGCAATAGATATAGGTATTGTACACATATTTAAAAAAAAATGAAAATAATAAAATAAATAAGTTACTTTAGTTTGGGTCACATAGGGCAGGGTGCCGAACACTGGACTAAGTCCAGATGCTAGGGGTGGGGGTTTTCAGGGGGGTAAGGGAGGTAGTTGGGTCACTCGGGCTTGGGGTGGGAATGGGGTTACTCGAGTGTTGCAGGGTGGGGTGTTGCAAAGGGAAAAAATTAGGAAAAAAGTGTCCTCCTTCTCAGTCGTAAATTGCTCTCTTTTTTGTGCGGCAGTTCTAAAGAGTAAAAAAGAAGGGAGGAAGAGTGGAAAAGAAAATGTATACATGTATTATTGCTTTTTTGATTCTAGGTTAATGGGGTGGGTCGGAATGTATATAGTCCTGGCAGTCATTCTATGAATTCGGTTCATGTACTCTCCTGGAATGTTAATGGTCTGCGCACTGATCCAAGAAAACTCAGGATCCTTCAATATTTACGAGACAGTAGTGCGCAGATCATCATCTTGCAGGAGACAAATTTAATTGAGCATGAAACTTTAGCTCTTGCCAAGAAAGCAAGATGGATCGATTTCGTTATCTGTACTACACAATCAGCTAATATAAGAGGGGTGGCAATCCTGGTTAAAAAGGCCGCTCAAGCGACTCTTAGAACATCAGCGGTTGATCCAAGTGGTAGATGGGCCATCGCAGAACTTCAGTTACACGGTCTGAGAGTGACAATTGCAGGCTATTACGGTCCGAATCAAGATGACCCCTCCTCTCTTAAAAGTCTGTTATCAGCTTTGTTGGATTTCCCGAATCCAGTTATATTGGCAGGGGACTTCAATATAGTATTAGATCCATCGATGGATAAATCCTCAAATAGTCGTGCATTAACATCTCAAAAAACAAGGGATTGTCTTAAGGGTACCATGAAACAAATGGGGTACTTAGATGTATGGAGGGACAGGTCCGGTCTTAGACGCGAATACTCATTTCGTAACTATAAATACAAGCATCAATCTAGAATTGATTTTATTCTGGTTAGCCATGCATTGAAGAAGTTGGTTAAAGATATCTCCTATCTTCCTTCCCATCTCTCTGACCATTCGGCGGTGAGTTTGACTATAGAAGTAGATGCGATCCCTAGGCTGAGGACTTGGTCAATGGACCGTTCACTTTTGGCATCAGAGGATGTTTTACTCACCCTTCGGAGAGAGACCGAGAGTTTTATGGTGAGGAACTTAGATACCGCTTCAGTAGTTATGGGATTCCTTCAAAGCTTTCCTGAGGGGGAGTATTACTAGTATGTCGATTTATAAAAACAAAAAATATAAGGAAGACATTTCTGAGATAGAGTGCAAAATAAAAGCCACACAAATGCTGCTCGACACACAAGATTCTGGTTCTCTCGAAGGAACACAAGCTAATTTACGAGATCTTAAGGGGCAGCTTGAAGCTGTACTGAGTTCACGATTAATGCAAAGGTGGGAGGCCAGTAGGATAGCCCATTTTGAATATGGCGAAGGTGCAGGTAAACTCCTTGCTTGGAAAGCAAAATCTGACCAAGCAAGAAATCATATTAATTCCATTGTTAAGGACGGCATTTCTTATACATCTGAAGAGGGTATCAGAGGGGTGTTTCATTCCTTTTTTCGGGAGATTTATAGGGAGGATGGAGTTTCAGATCCTTTGAAAATTCAGTCTTGGTTTGGGAATCTAGATCTCCCAGTACTAAGCCTGGAACAACAAGCGTTGCTAGATCAACCGGTTACCCAAGAGGAGGTCTATAAGGAAATATCGAGGCTGAAAAAGGGTAAGGCAGCGGGTCCGGACGGTCTTCCTACTGAGATATATAGGTGTGTTATTAAGGAAGTCGTCCCGGTTCTGACAACCCTTTTTAATCAAATCCTTCAAGATGGAATTTCCCCCCCTTCCGTCTTCGAATAACGCAACCATGACTTTAATATTAAAGCCGGGAAAACCACCTACCTGCTGTGAATCATATAGGCCAATTTCGATACTAAATGCGGACTATAAGATCTACGCCTCCGTATTGGCTACTAGGCTTGCAAGTGTTGCCGGGGCTCTTCTACATCAGGACCAAAAGAGTTTTGTAAGGGGGCGGCATTTGTCAGAACTGACCTATGATTTGATTGGGGCTATAGATCTGGCCTCAACGTGGTCTTTTCCTCTTGCAGTGTTGACTCTGGACGCCGCGAAGGCCTTCGACAGGGTCAACTGGTTGTTCCTGTCGGAGGCCTTGGCAAAGTTTAAGATCGGCAATACGTTTAGGCGGTCTGTGGCACTCCTATATAATAAACCTTCGGCCAACCTCTTTATTAATGGCTTCCTTGCCGAACCCTTTGAGATCTCTAGGGGAACGCGTCAGGGTTGTCCCCTTTCCCCATTATTGTTTGATTTATACATTGAATCTCTTGCCCAAAGGCTGCGAGAGGAACACAGAGTTTCTTCTTTTAAGTATGGGGAATGGGAGAAAAAGTGGCCTTATGTGCCGACGACATTTTGATTTTCACATCAGACCTGAATAGGGCTTACCCCGCAGTTATTGAGTTGGCCCAAGAATTTGGTACAGTATCAGGCTATAAAGTAAACACTTCTAAAACCGAAATAATGGCATGGAACACGCAGGCTTACCACCAACTCCCCCCCCTGAAAACTAATATGAGATACTTGGGTATTCACATTCTTCAAGATATAGATATGATTCCAACCTATAATTTAACACTGGTTGCTAGAGAGACCTGGAAGTTAATGAAATCTTGGGCTTTATTACCCTTGTCTATATTGGGGCGAGCAAATTTAATTAAAATGTCCATTTTACCTAGATTTACTTTTCTTTTTAACTCCATTCCTTTATTCTTTGATACTGTCGCTTTGAATATCTGCAATTATCCAGCTGGGCTACCTCAGTTAAAGAATCCCGTAATAAAAATCCTCTGGGCAGTAAAATCCATTTTGAGCATTTGATGTTACAAAATCCCCTAACAAAGAAAGAAGTTGCCTTTTGGTATCAACGCATCATGGAAGAGGAGGATGGCGAATTTCAACTACCGACTTTCTCTGGGAGAGCTGTATCCCGCAACAAGATGTACAGTCATTATGGTTAAACTCTTGTAAAATGCTGTGGGACACCGTAACACATTTGTTTGGGCCTCCAAACACTCTAGGATTGCCTGGAAGAAAATTAGAAGACGCAGGGAGAAGGGAGGTTTAGCAGCTCCTGACCTTCAGTTGTATGCCTGGGCGTTTCAATTTTCCCACTCGCGAATGCTCCTAAAGCAGCCTACTGGAGAGGGAGTTGGTACTATGTTATTAGCTATATTGAGAGGCTCTGGTATTCCGGAAGACGGTTTCTTTTTATAAATATGGTGATCCTAAGTTCTTCAAAAAAGTCAGGTTGAAGGTATTACAGGGGTTTCTAAGAATGTGGGTTAAGCTGAGGGTCTCGCTGAAGTTGGGTTATTTTTCTAGTAGTGCTCCAATTTGGAACTCTCCTGGGACTCCTGAATGTCTGTTAGACAGTTTATCTTTGCCCCTTAAGATTGTTGGAATCGAGAGATGGGGCGACCTATTTGTGGATGGCACACTGGTTCCCTGGGAAGTTTTGAGGGAGAAAGCTGGTCCATCTCTTTCTAGATTTAAATATCTGCAATTATCCAGCTGGGCTACCTCAGTTAAAGAATCCCGTAATAAAAATCCTCTGGGCAGTAAAATCCATTTTGAGCATTTGATGTTACAAAATCCCCTAACAAAGAAAGAAGTTGCCTTTTGGTATCAACGCATCATGGAAGAGGAGGATGGCGAATTTCAACTACCGACTTTCTCTGGGAGAGCTGTATCCCGCAACAAGATGTACAGTCATTATGGTTAAACTCTTGTAAAATGCTGTGGGACACCGTAAAACCAGCCTGGCTTCGCAGGAATCACCTTTTCACAATTCATAGAGCCTATTACACACCCCAGAGACTAACAAAAATTTCCAACGGTCCACCAGTTAGCTGCGAGAGGTGTGGGGAAATCGCAGCCCTAGATATACACATTTTTTTGAATTGCCCTGCCCTCGCAGATTTTTGGGAAAAGGTGAGCAATACACTTTCGAGGTCACTAGGGACACAAATTGTTATCAATGTCCCTATGCTCATCTTTGGCCTAACAAATAATTTGGTAGGCCCATCCAAGAAACTTCTTTTCTATGCTATCCTTCTTGCTAGAAGAGAAATATGCATTAAATGGAAAGACCCTCTACCACCTAATTATCAAGACTGGCAGACATCTCTTTTGAGGGTTTCCAGACTGGACATCTCGAGGGCAGGAAATAAGGAGAAGCGTGACTTTTGGAAAATGTTGAAATGGAGCTAGGGTTTTTTTTTTTCCCTTAGTCCAAGGATTAAACAGCCCTCCCTCTCTGGTATACCCTTAACTTTCTTCAAGGGAATAATAGAGATGTCTTGGCATTTTAAGCTGAGCTAAAAGGCTTCCGACATGGACACTGCCTTCAGAACTGTATGATTGAGTAAACACCGGCAGACTGTGCCTTACAAGGTACAAGCCTGCGGATCCAGTGTACTGAGACGGTGGAATTTTTTCTCTATATCACCAGTTTGGGCAAGCCTAAGTGGGTTGAGAATGAGGACTTTAAAAAAAAAAAATAGTCTCCCCAGGTTACAGAGGGTGTTGCTGCGTGGGATGTACCTGCACTGATCTCCTGCAATCAATTGGGCCAGGTTCTCTAATAATCTTGTGGGTAATATTTTACTGAGAATTTTCACACCCACATTAAGAATGTACTATCCCTTTCAGGCTTGGAGAGCATAGCTATAATCGCCTTCCTCGTGGGTGCATGGAGTATCCTCCTTTCGTAGGCTTCATTATAAACCTGTAGTAGTCGAACAGCTATTCCCCGCCCTACTTTGGTAAAATTCAGCTGGTAAGCTGTCCCCTCCTGGGGCTTTGGCTGTCTTCAATGCCTTTATTGCGGCAATAACTTCATTAGTGATGGGGTGTCAAGACTGTCCCTCCCCCCTCGGGATAAGGAGGACATTTGTATAGTGGCTAAATAGTTAACCCCATCCTGAATGCCCCTATCCAGCGGTGCGGTGCAGCCCCGCAGATGCGATGCAAATACCTCAGTGATGCTCCACTGTGAATTCACCATACGCCCCTGCACTTCCCGTATTTCCACTATAGGCGAGCGATGAGTTTCGCATCGGATGAGCGTGGTAAGCATCCTACTGGCATTGTCCCCTTCCACATGGAGATGCTTTCTATAATTGGAGCGAACAAATGTATCCACCCTGTCCCAAGTGCCTAGCAGCTCCAGTTTACTCTCCTTCCATTCAGGCAGTCAAAGTGGTTGTTCAACTACCTCGCGTTCCAGGGTACCAAGCTGCAGTTCAAGCCCATCCAAGGACCTGGTTAGCTGTTTTTGACACCATACTTGATTCATACATTCACCACTCAGCACCACCTTTACTGCGTCCCATTCGCCCATTCTGTGGTCGCGCTACCCCCGTATTGAGTAAATTAGTGATCAATGACTTCCGACATCTCTCCCGCAAACACCTGGTCCGACAACGCATCCACACCAATCCTCCAAAATGGCACCCCACCCGCCTCCTTATTAATTCGGAAAGAGATTAGCAAACAGATATAACTTAATAACAGGGATAGCTACGAGAGAAGAAACATGATATTTTTAACATCTCCAGAATGGTAATAATAGTTTATGCCATGATGCACAGTGATAAAATGAAAATGCTAGGCTACAACATTTTTTATGTGCTAACTATTGTGGCTGGGTGCAAAATTGTTTAACAAAATCAAAAAATCAAAAGGTATAAACTGTCCTTCTGTATGTTTGCATCAAATGTTTTTCCCTTTGCAGTGGACCATGCAGACAGCCAAACGTTTCCATGTTTCTGTGCAGTCTCGTTACTTTGTTGCAGATGTGGAAGGTTGGGACATTAGTCTGTAAAGAAATGAAGGCATTGAGACTATAGGTGCAAAAGGGGCCCTGTTTGAAAGCACAACTGATGATGAAGGTGGAGCTGTAATGACTTGTAGAACAGCACCAGTTCAATCCGTGAGCGTTGACCTTGTTGATGATAAAGAGCATGCGCATTGAAACACAACACCAATGGAGTCCAAGGATGCCGTCACTATTGGGGGGCCGACTCTCAGTAGAGCTGGTCTCACACGTGAAGGTGGATGCAGTCACTGTTGGTGGGCCGACTCTCAGTGGAGCTGGTCTCACACGTGAAGGTGGATGCAGTCACTGTTGGTTGGGCCGACTCTCAGTAGAGGTGGTCTCACACATGAAGGTGGATGCAGTCACTGTTGGGGGGCCGACTCTCAGTAGAGCTGGTCTCACACGGGAAGGTGGATGCAGTCACTGTTGGGGGGCCGACTCTCAGTAGAGCTGGTCTCACACGTGAAGGTGTATGCAGTCACTGTTGGTGGGCCGACTCTCAGTAGAGGTGGTCTCACACGTGAAGGTGGATGCAGTCACTGTTGGTGGGCCGACTCTCAGTAGAGCTGGTCTCACACGGGAAGGTGGATGCAGTCACTGTTGGGGGGCCGACTCTCAGTAGAGCTGGTCTCACACGTGAAGGTGGATGCAGTCACTGTTGGGGGGCGGACTCTCAGTAGAGCTGGTCTCACACGTGAAGGTGGGTGCAGTCACTGTTGGTGGGCCGACTCTCAGTGGAGCTGGTCTCACACGTGAAGGTGGATGCAGTCACTGTTGGGGGGCCCGACTCTCAGTAGAGCTGGTCTCACACGTGAAGGTGGATGCAGTCACTGTTGGTGGGCCGACTCTCAGTAGAGCTGGTCTCACACGTGAAGGTGGATGCAGTCACTGTTGGGGGGCGGACTCTCAGTAGAGCTGGTCTCACACGTGAAGGTGGATGCAGTCACTGTTGGTGGGCCGACTCTCAGTAGAGCTGGTCTCACACGTGAAGGTGTATGCAGTCACTGTTGGTGGGCCGACTCTCAGTAGAGGTGGTCTCACACGTGAAGGTGGATGCAGTCACTGTTGGTGGGCCGACTCTCAGTAGAGCTGGTCTCACACGTGAAGGTGGGTGCAGTCACTGTTGGTGGGCCGACTCTCAGTGGAGCTGGTCTCACACGGGAAGGTGGATGCAGTCACTGTTGGTGGGCCGACTCTCAGTAGAGCTGGTCTCACACGTGAAGGTGGATGCAGTCACTGTTGGTGGGCCGACTCTCAGTAGAGCTGGTCTCACACGTGAAGGTGGATGCAGTCACTGTTGGGGGGCGGACTCTCAGTAGAGCTGGTCTCACACGTGAAGGTGGATGCAGTCACTGTTGGTGGGCCGACTCTCAGTAGAGCTGGTCTCACACGTGAAGGTGTATGCAGTCACTGTTGGTGGGCCGACTCTCAGTAGAGGTGGTCTCACACGTGAAGGTGGATGCAGTCCCTGTTGGTGGGCCGACTCTCAGTAGAGGTGGTCTCACACGTGAAGGTGGATGCAGTCACTGTTGGTGGGCCGACTCTCAGTAGAGCTGGTCTCACACGTGAAGGTGGATGCAGTCACTGTTGGTGGGCCGACTCTCAGTAGATCTGGTCTCACACGTGAAGGTGGATGCAGTCACTGTTGGGGGGCGGACTCTCAGTAGAGCTGGTCTCACACGTGAAGGTGTATGCAGTCACTGTTGGTGGGCCGACTCTCAGTAGAGGTGGTCTCACACGTGAAGGTGTATGCAGTCACTGTTGGTGGGCCGACTCTCAGTAGAGGTGGTCTCACACGTGAAGGTGGATGCAGTCACTGTTGGTGGGCCGACTCTCAGTGGAGCTGGTCTCACACGGGAAGGTGGATGCAGTCACTGTTGGGGGGCCGACTCTCAGTAGAGCTGGTCTCACACGTGAAGGTGGATGCAGTCACTGTTGGGGGGCCGACTCTCAGTAGAGCTGGTCTCACATGTGAAGGTGGATGCACTCACTGTTGGTGGGCCGACTCTCAGTAGAACTGGTCTCGCACGTGAAGGTGGATGCAGTCACTGTTGGTGGGCCGACTCTCAGTGGAGCTGGTCTCACACGGGAAGGTGGATGCAGTCACTGTTGGTGGGCCGACTCTCAGTAGAGCTGGTCTCACACGTGAAGGTGTATGCAGTCACTGTTGGTGGGCCGACTCTCAGTAGAGGTGGTCTCACACGTGAAGGTGGATGCAGTCACTGTTGGTGGGCCGACTCTCAGTAGAGCTGGTCTCACACAGGAAGGTGGATGCAGTCACTGTTGGGGGGCCGACTCTCAGTAGAGCTGGTCTCACACGTGAAGGTGGATGCAGTCACTGTTGGGGGGGCCGACTCTCAGTAGAGCTGGTCTCACACGTGAAGGTGCCGCCGGCATTGGTGGGTCATTGCATACTTGAGCATCACCAACTGAATTGCAGTGCAGTATGCTTGATGCTTATTTATCGAATCACTTCGCTCATGTTAAGTGATAGTATCAGTGGTCAAAAGGGCTACAAGCCCAGTGCAAAGTGATGAAGCCGCAGAGGAGTGAATGTCCTAGTGGATTAGTGCATGCAGATGTGCTTATGAATGCAGGATTGTTTTATGTTCAGGGGTGGCACTCAAATGGAAACTTTCAGGCATGGAAAAGAAAGGCATTATGTATTTTCTCATACCAACATTAGGATGTGTGTTTCTGATAGTCATAGAAATAGAAGGCAATGATTGGCAAAGAAGTTTTTCATGAAGAAGCCACATAATATGTGGGTCTTCAGTTTCAGAAAATGGAGTGGTCTCAATCTCATTTATGGACAAGAGAGTGTATGATGCTTCTTTTTTAGCCATCGTCATCTTTCTTGAGGTCAAATTGTGAGGGTCAAAGATGGCACTTTCATTTATGAGTTGCCAGGGCACTTTATTACCCTTTAAAGTTTGTATTGTCCAAATGAACTGTGATATAGTTCACATCTGAGCTTGTCCTTGTTGAAGAAGACTTCTCTTCTTATAGGGGGTTATGGGCGAAATTGTGGATAGTTGTTTGAAGAATGTTTGGAAAGCCCTTGTCAATAACCATAAAATGTCGACTATGGTAATTCTTTGTCAGTTTCCCTAATTGTTTCTCTAGCTTCTCTTTCTGAATATGCCAGCTCCTCCTTTATAAGAGCGTATATTAAAGTAGATATGAATCGTTTATTTTGTATGGGGTGTGGACTCAGGGGACAGTCAGTTGAATACATGTCTTCACTAATCTTGTTTTTTCACAGCATTCAAACTGGAATGTGCTTGCATCTCTAGTGTGACTTACCAAAACTAAATGTGATTACTGTCATTGGAGAATACGTCACATTGTGGATCTCATCTGTTGTTAGTGGAACAGCAACTTTAGAAAGAAATCTGTTCATACACACGAGTATCTATTGGCCACCAGTTGATTCCATCTGCATTGAATGCAGTTTAATTATACGTCCTGTTTTGCACCATATTATTCAGTTAAGCATCAGCTATGCTTTCCCTCCATTGCCAATCCGAGAATTGTCTTAAAAACGTTTTTGCAATGGATGATGTCTTCAGGCCTCTAGTAGGCGCAAATCCCTTTAATATTGTTTGCTTAGTTGTCTTATTCAATAACATAATTTTTCTGAGGATCATACATGCTCTGAATAGGGATTCTTTACCTTTAATTTACCAAAATTTGGTCACCTAAATACTTGTTTCATATGTATTTTCTTTCTAATATGCACAACCTTGGATGGCAAGTGAAGCAATAAATCGTGCAGAATAATAGAACATGTGATTGGTGACTAGGATCTTTTTAAGCCTTTTTAGTTCTTGGGAACAATAAAAAGCAAATGGGTCAGACCTGCAATCACTATTGAAATAAGGGAAACTTTTCTACTAACTTCTGGGACTATTTATGGGCCTGGCCTTACAATGCTCCCCCTGTGTATAATGATATATTTCTCTTTGGCTGTTTGACTTGTGAATGTAATGATGTCCATAATAAAGAAAAGAAACAGCTGGTGGTGAGTTTCTGCATTTAAATAAGGATCTTCATTAGCTAACGAGGTATGAGTTCACGACTGACATCAATTGTGTAACAGAATGTATGAGACCCAGTTGAAGGCATCAGCCGAAACGCATTGGTCGTTTGATTTTATTTGATTTGTACCAGGAGCTTGATGTTCACTTTATTAAAATTGGAAAATCTGCACATACTACTTGGTTGCAACTATTTGTGTACCATCATTTTAGAAAGGAGGACTCTGTGTGTGTATATATGTATATATATATATATCGCTTGGCTAAAACCACTCAGGGCTGCCGCTCCTCACATGGCGGATGCAGCGGTACTTAGGGGTGGTCTCACAAATAATATGCAGGATTTCCCGAAAGAGACTTGCGCACTCGCAGGGGTAATTTTCTATTCATTTAAAGACAGTTACGCCTTTTTCCAATGTCAATTGTTTTGTCGCTGAAAGAATTGACATTGGAAAAAGGTGTAACTGCTGAAAGGCATTTGTCGTAACAGAATAAATTAATAGAAAACTAACCCCGCCAGTGCGTGAGTAGTTAGGCATAGTTAGGACCTAGTTTCCATAGGAAAAGCGTTTTTTTGCGCAGTCTCCCGCGCTTGTTTTTCTTTCAACCCTTGTGTGGCCAAGGTCCCAGGGGCATATATATATTATAAAGAAATAGGGAGGGGGTCACATGTGGCCCCTCTACCCAAGGATAGTTTGAACCCCGGGGACCGCCACCTCTCCGGGACTTTATTCAGTAATAGGAGGGGTTGCACGCCCGCCTCCATAGGCCTTAAAAGGCCCTGGGATCACCACCTCCCGGGGTTGAGATGAGAAATAAGAGTGGGGCCATGCGGACCCTCCTCCTGTATTAAAAATTGCCCCGGGGACCGCCTCCTCTCCGGGGTACGGAATTACAAAAAAAGGGGGAGGGCAACCGCGGCATGGCTACATTAAAAGTGGGAGTAGGCCTCCCTCCCGGGCTGATTTCAGACCCAGGGACCACCACTTCCTAGGGGCTGGCCCATGCAAACTGAAAAGAGGGGTGCCGGCCTGCACCCCTCCTGGAGCCACTAATGGCCCTAGGGGCCGCCTCCTCTCCGGGGTACGGAATTACAAAAAAAGGGGGAGGGCAACTGCGGCATGGCTACATTAAAAGTGGGAGTGGGCCTCCCTGTCGGGCTGATTTCAGACCCGGGGACCACCACTTCCTAGGGGCTGGCCCATGCAAACTGAAAAGAGGGGTTCCGGCCAGCAACCCTCCTGGAGCCACTAATGGCCCTAGGGGCCGCTACCCCCCAGGGCCTGCTCCCTATCTCCTCAGGTGCACTCCCTCTGGAGATAGTAGTTTGCTATCACTTGGTCGGAGTTTCGGCAAGCGAGAGCAAACTGTAAGTCCACTCCCAGCGAGCAGAAGCAGGAAAGAAAGCTGCTCCCACTCGCAGGGAACAGACGTTTTTTCCTGTTTTCCTGCCTGCTTCACAGTGGGCGGAAAACAGATGAAAGAATTGCTCCCACATGCAGAGAGCAGCATTTTTGGCTGCTCACTGTGTGTGGGGGCAACGCCGGCTCCTGCTGGAGGGGTGGAGCTGGCAAGGACCATGGAGGCCCCCATGGTCCCCAACGTTGCACACTGGGTGCCTTGAGTGGTCTCCATGGCACCCAGAATTAAGAGGTCAGGCCCTGGCGATTGGGTTCTGAGGCCGAAATTGGCCCTGGAAGGAGACCTCACAGCCCCTTCCCCCATTAAGTTTAGTCCGGGCCCTGGGGGATGGGATCCCCGTGGCCTAAACGGACCCGGGGATGGGGGACACATGGCCCCCTCTCCCCTTGTATAATTGATAGAGTCCATGGTTCTCCATTTTAATTACCCTGAGTATGCAAATGCCCCAAATCATTTGCAAGCTCCGTCTGTTTGGCCCACCCCATTTTCCATAGTAGTATGCCAAGGTCTTTTCCCATGTTGATGGACAGCTTTTCAAAGGCACCCAAGCACGTTTCCTGTCGATTTTGGTGACACATTCTTGATGCTGAGGAATATGGGGACATCGCCACCAAACAAAAAAACACGTACTTCTTTTAGTTAAGACGAAGTACCCCTGTTTGGTGGAGATTCTCGTCTTTGTAGTCTTGACTTCTTTTCTTGATGAGAATTCATGTTATCATAGATTTGTGGATGAAGACGCTGCAGGAAACAATCACATTACCGAAAATACATGTATACAAGGTAGCTGGAGACTTTACCTCATGCTCATTTACGCCTCTGTAGTGTAGAATATGCACTATACATTTATCCAACGAAGTAGCACTTACTAACTAACCAGTAGAAAGTACTCCAGTTGGATAGACATTTTCGGTAAAACTGTGGACTCTTCTTGTTAAAAATGAGGTTCCATTCTGGCCCTGATGCTCATTTCACAGAAATTAAACCTCAACAGGAAGCAGTTACAAATATAAACAGAACAGGTGCCCCAGTTGAAGCTCCACTTCTGTAAAGCACAAATGATCCTAACTTTTTGGGTTGGTGAAGGCAAAGCAAGTTTGTTCCCACTCATATTCTTTGTTGAAAAACAATCTGAAATTCTTAAAGAAGGTGAATGCATCATTTATCTATTGGAGCGCAATCTAATCTGTAGTGACTGTGACTAGTGGTTTCTTTCTTGTCTTGAGAGCAGAGTCAATAGTTCTCCCTTTTTATTACCCTGAGTTTGCAAATGCCCCAAATTATCTACAAGAGCCACCCGTTTAGCCCTGCCCCGTTTTCCTTAATAGTGTGCAAAGGTATTCCCACCTTTTCCCTCTTGATGGACAGCTTACCAAACTAGCTTCTCTAGACAAGGATTCATGTTATAACAGGTGTGTGTATCAAGACACACGAGGAACAATCACATTGCCGAAATTACATGCAAGCAAGACATTTCCTTGTGGTCCATTACGCAGCTGAAGTGTAGTATATGCACTCGTTATTACCCAATGAGCTACCACTTACTAATTAACCAGTAGACAGTACTCCTGTTAGGTAGACTTCTTCTACAAAACTGTAGACTATTGTTCAATAAAGTGGCAGGTGAGTTTCCATTCTGGCCAAGTCACTCATAGAGCTACTGGCACACCCATACTGATACTCACTCACCCACCGACACACCCATTCAGCCACTAACACACCCACCCACTCACAGACTCATACAGCCACTCACACAGCCATTGAGCCACTCACACACCCACTCACACATCCACATAACCACTCACACACTCACTCACAGACCCATACAGCCACTCACAGACCCGTACAGCCACTCACACACCCAGAAAACTACTCCTACACTCACTCACACAACCATACAGGCACTCATACACCCACTTACAGATCCAAACAGCCACTCACATACCCTCTGACAGACCCATACACCCACTTACATACCCTCTCAGAGACCCATACAGCAAATCACACACAGACTCCCTAAGGTTACAGTTACAGTTAGGAAATAAAATGTAAAAAGCATTCGAAGTTCACACAAAAAACAAACGTTACAGGGACGTTATAGTTAGGAACCCACATTAAAAAAAAAATAGAAATTCACTTAAAAACCCAAAGGTTACAGGGACACTATTGTTCGGAAATAGAATTTAAAAACAAATTCGAAATTCACTAAAAAAATACAAAGGTTACAGGGACATTGAAGTTAGGCTCAGATTTCACTTGTACAAAACCAGTGACATTTACCATTTGTAGTTACTTGAGCTAAAGATAACTTATGCCCCCACAATGCACTGCTTATGACCTTACATATTGCATCACTCATGACATAGTGCAGGTAGCTTTCTGGATTCAGTGGCGTTTGTTAATTATGTGCTCTGTAAGCCCAACATAAAGTCTATTGGCAATAGTTTAGATGTGGCAGCACCCGCCCTGTTGAGGCTTGGACTCTGTCGGGGTAGCTTGGCTAGAGGAAGATTGACTTTAATGTTCTTATGCTGTTGAAGGCGCCTTATTAAAACAGAGTTCATCTGTGTTTTATGTGAGAGATTGGAGTCCATTACTACCTTCCCTGTAAATTACTTCTGTTGATGTGGTTAGAACAGAACCATTCTTCTTAGGTAAGTTTTCTTTTTTTATTGGTTTATTTAGTGCAAACTTGACCTGAAGGTATCAGAAAACTTTACATGAGCACCAGCTGCGCTACAGACGGACACAATCATTTTGTTAGGCACGGGGAGAATACGTGATTTGCCCAGAATCACAGGATGTTGAGCTTCCCTGCCGAGACTCGAGCCCGGTTCCCCAGCTTCGAGGTCGGCTTACAAATGATGAACGTCACCTGAAGTGGGAAAAAGTTGTACAGCAACCCGATCTTGTCGAAAAAATAAAAAGTAGTTTGGATGAGGTGCTGTCACTAATAGGGACGGATTGTAATATTAGCCAATCTGATATAACTGTAGAGAATATACACACTACGTTTTTTGCCAAACTTAAAAATTATTTTTGCGAAAAAACTTTAGCAAAACGATCCTACAAAAAAAAACAAGAGAATTGGTTTAATAATAATTGTCAGCAAGCACGGAAAGAACTAGGAACTGCGCTCAAATCCAAGGATCTGAGCAAAATAAAGCAGGCACGGAGTAACTATAAGAGGGTATTATGGAATGCCAGAAAGGAGTGGGAGGAGAGTGAATGGCAAGACCTTAAGATCGCGTGTAGCGGAAAGAATCAAAAGAAGTTCTGGGACGTATTTAAGTGGAAAAGGGGGGAAGTTATAGAAAGCCCACATAATTCTGTTCCCCAGGACGCTTGGATAAAGTTTTTTAAAAGCCAGTATGCTAAGGATACTGACGATAGTCAGTTTGTATATGAACCCATTTTTTATAGCGAATCACCTTTTAGTGTTAAAGAGGTTGACAGAGCTCTCGATACTGTAAATTTAGGCCGGGCTCCAGGTATGGACCTAATCCCTGTAGACGTGTTTGTATATGATAGACAGAGATGGCGCCTTTACATTGCCTACCTGGCCAATGCCATCGCTCAGGGTATGGCAATACCACAATCTTGGAAAGGCGCTGAAATAGTCCCTATATATAAAAAAGGTGACAAGTCTTTGGCTAGCAACTACAGGCCTATTAGCTTAATAGACGCCATACAAAAAATTATTGGACGGCTGGTGTTGGGGAAAATCCAGTCCTGGATGGAGGATGCAAATATCCTGAGTCCTCTACAGGCTGGTTTTCGCCCCAAGACCAGTACCATTGATCAGGTTTTTAGATTTTTAATGCTGTATTGGAGGACAGTGGTTTTAGATAAAGGTGTCTTGTATGCAGTATTTGTCGACCTGCGGGCGGCATTTGATTTGGTCCCGCGTGGCAAACTGTGGCAAGTACTCAAGGAGCTGGGTATGGCGCCGGAGTTGCTGGCACTTGTCGTCCGCTTACATGAGGACAATTTTGCTCGGGTACGCTGGGGTAAACCCGGAGAGGTTACCGAACCTTTCCCCGTTGAGAGGGGTGTGCGGCAGGGTTGTGTCTTGGCACCTACCCTGTTCTCACTCTTCGTCAACGGGGTGGCAGAGTTCCTCTCCAGGGTCCCCACGGATGCCCCAGCTCTGGCTGGGGTTCGTGTCCCGGTCCTCATGTTTGCGGGTGACACTTTGTTGGTTTCGAAAACTCCGATTGGCCTCCAGTTAACCTTGCGGCGCTTCGAAGAGTTTTGTCTATCGCGTGGACTGGAAATCAATGTCGCAAAGACTAAGTTCATGGTGCTCAACGGTCCTAGACCCAATAAAATGTATAGACCATTCAAAGGTGCAATCCTTATGAATGGATCCCCACTAGAACAGGTCGATGCATTTACATATTTGGGAGTAACATTGCAGAAAAATATGCACTGGAATAACCATATAGAACTCTCGATATTAAAATACCAACAACAGTCTGGTATTCTAATGAAACGGTTTAAAGCCTCGCAGTCACAGCCAATGGAGCCATTTTTAGAGATATATACGATGAAGATCCGCAGTTCGACTCTATACGGGTCTGAGCTGTGGGGGTATGGCAAAAACCCACAGCGTTTGAATACTATGGAAAAGGAGTATATTCGGAAAGCTGTTGGTGTCCCCCAGAGCACCCCTTTGTTACCCCTTTTTCGCGATCTTGGTTTAAAATCTTTGCAGGACGTAGCTTATCTGCGTCCTTTGTTATATTGGCGCAGGGTATGGACAACCGATGAGCTTAGCCATTATGCAATGGGACTAAAGGAAATCATAGAAAAAGATTTATCCCATAGGATCGAATGGTTGAAATCTCTAAAATCATTATTATATCGTATGGGACTGAGAGATCTTTGGGATGACCCCTCTAATGCAGACTTCCCTTCAAAAGACTTTTTGAAAAATAGCTATTGGGAGATGATTGGCTTAGAATCATATATTAAGGGGTGCTCATCTACTTTAACTGGCAGATTTCTGGAGTTCAAACCCGACACCAGACTGGAATTGTATTGGGGCCTAATAGAAGTTCCTTCTGATCGTAAATTTTTTTTCCAGTTCAGGATAGGCTCACTTCCGGTGCGATCATTTACATCTCATTGGGTAGTGGGGTCAGAAAGCAGATGCCCAAAATGTTTAGACAAGCATGAATCTATGAGCCATTTTGTCCTCTTTTGTCCGCTCTATACCGTTCCACGTAAAAAATGGGTATTACCTGTTTGCCGATTGTTGGGAACCCGAAAATACGAGGTAGCCATGAGAATTTTGTCAACTGATCCAAGCCCGACAATTTCTATTGCAATGGCAAAATACATTAAGTGGGCGTGGGCCATTCGGTCTAAATTGATCAAATGTCAAAGTAATTTTTAGTGGAAATTGACCAGATTGCTATATTTATAGGTTGGTTCGGCAATGTACCCACGCATACTGTTATTTTATCATATGCTTTTTTATATTTTGATTTATAAATGTAAAAACGTGTTGAAATTTTATGTATATTGTTTTGTCACTTTTACAACTTAATTGTTGAATAAAGTATTGAATTGATTGATACTCACTCACCCACCGACACACCCATTCAGCCACTAACACACCCACCCACTCACAGACTCATACAGCCACTCACACAGCCATTGAGCCACTCACACACACACTCACACATCCACATAACCACTCACTCACAGACCCATACAGCCACTCACAGACCCGTACAGCCACTCACACACCCAGAAAACTACTCCTACACTCACTCACACAACCATACAGGCACTCATACACCCACTTACAGATCCAAACAGCCACTCACATACCCTCTGACAGACCCATACACCCACTTACATACCCTCTCAGAGACCCATACAGCAAATCACACACAGACTCCCTAAGGTTACAGTTACAGTTAGGAAATAAAATGTAAAAAGCATTCGAAGTTCACACAAAAAACAAACGTTACAGGGACGTTATAGTTAGGAACCCACATTAAAAAAAAAATAGAAATTCACTTAAAAACCCAAAGGTTACAGGGACACTATTGTTCGGAAATAGAATTTAAAAACAAATTCGAAATTCACTAAAAAAATACAAAGGTTACAGGGACATTGAAGTTAGGCTCAGATTTCACTTGTACAAAACCAGTGACATTTACCATTTGTAGTTACTTGAGCTAAAGATAACTTATGCCCCCACAATGCACTGCTTATGACCTTACATATTGCATCACTCATGACATAGTGCAGGTAGCTTTCTGGATTCAGTGGAGTTTGTTAATTATGTGCTCTGTAAGCCCAACAGAAAGTCTATTGGCAATAGTTTAGATGTGGCAGCACCCGCCCTGTTGAGGCTTGGACTCTGTCGGGGTAGCTTGGCTAGAGGAAGATTGACTTTAATGTTCTTATGCTGTTGAAGGCGCCTTATTAAAACAGAGTTCATCTGTGTTTTATGTGAGAGATTGGAGTCCATTACTACCTTCCCTGTAAATTACTTCTGTTGATGTGGTTAGAACAGAACCATTCTTCTTAGGTAAGTTTTCTTTTTTTATTGGTTTATTTAGTGCAAACTTGACCTGAAGGTATCAGAAAACTTTACATGAGCACCAGCTGCGCTACAGACGGACACAATCATTTTGTTAGGCACGGGGAGAATACGTGATTTGCCCAGAATCACAGGATGTTGAGCTTCCCTGCCGAGACTCGAGCCCGGTTCCCCAGCTTCGAGGTCAACCGCTCTATACATTTTCCATATTCCACAAGTTAAAATTTCAGTTTTAGAGAAATTTAATTTCAGTTTTTGTAGCATCCAGTTACTTGTAGTAATTTTCTTAAATCCAAACACTCAAGTACAGATGGTCCTTCCAGTTTAGGGATATTCTTGGTATTATTATCATACTTGTAAAAGGCATGTTAAATAGAGTTTATAAACTCAGAGATGGAAGTCAATTCAATGTTCCATAAGAAAGGGTTGATCTTTATGGTTTGGGGTACACCTCCCTTTTGCACAGACGATGCTGATCATTATAGAGGTAAGGGTACTATTGGGGTATATTTGATTCCAGTTTTGGGCCATACTCTGAATTTCTTTATTATTTAGTATTTAATGTTAGAGTAGGCGGCTCTCAGTATTAAGAGAGTGTTCCAGTAGGAGGAGTGTGGTTCATCTTTTATAGTACATACATATGTTTCAGACTTAAATACCACATGGTCTGTTTTTTAATCTCATTAAAAACCGACACTGATTAAGGTTCACAGTCTATCAAGAGTATTAGACGTGTTTTCAGACATATAAGCCGGTATGATCCTAAAAGGGTATCAAAGGAAATAAACATAGGACACATTCTGCCACTCTTAGTATGCCAAATGCCAGGGAACTACTCAGTGTAGTTTCTGCAAAACCCTGAAAGATACATAAAGGCGTTTTCTAGGTGAGGAAGTGGCAGCTCTTGAAGTACAGGATTATTTTATGAACCCTCGCCCCACCATTCAGAACTTTCTCTGAAACCATTTCCATTTTAGTCTATATAATTTGAACAATACTTAGAACTGACCTTTTAGCCAATTTGTCCAAAAACTAAAGAGGTGTTGCCTTTCAGTCACCCTTTTCAGTCAGCATGCTCACTCACATAGTGACTCCTGTTTCAACTCAGTTGCACACAGTTCTCAGAAAAGTGCATACACAGACACTGCATTGCCACACACCCACAAAAATGGTAATAGGGAACATTGTTCTCTAATATGAGAAGCAAAATTATAATCAACATTTTGATCCACATTAAAACAGACAGAACGCCCGTCTAAATCCAGATGTATGAACATCGTGGAAAAAGGTATCAGCCATGAAACCAACAGCAAGCACAAAACCATCTGTAATGTTAATTGACTAGAGGAGGGGTTATTTCTCCTCTTTCAAAATCTACATCAGAGTCATTTTCATAAAGCACAATTCCCTGTATTAGTATCATTTCAATTGATGTTGGTTTTGTCGTAGGCTCTTAATAAGCCACAGCAGACATCGCAATAGTTGGAATTACAGCATCAGGTTCACTCATTGATATTGCCAATTTGTGTACAGCTGGAGACACCGCAAGCTCCTTGGACATTGAAATGGGGCTCAGGATTTCATTGTGTTTGTACTCTTTTTTGGGCAGTCCCTCTAGGGTAGTAAGAGGGCGTGCTGTTCTACTCCGGAGACATCTTGGTGTCATTGAGGGTCTGCTGAAGAGAATTGACCACATAATGCTTTTTTTTTTTTTTTTTTTTTTTTTAAGTGCCACATCAGAATTTATTTTTTTTTTTTTTTTTTTTTTTTTTTGAAAAAGTTTTTATTGAACAATAATTCGGTTACAAGTATGGGCCTACAACCACCCGGGCCGGCCGCTAGGTACATAAGGAAATATATACATATCAAGGCTGCAGTCTGTTCCCAGGGCACTGCCCCGCAGTGGCTCAAGATAGTTCTCGAAGAACAGCAAACATCAGTCCAACAGTAACAGAAACAAAAGAAAAAACAATAAAAACAAAAGGCGAGTTACGAGGGATACCGGTGCGGTTCAGGCTCCCCCCGGGAAACTCCAGTCAGAACATTCGAGCAATCCGCTAAAGAGAGGAGTACCGGGAGGCCGGGGACGGAGGGGGGGGGGGAAGGGGATCAAGGGAGATGAACGTCCATATGGAGTTGTTACAAAAAGCGCCAGGAGCCGTCAAGGGTCAGGGGGACATGGCGATATCAGTGTCTACCAGGGGGGGCGTACAGATGCCTCCGCGATACGCATTCCACTGACCCCAAATTCTACCCCATGCCCCCGGCTTGCCACGGGCCACATACACTGTCTTCTCCCGAAACATACACCAGTCCATGTTCTCCTTCCATACTGACACGGTGGGCGGCCGTTGAGCGCCCCAAAGTTGCGCTATATCCCTCTTGGCAATCATGTTCCCTAGGGCCGCCCACCGAGTCTGAGCCGCATTGTAGTCATTGGGCTCCCACACATTCAGGACACAGCGACGCACCTCCGGCAGCAGCACAACCCCGGTGACCTGTCCCATAACCGTGTGGACCCGGCGCCAGTAGTCCGCCACCTCGCGACAC
Organism: Triturus cristatus; assembly: GCF_964204655.1. Classification (NCBI taxonomy): domain Eukaryota; kingdom Metazoa; phylum Chordata; class Amphibia; order Caudata; family Salamandridae; genus Triturus; species Triturus cristatus. Next base: position 890,164,003 of record NC_140589.1, read on the forward strand.
TCCCAAAGGATATGAAGAAAGGTGGCGCTGAGCCCGCAGCCTCGCTTACAGAGCCCGTCGTCGGAAAATCCCATCGCGACCAAGCGCGGACCCGTAACATACACCCGGTGGAGAATCTTGAGCTGTACCAACCGGAGACGAGCCGGAATGGCAACCTCCTTGGGGGACGACAGTGCAGACTGCCAGTCTTCGTCATCCAATTCGACCCCATCCCCAGTCCAAGCCTCCCGAAGGCGCACCAGGAGATCCGCCCGGTGATTAATCAATTTTTTATAAATTAAAGAAATAGTACTATCAGGGACATGTCCGTCAAGTACGCGGTCCTCGAGGGGCGAGGAAACAGGGATCTTGGTCCCCTCCCCGAAGACCGAGAGCAGGGCGTGTCGAACCTGGGCGTAGCGGAAGAACTCCCTGTCGGTCAGCTCGTATTCGGCCTGGAGCACCGCGAAAGTCTTGACCGTGCCCTTGTGCCACAGGTCTCCCACTTTGCTGATACCAATCGTGTCCCACTGGTCAAACCCCTTGGTGGTCCACAAGCTGCCCAGGCGGTCGGAGGCAAACAAGGGAGTAGCACATGTCATTCGCTCACTCCAGCCCATGGCCGCAGTGGCAGCCCTCCAGGTCCGCACAGCAATCTTAGTAGGACCCGTAAGGGTCCGGTCAGCCAGGCGGGAATAAAGTGCCCTGTTGTAGTTCCCGCCGGGAAGCAGGAACTTGTCCATCTCATACGCCGGATTCAAGCCGGGCGCATACGTGGCGTGGTTAATGGCAGATAGCTGCGAGGCCCAATAGTACCTGCGAATGTCAGGAAGCGCGATGCCCCCGTCATACCAGGGGAGAGTGAGCTTGGCAAGAGCAATACGCGCCCGGCCGTTCCACACCAGTCTCCTCTGCAGGCTCTCCACCTCCCGAAAGTAGGCCACTGGGATAACGTCGAAGGAGTTCTGGAGTGCATAGAGGAACCTGGGAAGGGACATCATTTTAAACAGCGCGGACCGACCCAGCGGGGACAGGGGCAGCCTGCACCACCGGGCCGTGTCCTCACGCAGTCGCCGAAGTGGACGCAGAAGATTCTGCTCGTAACGAGCCACCGGGTCCAGCGAAACGTATATCCCCAGGTACTTAAAGCCGCTCAGAGATATTTGAATCGGGAGCCGAGGCGGCAAGAGAGGAGGACCACCAGCGATGGGATAAACGCAGGATTTAGACCAATTGATCGTGAGACCCGAATTGTTCCCAAAGGAGGTCAGAACGTCAAAGAGGACGTTGAGTGACTGCCGCGGTGAGGTGAGATACAGGAGAATGTCGTCCGCATACAGCGAGACCCGATCTTCAAAGCCCGGGCCCCACCGGATCCCTCTAAGCGAGGGCTCCCAACGGAGCCAGGCAGCGAGTGGCTCCAGGGCGAGAGCAAAAAGCAACGGGGACAACGGGCACCCCTGCCTCGTGCCCCTGCCGAGGGCAAAGGGCCGAGAGACCCGCCCATTCACCACCACTTGAGCCATGGGTCCCGTGTAAAGGAGCCTCACCCAGCCAATAAATCCCTCTCCAAAGCCGAATTTATCCAAGACGGCCCAGAGGAATGGCCACTCAATAGTGTCAAATGCCATCGTGGCATCCAAAGAAACCAGCACGGCCGGTTCGGTGAGGAGCTCCGCCCTGGCGAGGACCCCATGCAGACGCCGCAAGTTAAGAGCGGTGTTGCGGTGCGGGATAAAGCCGCATTGGTCCGGATGAATAAGGTCGCACACGACACTCAGCAATCGATTGGCCAGGACTTTCGCCAGGATTTTAGGCTCCGCATTGAGCAGTGAAATAGGCCGGTAAGAGGTACAGCGGTCACGCGGCTTGCCCTCCTTGGGGAGAACGACTATAGTGGCCAAGCGCTGGTCGGCCGGAAGGGAACCCGCCGCAAGAGAGTCGCGGAACATGCGGCTGAGGAAGGGCGCAAGCTTATCAGGACGCAATTTGTATAGTTCAATGGGCAGACCGTTAGGACCCATAGCCTTGCCCGAGCGAAGGGAACGAATCGCGGTCGCTATTTCATCCGACGATAAAGGGGCGTCCAGCCGCTCCCGGTCCTCAACGGACAGGCCGGGCAGAGCAATATCTCTCAGTAGGAGGCGAGAGTCATCCTCGTCCCTGTCAGTCACCGGGGAGTACACCGCCCGGAGGTGGTCAGCGAAGCATTCCACAATCTCATCCGGCTCAGTCACACACACACCATCCGCAGCACGCAACTCGGGGACCACACGATTCACTCTCTCCTTTTTGTCCAGCCACGCAATCAACTTTCCCGCCTTGTCCCCCGCGTCATACAATCGGCCCTGCTGTTCCCTATACATAGTTTTGGCCGCGTCAGTGACCAGGGACCTATATTCGAACTGTTTCAGGCTAAGGGCATGTAGCCCGTCCGGAGTAACATTCGCCTCCAAGGCCGACTCCAGCCCCGAGACGTCAGTCTCCAGCTTCACCACCGCCTCGCTCCTAACCTTCTTGGCCACCACTATCTGGGCGAGGGCGTGTCCGCGTATAACAGTTTTAAAGGCTTCCCAAAGGGACAATGCAGACGACACCGACCCCTCGTTTTCACTGAAGTATTGGTCCATGGCCTTAACCAGGCTGTCACGAGTCACAGGGTCCCGCAGGTACCAGGGGTTAATGGGAGCTATCCGCCCCGCGGACCGCGACCCGGTGTCAAAGAGAAGCCACAGCGGAGAATGGTCGGAGATACCACGCGCCAGGTGTCTGACCTCTCGAATCCGACCAGTCTGCGCCGCGGGCATAAGGAAGTAGTCTAACCTGGAGAGACTCCCATGCGCCCCCGAGTGAAAGGTGAACTGGCACTGGGTCGGATGCATTAGTCTCCAACTATCCACCAAGCCGAAGGTCTCCAACATCCCACCCAGCCATGACTGGGCAGCGGGGAGGGTCCTCGGTGGGTGACGATCCAGTTCACCCGAAACCACAGAATTAAAGTCCCCGCCCATGAGCAGGAGGCCGTCCGGGAGGTCAAGCAGCATTCGACCCAAATCAGTAAAGGTGGAGTTCTGGAGGCCCGGGGGGACGTAGACTGAAACCAGGATAAGGGGCTGCCCCTCCCACCTCCCAATCAGACACACATAGCGCCCTCTGTCATCCGAGACCATCCTCGTGATCTCCACCGGAAGGGAGGTTCGCAGGAGAATGCCCACCCCCCTGGAGCCAGTTGTGAAACCAGAATGGGCTACAAGGCGGTATCCCCCCCTGTTCATCGCATGGCAGACATTGCCGACCAAATGCGTCTCCTGGAGAAACACCACATCAGGAGTCAAACGACGCAAATATTGCAGTACAACACCCCGCTTAATACGGTCCCCCAACCCATTGACGTTCCACGACATAAGCCTCAACCCGTCTCCCCCCATCCCCTCCAATAGAGCAAGAGGCCCCCAGCCCGCAGCACCGCTCCCAAATATGGATAAAAATCAATACCTCGCCCTGTAAACAAAAAACACACAACTAAACAACCCCTCTTCCCCCCCAACCCCACCCCAAGTCCAACGCCCCCCACCCTGCACCCCTGCGGGCCAAAGACCCCCCCCAACTTGCAGTGTGCCTGTCGCCCCACTAACCCCATTCTACAAAAAGACCCCGGAGGAGGAAAGGGACCCGAACCCGCCCGCACCCCTCACGGGTCCTGGTAAAACACAGTATGCAAAAGAAGTAAGACCCAACTGTACAGTGCAAAACCGCAAAAGCAAGGACCAAAAGTCAGTCTAAGGGGACCCGTCACCTGCGGTGCCCCCAGAGGGCCCGGGCCGGCCACCCCCGTCCGGCAGCGAGTCCAGCCAGTCACTTGCGGCCACAGGAGTGTCAAAAAAGACTGTCCGCTCTCCATGCTCCACTCGAAGTTTCGCCGGGTAGAGCATCGAATACTTCAGGCCTAGCTCGCGGAGACGGCGCTTCACCCCTTGGAATCCCATCCGCTGTTTCTGGACCAGTTGCGTGAAGTCCGGGTAAAAGTTGATGGTCGAGTTCTCGTAGCGGACCGGGCCACGGGTCCGTGAAGCCTGCAGAATAGCATCGCGGTCCCTGTAGTGGAACAGTTTAGCCACGATAGGCCTCGGGGGGGCCCCCGGCCGCGGCCGGCCGCCAGGAACTCGATGGGCCCGCTCCACAGCGAAGAATTTGCTTAGGCCAACCGGGGACAGCTGCTGCAGGATAAGTTCCTCGACCACGAGGTCCACCGGGCGGCTGTCGGAGGACTCCGGTACCCCAATGATGCGGATATTGTTGCGTCGGGCCCGTCCCTCGAAGTCCTCAAGCCGCCGGGCCATATGGTCGTTGACCACTCTAATGTCCCCAAGCGCGGCCCGCAGATCCGACACCTCCGCACCCAGGGTGGAGGTCCGTGTGTCAAGGGCCTGGACCTTTTCGTTGGTTTTAGAGAGGTCGGCCCGAATCAGGGTGACGTCGATCGCGACAGTGTCGATCTTACGGGCCAGGGCCTCATATTGCGTCGCGATAGTTTCCCTGATGCCCTCGATGGCGCCCATAATGTCCTGTAGGGAAGGTTCCGCAGCGACGGTCGTGCCTCCCCCCGCAGCGTCCGGGGAGAGGCCAGCAGCGCCAGGGGACCCCCTGCCCTGGGTATAGCGGTCCATGTTGTTGCTCTGGACCGCTCCCCCGCGTAGTGAAGCCTTGGTCTTGCGCCCCTCCGGACCCCCTTTGCCCGCCATGTGAGCGCAGTCACTCAATGGGACCTCCGATCAAGGGGTGCGCGGGTGCCAGCGAAAGGACCACAAACTGCCGGTGTAGGGGTCGGAGGCGTCAGACCCGCCAGTAGGTGAAAGCAAACCTCGGGCAGAGGCCCAGGAGGCACCTCGCCACCTTAAGCACGCACGCCAGCCGATCTCCTGAAGGCCAAAACCGAAACCGAAAGTGCAGAATCGGTAACTGGCACCGCGCTGAGGCCGCTGTTGTTCAATTGCAGCCCGGCCCCACGGGTCACCTCCACCCCGGCCACCTCCGTCGGGTGGGTCCCAAAAGTTCCGGCGACGATAACTCAGGATTCCCAGGTCCGATTAGAGTTTCGAAAAGAGATATATGATCCGCTGGTCTTCATCTCCCAGATTCCATGCACCAAATCAGGATAGTCTCAGGATTTATTCCGAGGAGCAGAAAGGGTCCGGGGAGCCCTGCGCTCACGCGACCATCTTGGATGCGCGCTAGGCTCCTCCCCACCAATGCTTTTTGATGTGATTAATTGACACCTTTCTACTTTTTTTTTTGCACCAGGCAATAGTGGCAAAATTACTGTTTGAGTGCTTTCCACCCCATGAACTGGAACAAGTGCTCTACAGGATGGTCCAAAGACTTGTTTGTCAGATCTTTTACTGATCTAGCTATCCCACTTCGGAGAGTCACCTGTCAGCAGCATTAGGAATCTTATCTTTGGTGGCAGCAGAGTAAGAGCTCTTCACATAGGCAATTTGGGTCTGGTTTCTGTCTGTCTGCAACGGATCAAATTATGATAAAGGGTCAGGTGTTTTTGACTCTGCCGCCTTTCCAGGGACATGAAGATGAAGCACATACATAGGTACTCCAAAGGATAGTTTGTATGGAGTATGACCAAATACCATCTAATACTCCTCCAGGCAAGATATTTAGAGCCCCCTGAACCCGATGCAGGTTAATACCCTAGCAGTTAAGCCTTGTTTAAGTGTACCATTTGTGTGGTCTACAACTTCATTTGGTTCTGGACGGAATGGGGGCAAATATAGAAGTCATACTCCCAGAGCACACGTAATATCTATAAACTCATCAGCAGAAAGTGAAGGACCATTGTCTGAATAAACCTTTTTAACTGCTCCCATTGCTACTAGGCACTGCAAGTCCTCTATGACCGCCCGAGCAGTGGCAGCCCTGTGGCCAAATCCAGAGGAATTTGAGTCATTAATCGATCACAATCCTTACATATATATATATATCGATTAACACTCATGATTGGCCTAATATGGTTGAGGAAAATTACCCTGAAGAGTTTATCAAAAACACTAAGGGGAGTCTATGCTGGCCTTACAATGGTGACTGTTTGTCTGTTGCTAAATATTGTGTTGCTTCACATATTTCCTGGTAAGCGTTGGTATGGCCACCAGTGCATTGATACAGTAACACTGATGTCAGCATGAGCTGAAGCTATCCCCTCATGAGCTGCCCTAATCAAATTTAATATAGCTTGCTCATTTGAATATGTCTATATCCACCTCCGAGTATGAAAACCATAGCCACATTATCTTTAGTGACGGTGTAGGAATATTTAGGCGGGAAACCTGAGGAAGTTTTTCCCCTTCTAACATTGCCTGTATTGCTACTAAAATGTCTGCATCAATCACAGTTTGAGATCGAGTTACATCAGCGACCTTAAAGGATTCCACTACTATTTTTGCAGCAAGATCTGCTGCACAGTTCCCTTTGGCGTGAATTCCTTCACTTTTACGGGCCGTGGTGTGCTGTACACGGAGCAAAGGAAGCTTGTCCTATAGAACAGCTACTTTTCCCCAAAGTTGCTTACATTTTTATTAAATTCCCTTTTGAATCTCTGGAGCGGTTCAAGCACCACTGTGGTAAATCTATATTGAATCCATGGACACAGAATGCTGAATCCAACACAGTATTGTGCATTTGTACATTATGAGCGGTCTGTAGGGTTTTCATGTGCATCTGTCATCTCTACCTGTATATAGTCTTTAGTTAGCGTCACTACCAAATGCACATTGAGAGTCTGGCAAATGATTTCACTCTTGCTGTGCTCTCCACCGGCGCAACCACCCAAGTCCTGTTCTGCGGAAGTATCTGTAGTCTGAAGGGCATACTTCTTGTTAAACCTGCTACTTTCTTTTTCTTAAAGTGTGTCTTTGAGTCCGAACTTTTCTCTTCCTTCTTTATACTAACTTCAGCTTCACATCCTGATTCACTTTTTTGCTTGATGCATTTGTCTTTTCTGCAGTACTCTTTCCATACAGTTCTGTCTGCCATTTTACTGTCCCAAGAGTCCTGTAAAGAATGGGAAGAATAGCTATAAGAATACTGATACCAATCTAGTTTACTGATATTATCACAATCTCTCAAATTATATCCATCTCTAATGGATTCCTGCATTGAGTGCGCCCTAGTCCTTTTTTGTTTTTTCTTCTGTTTAATTCCTGGCACAAGCTTTTTCTCTGCTGGTACCCTCATTCTCATTCTTTGAGATATAGGGGCATATTATCAAGCACGGCGTTAAACTTATCGCCGCTTTAGCGGCAGAAAACGGCCGCTAAAGCGGCGATAATGGGCTTGATAATATGCCGCAGAGAATTCCCATAGAAGCCCTTGATGACACCAGAACATGGGCTTCTATGGGATTTCTCAAGGGCATATTATCAAGCCCATTATCGCCGCTTTAGCGGCAGTTTTCTGCCGCCAAAGCGGCGATAAGTTTAACGCCGTTTCTTGATAATATGCCCCATAGTTTTAAAGCCTGTGAATTTATGGGATACAAAGCCCACAAAGCTATAAACTTCTAAAATAATCTCTGGAAGTTCTGTTCTTTGCTGCAAACTTTAATCAGAACTATTGGCGAGACTGGTTCAAAATTGCCCTTTAACTTAATTCCTAAATCTAGAACAGGTGCTTCTCTGTGTTCATTCTTTGTGTGCTTTAATACCTCAATAGCACTGCTAATGAAGGTGTGCCGTGCGTAGTAGTATAAATATTTGAAGCTATTGTTGCCCAAGTGATACAAAGATTTTGTGATGATTGTTTTTGTGTTGTGTGAGGATAGACCGCATTTAATTAATTAGGGGCATATTATCAAGGTCCGGCGATAAATATCGCAAAGTGTGCTTAGCGCTGGCATATTTATCGCCGGCTATCTCTGGAATTTATCGCCCAGTTAGCGCGTTATCAACAACGCGCATCGCTGAGGCCATAAAAATTCCAGAGATAGTGTGGATATCGACGTTTTCCATGGTGGAAAACGGCGATATCCTAGATGATAGGGCCTGTGGTCTTAGCCACACAATCCACCCCCCCATGTTAGGTATGCCTTAGTCAGGAATTTAACAGACGTTAAATTCCTGCATTAAGGCATACTTAACGTGATTTTAAATATCGCTAACCCTCGTTGTCAATATGACGAAGCTGGGTTAGCGATATTTTCCCAAGGGAATCTTGTCAGGCACGCCTCCTTTGCATCTCATTAGCGATGCGATGGGAGGCGTGCTGACAAGGGGCGCTATTGCCAGTAAACTGTCGCTAACAGCTGTTAGCGACAGCTTGCTGATCGGGCAATAAAAATATCGCCGCTTTAGCGGCAAAAAGTGCTATTAAAGCGGCGATATTGCCCTTGATGATATGCCCCTTAGTTTTGTGAGAAATCCAGAATTCAATTTTGTGTCTCTTTGTGGTTGATTTGCTCATAATAGCTTTAATAGTCTGTGGACTAATCTCCTGCACTGCATGATGTGCGTTCTGTGCAGGACAAGGAGAAAATTCTCCCATAGTAGTCGATTGTAGCCTATAAATAGCCCCTACCGAATTAAGTAATTACCTTACTTCTGCAGTTGCAGTTTTGCTGTGTCAAGATATGGTGTATACCCAGCCAATATGGGCCAGATAGTCTCTTTATTGCTTAAGGAACCCTTCTAATGTTTTGGAAGAAAATGGGGTACCTTCTCACCAAACCATGTTTGATGGTCTTTATATCGTACCGGTAGGGTTCATATATAGCTAGTACCGCAGCTGTATGCATGAAAACTCCCATCACTGGGTTCTACAGCATTAAATTCCACCAATGAGTAGAATATTCAAAAGGGTATGCATCATGTACATTTACAACCAAAGTTACTCCAGCTCCGAGTTAGGGGCACCTATAGGAAATAAATGGTGTGTGATTGGTGCCCTAAAATTTACCACTAACGTTATGTTAACGCTATGTTGAGCTTCTTGTGCCATCATCAGCAAACAGATTCAAAACACAAGGTTCAAAAGTGAAGTCAAAACGGGGCATAACCTTTTATAAATCAATCGCCTGGCGAACATACAGAAAGGAAGCACCTATATGAGCCGAAGAAGGTATTCCATGTTATAAAGAATGACTCCACTAACTGTAACAATTGGTTTCTTGAGTGTGTCATCCAAAATGACTCCAACATCTAGAAGAACATTCCCTGCAGGAGGGCGCTAAATTATAGGTTTTCTTGATTTTCTGGAGCACGGCCCATAAATTAGGCTTTCTAGACCCCCCTGGCTTTAAGGACAAAGTCAATGTGCTAACCGGAAACAGACAGCCTATTGGACTGCAACAACCACACCACTGCTGGGCAGTACTTGAATGAGATGTGTTTCGGGTAATGATCACATCTTGTGAGTTATCACAGGCAGCAGCGGTCCGTGCAGGTAACAGCAGTGGGCCGCGTGGGGGGGGATTTCGAGGGACGATGCAGAGGGAAAATTAAATAAATAATTAATTTTCCTTCTGCATCGGACATCGAAATCCCCCCTAATAAGGCAACACCGCCCCACTGCTGTTACTTGCATGGACCGCAGCTCATCACAGAGTGGTCTGTGGAGCCCAAACCCTTTTTATGTTAGAAAGGCACACTCAAGAACACTAGGAAACAATAGATACATTTAAAGACGTATTTTAAATTTATACTTTTTACCTAGTGCACACAATAGAAATTGTAACTATAATAAAGACAATCATAATAGTAATTGCATAGTTTACTAGTAACGCAAACAGCAGAAAATAGTGCAACACTTTAGCTGTTTAGCTTTATTTAGCTTAATTTCTACTTCTTTACCTCTACAATCTTTACGTATTAAGCTAAACTTAGCACCAAAAGAAAAGCCTAATTCAAGTTTCAAGATAGTTCACACTTTCATACCAGCATGGAATAATAAAGTTATTGTTCAGTTTAATAGCTTAGTCTGCTATCTCATCTCCTCTGGAAGGCCAATAAGCCCCAAGCAAGAGAAGGCTGAATGCACCTCCCATAAACCTTCAGCAAAAGTTGGTGAAGCAATTCTTCATGGCTTTTCTCCTTCCTATTCCTCATGGCACGATGTCCCTCTTTCTCTTTCGCACTCTGTTCCTAACTTTTATAACATTATCTGGCCATTTTGAATCCTTTAGAATAAACAATTAGCAGAAAGTGGCCTGATGCCTTTTTATTTATTATTATTCTGTGAAACTGTGCTCATTCAGCAGTAATAATAAGTGGGAAAACTGCTGCAGTAAGATGGAGGATGCTTGTTAACCTGCAGAACCTGCATTCTGGACCAATTGGGGTGGCAGCGATGGGGAAAAGCCACAGTCCAATGCTGCAGAGGACGACAGGGAGCCGGGTCAACTAACATTGGCACTAGAGTCCAGCGTGGGTGGCCTCAAAGTGGGGGATCAAGGTGGTGGCCCTTAGAGACCAGGGGCTGCATGGAACCCTGCGAGGACCCCCCCTCCCCCCGAGTAAGGTGAGGACTACGGGAGTCCCGGGTGCATCATAGCCCACCTCCACTACCTGTCAAACGGGTAGGGGTATGGCACTGGGCACTCTGGGCCACATCAGTGGCTGCAGTGAGCATGAGTTGTGTGGAGCCGCAACACAGTGGACTGAACTGTGGCCCCGGCCGCGGCTGCATAAAGGGCTCCTTGCTCTTCTCTGCCATGCAGCCCCCTCGAGGAGCACGGACTTGCCCAGGACGGAGGCTGGCGGGGGGCGGCCAGAATAATAGGGGGGCCCCTTTAAGGTCACTGGGTAGGTTAGCACTAGGCATGGAGGAGCCCCCGCACAGCAAAGTGGAAGCATGGCACAGGGTGGTGACTGAGGCAGCGCCTGGGTATCATGGAGATGCCTGCCCGGCAGGTGCCCCCAGTGGGACAGCATGGGCCTATGCCCTACGGCAAATGATAGCCCTTCCCTGGGACCCGGTGTTGAGGTGGGAACTGGGGCGCCAATACTGCTCCAACAATGACAGTGTAGAGTCGATCCTGGTATCGCCGGCTCCCTCACATCAGGACTGCATGTGCCTTCCTGGACAGATCTTTGAACCTGCCGGTCCGAGGGAACAGTGGGTCCCTACTCGCCTGAAGCTGGAGTGCCCAACGGGCTCTCCCCTCAACCGTGAGGTCCTGCGACACTGAAGGGAAGAAACATCTTGTGCATGGGATGTCAGGTAACTGGCAGGGCTCGCTCCTGGGGCAGTCAGCTTCTGGGCCTCGTGTAGGGCACCAGGAGTCTCCCTGACCCTCATGCTGCTGACCTTCACTACGTCTAAGACATCAGACCCCGCGGAAGCAAAGCTGGACAGAATTCTCACAGCCATCATTGATACCAAGCAGGACCTGGGCGGCAGGTGGGATGCAGTATCAGTCAAACTGAGCCTACTGTGTGAAAGCAGCCCAAATTCTCAGACAGCATCACACAAACTAAAGATGGTCCGCAACCCTTCAACCGATTACAGTGGACCTCAAGGGTTTGGTCAAGGAACTTCTCACAAGAGTCTATATGCTAGAGAACAGAGTAGAAGAAACGGAGGGCCGGTCATGCTGAAACAATCTACGCATCATCGGTTTCCCGGGAGGTGCAGAGGCGACAGCCCACGGTCTTCTTTGAGACCTGTTTGAACATCGCCGTAGCACCCACAGAACTGTCACCCTTCTTCATTGTGAAATAGGCTCATCGGGTGCCTCTGCCTGGCATGCTGCCGAGCCCAGTGGTTTCTAAACTGATGAACTTCAGAGACAAGGAGGTCATCCTGCCGGCTACACGGCTCTTGGGCCCATCAACTATGATAACACCCGCTTACTACTCTTTCCTGACTACACCCTAGTGATCCAGTGTCGCTGGGCCTCGTTCCTGGCGGTGAAAAAAAAGCTATGGGCTGGCAGTATCACCTGTTCGTTGTTATTCTAGGCAAAACTGAAAGTCATCGTGAATCAAACCGCCTATTTCCTCACGGAGCCTGCAGGTGCCTGGGAGTGGGTGGAGCAGCGATGCTATGAACCATCAGAGTCAAGGACCCCAAACACCACTGCCGATAGACGGTCCCCAGCACAGCAGAGGTCGGTGCCATCGCTGTGGGGGGGCGACTGGCAACTGTGCACCAACACCAGCCCAGGCCAGAGAGGAGCAGATCCTGGGGCTGGTGACTGCTGCCAACTTGAGGGATAGAGATATGGTTGTGTTCCTCTGGTTCCAGCAATATCTTGGGCCTCCTCCTCATAGTTATACCACAAACAGTGGACGACATTAGTTAGCCGGTCGCTGCCAGTGCCCTCGACTTCACAACACGGAAAAGAGTGACCATGCAGGAACTCCTATAGAAGCGCCCCCCGCTGACATGGCTCACCTCCCCATACCATACTGAATATGCAAAGCTGGGGTGCCCGTGGTGACAAACCTGGATAATTCTGCAAACTGGAAACCATAAGTACCAGCATGCTAAGCAAACCTTATGCTGCATGCTGCACATGCACGATCGATTATGCACGCTGAACACCCCCTCTTGTTTCCTTGGGAACCTTTTGGCTGTCAAAGCGCTAAGTCTCAGGACCCATGCTATCAAAGACGTGTTTTATTTGTTTGCGCAGCTAGATGTTACTCTGCCCCCCTGGGGTTTGTGAGTTGGGTAAATTGTTTGTTGTTAGAATCGAGCCATGCATCATGCATACCAGATGTCACATGCATTATCTGTCCACTAGCCGCCAGGTGGCCAGAACCTTTCCCTGTGACCGTTTATACACACTGAAATGCTAAGTTATAATTCCAAACCTGGAATGTCTGAGGTATGGGCACAGCAAATAGCGCCACTCAGTCCACTAATACATTAGGAGGAGAAGGCCCACGTTGTGTTTCTACAATAGACACGTGTCGACAAAGGCAAAGACCTCTGACTCTATATGATATAGCATGACCTATTTGGGCTATGCCAGATGGTGGCTCATATGGGTTAAGTTGTCCGTACCCTTTAAGAGCACCGCAGTGGAGACTGACCTAGAGGAGCAATACTTGTTTGTAGAGGGACGACTGAAAAGCAGGGCTGTGCTGTAGTGGAGTGTCTACTTATCAAATTTGGTACAGCAACAATTTTTTGGCACACATAGCATCACTCTTGACCAGATGGTCCCATCTGCCTTGGATTATTGGCGGGTACTTCAACTGTTTCCTCGACCCCCAGCTGGACAAGTCCACCCCCCTCTCACGCACTGCACCGCAGCACATGGAGCATCATTCCTGACACAATGACTCACACACTGGTCATTGGTTGATAGCTGATGAATATTATATCCTGCCACTAGGGTGGGGTCTACTATTCACCCTCACATGATCTGAACATCCTTTGCCACTGTGGCACACAACTGATTGTCACAGAGGTGTAGTATTTGGGGAAGGCCCTGTCGGATTACAATCCGCTTCTCTTAATGTGATCATATGTGGAGAACCCCTCCCACTAGTGCCAACCTGACGCCTGCAACCCATGATTTTAGAGGGCCTTTTGTTCCAGGGATCAACCTGAGACACTCTGATTAATTATTTAGCTGAAAATAGTGGGACAGCCACCACAGTCCTGGTGGAATGGGAAGCCCTAAAAGTGGTAATGCACTGGCATTTCTTTAATGCTGTGGTAGGTGCGCAAGACACCCTCAACCGGGAACTAGCCCAGGTGGAGTCCTCCTTGGGAGACCTTGAGAGAATTGCATGAAAAGACGCCTTTGCAAGGGAAAAACTGCCCACGCAGAGAGATTGCCATGCCCGCCTCCTAGAGTCACTACTTTGCATAGATTATGGGGTGCATCGGGCCAAGTTGCATGAGGAGGGTGTCAAGCCAGGCCATCTCGTGGCGTGGTTACTGAGGTGCGTGAAGGACAACTTTCCGTGACCGCCATCCTGATTTCCACAATGTCTGTTGCCATGTCTAAGGATGAAATTCAAAGCACCTTCTGCACGTACTACCGTCCGATAATCCGATACCTGAGGAACGACAGTCCTGTATTCTAGAGTTCCTCCACGTGGTCACACTTTCAGACCAAAAAGAAAACCTGAACTTCCCCTTACAGAACATGAAATAAGAGACTTCATCCGCAATTCTCCTACTTGTAAAACTCGGAACCTAGATGGGAAGCCCATTGAGTTCTGTAAGTCCTACGAAACAGCACTAGCTCCTAAACTACCAGAGCTGTACACTGCTGCCCTCACTTCTGGGTACCTGCCCCGACCCTCCGGGAGACAGTTCTGCTCTCACTCTGGAAACCAGGATGCGACCCCCTCAAGGTCGTCTCTTACAGACTGCTGTTAATATTGGGCAGTGATTACAAGATCTTAAGCATAGTTATGTGGCTATTGGAGCACATGCCGACCTTGGTCCACACGTGGGTTCATACCGAACAGATCCAGGACTCTCACTGTTCGAAGGCTACATAGAATATTGGAGAAGGCCTTGCGGTGCTGGCCCTATGCTGCCTGCTTAGTGTTGGGCCTTAAAAAGGTATTCAACACCTTAGACTGGGACTGCATGTTTGCGGCATTGGATATAGGCATAAGGGGTAGGCTACTGGGCATGATCAAACTCCTATGCACGAAACCCTCAGCGAGGGTTAAAATAGGGCAGCATATTTCAGCCTTTTTCCCAGTCGGTAGGTGCACTCGTCAGGAGTGCCCTCTCCCCCCTGGCGATGGAGCCATTTGCGCAGAGGCTCCATAAGACAGGCACCATATGTGGTATACCCATTGGAGGCGTGGTTCACAATGTCTTCTTGTACACTGATGACGTTTTAGTCTATGTTAAAGATATCCACAATGTTATAGACTGTAATAGTGCCTTTACAGGACGCCTTTAGGTCCGCCTCAGGATTAGAAGTCAACTGGCCTAAGACCTGCCTATTCTTGCTCCACCCACAATGACCCCCACCACGCCATCCGCTAGGAGCCACGCACCTTCCACTATTTGGGCATTAACATGTATCACTTGCCCCAAGACTTGATTGACAGAAACCTCACAAAGGCAATATGCTCCCTCTGACCCCAAATTACCTGTTGGTGCTCCTTCCCCCTTGCTGTACAGGGTTGTGTCTCTCTCTCTAAAATAGCTATGCTGCTGTGACTCCTGTACTATTTCACTGACTTACCGGTTGGCATTCCCTGCAGCTCATTCAGATCACTGAATGCACTGCTTGGTGGCCTCATATGGAATAAAGGGGGGCGCGTAGTGGTCCTGACCAAGCAGCAGCTTCAGGTCCAGATAGAGCGCGGGCGGGGGGATGGTGGGGATTGGGTGCCCCGGTGTTTGAGCACTACTACCTGGCAGCACAGCTTCAGTGGCCTACTTGCTGGCAGGCAGGGTGCCATTGAGCAGAGGTAGGCTTGGAACCTGAGAGAGGACGCTTAGACTTGAATGATAACTATTTCTCCCCAATGCAGTGCTGCCCATACCCTCTAGTGGCATCCTGCAAGTGCCGCATGAGAGTCCTAGGACTTGAGGGTCATGCTGGAAGTGCAGCAGTACGCTATGGGGAGCCTCTTCCGAGCACAAATCAGTCAGGAGGGAGTGAGGCTTTTGGAATCAGTGGGTGTGTGTACTGTTGGGGATCTATTCCCCTTCGACCAGCTGATGGAGCACATAGCTCTGCCAGCGGGCCAATTCCTGACAACTGTCGGGAGTACTAGAGCAACTATGGGACTTTATGGGCACAGAACCTGACCTGTACCTGCTAACACATACGCTACACACAATGTGTACTGGCCGTCGGCTGATCACCTGGCTTACTAGGGCCCATTCCTATAAAACCCAGGACCCACTGGCGTCGCTGTGGTGGACTTGGGAGAATTAGATCGGCTGCGAGCTGACCCAGAAGGAAAGGGATAGAATATTAGTGCACCCGTGAAAGGTTTCTCTCATCGACAGTTTCAAATATATACAAGACAACATCCTGCAAAGGGCCTACATTACTCAAACTACAAAAAATCAACCCTGCGACATCACCCGGCTGCCGCCCTCCTGAGGTGGACTTCATACGTATGTTTTGGAGTTGCCCAGCCGCCAGCACCCTTTGGACGGAGGTCACTGAAGCCCTTACCAGAATTACAGGCTTCACAGGCCTAGACTGTGTGGCCAGCATCCTACTAGGCCCATATAAGCTCTGTAAAAATGGCGTTGCCCTGCCACTTCATCGACAGGCGTTACTAATGGCACAATGAATGATTGCAATGCACTGGAAACCAAGCGCAGCAAACTGGCAGGCAATGACTATCAAATGGGGCAGAGCTGAAGCCACTGCACTCCGTGGCAAAGAAGCTTGTGGGTGGCAAAAGCGACCCATCACATCCACATGGGACGGCTTGCTATCTGCCTTCCAGGGCATGCCAGACAGTGACACCACCTTGGACTATCCAGTCACACCACACAACTGCCCATCGAGGACACTGTGCCCCACCCCCAAATCCCTCCTTACCTGCCTCCAACCTCCCCACTAATTCCCCTACCACACGACCACAATTTAGAGATGGTGTCACTGCGTTGCATACTCTGCAATGGTGCAAAGACCCTGCACCACAGATAAACTGCGGACACACTATACATCGCTACCGATCTCTGCATGACACTTAGGTTTTTTCTTATGGCTCACAGGTTGATTTGCTTGAACCTGTACTGCCATGGCATTATGCGTGAATGTTTGAGTGCACTAGGTCACACTGCAATGTATCTGTAGTAGCGCTGTAGAAACACTCACCGATTACCATTACCACTGTAACACAAAGTGATAAATCTTAATAAAAATGGTTTGTGACTCAGAAAAAGAAATTACATTATTAGACTTAATGAAACTTTGTTCACAACCCAGCTATAAAAAAATTTAGAACAGAGAATGCAGGCTCAGGTTAAATACTGTAATAAGTGACATTAAACAAACTTGCATTTCAGATTTATCATTCATACTTAAATGTTTAACAAATGTAAACATTGAAGAATACCAAGAACAGAAGACCTATGATGTATGGAATTGGGTTATTAGTTGCACAGGAGGTGAGGCCCTGCACAAGCAATAGGTCCACAGTTTCTCCTTACTGGGAACCAAGCACCCCATTGTAGTGCTTGACTCTCTTAGGGTAGCGAAGCGGAAGAGACCCAGGGAGGTGGTGTGGGTTAGTAATCAATATTCGCTGGCACATAATTATAACACTCAATAAATGATTGTCTCGTCAGTGCTTTTTCTTTAGACCAGAAAAAGTACCTTTAGTACACACACACTCCTAAATACTAAGCATTAAGTCAAACTTATATACATAAGGCAGATCAAAAATACCTTAGATTACATTGTGAAATCAAATCGACCCCTATTTTTTTTTTGAAACTTGTTTTTATTGGCATTTGTTAGTACTTTTGTTACATATCAGTATCGGTTCGCAGTATCATTAAGCACATGCTTTCAGTCAGATGAAATCAATCTTGACATTTTTAATTATCTTTGTTGCAGTTATATGCAATGCGACAGGTATTTGCCGTATAAAAGACCAAACCAGGGAGGGGGGGAGGGAACTAGGGGCAGTCATGGACTATTAGAGAAGGGTCGACTAGACTACAGCACATGTGGTCCTTAAGGTAACCGGTGAGGCAGCGCATTGGAAACTCCTGGCCGCAGCACGACGAAGCAGGCGGACCTGCATCACCGGCGCAGGCCTCGTGGCAGCGGGGATAGTAACCTTGTCATTCCAGGGTGAGTGTAAAGTGTTAGGGGGGGGCGTCCGCCGAGTGGGTATATGTCGCGCATAGCCGCGTGGCAGTAGGGGAGGTCGCGGCCGCGTCCTGATCAGCAAGGGGCTGGGTTTGTTTAAACTGATGCATCAACAGTGCCCACTCCAGGGATATCGGGGTTGTGCGTGTACCCTTCGCCTCCTCCTCCCGCAGGGTATCCTCCTCAGCCGTAGACCATTTGAGCACCGCTCCCCTCCATGCCGCCAACGGGGGACCTGCAGGGGAACGCCAATGCATAGCTATGCATCGTTTAGCCAGGAGGTGTGCTAATGAGACGAATCGTATGGGTACTTTATGCCGCTTCTTCCGGCCCATTATTCCCAGTGCGCAGTACTCCCAGGTATCTAGGTGGGGCAACCCCGTAAGGTCCCGAAGGGTCTCGTGGATAGTCGACCAGTATGCCCGGATCCCCGGGCACGACCAAAACATATGGAGGAAATCGGCGTCTGGTGCCTGGCAGCGGGGGCAGAGGAATATTGTGTCGGGGTAAAAACGCTGGAGGCGCGTTGGGGTCAAGTAGGCCCTATGAAGAATATAATATTGTATATTTTTGAAGCGGGCATTCCAAGACACTTTTTTGGGGAATTCGAGTGCCCTGTCCCACTCATTATCGTGAAACGCCCGCCCCACCTCTTCCTCCCAAAGGGCCCGTAGGGGCGTCAATGATGAGGGTATCAACACCCGGATGGACTTGTACAGCCAGGTCGTAAGGTGACGACCCCGTCCCATTCGCAGTATCATGTGAACGACCGGATGCGTGGGGGGCTCTCCTAATGTGAGATCACAGTATGGTCGAAAATAGCTGAGGAGCTGGCGGTGCCGCAAGAATTGTCCCGGTGGGATATCATATTCGTCAATGAGTTGCTGGAATGGTCGGAGATGTCCCTCCGCGAAAAGCATTCCTGCCTCAGTGACCTCCCTAGATGTCCACTCTCGGAGCATGGCAGGGGTGAAGAACTGGGTGTCTTTAGGCCAGCCCACCAGAGGAAGCAACGGTGAATACGAAGGCCTGGCAGGTGCGAGTCAGTGTATGCGCCGGATGCATCCCCGGGCCACCTCCACTTGGAGGAGGTAAGTCCCCGTCGGGCGGGATCCCGGCACAAGCAAACGACATAGTTCCGGTGTCGTTATCCGACCCGTGGTCGTGTATGTTTCGGACGTGTGCCTGTCGGCTGTCCAATAGGAGAGCCATTGAAGCTGCGTCGCTAGGAAATAGGCTTCGAACGAGGGGGCTCCAAGACCTCCTTGTGTCGTGGGCAATTTCAGTTTTGCCAGCGCAATTCTATGTCGTCCCTTGCCCCATATTAAGGATCAAAGTAGGGTGTCCAGCTCTTTAAAGAAGGATCGAGGCGGCATCACAGGAAGATTAGTAAAATAATAGAGGAGACGCGGGACCAGTACCATTTTAGCTAGGGCCACGCGGCCAATCGGGGCCAGCGGGAGTTGCCGCCAAAACCCGATGGTGGAGCGGATAGAGGCGAGGGCCCTACGATGGTTACCCTCAAAAAGGTCAGAGGGTGAGTGATAGAGGCGAATCCCTAGATAACGAGGGGCCTCCGCCATCCAGTTTAGTCTCTGATCCCCGATCCACACCTCCCGAGGGGGAGAGTCAGGGTGTAGGGGGTACACCACAGATTTCTCCCAGTTCACCTTTAAGCCGGAAACTTCTGCGAACTCGGTCAGGGTGAGCCCGAGGGAGGTTAGGTCCGCGGTGACGTCCCGTATATACAGGAGGAGATCTTCGGCATACAGTGAGACACAGTGTGTGGTGTCCGCGAGTGGTATGCCCCTGTCCCGACCCTCACACCGGAGACGGATAGCCAGGGGTTCCACAGCCAGCGCGAATAACAGGGGTGAGAGGGGGCAACCCTGTCTGGTACCCCTGTGTATTGCGAATGCCGAAGAGATACGACGGCCAATGCGGATTCAGGAAGTGAGTTTGGTGTATAGAAGGCGGGTGTAGGCTACAAGCTTGGGGCCGAGTCCAGCACGCAGGAGAACCGCCCCACCTCTTCCTCCCAAAGGGCCCTTAGGGGCGTCAATGATGAGGGTATCAACACCCGGATGGACTTGTACAGCCAGGTCGTAAGGTGACGACCCCGTCCCATTCGCAGTATCATGTGAAGGACCGGATGCGTGGGGGGCTTTCCTAATGTGAGATCACAGTATGGTCGAAAATAGCTGAGGAGCTGGCGGTGCCGCAAGAATTGTCCCGGTGGGATATCATATTCGTCAATGAGTTGCTGGAATGGTCGGAGATGTCCCTCCGCGAAAAGCATTCCTGCCTCAGTGACCTCCCTAGATGTCCACTCTCGGAGCATGGCAGGGGTGAAGAACTGGGTGTCTTTAGGCCAGCCCACCAGAGGAAGCAACGGTGAATACGAAGGCCTGGCAGGTGCGAGTCAGTGTATGCGCCGGATGCATCCCCGGGCCACCTCCACTTGGAGGAGGTAAGTCCCCGTCGGGCGGGATCCCGGCACAAGCAAACGACATAGTTCCGGTGTCGTTATCCGACCCGTGGTCGTGTATGTTTCGGACGTGTGCCTGTCGGCTGTCCAATAGGAGAGCCATTGAAGCTGCGTCACTAGGAAATAGGCTTCGAACGAGGGGGCTCCAAGACCTCCTTGTGTCGTGGGCAATTTCAGTTTTGCCAGCGCAATTCTATGTCGTCCCTTGCCCCATATTAAGGATCAAAGTAGGGTGTCCAGCTCTTTAAAGAAGGATCGAGGCGGCATCACAGGAAGATTAGTAAAATAATAGAGGAGACGCGGGACCAGTATCATTTTAGCTAGGGCCACGCGGCCAGCGGGAGTTGCCGCCAAAACCCGATGGTGGAGCGGATAGAGGCGAGGGCCCTACGATGGTTACTCTCAAAAAGGTCAGAGGGTGAGTGATAGAGGCGAATCCCTAGATAACGAGGGGCCTCCGCCATCCAGTTTAGTCTCTGATCCCCGATCCACACCTCCCGAGGGGGAGAGTCAGGGTGTAGGGGGTACACCACAGATTTCTCCCAGTTCACCTTTAAGCCGGAAACTTCTGCGAACTCGGTCAGGGTGAGCCCGAGGGAGGTTAGGTCCGCGGTGACGTCCCGTATATACAGGAGGAGATCGTCGGCATACAGTGAGACACAGTGTGTGGTGTCCGCGAGTGGTATGCCCCTGTCCCGACCCTCCCTCCGGAGACGGATAGCCAGGGGTTCCACAGCCAGCGCGAATAACAGGGGTGAGAGGGGGCAACCCTGTCTGGTACCCCTGTGTATTGCGAATGCCGAAGAGATACGACGGCCAATGCGGATTCAGGAAGTGAGTTTGGTGTATAGAAGGCGGGTGTAGGCTACAAGCTTGGGGCCGAGTCCAGCACGCAGGAGAACCGATAACAGGTATTGCCACGTCAGTGTGTCGAAAGCTTTCTCGAGGTCCAAGATCAGGCACGCCGCTCTGGGGAAGCGGTCACCAATCTGGTCCTGGATATGGAACAGGCGTCGTATGTTCTGGGAGGTATTCCTGCCCGGTACGAATCCGCACTGGTCAGCATGTACTAGTGGACACACCACCCGGGAGTATCTTTCTGCCAATATTTTCCCTAGAATTTTGCAGTCGGCTGTAAGGAGCGTTATGGGTCGATAAGAAGCTAACAGCTGTGGGTCACGGTTGGGCTTCGGGAAAGTGACAATTACCGATTCTCTCATGGATCTGGGTAATTCGCCTGCACGTAGTGCCGTGTCCAGTACCGTCGATAGACGGGGGGTCAGCAGGGAAGCGAAGGTGACATAGTATTCTAGCGGGAACCCGTCTAGGCCCGGGGCTTTGTTTCGAGCCAATGTACGTATGGCATGTGTGATCTCCGAGGTATGGATGGCTGTGTCCAGGTCCGTTTTCTCTGCAGTAGAGATCCGCGGAAGAGGGAGAGGGTCAAGGAAGCGGTCGATCATCCCCTGATTCACTGCTCTAGGGCGGTCATAGACTTCCGAGTAATATTGACGGAATTCTTGCAGAATCTCGTCCTGGGAGTGTACCAAAACGCCGCGTTGCGTTCGTATGGACGTGATGGGTCGTGCCTCCGTGTCTTGTTTTGCTAGCCACTCTAGCAACGAGCCCATCTTGTCGCGGTCTTTGTGTATCCGAGTCGCATATGTCCGAAAGTTGTATCGCCGCATATCTGTACATGCTCCCTGATACTCCGATTTAGCATGGGCAAGCTGCGTTACCGCCGATTGGTCGGTAAGTTTTATGGCGTTAGCAAGCCGTTTCTCCGCTTTCTCGAGGGCCTGTTCCAGGGTACGTTTCACCCCGGCGCGCTGTTGAATGCAATCTCCCCTGGCTACCACCTTAAAGCTGTCCCATTCGATCAGGGTGGAGGATGCCGACCCCGCGTTTCGGGCAAAATATTCTCGGATTCTACACTCTTGTTCGTGGGCGAAGACCGGATCCGCCAGACAATCGCGTGGGAGGCGCCATGTGGGGACGGGGGGGTGTGGGGGTCTCCATTGAAGACTTAGCACATGCGCATCGTGGTCGGATAAGACTCTACCCAGGTAATCCGTGTGACGGATCTGAGGGAGCACCGCTGCCGTGCATAAGAACCGGTCCAGTCGGACTCGGAGATTGTGAGGAGCAGAGTAGAAGGAGTACATGCGTGTATGAGGGTAATGTAATCGCCACGCATCCGTGAGTGACCAGTGTGCTACCCATGCCTTAAATCTATCGATTTGTCTGTATGCAGGGGAGCGTGGCAGAGGGAGGCAGGAGCGATCTAATTCGGGATCCAGGATACAATTGTAATCTCCCCCAAGAATCCAGGGCACGTGTGTGAATTGGGCTAGGGTTTTCATAAGTCTGTCCCAAAATTTATCCTGGTCGAAATTCGGAGCGTAAATGCTGTCCAATAGGACGGCCTGTCCGTCGAGTAGTCCCTCCAACAGGACGAACCGACCCTCCCTGTCTACCACCCGTTGGAGCTCCCGGAATGGGGTACCCGGTCGAACCCAGATCAGCGCGCCGCGGGCAAATGATGAGTAGGTTGTAGCGCAAACAAGGCCTCACCATTTCGCCTGTACCCTACTTACTTCCGCTGCACAAAAATGTGTTTCTTGCAATAGGAGTATGGATGCTGCTTGGCGCTTCGCATAAGCGTAAATCGCATAGCGCTTGCGGGGGGTGTGAAGGCCGCGGGCATTTAGCGTGAGTATTAACGTCTGTTACACTCGTCCTCTGTGCCATGGGTAGTGCTTCGGGGGCGTGGGCCGAGGGAGCTGCTGGTTCGAGTGGTCGTCGTGTGGGGACCTAGGGGTTCCCTGCGCCGCCCGCCTTAATGATGGACCAGTGATCCCGGCCTCTGGGGCATGTGGTCGGGCGGGTGTAGGGTGCCATGACGTGTGGGATGTGGAAGAACTGGGAAATAAACGGTATGCTGGGGTACGGGAAACAGTCCCAATGCAAAGGACTCATCATCCAAGGGACGATGTGTCCAAACTTCTCCCTGTAATGCCGGGGGAGTGAACCTGTACTACGTGTTGGGGGGTAGCGGCCTGAAGCTGAGCGCCTGTGCGTCTAGCAGGCATGCAAGAGCAGCAGTACAGGCGCCCGAGACGGGAGCTTCAGTGGTTCATGTCCGCCATCGTGGCTACCGAAGCCACGCCCCATCAAATCGACCCCTAAAGGGTCATAATCCTAAAAATCCCAGTACTTCCTACCTATACCAGGCAGCAAATCACAAAATAAGGGGCTATGACTTTAAATAGAACAAGCCTGTTGGCTTTATCAAGGGTCCCCACAAATAATCCACATGTTAAAACCGCCATCATTTCTTGTAATCAGTAATAACCTTGTGTAAATGCAATAATTATAGTTAAAAAAAGCATTTCAATATTGTTGAACAATCATGGTCAGTCAATATAAATGGTTATTAAAGCATTGGAAATAAATATAATATAACATTTACCTGTGACACATTCAGGCCACATAAACTGCAACCATCGAATCAGCTCCTAGATGGTGCTGCACTCTCAGCTTTAGAGCAAAAGCTCCAGCCTGGGAGTGCTAAACATAATGATGAGACTCTTGGGAGGTCATAATTTTGGTGACCCCAGAAACATAGGGTGAGGTCTTTATTTCCCTGTGAGGCTGCTGCAACTCTGGCAGGCCACCATTACACTCTCCAGAGTCATAGATGGTGCCCCTGTCGTTTTGGGGCACCCAGAAGCAGCACGAAAATATGCAAATTAGCCCCAAAGGGCATTATGTGGCGCTCCCTCCATGGAGAGCGTGAATATTCTTTCTTTTTTTAAAAAATCATATTTTTATTGCCATTTTGTATATATCTTTAACCATACACAGTCATCAAAAAAAAATTTGAATCAGTATCCCATATAACCTTATGGCACATTGCACAGAAACCTTCTGGGTTACAAATAGTCGTCAGCATTTATGGCACCATTTTACCAACCAGCGATTACTTTATCGTGGCAATCAAATCATGTATGCCCAGTTTTACATTTTAATACACACCTCAGCACAGCAGCAACTCAACATCTCTCATCACCATCTGAGCACCAGTGCAGCACCACTACCTTAGCATGAACCAGCTCCTCTGCATCACTCAGCACCACCTCATTATCCCTTCAGCATCACCTCCTCATCAGTCCATTACCAACTGAACATCAGCGCAGCACCAACACAGCACAAAATAAACATCTGCACCATTTTCGCATCAGTGCACCACCACCAACACAGCACGACCTCAGCATAGCATCATCTCAACATAGCACCACCTCAACATAGCACCACTTCAGCACAAGCGCAGCACCATCAACTTAGCATAACTCAGCGCCACAGCGTCACTCAGCACCACCTCCGCATCACTCAGCACCACCTCAGTAGCACTCAGTAAAACAAATGCGGGAGCGGTTGCATTTCCAATGCTTGTTACTCCTGGTGGCATGCTCAAGCTACCAGGAGGAGGTTACTGTGGACCTCCTCACCTCCAAGATGGTGTACTTTGAAGGGAGATGGTCCAACTGGATCCATGCACCATCTTTCCTCCTGATCTTTGTTTCTTGTGCTCTCCTTCTTCTTCTGGATGAAGAAGTCTAGATCTTTTTCCCAACTGGTCCTCTGGAGGTGTAAGGGTCCTCGCATCAACTAGGGCATAGTCCTTGGTCCCTCAGGGCATCAGAGGGTTTCTCCTTCCAGGTTTCCATGTCGGCTGCTGCCATCACAGGTCAGTGAAAAGCGCAACACAAAAGCACTCTCTCTCCCATGTGCAAGAGTTTTTAAATGTGTGTGGAAGATTCCAGAAGCCAGGCACCCCTTGCCATTCCTAGGGTGCCACATCACCTCTCCACCCATGTCCCAACCCTCCTGCTCTGCATGCTGGGCTGGGGCAATTCAAGGTGGTGCCATCTCGAAGTCTAGGTAAGAGGTAACAATGTCTCATCAGGAAATACTTTAAAGACAATTACTAGTATGTAAATACATTACTAAACTTAGGCAAGAAAGGAAAAAACATCAAAATTAGATAGTGCGGTCTGTATTAGAAGTTTTTAGAAAAGGCATTAATTTCAGACTGCAGTGTTAAGCTCAATCTATGGAAACATGTTAGGAGCCAAAGAAGCCGTAAATACGCTGAGTTTTGTAGACGGTGTTTCGCCCTGTGTGGTTTCAGGTCATTTTCAGGACAAGATCAGATGTATATTTATTAATAGCTAATTCGCAGTGTTGAGTCGCATTATAGGTGGAGTGTTGGAATAAACCAGGACTCACATGGGAGCATCACTCAACCCACTCAACCCAAGAGTCTGTGGGTAGGAGGCGCCAGGGTGTGTGAGGGCTGCATCAAGACTGGGGGAGTTGGGTTGGGTGTGCAAGGGCTGCACCAGCGAGGAGGATTCTAAAAATTCAGGCATGCCCATGGGTACAATCAATGGATATTCATCCTGGAGCACCTATAACGAGCATCAAGACTAAGAATCAGCTATCAATCAATACATGTGATCCAGCCGTGATGATGACCTGAAACCACACAGGTTGAAAGGCCATCAACAAAAGTCAGCGTATTTACAGCTTCTAAGATGTTTCCATAAATATTGCTCACAGTGTTCCTGTTATGTATCAATTTTAAAACTAAACTGCCCTCTGTTTCTTCACCATATAACGTGTCTCACTTTGCACCTTTCACACTGCCACAAGCACTTTGTGTGCACTTATGTTTTGGATTACACTTGCATATAATAAAGTGTAATATTGCTGCCTAAAACTAATCCTTTTCTAAAAAATTCGAATACAGAGCGCATTATCCAACTTTGGTGTTTTTTCCCTTTCTTGCTTCCATTTTGTACTTTATTTTACATTTTAGTAATTGTCCTGTTGAGACATTGTTGCCTTTTACCACATTCACCCAGGTCTCAACTTGGTTTATGGGATTTCTCCTGTTGTATTTTCTGTAGAAGTCTAGGTCACATCTCCACTGGGAGCCTCCGCCCTGCCCCCGCTGACATCACTACCAGGGCCTTTCCCAACAAAACTTTAAAGAGGAGCCCCTCCTGTGATGAGCTCCAGTTGTCTAGGCTTCCTCCTTTGTTTAGTGGGCCTGGGCTGTCCAAGCCCTGACACAGTGTGACAGCTAATTAACAGAATCAGACTTTCTCCCCTACCCCTTCCCTCGATTTTCCTGGAAGCACTGTTCATTACTCCTTTTGTGTGGGATCCCTTGGTTCCCTCTGCTGGGGAGCAGAGTAATTAACTTGGCCCAGCAGGTGACAAAAGGCATGGGCTCTGATACTGAGCTGAGCCAGGGAAATGTGAAAATTCTGGTAGGCCAATACACCATACATGAATGATCTTGAGACCTGCAAATATGAACTGTTTGCACTCTGTATACCCCACTTTCATACCTCATTGGACTTTGTAGGTTCAAGGGAACAAAAAGTGCACTCTATGGCAGGTTTCCCCCATGTGTAAAATAAGTTGTCACTGCAAACTAAACAGTAAACCATACTGACTTTCCCTGTGAGTGACCACTTATATTATGAGGCCTACCCTAAGTCAACGTCTAACCCTGCAGAGTTCCCGCTGCGGCAGGTTACCTATTTGCAGTTACCGGGCTGCGCACAACAGGTGTCTTACATGCACAGCAGGCGCACGCATGGGCATACATGTTCATGTGTAACCAGCCAAGTGCCCCATACCCTTGCTGTGTCACAGCAGCCTTAGCCTAAAAGGAGGACACATGTAGTAAGACTCACCCACATTGAAAAGTCAAAAACAGGTGATCCAAAAAGCAAATAAATCTGGGCGTAGTAAATGGGTGGAACCTATTTTGCAACACATGATATTTGTAAACTAAAAATGACAATCAGGTAGGACTAAAATACACTTTTTTCGTGAAACCGATACGTTTCTCATAGGGGAAGTGACCTTATCTATCCAAAATTAAACTTTTGTGTTTACTGATGAGATGCATGTATTTTCAGAAGCTGCCAAGCTGGTGTTTCGGATAACATGAATGCATTTCAGAATTATATTTAAAGCTGCTATTTGAGGGATACTTCATGCTGAGTTCAGGACACCTGTTTGTGATTTTGGTTCCTTGATACTACATGACTTCTATTAGCATGACTGTCATTTCGTGACTTAGGGGGTGATATTTTATCATTTACATTACTAAAGCTTTCTATGCCATTTTTACTGGTGTCAAAGGCCTGAGCATGTAGAATTAGAGTAATGTCTCTTCTACCTGGTCCTGTAAGCTCTACACAATGGAACAGTATCATTAGAGAGCCTGTATCTAAAGCATGTCAGATTTGTATTTTTCCTCCCTGCCCCTTCTAAGTACATTTTCAAACATAACATGTGGATGAAAAACTACTTAGTAGGGACAGGGTTTTAAAAACGAAGAAAAATCTTTGTAATTAAAAAAAAAAAATAGGTTGAGTGCCATTGCATAATCAGATGTTTGTAACTGTGTTACACATGTTTCTTTTGGGTCAATACTAGGGCACTTTTGATAACAATAATTAGCTGTTTGCCTCTATTTTCTTGGGGGCGTGTGCCCTAAGACCCTTTGATAGAGTAGGTCTTGCCAAGCAGACCACGAAATCTTAAGAATATTTCATTACTGCCCCTTCTGGACTTCTGCATTTCGAATTTAGCTAAGTTATGTGCAATTGTGCTGTAAAAGTTACATTTGGCCTCACTTTAGTTTAGATTTGTTCTCAGGAGGTACTTTTTATTATTAACTGAACCAAAGAAAGGCTGGGCTTGCCTACTCTGCTCTAGCCAATTTGACATTATTGAAGTAATCACTACAAGATGTAGTGAAGCAGAAGAGTTGGCTAAATTAGCTTCCTAGCACACTACTCCTCAAGCCACCTCACCCTCCTCAACTGTCAACTGCCTCTACAACATTCTTATGAACATTCCAACGTGTATGGGGAAAAGGGGTGGATTAGGACAAAGGAATGGAATACCAAGATAAGAATAATAATGGTTAAGAGAAAATAAAGTTACATTAAGAACACAGTTTGTATATGAGTAATATCAAATTATTACAGTTATTATGTCCTACAAATTTCAAAATTCTGCCCTCGTGTTACCTATGTGATGAGCACACAATTGGGCCAAGCCATTTCTCAGACGCACCTGAGCACTGTGATGTTTTTGTAGAGTCTCACACCTTAGCACAGCCAAATATAAGGTTTAAGAAACTGCAAAAGGTCTAAGGGGTGTAGATAGACAGATGGGGCCTGGCTGCTTGATTCTGGATCCTCTGATGCGTTTGGATATCGTACTTTCACAACCCCACAGTCTCTGTGCAATAGTTATTTAGTCATGATAGTCCCAGGATCTAGTGATGTTGGTCTGGTGCTTCACCTGAGGCGCTTCAGAATGTTTCTCTTCATGAGGCACTAACAGTTGATGTTTGCCCTGACAGTACTAATCTCTCGTGGGAAAGAGCGATCCACATCAAACTAAACACCAGGATGTATCACGTTCCAAGAAGGGGCACGCTCAAAAACATGTCCGTGCTTATTCTAGTAACATACCTCTAGACTCAGCCGCATTGAACAGGTGTCAATCGCCATCATATCTCCCCAGTTCCCCTGCAAAGTTATGCCTTTCGCTTGATGAAGCCTTTCTCCTCTGGCTTGAGGGGTTAGTCCTCATTTCCATTGTTTCTACATAATATTCATGCATGTGCGGAGAAAAAATTGTTTGCATAGCCTTATGGGGTTATTCCTAGTTTTCACTACACAGGGGCTGCCATGACTATTGCCCTCTGCTGGTGGGGTTATTTCCCTTTTTTTCTCCTTCACGCTGCCCAGAACATAACTGCATTCTCTCAGCCACTGCAGGACTGGAAACAGCAGTGTAGATGAGGTTGCCACCTGGCCATTTTATTTTTTATCAGCCTGGCCTGTTTTTTAAAAATCTTCCTGCCAGAACAAAAGCGAAAAAGCAGGAAAGTCCAGTGTTTTTATCCTTTTAAAATATAAACAGTAAACAAATTATGAAATCACTTAAAAGGTGTTTTGAAGCTGTCTAAATATTTTTACGTGATTTTTAAAGCAAATACAGAGATAATTGCCATGTTACAAAAATATACAGAGAATTTTAAACAAATTATTTTCACCTACCATCACTTGGGCTTTCCAGCAAAACGTAAACTAATGGGTGGTATTTCTTCCAGAGAAATGAGGCAATCCTAACTGTGGAACATAACCAAGCAAGTTGCAGTTCAGTTAAGAGATAGTCAGGCTTTCCTCCTGCTCAGGGCTAATGAGGATATTATATTAATTGTATTTATTTATTTGTTTGAAAGGTTTTATATAATGCAAACATGACCCATAAGGGTATCAGAGCGCTGTACAAAAAAGCAGATAGGATTGGTCGGTAAAAGCGTACTTAATAAACATATAGTAAGTTAACAAGCACAGTTACAGTTATAATGCAGACTATATGAGCTGCAGTCGGATACCAATCCCAATCGCTAAGTTGTATAATATTAGTATTTTATATATAGTATTCGTGTGAGTCAGAAGGGATATATATGAATTGACATGTCTATGTAATACCTACCATGCTCTTTTTCCCGCCTCTGTACCCGCCTATTATACCTCCCACCCCCCAGTGGTGTAAGGAAACCTTAGGGGGCCGCCCCACTCAAACCCATACCCTCGAGCTGACAGAGCCCCCTTTATATCTAGATGACTGGGGTCCCCCGCACCGCGGTGGATGCGGAGGTGTCCTTTACGCCCCTGCCACCCCCATTTTTCCTTGCTATTGAATAGAATACATTGTATTTAATTGAGTGAGGCAGTTCGTTTTCTTGCTGTTGGCGAGCATTAGGGCTTTGAAAGTAGTGTCGGAGTCGGATCTGTGCGCAGTCTTGGGAGTGAAGGGCTGAGATGCGGAATAATTCGGTTTCCGAAAATGAGTGCGCCCTGTGATTAAAAAGCAGAATGATGTCGAACGACAAAAGCGTTTAGCTGCAGTCACTGCACAAAGAATCCTATCTGACACGAGTGATGTGAGTCACACAAATTGTTGAGGGGTGACTTTCAGCTTGTGAAGCACAATGGCAACATGAGCAGGACCAACGACCGAGAAAGTCCCGCTAGCATGTGTCAAGCATTGATACCATACACCTGATAGGTTGTCATTTCACTACAGGCCTGAATTCTTTAATTTCTAGACGCTTCGGAAAGTTTAATATTCATAGTCTGCCCTTAAAAGCCCGGATGAAGTTGAATAGTTTGTGATACCGAAACATATGTATGTTAATGTGAGTTGAAAAAGAGCTCGTGCCACTTAGGTTTGGTCCTACGTAAACAATGGAATCTTCTGGAACATATTTTCCCATTGCAGCTCCGGTTGATTGCCATGGGAGAAATGCTCCTTTGGAGATAATTGGAAGAAAAAAAAAATGAATTACCACAGTGCTGTTAATGTAAGGCGACAGTTGTCGTCTTTGACGACAGCACGTTTTATGTAGAGGTGCAACTAATGTCTCCTTTTTTTAGGCATGTGAACCAATTGCTTTTTTACAAGAGTTTGTTTAGAAAAACTCTTATGCCTCAATAAACATAAGTATGCGGCAGAGTTCTAATAGGTTTAGTATCTAATATTTTACATACACTATATTAATGACTATTAAGGATTGGACTGTCAACTTCGGAGTTTCTATGATCGACCGGTTTGAAGGTTCCCTGTGGAATGAGGCTAATTGATCTCAAGTAAATTTCTCTGATGTATGCAGAAGACACAGCAGTTCAATTGACATATTTACTGCTAGAATTTCCTGGTAATGTATTTATTTAGAGACCAGGAAGACAAAAGAATAGCCTGAAGAGTCTTTTTAAAAAGAAAAAAAACTTTAAAAAAGGAACATAAATCCACTATTTGAAAAGAAACAAAAACGCATTAATTTGAATATTGGCTCAGTGTTACAATAACAGAGTGGGGAAAGAAGATAAGGAAACAGTTTAAGCTGTGCTAAAAATGTTTTGAATTGTCAAGTTTGTAATTAAAGATCCAAAACCTGGGTACTTGCAAACATTTTCCTAGGGGCCAAAAAGTACAGTGTGTCGTATGACCAAGGGCGTCATTGATGCCAGCAGAGTCAGGGTTGGAGTGGTGTAAGATGGGCATAGGGGAAGTGATGCATGACTGGCTGACCTCGAGTCGAACCAAGCCTGCAGGTGGCTTCTGTCGGCTACTAAAGCTCTAACCTCATGCATGAAGAATTAAGGACAATCCATTACCTTTTGATGTTAAACGCGAGAGGGAAATAGATACCCATTTAGAGGCTGAATTGAACACTGTGAACCAAAAGACACTGAATCAATCCCAGCTTCCCTGCATGACCAAAATGTGTAATCTTAGACAATCTTTTCATTTCACTTTGCGTCCTTTTTCTTCATTATTACGTATGGGAGCGACTTGCAGTACAAGAGTTCAGGATGTGCACCGTACAATAGCTTCTCTTATATTTTATTTAATAAACTATAATGTTGTCCCAAGTATAATAACAACCTAGGCCACCCTGAGGGTGCATATGACAAACGTCTTGCATCTTGGTTCGCTAATGGCATTGTTGGCAGTTTGGGGAGGGAGTAATGAATGTTTCTAAGCTCATGTATGGAAACTATCTCTTCTAACAAATGCTCCCATCACCCGGTTTCCCGGTGAGGAGCTGATATCACACAGTGGCATGGAAAATGAGCTGAAAACCACTGTAAATGGTGGTTTTCCAGCTTTGAACTGCAGATGTCCATGAAGGGGAGTGAAAACACCCAAGGATTTAGGCACCAGCCTAAGCAACCTTTTTTGTATTGGGGGAGGAGGGGGCTTGGGGCCAGGTGTCTTATTTGACCATATGAATTACAATATTTCTGCTCAAACCGCTCAACCCTTACGGTTAAAGAGTCAGTAGGTCTTACCTGGTCTGACCACAAGCTTATACACTTGGAAATCAGACGTCAGCCCAAGAGAAAACACAAAGAGCACGCACACTCCAGCCCGACCCCAAAGCCTAGATGAAAGGATATGGCCGCCCATCCTAATCTTAATCTAGCAGCCTCAGTAGGTAAGCCTACACTAACATAATATCCAATGGAAGATAACAAACATTTCACATCATGGCTAACTAAGTTGAAGGATCACTTAATAGCAGCTGGTGCTGAGAAACGCCGCTTATTAAAGAAGCCCTCAGCACCTTGGTATACTAAAGAGTTAAAGGAAATGCAGAGCCACTGCAGAAAATTCGAACGCAGATGGCGATTCAACTATACTCAGATAGAGCGGACCAGTTTCAAGGCCGCTCTTAAAAATTACCATCTAAACATAAAAAAGGCCAAAAAATTGTACTTTGCTGATATGCTTGAACAGGATATCTCGAACCATAAAAACTATTTTTAATATTGTGAACTCCTTTTTAAGCCCCTCGTCACTCAAACAAGAAATCACCCCTTCACAGGCTCTCTGTGACCTTATCGCGGATTTCTTTGAGGAAAAAGTCCATCCGCTGAAAAGAGACTTTCCACTGCCTCAGTTTCCCCTACTCACCCTAAGACTGCGCCGGACAGCAATCAACCCTCCCTCCTAGTATTTCAAAATCTCAGCCTAGATCAAACACGTCAAACTATTTTGGCTGTTGAATCTGGGTCCTCTTTTGATTCCTGTCCCCCTCCGATCTTACATGCCCTGATAGATATGGTCAACCCAGTCATCCACAATATAATAAATACTTCACTGTCCACAGGGGAGGTACCTAATGAGTGGAAACTAGCGGCAGTTAGACCCCTGCAAAAGAAACAGCTTGCTGATCCTACCATCCTTTCAAATCTTTGCCCAATTTCCCTTCTCCCTTGCCTAAGTAAGATCGCAGTAAAACTGGTCAATTTACAACTCACGACCTACTTGGAAGGAGCTAATATTTTACACCCAAACCAATCAGGTTTCAGATCGCAGCACTCGACTGAATCTGCCCTTTTATTCACGGCTGAATCCCTAAAAGCTGCCCTTGACCATGGGAAACACGCTGTGTTGGTCCTTTTGGACCTATCAGCGGCCTTCGACACGGTCTCACATGACATTCTCTACACAGTCTCGAATCCTGTGGCATCTCCCATCTTGCGCTGACCTGGTTAAGGTCGTTACTCCAAAACCGAAGGCAAGTCATTACCCATGGGCAATTTCAATCAGCAGAAAAACCTCTTCTCTCCGGGGTCCCACAAGGTTCCATCCTCGGTTCTTTTCAATGCATATATGCTAATTAGGTTAATTTCATCTTTTAACATCGAGACCATATCATACGCTGATGACACCCAGCTGGTATTGGTCCTAGACAAAAATACTACACTGGCCGAGGAAAACCTCTGCCACTGCCTTACAGCTGTGTTCCACTGGATGAAGACAAACCACCTGAGATGCAATTCTGAAAAAACAGAAATCATGCTATTAGGGAAGAGTAACAATACGGATTACCGGCTGAATTTTACAAAACCTACTCAGATATACTGATACCGGAACTGCTGCGGGTGTACGCGGCGGCTCTAGATGACTCTGAGCTTACACCTACGCAAAATGAGGCTACACTGATCTCCCTCCTAAAGCTGGGCAGAGACCCTGAGCTGCTGGGCTCCTACCGTCCATTGGCTCTGTTGAATACAGACAATAAAATACTGGCCTCCATACTAGCTAAACGAATAGCCTGTTTTGTGCCGACTCTGGTACACAACGATCAGAACGGATTCGTCCCAACCAAAAATACCTCTCTTAATATTCGTAGGCTGTTTAGAGTCTAGAAGTATGCAACGAAGGGTTGGCCACAGGCGGGCTGTCTAGTGCTGGACCTAGAGAAGGCCTTTGATTCGTTGGAATGGCCCTATCTTGCAGCGGTCCTACGCAAATATGAACTAGGAGACGGGTATCTGCAACTGGTGCAGTTGCTGTATCGGCGTCCCACGGTACGGGCTCGCACTAGTAAGCTCATGTCTGACACAATCAGGGTTAGTCGAGGGACCAGACAGGGATGCCCCCTGTCCCCGTTGCTCTTCTCCCTTGCCATGGAGCCCTTAGCAGCTCTCCTCCGAGAGGGTGGGGCGGACTGGGGCATCCCCTTGCAGGATGGTCTCCACACGGTATCCCTATACGCGGATGACCTGCTGCTGTACATCAGAGACCTGCATGCTGTACCACCGGCCATATCCGCGCTGTTCTGTAGCTTTGAGGAGGTGTCGGGCCTCAAGGTGAACTGGGCTAAATCAGGTGCCTACTCTTTTCACCAGGACGTGGCCATGGCGGATATAGTATTCAATGGGACTGCGCTTACTTGGTACCCGACCACGTTCAGGTACCTGGGCATATATATCTACCGATCCCCTGTGGACATATTGGAGGGTAACTTGGTACGCGCCATTTCCTCCTTAAGAGCGCAGATGCAATTCTGGAAGACCCTACCGCTCAATGTGATGAGTCGCGTCACGGTAACCAAAATGATAGTACTGCCACGATTATTGTATTATTTTGCAAACCTTCCGGTATATCTCCTCGTATGACTATTTCGGGAGGTAGAGGGATTAACCCGAGGCCTGATCTGGAACGCAGGGTGACCCAGGATAGCATTGCAGAAATTATACTCACCACCAGAGCGTGAAGGCTTGGCAGTACCTCATTTGAAATTATACTACTTAGCTGGACAGCTACAATGGGTCGCAAAGTGGCTAAGTAGGAAGAATCTGACAGACACGGCAACCGATACATTGATGTGGACACAGATACAGATTTAGAGTTTGTTTCACCCACTGGCGAAACTTCCCCACCCGACACAGATGCACATTGAGTTGGCATATAGATGTTACAGGAGGAGCCTTCAACTCACAAAAGCCACGGTCCCATACGCCCCGATATTGCCACTTATCGGGACACCTAGAGGCAGAGACTGTATAACTGACGTAGCACTAACGTCCTGGACTGACTTGGGAGTGGAGACGCTGGGGGACTTGTACGCAGACGGTACACTGCTGCCCTTCGCGATCCTGTCGGTGGATAATAACTTACCGGTAAGCCAGTTCCTTCTGCATGCAGCCATCATACGGACATTGACGCAAGCATGGGGAGACTTGACAAATGGACCGTCGACGCATCAGCTGTTGCAGTATTTACATGTAATGGGGGAGGGGTTGCATGTGGTCCACTGGTTGGTACAGACCCTGCTTATCCATGTGTTAAAACCGCTACAAAGTGTCCTAGCCAGTGCCACACATGTGCCGCGTAATTCACGATTTAAACTCCTACAAACATACATACTGCATAGAGCGTATCTCTCACCAGATAAGATCAATAAATATTTTAACATCAACACCTCTGAGTGCCCAAGATGCCATCTCCTAGGCGCTGACTTACTACTATGATATCATCCTGCCCCCTGCTTCTCTACCCTATTGGCACACGATAACAGAGACACTTACAAACTGCACTGGTACCGAGGTGCCTGCCACATGGGAAGTCTGCATCCTGGGATTTTACAAACGGACTAAGGCCAACAAGGTCAACTCTAGATTCAGAGACCTAGGCCTAATAACCGCAAAGCGACTGATAACTAAGAGATGGAAACACATAGATCCCCCGGAGGTACTTCACTGGTTAAAATCCCTAGAGGTCTGGGCACAGGCAGAGAGCACTATCCTTCATAGGAAAGAAACAGCAGGGTTGCGTAAGTACCCTCTCGCACAATCCTGAGATGATATCCTCAAAGCCCTTACACAATCTAATGCCACACTGCGTGCACCCCCCACACAACAAACAGGAGATGATACCTGACATGTCACTTGGGCGTGGCAGGCACGCTGCAATCAAAGGAACCCTTGGACATGACTGTTGGGATGGGCACTGGCCTCACACTCCTTAACAACAACTCGTGGACATGACTTCTACCACAAGACACTCTGACACCCGTGCGACTGTGCATGGCGCATGTATGACAGCTCGCATTCAATACGACCGCACAAGCCTAGTCACAACTACACTCGAACGGCATTATATGTATCGGCCACACATTTCCTTGAATATTTGATGTCCTCCTTTCTTTTGATTTTATTTTACTTTCTTAGTTGTGGTTTAATGTTGGAATAAGAGGATATCTAGCGATAAATTACAGCATATGGATAATCTTTTTTCACCCATGTAGCATAACGTGTTACGCTCTCAAAGCTGAGTTGAGTATGGGTCACGCACCCCTGTATGCACTGTTGTATTTACACAATGATAATCACTGCTGGAAAGAGTTACAAATGATAAATACGTTTTGCTCCTCAATTAGAGACAACAGTATATGTGGGCCATTGGCGCCTATGTTATTTTACAAGTGCACGTCGATTCCTGAGTTGTAGACACGAGATGTGCTATGGCTGTAAACAGAAACTATCTTGATTGTTATATATAATAATTCAGCACTGACTATGTTATTACAAGTGCAACATATGCCGATGTTCAGATTTCATGCAACAGAAAATATAAAACGCAATAAAGATATTTAAAAAACAAAAAAAATTAGGGTAGAGTAACAACTTCTCAATGGTGGCCAGCTGATACCCCATCTCCCCCTAATACTGTAACATTTGCCAAAAACTTGGGGGTCAGATTCGATTCTGCATTGTCTTTCCATCAACAGGCACCATCTGTAGCTGTCACCTGCTTTCACTTAATCAAATCACTAAAAATGGTTTTTGATCTACTTCCTCTTTCGACAAGGCAGACGGTTCCTATAGCATTGATCACTTCTAGACTGGATAATTGCAACAGTCTTTATGCAGGAACTAATAAATCAGTCCTTTATAAACTTCAGATGGTTCAACATGCTGCAGCAAGATTAGTACTCAAATGGCCCAGGAAATCCTCCGCATCAGCCACCCTTTAAACACTACACTGGCTTCCTGTCCACAAAAGAATATTGTTCAAACTTTTAATAATCACTTTTGGAAGCTTTCATTTCTCTGACCCCCAGTACCTTCGATCCAGATTTACCCGCTACATACCCTTTTGCACGCTTAGATCTTCTAATTCAAATTTCTTACCACCCCCAACCTTCAGATGTATTTCCACAGGAGGGAAATCCATTGCAGTATTAGGCACTAAGGCTTGGAATCAACTCCCTTGTAACCTCTGCCTCATCTAGTCAGAAATCCTTTTTAGGAAGTCCCTAAACACCTGGATCTTCACCTCTTCTGACGCTCGATGTAGAGCCTTGATCTAACTCTTTTAATCCTGTTTCTCAGTAGCTGTTGCTCCATACCTTCAACTCAATCATCTATAGCGCCATGATGCTCCTCGGAGCGACAGCTGCACTTTATAAATACCACCTAACATATCATGACATCAGTCATGCAGACCTGCTTGAGGTGTGTCTTTGGTGTGTCTTTGGTGCCTGTGCCCAGGACCTGACTTGAAGTTGTGTGATAAATGCGACCTAATGAACCTAAAGGATATCTGAAACTTAGAGATGAAGTTTTGTGACATTAACCGCAAGATGTGGCCTCCTTCACTTTGTTCCATCTCCCATAGTATGCACCGGGCATTTTCCCAGTGGGCTGCCAAAGTTGAGGTCCAGTTTTGGGCCCCTGGAGGCCGATTTTGTTACAGGGCTGTTTTTGCAGCATAGCTGCAATATCGGCTGCTGTAACAAAATCGGCTGAAACCGGCCGTGGCAAACAGCTCAGCCGCACCCCCAACCCCCTGGGGGGGGGCGGCCGTGCACTTTGCCAGGCCCGGTTTTGGTTCCCAGTCTGGCCGTGGTACCGTCTCGGGCCATTTCCACCACTGCTCTACTTCCCACATGAAATTCACAGGTAAGTCCAAGTCCAAATGCAAGCATAAAAGAGTTAAGTGGGACTTGTCTCCATCCCTCCTTGTTGACGCAAGGAGAAAATAAGAAGATGTTAAAATGTTAGTCACACTCCATCAAAGTCACCGGTCACGAAGTCGATTTCTCAGTTGGTCCCAAGTTTCACAGGCTGTCGTCGACCCAACAGCAAATAGAGACCTGCATAGAGCCATGTTAAAACTTTTCAGTGCCCTTCCAGCATCTACTGGCACAGCTTTGGGCCCTGCAAAACGTCAGTGGACTCCAGTCAGGTTACCACTGGTGGGTCCCTCCTTAGAGCTGTCTGTCCACTCATGACCCTTCACTGGGCCTGTACCAACTTCAATACAGACTTTCAAGCCGGTCCCAAGATCAACACCATGCCTACTCCACTGGCACCTGTAGATGATCCGGTGCCAATACCCATGTTGGACCCTGGACTAATGTCAGGTTGATCAATGCCACACAATGAAATTACAAAAGCGCAACATGTTGTCATTCACCCTGATTCTAAACTTTTGCCTCTACTACATCACAGTTATAAGCAGAGGCTCCAATCACCTGTTGGCTCGGATTCTGATCCTGTGCCAAAGGCAGAAAGACCCCAGGATATTGGTAATGATGATATAGAGGAGTATGACCTGCTCTTCTCTCCTCCTTATACTGACGATGCCTTATACCTTGATTTGCAAAACATCAATGGGCTTGATACCTTCCTGAGACAGAGGGCAGCGGAGGTAATATAATTACAGTTGCCCTCCATTGGGACTGAAACAAATGCTTTGACAGAGTCCTACAGACTGTGCAGGCTAACATCTGAGCACTTGCTCCCATAATGATGCTGTCATAGATACTCTGATGGCTACCTTGGTGAAACCATGTTCTTGCCTGCCTGTGACCAGATCCAAATTTTCTGAACAAGCACCCTACTCCAGAACACCTTTGTAAGCAGGGTTCCACCAGTGAGGTGAACCCTAGCTAATTTCCGACCAATCCTCTGGAGAGAGAATCCAAAAGGACTGACACCTTTGGCAAACATATGTTTTCCTCTGCCAGATTGACACTGAGATCTGTAAACCCAGTCTGTCTGTTACATTGATATTCACTTCCACTTTCGGGCATGGCTAGTGAAGTTTTGCCAGCAGTCCTGGAGGATCTTAAGGTTTCACTGCATCAGACAATACATGGCCAGGATGCAACCAATATGTTTTCTGCTTTGGTATAGATACCACAGAATGCCTTAGCAGGGTGGTCAGTGCCAGTGTTGCCCTTCAGAGACATGCCTGGATTAGGTCCACCAGGTTCTCCTGTGATGTACAAGCATCTCTAATGGACATGGCATTTGATGTGTGCCACTTCTTCAGAGAGAAGGCTGATTCCACTTTGGAACTCTTTCAGGATTGCAGAGCTAGTGCACATTTTTTAAGGCTGTTGATCCCTATCAAATAATTTCCACAGAAGGTCTGAAAATGTACTGTATATTTTTGATAGTTGGCATATAGGCAGAGAAGCCTTCTTAGCCAGTGATGCAGCAAACAGCCCAGTCCTTTCGGGGCTGCAGATGTGGACACAACAGGCAGTGCACGGCACAGCACGGGCACCAGTCTTCCTGCTCCTATTCTAGTGCTACAATAGCCAACAACCCGCTATAGTTTGCCCTCAGCCGCACCCGCCCAACCAATGGTGGGAACAGGATTCAGCACTACCTCCCAGGTTGGCATTCCATCACTTCTGATAGACGAGTCTTGCAAATTGTTCAAACAGGCTCCACCCTACTTTTTCTCTCCTCCCACCCAATATTCCTCCCACAACAAAACAAATTTCAGTAAAGAATCCTGTTGCTCTCCAAGGGTGTCCTAGAAAATGTGCCAACACAGAGAAAATGGGAGCTGCTCGTCTTAATATTTCTTCATTTTGAAAAAGGATGAAGGCCTCATGCCTATCCTGGACCTTTGAGAACTGAACGCTTTCTTGCAGAAGGACAAACTCAGAATGCTCACGTGGGCTCAGATCCTATGTACTCTGGACACAGGAGACAGGACTGTGTCCTTGAACTTGCAGGATGCGTATATACATATGCTGTCCTGGAGTTCCACAGGCATTATCTGCAGTTCAAAGTGGGCCAGGAATATTTTCAATTTGCCGTGCTCCCCTTCGACTTCACCAGCGCACCTCGAGTGTTCATGAAAGTGATGCCAGTGATCAGTGCCCACTTTGGAGGTTGGAAGTTCCGGTATTCCCATTCCTTGAGACCAGGGCATTCAGGCACTTATATCAATGTTTCAGGCTCTATGCTTGATCCAGGTGAGGGTAGCTCTGAGGCTTCTTGGCTTCTTAGTCTCCTTCGCTTCTTAGTCTCCTTCATCCTCTTTTTCAACTGTTGTCAGAGGCAAGCCCTGGTGTGGAACTTAAAATCCCAGAGGAGCCAACATCAAGGCTGCTTTTCTGACATCATGCAGGTCTTGCAGCAAACAGTTCAAGATCTGCAGTAGTGGTGGCTGACTGATCACAGTTTTCCTGTGGCAGGTCAGTCTCCCCTTCTGTACTCAGGGTTGACATTGGGCACCAACGCATTACCCCTGGGTTGGGGGAGTCAGCTGAGGGGGTGGGGATCAGACAGCTCCGATCTTCAGTAGAAGGCTGGCTCCATATAACCCTGTTGGAGCCACAGACCATTTATCTGGCCCTGAAGGCCTTCCTGTTGTCCATCAAGGGGAGGCTGGTGATGGGTCTCACAAACAATACCACAGCAAAGTGGTACTGCAACAGGCAGGGTAGAATGGAGTCTTGAGTTATGTGCCAGGAGGCTTTGTGCTTCTGGCTGTAACTAACATACCAAAACATCTTTTTTGCCTTGGTCCCTGAATGCCAGATTGGATAAACTGAGCATAAGCCCTCTCACTGATCATGAGTGATGTCTGCATCCTGGGGTGATGCGGGCGCCTGCACCCAGTGGGGGTACCCCTGCTAGGCCTTTTTGCCACCGGTGAGAATTGGCAGTGTCAACCGTTTTGTGCTTTGGAGTTTTACCAAGAGCACTCGTTATTAGATGTAGTCTGGCTGTAATGGAACAAGAGACTCAAGTATGCTTTCATAGCACTACCTCTCCTGATCAGAGTTCTGAAGATCAAGAATGGCTGGGGCCAAGTTTTCATGGTGGTTCTGGTCTAAGCCAGGAGAATGTAGTAACTTGAGCTCCTGAATATGAGGATCTGTCCTTCGGGCAGGCTACCACTTCATGAAGTCTTCCTGCCCAGCAGCAGAGCAGAGACCTCCACCCGCATCTGTACAACCTATACCTCCACATGTGGGGATTAAGCTGCAACAGTCAACTGAAGGTTATTTGTCAGTCCTTTTGGCATTTATACATTTGCAGGATCAACCGTCCTTGTTCAAATCACCTATTGCAATGAAATGTATTTAAAGCTTGACACATGTTCTCTTCCAAACCATTTGTAATGCCACAGATGAACCTCAGCTTGGTCTTGACATTTCACATGTGTATGCCTTTTGGGACTACGCATAGCTGCTCGGTGTGTCTTAAGGCCTTTAAGACTCTTTTCCTCATTGCGATTACATCAGCTGATCACATAAGTTAACTGCAGGCACTGTTAGTGCAACCGCCCTACACCATGTTTTTTCCAGACTGATTGATACTGAGGACTCGGGCAGACTTCTTACTTAAAGTTGTAACTTTCTTCCATGATGGGAAATCCATCACTACTAGTCTTCTTTCCCCCTACTCATCCCTCGAAAAAGGAGGCGAGGCTCCTTTGCTTGGACCTGAAAACGGTTATAATTGTTTAATAGACCATACCAAAGATCATTGACTGGACAATCAACTTTTTGTGGGGTTCTCCGGAACAAAGAAAGGGAAGTTGTGCAGAAGAGCTCCATGTCAAAGTGGATTGACCTCTGCATTAACATTTTCTACTCACTGGCCAGGCTGCAATTTTGGCATCAGTACATACGTCCATGAGGCACTGCTGCCTTTAAAGCCAGGTCTGGCGGGAAAGACATTTTGCCCAATCAGTTCTGCAAGACTTTTTGCATGGAACCGCATGATGCCACCTAGCATTGGGCAGAAGCACTGCTACAAAAATTCTCCATATCCAGTCTCGCACTTTTAAGATATTCTAAAGTGAGGAATCTATAGTTAGATAGAGTATCCACCAGAAAGAGTGTTACTGAAGGTAAGTAACTTGTTCAACATGCCCCAATAGTCTGGAATTGTTACTGGATAAATGATTTTGAACAAAACCAGTTTGCACCGGTGGATCAGTTTCTAGATTACAGTTTGTAAGATCTAGGCATACATTTCACAATTGGAGATCAGCAGCAAAATAGGGCGATACCAAACTGGGTCAGAAGGATTCTTATTTTTTTGGGGATTAGAATAATCGAGGCATCTACTGCAGTTCCATTTATCTTCCTCAAGATATAAACAATTTTTTCCAAAATTGTTTCTGTACTAAAGCACGTAGAAAACTAATTGGAGAGGCCATCAGGGCCAAGAGCCTTTCCTAATCGAAGAGAAGTATGGTGCTCTGTATCTCACTCTATGACCTAGGGAATTCAAGAGCCACTGTATTCTAATTAAGTTTGTGAATGCAGATATTATTAAGAATAACATCAACGTCAATCTTGTTTTGATCAAAATGATTCTTAGGGGTATATAGATCCTTATAGAAGTCTTTCAGAAATTGTGTATTTTCTCATCCGACATGGCCATCTTTTTATTTTTGTCTCTTAGCGCCGCTATATGTAATTTTCATCTGCACTTCAGGTACTTGGTCACAGTCCTCCCTGTTTTATTTGCACTATAGATTTAACTTGCTTTCTCATTTTGAACCAAAAGGCACTCATTCATGGATGAAAACGTATTGTCAATCTATCTGGTTGATTTCAATTCACGATATGCCTCTCCATCATTGAAATCAATGTGTCTTTATTCTAATACCTTAATTTCTGCTTCCATGTTTTGCAGGGTAGACTTACTGGACTTGTTTTTCAAAATGTTGCAGTTCCAACTTAAGTGCCCCTAATGGGAGCTTGCACTGCATCGTTAAAAACATTTGTGATTTTGAGAACTATCACCATTGAACCCAGAAAAAATCCTACAGGCTTCCCAGGATCATATTTACATGTTGCAGGTTCTTCAGAATATCTTTATTTAACCTCCATGCTAGCGAACGTGGTCTCTGGGATGAGCAATCTAGAACCAGTCCAATTCCAGAGTAATCAGATATGCACATAGGTTCTGTGTTGACCACTCCTACTGGAGACATCAATCCTTTAGAGATTAAAAGAAAATTAGTCAATTTAGGAGCGCCATGGGTGTGGGAGAAGGAAAGGGAGGTAAATTCTAGTCCTTAGACTTTAACAATCTCCACGGGTCTAATAGATTTGAACGTTTACATAATTCCAGCAATTAATTTTGTGCTCCAGGGAGTCTATATGTTCTTCTGTTTTATCAGTCAAGTGTCAAGTTCAGCAGTAGACTGAAGTCACCCTGAGGCTATTCTTGAATTTCCATCAAACTTTAGCAGTTTCTTCTTAATAACAGAAATGTATGCTTTGCCTTTTTCGCACTTCCCCTAAAGTTGCTGCTTCCGGGCCGCTACTTTCATGTGGATCTCCAGGCAAGCTTTCAGAAACACCCGACCTTCCCCTGGTGTCGCTGTCGCAAGGCATTCTGGTTTAAGATGTGAAGCGTAGGCTCTGAATGTATGTGGTTGTTGATAGGGACGACAAGGGTAATTTCTTTTAATGGCATTGCACTTTCTATTAGAAGAGTGTCACTAACAACCACCTATTAACCAGTGGCAACTGCTATTTACTGGGGGGTGCCGGGGGGGTGTGGGGAAGGTTCTAAATGAAAAAAAAAAACACTTACCTTCAGGCCAGTCACCTAGCCGGGCGCCGCCTCTCGGTCCTCTCACCGCCACCACCTCTTGCTCCTGGAAGCAGGAACAGGAAGCACCCAGGCTCTTGGCTTTCCTAACCAATCACAGAGCTGCAATGCATCGATGTGATTTGTCTGAGGACCGTGGATTGGCGCTCAGGCAGGGAATGGGAGCCTGGGGTATGTTCGGCACCCAGGCTGTAATGCAGCCTGGGTTCAGAACATGCAAAATGCGCATGACTGTTTGCCAGCCCCAGAGGGCTGGTCAAAGCATCATTGCGTACCTTGGAGTGGGCAAACCACTCCTCCCCCGCCTTGCTCTTGCAGCTTAGCTTCGCCTC
The DNA here is from genome assembly GCF_964204655.1 of Triturus cristatus. Classification (NCBI taxonomy): domain Eukaryota; kingdom Metazoa; phylum Chordata; class Amphibia; order Caudata; family Salamandridae; genus Triturus; species Triturus cristatus. The sequence continues at coordinate 890,208,382 of NC_140589.1, forward strand.
GCACCAGGAAAGGAAAACTGAAGTGATAATAACACTAGTTATTATAATTTTAGTTTTTTTTAACTACTGCTCACAGAGCAGAGGGGCGACGCTCTTCCGCCTTAGCGGAAGAGCCGCTGCTGCTATTAACCTGTCCGGAGTACGGCGTGCGACTCCCGCCCTCACCCTAAACACCCCAGTCTTGCCAATGCACAAGTGCAGAGGCAGCATGGCCTATCGCTGACTCTAGAGTCAGAACGGGTGGTGTTGATTAAGGCACATCCAAGGCAGATGGTGGTGCAGGGGCTGTGTCAGTGCCAGTGTTTAATATATGTAGGGCTCCCGGTTTTATGGTATTTAATTATTCAACATTTCTGTCTGTATTTATCCATATTTATTTTTTGGCCATTCTATCTGTATTTGTTTTGTGTATAAATGAAGTTGTAAAACTGTACATTTCCATATTTATTTAACTGATAGACACACACTCATTTATTGATGTCTGTTGTGATTTAGCTATTTAAGCTGCCAAACATTACATAACAATACATCCACTAAATATTAGCATTATACCAGAAATGTATGTTGACATATGCCATTATTTAAAGAAATGTCATCCTGTTTTTTGATTTTCCATGCTGTTCATCTCCTCAGCTGTTTGGCTAGAATTCTTGAAAGACAGCACGGTGAGAGACTTAAAAGAAACACAATTTTCTGTATTTATCCAGTTTTAAAAATAAATGCAGACAAAAAAGCACATTGTTTTCTGTTTGTATTTGTCTGGAAAAAACCATAAAAATGGAAAACAGGGAGCCTTATTAATATATAACCAATAAAATGTGTTGGGGCTCCCATCAGGAGGCAGCTTGCACCAGCCCATTTCTCCTGTTACCGCTGCCTAAAACAGAACCAACTACTATCCATGAAAGTAGGGAGAGGATATAGCGTAATGGCCAGATCTGCTGACTTCAGAGCTCGGGAACCAGATTTAAGTCTTGCGGTTGGATCAACATCCTGTGATTCTAGGCAAATCACTTAATCTCCACGTGCCTACCTTAAATGAATGTGCTCTTAGCTGGTGCTCATGAAAAGCCCTGGTGTTGATGATTAAGTCCTGGTGCTGAGCACTGGAAACCACCAGCTCAAATTAAGCACTGGCCAGTTCCATGTCCGGCAAGGCATCGCACCCCTACTGCTATCAGTCAATCTACCTGGCATCATGGATTTTTTGAGAGACTGTCGAAGTAGATACTTTTGGAAAATTGAAGTGTATTATATGTGCCCATGAAAGAGGACAATAATACAGACAGGAACCATCTTTCCTGCGATCCTAAAAATATCTAAGCTAGTCACCTCTGAATTCGAGAGCGAGGCAGCGCAAAATTTTCAGTCGTGGAATGTTAGATGCATGTCTTCAGAAGGCTTTTTAAAAAAAAAAAAAGATTTACTAATATTGCTATATTTGCAGTAGATGGTAAACTTGGGACCCATGTTCCTCATATAGCCATTACTGCTTGAGCCTCCAGCTTCGTTTAGAAAAAACAGCAATTTGTTCACTGTCATTACCCATGATATTAAAGAGAGCATGTGCAAGACATCGCTTTTCACAATATATCATTCCATAAATCTTCAACCTTTACCAATTTTATTTTTTTTCAGCTGAAAACTAACATGTATATTTCTTCCCCACAGAATTAGGGTGTGGGTGCCAGTGCTGGAAATGGAAAACATTTACTCAGTGACAGTGCTTAATTTGAGCCGGTGGTTTACGGTGCTCGGCACCGGCACTTAATTGTCAACACTGGCTCTTGTGACAGTTTGCCACAAGGTGGCGCTGTCAGAGATGTCCACAACAACAGTCAATTATAATGTCAGTTTTCATTAAAAATGACTATTACCTGCCGCCCAAGCCATTCCTATAGCCTTGGAGCCCTGAAATAGTCCGGATTGTCACACTTGTAGGAGTGTGATGGTTAGCAGTTGTGTTGTCACTATTATTGGCAGCATGGCAGGGGCAATGTGTGGTGCAAGCTGCAGTGAACTCCTGACGAGAGCCCTGGCACTTATTTTTTTTTTACAAATTAAACACTGCTCAGTGAACCCATAAATTGGGGGTCAAGGTTTGGCAGAGGAAAAGAGATAAAGTCACGAGGGTGGAGTCATGAAATGCACAGTCAACGTATACATTTTTTTTTTAAAGGCCTGCTGCAACGAAACTGACAACAGAGACATATGTGGAAGTAAATCTGTTCTGGCCTACTCAGTTGGTCACAAAGAGGCTGTATTTTAAAATATCTTACAGGATTAAGAGATACCATCTGCAGTGAGTTTTGTGTGTCCAGCAATTTCCAGGGGATAATAATGCACTTCTTGGATAGAGTTATGTTTTGTCTAGTCACAGTTCTGACTCATAAAGTAGCATAGAGCGTTAACGTGCCTGCTGCAAAGTTCTTTTCATAACATGGAGATCATAGATTTGTATTTTATGTAGCTAGGTGAGTGGATTCTTTTGACATAGAGATCCTGTTCCTTGCAGTTCATAAGTTGCAATCCTTCTAATATTGCACAGTGTGTTATATGAACTGGCTTCAAGGAAATGCAAGGCTTGGGTATTGATCCCTGTTGCTTTTATTTCTTTTTCAATCTGTCGTTATTTTAAGGTTGCAAAGAATGGTTCCTTTGGGTAGTAATAAAATCTTCTTAGTATAGACTACCCTAATCCCCATATTAACTTTTTATCCCAGACTTTGTGTATCTCATGACCATACACTCTTAATGTATAATGCCTGCATTTATGAACACTTTGTGACTCTTCACCTTATAACCTGCGTTGTCTTATGTGACATTTGGAGTACACTGATTCACACACTTGTATGATTAATTGTGTCTTTGTGATGTAAAGTCCTACAGAATATATAAATTAGTAAGTATGATTTAAATTGTTATTTGTGTAATTACTCATACACACACAACCGACATTTTTACAGTGTACGGATGTCTCTTACATATAGGGGTTGTATGAAGTCAGAAACCTGTTGCAAGATCATAGTTTCACCTAGACACTTGTTAAGTGATAACACGCTGTGCACCTTTGTTTCCTACCATTCCATTGGCATCTAGGTGCCTGGCTCCAGATAGATCCCTGTCAGGATAATACGCAAAGAAAAAGAAAGGGGATGGCCCTTCTAAATCATAACTTTGTTTTTGGAACAGCTGGAAGTAAAAATAAGAAAGCCCCTTCAGGGCCTGCAGGTTGGTGCTCCGAACAGAAAGCAGACATTGTGTCTCTCTGTCTGCAAATTACACGGGTACAAAATCAGCATATTTCACTCGGTCCGGCCGGATTCTGCTGAGTAATAGCACTGGCAGGGACCAAAAATAGGTTTTAGCTCACAGAGGATTCTGTTGACAGTTGTGCTGCACTGGCAATAAATGTATTGCCTCTGAAAAAACAAAAGGTTACTCAGAACTAACAATGAGTTTGTGCAAAGCATTGTGGATAGGCACATTTGCTGTTGAAACTTTGTTTTCAAGTCACTCTCGTATTCTCCATTTATTCCCCCATCTTGAAAAATATAGAGAGGCCTGGGCCAGCCTACGGGTGAGAGGAGCTGACAGACTTGGAGATGTGGCCAATCGAGTGCGTCTCAGAGCATCTCCGGAGAAAGAAAACTTTGTCCCCCGGCATGTATCTCATCAGGAGACAGGCTGGCAGAGACACACAGTGCGGTTAGCTTGTGAGGTAGAATCGTTGGAATTTCCAATGATTTATACTTGTGACCAATTTTCCCTCTAATTTTTTTCCTCTGTGTGCGGCAGTGTAAGGTCTCTGTGCGCTGCAGCCAATGCTATGTGCGCCAAGAACCGGACCACGCATATGGTTGCAGCAACAAATATCAGTGCAAACATCACTCCAAACATTTGCTGAAAAAATGAAAATTCGCTGCATTCCCCACATACTGCGCCACATGATGGGTCTTAAGACAGGTTTGCAATTTACATACACACACCATGACATGAATTGGTTACACAGGCAAGTACACTGCAGCTTCAGAAAAGTCCTGGACTCTAACGGTGGTACCAATATAATATTTCACTAAAGATTTCCAACTAGAGCTCTGTTCATATGGTAGGGAAATGTTAGGATCCTATACAAGATCGCATACCTGGGAATACATGTAGGGGGGCACATGTTATGCCCCCCTGTGTGCATGCACCCCCAGTTCCTGCAGGGCATGGACTTGGCAGTCCATGCCTTGCAGGAATTTGCTTTTGCATTCCCATATCAGTGCCTTTTTTTATAGGTACTGCCGTGGGACAGCCTGCACTTTGAGATCCGCATGGTGCACATTTTTTCAGCAGGTATATTAACCTCGGCACTACCTTAAAACTTCCACTTGAGAAAACTCTGAGAGTCATCTTGACATATTTATAATTGCATAAAAATTGCTGGAAGCAAGGAACGTCTCAGCAGGTGCTTTTAAAAACAATATTATACCTGCAAACATGGCGTTCACCCCCCACACCTTCCACAGTCAGCAGCCGGTACAGTGGCACCGGTCACACTGCCCTAGAGCCGGCCCTGGCCCTGTGACTGAGCCCTATTAACCAAAGAAATGCAGCAAGTCTACTAGGGACATCTTAAGAATTTTGGGGGCCCTTGGCCAAACCTATTTTGGGGGCCTCTGTTCAAAACCGGCTTGAATTTATGATTACATTTCAGCTCCTTCATGCATCTTTGGCCAGGTCACTGACAGTATACAGGCCCAATTGTCCGAATTCTAAATGTGTTTACATCTAATGTTCAGGGATAGTGATATGTGTTATCAATATTGTAACACATCAGCAGTTCACTAATATTACTGCAAATAATATCTGTGATGCACTCCCATTTCTCATTTGTTTGGTCCTATTGCGATCTAAAAGAAACCTTTTTATGGATGTTGCATGAAAAATAAACATTTCTCTGCAGAATGGCTATAGTAGACTCTCACACATCACCCACCTTAAAAATAAATTGAGAGATAATGGTATTCAAAACAATCGGTTTAGTAATTATTCAAGGTCATCACGGCAAGACTATGAGAAGGCTCCCCTGAAAGGCTTGGGCCCTGGGCCAGAGCCCACTTTGGCTATGCCTTAAATCGTCTCTGAAATCTCAGCCCAGCCAAGTACCACACATCAGGCGTTAGACTAACGCATTTCAGTGTGGTGGTCCACATCACTGCACTGAAATGCAAAGTCACGCATAATTGTGGGTCCTCAGGAGCACTAGTAATCATGCACTAATACGGACTGATTGATTTTCACTGACTACCGTTAACTCCTGTGCTTATTTTAACTGACTGACTTTAACTCCTGTGCGCTTATTTCAGTTTTCTACTGACTGCTCCCTCCAAGCAAAACTAAGCTGAGTCAGAATCGTAACTTTCACTAGATGCGGGTGGGGCTAGGCAGTGGGTGTGTGTTCACTTTAGCGCGGCAAAGCCATAATGGCTGAAGGCTGGAGTAGGTACGTCGACGCCCTGACCAGGCGGTGCAGAAACATCGATGGCCCGCGACGTCAAAGGCAACTTGGTGGTAAGTTTTTAGTGACTGAGGGGGAATTACGAAGAATGATACGGGATCATGTTCATGCGTGCTGGGCAAGTATGACTTGATGGAATGGTGGAGCTGCCTATCGCCGTGGAGTCAAGTGTGCGACAGACGGATTGAATATGTGACTGCTAACCATGCGCCTCCTTCGCCTGTTTCACACCGTGTCTACTAGGCCTCTTGTGGATTAGAATATTTGCTTTCTACAAGAGGGAAAGTCGGCATATAATTGACAGAGCCCAGCCGGACATCCTGGTTGGGTGTTTGGTTTCCACATTGAGAAACATACTGGCTGTTTGTACAGTTTGTACAGTTTTCTTGAGAGGCCAAAGTTTGTCCCCGTGTAGATGCTACTGAGCCATAGAATCATGCTCGAGCCAGAGTTTGCGAAGGGAGTCGTTACGGTGAAGCTGCCCATACTAATTGCTGCTCCTCGAGAGTCTCCTCGCAAAATAAGAAGTTCCTCAGTTTGGCATTTCTCTCACTGCAGGTCCAATTAGTTTCAGCATCAGTGCTTTAAGTCAGCAGAGCCGCCGGCCTGGTAAGTGCCAGTGGTGTAAAGTTCTCTGACAGCCTGTGGCCGCGGGGCTGTATTGGTTACATCATTTTTTTGACAGTCGATCAGATTAGCTAGGTTAGTGTCCTTCCAATTTTGGGGGCTTGCTCAGAGGCGCAACTAGACCCGAACTTCGGGGGGGACTAACACTCCCAACCAGTGCTGGCCCTAGCACTGGTTGCACATGGTCCACTCCCCCATTTCCTCCTTCTCCATGAACGTACTCACTACTACTCACCAACAATGCACCTCATCTCTCTATAGCACCTTTCTGACAAACATTTCATTTTTTATAGCGCTAGTCATAGTTTACTCACACTCAGTTCTGTGATCTGCATGGTACACGTTCTTTGTAGCAGGCACATTAACCCTCTGAGTTGTGTGGGTGGCAGGAGTGCCCATGTGAATGCACGATGAGCAATACAACAGTGTGAGAGTAGGGTAGAGAAGTGCCTTCAGGGTGAGTGAGGTGACCATATGAATTTGGGTGCTGATGAGGGTGCAGAGTGGGACGAATGAATGCATGGTTAGTGATGGGCTTGTTTGAGTGAGATTGGAGATTGAGCAGTAAGGGGGACAGGTGAGTAAAGTGTCTCTTGAGTGCAAGTTGAGTAGTGTGCTCGTGTGACTGCAGGGTGAGGTACAGGGTAAACAGCGCAAGTGCTTTGTGAGTGCAGAGTGATCACTGTGAGTGCAGGGTGAGCGGCAAATATAAATAGGAAGGACTCTTAATTGTGTTCTAGGGCTGCCTGAATGATCCATTGTTTTGTTTAACTTTGTTTTTATTGATTTTACCACAATTTGTAGTTTACAGTGTATTATTATCTATTCTGTGTTTAGTACACATTGTTAATACAAGACAGATCATGGCGTATAGAAATAGATCACACATTTACAACCTGCACATCAGCCAATTTCAACTGGTTCAGGGTTCTTGTCCAATGATCGATTGAACATCATAATATACTGTTTTAACTTACTTAATATGTAGTCAACAACATAACATAAAACTGAATGACCTACACCCAGAACACTTACAGCGCGCCCATACACGTCTTCTTGTCTGCCTGAATGATCCATGACTCATTTAAAGGGAACAAAGACAGAAAAGTAAAATTACAAATGAATACATACTTTTTTATGTATAACCATATTTAGTGTCAAGACGAGATATTTGCAGGCTCTTTAAACAACACATGGCTGGCATTTTTCTTTTGGCAACCCTACTTTATATTCCTTTTCATGAAATGGATTCTCACACTACTGCAAAGGAATAGACAGAGTGGGGCCCAGGGGGTACTGGAACCCCCCAAAAATGCAAGCCTCATGTAAGCCTCGGTAACCAGTTTACAAATGTGTGTAACTATGCAAATGGTCTTTAAAGACCTGTGAAAAACTTGCGCGTACCTGGGATAAGACTCCAGACACTGCTCAGCCAGACCCACAATACTATCTGCCCCCTCTCTATTCACAAATGAAATGCAGCAAGTTGACAAGCACAAAGTGCTTGTAGACTTTTTGCCTTTCATTTGTGAATAGGGCACAGCTGCAGGTCAGATTCTGTAATGTAATCCTGTTAATTGCAGCGCATGACGGGTGCTGCGAATAACATGATTACTTACAAAAAGGCACACAATCTGACCATTTTCGCGCCACACGCATTTTAAAAGCGGCGGCGCGAAGGTCCCCAGTTGCCCGTGCACGCTTTACATTTTTAAATGCGCACTACAGGAGATATAGGTGTGCGCACGCCCAGGCGCGCACCTTTGAGGGAACACAGCTTGTGACACATGTCTGGCTTCCCTTTGTTTTGGTCAAGTTGTGCTGCCTAGTCAAAGGGTTACCTTAACGCCTCCCCCTCTTCTATTTTATCTCTTATCTTTGTTCTTGTGTAAAACTGTGGTTTGTATTATATGGTTTGGCATGCTTGTTGTTTTACCACAGCTCAGATACATGTGTAATTTCATTATTAATACATGACATGTTTGCCTGATCGTGAGGTATTTAAATGCTTGATTGATCTCCTTTGCTGTTTTGACAATGCCTTCCCTTCTGGTTGTTCTACATGCTAATTGATGTATATCTCATGCCTCAATGCACTGTCAGATAGCACTCTGTACTTTATAAAAAATCTTTGAATAGATTGATTTGAATTTTTTTTTAAATGGCTTGCTATAACAGAAATCATAAGTCAGGTATGGTAACTGGAAACAACATATAATTAGAGCCGAGCGAGCCAGCAAATTAACAGGGAGAGCATGAGCCAAGTCCATAAAATATTTGGCGTGAGTGTCGGATCCCACTGATTTAAATGAAAAAGAGAAGACCTGGGTGGCGTTGGGGATGACTGTAGCTAAGCGAAACACTGCCAGACTGTGGAAAGCACACGAAGCACCGACGTTAGTAACATGGAAGAAAGATATGGACTGGTGCATGGTAATGGAAAGAACTGTATACGAATCACAAGGTTGTCCCAAGAAATGGGCCCATATATGGGGTAAATGGAACGAATACAGAGGGAACATATGTGAGCCACCGCAGGCAGTGCAGCATCCTGAACCTGACACAGACTGAGGACGGTCCTGAGTGATAGATAGTTTTAGTGGAATAAGAAGCTTGGGATAGGAAGGAAGAACATGACTCATTTTTAACTATATTGTCATAAGTACTGCATGAATTTGCTATTGTGTTGTATCAGAGATGTCATCAATAAAAAGAATTGTTAAGAAATATATATATATATATTTGGCGTGTAAATTATGCAACAAAGCTCTTTTTAAAATACGACAGTCACTTCAAAATAAAAATAAAATATCCTTTTAACATGTGAATAAGTGTCAGTACTTCAGATTATATCACTACTTAAAGAGGAATTTATTAAAAGTGATAGTTTTTAAACTTTTAACTTTAAAAGCAATCCTGCTCCCTAGCAATGCCATTAGTGAACTAAGAGACAAGTCAGCTGTCATGTGTACCATATATATGTAGTGTACATATTTATTATAGACAGAGCAACATTATAGTCTATTAAACCAAAAACAAGAGGATTCTGGATAGCGCGCATCCTGAATGCACATACTTGAAAACTCTCTCATATGTGATAACAAAGAAAAGGGAGTCTCCGCGAAATTTGCCTAGGATCACACAATTTCCTCAAGAGTGGAAGTCAGGATTTCTTGCTTTAAACTGTGCAATTTGGTCACTAGATGGGTCCCTGTTTCTCTCTTGTCCGTTATGCAAGTTGGACCTCACTTTTATAGAGTTGTAGGTTTGGCATCCCATAAAAAGTAGGTTTTATTCCCAAATAAATATTGAACGATGCTGATGTGAGGCTTAAGTTGTTTATGAAAACTTGCAGCAGGTAATTGTAGATAAACAGTAGAAATATACTGCTTCCAGTAAGACCATCCCCTTCGGGTGCAGTACAACTGAATGAATTCTATTTAATTTTAGTGCTGTCTGTAGCATTTTCTTCACACCTCTTCTGACCTTTTCAGTTCATCTATTCATTAGCGCTGGAACGATTCTGTATTTGCAGATTTCGCCTTTACATCCCTGATCTAATTTTTTTGTTGGCTACACTTGAGATTTTCAGATAACACGCTTAGTTTGACCTTTATGCAAAGAGTTGATGGTTTCCTTCCATCTAACATGTGGTTAATATTTTATCTGTCCTCTGTTTAAGTGAGGAAGTACAGTGAGCTAGCAAATCTAAAATCTACACCATGCACTAAATGAATTTATAGCAGCAGCTCAAAAGGCCTCGCTCATATACGAGGTATTATTCCTAAAAGTGGGGAGCATTGTTAGTCAAACTAAGCGTGATACACAGTTATACATAGAAAATACACCCAATTCAGATGGGAGACTCCCGAGTTTTAAAGTAAAAAATTATCTTTATTTTAGCTTCCTCCGACCTGAAATTGCCCCCACTTAAATGCAAGCCAATGGGAAAAAATAACCCCGGGATTTATTTTTCAAAATCTCCCTTGTTCCTGCTTTCATATATTGGCATGCTTGCACAGTGGGGGTAATTCTCAAATAAATTAGTAAATTTGCACCAATAAAAGTAATTGTGTGGACAGGCTCAGATCTACTTTTAAGTCTGGCCTAAAGGCAACTTAAGCTGTCTTGCCAGCCTCATGTTTTTCCAAAAATATCCTATAAAAATAATATATATAAAGGGTCTCCCAATCAACACTCCTTCACAATTGGTTTCTTGACATGTCACTCAAATTGCACTCCTTCCTACCCAAGCAGAAAGTATAGATCAACAGATCAGCACACTCCAGTCATTGGATGCCTTCACTTTGAATGACTGTATTTTTCTCTTGCACATGTACATATACACCTAAATAATAGTTCCTCAAAAATAGAAATTGTTAGGCACTTGCACTTCCCAATGACAGATAGTTTCTATGTATAGTAGGGTTACATCAACTATTTTCATAACTTTCAACTCATTTATTGTAAATTACAATGTTCATTCCTCACCATAAACTAGATTTGCTATATTTATTTATACTTCTGAAAATGAGTAGAATTCATTAGAGTAACTAAAATGTATATGCAGATTTTTTAGGCTGAGACCACACTCCCCACAGGTTTGTGATTGACATTTCAACCACTTGAGAGAGCCCGCTAGTAACTACTTGTGGAACTACATCACCCCTATTGAAATGTTTTACCGGCCCTGTCAATATGAAGAAAACACTCCTCATAACTCAAAGACAAAGCTTACAACCACCGAAATTTAAACAGCCAAAATAAGCTATCTAAATGTACTTGTAGTTACCAGTGACTAAAAGTTCCAGTAAATAGTAGGGTGAAATCACAAACTACAAAAATAAAAAAAATAAAGAAATGTATTGCGCTTTATAATTTTGAGTGGTTATTAAGAACAACTTTGGCAAATAACTAATCCTATGGAAAACAAGCACAAATAATTAAAATAGCACAAGTGTGTGTATGCAAATTTATATAGGAAAGCCACACTCCCTCAGCGTGCTGGTCATTTAAAGCAGAAATCTTCTTACTTGAGCTGGACCTTTATTATCAAAAGAGAAAGTGCAGACTTGTGAGAATTTCAATGCTTTTGTACTTGGATTCTGAGGAACACACAGCTTCATGTAGGAATTTCAATGCTTTTGTATTCGACTTTTGGCGGACACCTATGACGACTATTGGAACTGCAGCTTCATGTAGTAAGAATTTCAAGGCTTTTTGCATTTGACTATAAAGGGACACCTAGCCACGACTTGTGGAACTGCACCTTCATGAAAGAATTTTAATACTTCTGCATTCGACTTTTGATGACACCTAGTGACGACTAGTGGAACTGTTGTTGATACATGCAAGGTCAGTTTGCTGCTTTGCTTGCGTCTTACCAACAGGTTGCATTGTTCCGTTTTTGTGCCCCAAGATCAGAGCACACGGACCTGCCATTCACAGTAGTGGGGTAGTTCTTGTGGCCAGAGCGGGCCTTAAAATATTCCATATGAAGAAGCAGCTCGCTTATTGAAAGCACCACTCACAACGCTATGATTTCACCTTTTTATTGGCAGGCAACAGCCAACTTGAACAAGCACACATCACGTAGTTTCTTTGCCAATGCCATACGCGTTTCTGATGTTTCCCTTAATCATTGGCGTGGCATTCGATGGAAGAACAACAGCGCGCAAGGTTTCTCAAGTGTCTTTAAAGTGCTTAGTCCCCGTCCCACTGGGCGTAGATTCACTTTGCATTCTGGTTGTTGCAGTTCAGTGATCATTTTCAAATCTTTAGTAGATGCCGCTTTGCCTTCTCCTCCGTAATTAATTCCCGTTGGGTCGTTGATACATGCAAGGTCCGTTTGCTGTGTGAACAAGGCCGCATGTCTGGCGGCCGAAACGCGTCACTTTTGGATATCTTTATGTTGGAATAAAGACACTTGATTCATCATCGCTTGTGGAGTCTGTGCCTTGGTGTTGCGCCGGTGTTACTGGACCAGCCCTAGGATTTTCTTTGGAAACGCCGTGAGGGGAACGGCTCACCTGTGTCCTGTGTAGTTGCTCCCGCCGTGAGGGGAACGGCCAGACTGCTGCTACACGCCGTGAGGGGAACAGCCAACCTGTAGCTATTGGACTACACCTCCCAGCAGCCCCGTAGCGGTGACGCGCTAGCGACGCGCAAATAAAACCGCGCACGCATCTCGCAGCGCGGGTCCCGCGAACGCCGTGAGGGGAACGGCTCACCTGTGTCCTGTGTAGTTGCTCCCTCCGTGAGGGGAACGGCCAGACTGCTGCTCCACGTCGTGAGGGGAACGGCCAACCTGTAGCTATTGGACTACACCTCCCAGCAGCCCCGTAGCGGTGACGCGTTAGCGACGCGCAAATAAAACCGCGCACGCATCTCGCAGCACGGGACGCGCGCGGGTGTGCCCGGGCCGCGCCCGGGCCTAGGGCGGGCCCGTCAGCGCCCGTCAAAGACCGGATAAGACTGGGCTGGGCCACCCCCCGTGACATTACAGTAAGACTTATTTCAAAACTGGTAACATAGTGGCAAGATTCCCCTATATACTCATGAGGGACATGATCAATCCTGTTTTTTAATAATGCTGTGCAATAATCGATAGAGCGATTGTTGTTGTTGTTTTACTCTAGCATCTTTTTAGAAAATTGTATATTGACTTAGTATTAGGATGTATATGCTGTACCTAGGTACAAATACTTGAATCTAGGTGAAAATTCGGTTGTGGTGCTAATTGTGGATGCTACTTGGTTATACTATTAGGTACGGCTCCCTTTCGGTTTTTGGTTTTTGGCATCTGGCCATAGCAAGGGAGCTATAATAGTAATATTTGCACATTGTGTATTTTACTTTAGGGTAATAATGGGGAAGAGGAAAGCAGTCGAACCAATGACAGGGAAAAAAAAGATAGAAAAGACGCAAAAGCTGGTTAAATCTGCGGCAAATAACTGTACTCTGGCCGCTATTGATGACTTGATTGAAGAAGTTGAAAAATATGTGGACATATGGAAAAGAAATTAATAACAAGGGGAAAAATAAAATTTCATCTTATCTCTATTGAACTTAAACGCGGGTGAAAATAAGATATTGAGAAAATTAGTTGCTCTCCCCCAAAATACACCTGTGACTCCTTTAATGCTTGATATGGGCATAAAACGAATTGGCCATAGGGCTGTTTGGATGACCTTGTCTTATTGGATAAGAATATGGACGACGGAAGAACTTCTTACCTATAGACAAGCACTGAGTGAACTATTGGCCCTTGATACACATGTTAGTTTTCCGTGGTTGATCCATATTCGTAAATGGTTATTGGATCTGGGTTTGAGCAGGTTCTGGGAAAACCCGAACCTGCTGATCCCTGACTCAAAACAGGAAATTAAAACCATTTACTGGAATTTTATTAGGCATAAAGTCATTTTAAATTGTGGAGCCGGTACACTTACTACACAATTTTTGATGTTTAAAATAATCCCCTACTTTGAACAATTTTTTAGATGAGATTGAACCCCTACTTGCTAAGGTACTATACCTAACATTTAGGTATGGTACTCTTCAGATTGAGGGCCTCATGTAGGTAGCTAAATACCGGTCGGTAACGGCCGAAATTCGGTAAATATCCCGTTACCGACCGGTATTTAGTCAAGTGAGATGTAGGAGGCCAAAAACCAGTTTTCGGTAAATATGAAGCGGTAAATACCGATTCATATTTACCGAGTTCTAAAATACCGATTCATATTTACCGAATACATATTTACCGAATCGGTAAATATGAAGTGGTAAATATGAAGTGGTAAAACTGAAAAAGACATGTAGGTAAATTCGGTAATTAAGAAATCCATGAAATTCGGTAATTAAGAGTCGGTAATTAACACAGATTGAAAGCAGGTGGTAAGCATCAACAGTGCATATAAGCAATCCCAAAATGCAACAGCGTGGACAACATGGCCGCTCTGTATGTCATTGCAAGGCGCCTACGTCTACAGGCAGCAGGTCTGAGGATTTGGAGACGGGAGGAACGCATCTACAGACAGCGCATCACTTTCTTTCAACAGACTGACGCAGAGATACATGAAAGGTACAGGCTACACCCACAAACCATCATGGACCTGATCAGGGACCTGCACCCACTCCTGGACCAGCCAACAAGAAGGGCGCATGCCATACCACCACATGTGCAGGTGCTCTGCAGCCTACATCTACTCGCATCTGGCAGTTACCAGGTGGTGATAGCTGCGGTGGGCGGTGTATCCCAGAGTTGCCTGTCCCGTTTCTTCAGGAAGTTCCTGGATGCCATGATGCAGAGAATGCACCACTACATCAGCTTCCCAAACACACAGGCTGAACTGCAGAAAACTAAAACTGACTTTTATCACATGGCACAGTTCCCCCATGTCATTGGCTGTATTGATGGCACACACATCCCAATCTGCCCACCAGCTGCCACTGAGCACATCTACAGGAACAGAAAGTCCACCCACTCCATCAATGTGCAGGTAATCTGCGATGCAGGGAACATCATCACTGATATTGTTGCGAAGTTTCCTGGGAGCACCCACGACTCCTACATCTTCCAGAACAGTGGGATCTACACACGACTGCTTGCCGGAGAATTTGGAGAGGGATACCTGCTAGGTAAGTAACAGTGACGCCCCATCAAAATTGCAAATCATAGTGTATTGAGGCATGTGACTGATGGTTCCCTTTTACTCACCTAGGCGACAGTGCATATGCCGTGCGGTCATTCATCCTCACTCCCTACCTACACCCAACAACCCAGAGTGAGAGACGATATAACGTGGCACACAAATCTACACGCAACGTGGTGGAGCGCACGTTTGGACTATTGAAAAGCAGGTTCCGCTGCCTCCACAAGAGCGGAGGCGCACGCCAGTACACACCCATCGTCTGTTGCAAGATCATTGCCACTTGTGCAATGCTGCACAACCTTGCCACGAAGAGAGGTACAGAGGTGGAACTAACAGATTTTGAGGACAATGAGGATGAATCAGGTCAGCCAGAGGCCAACGCTGCTGGAGTGCCAACAGCAACAGATGGGAGAGAGAGACGGGCAGAGATCACATGCAACTATTTCTGAGTAAGTAAGGGGACACAGCCAGTTGTTGTATGTCATGACATAGTTTTAATGCGGCACTACGCCACAACACCAAAAATATGCCATTCTGGCAACATTGCGTAAGTACAAGTAGTAAGTCCAGGGTTACGTCACCCAATAGTCTTTGGCTATGCGGTGCTGCATTAATGCTTGCGGCCAAGCGCTACAGTGTGGGATGGCACAGATTGAGCCTCCTCACTAGTGCCAGCCCCAAGCCGCCTGCTGCTCCTGCGGGTATCTGGGACCGGGGGTGTTATGCTGCTCCTGCTGCTGGTGTCGATGCTTTCAGCAGCATCCCCTGCACCAGTTGTGGCCACCTGACTAGTCAATAGCACCTCAAGTGCACTTGTGACCTGCACCATCCCCCGAGACACATCGCTGCTGCAGTGTGACAGGCCCTCCTGCATCGACACAGAGCGCCGGCAGAGTAGTGACGTGGCAGTTGCCAGCCGGTTGAGTGCCCTGGTGTGACTGTCCCTCCTCTGCCGTTCCCGGCGCCGTGCAGCTCTGTCAGCATCATATTTGCTGCACAACAGCTTGATGGACTGGGAGATGTCCTGAATGCCCGCTGCCATGTCACCCATCCCCACCGCCATTGCGCTGATGTTCCTGTCCATGTTGGCAAAAGTGTTTTTCAGTCCCCGCATATGTCGCTGCACTGACATAACTGCCTTTGTTTGCAGGCGCTGTTGCTTCAGCATGTTGCCCTGGAGCCCCGAGAAGACCCCATGGCTGTCGACGTCTGCTGGTGGACTCTGCACCCGCGACCTGCGGCGCCGTCTTGCACCCGTGTGTTCTCCCTGTGAGGTGGAGGGCACAGTGGCATGGCTCCCATCCTGGGGCATAGTGTTTGGCTCCGGGCCCCTGCTGTCGTCAGATGTGGTGTCTAACGCTCGCAACCTGGCAGCAGCACGCCTCCTCGACCTCACAAATGCAGGCGGTGATGTGGCCGGTGACTCAAACATGAGTGGCGATGCTGGCTGTGGTAGAGGTGACGCTGGCTGTGGTTGAGGTGATGCTGGCTGTGGTAGTGGTGATGCGGGCTGTGGTGGTGGTGATGCTGGCTGTGGTAGTGGTGATGGTGGCTGTGGTAGTGGTGATGGTGGCTGTGGCAATGCTCCCTGGGCAGAACTTGTGCTGGCCAGAGCTGACCTGTCTTGCCGGTGTGCCCTCTCTCCTGTAGCATGTGCAGTCCTGCGCGATGTTACATCTGTGGACAGAAATGCAACATCAGCTCAGTGTACCTGAAGCCCTGCATTGCTAGCATCACAATAAGTTTATGTAACACTCTCACATTGTCCCCTGCATCCTTTTGGCTAATGTGTGTACCATGCATTGTTGTTCTGTGCTATTCAGTTCATGGTTGGGGTTTCCCTGACTACATCTCCCATAATGCATTGCCTGTCTGCACTAACACATGGACTGGAGTGGGATACCCATTTCACTATGGGGGATGTGGGATAGGGGTAGGGGGGGCTACATTGCTGTGCATTCGTCTTACCTTGTTAGGTGGCGGCTCTGGCAGAGCTGTCGGCATCCCCAAGGCCCACGACGCTCTCGTGCTCTATTGTGGCCTCCACCAGCTCCTCCAGTTCGGTGAGGGCAGGTGCCCTGTTCATTCCACCTCCTGTCCGGCTGGCCTCCTTCTGTATTTCCCCCATCTTCCTCTTTGTGACGATCCTCAGGTCGTACCAGCGCTTTTTCAGGACCTCAATGTCCCTGGGGGTCACTCCAACCGCATTGACCTGCGCCTGGATTCCCAGCCATATATTGCGCTTCTCTGACTCTGGCACTTGCAGGGACTGCCTCCCAAACAGCTTCTGGTGCTGCTTCACCACCTCCTCCACTAGCACCTGGAGTTCCCTGGGGCTGAATTTCTGCTTCCTCCTCCTTTCCCCGCCATCTCTCTGTGTCCTCTGGCTGGACATAGTGGTTTTGAGCTGCACAATCAGGCACTGGCTCCCTGCCTCTCCTCTCGACTCCCAGCCTCTCCAGGGTCTGTTGATTGTGTGCACCTGCCTGGGTGTGGCCACTTCCTGGTTGGGTGGGGTGTGGTTGCACAGGATTGGCTGTTTCATCCAGTCATGTGTTTTCGTTTTTCCGATTCGGTAAATACCGATTCGGTATTTACCGATTTGGTAAATACCACCTCGGTATTTACCGATTCGGTAAATTCCGATTCTTTCATACCGAATGTTACCGAATCGGTAATTATTACCGAATTATTACCTACATATAACTTTCCGATTCATAAATACCGATTCGGTAAAGTTCGGTATTTAAGAATCGGTAAATTATATTTACCTACATGAGGCCCTAAGTCTTTTACTTCCAAGGGGGGGTCAGCCCAGAAAGGGGAAATTGATTGTAGGTGCACCCAGTGCCATTCAGGAAGTAAAGAGGATGTCGCACTGGTTAAATCTGTGGCAAATAACTGTACTCTGGCCGCTATTGATGACTTGATTGAAGAAGTTGAAAATATGTTGACATGTGGAAAAGAAATTAATAACAAGGGGAAAAATAAAATTTCATCTTATTATGGTAGAAGTACAATTACTCAACTTCACTGTAGCGAAAGGGCTAAGATCATGCAATGGCAGAACCTTGTCCGATCTCGATTGCTCTAACACCTATTCAAGAGGTCTTTCCTCATCCCGGATCGACTACATCATGATAAGTGCTGCCTATTGGACCTATGTGAAAGACTTTAAAGTTGATGACAGAAGAGAAAGCAATCACTTCCCTTTATGTTTAGATCTTATAGAGAAATACTTCCAAATCCATCCACTGACCCATCCCGGAATAGAGATGGAAGCTATACAGCCTACAGTGAGTAATAACAGAAGGGCAGTAAAATGGCCTTCTATAATGGGGAAGATAGCTCCACTTACCTGCATCTATAATATTTTTAGCGATCTACTACTGTCTTATTTGAATGAATGCCCCGGGACTACACTTATAACCCAGATCCATTTAAAACTGGTTGAAAAGATAAAACCATCTCTAACCAAACCGGGGACTGTGAAGCCCAAACATAATAACAAGATAAGGCCAACTAACCCTTGGTATAATAAAGAATGTACTGAAATGAAACAACGTCTAATGAAGGCTTTGCATGATAAGGACCTAATTGTTATTAGGGAAGCAAGGAAAACGTACAATAAGGTTTTGAACGCAGCCCGTAAAAACTGGGAAGATGCAAGCTGGGAAGAACTGATACTAGCATCAAAATCGGGTGACCAATTTTCATTCTGGCGGATTGTTGCAAATGGCAGCAAATCAAGTAATCAAGCTCAAGATTATAACCTGGATCCTGGCACATGGCACAGGTATTTTGCTCATCTATAAGCTCCTTTGGCCCCCACGATGTGTGATTATTATTGTAGTATAGAAAATCTCATGTCATCAGATGAGATTAACCCGTTATCTTTTAGCATAGAAGATACCAGATTGGCCCTGGTTGCTATAAAACCATAGAAAGCACCTGGCCCTGATAAAATACCGGGCGATCTCTTTAAACATGCACCGGAGGTGTGCGTGCCATATATTAACTTGTTATGTAACGCAATAGCAGGAGGGCAGCCCATGCCCGAATCTTGGAAGGGAGCGGAGATTGTCCCCATATATAAAAAGGGCAGCAGGGACAATCCCGCTAATTATAGACCCATTAGTTCGTTAGACATATTGCAAAAGGTCTATGCTAAACAGATTCTGGATAGGTTGAACGAATGGATGACTGCAAATGATATCATTTCCCCTTGCCAAGCAGGTTTTAGAAGACGGACAAGTACAATAGCCCAGGTATTTTGATAACGATAGCCTGGAAATACACAAGGCTAAGATCTGGCCATTGTGTATTTTACTTTAGGGTAATAATGGGGAAGAGGAAAGCAGTCGAACCAATGATAGGGAAAAAAAAGATAGCAAAGACGCAAAAGCTGGTTAAATCTGCAGCAAATAACTGTACTCTGGCCGCTATTGATGACTTGATTGAAGAAGTTGAAAATATGTTGACATGTGGAAAAGAAATTAATAACAAGGGGAAAAATAAAATTTCATCTTATCTCTATTGAACTTAAACGCGGGTGAAAATAAGATATTGAGAAAATTAGTTGCTCCCCCCCAAAATACACCTGTGACTCCTTTAATGCTTGATATGGGCATAAAACGAATTGGCCATAGGGCTGTTTGGATGACCTTGTCTTCTTGGATAAGAATATGGACGACGGAAGAACTTCTTACCTATAGACAAGCACTGAGTGAACTATTGGCCCTTGATACACATGTTAGTTTTCCGTGGTTGATCCATATTTGTAAATGTTTATTGGATCTGGGTTTGAGCAGGTTCTGGGAAAACCCGAACCTGCTGATCCCTGACTCAATTTAAATATCTTTATTCGGGTATTTGAAAATAACCATAAAAGATACACATCTCAAAATTAAACATTCTTTTGTTAAAAAAACACAATCAAATATACAGAATAACCCTAAAAATCAACAATACATAAAAACCCCAAAATGCGAGGTCATTAAAAACAGGACAATCAAAGGCTATAATTCATTATCTATAATCTACTCGTAACAGTTGATAATGGCTATGTCTGGTGGAAGCTTTTAAAGTCATATAAACAAGGGAGCAATCCTACAAGTTAATTCTCACCTCTAGTATTTCTTAGTCTAACTGCCAATCGCAGAAAGTGCACAGTGCTAAATAATACAAATGGGTCAGCGGAGAGTTTAAGAAATAAGAGGGCCACTTTAGCCTGTCTAATTTTCGAGCGTTTCAAGATGTTTTTTAGAAACCGCTTTCTTGGGAGAGCATAAAAAGGACATAAAAGAACAAAATGCATGGTGTCTTGCGGAGATCGTTGATCGCAGCCGCAACACCCTTTTTTACTAACATCACTCACGTAACCCGCTGGAACTGATAAAATGTGGTGCAAGAGATTTAATCTGAATCTTGTTATCAGGAATCTATCCTGTCTATTATGTATATTGGACAGGTAAAATTCCATACCCACACAGGTTTTTAAAAGCTGGTGTTCTTTTACAGTACATTTCCGCCCTTCCCTTTCCTCTCTATCACTAGCTGAGTGACGTGAGAAATCTGCCTTTATGACACCCTTATCTCTGTTGACTATTGTAGAAGGGTTATCAAAAAGATTAGCATGGCCCAAACTAGTTAATGTATCCTTTACATATTTGAGCCAGGGTATTTGCATCCCCTTATCCCTATTCATACAGTCCTCCAAGATTTGTCTACTAAGGCTTGCCTCAGGGTTTGTCCAGATTTTAATCCAACAAATGATGGGTTTGAGGCATGCCCTTTCGCTGATATAAGAAATCCCCAGCTCTTCGTGGACTATAAAAGAGGGAATGCTTTGAGGGACTTGCAAAAGTCTCCTTAGAAACTTATCTTCCTCCAGCTGAATTTTTCTCCCATTTATAAAGCCCCACACCTCACTTCCATACAGGGTTTTAGCACAACAGATGAGACTGTATAAATGTACTATTTCGTTGGGTGACCAACGACCCAATCTGCGTGCATAGTTCATGATTGACCCCTCCACACCAAGTTGTTGGGTACATTTATGACTTACAAGAGGTTTAAAGTTTAAGTCTTTGTCAAAAACCATACCCAAGTAGTTAAATTGTTTTACCTTCTCCAATTTGTGAGTGCCTATGGTAAAAACACAATTCTTGTGTGGGGTTTTACCCACTTCCATGATAAAGGATTTTGTGAGGTTAGGGACCAGATCAAGGTCTGCCATGAAACTGACAAATCCCCCAATGAGGGCCTGCAAGCTCCTTCCAGTGCGCGCCAGGAGGACCGCGTCATCTGCATATAGGAGGACGGGTATTCCTCTTCTCCCAATGCAGGGACAGTCTACCTCCAGGGCTCCGAGCGCCTTGTCTAATCCATTGATATAAAGCGTGAACAGGAAGGGCGCCAGGATACATCCTTGCCTCACCCCACCCTTACACTGAAAATCCTCTGTGACATCACCCTCATTTGTGTATCTGACCCGTGCCGTGGTGTTTTGATGGAGCATACGCAGAGCGTGGATCAGACCTGAATCCACGCCCATAGCGCTCAGGATTTCCCACAGCCTTCTTCTGTTTACACAGTCGAGGGCCGCTGAGAGATCCATGAATGCCAGATACACTGTCCCCTCCCTGGCCACAGTATACTTTGCCACCAGATGGTAAAGATTGAGGCATTGATCAGTTGTGGAGCGCCCTTTTCGAAAGTCATACTGGACGTCAGTGATAATGTTATTTTCGTCAGCCCATGTCATTAGACGGTTTAAAATGACTCTTCCCAAGACTTTCGCCGTTACATCTATTAGGGATATTGGGCGGTAACGTTGTGGGTCATTTTTATTACCCTTCTTGAATATGGGCACAATAACGGCCGTAGACCAAGATCTTGGCATGCCCACTTCAATAGCTGTATTATAGACCCTAGTTAAAATGGGGGCCCAAAGGTCTGTCTGGCTTTTAAATAAATCCGGGGGTATCCCGTCTGGTCCTGGCGCCTTCCTCATTACTAGGCCTTCTATTCCTAGTTGAACCTCATCCACTGTAATAGGTGTCCAGGCACAAGTGGGACATCCAATGACTGATGTAGGCTGCGTCTCCGGTGCCCCACGATTATACAAACTGGTGAAGTGTGCTTCCCACGCCTCTGGTAAGATATGAGACGCCATTTGTGGTTTATCTTGGGGTTGAAAACAAGGGGCGTTTATTATCCTCCAGAAGCTGCTCATGTCTCTAAGCTCGGCAGCCTCTCTTAGGGATTCCCAAGCTTCAATTTGTAAGGCTGTTTTCCGCATCTTGGTCGCTTTTTTATAACGGCTCCTACATGCGGCTATGTATCCTTTGTCCTTGGGGACCTTAGTTAGTGCCAACTTCAAGTCCTTATGGGCCTTTGAACAGTTCTTATCGAACCACCTGGGACAAAAGTCAGCCTTAGGCTTGGGTTTACTTCTTAAGAGACTATCGATGTGCTGAGCAGTACCCTCAAATGCTACGATTAGGTCAGTCCCCTCTACCTTGGGATCTAGGCACCTCCAGGTGTGGTTCTCGACATTGTCGAGGAGAGCTCTATGGAGTTCGACACCATCAATGTTACTCCATTTAATTCTTCTCCCCTGATCCCTGGCCTTGTATTCACCCACAGTAGGAATTTCCGCCCCCTTGGTACCAAGTGTGTCCGCTAATGACAAAATCAAGGGGTTATGGTCACTGAACACGCTTGGCATTATCTCAAAATGGGCTACCCTACTTTCTAACACGGTAGATATAAAAATATAATCTATAATTGAATCCCTTCCTCTCCCCTTAAAGGTCGGGATCAATACATTAGGTGTCCCATGCCCAATCATGTCCATCGTGTGGGTTAAAGCAAACTTACATAGAATTCTGCTTAGTGCCAGGCCCTCTCTAGAATGTTCCGGATGCCAGCCCTTAATAGAGGGACAGGCATCCCACATACCACCTTCCCATTTCAGGTGTGGGCACTGATGGCAATTGAAATCCCCCATAAGAATTAACTGAGAGCCTGCATCCCTTGAATCATTTAAGCTAGTCAGCCTCTCTTCCAGCTCAACCAGGTTTAGCATAGATTGACCTGCATTATAAAAATTTATAAAAATAATCTTTGATCCCTTATAATTGAATCTCACTCCCTGTAGGCAACTTGAGTCCCACCCCAGATCTACCCACCTCCCGTTCAATGCCAGTGCCACATACATAATTAACCCCCCCCATGGCGCGACCCATAGTTGATTTCCTGGCTGCAACAAAAAATGATTTATAACCTTCAACAAATGAGGCATTATTACTTGTTTCCCATGTCTCCTGGAGGCAAATAACATGATATTTTTTAATAAAATCTTGCCAGTCCGGGTTTTGAATCTTAGATGCCAGTCCAGCGGTATTCCAGGAGCTCAACCTCAATTCATTATGGTTTGGGTCTAGTCCTTTGAGTGCTCCGGGCAGGTTCCTTGGGGTGGTGCCCCTGTTTAGACGATTAGCTGGAGGGGTTCTGATTTCCACTTCTCTTCCCAACACACCTGCAAATCCAACTGCTGGGTCTAGATCAGGAGCCCCAGAGACCAAATCAGGTACCACTAAGGGAGGTGTTTCTACATGGTTGCTATAGGTGTCTGAGTCTATCTCGTACTCCCCATTCCCTGGTGTCGGTAGTCAATCTTGCTCATCCAGGGCAGACAGACTTGTAAGTGGGGCGAATCTGTTCATTAGAGGGCCATGAGCCTCCTCCCCTCTTACCAGGGCTGCCCCTGGCCCCTGCCAATTTGTACCCTTGACCAGAGCTTTGTTTCTATAAAAGAAGTGTAGGGGTAACATCCTAATACAGGACCCGGTGCCTCCAACCTCATGTCGATTGTCCAACAGTTCTCTGACTAACTCAGGGTACCTAAAGTTAACGATCACACAGTCACCCGCAAATTTTTTCCCGGACTTTCCAATCCAAGCTACCCTCCTAGCCATAAGGATATGCCTGTGCTGCAAACTCCTGGCAGGTGTATTACTAAGTAACCAGTGTGAAACTTTGTTAATCAGAGCGTTGGACGTTTCTTCTCTATCGTTATTGAGACCAGGCACTCCTACCAACACAATCGAATAAGGGCTAGAAGCGGGGGGCAAATCCAGGATCTGGAGACCTGGGGTGCTCTGAACGCAAGCATTCATGGTGGTTTTTTCCATGATGGCTTGCTCGTTTGGTCCCCGGCAAACCTCGATAGGAGTGGTTCGTGTGATACCCTGGACCATACCACCAATGGGTCTGTTGCTTATGTTCCCATGGTCCAGAGGTGTTTTCCTATGGGCTCTGTCCTCGGGGTCAGGGTTCGTTACAGACTTTTTCCCACTATCAGCCACTACTGGCTCCATATCCCTCCTCAATGGGTTAACCCCAGAGGGCTGCCTACTAGCTGGGTCTGCCAGCCTACTTATCTTCTCCACTAGGTTTAAAATTGCAGTCAGGACTGGGTCTAGGTGTTGAGCTAAGAGCTATTCCATTTTTTCCCCAAAAGCTATAGTAATATCCTGCAGCTCCCCCACCCTGTTTATATTCTGACAGTCTGGGCATGCTATGTTCTCAGGGTTAATATTCCCTCCTTTGCTGGACTTGGTTTGCCCTCTGCGGCCAGGCTTGCTGGAGCGATTAGCGGCGCAACTTCCGCCACTCTCCGATTGCCCTGTCACAAGTTGAGATCTTTTGGAGCGCGTAATTACTTCGCTAATGGGTGGCTCTGTAGGGTCAGAATTAGGCGTTAGAAGTTGTACGCTAGTCGCCCCCCTTAGTGTTTCATCCCCCATGGTGTTGTTATCATTAACCAACTGAATGTTATTGCTAGTGGGCATTGGCTTTGGCCTACCTATACTACCGTGGTCTGTTGTTAGTTGGCCTGCTGAGTCTGAGACCCCCTGAGAGCTTCCGTCTGCTGCTATCGGTGTATCAGAGGATTGAGGCTGAGGTGGCTGGACTAGCGTCAATTGAGACGGGCAGGTTCCTCCGCCAGGTGTAGGGCAAAGGGCTATGTTGCCCAATGAGGACCGTTTATTAGCTATTAAAGAGTACAGCGAGAGCCGTTTCTCCGTCAGCAGGATCTCATGGGCTAAGAGTGTCTCTGCGCGTGTAATAAAGGCGTCCAGGGTTCCTCTTACCCCTCCCTCAGCCCTTGTGTGTTGGGTCTTAGACTTGACCATGATATGATTAGCTCTACACCACTTGTTTATTCTCGTACCTTAGTGGGGAAGATTGTGTCTTTTATATCTTAGGGGTGTACGATGTCACGACAATCCCTCTCCTGTGGTCCACCTGACACCTATCAATACCACATACAGGCGAGGGGGTATAAGCAAACAGAATACCTCAACAGGATACGAGGATATCGGGAATCAATGGGCATGGCCGGGTAGTCTTCTGTACGGGATACTTATGGCTCACATGCAAGGGACTGGGCCCTGCCCTGCCTCCTCCTGCCCCGGACGGCCACAGACGGTCCCGCCCTTGTCCCGGGCTTTTCCCGGCGCCGCCCGCGCGCGTCCCGCGACGCGGAGGGAGGCTCGGGCTTTTCAGCGCCTCCTGACGCGACGGCGGGCGGAAGTGCCCCAGTGGCGCTTGGGAGGCTGGGGAATGTAGTCCTGTAGTCCTGCAATGCCGTGAATGGCAGGACGGCGGCAGCAAGGCTGACAGCGTGGATGTAGGAGAACGCTGCTAGCGGGCCCCAAGGTATGTCATTTCTCCTCCGCCTCCTCTCACAACTGTTTTCAGAGTTCCCTGACTCAAAACAGGAAATTAAAACCATTTACTGGAATTTTATTAGGCATAAAGTCATTTTAAATTGTGGAGCCGGTACACTTACTAAACAATTTTTGATGTTTAAAATAATCCCCTACTTTGAACAATTTTTAGATGAGATTGAACCCCTACTTGCTAAGGTACAATACCTAAAATTTAGGTATGGTACTCAGATTAAGTCTTTTACTTCCAAGTGGGGGTCAGCCCAGAAAGGGGAAATTGATTGTTGGTGCACCCAGTGCCATTCAGGAAGTAAAGAGGATGTCGCACATGTTTTATTCTTCTGCCCTGCATATAGACACTATAGAAATAAATGGATAAAACCTTTGGGCAGGAAACTATGTATCAGGAAATATAGTGAAATGTTGCGCATCCTGAAAACTGACACCTCAAAACTTACTGTTTTTGGCATTAGTATATTGTTATTGGCTGTTAACTTTTTTAGGATGAAGAAAGGGCTCAAATTTTAATTGCATGAATTTTATAATATGTTGTAATCAAATGACTTATATGGAAAATCAAAATGTTGGATTTTATAGTTGACGATTGCTTATAAATATATCCTGGATGAGTTATGATTTTACTATGTTATGTAAAAGGTATAATCTCCTTACTTTGCACTTTGCACCTTGCACTTTATGGAAATAACCATCCTTCGGCTCTTGTTAAAACCTGGCCTAGAAATACTATGGAGTAACCCATATCTTAAAAGCCTAATGAATGATAAAGTATCCACGCACTATGTACTTTGATTCTTGGGAAATAATTATGTTGCTGCTAATGAAAGAACAAGGTATTACCTACTGAATTGCAAAAAAAACTCTTTTTGGATGGACTAAGAAAATTCTTTTTGCACATGTAAATAGATTGTTTGTTTTATGTTTCTGTTTTGTATTTATGCTTTTATGATTCTTCAAATCGAATAAAGATGCTATTGATTGATATTCACACTATACATGTGTATATATATATATTTTAACTACCCCTCGTGTTACCTCCAGTAAGTCACACAAAGCAGGTTTGCTGAGAAGTTGTCAGGGGCCATGACTTCTTTCTCCACCTCTCTAGAAACATGCCTCCCAGCGCACTATTAGTTGGGGGATAAAGTCCCCTTGGCTCCAGAGGGGCCTTGGGGGGCCAAGAAGACGTCCTGGTACCTCCTGTAAGTTCTACGCAGCAGAATTGCAGAGAGCTGGTCAGGGGCCCAGACCCCTTTCTCCACCACTCTGCAAACGTGCCTGCTAGTTAAAAAAAACTTAGAAATTCCCTAAAAAAACAAAGGTTACAGGCACGTCTTAGGAATTAGCATTTAAAAAACCTTAGAAATTCACTGAAAAAACTCAAAGGTTACAAGGATGTTAGAGTTAGCGAATAGAATTAAAAAAAACTTAGAAATTCTTTAAAAAAAAGAAAGGTCACAACAACGTTATAGTTGAAGTCAGATTTTACTTACCCAGAGAAAATCAGCCATTATAGTTACCTGCGTTAACTATAACTAGCACCCCCGCAGTGCACTGCTTATGATCGCACATATTGCATCACTCATGACATGGTCAGTAACATCACTGATGACATCATCCACAGCATCTCTGATGCACCCACTCACACCCCTATAGAATCTTTTAGGCACTGACTGCCACTCAACCATTCACAGACCCATTCACAGAGCCATACCAGTACTTACACATCCACTCACCTATTTATAGATCTACACACATCCACTCGCTCACCCATAATGCCACTCATATACCCACCCACTCACTAATACAGCCATTGACATATCCACTCATACAGGCACTCACACACTGAGTGAGACAGCCATAGAACTACTCACACACCTAGACACGTGCCGATACAGTCAATCACACAGCCACTTACTCACCCAAAGAGTTACACACACATACACTTACTTACTCATACAAATAGTAACACATACTCACCTATACAGTTAGTGACAAGGCACACACTCATCCATATAGCCACTCTAATATTCACTCACGCATACAGTCATTCATATACCCCGTCACTCACCTATACCGCATTTCACATACACAGTTATTCACCCATACTGACACATGCACACAATCATCGACACAGTCATACAGACACTCACTCACCCATACAGGTTCTGAGACATGCACACAGTAGCCCATACAGTCACTGACTCACCCACTCACTCATCCATACAGGCAGTCACACATCTCCTTACCCACACACAGAGGCTCCCAGACAACCATAGAGGTAGTGAGACAACCAATCAAACACCCATATAGCCATTCATGTACCCACTAACACACTCACTTAGACATCAACTGCCAGACAGATACAACCAGTCACTCACCTGTACATTCACTGAGATACCTAATCACTCACTTATACAGTCAGTCATGCATCCACTGAGTCATTTGAGATGTCATCAGTGATGTCACTGACCATGTCATGAGTGACGTAATATGTGTAGTCATAAGCAGTGCATTATGGGGGCGCGAGTTATAGTTAACTCAGGTAACTATATTGGCTGAATTTATCTGGTTTAGAATGAGTAAAGTTTGACTCTAACTATAAAGTCCCGGTAACCTTTGGTTTTTAAAGTGAAAATATGAAACAAAATCCTTAGGTTTCAGGGACGTTATAGTTAGAAATTAGCATTTAAAAAACCTTTGCAATTCACTGAAAAAACCATAGGTTTCAGGGACGTTATAGTTAGAAATTAACATTTAAAAAACCATAGAAATTTACTGAAAAAACATAGGTTTCAGGGACGTTATAGTTAGTTGGACATTTTACTCGTACAAAACCAGAGAAATTCGTCCGTTATAGTTAGTTGAGCTAACTATAACTTGCGTCCCCGCAATGCACTGCTGATGACGTCACATATTACATAGGTAGGACATGTGCAGAAAAAGGAAGAAAGGCACAGAAAGAAGCAAGAGAAATGCAGAAAGAGGCAACAGAATTCCAGAAAGACAAAGAAAGGTGCAGAAAGAAGCAAGAGATATGCAGAAAGAGGCAACTGAAGTCCAGAAAGACAAAGAAAAGACAAAGAAAAGTGCAGAAAGAAGCAAGAGATATGCAGAAAGAACCAACAGAGGTGCATAAAAAGGCCTTGTTGCAAAGTCATCCTGTGCCCCCCAACATTTTGCTGACGGATACTGGTGGTAACTGACTCTGACTAACCAGGCCTAAAGCCAGTGCTATGCTAAAAGACACTTAGAATACAGTGAAAACACCTACATACACTAGGGAACACTATGCGTTTGGATACCCCTATGATTGGCATGACCTCCTCTGAAAGGCCCTAGTACATAATAGGGCGGGGGGATTAAAACTACCTCTAAGTCAGAGTTGCAGAAAGATGCTTCTTAGATGCGTCTTTAAGTAGTAGTCACGTTTGCAGAGTGGTAGAGAAAGGGTGCTGGGCCTCCGACCAGAGGTCAGGAATTCCACTGCGTTGGTCTTACAGGAGGTACCAGAAGGGCTTCTTGGCCCTCAAAGTCCCTCTTGAGTAAAGTGGACTAAATCCCCCATCCCATAGTCTGCCATGAGGCACGTTTGCAGAGTAGTGGAGAAAGGGGGCATGGCCTCCGAAGACGTCTTAGCAATCCTACTGTGTGGGACTTACTGGAGGTAAAAAGAGGGGTAGTTGGCCCCCAAGGACATCCTTTGGGCCAACTACCCCTCCTATTACCTCCAGTAAGTACCACACAGCAGGATTGCTAAGTTCTCAACAGGTCACGCCCCTTTTGCGCAGCACTCTGCAAACACGCTCTTGGATGGGGATTGAAGTTCCCTTCACTGCTGGGGGTCCTTAAGGGCTAACTGACCTACCTCTTACCTCCAGTAAGCCCCACACAGTGGGATTGCTGAGAGGTGGACATAAGCCACGCCCCCTTTCTCCACCACTCTGCAAACGCGCCTCCTGGCACGCTCTTTGTTGGGGGATGAAGTCCCATTGCCTCCTGAGTCTCCCTGCGGGCCAACTAGCCCACCAGGTACCTCCAGTAAGCTCCACACAGCTGGATTGCTGAGAGTGGTCTGAGACCACGCCCCCTTTTTACACCACTCTGCAAATGCACCGCCTGGCGCACTGCTGCTTGGGTGATGAAATCCACTTGTGTCCTGAGGTCCTCAGGACACAAGAGGACCTCAGGACATTGCCTTCCCCGGGGCATTGCCTCGTTGTTTAAACAAAAAATAATAATACGGGAGGGGTGCCACATGGCCCCCCTTCCCTTGCCACGTGGCCCCCCTCCTTAGACCAATTATGCCCCCGGGGACCCCATCACCCGGATCCGGGCTTTCCTGTTTAAAAAAAAATGTCATTACAGGGGAGGGGGGCCACGTGGCTCCCGTCCCTGGCCACTTTTGGCCCCGGGGACCCCATCCTCCGGGGCCTGACCTGACCATGGGGGAGCCCCAATGCCCCCACTGTCCCACCGGCTTTGCATTTGCAGAAGGGAAGCTGCTGACATGCAGCTCCCCTTGTGCAAAAGCAATCTGCTTTGGTTTTTTGGAAGCGAGAGCATGTTTCCTGCAGTGTTTGCTATGAGTGGGTGGGAGCCGTGATCCCGCCCTGCCATAGCAAACAGCAATGTCCCGGGGTGGGCACCCCGTGACATTGCAGAAGCGGGCCCTGGGGAGTGGCGGTCCCCAGGGCAATAGAGGGCTCCAGGAGGGGGGGCCGCGCAGCCCCCCCTCCCTTCATTTCCATAGCCATATTACTATATTCAATGCCCCGGGGAGGTGGTGGTCCCTGGGGCTCGGGGGGCCCACAAGACCCCCGCCCTAATTTTAAGAATGTCCCGGGAAGGTGGGAGTCCCCGGGGTTTGGGGGGCCGCGTGGACCCCAGCCCTTATTTCATTATGCCCCGGGTAAGTGCCGGTCATCGGAGCTGCAGGGGGCCGCGTGCCCCCTCGCACATCATGAATGAAGGCCCGGGGAGGTGGCGGTCCCCGCGACATAATTTAGCATGCCCCTGGTTGACCTGGCCCACCCGGGACCTTTTTAACAAACGAAGTGCGGGAGCCCTCACTGCGTTTTTTGTTTTTAATGTCGGCCTGATTCGCGCACCCAGCACAAATTCGGCCGAAATTATTTTTTGAAAAAATGCTTTTTTTGGCCCTAGAGGTCCTGGTGGGACCCCTTGAGCAGGCCTAGCGGGTCAGGGTGTTTCCACCCTGCCCCCTTTTCTTGTTTTTTGCCTTTATTTTACTGTTTTCTTGTGACTCGATTCTACCGAGTTGAGTCACAAGATGGCTGCCAACACTTCCTGGTTTGGAGTGTAGGCAGCCAATCAGAAGTCAGCTCATGCTCGGGAGGAGTCATGACTCCTCCTCAGTGCTCAGATATCAATATTTTTGTTTTTTGAATTTCTCAGCAACAAATGAACAGATTTACACCATTTAAAGAAAAGAGTGCTTTCTGTCCCAAACGCTACCTTTTTGCAAAATTTGGTGTAATTCCGTTCAGCAGTTCGGGCTGTAGCCGTGTCTAAAGTTCATATGGAAATTAACATGGGGAAAGCATGTTTTTTGACCCCCCTTTTTTCTCGGCCCTCGCTTGACGTATCACCCCGAAACTTTCAAGATAGGAGCTGACCGGGAGCGCCCCATTAGTTTTAGGTAAATTTCACGATTGATCAAAGTTATATAGGAGATATATATATATATATATATATATATATAAAATCACTTCCAGACCCCATCTTTTTGTTTCACACTGACACAGGAGTTCACGAAAACACAGCGGCACAGCTTCAGTATGTAGCATTATTATTTTCTTAGTTCATTGAGAAAAAAATTATATATATATTTAAGCGAATTGTTTCGGCCGTAGTCTTCAACTAGCTATGTATATATAATTGAGCCAAAAGAGAATGTTTATACCACAAAAACCATTCTCATCTATCTCAGCACAAATGCACTAATCACTTTATGATATTGAATCTTTTCAATAGTTGATACATGTATATATATATTTTTTTATAATTCTTATAAAGTGAAACATTTTCACATCAATGAACCTCTTATCTTTAAATTTAATTGATACCAAAATCTACATGAACATCCTGGGACAATCTTATCTTATAGTATAAACTATGTATCAAATTCCCTTAACATCACTTAAAAATGTATGCATTTGCACTTTATGCCATATGAAGGAACATATTGAAGCAAATTGTGTGTACTCTACAAGCACTTTCAAAATGGCCAAAAAAAACCTGTCACTGTTTAAATATGAGGACTAGCAGTCTAGCAACGAACTGCAAGAGAAAGCGATGAGGGATTAATGCACTTGAGCACTTTAAAGTTGCTCTAGACAAAGGGACTCTATGGTCTAGTAGAAGGCTGAGAGCCGAAACGCATAGACCATCCATCATTTTTGTTTGCAGTATGGTGTGTAAATAAACAACAAAAAAAGAATACCTGCTCTTCATTGTGCCGTGAATTCTTTCGCCGTGTGGACGAGCGAAGATTGTGGGACATATTGGATGCAGTGGCTGTACTGCATATCACGAGCACTCGGGGAGTGAGGCGAGACGACATGAACTTTGCAGCTGATGGTTAAGATTGTAAGAATCCCTGCCGGTGCCTTTGTTCGAACAAACGCTGATACCACTCTTGAAGAAACCAGAAACTGAGACGCGGCGGACAACGAAGTTTCAGCAGTGAGTATAAGAGGTTGTTGGGAGGCACAGTGAACGGCAGCCCAAAACGCTGAGGAGGCGGCGTAAGGGAGGCTTATTATCGCCAAACCGCTAATCAAGGAAACCCGCTGTAAAGTGAGCCACACGGGGTAGGGACTGTTGGTTGAGATAACGCAGCCGCCCGGTATCATTTCCTTCAGCACAACATTCTTTGTAAGATTCATACAAACTCGAAAGGAACTTGATTATCAAACAGTCCTCCAAATTTTAAAACATTGGAATACGTTGTAAAAGTAATAGAGAAAGGTGACACAAAAATCTACCAACAAGAATTGAAAGAATTATATAACAGCACACCAAGGCACATAAGAAATTAATGTAAAAATCCTCATAATTAAATATGGCAGAAAGGAGCAGGACACAATGAGCAAGTGAATTGCTGAATGACGATATGGTAGCATCAACAAGCTCAAATACAAAGGAGACCCATGGAGAAGGGAAAAGGAGGACAATCAGTTGTGTCATTAGAGAATTACAACAAAATCGTATAATTGAAGTAAATAAATGGTGGGAAAAGACCACCCTTGAGAAATACTTTGAATTCAAAAGAGTGCAGAGAGGTTTAAGAATCTTGATAATGCTAACTCTGAATGATTTAGACATAGACCTGATAAAACAATGGCAAACTGATACAAACAAGTGCTCCTTCAAACTAATGAAAACCTTGATCATGCACGTAGAAAGGAAATTGGAGAAAATATCCACAAAAATCAAAGAACTAGAGAACGAATTGGAAAAGTACACCGCAAATGAGGAGAGTAAAGAGCTAATAGAGGCAATGGAGGAAAAATAAAAATAAACAGGAAACGTAAGTGGAAAATAGGAAAGTGAATACATTTAACAGTGATAGAATAGACTACGCAAGTTGACGGATTTATACATTCGCAAGAAAGTATGACATGTATAGAAACTGAGCAGTGATGGACAAATGTGCTGGCTATGAAACAACAGGGACTGTGGACAGTTCAGAAATAGGTTCAGCGGATGAAGAACCTAACACATCGAACCTGGATTTGTTTCGGGGAGATGCGATTAGTCTGGATGATGACAAAGAGGGAGAGGAAGAGGAACTACGTGGGGGAGAGGACAAAGCAAACCACAACCAGAAGAAGTAGAAATGAAGTAAAATCTAAAAAAAGGAAGAGGAAAGAAAAAGCTAAACTAATAAAGAAATTAATCCAGAAGGACTTAGTGATCAACATATCCACCAAAATCTTAAGTCCTGATCAAATCAAATTGCTGAACAAAGGACTCTCTTTTTGCCCCAATAATGACCTCAACCTACTCAACTTTTGCTTTGATCTATATACATTTTGTCGTAAATTAAAACTCCAAAAAACACTTTGAAAGCAAACCGCAAAACCCAGTAAAAATAACAGTGACAAGTACGGATACATCACCAATAAGTCAAAAGGATATACCAACCCTAAGAACTCTGATTTCCTTAGGAGAAGATCAAGAACCTAGATCTACAGAATTGGCACAATCTATGGAGATGGATATACAATTCTGTAGAAAAATGAGCGTCTTGACATGGAAAGGGGGAGACAGTGGGCTGAAAGAACAATCAACCTTTTGCCCACAATTTCCACCTGGTAATAAAATGTATTTATTTCATGAAATCATGATAGAGGACATCAATCAGTTAATACAAAACAACTCCCAGATAAAAAAAAAACAAAGAAAAAAAATACATGGAATCTTACACAAGGAGAACACAGAGCCTTAAACAAGTTATAGGAAGACCCTCAGATTATCATCAAAGCCTCAGATAAAGGCGGCAGTATTGTTATTCAAGATCTTAACGATTATATACAAGAAGTCAATAGTCAACTGAAGAATGATCACTATGAAAAACTCAAACATAACCCCATGGAAGCTTGGATCCAGGAATATCATCTTAAACTACAGGAGTGGAAAGATCGAGGTTTAATTGACTTTGAGGAATATATGTACTTAAAGGTTGATCATTCTACGATCGGAATGATATACTTTCTGCTGAAAGTACATAAATAACTAATAAATCCACCAGGAAGACCTATTGTGAGTTCCATTGGCTGTCTTCTAGAAAAAACATCTCGATTCATCAACATTTTTTTAATGGATTATGTAACCTCTTTTACCATCCTACCTAAGAGATATGAAGGACTTCCTCAATAAAATTCAAAAAATCCCATGGAAAAAAAGGTTTCATCATGGCAACAATAGATGTAACATCTTTATACACTTCAATTATCCATGAGGATGGAATATCAGCTGTAAAACACTTCTTACAAACAAGATCTATAAGTCTCTTAGAGCATTCAGAAAATGCTGTTGGAAATGCTAACATACTACCCAACTTCCAATATATTTCTCTTCAAAGGAGACCTCTTTAGAAAAAAACAGGGGACCACAATGGGTACATCTTTTGCACCCACCTATGCCAACTTGCTAATGGCGGTATGGGAAACTGAGATTATGAAGGCTCAAGAAAAGTCGAACATCAAAATCTGAATAAGATTCATTGATGACTTCTTTGTGATATGGGAGGGAAACCATTCAGACCTTGAAACCTTCATATGGTGATTGAACAGCAACAAATATCTATCGTTCACATCAACAATTAGCAAGCTAAATCAAAAACCCTGTAAAAAAATGCACAGAAAACCAACCTCATGCAACAGTATCCTCCACGCAAATAGTGGACATCCAAAAAACCTAAAGGGAATCATATCATACGGAGAGATGCTCAGAGCAAAAAGAAACTGCTCAGAAGCAGCTGACACTGAACTTCAATTGGAGGAAATGAGCAATCGCTTTCTCGAAAGAGGTCACCCTTTAGAAGATATTGAAACTGCAAAGACTAAAGTCAGGCAAAATCCAAGAAATTAACTTTTAACACCACAATGAAAAGAAAATTAAGGAGATACAATGAAGAAGATGAAAAGATACGGCTGATCATAGATTACAATAATGAAGATAAAGAGCTAAAAGAAATCATACAAAGAAACTGGACAATATTGATCCTTTCAAGAAGAAAACAGTGTCCCCAAATCCAGGCATCACATACAGGAAGACAGCCTCCCTGGGAGAAATTCTCACACAGAGCCACTTGGATATTAAGCACCCGACAGCATTATCTTGGCTATGCACCCCCGGTTTCTGGAAATGTTCAAAGTGCTGAGCATGCAAACATGGTCAAAACTTACTATCATACAAACTTCGAAATGGAAAAACTGAGCAGATTCAAGAGCACATCACTTGTGAGTCAAAGTATGTGGTATATATTTTAGAATGCTCTTGCTTGAAGCAATACGTAGGAAATACAATAAACTGAAACTAAAAATTCTTCAACACCTGTGGGCTATCCAAAATAAAGACTTTTCCTACCCTATTGCTAAACAGTTTTTTGACATTCTAACAGAAAAAGGAGAAACGGCAGACCAAGGTCAAGCACATCCAGACCACATGTACAGTAAATATGAAAAAATTGTGCAATCACTCCCCACACCCGCCGTCTGGAGGTGTCAGAAATCGCCAAGTTTTCCGGAAGAAAATGGAAGGTGCACTCGTTGTGAAGTCAATACACACGGATAATAATCTGTTCAAAGGGTACTTCTTTTTATTCAAATTGATCTTTAAAAACTAGCACACACCCAACGCATTTTGTTCCCGATTTTTTGCCAGAGTGAACTTCGTCAGGGCTGCAATATTATAGAAAATACACGACATAAATAGTACATCAAACACAATTAAAAAACATATATACATTAAAAATAATAGTAGATGACTGACAAATTCATATATTACACCAACTAACATAAAAACAAGCATTTGCAATGCAATAGGTCTCGCATTTACTAGAGTTTGAGCTATTGGCATTATAGATTACAATGCCTTTTATTAATGTGTTGGTTTTTTAAACAAATAAATGAAAGGCATTGTCATTTACAATGCCAATAGCATAAACTCTCGCAAATGCGAGACCTATTGCATTGTAAATGCTTGTTTATTTATTTAGGGTGTTTTATAAGGTGTGAACGCGATTTGCGGACATCGGAGCGCTGTACAAACAACTGAAGAAGAATACATATAAACAAAGAACAGAAAGCGAGTAAAAAATAGACACATTAATAAAACCTTGATTAAAAGCTAATGACTCTAGTAGTTTATGGTATGCTGTAATAGAGATATTTATAAATGTCCATCCTTCGTTTATGAGGCTCTGTGTTTGAGTCTCAAAGAAGGTTTCCCGAGTCATCATCATCAAAAAATCTTTATTCGACCTAAATTAGGTCATAAAAGAAAACACAGAATACATGCATAATAAAGTATAAATGATACATTATAAAAATTCTTTGAAAGTAAAAACACACCTCGTAGAACTGAGCCTGCTCTGACCTCGATCCGTTCCAGTTACCCGGGGGAACAATGTTTATGAGGCGTTCTTCTGGTAGGGATGCGCTTCTGTCCAATATTGGAATTAGTGACATTGTGGTGTCCACTGCGTTCCAGGGGACAAGAAAGGAGCCTGACACCATCCTTCAGGTTACAAGTATCCCCAGCCGCAGTGCATGGATGTTGTACACTAAGAGCACACCAGTATGAAAAAATATGCTTAAAATATTGTGCAAAACAAACAGAAATGTGACCAGCCCCGGTCCCACGCGGTGGAGGATGAGTTATCTGAGATGAGTGAGCTTTGAAGGGAAGTGACGTGTATGTAGATAAACCCTCCGCTGTAACTGGATTGTTAACAAAAGTGAAAGTTTGCTGAGGGTGGGGGCTTCATCCCCCCCGAGTCGCCCTGCAAACGTTTAACCTGCTTAGATATTTTAGAGCTATAGGGGTGTCAAAAACTCAGGGAATGAGGGAGCGGGCGTGAGTCCTATCACATCCTTCTGGGTTTCATATGTGCACACATGCATCACTGTGCAAGCAAGGGCCTAGCAAATGACGCAGTTGCCTATTGTTTTTAATTTGCCAATCCAAGATGGATCGGTAAATAAAAATAAATAAAAAATTCCCAGTACTTCGAAACTGCTGTTTATAAGGTTGAGTGGCTGATGGCATTTGCTGCCAAACTCTCCTAAATACATGAATAGATATGCATTTGGAAGCCAATATATAGTTTTTGTAGAGTTGTACATTGCGCGAACTAGACCCGAGAAATCTGGTATCAGAGCGTTTACACGAGCACCAAATTCAATCCAGATGGACACGTTCATTTTAGGCACGGGGAGATTAAGTGATTTGCCCAGTAACAAAGGGTGTTGAGCGCCGTTGCCGAGACTCGAACCCAGTTCTCCAGCTTTGAGGGCGTCTGTTATAGCCATTAGGCTACATCCAGTAGATCGCGCCTACTCGACCCGAAGGTACCTAAGCACTTTACACGAACACCAGTTGCATTGCAGAGAACACATTCATTTATTTTTTTAGGCACGGGAAGATGAAGTGATTTGCCCAGAATCACAGGATGCTTGAGCCACCCACAAGACTCAAACCTGGTGCTTCAAAGTCGGCCGCTGTAGCTGTTAAGCCACACCCTTTCTTCCACCAGCTGCGTATTTACTGCATGTGAAAACAAGCACAACAAATCCTCTTACGCAATCGAATATCTGCCTTTAGCCTCTTTGCCCGTAGAGTGAAAAGAACAGCAAAATTAATTATTTCTCATAATCAGTAGTTATGATAAGATAAAGGAGCATCGGATAATGATGCTCTGAAATAATGGAGGACCAGCGCACTAAGAAATATAATAATAGCACATTAGTATAACCGTGTATGCAAAGTACATAGAGCCGCTGCCACAGTTAACCAGGCTTTGAAGGATTAGGTAGGAATTCCTAATCAGTGTGTAATTTATTGGCGCCCATAACACCTCTCTCATGGGCGTCGTTCATTAAATGTTGTCTGCTAAACAGGGACCTCTAGCGGCTCAGGCATTCCTGCCCCACAGAAGTTATCAGAGGAAGCGGGTAACGCAGGTCACCCCGGTGGACTTCATTTCACGTGCTCTAGAAAAATCTAATTTAAACAAGGAATCATGCAAAACACGAGTTGACTGAATTTACAGGCTTATGCCTGAAATTATTGCAAACCCGCTCTTTTCAGGTGTGAAACTCGCATGGCTGTAATTGTAACGTGTGTGGTAAATAGTCCATCATTTAATACATTTTTACATCTCTTAGAGAGTGATTCACAGAAATATTCAGGTTAAAAGAGTGAGGCTAAGTGTGTAAGACCAAGTTTATGGTCCAGTTCTTCATCCCCATTTAGGAGCCCTGAGAATCATGCATTCATGGTCCTTGGCGGCCAGTTTAGAATTAATTTGAAATTGACAATTTATTTTGATTGCTATGCTATATAGAAAGTTTGTTGAGTGAGAACGCATGGATAAGTAAGACAAACAGTGATCCTGGGCAAAGCACTTAATCTCCCTGTGCCTGCAAAAAATGAATGTGTCCTTGTGTACTGTAACTGGTGCTCGCGTAAAAGCGCTTTTTATCTTCGACCTTCGTTCGGGTCGAGTTCGCGCTATAAACAAGCCGAGGTGACAAGAAGGGCTGGGCGAGAAGGGAGGGGGGAATGTCAGCAACAGAGGAGCGCGCGAAAGTGAAAGTGATCGTGATTACGATCGCTACGGAGGAAAGACACATGGCGCTGCGCGCGTGCACGTTCACGTGCACTGTAGCTTTAGGCCACGGCAGCACTTTGAGAAGCCCACATATAAAATGTCTCTTCGAGCCTTTGGCTCGCGAGACCTAACAATACTATTATGAACCGACAATCCCACATAATCATATAACACAACCCCACATGAAAAATCAAGTGTTTCTAATACAGAAAAAAGACATCCATAAAGTTCACAAAATGAAGATGACAATACAAACAATCATATGACATTACCAAAACTAAATACATAATACGGAACAAGGACGTGAGACAAAACCCTATTTAAACAGAGTGTGGAATAGAAGGATCTGTACAATAAAATATCACTTCCACTGAATAAAGTTTCAAAACCATTTCATTGGAATCAGTAAGCCTATTAAGGACTATGTGATTTGATTGAATACTGCCAATGCCCTATTTATAGAGGCTTGTAAAGAAATATTAAAGACCTGGTAAGTCATCATTTATCTACTGGGTATGACCCACAGGTGGGTAAACTTATATCTCACCTCGTCTGTGTGTAGCTGGTCTATAGCAGTAGCAAGTAGTTAAAGTAGATTTGAACCTTAAACAGCAAAATTGGCTTCAGTAACTATGTATTGTGGAGTCTAGGAGAGAAAAGGGGTGAAAATAGACAGAAAAGCAATCATGAAGATGGACCAATCCTAATTATGGGCAAGTTCCTAAAAAAAGGGGGGTAACAATATCAAAGTAACAGACACTAGATGTAGTAAAGGGAAAATCTGTATAACCCCATCTAGCTGAGGAAATTTCCAATGAATACCTTATATTCAAAACATGGTGAAGGCAGACTCACCTAATACCTCAGGTATATAATGTAATCAAGAGAATATAGAAGATCCAGTAAACGCTGTACCGTCCAAGGACTGTATTAAAGTGACGGCATACTGTATGTTCTCTGAAGAACAAGAGTCAAATATCACAAGCAGCACAAATATAACTGTGCCTGCAATCGTAAAAGTTTTTAGCGTGCATCATCCACACTAAAAAATTGTCACATATGACCATGATGAATATTCATCAACCTAAATACGCGAAAATAGCAAATTCGGTCGGACAATGTAAACGTAACATGAGCTGAAGAAACAGATGAAATGTGAGTGTCATAACCAATGCCCCGTAGCAGTAATGAAAAATGCTAATTCCCTTGTAAAGTCCCAAGTTCAAAGCTAGGGTGAATACCCACATATAAAACTTTACGTCGGTTTAGTGAGAGAAAGTAATAGGCCAGGAAGAACATAACGCGTGCCCATGGTCACGATATATTGTTATAAAATGCCGATCCCCAAGTCCAGTCACATGTGACCAGAGTCAAATGTTAATCTGAAATCCCGATCCCTTTCGGAATTATCACATGTAGCAACAGCCCCGTAGTTTAGGTAAAGAATAATGAGTCCTTTGAAGTTATCCCATGTGGCAACAACCCCGTCGTGTATATAAAGAATGCCACTTCCCATGGGCTATCCCATATTAAAACTAAGATCTATAAGCACAGGGAGGAAGTGGGCCGGCGAGAAATGCCAAGAATTAGAAAAAGAAGGGGGTATCCCTCTCCTCTTACCTATTAGAGCAAGATATCTCCAGGAGCAGCATAATAACCGGCAACGCTAACCCGAGCTGGTTGGCGCCATTGTATTTAAATGCCAGGGAAACCATCACGTACCGTGACGGGACCCGGTCACGTGATAGACGCAAGGAGAGAAAACGCAGGTATAGATGAAACTTAACGGTGGCCATCTTAGAGTGCTAAAAAACTGCCATCAAACATCACTCTCTACAAAAAAGATCGAAGAGAAGGGAAGGAAATAACCATATATGACATAATCAATATATCAAAACCAAAAATAATGATTAAGGCTACGGCGGCCCTCTGTATTTAAATGGTGGGAAAAAATGAAGAAAACCGAATTATAATTAAATATCGATTTTCTATGATAGGTCATTCATGTATATATAAACATATGCAATTTTTTATCTAAGGAAGATGGAATATTGAATCCTAAATAAGAAACATATCAAAACCGAAGATTGTGGATGAAACTACGGCGGCCATCTATAAATAAGTGATATGTACCAAAAGGAACACGAATTATAATTTACTATCGATTATCCATGATAAATCATTTGTGTATACGTAGACATATATAGCTCATATCTAGGAAAAGTTGAATATTGGATCCTAGAAGGGAGAGACTCAAAGGAGACAGCTAGGAAGGGCAAAGCGTGTAAGCCCTATGCCCTGAAATTGGTGAACAATCACAATTGATCTGCGGCTGCCATCTTTAAATAAATGTTATGTGCCACAAAGAAAAACGGAATTGTAATTTCATACTGATTATTCCGGATAAATCATTAATATGTAAATAAGCATGTAAAGAATGATATCTAAAATAGAAACTTAGATCCTAAATGGGGAAAAGCTTCAAGGAAGAAATGGCTAGATAGAAGAAGGCATGTTAGCCCTATGCCATGAAAAAATAAGCCATGAAATATAACTGTTGGGCAAGTTATGATTTCGAATATAAATTAAGTACTTTCTAGATGTCTAGGGATTAAGGTTTCTAATCCATAACTGATCCTCTCATGGTGGTTTAGGGGCAACAGTGACCAAATCCTAAATGAATAAGCTTAAAAGGCAAATTCATATCTGTGATGAATCTTATTTTAATAAATTGGAGGCAGCAATAGCGGCTCCCAAGTAGAATAAAAGTTTTCCAGGCAACGTGCAAGAAGCGTGCTAATTAAACTGATGAAATTCGCAACCTCATGGTATATTTGCAAATCAGATATTTAGCACAAGAAATAGTGTAACTCCCTATCAGTATTATGCCCTTTCAAAGTAGCTTGAAGACGGCAGATCCATTTTTCCTCTCTTTGTCTGACAGTGAGTTCACGGTTCCCACCTTTGTTCCCCATTGGGAAATAATCAATTCCATGGAACCAGAATGTCTTGTTGTTGGGATGTGTATCCCTATAGTGGTCACTGAGGGGATAACGGCTGTCATTATTGTTAATCGCCCTTCGATGTTCTTGTATGAAGGTTTTTAGTGAGCGTACAGTGCTACCCACATAAATGATACCACAATCACAGCCCAGCTCATAAATTACATGAGTGGTGTTGCAGTTGATAAAATGTGCGATGTTATAGGACACAGTGTTTTTATATGTGAAGCTGGTAGTTTTGTTGCGGCCAAAAGGTCAAACATTACAGGAGGCGCATGTATAGAAACCCAGTGGTTTCAGAGGTAACCAGGTGTTCCAACTTTGTTTTCTGGTCACATAACTAGGGCACAACGCATCACGTAGAATTTTTCCCTTACGGTAAGTTAGTGTGGGCACGTTTGAGATAGATTTTTTCAACCCGGGTACATCTTATAGAAGTCCCCAGTTCTTCTTGAGGATATCCCATACTCTGTTACTATTGGTGTTATATTGTTTAACCAAACAAACTCTTCTTTCACTTGTTATGTCTTTCTGCTTTACATGTTTGTCACTGAGAGTTTCCTCCCTTGTCATATGTTTCGCTTTTGTGATTGCCTTATTTAAAATCTCTTTTCTGTATCCTCTTTTGAGGAATCTTTTTTCACACTCATGTATGTTTCTCCAATAGTTCTCTTCCTCGCTACAGTCCCTACGAATTCTCGTAATCTCCCCAAAGGGGATGATGTTGATAACAGACTGTGAGTGAGCGCTGCCTGCATGAAGGACCGCATTACATGCAGTATCATTCCTGTACAGTGTACTCTCAATCACCTGATCTTTAATATAGAACTGTATGTCAAGAAAATTGATTCTAGCTTTATCACTGTTCATAGTGAACCTGACAATAAAGTCATTTGCGTTTAGGTACAGGAGGATTGGGCGCCCGGGAGGTTAAGGACCCCCCCCCTTATGGACTTTGGGCAAAACGTAGATACGATACGTAGGACTGTGTACCCAGAGATATTCAAATTCATCCTCAGTCAAAAGACCAACCTCTTTCCATTCGCTCAGCTTGAAATGAATCAATTGTGTTAGGTTCTGAGTAGGGTTAATGGATATTTTCTGATAGCACTGTTTGTCATTTAGCTGGCGTTCTATCTCCGACATATAATCGGTGAAGTTCATAATCACAACATTACCGCCCTTATCTGCCTCCCTTATCACGATGCTATCGTCAGATTTAAGTCTGTTAAGGGCTTCCCTTTCTTTGGTGGTAATGTTGTGATTAATAGATGTGGTGGTTTTCCTTGACATTTCCATCTTATATAGGTCCTTAGTAACTCTGTCATAGAAGGTGTCAATATTCTGATGATAATTAAAAGCGGGCACAAATTTGGACCTAGGTTTTAAGCCACTCTTATTATGCAG
This sequence comes from Triturus cristatus, assembly GCF_964204655.1. Lineage (NCBI taxonomy): Eukaryota > Metazoa > Chordata > Amphibia > Caudata > Salamandridae > Triturus > Triturus cristatus. The sequence continues at coordinate 890,251,704 of NC_140589.1, forward strand.
ATTTTGTTCGATATCTAGGTCATTTAGCAATGATGTCATTTCACAACTAGTATCCCTATCCAGACTCAACAGTAATTGGACATTACGTATTTCCCCAATAGTCTGTCCTGTACCAAATACTTCTTCATTAAGTTCTGTGTTGCTGATGGTATGCTGTGAGAAATAATCCCTCAATTTCAAATTTCTAACAAACTTGTACATATCAATATGGACATTTGTCGAATCCCCACTTTGAGTCGGGCAGAAGTTTAGACCTTTACTAAGAATGGACATTTCATACTTGTCAAGCACTTTATTTGAGGTGTCCTGTGTCACAGGGGTATTACTCGAGCTAGTGCTGAATAAGTTCAGGGCCATCTCTTCTCTACCGTCCTGAAATTTGGGCATTTTTATATATTTAAGAGATAACAGTGGGAAAGAAGTGCTTGACAGTCAATTTAAACAAGCTAACAGGAAAAGGACAAACGGCAGACCAAGGTCAAGCACATCCAGACCACATGTACAATAAATTTGAAAAATTGTGCAATCACTCCCCACACCCGCAGTCCGGAGGTGTCAGAAATCGCCAAGTTTTCAGGAAAAAATAGAAGGTGCACTCGTGAAGTCAATACACACGGATAATAATCTGTTCAAAGGGTACTTCTTTTTATTCAAATTGATCTTTAAAAACTAGCACACAGCCAAGGCGTTTTGTTTCCGATTTTTTGCCAGAGTGTACTTCATCAGGGCTGCAATATTATTGAAAATACACAACATAGATATTACATCAAACAACATTAAAAAACATATATACATTAACAATAATGGTAGATGACCCACAAATTCATATATTACACCAACTAACATAAAAACTATACTATTATGAACCGACTATCCCACATAATGTGTGATGTTATAGGACACAGAGTTGTTATATGTGAAGCTGGTAGTTTTGTTGCGGCCAAAAGGGCAAACATTACAGGAGGCGCATGTATAGAAACCCAGTGGTTTGGGAGGTAACCAGGTGGTTAAACTTTGTTTTCCGGTCACATAACTAGGGCACAACGCATTACGTAGCGTTTTTTCACTACGATAAGTTAGTGTGGGCATGTTTGAGATAGATTTTTTCAACCAGAGTACATCTAATAAAAGTCCCAGTGGGGAACAGACATGGGACCCGTGAACTCACTGTCAGACAAAGAGAGGCAAAATGGATCTGCCGTCTTCAAGCTACTTTGAAGGGGCATAATACTGATAGGGAGTTACACAATTTCTTGTGCTAAATATCTGATTTGGAAATATACAATGAGGTTGCGAATTTCATCAGTTTAATTAGCACGCTTCTTGCACGTTGCCTGGAAAACTTTTATTCTACTTGGGAGCCGCTGTTGCTGCCTCCAATTTATTAAAATAAGATTTATCACAGATATGAATTTGCCTTTTAAGCTTATTCATTTAGGATTTGGTAACTGTTGCCCCTAAACCACCATTAGAGGATCAGTTATGGATTAGAAACCTTAATCCCTAGACACCTAGAAAGTACTTAATTTATATTCGAAATCATAACTTGCCCAACAGTTAAATTTCATGGCTTATTTTTTCATGGCATAGGGCTAACATGCCTTCTTCTATCTAGACATTTCTTCCTTGAGCTTTTTCCCATTTAGGATCTAAGTTTCTATTTTAGATATCATTCTTTATATGCTTATTTATATATTAATGGTTTATCCGGAATAATCGGTATGAAATTACAATTCCGTTTTTCTTTGTGGCACATAACATTTATTTAAAGATGGCCGCCTCAGTTCAATTGTGATCGTTCACCAATTTCAGGGCATAGGGCTTACACGCTCCAATATTCTACTTTTCCTAGATATGACCTATACATGTCTACGTACACACGAATGACTTATCATGGATAATCGATAGTAAATTATAATTTGTGTTCCTTTTGGTACATATCACTTATGTATAGATGGCCGCCGTAGTTTCATCCATAATTTTCGGTTTTGATATGTCTCTCTTATTTAGGACAAAAACCAAAGGAAATGATGGACGGAGTGTTGAACATTGCAAGCACTCACCCCCAGTCAACTGATCTGGGTTTAATCCATCACCGTTCTTTAGCCCACTCTGTCACCCCAGTTCAGACATGGCCATATGCAAATCAGTCTGACCCTGTGCCTCATGGGAACAGTCCAGCCTGAACTGCCAAGCCATGTCTTCCCTGGACCGGAAACAAACTTCCTAGGACCGGTTTCTGGCATTTCAGCCGTCTTCAGCCAGGCTTGCTTGAATCCAGTGGCAAAGTGAGCAAGGGACTCACGTCTGAGCATACCCTGCCAATTTATGGCGAACAAAGCAAAAACCAAAGGAAATGATGGACAGAGTGTTGAACATTGCAAGCACTCACCCCCAATCAACTGATCTGGGTTTAATCCATGACCATTCTTTAGCCCACTCTGCCACCCCAGTTCAGACATGGCCATATGCAAATCAGTCTGACCCTGTGCCTCATGGGAACAGTCCAGCCCGAACTGCCAAGCCATGTCTTCCCTGGACCGGACACAAGCTTCCTAGTACCAGTTTCTGGCATTTCAGCCGTCTTCAGCCAGGCTTGCTTGAATTCAGTGGCAAAGTGAGCAAGGGACTCACGTCTGAGCATACCCTGCCAACTTATGGCGAACAAAGCAAAAACCAAAGGAAATGATGGACGGAGTGTTGAACATTGCAAGCTCTCACCCCCAGTCAACTGATCTGGGTTTAATCCATCACCGTTCTTTAGCCCACTCTGCCACCCCAGTTCAGACATGGCCATATGCAAATCAGTCTGACCCTGTGCCTCATGGGAACAGTCCAGCCCGAACTGCCAAGCCATGTCTTCCCTGGACCGGAAACAAGCTTCCTAGGACCGGTTTCTGGCATTTCAGCCGTCTTCAGCCAGGCTTGCTTGAATCCAGTGGCAAAGTGAGCAAGGGACTCACGTCTGAGCATACCCTGCCAACTTATGGCGAACAAAGCAAAAACCAAAGGAAATGATGGACAGAGTGTTGAACATTGCAAGCACTCACCCCCAATCAACTGATCTGGGTTTAATCCATCAACATTCTTTAGCCCACTCTGCCACCCCAGTTCAGACATGGCCATATGCAAATCAGTCTGACCCTGTGCCTCATGGGAACAGTCCAGCCCGAACTGCCAAGCCATTTATTTAGGATTCACTATTCCATCTTCCTTAGATACAAAATTGCATATGTTTATATATAGTTAGTTAATCTTGCTTTATTCGATAAAAAATACCATAAAAGCATTCTACATCATACATACAAGACACAAGAGCTACAATTTATAAAAATGAGTTATAGATATAATAATTATTCAATAAATTTGTCCATCTAAAACATTATGTCACAAAATATATAAAAATTAATAGGAGTAAAACAATAAAACAGAACATCCTGGTAATTCTAGTTTAGCAGCGTAACATTATCACTCCAGAAGACTTTCCTTAAGTATTTTTTTCGCTTATTCCATGCACAACCTAGAAACTTTGCCACCCCGCAGATCAGAGATGGAGTGCCGTCTGTTCTTAGAATTCGGATGGCAACAGAATGTTTTGTTGTACCAAGGTTTCTGCAAATTGGTTTTAGCCATCTGGCCCTTGCCAGTTTGTATACAGGGCAAGCAAAAAGGAAATGAGCTGTGCTTTCCTCCGGGGCTGGGCAACATGGGCATGATTGTGCTGAAGGTTTCGGAGGATTCCATTTGGCTGTGAATGAATTTAGGGGTAGGGACCCTAACCTAAATTGGATATAAAGAGTTCTGTCTCTTGGGACTTGAATAAAGTCCATATATGGTTCAAAAGAACTAAATTGTTTGTGCGAGAAGAACTCCTCGGTTAGTCTTCCCATATGCGGATTTCTTAACTCCCGATCATCTACCCAGTTCCAGTAAAGTATTTTAAGCTCCTCTTTTGCCGGAGGGATCTGACTTGCCCATGCCCCGGACAGCCCTAGATCAATTAGTAGTTTCTTGAGGTTTGCCAGCCATTTGACTTTGTTGCCTTGGTCGAGTGCAAGGATCTCTGAGAGTGCTACTGCATATCCAGAGAGCTCCTGCGTCCACTGTAGGCGTGCCCAGAAGAAGAAGGGACGGGACCTGGCAATATCACTAAAGGAGCGCCTGTCCATATCGCATTAAATTGGTTTCAGGGGAGTGCTAGTGGGAAGTGAAACTAGCTCTCTAAGGAATTTATGTTCCGACTTGGAGATATCATCAGTGTTATCAAACCCCCAGAGCTCGGCTCCGTACAGGGTCGAGCTCACTGCTTTACCCTCGTAGACCGCGAGAGCAGGAGCGACCGGTTTGCTTGATGATAGACTTTGTGCTTTCCTGATGGCTCCTGCTGCTCGCTTATGGTTTAATAGTCAACAGTTTTGACTCGCTCTAGCTGTGTTCCATTTAGGGTGAGGTTGGTTCTAAACTGTTTATGAGGGTTGAAAGCCATAAACTTCATTTTTGCAGTGTTAATCATAAGACCACGATTGGTACAGAAGAGGTGGAATCTATCTAGCAACTTCTGTAGACCAGCAGGAGTTTTGGAGATGAGGAGTGTGTCGTCAGCAAAGAGGAGGGTCGCGATTTTGTCCCCAGCCAGAATTGGTGCGTCGGCAGGGTCAACTCCCAGAAAGTCAACCACCCCGTTCACATACAGTGAAAAAAGGGTGGGAGCCAGGACGCACTCCTGACGGACCCTCCTACTAACCGTGATCCTGTCAGTAACTTGACCCTGGAAACCCCATCTTACACGAGCATAATTATCCTTGTGTAGATCGATCAGTAAGTTTAGAATTTGTGATGGGATGCCCATTTCTGCTAGGACTGACCACAGTTTCCCCCTTGGGACCAGGTCGAACGCGGTCTTAAGGTCGATAAAGGCAAGATAGAGACTGCCCCTACCGATCACTACCACTTTCCAATAAAGGAGGAGCAGCCTAAAAACTTGGTCAATAGTCCCAGTATTCCTTCTAAAACCCGCTTGATATTGGGAAATAATACTGCCATCGTCAATCCAGTCCTGAATCCTATGTAGGAGGACCCTGCCAACCACCTTCTGGATGACATCTATCAGGCTTATAGGCCTGTAGTTAGCGGGGTCCTCCTTGTCCCCCTTTTTATAAATTGGAACAACTTCGGCTCCTTTCCAGGAGTCTGGGACTGGTGCTCCCTTGAGGATTAAATTAATCAGAAGCAGAATATAGTTAGCCCATTTGACAGGTTCAAGTCGGAGTAAATCTCCCGGAATGCCATCCGGCTCTGCTGCTTTGGCAGGAACGATGCGATTGATTGCATCTACAATTTCTGTAGCGTTGAAAGATATAACTTCGTCGGCAGAGTGTAAATAATGGGCTTGTTCTACAAACTGCTGATTATCTGAGGAATCCTGGCATGAGTATAATTTGGAAAAGTGAACATACCATTCTGAGTTGGTAATGTGATTGGGGATTGGGGCAGTGCCTCTGGAGTCTGCAGCTTTGATCAGTTTCCAAAAGACTGTAGATTCCCTTGGATTGCAAGCATCTTTAAGTGCCTGCTAGTAAGATTCCTCCCAATCACGTTTAGCTTTTATGATGGCAGCATTATACCCCTTCCTGGCTTCTTTAATTTCAAGAGGAATTTTCCTTTTAAGGGCAAGAGATAAGGCCTTTCTCTTTATTCTACAACCCTTAGTAAACCAAGAGTTGGACCCCTTTTTATTTCTGTTCTTATGATTAGAGGTTTGCCTGATCTGGAAGTGGGAACTCATCTGGGTGATTGTTGCTTCGTAGATAGAAGTTACCTTCGATAATGCAAGTGGGTCTATGTCAGCTGCCTCCAATTCCTTAGTTCCCAACAGCAGGATTTCAAAAATAGACTGGATTTTGAAGTCTTGCCCAACAACCTTCGTCCACTTTAGGAACCTGCCAGAGTTGGAGGGGACGACATCCTTAGTAAATAATATGGGATCAGTGCTTGGAGCTTGCTCGGGCAATGCCCAAAAATTCTTCAAGGAACAAGACAAGAAGTTATGGTCACTATCCACTGTGGAACCAACTGCCATATCGGTAAATGCAGACCAAAGACGGATATCTAATAAAATATAATCGATATGTGAGGTAAACCCTACTCTATTGAATGTATGGGCTCCTAAACAATCAGATGGAGCTCTACCGTTCAGTGGTCTCAGACCAAATTCCGAAGTGATTGCATTAATTTGGGTAGCCACCTGGGTCCACTTTTTAATGGGTGCTAAATCTAGTGAAGGTATTCCCCATTGGAGATCTTCATCTGCTGTCCCCAGGAAATCATCCGAACCCAAGGGTTCGAAGGTACAATTGAAGTCCCCTGCTATCATAATTTTTCGAGAGCGGATGGCAGCTACTTAGTTTTTCCTCAAGAAGGGAAAGAATGGGCGAAATCTTGCCACCAGTCGTCCCTCTAACGTAGATATTAAAAAGTTCGATGGTTTCCCCACTCCTTGGCCCTTTTATGGTAAGCCACAGGATATCTTGGGATGGAACTACATGTTGTTTTACTGTCCACCCCAAGTCAATACTAACCCACACGATCAGGCCACCAGAGGGGCGCCCCTTACCTGTGTGCACAGCTGAAGTGTAAAATGTAGTGTAGCCTGATTTATGGAGTGGTGTCACCTCCAAGTTTCCTGAAAGATGCATAAATGGTAATTTTCGACTAAGCTACTCCAATGGGGCAACAATATCTTATTCCTGAGTCCTGCAATATTCCAGGAAAGAATCCTTAAGGGAGTATTGCACGACTCAGGTTCAGCAGCCACCACATCTCTAGCTGTGTGATTCATGATTGTCATCGGATTGGTTAGTAATTGATCATACCCTAGAGCTTCCTGTCCTGCTGGGTCTATATTGGGGATGATGACAGGGGTAGCACAGAAAGTCAGTCCGCCTAATGATGTGGAATCTAAGGGTAGGCTCCTAGAAGCATAGGGGTGATTAGAAACGAGCCCTTCAGATCCCCTAGAGCCCAGATCAGCAGTGGATACTGTGCCACAATTTCCAGAAGTAGCCATATGCGGTATGTCATACAAAAGGGCATCCTGGCAAAATGTGTTTGCCCTGATAGAGGTGTTTATACTGCCTTGAGTCCTGAATAGGGTTGTGTGGGAGTCAATCGATTTGGCTCAATGATGAAGGGGAACCACACTCTAGAGGTTCATGGTGGCGGACTGCTCTTCTCTCTGCTATGGATGGACAACGCCTAATCTGTATTGAGGACGAGTCAGGGGAAGATGTACGATACTCCAGGGCAACCAGGTTATCCGCCAGATTTGCGTTCGACAAGGTTAGTTCAATATTATCGAATGCCCTATCTGCGGATGGGCATCTACTTGCTCTTAAAATATCCTCCCGTATTATAGAGCGGCAGCCTCTAATGTGCCGTAGCCAGTGAATAGACTTGTTCACTAGCGATTCTCCACTCTCAAAACGACATGACAAATTTAGTTTAGGCACGTTTACCATAAAAACAGTGCACGTTTTTTTCCTTTGGTCCCAATGATTATGAGAAAATAGAGAAGACATTGGACCCGCGATTTTGAGTGAATCTGAGAGTGAGCATCAAGTGGTAAGACACTGCTCCTAAGATTAGAATATATTTTAGCTGAAGAGTGATTCTCAGAAAAGTTCTCAGGGCAGGAAATGTGGGGTGTGTTATGATTAGCATAATTGTGCTCGTGCGCACGGCGGGACACTGGGACCTGTGCCATTCTTGACCCTTCTTCCCCTTTCTCGGTGCTCAATATTGTGGTGTGGGAACACTCTAGGGTAGGTGGAAGCTGGTTTGGGAGGCAAACTGGAAGAGGAGATATAACTAGGGAGGTGAGTTTTGTAATTACATTTTTTAAAGATTCAACCTCAACCTTAAGAGACTGGACAATTTCGATCAAATTGTTATCAGAACATCTGCAGAGGCAAGTCCCGTTTGGGTGAGCTTGGGGGGACAGAATAGGAGTCGTAATTTCAGCAGGTGTACTAATAGGAAGGTCTGCTAAGATTGCAAACCTATTTGAACAGGGTATAGGGATACCTGGTTGGCTCATTGTTAGGCTTGGAAGATCAAGCTGTGTATCCGGGGCTGGAACTACAGTTTGTTTGTGGACCAAAACCTTTGATAGTCGCTCGTCAGGTTTGCATTGTACTTTTTTAAACATTGATGGTATGGTAGTTGACGAGGGGGCGTGTATATTAGCTATTGTTGGATGGGGGGGGCGGGAGATTTCTCAATCAGAAGATCCTCGCACTCTCTGACGAGGGTATCTATCCTTTCCATAACACAATTGTCGGCAGCGCTTTTGGGAATCTTCCTGGCCTTTTTTGTCTTCCCTACACATGTATTAGAACAGCTGCCAGCCCCAGCCCCAGCCCCAGCCCCCTCCATAATTTTCCGTTTCCCCATTTTAACACCAAACGCCAAACAACGAACAAGAGAAATAATAAAAGCTAAGAGTAAGTTAAAACTTTGTTAATATGGTTTCTAAAAAAAGTACATATGTTCATGTGTCTATATAGACGATAAACGAGGCAGACTTAAAAGTCTCAGTACCTCTAGGTTGGACGGCCTGCTGGTGTAGAAGTATATGAGGGTAGGCCCGGCCCAGCCTCCTCCAGGCGATGACGGGCAAGAACGAGCCCGCCCTTGGCCCGGGCGCGTCCTGCGCCGCGGAGGGACTGTCGGCACTATAAGCGCGTTGGTCGAGTGTCTCCTCCCCTTCTCCGCGAGTCCCGCTACACCTGGAGGATGGAGGGAGGATCCTGGGAGATGTAGTCCTCTGGACTCAACTAGCCCTGGGCACAAACACTTTAGCCACTGTGATGGACCTGGGACTCCTGGCCCACCTTAAAAGTTAGGCAGCGGTCCCCTGAAGTAATAGCCCACACCACAGGCAGTCACGGCGTCCCCAATATTTCATGGGCGGGGCAGGGCAGGGCAGGAAAACTCAGAGGCTTGGCACAACTTCGCACAACTTGGCACGTCCCCCCTGCACCAACCCGCTCCACCTGCTGCAACACTCCGCCTGCCTGTTGTCTCTGCTACTCTGCTGTTGCTGTTGATGTTTCTGCGGGGGGTGGGGGGCGTCAGCAAGCAGCAGTTCAGCCCAGAGCAGCCTGGCTCGGCCCGATCTTGATGAGCTCTCTGGGCGAAGGCTGAGGCAGAAGCAGGAGTTGAGACAGAGTGAGCGGGAGCAAGCAGAGAGCTGGAGCGGGGGCCACCGTCAACACAGAAGCACGTCGGCTGTCTCGGTGTCCTCGGCAGGCAGGTAGGATCGGCAGGCTGAACCGCTCCGTTCTGCTCTCACCAACCTCAAGCAGCGGAGGCTGGAGCGGGTGCCACCGGGGGCCTCCTGCAACTCGGAGGCACGGCGTCCATCTCGGCGTCAGTCTCGGCGTTTCTCGGCGGACCAGACCGCTCCGCTCACACACTCCACACACTCGGCTCGCGGCTAGCAGCTTGTCGAAAAACACGGAACGGAATGAGAAACAGATGGTGAAGAGTTTGTTGGAGAGGAGGGATCTTGGGGCATTCCGCATGAGGCAGGAAGTTTCCAGTGGGTCAGAGCTTTTCCAACCTGAACACTTGCTCTGCTATGTAGAGGCTAACAGTACACCAGTACTTCATAAAAAAGTGGCTTGTTAATGTTTTTGTTGACCGCTTGTACGCAGCACGTAGACAGTAGCAGTGTGTTATATATACATGAATGGCCTATCAGGGAAAATCGATATTTAATTATAATTCGGTCTTCTTCACACCATTTAAATACAGAGGGCCGCCGTAGCCTTAATCATAATTTTTGGTTTTGATATATTGATTTCGTCATATATTGTTATTTCCTTCCCTTTTCTTCGATCGTTTTTGTAGAGAGTGATGTTTGATGGCAGTTTTTTACCACTCTAAGATGGCCGCCGTTAAGTTTCATCTATACCTGCGTTTTCGCTCCTTGCATCTATCACGTGACCGGGTCCTGTCACGGTACGTGATGGTTTCCCTGTCCTTTAAATACAATGGCGCCAACCAGCTCGGGTTAGCGTTGCCGGCTATTATGCTGCTCCTCCAGATAACGTTGCTCTAATAGGTAAGAGGAGAGGGATCCCCCCTTCTTTTTCTAATTCTAGGCATTTCTCGCCAGCCCTCTTCCTCCCTGTGCTTATAGATCTTAGTTTTAATACGGGATATCCCATGGGAAGTGGCATTCTTTATATACACTACGGGGTTGTTGCCACATGGGATACCTTCAAAGGACTCGTTATTCTTTACCTAGAATACGGGGCTGTTGCTACATGTGATAATTTCGAAAGGGATCAGGATTTCAGATTAACATTTGACTCCAGTCACATGTGACTGGACATGGGGATCGGCATTTTATAACAATATATCGTGACCATGGGTACGCGTTATGTTCTTTCTGGCCTATTACTTTCTCTGACTAAACCGATTTAAAGTCTTATATGTGGGTATTCACCCTAACTTTGAACTCGGGACTTTACAAGGGAATTTGCATTTTTCATTACTGCTACGGGGCATTGGTTATGACACTCATATTTCATCTGTTTCTTCAGCTCATGTTACGTTTACATTGTCCGGCCGAATTTGCTGTTTTCGGGTATTTAGGTTGATGAATATTCATCATGGTCATTTGTGACAATTTTTGAATGTGGATGATGCACGCTAAAAACTTTTACGATTGCCGGCACAGTTATATTTGTGTTGCTTGTGATATTTGTTCTCTTGTTCTTCACAGAACATACAGTATGCCGTCACTGTAATAAAGTCCTTGGACGGTACAGTGTTTACTGGATCTTCTATTTTCCCTTGATTACATTATATACCTGAGGTATTAAGTGAGTCTGCCTTCACCATGTTTTGAATATAAGGGCTTCATTGGAAATTTCCTCAGCTAGATGGGGGTTATACAGATTTCCCCTTTACTACATCTAGTGTCTGTTACGTTGATATTGTTACCCCCCTTTTTTTCTGAACTTGCTGGTAATTAAGATTGGTCCATCTTCATGATTGCTTTTCCGTCTATTTTCACCCCTTTTCTCTCCTAGACTCTACAATACATATTGTTACTGAGGCCAATGTTGCAGTTTAAGGTTCAAATCTACTTTAACTACTTGCTACTGCTACAGACCAGCTACACACAGAAGAGGTGCGATATAAGTTTACCCACCTGTGGGTCATACCCAGTAGATAAATGTTGACTTATCAGGTCTTTAATATTTCTTTACAAGCCTCTATAAATAGGGCATTGGCAGTATTCAATCAAATCACATAGTCCTTAATAGGGTTACTGATTCGAATGAAATGGTTTTTAAACTTTGTTTAGTGGAAGTGATATTTTATTGTACATATCTGTCTATTCCACACTCTGTTTAGGTAGGGTTTTGTCTCACGTCCTTGTTCCGTATTATGTATTTAGTTTTGGTAATGTCATATGATTGTTTGTAATGACATCTTAATTTTGTGAGCTTAATGGATGTCTTTTTTTCTGTATTAGACGCACTTGATTTTTCATGTGGGGTTGTGTTATATGATTATTTAGGATTGTCGGTTCATAATAGTATTGTTTTTATGTTAGTTGGTGTAATATATGAATTTGTGGGTCATCTACTGTTATTATTAATGTATATATGTTTTTTAATGTTGTTTGATGTAATATTTATGTTGTGTATTTTTCTATAATATTGCAGCCCTGACAAGGTTCCCTCTGGCAAAAAATCGGGAACGAATCGCGTTGGCCGTGTGCCAGTTTTTAAAGATCAATTTGAATAAAAATAAGTACCCTTTGAACAGATTATCATCCGTGTGTATTGACTTCACGAGTGCACCTTCCGTTTTTTTCCTGAAAACTTTTTTGACATTCATTCAAGTGATAGCCAACAACTCAAATACTTTGGAATAAAAATTGTGAAACAAAAAGAAAGGGAAGGTAGTAGAACCTTAAATCTAAGACAGACAGAATCTCGTCTCATCCTAGCTATCGGAACAGAAAACACCTTTGGACACAATTTGGATGCAGAACTGCATATACATCTGCAATAATTTAAATCGATCCTAGAAAAAAGAGCTCTTGAGTGACAACATGTTTCACAATTGTTTTATATAGTAAAGCTTCACAACAAGAAAAATTAGAACAGGAAATATCAATAACAAGATGATGCAGAATGATGCTCCATTTTTAATCAAATCGACTTAAAACACACTAGCACTTTATTGGGAACTGATCGGCAGATTTGATAAGACAAAAATCTCTGTTGAAATTTGATGAGAGGAAGTTTCTTTGCAGTAACTTGCAAGAATTATAATAATTAAATGTTATAGGAAACAATTGTAAAGTATTTCACTTCTAATTGAACCAAAAGAGAATGTTTATACAACAGAACCCATTCTCACCTATATCAGCACAAATGCACGGATCACTTTATGATGTTGAATCTTTTCAATAGTTAATACATGTTTATATAAGTTTTTTTTATGCACCTTTAAGCCGTCCATGATTTATATATATATATATATATATATATATATATATATATATATATATATATATATATATATATATATATATATATGATATCTTTATCTAATGGCTTGAATTTTGTTTCTTCCTGCCACTGCCCATTGCATAAGACAGTGGGCATTTTACTGGGACATAAATGTAGTGCCACACAAAAAAACAGTTTTCCACTATTTCGGTAGAAGTCACTTAACCAGTGATTTTATATATATATATATATTCACTTAAAAAACCATAGGTTTCACACATGTTATAGTTAGCTAGACATTTCACTCGTAAAAAACCAATGAAATTCCCCCGTTATAGTTAGTGCAGGCAACTATAACTCACGCGACCGCAATCCTCTGCTGATGACGTCAGATATTACATCACTGTATTTAGACACTTATTTACCCATGTCTTCTTCCATTAATCTTTAGCTATACATATATTACAAATATTTATTTTTCAGAAAGACACATATGTCATCAGTGATGTAATATCTGACGTAATCAGCAGAGGATTGCGGTCGCGTGAGTTATAGTTGCCTGCACTAACTATAACGTGGGGATTTCATTGGTTTTTTACGAGTGAAATGTCCAGCTAACTATAACATGTGTGAAACCTATGGTTTTTTAAGTGAATTTGCAAGGTTTTTTAAATGCTAATTCTTAACTATAACGTGTGTGAAACCTATGGTTTTTTCAGCGAATTTGTACGGTTTTTTAAATGCTAAGTTATGTATTTATTAATTTTGGGTTTTTTTCAGGTTTTTCACCGTGCGCATACCGTGTGCGCACGGTGCGCTTCGCACTGTTTTGTGTGACTCGAAAAGAATATTTAATAATTATCTTGGGTTACTGTACCTATGCGAAAGATTGATTGGCTTTGCCAATACTTGTTTAAAGTGACTTACATTTTGAACGCTCCACCAGGTATACTACTGGGAATGTCATGTGACATTTTCCCTGTGCTCTCATTTCCCTAGTGCATAAATCTGCATAGACCAGATGTAAGTACAGGCACAATTGGGCAAAGGCACATTGTTTATCATTATGGGGAAATCATTATTCCCCATGTAAAACTCCCTTTGCATCCTCCCAGTTTGGAAGTGATTGATGATTCTCATCTTGGAAGGGGAGTTACTCTAGCCCTTTGCTGGAGTAGATCTCTGACCATTTCCAGGATCGGAAAGGGCTGGATTGGAGTTTGTTAATGTTTGAAAAGGTTAGATGTTTGTTGTTGATCAAAAACATGCAAAGCTGACCACTCTTTGTTGACCCTATCATCTCTCCTTTGGCTCATGTTTATATTTTACACAGCAGTATTTTCAGGCCTACAACCATAATTGAGAAATGTATACACACTAATATTTTGATAGCTGTTCTTGCTTATATTGTCATATTACTTGGGGTTCCAAAAGCAGAGCTCAGCCTGTGACCAGATGCATGTGATCCTTCTCTCTCTTTCTGTTTCTTGTCAGGACTTTCATTGAGAGCTGGCACAGTGATGCTTTCTTCTCAAACCAAAGTAGCATTTTGACCACACTCGCTGTTCACTTTGGTGGTAAAATATGATTGCTCAAGGGAAGGCATCCCTTCTCGCTGTTACTGGTGTAGATGTCTGCCTCGTACTTTCCTTTTTTAACCGGTCCAATACTGGCTGTACGTAATAAGTAGTAGTACTCTCTTCTCTGCCTTTGCAGCAGTAGGCTGGGGTGATGTTGGTGAACAACTCTAGTTTCAGCACTGGTGTGGAAGCCTACTGTTGCATCTGGATTTCTGGTGCAAGGCTTGGTTGGCTTTGATCATGCTTGCCAGAGAAATTTGGAGCTCTTACTCCCCTAAATGTTGCCACTAGGGCCTGTGCTGTATAACCAAACATGCTCAAATATTTAAGAAGAGAAGAGGGAATAAGATGTGTTTTCACGTGCTGAAATTGCGAAAGGTCCCCAGCAAAGATATGTACAGAAAGCACACCTGCATTTAGTTGATCTTAGCCAACTCTGTAAATTTTTGACCACAGCCTCAGCATACAAAACAATCATGCTTGCACTGAAGGCCTTTTAGTGACATGTATTGCAACCCAAAGCACTGCTTAGTGGTCTAGAGGCAGTGGCGGCTCCTCCGCTAAGGCGGAGAGCATCATCCCACTGCCAGGAAGCAGCAAAAGAATGGAAAAAATAAAATGATAATAACGGAATAATATTATCATTATTTTATCTTGTTCTCCTGCTGCAGCAGCGTGCGTGAGGGGGCGGGACGGGACTGTAGAGCAGTGGAGGAGTGGTAGAACCCTCCTGTGCGCATTGACTGATTGGTCGGCCCTCTCGGGCTGCCCAAAACAGACATGCCGACTTCCCTGTTCGCCATGCAGGCTGCATTACAGCCTGCATGGAGAACATGTCCACCCCTCCAGCCCCTGGCTGAGTGTCATATCATGGCGCTCAGACCAATCATAACGCAGGACCCGGCGGCGGCAAGGTGAGTGTTTTTCTTTTTTAGTGTGCCCCCCTCCCACCCGCGAGCTGCTCCGGGGCCCCCCATGTGCACCCTCATTATTGATCATTAGTGCTGTCAATGCACTGAGCTGTAAAGGACTGACAATAGTGAGTGGCAGGTATGAATATATGTCATTACTATGCATGCGTTACATCACATGCCATTACAACGGTTGCTACAACGACCGCTTTGTTACATCGCAAACCATTACATCGCAAGCCGTTACAACGACTTGCTGTAGGGGGCGCGCCGGACTTAGGAATAGTATAATTTACTAAACCTACTCCAGTTTGTGCAACAGCAGGGAAGTTGTTGGATTGTAAATTCAACAACTTCTGCCCCCTACAGCAAGTCGTTGAAACGACTTGCGATGTAATGGTTCGCGATGTAACAACAGGGTCATTGTAACAACTGCGTTGTAATAGCATGCAATACGATGTAAATGCTGTTTCCCGCAGGTATGTGAGTGAAGCGACAAGGCATGCCTTTTTACCTGGCTCTGGGTGGGAGTCACTTACTGGCCTCTCCTGCATTTTAAAATTAGTTTACATATCCTCTGCAGCTGGACCCTTCACCCATACTTGTAGAACATGGAATTTGCATGTGTAAACAATTCTTCTGCGTGTAGAGGATGTGTGCTGAGCATCTATTTCACAGGTGGCTATAGCCACATTGAAATCTATTTTGTTTTCTTACAGTGGAGCAGTACTTGGGTGGAGGGAGCCCCAGCTACCAATGTTGATCACTGTTTAAAAAAAACAATCTACAGTAAGTGATCATGAAAAACAACAAAAGCATACTAACGTATAAAAACAGCAAACATATACTAAAGACACCAAAGTGTACTTTAGTTATCAGCCACATATTGACTACACTGCTGTGATGATGTTTCAGGAGTGCAACTGCAAAAAGCCATCAGCATAGACTATGGGAACAGCAATCATGGATCATTCACATCCATTGCCCTCTTCACATAGCTTCAAATGCTCGGGCACAGACCTGTGTACCCTGGGCTCAGCCATCCCATGCCAACCATAAATGTCATAGGCACAGCCATAAAATGCCAAAACATAGCCTCACACCGCACAATACAGACTCAAAACCCAAGCAGAATCTCCATGTGTCAAGGCAAAATCAGTAGCTGTCCAGGCATAACCAAATATGCCTGTTCTAACTCATAATAGCATAAACATTAATGAAAGGCTGACCCTGGTTGGTACACACCTATAGGCTGTCATTATAGGAGCCAATCAGCACATAGAATGTATTTTTTACCCCAATTTGCAAATATACCTTTATTTTTTAACCCTATTTGCAAATATACCCACCAATACGCAACTACTCTACTCACGCATAATCTTCAGTCCTTCGTGTTTTTTCTCTAGTCACATCTGACTACAAGCTCAGACAAGATGAGTGCCTGTGCTGGGAACATATTATTAGTTCAATCATTTGTGTAGCATATACTTACCTTAGAATGCTAAAAATTTCATTTTTTAAACCAGAAGAACCTAACACAAGTTAATCTTTTCACGATAACCACATATTCTGTAGCTGAGATGCATTTAGATTAATTCTATGTATACATATTTTATCTGGATATTAAAAATCTGGCATTAAGTGGGCCTTCCTAGACCTGCTTTGGTCACCAATGACATACATTCATTATGTTAGCCTTATGCGTGGTGCATGCGTCAAACTGAATTGTCTCTTGGTACTTAATATCGTACCTAATAAACATGTTTTTAAATTTTTAAACGTGTGTGCACTTAGATACATATTTGTGTACCTCTAGGTACAAATGTAGACACCTCTCACTTGTGTGCAGATAATGCTCTAGCACCTTTCTTCATTAAGTCACATCTAATCTGTGTGGATGTTCTGCCTACATCTCCTGTGTGTTGGCACAGGATCCACTCACCTATGGGCACTTAGCCACATCCTCTGTACATGAGCACAGCTCTTGTATGTGCACAGTGCCCCTTTAAACTGTGTGCAAACATTTATATCTATCAAACCAGCAGCTAATCAAGGTCAAGTACCCGTTCTTCCAAAAGACAATATCAATCCAAATACGGGGCTTACTGTTCCTAGGTGGACACTAATTGTGTCTTAAAGTAAGAAAAAGGTAAAGTAGGTAGCTAGGTATTGTACCAATCAAGAGAAGAAAGTCAACAAGATTGTCTCTTGTTGCGCTCACACATCCCTACAATGTCATGCTTCATCATTGGGCGGTGCTCCTCTTCGGACCGGCCCTGCAATGCCCTATGGGTCCCCCAAAGGGTCACTTTAGCGGAGATCTTTTTATTTCACAGTTTGCCACCTACAAAAGGAAAGGGGGACTGCTCATTCTGAATCTAAGATTGGGGTTGACCCACTAATAACTTATATTCATTTCGGTCCTGATGAAGGACCAGGGATCATTTTATCCAATTTTAGGCGCGAAACATATCGACCTTTTTCTTTTTCTAGCTACTAGGGGCCATTATTACCCCACACGTAACACTAACCCACGAGTTGTTTTCTCTGACAGGGGAATCAGCATATTAAAACTTCTGGGACATCCCCTAGCCAGTTTTAACTATTTAGATTCACACTCACTTCTCACAACCCCACTTGGACTCACTCTCACACTCATCAAACGGCAAAATAAAAAGATCTCCTCCAAAGTGACCCTTCGGGGAACCCGTAGGGTATTGCAGCGCAGGCCTGACAACGAGCACCACCCAATGATGAAGCTTTACATCCCTAGGGATGTGTGAGGGCAACAAGAGACAATCTTGTTAACTGTTTTCTCTTGATTGGTACAGTACCTATCTACCTACTTTACTTTTTTCTTTCTTTAAGACATGATTAGTGTCCTATTAGAAACAGTAACCCCCAAACATTTCTATCACCTGCGTCCTCATAGCACCTATCATCTGTCTGATCCCACAAACCCTTCACTTTTGTGCATTTACATCATTTTCAGTTCTTTCCATCTTGTCCCTTGCACCTATTTGCACAGAAACACCCCAGCTACTCAGACTTAAACAAAACCACTTTAGCTTTCTAGAATCACCCTGTGGGCACCTACCCCTGCCCTCACACCATACCTGTAGTTCCCTTTAATTTCTGTATACCTAACCCCCTTCTCCGATTTTGTACAGACATGTGTTCATAACACGATCACAGTCATACACGTACTCTTAACACACACAACCTGGGACACATTCCTAAAACACACACAAATTCATTCCTAACATAGGTACAACCAGGCACCCAATTCCTCAAATTTGCAGCAAAGCACACATTAAAAAACCTCAGTTACATGCTCACAGTTTGACAGATACACTATACAGAATGAGACACCCAAAGTGGGTCAGACACACATTGGTTGTCTTCCCATCTCTGTCATACACGCACGAAACAATAGGCATGAATTCGGTTAGGGATGGGGGAGTTTTACCTTTTAAAATCTCATATGAAGATGGTTCTTAACATTTGCCCCCTTATTCAGACTACATCCGGGGCTTTCACATCGGGAGATAAAGTTACCTACCACCAGCCTCAGACATCTTAGCTTTCTCTGAATATCATTGTAAGTGAAGTGTGGAGTGCCCCTTTGTTAGGTCTCGCCTGACCCAGCGCATGCGCTGGTCTGGCGAGACTTATTGAGAGGGCTCCAAAAAGTGCTACCAGGCCAGCCTAGAGCGGCAGTGCATGTGCGCGGGCGCACGCGCGGCGCTTGCCCGCGATTGCTTTCACTTTCGCGGCCGCCTTGATGTTTGATCGCGATCAGTATCACTTTCGCGGCCGCAGGACCGCTTTGCATAGCCAATAGGTCCAGCTTTTGAGAACTTATAAGTATTTAGTTATGCAACTGTTGCATGGCTAAACACTTATAAGGTCCCAAAGGCGAGACCTATTGGCTATGCCAGTGCTTGTTGATATTTGTGACTCATTTTCTTTTAGTAGATAGAGGTTGACAGAATTGCCTTTGTGTTTTCTCCTGATATGCATCATCTGAAAGTAACGTAATTAAGTCATGATTCCCATATGCTTCATTACTTCTCACAATAAATTCCCGATCGCAATATGTATTATTTTCCATAATGCCAGCTCCAGGTATCTCAAAATTAACTGCAGATGTTACATTACTTTTAACAGACCTGATTTTAGATCTATCAAAGTGGATTCAGTGGACGAATCAACAGCTGTTGGTATAACTTGTTGTGAATTGCTCGCCACGATGTTTAAACCCTGTGGGTTTAGTTCTGCAACTGGTGAAGGCTTTTTATTGAAATAATAAAGTAGTGTGGAATTTGATATTGATGCTGGTCCAGGGGTCGCAAGCAACCTGCCACAGGTCGTAAGGTGCAGTATAGGAGTAGCAGCTGCGACCCCTAAATTATGTCCATGGGTGGGACAAACCAAAACAATCCATTGTAAATCCAGGGAAGGACCTGCACCATATTGTGAAGATGAGGCCCGAAGCCCTTGGACTGACCCTGCAGTGTAAACTTACACAGAGGCAACCAAAGCCTGAACTAGAGAATGATGACTCTATCCCTTGGTTTGATCTACAAAATACCCAGCGTGATGGAGGACGTACAACACCAACAGAGGAGACTTTACCTAGGCACCACAGTGAGTAAGACTGGGCCCCTGGGTTTTTAGGTCTCGCCTACGTAGCACACATGCGCTACATAGGAGACCTTTAGCCGTCGCTCTGCTCTTTTTAGAAGCACATACTCGTGCTTGTTGCGGCATCCACCTTGCGGGAGCGAGCAGGGGCGCGCCACAAGCACGAGTATGTGCTTCTAAAAAGAGCAGGCTGCGTGCGCACACACGCACCACTCACGTGCTTGTTCTTCTCATTCTGCTTCGTGCACGTACGCACCACTCGTGTGCTTGTTAATATGATAGAGCTTACCGGTTTCACTTTGTCTTTTTGCCCATACCTTTCCCTGTTAACATCTCTCCCTGCCCGTACCTCGAACTACCTCTACCTTTCTCTGCACACACTTCTCCCTGCCCCCACCTATGTCAGCCTCCACCTCTTTCTATTTGCATACCTCTAGCCTACATCTGTCAACTAGCGCCGTTCTCAGCCTACACCTCTGAGTCCATTGCTCTCCTTGCCTGCGCCTGTCATCCGCTATCTTAGCGCGCCCCCCGGCTGCCTGCCCGTATCTTTCCCTGGTCCCTGCTCTACCTCTCATTGCCTACACCTTCCAGCGCGCACTTCATCCTGCACCTCATCCTGCCCTGCATGAACCTCCTCCGCCTACACCATTCCCTGCACGCACATCTTCCTGCCAGCAGCTCTCCGAGCCCGCAGTTATCTGTCCGCCCTTCTCCCAGCGCACACCTCTCCAAGCCCACACTGTTCCCTGGCCGCACAATTCTCTTTTACCTGTTTCTGCCCACATGTCTCTGTCCGCACCCCTACATGCCTGTACCTCTCCCAGGCTGCCCCGCTCCATGACCTTCGCAGCCCATTGCTCTTCCTGCCCACACATTGCCATACATTTTCCCAGCTGGCCTTAGATCACATCATCAGCAAGAGCTCTTATCACAGAGCAGTTTGACTCCAGGACTGCTGAATCCCCTCCCTGCACTGACCTGCTCTCTCCACGTGACAGCCTCCCAGGCTTACCGTGGTGGGCGAAGAACTCGTGTGTAGTCCGATCAGCCTGGCTCATCCTATAGTAGTCGTCTTTTTTACACGCCACTTTATAAAACATGTATAAAGCCTCAGATTGTTATAAGCAGTTATTGCATAAGTTATGTTACCGTCCTTGATAAAGTGCCATTAGAGTGGTCTTGCAGCATTTTCGAGTTGGTTTGTAATGATGTTGCTGGTACTGGGTTCTGGTACAACTCGTGTGTGCTAGAGTGTGTGTGTTAGATATTCAGGGCTCTGGGAGGTAAGTAGGAGTCTTTTACCAACCACCTACACATCTCAGTTGGTAGACATGCCCAGCACATGGAAGTCGTCTGAGCATGTTGCAGGGTTTGAGATTTCTGTCTCGTTTTATAAAAGTTGTTGGGACGTTTCTCCAAGAATGTTTGCTATTACATCACCCCGGATACACCAAACATGATCCATGCATTTGGAATCCTGCTTTAATTACATTAACTGGGATTAAGTAGAAGCCGGTTTGCTAACGACATCTTGAGGACATTCGGAAACCTTCCGTGGGAATGCATTCCACCCGTTTCCCACCATTAGCTTTGTAGTTTGTAACTCACATTTGCTTACTTTCTGTTTGCTGACTTTATTTCTTTTAGGCTGACCAGTTTCAAATGTCAGGCTCTGTCTTCCAGGGAGCTTGGGCTTTACTTTTTTTCTCTGACTTCAAAGCAAAGTGAGAGGATTTATGTGACAATCATGTTGGCTAATTTTGGGACCTTATAAGTATTTAGTTATGCAGCACAATATCCTTGGTGCAACAACAACTGTTGCATGGCTAAACACTTATAAGGTCCCAAAGGCTAGACCTATTGGCTATGCTTGTTTAAAGTGGTAGGCTTTGTGAATCGAGCAGGGGAAGTATCCAAGTGGCAAGAACCATTGGACCATGAGCACAGCGACCCAAACGCAGCCTCCATTTCAGGCGGTGCTGCCATTGCTTACCTGAACCAGTGTACGCGGCACACTAGTTGCAGATTGCGACCACTTCTGTTGGCATGGCGGAAAGACATTGCCATTCCTTCACAGTAGGCTCTGCAGAACCTGCACTGCTCCTGTGCACTTACGGAGACCACAGGCGATGCCTGCGCCAACAAGAATAAAAGTACTAAAGGTACCCTGCAGTGGGAAAGATAACAGAGGGGGGAAGAAACTTATTGTGTAGAGGAGAGAGTAGTCACCAAAATCTGCTCCATGCATACCAGCCGTCCGAGAATCTCTGCGAGAGCCCCAAGACTGACCTGCTTTGCACTAAGCATACCTTTAAGAATTGCCTCCTAGGGACCACTATAAAACTGATTGAGACCACAGCAATAACTGTTGCCCTCTGAAATGTATGTACTGTGTTATGTGTTAAAAGTAAAGTACTTTCTCTTTTACAACAAGGTAGCAACTGGACTCAAATTTATTGATTTCTCTTACTTATGAGTTCTCAAGTTCTGATTCGCACATCACCTCTCTGCATAAGCCTTGTTCTTGAGGCCACCAAAGCACTGCGGGTGGCGGGGCCTCCTGGTTGAAGAAGAGCACCTCGGTTTCATCCGAGTTCACCTTGAGACAATTTTGAGTCACCCAAGCCAAGATGTTACTCAGACATCTTCTAAAGTTGGCAAATGCAGCCTCTGATTGTTCTTTAAAGGAGAACAACAGTTAGGTGTCATCCGCATAGGCGATCACCTTTACTCCTGTTGTGCTCTACTGCAAATAATAAAGTGCATCGGTCCCGATTCACAAACATTTTGTTGTGACTTACTCATGTAGTACTACTGGCATACTCCTGCAAATCAGGAGTAAGTCATATTCACCACAAGAATAAGTCACAGTTACTCATGGCAAACTCTTTGTGAATTGGAACCCCTAATGATAGTTAACACAGGGCCTCACCACATTACTAATTCATCTTGAGCAGTAACTAGTATAGAGTTTGTTATCTTGAAGAGTTGCCATTTGATGCTCACTATGTCCTAGTTAGAGATGGCAGGATAGGGGCGCCATTAATCTGTTACCTTATTCCACCCTCTCCGCATCTGCTACCCCCACAGGCCTCCATGTGGTATGTCCAAATGCTAATCAGGGATTTTAGTATCTGTGTATAAACTTACCAACTCCAGAATATCAACTACCACTATCATGAAGGTAAGTTTACACAAGTGCAGATTTACTTTTTCAACACTACATCTCTGCACCTTCACCGCTCGTATATTTATTCATGTAATTATACATGTTTATATGTGTGAGTGTATATATATATATATATGTATTAATCCACAGCGGCACGATACAGCCGCAAAGAGATGCACTCACGGGTATCTTCAGACTGCAAATCTTTATTGTGCGGACCCCCCTCTCCCCGCACCGACAGATGCGTTTCAGCGTGAAAGCCTTTTTTGAGGTCCTGGCGAGACTTATTGAGAGGGCTCCAAAAAGTGCTACCAGGCCAGCCTAGAGCTGCAGTGCATGTGCGCGGGCGCGCGCGCGGCGCTTGACCGCGATTACTTTCACTTTTGCGGCCGCCTTGATGTTTGATCGCGATCAGTATCACTTTCGCGGCCGCAGGGCCGCTTTGCATAGCCAATAGGTCCCGCTTTTGAGAACTTATAAGTATTTAGTTATGCAACTGTTGCATGGCTAAACACTTATAAGGTCCCAAAGGCGAGACCTATTGGCTATGCCAATGCTTGTTGATAGTTGTGACTCATTTTCTTTTAGTAGATAGAGGTTGACAGAATTGCCTTTGTGTTTTCTCCTGATATGCATCATCTGAAAGTAACGTAATTAAGTCATGATTCCCATATGCTTCATTACTTCTCACAATAAATTCCCGATCGCAATATGTATTATTTTCCATAATGCCAGCTCCAGGTATCTCAAAATTAACTGCAGATGTTACATTACTTTTAACAGACCTGATTTTAGTACTATCAAAGTGGATTCAGTGGACGAATCAACAGCTGTTGGTATAACTTGTTGTGAATTGCTCGCCACGATGTTTAAACCCTGTGGGTTTAGTTCTGCAACTGGTGAAGGCTTTTTATTGAAATAATAAAGTAGTGTGGAATTTGATATTGATGCTGGTCCAGGGGTCGCAAGCAACCTGCCACAGGTCGTAAGGTGCAGTATAGGAGTCGCAGCTGCGAACCCTAAATTATGTCCATGGGTGGGACAAACCAAAAGCATCCATTGTAAATCCAGGGAAGGACCTGCACCATATTGTGAAGATGAGGCCCGAAGCCCTTGGACTGACCCTGCAGTGTAAACTTACACAGAGGCAACCAAAGCCTGAACTAGAGAATGATGACTCTATCCCTTGGTTTGATCTACAAAATGCCCAGCGTGATGGAGGACGTACAACACCAACAGAGGAGACTTTACCTAGGCACCACAGTGAGCAAGACGGGGCCCCTAGGTTTTTAGGTCTCGCCTACGTAGCACACATGCGCTACAAAGGAGACCTTTAGCCGTCGCTCTGCTCTTTTTAGAAGCACATACTCGTGCTTGTTGCGGCATCCACCTTGCGGGAGCGAGCAGGGGCGCGCCACAACCATGAATATGTGCTTCTAAAAAGAGCAGGCTGCGTGCGCACACACGCACCACTCACGTGCTTGTTCTCATTCTGCTTCGTGCACGTACGCACCACTCGTGTGCTTGTTAATATGATAGAGCTTACCGGTTTCACTTTGTCTTTTTGCCCATACCTTTCCCTGTTAACATCTCTCCCTGCCCGTACCTCGAACTACCTCTACCTTTCTCTGCACACACTTCTCCCTGCCCCCACCTATGTCAGCCTCCACCTCTTTCTGTTTGCATACCTCTAGCCTACATCTGTCAACTAGCGCCGTTCTCAGCCTACACCTCTGAGTCCATTGCTCTCCTTGCCTGCGCCTGTCCTCCGCCATCTTAGCGCGCCCCCCGGCTGCCTGCCTGTATCTTTCCCTGGTCCCTGCTCTACCTTCCAGCGCGTACTTCATCCTGCACCTCATCCTGCCCTGCATGAACCTCCTCCGCCTGCACCATTCCCTGCACGCACATCTTCCTGCCAGCAGCTCTCCGAGCCCGCAGTTATCTGTCCGCCCTTCTCCCAGCGCACACCTCTCCAAGCCCACACTGTTCCCTGGCCGCACAATTCTCTTTTACCTGTTTCTGCCCACATGTCTCTGTCCGCACCCCTACATGCCTGTACCTCTCCCAGGCTGTCCCGCTCAATGACCATCGCAGCCCATTGCTCTTCCTGCCCACACATTGCCATACATTTTCCCAGCTGGCCTTAGATCACATCATCAGCAAGAGCTCTTATCACAGAGCAGTTTGACTCCAGGACTGCTGAATCCCCTCCCTGCACTGACCTGCTCTCTCCACGTGACAGCCTCCCAGGCTTACCGTGGTGGGCGAAGAACTCGTGTGTAGTCCGATCAGCCTGGCTCATCCTATAGTAGTCGTCTTTTTTACACGCCACTTTATAAAACATGTACAAAGCCTCAGATTGTTATAAGCAGTTATTGCATAAGTTATGTTACCGTCCTTGATAAAGTGCCATTAGTGTGGTCTTGCAGCATTTTCGAGTTGGTTTGTAATGACGTTGCTGGTACTGGGTTCTGGTACAACTCGTGTGTGCTAGAGTGTGTGTGTTAGATATTCAGGGCTCTGGGAGGTAAGTAGGAGTCTTTTACCAACCGCCTACACATCTCAGTTGGTAGACATGCCCAGCACATGGAAGTTGTCTGAGCATGTTGCAGGGTTTGAGATTTCTGTCTCGTTTTATAAAAGTTGTTGGGACGTTTCTCCAAGAATGTTTGCTATTACATCACCCCGGATACACCAAACATGATCCATGCATTTGGAATCCTGCTTTAATTACATTAACTGGGATTAAGTAGAAGCCGGTTTGCTAACGACATCTTGAGGACATTCGGAAACCTTCCGTGGGAATGCATTCCACCCGTTTCCCACCATTAGCTTTGTAGTTTGTAACTCACATTTGCTTACTTTCTGTTTGCTGACTTTATTTCTTTTAGGCTGACCAGTTTCAAATGTCAGGCTCTGTCTTCCAGGGAGCTTGGGCTTTACTTTTTTTCTCTGACTTCAAAGTGAGAGCATTTATGTGACAATCATGTTGGCTAATTTTGGGACCTTATAAGTATTTAGTTATGCAGCACAATATCCTTGGTGCAACAACAACTGTTGCATGGCTAAACACTTATAAGGTCCCAAAGGCTAGACCTATTGGCTATGCTTGTTTAAAGTGGTAGGCTTTGTGATTCGAGCAGGGGAAGTATCCAAGCGGCAAGAACCATTGGACCATGAGCACAGCGACCCAAACGCAGCCTCCATTTCAGGCGGTGCTGCCATTGCTTACCTGAATCAGTGTACGCGGCACACTAGTTGCAGATTGCGACCACTTCTGTTGGCATGGCGGAAAGACACTGCCATTCCTTCACAGTAGGCTCTGCAGAACCTGCACTGCTCCTGTGCACTTACGCAGACCACAGGCGATGCCTGCTCCAACAAGAATAAAAGTACTAAAGGTACCCTGCAGTGGGAAAGATACCAGAGGGGGGAAGAAACTTATTGTGTAGAGGAGAGAGTAGTCACCAAAATCTGCTCCATGCATACCAGCCGTCCGAGAATCTCTGCGAGAGCCCCAAGACTGACCTGCTTTGCACTAAGCATACCTTTAAGAATTGCCTCCCAGGGACCACTATAAAACTGATTGAGACCACAGCAATAACTGTTGCCCTCTGAAATGTATGTATTGTGTTATGTGTTAAAAGTAAAGTACTTTCTCTTTTACAACAAGGTAGCAACTGGACTCAAATTTATTGATTTCACTTACTTATGAGTTCTCAAGTTCTGATCCACACATCACCTCTCTGCACAAGCCTTGGATTGCTCTGCTTCGCTACTCTGAGGGTCAAGAGCTAAAGGGGTGTAGGTGGTGTTAAGTTTTGGGCTTAATAATAAAGTTAATCTAAGGTCACCAGTAGTACAAGGCTTTGATTGTCACAAAGAGAGCGCAGTAGGCCTTTATTTCTCTGCGACTCCTGAAGAACGTTCCCCAGCATATTTACATTCTTTCAACAAACGCTAGCCTGCCCGACCCATGTATATATATCCTGAAGTTGGAAGAGGAAAAAGGCCCAGACAGACAAAGATGCGCCTCCTTGCAGGACTATGACACATGCATGCTATAATCCAGGAACAATATTATTATTATTATTATTATTAGGTCATTTGTAGAGTGCACAGCTACCCCCAACTGAGGTGTTCCGGCGCTAAGGCAGTCGACTGATACAGGTGCACAGTGATATATTTTAGGAGCAGTTGAAGAGCCAGGTTTTTAGAGCTCGCCGGAAAGCTGGTTCTGATTCAGTCAGGCGGAGAGAGAGTGGCAAGGCGTTCCATAGTTTCACGGTCTTGACTACGAAAGCTCTGACTCCTGTCCTCGCCTTGCTAAAGCGAGGAATGGCGAGGAGCCACCGATGGTTGGATCTCAGGGCCCTGTCATGATGGTAATGTTGGAGTCTGACTATCAGGTAAGCTGGGCCTCGGTCCTGGTGGCTCTGTGCGCCAGGGTGAGTGTCTTAAATTCTATGCGCCTGATGACGGGCAGCCAATGGAGGTTTCTCAAGTGGGGGGTGATGGAATAGCGATAAGGTACCTTGCATATCAATCTGGCTGCAGCGTTCTGGATCATTTGCAGTGTGCGGGTCAGATAAGCGGGGAGTCCCAAATAGAGGCTATTGGCGTAGTCCAAGTGATAAGTAATAAGGGCGTGGGTTACCATCCTTCTGCAGTCAAATGGGAGGAAGTGGAGGAATTTCCTCAGAGTTCGTAGCTTCCCAAAACAGTAGGAGGTGACTTGCCTAATCTGAGATTTGCAAGAGAGCTCATTGTCAAATCTGAACCCCAAGTTTCTCACCGAGTCAACTGGCTCAGGAGGAGGATTCAGTTCTTGAGGCCACCAAAGCACAGCGGGTGGCGGGGCCTCCTGGTTGAAGAAGAGCACCTCGGTTTCATCCGAGTTCACCTTGAGACAATTTTGAGTCACCCAAGCCAAGATGTTACTCAGACATCTTCTAAAGTTGGCAAATGCAGCCTCTGATTGTTCTTTAAAGGAGAACAACAGTTAGGTGTCATCCGCATAGGCGATCACCTTTACTCCTGTTGTGCTCTACTGCAAATAATAAAGTGCATCGGTCCCGATTCACAAACATTTTGTTGTGACTTACTCATGTAGTACTACTGGCATACTCCTGCAAATCAGGAGTAAGTCATATTCACCACAAGAATAAGTCACAGTTACTCATGGCAAACTCTTTGTGAATTGGAACCCCCAATGATAGTTAACACAGGGCCTCACCACATTACTAATTCATCTTGAGCAGTAACTAGTATAGAGTTTGTTATCTTGAAGAGTTGCCATTTGATGCTCACTATGTCCTAGTTAGAGATGGCAGGATAGGGGCGCCATTAATCTGTTACCTTATTCCACCCTCTCCGCATCTGCTACCCCCACAGGCCTCCATGTGGTATGTCCAAATGCTAATCAGGGATTTTAGTATCTGTGTACAAACCTACCAACTCCAGAATATCAACTACCCCTATCATGAAGGTAAGTTTACACAAGTGCAGATTTACTTTTTCAACACTATATCTCTGCACCTTCACCGCTCGTATATTTATTTATGTAAATATACATATATATGTGTGTGTGTGAGTGTATATATATATATATATATGTATTAATCCACAGCGGCACGATACAGCCGCAAAGAGATGCACTCACAGGTATCTTCAGACTGCAAATCTTTATTGTGCGGACCCCCCTCCCCCCGCACCGACAGATGCGTTTCAGCGTGAAAGCCTTTTTTGAGGTCCTCGAAAAAGGCTTTCACGCCGAAACGCGTCTGTCAGTGCGGGGGTCCGCACAATAAAGAATTGCAGTAAGAAGATACCTGTGAGTGCATCTCTTTGTGGCTGTATCGTGTTGCTGTGGATTAATGTATCGCGGCTCACCACCGCGCTAATAGCACCTAAGGCAAGTGGTGCGGCGGCGGTGATTCCTGTGTTTCCAAAAAACAAAATATATATATATATATATATATATATATATATATATATATATATATATATATATATATATATATATATATATATATATATTCACTGAAAAAACCATAGGTTTCACACATGTTATAGTTAGCGGAAATTTTACTGATAATAAACCAATGAAATTCCCCCGTTATAGTTAGTGCAGGCAACTATAACTCACGCGACCGCAATCCTCTGCTGATGCTAATACTGTATTTAGACACTTATTTGCCCATGTCTTCTTCCATACATTTTTAGCTATACATATATTACAAATATTTTTTTTTCATAAAGACACACATGTCATCAGCAGAAGATTGCGGTCGCGTGAGTTATAGTTGCCTGCACTAACTATAACGGGGGAATTTCATTGGTTTTTTATCAGTAAAATTTCCGCTAACTATAACATGTGTGAAACCTATGGTTTTTTCAGTGAATTTGCAAGGTTTTTTAAATGCTAATTCCTAACTATAACGTGTGTGAAACCTATGGTTTTTTCAGTGAATTTGTACGGTTTTTTAAATGCTAAGTTACTTTACGCCATTCGTGGCGTGCGCGCCCACTTAACGCAGTTCGTTCCGTGCGCGCACGGTGCGCTTCGCGCACCGTGCGCGCACAGTGAGCCCACTTTACGCAGTTAGTGCCGTGCACGCACGGTGGGCACGCGGTGCGATGACAAAGCAAGAAAGCACGTCAACAAATCTGTTTCTGCTTTCCTCCGTGACTATGGTATGGGTGCCATTTACCACAACAACTTGCGTTATGACATGCAAGACATTTATAGAGGAGATGGTGTGCACTTCAATGATGAAGGGAACAGAGTCTTCCTCTTGAACCTTAGACTCTGCATCGGTACTTTACTTGTAGGTACCACTAAAAAATCATTTCATAAACACAACGGCTCTTTTTAGAGCCCCCTAATATCTAAACACTTAAATCTGATTTTAATTTTTTTTTTTTTTTTTTTTCTACCGTACGCTTACCGTAAGCTTACCGTACGCGTACCCCGTGATTTTTTTTAAAATCAATAAATGTTTTCTTTGTACTTTACAGTCCTTCTTTGACCCCCTCACAAATGTAAGGGGGTCTGTAACTCTCCTCATTGCCCCCTTTCCTTGTTTTCACTCTTTTTTTTCAGAGTGAAATACACAAAATGGCGGCCGCCGCTTCCTGGTTTCGGCCGATTCGAATGTTTACTAAGATCTAAGAGCCAATCAGAATCGCGCTCGCGCACGCCACCGTACGCTTACCGTAAGCGTACGGTAAGCGTACCGTAAGCGGGCTCAGATATATATATTGATTTAAAGGCTATTTTCTCAGAATCTACTGAACAGATTTACACCAAACCTACAAAAGGCACTTCCTTGACCTAGGGACTACCTCTCTGCCAAATTTTGAGTAATTCTGTTCAGCCGTTCGGGCTGTAGCTCGTTCTAAAGGTCCTATGGAAAAATGCATGGGAAAAACGCGTTTTGGGACCCCCCTTTTATGTCAGCCCCCGCTTGACGGATCCCCCCGAGACTTTCAGGGTAGGAGCGGAGCATAGCGCCCCACCTATTTTGAGAAATTCGCGAGGATTCGTCGACCGGCGCCAAAGTTATTCAAAATAGAATGTTGAGGTTTTCCTATGGAAACGTGGTCCTAACTATAACTACCTACTGGCGACCGCCAGTAGGTAATATATATATATATATATCTTCAAGTTATGCAAATGTGGAGAGGTAGTCTATAGTTTGGCAGCACAGTATTACTTTCCTGAATTTTGTGGTATGCAACAATGCTACAGCTCCACCCAGCTGGAGCGTGGTCATACGACCTCAGAATCTTGGCAGTACAGTGTGTTTTATTGTAAAGTATGACAAATACATGCATGCTTGTATAATGTCCGGAACACTTTGCTGTAGCAGCCTTGTCCTGCCCAGTGCACTCCCAGTCCCTCATATTTCTCTGGCAGTGCAGTAGTGCCGCAGGGCTGCACCCTCCACCTTTGAAAGAGTAAAGACACAGTACTGTGTGTCAGGCGGGTAATTACACTTAACTGATTGCCCTGGGCTCAAGCAGAAGCTTAAGTGTATTGAGGAAAAAGGATATTGTGATGAATAGGAGAAGGGGGGCACGTCAGAGAAGTAAATCAGTTAATGGGTCAATAGAAGGCCTGTGGTAGATTAATGGAAATCTGGATTGAATCTGGTGGGGGCTGGAGCGGTGTGAAGGGCTGCCTGCAAGATCTCTTGATGGGCAGTTGTATGGAGGCGCATGGCAGTAAAAACACCAGGCTGGCTGTTTCACTCCAGAGGAACAATTAATTTTCCACTGAAGGATAAGCTTTTGGGGGTTTGAAAAAGTGCAGATGCTTATTTTGTTCAGAGCACTATCTCGGCCTTTTTAATGGAATCAAATAGAGTTCGTGTGATTCTATATCATAGGCCGATCGCTTGCTGCGATGTTTGAGGCGCCTAGCAGTTTTTGCATGCTCTGGTAAATTGCACTATTTCTTGTGTAGCGCTAGTATTCGTGTTCAACTTTATCATACACCTCAATCAAATATCCTTTTTCATTCAATAGAACTTAATTTCACGCATATGCACGTAAATAGACATTCCGGATCATTCATGTGTGATGCTCCTTCTGTGCCAGGATTGAAAACTGCTTATGTTACTTTAAACCGGCCCCTCCCCCCCCAAAAAAATATATGCATATATATATATTATCTACTGGCGGTCGCCAGTAGATAGTTATAGTTAGGACCGTGTTTCCATAGGAAATCCGCAACATTCTATTTGGAATAACTTTGGTGCCGATTGATGAATCCTCGCGAAATTTTCATAATAGGTGGGGCGCTCCGCTCCGCTCCTACCCTGAAAGTCTCGGGGGGATTCGTCAAACGGGGGCTGAGAAAAAAGGGGGGGTCCCAAAACACGTTTTTCCCATGCAATTTTCCATAGGGACCTTTAGTCCAAGGTACAGCCCAAACGGCTGAACAGAATTACTTTAAATTTGGCAGAGAGGTAGTCCTCAGGTCAGGGATGTGCCTTTTGCATATCTGGAGTCAATCTGTTCATTAGTTCCTGAGTTAATTGAAGTTAAAAGTACATACATATCTATAGCCTCGCACCGTGCGCGCACGGTGCGTAGATGGTGACGTGCGCGAGCGCAATTCTGATTGGTTGTTAGATGTCAGTAAACATTCGAATCGGTCGAAATCAGGAAGTGTCGGCCGCCATTTTGTCTCTGGCAGTCTGAGGCAGTGAAAAACAAAGGTGGAGAACGTGAAAAGGGGGCAGGGTGGACAGTTCCTGACCCCCTAGCCTTTGTCAGGGGGTCACTGAAGGACCCCCAAGGGTGAAAAAAACTTTTTTTTCTTTCGAAAAAGCGGTGGGTGCGCGCACGACACGCACAACGCATCGTGGGCGCTCGGTGCGTGAAGCGCACCGAGCGCCCACAGCGCGCGCACGGTGCGCGCACGGTGAAAAACCTGAAAAAAAAAAAAAAATAATAAATACATAACTTAGCATTTAAAAAAACTTACAAATTCACTTAAAAAACCATAGGTTTCACACACGCTATAGTTAGGAATTAGCATTTAAAAAACCTTGCAAATTCACTTAAAAAACCATAGGTTTCACACATGTTATAGTTAGCTGGACATTTCCCTCGTAAAAAACCAATGAAATTCCCCCGTTATAGTTAGTGCAGGCAACTATAACTCACGCGACCGCAATCCTCTGCTGATGACGTCAGATATTACATCACTGATTACATATGTGTCTTTCTGAAAAATAAATATTTGTAATATATGTATAGCTAAAGATTAATGGAAGAAGACATGGGTAAATCGGTGTCTAAATACAGTGATGTAATATCTGACGTCATCAGCAGAGGATTGCGGTCGCGTGAGTTATAGTTGCCTGCACTAACTATAACGGGGGAATTTCATTGGTTTTTTACGAGGGAAATGTCCAGCTAACTATAACATGTGTGAAACCTATTGTTTTTTAAGTGAATATATATACTACTGGCGGTCGCCAGTAGATAGTTATAGTTACAACCTAGTTTCCATAGAAAATCTCAAAATTCTATTTTGAATAACTTTTGCGCCGGTTGACGAATCCTCGCGAAATTTTCAAAACAAATGGGGCGCTCCGTTCAGCTCCTACCCTGAAAGTCTCGGGGTGATTCGTCAAGCGGGGGCCGAGAAAAAGGGGGGTCCCAAAATGCGTTTTCCCCATGCATTTTTCCATAGGACCTTTAGTCGAAGGTACAGCCCGAACGGCTGAACAGAATTACGTGAAATTTGGCAAAGAGGTAGCCATAAGGTCAAGGAAGTGCCTTTTGAAGGTCTCGTGTAAATCTGTTCAGTATTTCCTGAGAAAATAGCATTTAAAACCATATCCATATCTATATGCGCACACCGTGCGCGCACTGTGCGCGCACCCTGCCGTGCGCGAGCGCAATTCTGATTGGTTGTTAGATGTCGGTAAACATTCGAATCGTTCGAAACCAGGAAGTGTCGGCCGCCATTTTGTCTCTCGCAGTCTGAGGGGGTGAAAAACAAAGGTGGAGAACGTGAAAAGGGGGCAGGGTGGACAGTTCCTGACCCCCTAGCCTTGGTCAGGGGGTCACAGAAGGACCCCCAAGGGAGAAAAAAAAAACGCACCGTGCGCGCACGGTGAAAAACCTGAAAAAAAAAATGTAATACATACATAACTTAGCATTTAAAAAACCGTACAAATTCACTGAAAAAACCATAGGTTTCACACACGTTATAGTTACGAATTAGCATTTAAAAAACCTTGCAAATTCACTTAAAAAACCATAGGTTTCACACATGTTATAGTTAGCTGGACATTTCACTCGTAAAAAACCAATGAAATTCCCCCGTTATAGTTAGTGCAGGCAACTATAACTCACGCGACCGCAATTCTCTGCTGATGACGTCAGATAATACATCACTGATGACATATGTGTCTTTCTGAAAAATAAATATTTGTAATATATGTATAGCTAAAGATTAGTGGAAGAAGACATGGGTAAATAAGTGTCTAAATACAGTGATGTAATATCTGACGTCATCAGCAGAGGATTGCGGTCGCGTGAGTTATAGTTGCCTGCACTAACTATAACGGGGAAATTTCATTGGTTTTTTACGAGGGAAATGTCCAGCTAACTATAACATGTGTGAAACCTATGGTTTTTTAAGTGAATTTGCAAGGTTTTTTAAATGCTAATTCGTAACTATAACGTGTGTGAAACCTATGGTTTTTTCAGTGAATATATATATATATATATATCTCTCTATCTCGAATCTTCGAAAACCCTTACAAAAAAATAAAATCCACCTTAGCTACTAACTAGAGGATCTGTCAAACAGGGGCCAAGGAAAAACAAGCATTAGAAATGCAATAGGTCTCGCCTTTAAATAAGTTAAAGCCATTTGCTTTGCTAATGGTATTGTATAGCAAAGCAAACTTAATAAAAGGCGAGACCTATTGCATTTTTAATTCTGCTTCTAAGAAAGCAGCTTCAGTTCTATAATTATTAAAAACATGTTCCTTTACTTGTTTCAATTGAATCATTACAGTCTGTCTTATTAATTTCCAGGCAAAAAGAATGTAAGAAGCCACTGGTAGAAATAGGAGTTGTGAGTTGCCCCTCGGGCACAAATCCTGCACATATGCTTCCGGCCACGGGCCTGAATATATGACCATGAGACAACAAGAGTGTGAGGAAGGCTGAAAGGAGGAGCACGGTTCCTGACATCACAGCTCTGACCCTATAGATGGCAAAACTCAACAAGACCATAAACAAGTGGGACATGAAAATTTTCAGAAACCTATTATCATTACCATCATCATCATCGTTTTTATTTTTAGCATATCAATTTAAGGTACATTGCCATTTTAAAAGACCATGTATACAAGTGGGACATAGAAATTTTCAGAAACTTATTATTATTACCATCATCATCATCGTGTTTATCTTTAGTATATCAATTAAGTTACATTGCCATTTTAAAGTGCTGTAAATAACAAGTGCTCTTATCACCGAATTTATTACCGTTCAATGTGTCGACCTTGGAAGGATGAAAGGCTGAGCTGGCCTCAGCGCACCGAGAACCTGTGCCCTGCTGCAGATGTAACACTGCATCCATTGCAATGGTTCATGAGCAGCAGGGTGTTTCTGGTTCAGGGTCTTGTTATGACCCACACTCTTGAAATGACGTGCTTGACAGATATTAAATCTCTGTTTCCTCGCGCTCCTCGCCGCCCATCCCAGCTCCTGCTCAGAGCAGAATGAGGCGCTTTTCATTACACGCTGCCGAGCTCGAGGTTGTAATGAAGCGCAGAGAGAAACAACATGTTTAGATTTATTTGGTAGCCAAACTACGAGCCACCGGGGAAATAAAGCGCGGCCGGCCATGCTGGAACAGTACATGGTGTAACGTGCGCGAGGACCCGGGGAGCAGGCGCGAGCTGGCGGAGACACGTGACATTTTGAGTTATTTGAAGGACAGTCAGTGCCAGGAAAGAGGGGAAACTGGATATCCGTAGCGCTCCATATATCACACGAGAGAATCAGCGCTTGGATGCCACGGCGCGTCTTTGGGCGCTGGGGATGATGAAACCTTGGAGAAAGGCTCTGCGAGGCCACAACAGGTTATCTAGGCGCTGAATACGAGGAAGCCTTGGGAGCAGGAGGTGCTTCACTTGCGCAGATTGACATGTTTGCAAGGCCTAGAATTTTCCTATTAATTTTATTGATGCATTTTTACATAGCGCAAACATTTCCTAAAGGTGCTAGAGCGCTTTATAATAACCAGGAAGCTTTAAACAATGCGTGTTATTAACCAAATCAAGAACAACAGGGGGCTCGTCCCGAGCAAGCGCCCAGTACCTTCTGAAGGAGCAGCACGGACTATGCACGCGCATGTGGACAGCCCAACGCCATCTTTGTCCCTGCCATGTGCGAGCGTGTGGATATCATACGCAAAGAGTTGCCATGACAATGGCAAGCTTAGCACAAGATGGCGTCGGACTGCCCACAGTCCCTACGGACATACGCATGCTGTCTGCTATGGACAAATGGTGAGAGCAGCCATGTTTGTCCATGCTGGCGCGTGCATGAAAGCCCTCGGCATAATCGATTACAAAAGGTACGTGCAATAGCGAGAGCAGTGCAATAGCGAGAGCAGCGCATGCGCTGCTTTCGCCAGGCGAGACCTAAAAAGGAGGGGGGGGGGAGCGCTTTCTTTCACCTTTAATTTTTCCCTAGGAAATTTAGACACAGCTACAAACCATACATCTGAACGGATTTGCACCAAATTTGGCAGAAAGCTACATATTGGTCCTGAAAGAGTGCTTTTTAGGATTTGGTGTAAATCCGCTCAGTAGTTTTTGAGCAATTAATGCTCCAAAACGTTATACCTATATCACTCTATGGAGGATCTGTGGAAGCACACAGAACCCATGCCACCACATCAGACAGGATGCAGTGGCAGTCATCTAAGAAGTCATAAAATAGATTTTTTTTTAAAAAGACATAAAGTGGCAGAATAGGGAAACCTTGTCCCCGTAGGGCTTGGTCTGCAAATCCATGGCAAAATAATTAAAAAGACGTAGGCTCCTGTGCTTATCTTAAAACCTCCCTTGAGGTGGGCCAGGGCCTTGGGGGATGTGGGTGGCCAAGGCCCCACAACGCACAGCCTACGCCTGCTACAGAAGTGTTCATAGAGAGCACTCTCCCTCTACTCACCAAAGCCTTCTTCAGTGACCAGACTCCTGCTACGTATACAGTTTATCTTGTATCAGGCTCTGTGCAGGTAGGCAACCTCTCATCCACAGTCAATGAGACATGGATGATCAAGCCTGTACATTGCATAACCTATGCCTTGTACAGATGTCTTCGCAGAAGGCTGCTCCCTCCAGAAGCCCAAACCCCTAAGCCCATACAACGCGCACCCTATGCCTTGTACAGAAGTCTTCACGGAGAGCTCACTCCCTCCACTCAGCCAAGCCCCATTAGATGGCCAAACCATTACTAAACGCAGGCTTTACCTTTTGCACAGATTTTTACAGAGAGGCTAGTCTTGGCATTTACCCAAGCCCTACTATGTGGCCAGGCCCCTACTGAGCACATCCTTTAAGCTGTGCAGAGCTCTTTACAGAGAGGCCAGTTTCTCCAGACACTGCAGTCCCATCACGTGGCCAAGAACCTAGTAAGTCAGACCTTGCCCTGTGCACAGCTCTTCACAGACAGCCCACTACCTCCAGACAAGGATACCCCATTAGATGACACCTCCTCTACTGTGCATGGCCTTTGCACTGTTCTTCACAGAGACCCAGTCCCTCAAGACATGCAAGCCCCATTAGGCTGCTCTCTCAATGCACTGGCACACTTTTGAGAATTACTGGCATACATTGTAGTGATGTAGAGTGGAGTGGCATATAGTGGAATAGCATACAGTAGAGTGGTGTAGAATGAAGTACAGTGGAATAGGGTAAAGAGTAGTAGGGTAGAGTGGATTGGCATAGAGTGGAGTGCCATACTGTGGAGTGGCATGGAATGGAGTGATGTACAGTGTAATAATGTATTGTCGTATTGTGGAGTGGCGTGAAGTGGCGTAAACTGGAGTGGCATGGAGTGCAGTGGCATAAAGCAAAGTGGCATAGAATACAGTGGAGTGGGGTAGAGTCGAGTAGAGGTGTGTACAGTGGAATAGCGTATGTTAGAGTGGAATACAGTGGAGTGGAGTAGAACGGAGTGGCAAATAGTGGAATAGTGTAGAGATGAATGTCGCACAGTGGACTAGTGTAGAATGCATTGGCGCATAGTGTAGGAGCATATAGTGGAGTGGCATAGACTGGAGTGTCGTAGAGTTGAGCAGCATACAGTGGAGTGGTGTACAATACAGTTACATACACTGGAGTATGTTACAGTGGTGTTGCGTACATTGGAATAGCATAGAGTGGAGTGGCATATACCGGAGTGGCATATAGCGGAATAGCATACAGTGTAGTGGGGTACAGTAAAGAGATGTAGAGTTTAATAGTGTAGAGTGGAGTGTTGTACAGTGGAGTAGCATAGAGTTGTGCAGAGTCGAGTGAGGTACACTTAAGTGGCATACATTGGAATAGTGTAGACTGAACTGGCGTAGAGGGAACTGGTACACAGTATAATGGCCTAGAGTGAAGTGTTGTAGAGTGGAATACCATAGAGTTGAGTGTTGTAGAGTGGAGCAGGGTGTAGTGCTGTTGGGTAGACTGTAGTGCTGTACAGTATAATAGCGTAGAGTGGAGTGTTGTAAAGTGGAGTGGTGTACAGTGGAATCGCGTAGGCTGTAGTGGCGCAGAGTGGAGTGGCGTAGCATGGAATGGCATACAGTGGAGTAGTGGAAAATACACTGTAGTACTCTATATTTCTGAAATACAGGCTACCACAGTATATCTTTATTTTTTAACATATATATATATATATATATATATATATTTTTGGTACCCTGGAACTCCAGAGGCAGTACCGCAGTAAGCCATACATTTAAAAATCACTACTTCAATAAAGTGGTAACAGGTAGGGGAAAAATATCAAAACTAATACTTAGCTACATCTAAGGGTGAAACACAAAACAAAGGCAAAGTGTACCTAAAAGCAATGTGGTTGCCTTCAACTTTCTTAAAGACTGTCATTAGCCAATCTCAGAAAGACATGTCATCGGTATGTACCGAGGTACTTCTTTGAGATACTGCAAAATTTTGCACAATTACAGTGACAACAGATATCACTAAGTTAAAATCCTTAAAGACTCAACAAATACTAACTTTACTTTCCTGTAGTACCTGAAAAGGTCATCTGTGAACAATAATGTCTAATCCTGCATCATGTAAATCTAAGCCATTTTCGCGCTACGCAGGATACAAAAGTCTATAGAAAATCCATTGGTGACAAACCGCGTTTCAGGACCCCCCCTTTTATCTTGTCACCCCCTTGACCATTCACCTCAAAACTTGGCATCATCTGCCAATGTATAATGAACACTACGTCTGCAAAGGTTTGTAGAGATTTATCAAACGGGCGCAGAGTTATTTATGGTGAAAAATCAGAGCAATTTCTGTCTCTTGTAAACATAACTACAACAGAGTGTCTACCACCAGTCTGTAATATTAGAATATATATATATATATGACATACTGGTGGTTGCCAGTAGGTAGTTATAGTAAGAACCTATTCTGGTAGCCACTCTGTAATATTAGAATGTATATATATGACATACTGGTGGTTGCCAGTAGGTAGTTATAGTAAGGACCCAGTTTCCCTAGGAAGGGCGTTTTTTTTGTTTTGCTAATAACTTTAGTGCTGTTCGCCGTATCTTCACGAAAGTTTCAAAACTAGTTTGCCAGTCACTTCAGCTGCTGTATAGAAAGTTCGGGGTGATCTGTGAAGCAGGGGCTGAGAAAAAGGAGGGGTCCCAAAACTCCTTTTCTCCATGCAATTTCCCATAGGGATTTTGGACATGACCACAGCCCGAACCACTGAACGAAATTGATCTTGTTCTAGAAAGTGCGCTTTTTCTAATTTGATGTAAATCTGTTCAGTAGTTTTAGAGTTATTAAAGTAAAAATATTTATGTAAATCGATTGAGACACAGATCCTTGTGCCAAATAAAAAAACACATACACCCACTCAGACCCACATGCATACTCACTCACATGTCCACTTATGCCACACACACACTTATTCAGCAACTCACAGACCCACAAAGCCATTAACACAGCCACTCAGATTCACACAGCCACTCATACACCCACTCATGCACTCATACAGCCACCCACTCACAGACCCACAAAACCACTCACACACTCACTTACACACCCATACACCTACTCACATACCTACATACCTCCTCACACACCCACTCACAG
Organism: Triturus cristatus; assembly: GCF_964204655.1. Lineage (NCBI taxonomy): Eukaryota > Metazoa > Chordata > Amphibia > Caudata > Salamandridae > Triturus > Triturus cristatus. The sequence goes on from NC_140589.1 coordinate 890,291,436, forward strand.
ACCCACAAAATTGTATTGAATGTGTGCGTTTGGTTGTGAACGGATTAGCGGACCCATAAATTGACTACAAAAATGAAAGACTTGGTGCATTGCATTTAAAGAAAGACTACATAAGTTACTTTACCTTAATATTTATTTTTAGTTTTTAGATAGAAAATAAAAAATAATAATGTGTGAATAAAATGTATTTATACGTTTGTGAACATGTATGTTAGTAAATTGAACTTGTGGGTCAAGTTGTAGTACAATTTATATCAAAATAACCGGTTAAATTCACAAAAAAAATAAAAGGTTACAGGGACATTATAGTAATGTTCTGATTTTACACTCACAAAATAATAGAAATTCGGCAGTTATAGTTATCTGAGCTAACTGTAACTTATACCCCCGCAATACAGTGCTTATTATTCACATATTACGTCGCTCATGATATGGTCAATGACATCACTGATGGTATCTCAAATGACATCACTGAAGACATCGTCCAGCAAAGTAAACTTCAATATACTTCATAAAATACCATTTAATTTTTTACAAAATAAGGAAAGGAGATAGGTAAGAAACATACAACAGAGAGGTCACTGTATCTTTACCAACTACTACACTCATTTATCACCCAGTAGAGAGTTCACAGCAGATAGTCCTATCTCTTTTAAACCACTACTCTAAACACTAATGCCCAAAGTAAGACATCTAACCGTACTGGCTAGTCAATCACAAACCACTATAACACCATTCATAAACCTGGAAAGAGGTTTTAGTGCAGACATCAGTTTTACACAGGCCACTGTGTCACACATCACTAGTTAAATTATTCTTCATCCTGGAGAAAGGTGTCAGCAGAGAGGTCAGTCAGTTGCAAACCACTCCTACACTGAGCCATCACACTAGAGAGAGGTCTCAGTGAACAGATGAATTTATTGCAAACTATTACTACTACACTCATTCATCACAAAGAGGAGAAGTCTAAGCAAAATGGTCAGTATGTCGTAAAACACAAGTATACTTAGCCATCACTATGGAGCGAAGTCTTAATGAACAACTTAGAGTGTTGCAAAGCACTATCATACACATACATCAGCAGGGGACATGTGTCAGCATAGAGGGTAGTTTACTCATAAATAGTAGACCCACTTTAAAAACTGGATTATAGTTAAGATGATATATGTTAGGAATGCTAACACTTATTAGTAGTACAGAAAGATTAGTAATTTACTTATGCAGTAGCTTAGTATATATCTTTCAATGTTAGAAACTTTTACGAAACACTCACTGGATGCTGTTATAAGCACTGCATTATAGAAGGCGTGCATTATAGTTAGCTCTGCTCATCTTGGAAAGGGACGTAAGATGTTTCCCCAAGGCCTTCTAAATGTACCTTGTGTCCATTGATGCATTCTGAAGCCCACAGTGCAAATATATGATTTTGATATGGCATGGTAGTGTGTGGTCAATTATGCATAGCATGTTCTTCATCTAGATAGTGTCTTAATAATATTAATAAATCACCAAAATTAATCACTGGGCAACTGCCTTGGGGTTTATTTTGGAGCACAGATAATCCATACATATGACACACAGATAAATCATTTTCAACAGTAAAATTGGACTGTGGTTAAGAAATGGTTAAAAATATGAAGAATATTGTGCCATGAATGCTGTACTCAAAGATACTGTATGCACAGTAGAAATAATGCCCATGGTAGAGCTATGCAAAAGGATACACCCCCTGAGGAAATTGTGTCATGGACTACTACCTCTCAAAATACGGGTCCCAGGCCATGCCCACCTACCGCTGTACCACAAAAGATGACCTAGTAAATGTGTGCAGTAAAATGAACTTATCATCCTAGTTTTCTTCTAAAGTACACTTTTTTTGATACCTGCTGCATACATACTTGTTACATAAAGACATTTACCATAATACTATATGTGCTATGATACTTGTTGCCAATAAATCTGGCAAAGCCAGTTGTTTATTCATTTATTTTAATGGGGGTACATAGTCCTAGTTATTCTTGATAAAACCTAGCTTCTCATATCTCAGTCAGGCTTTTGAAAATACTTTTAAAAACATCCCATAGAGATATGATTTTCATAGTAGCAACATTTACACGTGTGTTAATGATGTAATTCAGGCGCACATCACACTGAGTACTGTCCTTCAGAATTCCCACTGTCACTCAAAGTTAAGTTCTATTTTTGGCAGTAGAAGTCTCGCTCAGAATTCTTTTCTTTTTAACATCCAGGCTCAAAGATAGCTCAGCTATTGAAAACACTAAATGATCCGGCTGTTTTTCTCTTGATAAAATAAATTAATTCTGAGCTATATTTGTAACAATGCCTAGAATTTACAGACCTTCAATCGTTACTTTTTTAATACTTTGAGGCACTAAGAGCTCTGCTTCGGGTAATAGCCTAACACACTCAGAACTCTTCTTTTGACGGAACTCAAGAACCCCAACAAGTCAGGGCCTTAAAATAACTGTTTCCACATCTGGTAGGTGCAGAGTAGTTACTTTATTGTACAGATCCATGATCACCCAATCGGAAACAGTACTTGGCTCTTTGAGGGAGAAATGAACAATAGATATCCAGAAGTCTATAACAGAGGAAGGTATAGACAGGCTCCTAAAATATATAGGAATGCTCGCTAACATTGATTCACTTTTATCTTATTCATAGAGCACATGGAACTCCTAGCAGGATAAATAATATCTAACCTGGTACTAGACAGACAATTGTACAGTTCTTATTTGTACTCTAACCAGGCCCAAGCAGTGATAAGGTACAGGTGATACCCAGACTCATTTCAAAAGGGAGTCGCTGTGTCTTAGCAGAGGTATATATTACTGTGCGGCCTCTCCCCCAGTCAAAAGATCTGGGTTAAATCCATCGTTCTTTTGCCCACTACGCCACCCCAGTTTGGACCCAGCCATATGCAAATCAGTCTTGACCCTGTGCCCCATGGGAACAGTCCAGACCGAACTGCCTGGCCAGGTCCTCCCTGGACCAGAAACAAGCATCCTGGGACCGGTTTCAGGGTATGTCACCCTCCTTCAGCCAGGCCAGCTTGAATCCAGTGGCACAGTGACCAAGGGACCCACATCTGGGCATAACCATCCCACTGAGGGCGAAACGTGTTACAGCAAACAAATGATGGACGGAATGCTGACAATGCAAACATTCTCCCCCAGTCAAAAGATCTGGGTTAAGTCCATCGTTCTTTTGCCCACTGCGCCACCCCAGTTTGGACCCAGCCATATGCAAATCAGTCATGACCCTGTGCCCCATGGGAACAGTCCAGACCGAACTGCCAGGCCAGGTCCTCCCTGGACCAGAAACAAGCATCCTGGGACCCGTTTCAGGGTATGTCACCCTTTTTCAGCCAGGCTAGCTTGAATCCAGTGGCACAGTGAACAAGGGACCCACGTCTGGGCATACCCATCCCACATAGGGCGAAAAGTGTTACAACAAACAAATGATGGACGGAATGCTGACAATGCAAACATTCTCCCCCAGTCAAAAGATCTGGGTTAAATCCATTGTTCTTTTGCCCACTACGCCACCGCAGTTTGGACCCAGCCATATGCAAATCAGTCTTAACCCTGTGCCCCATGAGAACAGTCCTGACCGAACTGCCAGGCCAGGTCCTCCCCGGACCGGAAACAAGCATCCTGGGACCGGTTTCAGGGTATGTCACCCTTCTTCAGCCAGGCTAGCTTGAATCCAGTGGCACAGGTAGCAAGGGACCCACGTCTGGGCATACCCATCCCACATAGGGCGAAAAGTGTTTCAGCAAACAAATAATGGACGGAATGCTGACAATGCAAACATTCTCCCCCAGTCAAAAGATCTGGGTTAAATCCATCGTTCTTTTGTCCACTTCGCCACCCCAGTTTGGACCCAGCCGTATGCAAATCAGTCTTGACCCTGTGCCCCATGGGAACAGTCCAGACCGAACTGCCAGGCCAGGTCCTCCCTGGACTGGAAACAAGCATCCTGGGACCGGTTTCAGGGTATGTCACCCTCCTTCAGCCAGGCCAGCTTGAATCCAGTGGCACAGTGACCAAGGGACCCACGCATGGGCATACCCATCCCACTTAGGGCAAAAAGTGTTTCAGCAAACAAATGATGGACGGAATGCTGGCAATGCAAACATTCTCCCCCAGTCAAAATATCTGGGTTAAATCCATCGTTCTTTGGCCACTACGCCACCCCAGTTTGGACCTAGCCATATGCAAATCAGTCTTGACCCTGTGCCCCATGTTAACAGTCCTGACCGAACTGCCAGGCCAGGGCTTCCCTGGACCAGAAACAAGCATCCTGGGACCGGTTTCAGGGTATGTCACCCTTCTTCAGCCAGGCTAGCTTGAAACCAGTGGCATGGTGAGAAAGGGACCCACGCCTGGGCATACCTATCCCACTTAGGGCGAAAAGTGTTTCAGCAAACAAATGATGGACGGAATGCTGACAATGCAAACATTCTCCCCCAGTCAAAAGATCTGGGTTAAATCCATCATTCTTTTGCCCACTACACCACCCCAGTTTGGACCCAGCCATATGCGAATCAGTCTTGACCCTGTGCCCCATGGGAACAGTCCAGACCGAACTGCCAGGACAGGTCCTCCCTGGACCAGAAACAAGCATCCTGGGACCGGTTTCAGGGTATGTCACCCTTCTTCAGCCAGGCAGGCTAGCTTGAATCCAGTGGCACAGTGAGCAAGGGACCCAGGCCTGGGCATACCCATCCCACTTAGGGCGAAAAGTGTTTCAGCAAACAAATGATGGACGGAATGCTGACAATGCAAACATTCTCCCCCAGTCAATAGATCTGGGTTACTTCCATCGTTCTTTTGCTCACTACGCCACCCCAGTTTGGACCCAGCCATTTTTATTCATACATTTATTCCTGAATGCAGAAAAATTACAATTTCTTTTGAGGTATTTCCCCAGACTGGTTCCTGTAGGTAAGGATAAATCAATATTATCATTCTCTGTTGCGGTGACTGTTTTCAAGTTCCCTCCAAGAATTGTCATCATCTATTGTATTGACTATTTTTAAGTTCACTCCAATACTATTCAGTGAATTTCACACTTGTGTTACAAAATGTGGAAAAACATAGAAACAAACTCTCATGCACTGTGTATACATTGTGTTCAGGTGTCAATATGGTGGGATAGAAATAGACTAAGGACCTGATTTAGATCTTGGCAGTAGTCCCATTGTCCCTCTGTGATGGCGTTTATAAGTACTCCGTGAAGCTGACTGATTCCTGACCTCCCTATTTGGATGGGGCTGGCTGATCCCCCGTCCCCGTTGACAGTGTTTCTGTCGCGTAAGCAGCTCAGCTTTGTCGACATGACAGCCTCTCCTGCTGACTAACATTACTCTGTTGCCTTCAAGGTGGCAGGATTGCGCCAAGCCTATTTAGATTTTAGGTGTTTTTCCAACTAATAACATAATTCATGCACATGTTTTACATTATTTTTTAAATGCATAATGAAACAAACAAAATTGAACAGATTGAGAAACAAAATACACCAGTCTTTGAATTTGTAATTTCTGATTTTATTGAACAAAAAAACTTTTTTTTAAAAAGCTGAACAAAACAAACCGGACAAAAAGTAGAAAGTCAATCATGGTGAATAACACTATTATTGAAGAGCCAAAATACAACTGGCATCAAAAAGGTAAAAGTGTTCAGAAAATAGTCCAAAGAGTGAATGCTAGTCACACACTGGAGGAAATAAAATTAGGTTCTGCATCTCTTGCTGGTGGTGGAGGAGGTCTAACCATCCGCTACTGCTGGCTTGGATGAACATTTTTTCCTGAGGGGGACTGGTGGATTCACAGTTGCAAAAACTGAGGTGGCTGCAGGTGTTTCCTCTTGTAGCAGGGCCTCCTTTCTGTGGCTGAGGCAGATGTAGTAGGGCTATATGTTATTGAACCACAAAAAAAGGAAGATGTTGCTGGATAAGCTATGCACATATGGGTAAAACAATCATGCAGCAACCCAATTAGGGAACCCAAATTGGAAATGAAAAAATAAGATAGTATACAAGCATCCTGGGACCGGTTTCAGGGTATGTCACCCTTCTTCAGCCAGACTAGCTTGAAACCAGTGGCAAACAAATGATGGACGGAATGCTGACAATGCAAACATTCTCCCCCAGTCAAAAGATCATTGTAAATGTCAGTTCATTTTTACTGCACATTTTCGCTAGGTATGTTTAACTTACAGTTTTGCAAGTGTTGTTGATGTTTAATTGAAATGACTGCAACTACTAAGATGCCTTGTTTTTTTGTGTTAAAATAATATTTCAGTGTTAGTCATTCTCTCTTTGCTTTCATATTTTCACATATGTTAAAGTAGTATGTATTTATCAATTTCTATTTCATGCTATGCTTTGACATTTTTTATGTTTAATTTTGTATGTGTCCTTTTCTTGTTATTGTATTGAATTGACATTATTTATCACAAATCAAAGTTGTTGACTCACACATTTTAATGTATGTTATATTGTCTTCTGAATATGTGTTCTTTTTAACAAATGTACTTTGCAATGTTTATATGATGACTAATGCTATGTTTCCTTATTTGTTTAAGTCTCAGAATATTAGCCTGCTAGGCCTTGGAATGGTCTATTCACTTCTCTACTGTGTTGTGTTGAAGGATTAGTATATTTAAAAAAAGTTAAAATTAAAAAGATCGTTTATTAATAAAGAAATTACATGTAGGTAATGCTTTTCTCATTTTTTTAAAACTACAATAAATAAAATCAACAGGTCAAAAAGTATTATTTTATTAAATTGGACTAAAGAATTGTTTTCCATATTTTTCAAATACATTAGAACCCTTGCATAATCCAAATACTTAGGCCCTCATTATGATGTTGGACACCATTGTGGGAAAGGAACCATCCGATTATGGTTCGCCGGTTCCGCATTCCCAGTTTGGATGTGACCGCACATAGTATGGTCGGGAACTTTCATTTTTCAATGGGAGCTTGTGTGGCAGATTGAAAACGCCAGCAGCACAAGCTCCCATTGAAAAATTGAAGTTTGTAAACATCCCTTCACCGTTCCTGCCACACGGTGCAAGTATGTTGAGGGGGGCACTGCCCAAATGTGGAGGGCCGGGGGAGAGAGGGCCCTGCTAGGGGCCCCCAAAGTCAGTTTCCGACAGCCAATCCATGTTGGAAAGGCCGTCATCGAATGGCTGTCGAAACCAACATCACAATCCAGACAGCGGAAACGCCATCCTTAAAGGATTATGGTGCATTTTCGACTGACCGAGGGGCTCCTTGAGCCCATCAGAAAGGCGTCAGATTCTCCCGACGGTTTAAACTCCAAACACTGGCATCCTAATGCAGACTTTAAACCTACCATGTCGGGCGGAAAGCCTCCGACCAGCGGCCCATCATTGTAATGAGGGCCACAATGCTATATTTCATTTACAGTTCTAGACCTTGCCATTGTGGAAGAAAGAGATATAATCAAAGCATTCAGAGTAAATAGACAAACTATTATTGATTTATATCATCAGCTGGAGTAAGGTCTTCTGCCTCACAATAGGAATCCCACATTAATTACACCAATAGTGAAATTCATGGCAGTACTCTATTTTGCGGTGACCGGATCACTGTGATACACTGTAACAGTATCTGGTGGAATATCATTCCAACTTTCAGTGGTGTGTTACCAGAAGTTCTTTCTTCAATGATGACACACATCAACAGCTCCCTACAGTTTCCACGAAATGTGAATTTTACCAATGTGAAGGGAGATTTTTATGCTTTGAGTCACCTTCCACATGTGGTTAGAGCAACTAAAGCAGCACATATTGGTTTGGTGGCAACATTCAACAGAATATATATATATATATATATATATATATATATATATATATATATATATATATATATATAATATATATATATATATATATATATATACATACATATACATATATATATATATATATATATTCTTGACGTGGATGGCACTGTGCTAATCCTATGCTTAAAAAGTTTGATAGATAGAAGATAGGTTTCTAACAGACCACCTCCACAAAAAGGCAATCTTACAAAACCTAACGGAAAATTGTGAATAACCGCCTGGACCCCACAGCAGCGTTGAAGGCCAGATGGGAATTAGAAATAGGTGACCTAGATGAAGCAGACTGGCAGGAGGCACTGGTGATACAGGCGAGGCTTAGATTGGTGCAATTAAAAATTCTGCACCGCACATACTATACTAGGACACTACTACACAAAATACACCGAACAGACACATCACTTTGTCTCAGGCAGTGTGGAGAATCAGGTACACTATACCATACTCTCTGGCTCTGTCCAGAGACAGCGCGATATTGGAGAGGGGTGATGCGCACGCTCTCACAAGTCACGACAGTTATGATTCTCCCAGAACCAAAACGTTGTCTTCTTAATATTTGAGAAGCTACGTACTTAAATAATACAGCTCAGGACTGGGTAACACTAGGCATGACAGTGGCAAAACTAAATATAGCGCAACTCTGGGGATCCAGACTTATCCCTACACTCAGTCAATGGTGCAACGACAAGGACATTGCAATGATAGCAGAGAAGTCAGTCTACACTCACCGAGGGTGCTCCAAAAAATGGACAAGGGTATGGGGGAAGTGGAACGCCTACCGTGGTAATATATGTGAACCCCCACAGGAGGAGTCTGGGTCCGACATTAGTGAATAAACACACTTTAGCATACGATGATTGCAGGATATGTTACGGTCTGTCTATTAGTCCCAATAACCTAGATGGACTAGTCTCCGATGTTTATATACAGCACGAACATTTATGTAAAATGCTTCAACTCTGTCTATGCACCGTGAAAGATTATTATACTAAAAGGTACTGTTATGATAAACTAAATGTCAATAAAATTGTTAAAAAAATAAATAAATTGATAGAAAAGCAGACATTTCAGGTGAGCAAATTCTGAGTGACGCTGGTGTTGTAGGGTGCTCTATATAAGAATCGCTCTTCACCTAAACTTGGGAACTACCCAGAGTTCTCTGCTTCTTTTTTGCATAATTTATGTCACTCTAGGCTTTAAAGGGTATTGGTTTGACTTCAACTTGGTGCTCCCTTGTGTCTGGACAAAGCTACACCTCCCTGAAGAGCTATGATGATAGTGAAACACATGTGAGGGTTTGCTTTTATTCATTTCAGGCTTGCATGATATTTTACTAATCCACAGCTGTAATACTGTGCCTGCAGTGGTAAAAGGCTTTTGCCATCTTTCAGCTCAGCATGGATAACACTGTGCTAATCCTGTGCTTAAAGACTTTGCTGTAGAAATGGCAGAAGACTTTGTCCCTTTCTAGCTCGGTGTGGAGGGCATTGTGCTAATCCTATACTTTGATAGAAAAGCAGACATTTGAGGTGAGCAAATTCAGAGTGACGCTGGTGTTGTAGGGTGCTCTATACTTAAACTTGGAAACTTCCCAGAGCTCTATGCTTCTATTTTGCATAATTTATGTGTCACTCTATGCCTGAAAGGTTATTGTTTGTGTGTGTGTATATATAAGGGGCTACAAGAATGGAAGGAACAGTGAGTACTAACAATACTATCATTAACCTCACAGACATCCACCTTGAACCCTCCGAACAACGGATCCTCTCACTAGGCCTATCATATTGCCCCTCTACTAATTTTGATTACACTAATACCCGTGCGGATATTTATAAGTTCGTCAGAAACTTAAACTTCAAAAATTCCATCAGATGAAGGCTAGGTCTCAAGGAATGTCACAAGCAACAAATGCAGCCAGCCAGCAAACAGTAGAGACTGGCGAAAGCAATTTAAGAGTGGCTGATTCCGGAGTACTCAAAGACTTGCACAATCTGGGTAATGTATGCGAAATAGATGATGGCAGCAAGACAGGTGGAGGGGAATATCCGGAATTGGTAACCCAGGACCTATTATCACCCAGCTTTGAAACATGTGCTAAGCCTGAAACGAATTTCAAGGACAAGTCTAAGTTCTTACCCATTATGCCTCGTGACTCCCTAGACCTATTTAATGAACAAGTGGTGGCGGAAATGAAACATCTATATGTGGAGACCAGTAAAAACAACAAATCGATTAACAATCAGGAACGGAAATATCACCAACTGATGGAGAAAATCAACAAGAACAAACAGGTTGTAGTGATGAATGCAGACAAATGGGGAAATGTGGTGCTATGGTCACTCAAAGATTATTCAGAGGAAGCAGCAAAACAACTGAACGATACGGACTGCTATCGAAAAAGTTCCATGCAGAAGTTCAAACAAGCACAGGATAACTTCTTCGGGAAATTATTGGCATGGAAAAGTACGGGCCTACTGGATTTACAAGAATATAAGTACCTCAAGAAGGAAAATCCAACTATCCCCCTATTGTATTTTGTTCCGAAGGTACACAAGTCTATGGAGAAACCACCAGACAGGCCAATAATTTCAGCCTGTGATGGGCCATTAGAGAACATGTCTGTGTATATTGACTCATTTTTGCAACCCCATGTGAAAAATCTCAACTCTTATGTGCAAGACACAAGCGACTTCATCAGAAAAATCGAGAAAATCAGATGGCAGGAGGGCTGTTGCCTTATAGCTTTGGATGTAACAGCCCTATATATCTGCATACGAAACAATGATGGAGTCAAAGTGGTGGAATACTTCCTGGCGAACCGACCCATGAAATATGCCAAACACAACCAGATGTTGATAGATTTATTGACATTTTGTCTGGAAAATAACTTGTTTTTATATAAGAATCAAGTATACCAACAAACACAAGGTGTGGCAATGGGGGCCAGCTTCTCCCCCAGTTCTGCCTGTCTCTTTATGGGATGGTGGGAGGAGCTGGTCCTCATGAAACAATATGCCCACATATTTTCCCAAAATATTATGGTTTGGTTACGATTTATTGATGACCTTTTTGTAGTCTGGAAGGGGTCAATACAAAGTGCACAAGAGTTCATTGCTGAGATTAATACAAACAATTTGAATCTAAGTTCAAATACGACATCAGTTGTGAAACCATTACATTCCTAGATATTAAAGTATACATTTCCCACAAAGGTCTGGCAGCTACACTTTTTAGAAAACCCACAGCGGGAAATTTGATATTGCATGCAACAAGTGCCCATCCACCCCATCTGATCCACAGCATCCCCTACGGGGAGATGCTGAGAATCAAGAGAATCTGTAGTGAGGAACAGGATATGCAATTGAAACAACAAGAATGTAAAAACAGATTCTTACAGCGAGGGTACAAGATTCACACTATTGATGCAGCAATATCTAAATCCAGATCTAGATCAAGGCAGGATTTACTTCAATATCCAAGTCCAATGCAGCTTTGGGTACTACTCCCCCTGAACCCACCAGGTTGATACTAGGGTACAACAAACAGGAAGGACAGATAAGGGCAATAATACGACACAATTGGCCTATAGTAATGGGAGATCCTGTCATAGGTGGAGCTAAGCCCAAAAAAACAGCTATTACGTTCAGAAGAACAACATCTATGGGTAATGCACTAATGAAAAACAACCCAGAAGATGTGGATAACAGCACTTGGCTAGCTCTTAGAACAGGTTTCTATAAATGCGCCAATTCCAAAGCTTGCCAATTTGGCGTTAACACTAAGACTTATCAAACGCCTTTCAGCCCTAAGATACATTCCATCGCAAAATATCTGTCATGCAAAACTGAATTTGCTATTTATGCACTGATATGTAGCTGCAACTTAATATACATAGGCAGCACAAAACTACCAGTACATTAAAGAATCCTGCAGCACACACTAGCAATTGTTAACAACGACCCTAGCTACCCGGTGGCAAGGCACTTTAAGGAATACCATCAAAGCAGCCTTAAATATTTTAAATATTATGTGCTGGACACAGTGCCTACCAACAAGAGAAGGGGTAATAGAGAAGCCAGACTGCGGCGCTTGAAGAGAAGATATATATTAGAACTGGATACCAAGCAGCCAAGGGGTCTTAATACCAGTGAGGATCTATATACATATATTTGATATTTCCTGGTTACTGTAATGTTTTTTAACACCTATTTAATATTTATTGCGTATTTATTTATTTATTAATTTATTTAAGTGATTATGCAGCATATTTAGGTGTTCAGGTTGTCGGCCTACCTATACATGGGGGATTTACTTTTTAATTTTCTTTATCCCTCTCAACCAATAGGTAGATCAGCACAGATCTCCAGAAACTTGTATATATATATATTGTGACTTTGAGGGATACATTACCAACAAGGTTGTATTTCAAACACACATATTGCTTTTATTATCATTGTTTTGAAATGGTATGATGTTTCAAGTATATAATCAGGAGGTTTTAGCTAATTTATTGAGATTTTAGGTTGAAATGATTTTACAACAATTTTTATTGTGAATGTCATTTTGTGGGAATCAACCTTATGATTATCTCCATAATTAACTTACTGACTAATCCTCTTCTGCTTACATGTACCAGTTATACACAACTTTGTGATTTTTCTGCATTTGGTCAAATTAACAGGTAACAGGCATTAGCCAGTACCAGTTAGGCTGCTAGCACTCTCTTTGCACACACAGAAGTATTTTGCACTTTATTATTGCACTTTTTTGCACACAAATTTTATCTATATGAGTCTCGCACAATAGGAAGATGGGGGGTAACTTACTTAGCACTTAGCCACTTTATTAAATACAGCAGCAAGATTCTCTACCAAACCAGGATAGTTAATAAGTGCAGAACATAGGGGTTCTATAATAGTATTCTGACTAAAATATATCCCCATACCCATTACTACTTTGGATATTTATCAAGTAGGTTTGGTCCATGCACTTTACTGTATTTTACAGCGATTTATTTTCCTGCTTTTATTGTAACTGTTACTCACATTTAAACATGATTTTAGCATTGTACTGTTATTTATGTATTTCTAATGTGTAGTATGTTCACTATGTTTATTGCTGCTGCGCTTGCACTTTAAATTGAGGTAATCCCGCCCATGTGCTGTCATGTGATCAAGGCCGTCTTTACCGGCCGAAACACGTCATGGCGACATGGTGATTGCTAAATAAATCACTAAAGAAGAAAATGGGTCCACTCTTGCCTTTTTTCCAAGCGGTATAGAAGAAGTGGACAAGCGCGCAGAATATGTATATATATATATATATGTATATGTACCAAATTGTACCAAATTTCGCTCCTTCTGGACAGCTGGACCCAAGAGAGGTGGCGCATACGCCGGCGGAGCACGCCGGCTCGTAAATGTCTCCACAACAATCCAATACCATGCGCTCTCAGTCACCAAGAAAAGCCAAATCCAGAAAAGTGTCGATAGGGGTGTTTATTTCTCACAACGCGTTTCAACTCGTTGCAGAGTCTTGATCACGTGAGGATAGTATGTGCGTGAAAGGTAGATAACGTTTTTTTGATTTCTACCTCAAAAAAACTGTGGTTTCTGAAAATGTTCCCTACATGCAGGAGATAAAGATAAGAATAAACCAAAGTTTGAAAGCATTGAAGCAGGTGAAATAAAAACTTCTGAAAATGTTTTGAAAACATGAACAATTATATTTACACAGATACAATCTATTGTATATGTCTTTACTGCATCTTCAACAGCCGGCGAAGGAAGCATTAGCCAAGAAGGCAGGAGCCAAGAAGACAGGGACACAGCTGGCCACTGTGTTTCTGATGGTGAAACATCTGGCACCGATGGAGACCATGGCATGGAGGGTGAGGGAACTGGAACGGTAGCCAACACCTCATCATCGTCACCGTAGGCCTCCACAAGTGGCCAGTCCCTAGTGGTGTTGGACCCTCCGAAGACTCTAAAAACCTTATCCATGTCTACCACTAATAGACAAATCCCCACCCTTCCTCTTACTCCCCCCAGTTGACCAAACCAGCACCCCAAAAGGGCTGGGGTCTCCTTTTCCCCTGTCACCCCTGCTGCCCTGAATTAGAAGGCTATTGACCTATTACATAGCATCTCTGTAGGCCAGACTGCAATAGTGAATGGCATCCAGGGGCTATGCTGCCAAATGCAACAAACGGTTGCATTTCTGGATGCCAATCACAGTTAAATGTCTGCTATGCAGAGATTGCTTGCAAAAATATCATCCTCCTCACTCATTCCAGCCTCCCAACCAGCCCAACCTTCTGCCCCAACTCACATCCCTTCCTCAACCTAAATCCAAACTCCCACCCCAATACCAAGCACATTCACTTCTTTGCAGTCACCCACTGCAACAAACACAAGGAGCACAATCACACATAAACAGAAACACATAAAGAAACACACAAACAACATACACACACTATTGAAACTACACCCATAAGCACCACAAGCAAAACACCCTCAACCACCACCACAAACACCACAACCACCACAGCATCCACAAGCACCACAGCTACCACCACTCCCACAAGCACCACAACCATCACCCCACCCACAACCACCACAACACCCACAAGCACCACAACACACTCATCAAAACCAACACACTCTTACAAAACACACCTACACACAAAACAACACCAACCAAGATCAAATGCACACACTCACCAGAATGTCAAACAGCAGCAAAAAAACACACATCCAAACATACACAGCAAACACCAGACCCACATGCAACTGCCAAACATACAGACATATGCACATCATCCAGCTCCCTCTACATCCAAAAGCCAATCCTCTATTACCCTCCTACACTTCCGAATTCATCTCTTATTTTTCTTTAACCCCTCTCAAACCTAGATCCACCCCTTCCAAGAATAATCCTGTTCTGTGCCCAATAGATGCCCCATCCTGACGAGGTTACCCTGTGGACTATGTTTAGGAGGCAAGATATGGGCAACAAAGCCACAGGCTGTTATTTTGGGAAACCCTTTTTTTGTTTTTATGTCTTTTTGTTTGAATAAAAGTTACTGAGAGAAGTATCTCATTTATAAACGACAAAATAATAATTTTGCAAAGTTTGTCCTAACATTATTTTTAATTCATTGATTATTAAATATATTAACAGTGAAAATGTGAAATATATATTCTCACTTACATTTATGACAGAAAATCCAAAGTTTTTTTAATCACATATTTGTAAAGTCCAAACCTTAGTAGTAAAATAATGTGGGTGCAAGCATTCATCGTGTTAATGGGTACTTACACTAAAAAAATTGCAATTTTTATTTTTAAGTGTTAATATAGGTGTGCTTATTTTAACTTAATAAGTGAAAAAATTAACACATATGCATTACACCTTAAAAAAAGAAACACAAATTAAAATTGAACAAAATACAGAAAATACACTATACAAGGGGAAATATTACATAAATAAAATGTTTTAAGTTTAGAACTAACATTGATTTTACATTTATTTATAAAAAGCATACCTTGTGTAGTGCAATAACTGAATTATATTACATTTAAATTATTCAAATAATCTGCAACACATGTTTATAATTCGATAGTTTACGAAAAAGAAATAAACACACCTGTATGAACACATTATGTATTTTGATTTATGTCAAATGTTTTGTAAGTGTCTTTTATCATGATGAAAGCTTGCAAACATTTGATAACATAAAATTAAAAAGTTATTACAACTTTCCTTGTTCAAGTTAAATTCAATAAACAGATTTCAAACAAAAAAGTTAATACAGGTGTGTTTCTCTGAATTTCTTAAATGACAACATTACACCAATATGCATTACACATTTGAAAAAAATAGCTTGTAAGGGAAATTTAAAAATGCATGAGTCCAAAGCAAATGTAAACAGACAATTGAAAAGAAACAAGTAAAGAAAGCTTACCTTTGATTCTGGTGACGAAAGGGTTGATTTGCTTCGCTGTCAAGTAGCAGCAGCAAAAGATGCTCCTGGACGATCGGGTCCATGATGGAAAGTGGATAAAAGGGTACGTTTCTACCTTATATACTTTCGAAACTGCCAACTCAGGTGTGGGGGTTTACCCTCCATAGTTGCATCAACAGGAAGGAACATCGTGATTGGCCTGGCGGAAATATTGGATGAACTCCATCCAACAGCTGCTTTTGTCTGACAACGTTGACGCTGGAGAAAAATTCTGGTTGAGACGGCAGCACTTGGACGGACTATCGTCCATAGACCCACCAGCATCTAATTTTAGTGGGTGGACTGCCTAGTAGGTGGACGGACCAGATCTGCCAGGATTAAATCAGGCCCTAATGCTTTTCCTCCGAATGTCGTGTCAAATATTATGTATCTATATCCATAACTTCTGTCTATGACCTTCAAAGACCATGCAAACTAATTTCAAACTTCTGTATTCTCACATACTTCTTAAACTCTTATTTTGTTTATTATAGGAGCAGGGGGGTGTTAGGCATGTAGTCAAACACTGCTAGAGAAATCTGAGCAGATAGAATAAATTAGTAGACATAGCTCAAAAAATTTATTGTAAGGTAAGTATTGCTCCTGGCAAGAAACTTGCATGCAGTTACTTACTTCATCAAAGGTCCTGACAGGTATTTACATCTATTCTGCTCCTGCTGCCTGCATCTTATTGAAGGAATCCACTCTGAGTCCTTTAAAAGTTCCTCTGTCCAGACTACTTCCGGCTCACATGAGCATCATTGCGTACTTCATATGTTTAGCCTATTCATATTCATTTGTGTTTCGTCCACCTTTGGCAATGGAACAGATTTTTTGTGTGTTGGAAAAATGTTTATGTTCTCCCAACAGCCATTTAAAAATGGTTTATACTCAAAATAGTCATGAACTATCCGGTTAGGACATTTGATGAAGTAAATAACTGCATGTGTGTTACTTGTACTACTCAAAGTTTTACAATAATACATATGCACAAAATACAGTTAGCAAAACAGTATACCAAATAGTGCTCATTTTCTTGCTAGAAATAACAAAATAAAGCCTTTCTTAAACTGAGCCTAACAGATAATCAAAGTCCAAATCGAGGGTCCTAACGTGGAAAACCAGTATCTACTTGACTAGGTTGATTCCCTTAATGCAAACCTTTCACAGTCAAACACAGTTGGGCCTGCAGATTTTTTTCAATCTCATCACAATCAATAAAAAGTGCCTACTGCCTTTGACAATACAGTCACGTTTGGAAAATCACACCTGCACTTTTTAGCACCACTGAAAAATTAAGCCAAAGCCTCTGCCTAAAACTATCTTCATGTGATATTTACTAGGGTGTACCCACATGGGCAATTTTACACTTGGAGATCTACTCACTTACTTCTGCACCAAGTATTTGCCATACCCCATTTCCAAGTATAGAGTTATTAGGTGCCGACTTACATTTCTCCAGCTTTTCAAAAATGGGGGTGGTGCTTGCTACAACAGGAATCCCAAGTGTAAAATTTAAATGAGTCACTTTTCACACATAGGCGGAAGTCTCCACCACCAGGGCGGCAATCTACCTATGATAAAAGTGGGGAAAAATTGTAAAGTGTAATAAAACTTTTTAAATATAAAATAAACCTGTAGCTTAATATAACATAGTTATGTTTAACTTAGATCTATAAACATAACATGTTACAGCAGATTAACTCGTCAAATAACATTTTTAATAAGTTAGTAAATAAATACATTTATAAATATTATTAGTTCAAATAATAACAAAAAAAACACTATCACTCAATTTGTTTTTGCAAATATTAATCTGGTGCATTTTATTAAAACACATTTGTTAATTTCATTGTGTTTAATTAAAATTGTTATTAAAAGTTTGAAACTTGTAATTTATTATGTATAAATAAAAAGTTAAATTTTTATTTAATTAAAAAAACTGTTTTGCATTGAATATTACTTTTTAACACTTATACAATATACGTAATGCAATATTCAAAATAGTTTTCTTTTTTCAGATTAGTTCCTATGGGTTGTAAATCTACCTGCCTTCATTATTTCCTATTGTAGTGTGTTGTACCTGTGAGTGGCCATGTGCGGTGCTGGACATACTTCGAGGCTGGGCTGGAGTACATTCACTACTCTTTTGGGTCCTTTTTGGCTGCAATAACTTTAGAGGCGTCGTCTGTAAATAACAATAGGCTTACTCTTTTGCGGGTTGCCCTTTGTACTAGTATATCCCTGCCTAAACCCCCACCTACTCCTCCCCAAGCCCCTCCATCTCCTATTCCCTCCCATTAGTAGTATGCATTCCCTACTTTCCAGCCTGTCTCACCTGTTCCTCCCACATTATGTATGTATACCTTTATGTGCAGAGATCTCTGCACACATGGCCGAGACCTCCGGATAGAAAAGAGAGGCACAGGTTTCCACATGTAGGTTGTGAATAGCGTTTTGTAGGATGCAAGTAATAGTATTGTAGGTTTACAAACGTACTACAGAGTGCAGTTTGTGAACAGGCCCCATTGTATTTAAACATTAACAGCCAGTCCCTCAGCTGAGAAACAAACATTACATTTGGGCAGGCCTGAAAAAATGCATATTACTTTTAATGATGGGCTCTCTCCCAAGAGATACGCATAACTCCAGCTTGGTTCAGTTTTACATTATGGGCCCCCCTGGTCCTCCCCAACTTTCTCCTTGTGTTTCCCAATAATAGCCTCTGCCAGGATCAGCCTCCTCATGGCCTTTAGAGAGATAGACCATGTAGGTAGCTCTGATCAGGTACACTTCTAATCCTGGCGCCTGTATTATTTTCCTTGTGGTGGGCTTCAGCCATCAGTACAACCTTCCAGCAGCCTCCTGATCCCCAGACTTGGTTGATCACATTTTTTTGTCCTTCTTGCACTACTTGGTGTTCCTTTTCTGGATGGTGGTGTCAATCAAGGCAAATATCTGGTATCCTTTTCCAGCTGCAAGTTTAGCCCCTTTCCTGAAGTCTGATGCAGCTTCTCCAGCAGGATTAGGGCCTTGCACAACAACTTAATGACCATGCATACATGCTCTACAACCAATCAAGAGCCTCTTAGCCTAGCTCTTCACAAGCAGCTGGCATTATATGAAAAAAGCAGACACTACCGGGATGCAACTCATAATCCAGTTTAAACTGAGCTCATGGTGTGTGGAACTCCATTAGAGAGGCTCACCACATTGCAGACGTCCAAATACTAGCGGTCAGAAAGTAAATTACCATGAGCTTTCAAGGGTTATAACCCATTTTCCAAACAAGCACAAATTAAATCAAGGTTTGGAAGAATAATCGTCCAGTAAGCAAGTTATGCTGAAAGGTGCCTCCATCATGCTTCCAATCTGTCTGTAGATGTAAACAGCAGAAAGATCCGCCAGCCGTGCATCAACCTGGTACTAAAGCACTGATGTTTCAGCCTCCTCAGCTAAAATACTGCATTTGTGTACAAGTTTAAAAAAATATTTTTGTGTTTTATAACCTTGTTTTGAGCGACTCAGAATGGTATCCCATGAGGGGATGCAACTCTGCTCCCTAACCACTTTGATGGTGTCTTTGGGCCAGAAATTACTGGATATGTGAATATCGAACCTAGTCATCCCGGCCTGGCAGCATCAAAGCTTGACCTGCCTTCACAGCTGCTGGAGATGAAGGCAGCTGCAGCTCCAGGCCTTGGCATGCCCTCTTTCTGCGCAACAGGGAGAGCTGCATATGGTACCCACCAACTTAAGGATGTCTGCTGTGCCCTCTCTGCCCCCATGCAGTGCCCTTTGACCCATACAGATCCCGGAGCACCATTGTCACCTGTCCTAAGTAGGTGGTAGGTGGAAGTAGCAAATAATCCGTTACCATAACTGAAATTTACACTTGAAAGGAACTTATAAAACCAGGTGTTCATTATAGTCTCCATTCTTGCCTCATTACTTTGTAATTGCTGAATTTATGTGCAGGGATACCTGCCAAATCAGAGGTTCTAGTCTCCCAGTAACACCTCACCTAAATCTGCAATAATTGTAATGCAGGTCTTAGTCTTCTCATATTCAGATTGATGTTGTGTACAAATGATGTTTTGGAAAACATATTGTATTGCTGCATTTATACACCGCTTACTACCCCTATATGCGGCACTGAAGTGCTTACCTACATAAGTAGCATGCTACACTGTGTCGTGTGTGATGACCACCGAGGTGTGGTTATCATGTTATGAAATGAATCGCATAGCAGTGTGTTGGATGAAGAAGTGTAAGAGACAGATGTGCAGATTTATGATTTTCGGCATGCTGTTCATTTTTGATCAGCTCTGTAGATCTCTTTATATGATATTGTCTGCTTAGCTGGTAACTGCACTGGCTTTTCGAATCTGAGACTTTGTGTATGGTTGGGTTCCTGAGCTGGTATAGTTGAAGGGAGAAGAGGGGAGATCTGTTGCGATGTGCATTTTTATTATCATTCCATATCTGAGTGTCTATGTGAGATGTAAAGAAGCAGTCACATTGTATAGATATTTGAGATCTGCAGGGAATGGACTATTTTAAAGTCCTACGAATTGTCCAGTAATACGTGACAGATCTCTTCAGTTAATCTATGCCTGTTCATATGGTAATACTTGTTTTTTCTGGCTGTGCAGTACTGGTGATGGACAGCCATCATAGCAGATATTTATTGAGGATAAGGGGTAAAAGGTCCCGATCCCTTACTGGCCTTATATTGAGCAAGGTTCTCTTCTTTGATGCTTACCCTTGACAGGGGGAAGCCCCTAACCCCCTAATGTAAGTAAGGTTCACAACTGGATTGTCAGGGCAAGATTTGTTTCCTGTAGTTTTTTATGGAAAAATTCCAATCACACATTGGTTTATTTTGTAGCGTATTTATAATGGTGTTGTCACTCTATCCGTGATAGTGAGTGAAAGAACACCCCTTTACATGGCCATCCGGCCTGGGGCTTCTTCAGGGCTGTACATACATTCATAAATTGCAAACAAGGGGGGGGGAAGGTGGTGTTTATCCCCGTGAGCAAGGGATGGTAACAAGATTAGTGGGAAGGGAGAAAGAAAGAGAGGGAAAGTGAATTTGTTAGTTTAGGATAGGAATGCGGGGCAATAATAGAGAGGGGGAGGGAAAAGAGAAAGGAGGAGCACAACGAAAGAGACGCATAGTTTTTGGACAGTGAAGTACGATAGTTAATCATAAGATTAGAGAGAATGGTCAAACAGAGACATGGAAGATCCAAAAGGAATAGAAGGAATAGGTGAATATAAAGATAGAAGGACAGTAGAAACAGGATTGGAAAACACCCCGGGAGGAATGGAGACATGGAGGGTCAGGTGGAAATAAAAGGAACGGGGAAAAAAGAAGGATAGAAGGACAGTGGAAGCAGGTGAAAGTGACAGGAAGCATGTGGAGGAAATGACAAATGTGTCATATGGTTACATATCCGAGCAAATCAAATGTAAGTAAAAAATTGAAAGATACATGGTGATATAACAATTGTATGTACATTGAAAAAACAAAAGTATCAATAATATTAATATTAAGTAAAGAGACATAGAGAAAATAGGAAAATATAGGTTGTGGGAGAAAAAAACAATCATGACGAGAAAAAAGGGTCAATTGTACCAGGGTGGCACGTTCAAATAAAATTTGAGATTACACATACGAGGCCCCCGAATTCGGGTTGCGAGTAGTTGAGAAATACATTGGGAAAATCCAGTAGTGTAGCAGATATCATGTGATTAATTGGACAAGGATTTAAATTTGCGAATTAGAAGAAGGCATTTTGAACGAGAATGGCACAATAAACATATGGAGGCAGAGAGGAGAGATTGATATATCGGGCGTGATAACAGGAGTAGGAGGGTATTTGCGGAAATATGACATTCAACATATGATATCAATAAGTCAGTGTAATGAGTATGGTAACCAATACAATTGTGTTTTAGAGAAAAAGAAGACTGTGTGAGCGAAATATCACATAAGGCATAACAGTCAATCAAAGAATGAAAATAAATATAAATACATGAAGGTTGGCAGCGATATATTTGCAATTGTTGTTTTCGTGATGCCAGGTCCGATAAGAAGCAGGGTATGTATCGAGATAAGAGAAAGCGAGATTCGTTTAGACAAAGAAAGGCAGGGAGAAGTTATATGTACAATGGAGGACAACCTCCGCTAACGGTGTGTGCACGTGACAAGTGATCGGACAGGGCTAATCTGACGAAATATATTCATAGAGAATGCATACGAGATCTATGCAAAAATCATACGAAAATATCGTGACAAGCTATCAGAGTGACGTGGTGTTGTGAACAGATTTTCAGGTGCGGCTGCGCATTCGAGGCCAGCGGTAGTGACACGGGGTCTAGAGTAAAATAAGGTTACTTGAATGGAATTACGATATGTTCAAGAACGATCAAGTGAAGACAGGAAGACAAGGTATTGAGGCAGTGTGGTGTTGTGCAGTGATTGTGGGAGCGTCGGTGCCTAGAGTAACTCCTATGGTTCTCTAGTGACAGTGATCGTGCGTTGGGTGAGGTAATTCTTACTAGATATCGGGCAGTGATGGTATAGCGTCAGAGTATGGGCTTCTCATTGCTTACCGGTTTGAATGGTTAAATCAGGTCGTCTTGGTCAGATGGATTTCCTAAGAATTTTAAATGGAAAAACGTGAAATGAGTGGATGACTGTCTGGAACTGGGAAGCAGTAGGGGTATGGGGGGTACGTTTGGAGGGGAGTGAATCTCCTAGGTAGTGGCTTACCTCTAAAATTTCGGGCATAATGCCACTTCCGGTGGTTGCAGTCAGCCGGTGTGGATCATCTATGTGAAAATGTGGTGGCCATTTAAAGTGGAGAACTGTATTACTTCTGGTACATGACCCGGAAGGCTGGGCTTTCCGTGATGCTAAAATGGGCGCCATTTTGGGATGGTCAAGATCTGATAGAAAGCGGTAATTAGGTAGGTGGAACGTAGTACTGCGCCCATGCTAAAACGGGCGCCATATTGCAATGGCCAAAGTATAATGGATAGTTGTAATTATAAAGGGGCGCTATTTTGGAATGGCCAAAGTATAATGGATAGCGGTAATTATAAAGGGGGCGGTATGGTGGAGCGGTCCCCATTTTGTCACCATGGGCTCTAAGAAAGGATTTCCTATTACTTGTCAAGGTATTTGATAAGAGGGTTCATATTATGATTGCTTGTCGATCCTAAATTTCAAGTATGTCTGGTGACTCGCAAAATGTGGCGCATCAAACATTGATCCTGTTTGCATGTGTACACAATAATATAAGGACAAAGACTTTTCCAAGCTATTCTACACACATCTGTCTGAGTTTCTGAAAGGCGAACAAGCATGGGCAGAGAAGCTAAATGGGATGCAGGGGAGAGAGACATGTGAGATGTAGGAAGCAAGCACAGTACAAAACCCCCATTTGAGTCCTGTAATTTTCCTTGACGTTGTGTACTAGTCTTCTCCCAGCCACACATGCATATCTGCATCTTTATTTAGCCCCAGGATCACTGTTTTCAATTTTAAGATGAGTCCACTTTCACTTCTCCTTAGTTTACTGTTCACGGTCTCCCCCACTTCTGGCAGGATGGACAATTTCCAGGCCAAAAAAGATTAAGTCTTTTTTATGTGGGTGTTTGTCGTGGAAATGTTCTGTAAGTGGATGACCGGTATTGTGCTTGTGTATGTTGTGGTAGTGTTCCTGAATCCGGGTGCGCAGTGGTCGTATCGTGCTCCCAATGTATGGAAGGTTACAGGGGCAGATGGTTGCGTAGATGGTGAATTTGCTGTTGCAGTCAATCCATTCTTTGATGGTAAATTTATTTCCTTGTGTCAAAGGTACCTGTGTCGTTTTACTTCTGCTCAATTTGCAAATACTGCAGTTTTTACACGTGTGAAACCCTGGTGGTCAGATATGTATTTTGTGAATTTGATAGGTTACAAGTTACAATTTGTTGTTAACCACTGCATATCATAGTTTTAGCATTATTGTGGGCCATAACAGTTGTATATGTAAGTACATAACTATATAATGCCACAGAGACCCATGGGTCAGCCCTTTATGGCTTACCTGCTTAATGAAAGCATTTTGCTGGTTGAGTTGTTTGCAAGTCTTGGGTTGTAAGCTGAGAATTATGACTGAGGGTGTGACTGTTTTCCGGGCTCTGTTGCCTGGTTTCAGGGGGTGCATTTATGTGGTAAATAGCAGAATTTTCAACTGTTTCCAGAAGTGTGATAGCTCCCTGTGCTTCTAATGCTGGCAGGTATTGAGTTCCAAAGTTGGGCAGCTTGTGCTGAGAAAGCAGTGCCTCCTACAGATTTCTTATGGTAAGGGGGTACAAAGAAAAGTGATGCGAGCCTGGAGCACAGTGTTCTGTTTGGTTCGTATTGCTTGAATTCAACTTTTAGGTATAGCAGTCCTTTTCCTTGGGAGGTTCTGTGGACAATGCAGATTGCCTTGAACATTGCCTTTCTAGCTTTAAGTAAGTCAAACTCAACAGGGGTATACCCAAATAACCCTTTTATTCCTGGGCAAGGGACGTAATTTTATACAATAACAAGTGGTATAAAGGAATAAATACACAATGATTTCTGAGTAGAGCACATTTAATTACCCTCTCCACAATTATTATTTCTTGATGAATTAAATCAAAACATTTTTATAATCTACATTGACAATGGCTCCTGATCAAAGAAGAACACACGAAAAAATGACATATATCACAACATTTATATACAGAACCAAAAAGACATCAATGTATAACACAATAACCCTACAGAAATTATTCTCACTAGTGTTCTCCTTGCAGTTCTGGAAGGACCACTAAGAGGTAGTCCGGATGGCACACTTAAAACTAATCAAATAGTACCACTTGTTCTGGTGTGACACCCTATAATTCCAAACAATCACTATGATTCCGTCGACTCCTCCTTAGAAGTGTCTACGTGACCACGTTTCAGCCTTAATACTTCTTAGGCCTCCTCAGGACAGGGTCAACACATTAATCTCTCTAACCAATAATACGGCCAAAAATTCGGGGTATGCAGCAGTACAAAGCCTTCTCGGTATTTAGGCCGCTGTAGCTCCCTCCTCACGAGTACATCTACGTATGCACCATTATTATTATTTCTCCATGCTGAATTTTCAATATTACAGCGCAACTTTCGGTCGATCTCGGGGGAATCAATCGCCTCTCTTCCTCTTTCATAAGGAGGTTCAGATGCGGCTTGCATAATTCACGGGTGGGAGGTTCGCGCGCGAGGGGAGGGGGGATTTGCGTGGGGTGGGTTTACGCAGGGGGCGGTTCGTGCAGGGGGATCCTGCAAGGGGGGGTTGAAAAAATATATAAAAGATTTACCTTACCGGTCCCGCGCCGCCTCCGTTCCTGGCCGGGTGACGGTCCCGCCAGGGTTTCCTGGAACTGGAAGGAAGCATGCATCCTCCGTCCCCTCCCCTAAGCCAATCACAACGATGCAACCCACCCACCCGTCTGCCCCCAACCAGGTATAACCTCCCACCCACCCCCATCCAGGCATAACCTGCCTTCTGCTTCCTAGCAGCGCGAGAAGCAGAACAAAAAAAGGTATTTAAAATACCATTTTATGTTCTGCTTCTCGCACTGTGAGAAAGCTGTGGGGCGGCGCTCCTCCGCCGTAATGGAGGAGTTGCCCCTGTCTGTATCACACTTCAAATACACTTTAACACTGCGTGGCATATGTCTATCGTTGTTAGTTTTTGTAAAAATTCCATTGTAACCGATGTTGCTTACGATGTCTGCCTTACGCAGCAAAGGTACCAAAAAAGTGCTTCTTGGCCCTGAGTACAGTGGGCAAAATAAAATTAAGTGGCATGTTCTCTGCTTTGTAACATTGTTACAATGATATGGGAGTAATTTGCTCTGCCATGCATATTGTGTTGGAAAAGCAACTTTAAATTAATTAAATTTAATTAAAAATAAGTTAAATAATGTCCATAATCTGCATTCTCTGTCCATCCCAAATATGGTTCAGCAGTTTGATTAGGAGTGCAATCCAGATTAGAAACCGCCATGAGTTTGTAACTCTCTAATGGATGTTTTCAACGATAACCTTGCTCTTATTACCTTTTATAATTATTTATGAGTGAAAAATCTTAGCATGTTACCTAATGTGTGATTTTTATCGATATAATGTTTGAAAACTTCTTTTTATATAGGTTTATTTATGTTTTATAATTTATGATGTTTTATATGCTTTTTATGGCAAATTGCCGAAATAAAGAAGTTTTTTTGACTGACATACATCGAGAATTGAATCGTAGTAGTCCTCAGGGCTAACCATTTAAAAAATGTGTTGGGTGTCTTCTGCAAAGTTGTAACAGGTGAGGTTGTATTAATTAATCAGATTTGGTAAGGGGGTTAGGTAGATGTTGAATAATAGCGGTGGCATGATGGACTGCTGAGGAACGCCACAGTGTTATGTGTGAGAAGGTGATGTGAAAAGGTGTAGGTAGACTACAGTTTGTCTTTAGGATTAGAAGCAATCATTCTAAACCATTTTCACAGATCCAATATTGTGAAATATTTGCAGTAGTGTGTGGTGGTGGACAGTGCCAAAGGCAGCGTATAAATACAGAAGTAATGAGGCAAACATTTGTTTTTTATCAACTGTGAGTTTTTAGATCATCTCAGATTGATACGATGGCTGACTCTCTGCTTCTGCCTGGTCTGAAACTGGGCTGTTGGTATTACAGTAAGCTATAATGTTCCGTAAAATTAGAGAGCTGAAAGATGTGTTTTATTGGAAGTGTGGCACAGCCGAGAGTTAAGGTATGGTGCCCCCCTACATATTCCTGCACCTAGTGCCAGGCACCGCATGGTGCCTGTCACGTAGTGCAGGGATATGCAAGTGCCGTGTTTTTTGTATTGCGGTGGGGTGTGCGAACCGCATTCCCGCCGCAATACAGGTGGGAATATTCAGTCTAAAATACTCCCCTGCCTTGCCCCAGGGCAGAAGAGTGTATATGTTCCCTTTACCCTCCCTGAATTATCCAAAGGCTTGAAGAGAGTTGCATCTCTTCCAGTGTTTTTGAACATCGGTGGAGATTAAAGAAAGAAAAACACAACACAGCACATTAGGACTGTTAAGCGAAGAGGATGGACAGTGTGGCTTTCAGAGTACCTCCATCTTGCACAAGACCACGGAAGCAGGTACCCAAATGGCAGAACCTAGCAAGGGCAGAGAGGCATGCATATCCCACCTCGGTTTGCCAAAATGCAGGATGATCTCATTTTAGAATTATTCCTGCATCACCCCAGGCAAGGATAGTTGTGCTCACTTTCCGCGGCCTCACATAAGGCAAGGGATGCTAGTTGTGTCACTCCTCCAGGCCCTCAAAATGCTGCTGTAGACCATGAGCAAAGCAGAGGGTTATAAAAGGTTCCCCTGCACTTCGCCAGTGTTCACATGCCAAGAATCCCTTCCTGACCCTAAGGCAAGGCCACAGACTAGAAAGCGCTAGCCTACAGTTTATCTCCCTTGTTCCCTGTTAAAAATTGCCCTCCAGCAAGGTGGGGCCCTTATAACTTTTGAACTGCTTGATCTATCTGAATCAAATCAAACATGCTGATGGCATCCTATGGCTTAGATTTTAAACTCTGCTTCCCCACGATTGGTGCTGATTGGTCAATGAGGGACAAAGGTAATTAGAGTGTGAAAACAAGTTTTCTTATGGAGTTTGGTTTCAACCATACCTACAGCAGGATGACTGTGTTTTTGTTTTTTTACTGCAAGTGAATGTGTGCACCTGAGTTGTTGGGAACTGTCTCATTCTGCAGTAGCAGCCACTCGTACTACACAGTGGCGGGTGGTCGAGGGGAAACACTAAAAAAAAAACAAGTATAAATAAAATAAATAAGACATACCTGCTCCAACAGTGGCCTCCTTGCTCTCGTTCCTCACGTCCTTGTCAGGAGTCTGCTGCACATTGTACACGCTCCCAGCTACCAATACCAATCCAATGCTATTCCCAGCAGGTGAGCAGCGCTTGGATTAGTCTGAGTGCCTCGGTTTGGCGCTTAGACATTTACTGGGAGCCTGTGTTGGTTTCTCCACCCAGTTGTACAACACAACTCGGTGGAGAAAGGCTAAGTGCGCATGGCAGTTTGGCCAGCGCCGGCCAAATTGTCATGAGCACTTGGTGGTGTCCATCACTTCCCCCTCCTCCCTGATGCTGCAGCGCCAGGATGGGACGCCATGCACGCTTGTAGCCAACAGGGCTAAAAATAAAATAATAATAAAATGTTTTATTATCATTTTATTTGTGTCCTTTGCCTCTGCTGGCTTTCAGCAGGGGGGTGCGACAACCCTCCACCATAACGGAGGAGCCGCCCCTGTCATTCAGTGAAGCCCTGAAAGGATTAATTTGAACGCCTAGTGTGATAATGGATGTGAAAGGGAGGGAAGCTGAAGCTTAATTACATGTTCATCAACACAAGAAATGAAGGCACTGATATGGTCATTGCATGGTGGTAAAGTACCACCCTGAAAACATATTTGGAAGAGGACTGTGTACCTAGGGCATTGAGGAGTCTCAGAATACCAAGCTTTAAAAATCCAGATCCTGAAATGTTAACTGAGTGGGCAGAAAACAATGCAACAATGTCTGCAAGTATGATCCACATTGTTATTAAATATGCTAATATAGACAGAGATATAGCTGTCAGAGAAATTGATGGTATTACATTAGACTTAGCAAATTTATACTGAGATCATACTAAGGCATAATTAAAAACTGGAACAAGAAATTAGAGAGAGAAATTTGGGAAAAATATGAGAATGAGAGAAAATACACTTTTGCAAACCGATTTGAAAACATGGAAATGGACTATACTAAGTTCATGAATAGAACCAGGCAAGAATCAGTACACTCTGCAAGCTCATATGTCAGCTCTGACATGAAAGGGAAAAAAACAGTGGGACCATCTACCCCATTTGTTACAAAACAGCTCTCCTTTTAGAGGAATTTCGTGTTATGAGACTAAACAAGAAAGAGGGTTCTCCCAGTGACCCACAGAAACAAAAAATAAATTTCTGAGATGGAATAACCAAAAAAAAGAACCTACAAAAATGAGAGCACCAACTAAATGAATTTCAAGATACTGTAATTAACCTGACTGTTAGAGTTCCCAGCCAGGATGAGTTACATATTTTAAATTTGGGGTTATCCTTTTACATGGAATGTTCATATGATTTTATTCTAACTCGTTTTGATGTATATGAATACACATCGAGGAAACTAAAATTGCAGAAATATGACATGATGAATAAAAGTAAAAACAAATATTGAATAAACAACCCTATAGCTGTAAAGGAACCCCCTAATATCCCAGATATAGGTAATCTAGAGGCATTGGCCACTTCAGAACTGAATGCAAATGACACAGTGAAAAAGGAAGACATAGAGGGCATCAGCATTGATGCAAGTGGAAATTCTAGTTTTAAGCTACCATCTACATTTATTCCGCAGATGCCTCATGATAATTTGGACAACTTCCACCATCCAGTGGTTGCAGATCTAAAGAAACTAGGTAGGTGGACTACTAAAAAGGGAAAAAGAAGTTTACTCAATGACATGCCTTCAAAAAACCATTTCAGTGTAAATGGTAGTGTGATAATCAAGAAATCGGACAAAGGAGGAACGTTGTTTTATGGCCTAGAAATATGTTTCTGAAAGAAGCAAATAACCAACTTAATGATGCACTATGCTATGAAATTACAACTATAACACATTTCAGTGAAGTAAAGAGCAGGTTCTTTGATGACCTCAAGGAGAGGTGGGATATGGGCATTTTGGTGACACAAGAATGCAGATTTCTTAAGGTGGACCACCTAACGATCCCTACAATGTATCTTTTACCAAAAGTCAGCAAAAATAAAATCAAGCCCCCTGGCAGGCTAATAATTTCAGCAAAAAAAATCTTGTTCGAACACACATCTACTTATATTAACTATTTCCTGCTCCCCTTAGTGCAAGCCATCCCTTCCTATATACGGGGCACTAAAGTTTTGTGGGGTAAAATAGCTTCAGTACATTGGGAACCAGAGTATTGTTCATCACTTTGGATAGAACTTCCCAATTGCATATAACATGACTAAGGGATAAAAGCCAGCAAATGTTATCCAAGGGCACGGAACACTCTGTATTTGTGCAACACACAAATGTTATTACAGATGATGAGTTGGTGTCTCAATGAGAATATCTTTCTCTTTGTTTACTGCATGTACAGGCAACTACAGGGGACTGTTATAGGCCCTTGCTTTGCCCCCAGCTACGCATATTTGTTCATGGGCTGGTGGGAAGACCAGGTTGTCTAGAATATGGACATTAGGATCTACAATGAGAAAATTGTCCTCTGGATCAGATTTATTGATGATAATTTGGAAGGATACTTGAGTTGAAGCAGATAAGTTGATAAACCAGCTCAACCAGAACGATATAAACATATGTTTAAACAGCTGTATGAGCAAGGAAGATGTAGCATTTCTTTATGTAAAATGTATGGTTAGTGGGGGCACTATTCACACCACACACATAGGAAGGAGTCTGCTCGAAATAGTACACTACATTATAACAGCTTTCAATCACCCGTTCTGAAATATAGTATTTCTTATGGGGAATTTCTGAGGGCACAAAGAAATTGTAGTTCACTGGAACCTTATCAAAAAGAAAAACATGCTATTGTTTCTGATTGAAAGTGCGAGGTTACACAAGAAAAATCTTGAGAGAGGCAGGGATGAAAGCTGATGCATTAGACAGGGACAAACTAATTTCTGCCAACATGGTTAAGGAACTGACTGACACAAAATGTAGACTTATAACCATATACAGTCAACAACATTGGAAAATTAAGAACATAGTATACAAGCGTTGCCATTTATTGCAGTTAGACCCAATTATAGGTAACTGTGCTGAAAATAGACCATGTATAACCTACTGAAAAACTATATCTTTGAGAGACAGCGTGACATGGAGCCATCTTATGAACAAACAAACCAAGAGTTGGCTTGCACAACAAAATAGCTTTCAAAAATGCAACTGATGCACACCTCTAAACTGGACTTAAATACCAATCTTTTTGCGATTAGCCCTTTTCATGCCTTACCAAAGGCGTTGACTTGTAAAACTGACTCTGCAGTATAGTTTCATATTTGCCATGTCAAAAGAAATATGTGGGAAGTACAACTTTTCCAGCTTATAAAAAGATATTGGAATTCATGCAGGTAATAAAGAAAGGTGGTGTTTGCTATCCACTTCCAAACATACCATGATTGTGATGTTAACAAACTTGGCTACTTTGTAATGGATCAGGATAGGAAGGGACTCAGAGGAGGAAATAGAGTTTAGCAGTGAGATGTTTGGAAGCAAGCTATATCATATTAATACAAACATTAGCACCAGGGGGTTTAAACATCAGTGAAGAATTAGCCTCTTTTCTGGGGCAGTAATAAATGTGACAGGATATCCTGCTTTGGGGTTTTCTTCCTTCCCTTCACGTATGTACAAAGAGTCATTTTACATCTTCTTGTAGGTGGCTATTAATGATTGATATACATTTCCATCATATGGGCGTCTCTGTAAGACAAACTGTGAAAGGACTTGTAACCCCCGCAGTAACATTTGTCCACTTGGGCTGGATTGTGGATTTCATTTCCATGACTTGATGTGGGATCTTACAAAGATTCTGAACCACCCTTGAGTCATTTCTGCATCAAAATGTAATAAGAGCCCAATTGGGCGTGATTTTGCGGCTAATGTGGCACACGATGAAGCAAACAAGTATGATTTATGATGAGATGATATCGAGATCCCTGGCTAATGGAACTAGTATTTTTTCTACCACACTGAAATGATGCTGATTGTTATCACTCAGGTTGACAAATTATCTGACTTATTTTCATTCGGGTATTCATGAGATGCATTGATTTGTTTTTGAGATACGATATTGTCATGAATTAATTTCCTGCATATTATCAATCGTTATAAAGAATTGGGGTGAGAGTACTTTGAGCAGTTTATTTCACACATTCACTTTTGCAATAGGATGAATTAAGAAACTGCAAAGAATGAATTTGTCCATGTATATGTGAACACTGTAAAGTAGTCCTTTTTCTATGTATATGTAATAAGCCTTTTTTTCCACTACTCAAGCAGTTTTAAATACGCAAACCACAAAAAGAGTAAACAAGCTTATGATCAGAGTGTCTCTGCTTAAATTCCTGAACCCTGTTTGTTAGCTCTTTCAACTGATGGATATGAAATTAACCTCCTAAGAGCTGCATCATCATTTGGTTGGTGTGCCACCTTTCTATTTCTAATCTGTGGTGGAATTTTCTAGTACGCATTCTGAAGATGTTTGTGTTTATCTATATAAGGCAGCCGCTGGTCTCACAGTTGAAATGTAGCTAAGGTTACAAAACAAAATTTAAAAACCATTGAAATTCTCCATGTATGGTTGGTAAACCTACCATCATTGGCACCCCCACTAGCACTACTTTGGACCTCACATATGACATTGCTAATGACATGTTAAATTATATCACTGATGACATCACTAATGACAACTTAGATTGCATCATTGATACTTACTGTTGCTATTTTAGATCCCATGGGGAATTTGGCCCTCAGCTATAGCAACAACTGCTGATCGATTTATGCTACACTGGGCATGAAGTAGAACTTTACCCAGATAGTGTGTTTTTTGTCAATTGGTGTAAATACGTCCAGCAGATTTTGAGATATTAGTGTTTGAAAAAGGTGCTGGGTGGACTTGAAAAAGTTAATGCTTTTGGATATCTTGTCAGTTGAAAAGCTATTTGTTTATTTGCTTATAACGTTTGCACCATTTGATGAAATTTGGCAGACGTGTGTGCCTGTTGGGAGTTCTCTTCTCAGGCAAATCCACCAGGGAACATTTTAAAAGAGGAGGAGGAAAAAAGTGTTAATTTGAAAATAATACTGGCACTGTGCAACACTTTTGCACAGTATTTGGCAGAAGCATGAAACGATTGATTTTCTATTGGTATTTCCAATTTTGCACCAGATCTTCAAAGCAGATGGGGGCAATAGAATTGTCACTTGGTTATAACTTTAGCACTGTTTGATCAATCTGCATCACATTTGCAGGCAGTTAGCAAGTTACATTCAATGCAGTTATTTAAAGTTTCGTGCAGATCCAATAAAGGAGCAAATTTGAAAAGGAGGTATGAACATTTTTGATTTACTATTAACTTTATCACCATTAGATGGATATGCATGCAATTTAACAAAGGCTTAGCATCTTTATCTTAGCATCTTTATCTTACTCCTTTTTTTTTTTACATTTGATGT
Source organism: Triturus cristatus (assembly GCF_964204655.1). Classification (NCBI taxonomy): domain Eukaryota; kingdom Metazoa; phylum Chordata; class Amphibia; order Caudata; family Salamandridae; genus Triturus; species Triturus cristatus. The sequence continues at coordinate 890,324,743 of NC_140589.1, forward strand.
AGGTCCATTAAGTGGGGTGGGTGTAAATGATGGGGTCAAAGAAGTGCTCATTTGCTAATAAACAAGGCACGGTTTGATGAATCTGCCCACAATTTGCCAGCTGATATATAGGTTTCCCTTTCTGTTAGTTATATAAAGTGATGGAGGGGGATCAGGCCGTTTTGGAGCTTCCCCTGCAAAGAGGAAGTGAAGAGGAGTGGGGGGATCCAGAGGAGGAGACACCGCCTCCAAATGTAAAAACTACACCCATTTTTCTCACAAGATTTGCAAATCGAATTTTAGGTCTCTCGATCTGTGAATACTCTAATGCCCTGCTCCACTATGCATGGCCAATTGCAATACACGGCTGATTAGGTATCACAGAGTCTGTTGCATGCAGCCACCTTCTGCACACAGAGCATTCCATACACTGCTGAAGACACAGCTGCTTCATTCACGCTGGTGCTGGACATGCACCAAGAGCCTGCTATGACTGGCCAAGTGCTACACAGCGCAGTGGGGGGTGTAGTGCATGGGAGTGTGGACTGCATCCAGGCCCTGCTGCGCATGCCCTCTAACATTGCACAGCAAGGTTGGTGGCACAGGAGGTTGGCACATTCTGTCAGGCCCTGGAACCAACCTCTGCTGTGTACAAATAGTGGCTGTAGACAGCTTAGGTTGGATGTGTAGAGATTGGTCGTAAGGCCTGGTCATGCACATGTAGAGTTGAGTATGCAGAAGGTAGGGCATAAGGTCTGTTTGGATGTTGTGTGCAACCAAAATTCAGTTTTCAGGAGGATGTATACAGGGTTTTGCCACAGGCTGGAATCTGTGGCCAATCAGTGTTGTGTACAGCCAAAGGATGGGTCTCAAGTGGGTTGTGGACACAAGCAAGGGGGTAAGACCTATACCATACAAAACTCACAGATTAACAGAAAACACTTTTTTAATCATAAGTTATGGTCTTCTGCACATTAATTTATGTTTTAAAAATCTTCCGAAATGTGATTAAAAAACCTGGTCAAGGCGAATTTATGGGTCCTAAACAGATCTGAGAACCCCCTGAAATTGGCCATTTATGCAAGAAGAAGTAGCCCATTTTTCCTAATGTGTGTGCTTTCAACCTACTTCCAGTGTGTGCTAGAAATCAGTGTGCAACCCCTGGGTGATCATTTGAAGCTATATGGGAAGCTATAGATCTCTCAAAGGTAGACAGAATTCTGAGTTCATCAAGGGGTAATTCGGATAGATTTCTCAAGCTTTTCCAAACTAACAGTTGAAATAAACAAATATTACAAATGAGTAGGAAATAACTGCCATTTGTGACAACATTTGTAACTTCTTGTCACAATGGCCAATTTACAAAAGCAATATACCATTATGTCTGATAGATGCTTCTGGTTGTAGGGATATATAGGGTTTGTAGGTCTTCCAAGAACCTGAGGTGCCCAGAGTCAACAACTGAACTGCACCTTACAATGGTTTTTCATTGTGTACCGCGTATAGAGCAATTTGCATTGTAAAATATAAAGACTAAAAAATGGGTAGCAAGGAAACCTACGTATTTCTGATATAGACACTAGAAACGGAGTTTAGGACCATTAGTTATTTGTACATTTCCTTATTTGTGGGTACCTCTACTAGCATATGATTCAAAGGGTATTTTTCAAAATGGCTTCTTTCTTATTCACAGGCTTACATTTGGACGTCACAAATGCAGACATACAATTGGTAATAAGAAATGGTCTATTATTCTGTTTTACCATGTCTCCTGATAAAAAACGTTTCTCACGTGTAGGTAGAACTAGTGCCTGCAACAGGAAAATGCTCAAAACACAACATGGTTACAGCACATTTTTTCCACTGAAAACTGACCCTTTTCTTCTATTTGGATAGCTGTGGATTTTGGGCCCTGCCTTAGCCAGCACCTAGAGAATTCTAGCAAACCTCTACATTTTTTAAAACTATATACCTGGGGGAATCCAGGGTGATGTGACATGTGGTTTAAACCAGGTTTTACTACCCAGAAGCCTTTGCAATCATCAAAGTTTCACTAAAAACACACATTTGCCTCACATTTCTGTGATGGAAAGTTCTAGAATCTGCAGAGAGCAACAGATTTCATACCAATTCCCCAAATCTCCAGATGAAAGTGTTATCTCACTTGTGAGGAAGGGCCCAAAACGCAACATTGAGACATCACTGAAAACTGACCCTTTCTGTGCAGTATGACTACTTGTGGATTTTGGGCCTTGGGCCAGGCAGAACCGAGGGAAACCTAGCAAACTTGTACATTTTTGAGAAGTAGATACCTAGGGGAATCCAGGGTGGTGTGCCCTGTGTGGCTCCCACTAGGCTCGTGGACCCAGAAGCCTAAGCTCGACAAAGAGTTCTGTCGGATTCCTGCTTCACACCGGAAAGTAATTAAAGGGATCAGGAACCGCGCCTGTGTTTTAGAGCAGCAGAAGGAGGACTGCTCCTGCCCCTCTCCTGGTAGGGGCACTACAGGAAGATGCAACCGCACCCTCGATCCGTGTGCAAGGTAGATGCTCCCAGCTCCTGCCGTGCACCCGTAGAGCCAGGAAAGGTGAAAGGTGATCGTCACTGCGGTCGCTTTAGCACTGTGGGTGCTCACGGCTCCAACCGCGCACCCGCTCACCTGCAGAAAATTAGACACTAGAAACTGTAAAAAAAATTCTGGTTTGGCAATGGGGTAGCAGCAATTTTTTGGCCGTGGATCGACAGCCATCTAGAGAAGTGTTATATTATCACTTGGTCTCTTCCCTTCTCCCTCCCCTCTCGCCTCTCCCATGGAACCTTCAGGTAGAGGCAATTTAGAATGTTGATGTGCCCTCACACCGAGTCCTGTGACTGGCAAGTTGGAGGCGTTCTTCTTATGCTTAGTAAAGAACTTTATACTTACCTTCTGGCATGCTCACATTACTTCTTTTTGGCGACGAGGAGCAAGGGATGCTGTGACTGGGACAGCTTGACGCCTCCACTCTGTTGATGTACATCTTGCCAGCCTTCAAAGTCTTCTCCGCTGAACATTTTGCGATCCTTGCCCCATTTCAGCTCTGGATGGAAGCCCGTTGTGGTGTTTCCCTGTTGTGGGGGTGAGTGTGCACTGTTCCCTATGGTTCATTAGTCATCCATGTTCATGGACAATTTGGTCTGATACTTCTTTGGAGCTCTTTGCTCACTGCTGCAGGATGGCTTTACGCAGCCTGACTTTTTCATCACCTCTGCCCTTCGCTCCCGTTGAGCCTTGTTGTTGTGGGCTTCTGCGATGGGGGACCCTGAAGTATGAAGAGAGAGTGACGTCTTTGCACTGACCATCTTCTTGCTGGTATCGTCTGCTGCTTTCTCCAGGGTGTGCTGGTGTTTACCCTGCTTGCTCTTGTTTTCTGCCTGCATCTCCCGGGATTATTTCCAACCCTCGTTTTCCTGCAGTCTCCGCGTGATTCAACCGAGGGAACCGTTGTCTACACCTCTGCATCTGGCTGCTGATATAGCGTTTACTTTGTGTTTCTTTCATATCCTGTGCCCAGCGTTGCCTCTTTCAGACGATTTCCTCTCTTGCTATGCGCTGGTGGAACCCCCTGGGCTCACTGCTTTGCGCGTCCTCCTGCTTTCAAGAACATCAGTCAGGGTGACCTTTCAGCTTGTGTGCGCACTTCCTCGACGTTTCTCCCTCGCAACGGTTGGTTTTCATGTCAGGATCCTTCGAGGGCAGCGTGTATCCAAGACCTGTGAAATAAATTCCTACTTTCGCCTCAGCTCCTCTGGGCAGTATCTCCGGATCCTCCTGACTGGGACTTTTCTTCACGGAGTGTCTGACTCACATTAAGAGGCATAGAAAGAGGACGCCCTCATTTGGAAACCTTATAATGTTGCACATGGTATTGAGTTTAAATTCAAATTAACAAGCTATTTTCCTGATTTACATTACGATTGAACCGCAGTTGCTCATTAACTCTGTTTTTCTCCTCAGGATTAGAGTTCTGCTCTCACTTTCTTTTAGTGAGGAAAGTGTGTGGGGAATTTATCCTTTCATCTGCTTCTCTCAGGTTCCTTTTTGTTCATTATGGCAGCAGCAAGCACGACCCAACCCGCCTTTTCTTTATGGCTTAAGTGAGCCAGACATACCAATGCGCAGGTGGCTAGGCATTTTCAAGTCTTATCTTATAGCCATAGGGGAAAATCATTTTTCATCAGTAAGGAAGCAGCACATATTACTGCACAATTTGGGCATTCATGGTAGGAAGGTGTATGAGGACATAACAGGCACTGATGTGGACGAAGAGATTCAGGGGGAGAAAGCAGGGGTAGATGTATATGATTATACATTAAGAATATTGGAGACCCACTTCAAAGAGAAAATCAATGTAGTTTTGGAGAGGCATACATTTTTCAAAAGGGAACAAAGGAAAGATGAGTGAGTTACAGCGTATGTAGCTGTTTTGAGGGGCATGTCTGCTACTTGTGAGTTTGGTACCCTTACAGATTCCCTTATAAGGGACCAGATTGTCAGATGTACCAACAATCAAAAAAATACAGGAGGAACTACTTACCAGAAATCCTGATTTAAATGAAGCCATCAGTATTGCTAAAGGTATAGAACATACAGCATTATGCATCAGGGAGATGAAGAAGGTGTCTGTGTTGGACAAAGAGAAGGAAGAGGTTAAAATCCTGGTTAGTGAAGATGCAGTGTGTAAGATCAGTGAGAGGAACAGGGAAGTTCAGTGTAACAAACAAGAAAACCTCTGATGCTACAGGTGTGGTAACCATACCTATTTAGCGTATAATTTGAAGTGCCCAGGGAGAAATGGTGTATGCAGGAAATGTAATAAAAGAGGCCACTTCGCCTAGGTGGGGAAATACATTAGATAAATGGTCCTGATCCCAAAAGGGACAAGAATAAAGACTATGTGTTTCAAATTAAGGAAGGGGAAGTGGATGAACATGTACAATATAACTCTTGAGGGGGTCAGTATTCAGGTGTTCACTGCCTCGTGCTCACCTTATACTCTCATAGAAGAGAAATTGTTTGAGAAAATGTTTAGCACACATAATCTTGTTGTGGAGTCTGCTGACCTGCATCCTGGTGGGTATAATGGGGAACCCATTTCTTTGGTGGGCATGAAAAGAATGAGAATATCTTTAAAGGGAAGATACACGGTAGGCAAGGTATACATCACAAAGAAGGGTTTCAGTTTATTGGGGTGGAAACACGAAAAGTAACTTGGCCACTCTCGATCCCAACAACATTGATCAAGTGTTACTAGTTGAACCACCGGAGGTAGGCAGCGACATCACCAAGGAATTCCCTGAAGTGTTCACTAAGCAGCTGGGAAGATTACAAAAATATGTGCACAAGATCACGCTCAAAGAGGAAGCTGTCCCGGTAGTTCACAAAACCAGATCAATTCCCCTCCTTATGAGAGAACCTTTGAAGAAGAGTTGCATAAACTGATACAACAAGGGGTGATAAAAGAAATTGAGAGCTCCGAGTGGTTGGCGCCCATTGTTCTTACCACCAAGGACAATGGAAAGAACATTCGTCTTTGTGTAGACTTAAGAGCCCTCAACGCCAACATCTGGGTAGACAGGCATCCCTTGCCAAGGATACATGAGATGCTGAGTACCGTACACGGGGCAAAGTACTTCAGTGTCTTTGATTTATCCTCGGCGTACCACCAAGTTACTCTGCATCCAGATTCCCAAATGTTGACTGCATTCACCACTCCGTTTGGTAACTTTAAATTTTTGAGAATGCCATTTGGACTTGCACCCACTCCTGCGGCATTCCAAAGAATAATGCAGCACATTTTGAGAGAGAGTGTAAAGACTTTGTGTTTTCAAGATGATATGCTGATTTATGGATCCAGTGATGGTGACCACAATTATAATCTTAGAAATATTTTGAATAAATTAAAGGAAGTAGGTTTCACTACCAAGGAAAGCAAGTGTAAGCTTGGGGTATTTTCGGTGGACTATTTAGGTCACACCATTTCAGGTGAGGGAATCAAACCCTAAGCAGATTTGATGGAAGCTGTACGCAGAGCCCCTAGACCCACATCTAAAGACGAGATAAAGTCCTTCTTGGGACTTGCAGAGTATATGGCTAAGTACATAAAGAATTTCTCTGTTCTCACTCAACCTATCAGGAACTTACTTAAGAAAGGGTCAGAGTTTGGATGAAAGGGTGAGCATGATTCAGCGTTTGAGGAGATAAAAAGTTCCATTGCCAATTCCCCCCAAATTGGTAATTTCAGTGTAGAGAGGGAGACATTCCTTACCAAAGATGCCAGCAACAAGGGTATAGGAGCCACACTATCGCCGAGAATAGACTACCGAGAGATAATTGTTGCGTTTGCCTCCAGAACTCTTACTAGTGCTGAAGCAAATTACTTGACAGTAGAGAAGGAGGCACTGGCTTGCTACTGGGCCATTACCCACTTCAAATTTTACTTGTGGGGTTTACCGTTCGTACTAAGAATGGATCACAAACCTTTTCATTTCTCTATTTACAAAAAAAAGAGATGGAGAACGCCACAACCCACATAGCCAAGTGGGTCCTGGGACTCCAAACTTTTAACTTCAGTACAACATATGTCCCTGGTTGCAAGAACAGTACTGCAGATTACTTATCTAGGTCACCTGTGGCAAAGGAGGAAGGGTGTGAGCTCATGGAGGATGCCATCTTGGAGGTTAGAGTACCTGCAATGATACAGAGTCAGTGGGCGTCCATTTCTGAACAAAATGGTGAGCTCAAGGCTGTGAAAGGGTTCATTGTCAACGTATGGCCCCATAGATGCTGGGATCTTCCAGAGGAACTACAGTGCTTCTAGAATGTAAGGAATGAATTAACTCTAGAAGAGGAGTTGGTATTGAACTCTGGCAAAATTGTCCCACCAGAAGGCCTCAGGGACCAAATATTGAATTTAGCTCATGAGGGGCATCGGGGGAGGAGTCTTTGTAAGGCTAAACTCCAATCTGGTTATTGGTTCCCCTTCATGGACCACCTCATGAAAGCGAAAGTCAGAGATTGTCAGGCATGTAGTCTTTTTTTAAAACAGTTTTTTAAAAATTAGTTCTAGTAACAAAATCGATGACAACAGATGACATTCGTAATCACAGTTTGTACAATTGCCAAGGTAGCACAATTATTGACATAGGGTACAAATTTACTTTACATTCCAACTTATAACAACATAAAGCAAAACAAAAAATATCACTTCCAAGCCGTTCATTTGATCCCACGGTAGTGTGTGCAATCTAGTCACTCAGATCTGGGTCTGAGGCCTCATCTGGGGGAGGCAAATGTTGCAGCGAAATGTATTCCATTTACCCCATATCTTCTCCCACTTGCGGGGGCAGCCTCTGTGGATGAATACTGCCATCTCCACCACCATCGCCCTATCTAAGTCTTGACACCAGTGTAAGTGCATAGGGGCAGCAGGTATCCCCCAGTGTTGAGCGATATTTCGTTTCGCCAGCATGAACCCCAAGGTTGCCCAAGTTTGTGCTGCATGGTTAAGGTCGGTGGGCTCCCAGATATTGAGGAGGCAGCTCCGGGTTTCCAGGAAGACCTCCACCCTGCCGACGGTCGCCATTATTTTCCCCCAGTACTGTGCTATAACGGGACAATCCCATAACGTGTGGAAGAATGTACCCAGCTGCCCACAGCCCCTTAAGCATAAAGGCGTCTCGGCCCGTCCGATCCTGTGAAGCGTCGTTCTAGTAAAGTATGTTCTGTGCAGTATTTTTAATTGCACAAGTTGTAGTCGGGACGAGATCGCTGCCTCCCGTGGGGATGCTAGGGCCTCTTGCCAGTCTTGGTCGTCCATGTCCCTCACCTCTGTGCGCCACTACACTCTTAGGGTGTGTGTGGGGTCTTTCTGGTTATTCACCAGCTTACGGTATGTGAGGGAGATTGCTATTTTGGTGAGGTGATCGGTTAGGAGGAGTCCCTCCAGTGGCAACGACTCAGGGAGAACGTCACCTTGGGGTATGACTGTGGTGACTGCGTGCTCGACTTGTAGATATCGGAACCGCTCCGAGTCCGTCATCTGATATGTTGTGCGCAGTTGGTCAAACGTCATTATTTCCCCTTTTTTCCACAGGTCACCTACTTTGGAGATTCCTATGAGGTCCCACCGAGCGAAACCTCTGCTATTGCGGACTGTACCTAATTTTGGGGAGTCCCAAAGTGGCGTATGTAGGGTGATTTTTCCCTCCAAGCCGAGCGCCCATTGCGCTCTGAACCAGGTATGTATTGTGTGAGCCGTGGGGCCAACCAATGTGCGCAACTTGGACTTGTCGTAGATCCGGCTCCTTAGTCTGTCCGTAACTAGGGTGTGTCTGTCCATGCGAAGGCGTGTCTGTCCATGCGTAGGGCTGGTTCAGTCTGTGGGGCGTGGAGCCATTGGTTCACTATTATAAGTTGGGAGGCCCAGTAGTATAACTGCACGTGGGGCAGAGCGATGCCACCATCGTACCAGCCCCTAATTAGTTTTGCCATTGCTATGCGAGGGGGTTTTCCGTCCCACAGGAGTAGGCTTACTTCTGCCTCGATAGCTTTAAAATATGAGTCAGGGACTGGGGTCGGCATGTTTTGAAAGATGTATAAAAACTTGGGGAGGGCCATCATTTTGAAGAGGGCCGCCCGGCCCAGTAGGGTCAGGGGAAGGGAATGCCAATATTTCACATTGCGTTTCAGTCTCTTAAGAGGGGGTAAGAGGTTGCGTTCGTAGAATTGAGTGTGGTCCGGGGTGATATGGATGCCTAAATACTTAAACCTGTCGCTTCCGAGTTGTATTGTCACACCCCTGGACACCCCTGGGTAGTCGTGGGAGTGGAGCATGGAGAATGTACATGACCGATTTTGCCCAGTTGATCTTGTATCCAGAGAATCTGCCATGTGATGCGCATATGTCTAGGAGCCAATTAATGGAGCAGCTGGGGGAAGCCATGTATAACAGGATATCGTCTGCGTAAAGGGAAACGCGGTCCTCCCAACCCTCCGACCACCGCAGTCCACGTATCACTGGGTCTCCCCTGATCCAGGCCGCCAGAGTCTCAAGCGCAAGGGCGAACAGTAGAGGGTATAGGGGACAGCATTGTCTAGTCCCACGTCCTAGGGGGAAGTCATCGGACACCCGTCCATTAACCATCACATGCGCAATAGGCTGTGCATATAAGAGTCTGACCCAGGCTAAAAAGTTGGGCTCAAAGCCAAAGTTTTGTAAGACAGTGAACAGGAAGCGCCATTCTGGCATCTAAGGACAGGAGAACCGCCTCTTCCTGAATTGTTGACATTCGTGCCACCACTCTGTGAAGTCGCCGCAGATTCATTGCCGTGTTACGACCGGGCATGAAGCCCGATTGGTCTGGGTGGATAAGGGATGTTAGGTGGGGTTGGAGCCTAGTCACCAGTGCCCTCGCTAATATTTTGTCCTCCGCATTTAGGAGTGAAATGGGGCGGTAGGAGCTGCACTCGTCGGGGGGTTTACCAGGTTTTGGAATTGTCACCAAGGTGGCTAACCTTTGGTCTCTCGTAGTTGTCCTTGTTTTAGGCTGTCTACGTACATCCGCAATAGGTGGGGCCCTAATATGTCCGCCTCTTTCTTGTAAAGCTCCACGGGGATGCCGTTTGGACCTAGTGCTTTGCCTGGTTGGAGTCCCCTGATAGCAGCAGTGATTTCATCGGCCGTGAGGGGCACCTCTAGCGTGTGCATTTCAGGGGCTGTTAACTTCGGCAAACGTATATCATGAAGGAAGTCCAGGTTTTCCTGCACGGTGGCGGTCGTAGTTGGTGCATAAACTGTCATATAGTGATGTGCCAAGGTTGTGGCTATATCTTGCTGGTCTGTGACTATTTCCCCGGAGATCGAGCACACCCGGGCCACCCAGCGACTCGCGCGTTCCTTTTTATCGAGCCATGCAAGGAGCTTGCCAGCCTTGTCCCCCACCTCGTAGATTGTGTGTTGTGTTTGCTTTACTCTGGCCTTGGCTTCTTCCCATGCGTGGTCCCTAAGGGCCTGTTGGGCGAGGGCTAGTTTATGAGTCGAATCCCCAGTTGGATCTCTTGTGTGGTCTTCCTCTGCTAGGCTAACTGCCCTCTCAAGCTCCTGCATATGTCTGGCCTTGTCTCGTTTGTGTGAGGGGATCAGTGAAATGGCTTGCCCGCGGAGGACCGTCTTGTATGCCTCCCAGAGAGTGGCGGGGGAGGATACTGAGTGTATGTTGTCTTGGAAGTAGTGTTTTGTGTAGGGTTTTCTGTATGATCGGGTGCCTCAAATATCCGGGATATATGGGGTATATGCGCTGTCTCCCAGCACGTTGTAAGGTGTATGTTGCTAAAATCGGGGAGTGGTCAGATATCCCTCTGGGGAGATGCTTGATTTCAAGGATGTAGTCAAGGCTCAATGGAGATGTGACGACGTAATCAATTCTGGACATACTATTGTGGGCCCCTGAGTGAAATGTGTATTGATGTTCTGTGGGGTGGCGGGAGCGCCAGACATCCACCAGTCCTAGTGCTTCAGTGAAATCTCGCAGGGGAGCAGGGGAAGTCCCTTGATTTCGTGATGGGAGCATTTCGAAGGCTGTGTCAAGTACGGTGTTAAAATCCCACAATAAGTTCTCCTAGGGGTAGCGGGAGCAAGAATTTGCCCAGCGCCGGGAAGGTGAGATTGTGGAGCGTGGGGAGAGCATAAACGGAGACAAAGTTATAGGCGCGTCCCTCCCATTGACCCGAAAGCGCCGCGAAACGGCCTTGGTCGTCTGTCTAGGTGCCTCGGACCACCAGTGGGAAGCCTTTTTGAACGAGTATACCCACCCCTCTGGAGCCGGAAGTGAACACAGAGTGAACTATCATCTTGAAGCCCCATTTATCTAGTGCCTTGGTGGCAGTCCCTACCAGATGAGTCTCTTGTAAGAGAATCACTGAGGACGCGTGTCTCTTAAGGTAGTGTAGTTTTAAACCCCTCTTTATTTTGTCACAGAGGCCGTTCACATTCCAGGATATCAAAGTTAAGGGGGGAGAGAGCTTGTGTGTATCTCGTGACTGTTACTGCGTGGAGTCGGGAGTTACGCCCCTCGGGGCATCAGTGCGGTCGATAGGCATTGGATTAGTGTGTGGAAATCGTTGGCTTGTGTGTGTGCTAACCTTGAATTGAATGGCATTAGCTTTGGGCAGCAAACTATTAACAAAATTAAAAATTCAAACGTAAACATAAACTGAGGTCTATGTCTGTCCGGTAAAAAACTGAACCGGGTCATACATAGCACCAATAACAATCTTACAATCCCATCCCCCCTCCCTGCCTCCCTGCCCGGCGGACCCAAAACTACCGCCTCCCCAACTGAGCAGAGTGCTTATGCCCCATAACAGGTACTTGCATGGGGATGAGTGATTGTCTGAGGTCCCATGGGGTCCCCTCTGAAGGTCTCGTCATCTGCGGCTAGTTTTACTCCTGAGGGTGGAAATACCGTTGTTGTACATGTGGCAAGTCCAGTGTTCATGCCATCAGGTGAGGCAAACGTTGAGTAGGACAGTACTTGTCTAGGGATGAGGAGGACCGCTTAGTCGTTCAGTGTTGCTGTCATTCTGGCCAGCTGGTTTAAGTCTCCTCAGTCCCCTTTGTCACTGGAGTTAGGCACCTTTGATCTTTCCGACTCGTGGATTCGCTGTTGATGCTGGGTTCTCGATTTGTCAGATCTCGTTGCTGGACGCCATCCCTCCAGCCAGTCCTTGGCGTCTTTGGGCGTAACAAAGAACCAGGTTTTTCCCTCTGCCTCTACTCTGAGTTTTGCTGGAAGAGCATGGAGTATTTGAGCTCTCTAGCTCGCAGTTCCTTCTTAACGTCCAGAAAGTTGCTCCGCTGTTTAGTGACTACTTCTGTGTAATCTGGGTAGAGCGTGACCGTTGAGTTTTCGATACGAATCGGTGGGGCCACCCTGGCCACCTGCAGGATGACATCTCGGTCTCGAAAGTTGAAGATGCGGGCAAGAATCGGCCTGGGGGGGCGCCCGGTTGAGGCCTCCCCCCCTGGTACTCGGTGAGCTCTTTCTACAGAGAAGAAGCTGGAGAGTCATCGTGGTTGCAGCTGGTTTTTTATGAGGTCTTCCACGAAAAGATCCAGTGCCGACCCCCCCATCTTCTCCAGCACTCCAATGATGCGCACATTGTTGTGGCGTGAGCGCCCCTGCTGGTCATCTAGTTTGGCCAGGATGAGTTTCTTGTCCCCCTCCAGATTGCGTACTTGGCGTTGCAGTGCAGCTCTATCCGTGGAAAGGGTCTTTGTCGTAGATTCCACCTCCGTCAGCCTATGCCATAACTTTGAGAAGTCTGCCCGGATGAGGGATAGATCCGTTGAGATTGTGCCAATGGATGACTGCACTTGTTGGAGGGCGGACATGATATCCACTAGTGTGACAGCATCTGATTCTTTTGCTGCAGGAACCTCAGATTGCGTAGGGTTCGTTTGCGCTTTGTCCGCCGGGTCCTTGGTGTAGGCAAATTTGTCCAATTTACAAGCAGGTACGCCTCGCGGGCCACGGCCCCCCATCTCCTCTGCCTGCAGCTGGGGGGAGTGCCTAGGGTATTGGGAGGAAGGGGTAGTAGTCACCGCTGCCTGCCGCATGCTGTGATGGCACGCGCGGTCTTTTGGGTTTCTTACCCAGTCCCCCACAGTTGGACTTGCTGGTGATCAGGGCCCGGACCTTTACTCCACCCCCCACTCTGCAGGGCAGTGGGTACTGCAAAGGAGAGTCCAGTCCTTAAAATAGCCTGCGTGGTCTACCACCACCCCGCTGATGGTACAGTGTCTGTTGCCAGCTAGCGAGCCTCAGCAAGGCCTCCCTCGCTGTGATCACTTACAGCGTCTGTGACGATGAGGAACGATGTCCGTAGATGTGAGGTGGGTCCCGGTGCTGCGTAAGACAGCGCTGCTATCACGCTGCCTGACCACGTTACTGGTTGAGAGAGGATCGGCACTAAATGAGCAGACACCGGTCAATGTTGTCTTGTGGTGGGCTGTCCTGGTCGTCCTGGTCATCTGAAATCTTGTGTGTGCACCAGATTCAGTTATGGGATGCAGCCTGTGGCAGTGGACGATGTCGCCGGATGCAGAAGTAAGGCCACACACAGAGGTGGAGCTGACAATTGTAAGGAGGGGGGCCCAAGGAATGCAGGCGTCACCAGTGCCCCGTCAGACCCTTTACTGAACACTATAGGTTCCGATATCAATGGTTTGGGAACTGTAGAAGTGAGAGCGCGTGGGGCCTCAGCATCCACCTCAAAATCAGCTCAGGTCTCCCTGCGCGCGAAGCCCAGTGCAGGCGTGGAGTGCAGCTATATGCACGGGGCCTCGCCGTTCGCTACAGGCCCACCGCAGAGCGGGCCGCAGCACACCAGCCGCCCGCGCGCTCTCACCAGACTCACTGTTATGTACTCTGGGGCCTCCTCAGGCGTGACGTCTGTCCGGTGTCCGATTCACCGGGGTCCCGGTTTCGGGTGCGTGCTGTTTACGTCCGACCCCTGGGACGCCCCGGCAAGTTGCTCCGTGGTCCACACCCGGCTGGCACTCCTCACGTCGTCACCCCCGATGTTGCTGGCTCCGGCGCGGCCGCTGATGAATAGTTCACGCAAGGCCCCAGCTGCAGAAAGGCGGGCAGGCTGCAAAGCGCCTCTATTCCGCGTTTCAGTTTTCGGAGCTGTAAAAAGATGCAACCGGTAGCGCTGACGTTCTGGTTGCATCGGCGTATCAATTCTCCCGTATGTGGCCCGGATAAATGTGCGGATTAATTAAAGGGGGTTCCCCGGGTCGCGGAGCTCCACTTGGTTGCGGCCATTTTGCTTGGACGCTAACCACACCCCCTCAGGCATGTTGTCTTAGTGACACAACTAAGTGTATCAGGCGTGCACCCCTCATCCCCATAGAAGTACCTACGGTCCCGTTTGTCAAGTTGGGTCTGGACATTGCGGGGCCTCTACAGGCCATGGGTCCTGAGGGGAAGTACCTCATTGTACTTATTGATTATTTTGCACACTGAATATCTCACAAATTTGTTCTTATTGTCAATACTTAGACCCTCACTGACTTCTTAACTGAGGTATTCTCCAGGGAGGGCATCCCCAAGACTATCATCACATACAATGGTGTCCAATTAGTGTCTGAGGAAATGAAAAACTTTCTTAAAGATCTTTCCATCCCGCATGTGTGTACACCTTTGTATTGCCCCAAGGCCAACGGCAAAGTTAAAAGGGCTAATAGAGTGTTGAAAGAGTCCATTCAGTTAGCGGTGGCCTCAGGGAAATCCATGGAGAGTACTGTGGGAGACATGTTATGGTCATACCACACTACCCCCAATGCCATAACAGGTATGTCTCCATTTGAAATGTTGAAGGGGAGAAAGGCTGGATCTAAGGTTTCTCCCAGTTGGCTGTTCAAGAACAGGATGATCACCTTTGATCCTGAGGAAGTGGGAAGAAGGATGGAAATCCAACAAAAGGCATACAAAGACACTTATGACAAGAGGTGGGGTGCCAAAAGGAAGTCCTGGAAAACAGGGCAGTGGGTACTTATAAGGAAGCCCCAGGTGACAAGCAGCAAAGGTGGCAAATTCTATGAACCTGAGAAGATAAAGCATGTCAAAAACAATGTAGTGGTTTTGGAAAATGGTAAAATGTGGAGCATGGACAGAATTACCGAATGCCCCCTTAATCTTATTCCCTCTGAGGGAAGGGAGGAGGGATCAGCTGGAACCCAGTTTGGTACAGGGTTAGAGAAAAATATCTGTAGACCTGTGTGTCCTCCCAGGTGGCAGAAAGATTTCGTAATGACCTAGTTCAATGGCAGCTGTTTTACAATATCCTGTACTTCATTCCCCTGGTGAATTTTATTAGACATTATAATTACCGTTTGTAGTATAGTTTTGTTGTTAATTATTGCTCTTCATTTCGTGTGGACTTCTCCGTCCCCTTGTATCTTTCTCTCTCTCACTCTCCTTCTTTCTCTCCCTCTTTTCTTCATCCTTTTCTCTATCTCCTCCCTGCGTTTGCCTTCTCCCTGCTCTCCCTTTGGGGAGGGAGATGTGTTATATTATCACTTGGTGTCTTCCCTTCTCCCTCTCCTCTCCCTCTCTCCTGATTAGCCTCTCCCATGGAACCTTCAGGTAGAGGCAATTTAGAAAGTTGATGTGCCCTCACATTGAGTCCTGTGACTGGCAAGTTGGAGGCGTTCTTCTTATGCTTAATAAAGAACTTTCTAGGACATTTCTGAAAACTAGACACCCAAGCGAGTCCAGGGTGGTGTTATTTGTTTGGGTCCCACAAAGTGTTTTTACCCACAATGCCCTACACACCTAAAACTTTGCCTAATAATGTGCATTTTCCTTGCATTTCTGTGATGGTAGCATCTGGATTCAGCAAGAATATACAAAATTCCTACCATCCAACATCCTCCCACTTGTGTGGCTGGGCCTAGTGCCTGCGTCAGGAACAGATCAAACCAAGATCAATGAATGTCCCTTTTTGAGGACTCCCATTGACGTTCGCTTGATCTGTCCCTGTCGAGGGCAGTAGGCCCAGCCACACAAGTGGGACAGCATTTTTATCAGGACAAGTGGGGCAATTCTGGGTGGGATGGATTTTAGTGACTTCGTCTGATTCTGGAAGAATATGTCACAGAAATGCATGGAGTTTGAGGTTTGCAGGGCATTGTGAGTATGAAAAAATCTTTTTTTTTTAAATTCTGTTTATTAGTTTTTCAAACAATCCGTACAAAGGTGTCATATACATGAAAAACAGAAATATAAATTTGGCACTGTATCAATCCATCTATTACCCAATGTCTAGGAACATAAGAGCACAGATCGTCATTCAGTAGGATATGCTAAGGTATTTATATAAACATCCAGAAGCATCATACAATTGGTTAACGCACTACGCACATCCATATTTGATCAACTGTTACTATCTGTACACGACACAGTCCTTCCATGGAGAGCCAGCATTTCGACAACCCCGGCACAGTCCGACCCCAGGCACTCCCGGCCATCCCATCCCAACATAATTCACTGTAAGCAACATAAACCCATATCACCTTTTTTTTTTTTTTTTTTTTTTTAAATTTTCAAAACCTTTATTTGAGAGAGTACATCAACAATACAGCCTCACGCCTACAACCCCTCGGGCCGGCCGCTGTCCATCACCTTTCTAGCCATCATCTGTAAGGTACACGGCCATTTATCCGACAGCCCGGAGGCCCGGTGGCGAGAAGCAGTCACTCATCTCCCGCCTCAGTTCAGTTCTGTGCCTACTGAGCTCGGGGTCGTACCGGTACATTTATCTTTAAGCTCGCATGTCTACCCTGTGCAGAGCCAGCAGAGTCCTTCTCATGGAAATCCGATCAGTAGTCCACTGGCACCTGGAAGGCCCCTTCGCCATAGTTATGCAGGATACATAGCAGCACTCTCCCCCTAGCCCGAGTGAACATGTCCTGCGGCAATGTATTCTTCCGCAGCTCCCGCCACGGCGACCCCAGCATTGGGTCGCGAGGAAGTACCTCCCTGCAAGCCGTGCGTCCACAATCACCACCACCCAACCAGTCTCCCTCACATACCGGACCATCATGCTAGCGTTCCTCCTGCCACAGCCGCGTAAGGAGACCTCCCCTCCTCCACTCCTCGGGGGTCTCCGTACTGGTCAGCACACCAAGCCATCTCCGCAGCAGTGTCATCCATCCCACGGCTGTAAGGTCTTCCGTTAGAGACATAGCCCACTCCGTCAACAGTCGCCCGACACCCAAGCCGGTCATCCCATCGAATCCAAATCACACTATCTCGCCCCGCACACAGCAGTCCCCAGGCTTACCCCGCCAGCCTCCCGAGTTCCGTCCAGCCCTGAAGTGCCCTCAGCCACTAAATATGCTCTGAGCGGGTCCCAAATATCCTTGGCCCTATTACGCGCTGGTTGTGTTTCTGCATATAGTAGGTTCTGTTCCTGACAGTGTAGTAAGTCGGTGATCCACTCCTTAAACTTCGGGGCACGGCCCCTCCCCCACCGACAAGCGTCTCTCCGTTTCGCCATCAAAAGTGTGATATCCCCAAACTTCCGATGCGCCTTGGGTAGCCTCATGGTATAGCCCAACAGCATCATGAGCGGGTCACAGTCAACCGTGTCTCCTATCATGGTCATCAGCGCTTTGTGGACCTGTGTCCAGTATTCCGCCACCGCCGGACAAAGCCATGACAAGTGTAAAAAATCCGCCCCCTCCATGTGACAACGCTCACACCTGTCATCTTCTGCCAAGCGAAACCGCAGCTTCCTCGCAGGCGTGTAATACATTCGCTGCAGGAACTTATAATGGATCATTCATAACCTGCAGCTAGCTGCTATCTGCGAGGTCATCCCGCAGCAGTACGCCCATTGCGCCTCCGTTATGTCCCTCCCTAGATCCGCACTCCACTGCCGGAGCGCTCTGCATTCCCCGTCACCACCATGCTCTCGAATACTTCGGTACAGGTGGGAGACCAGATGTTTGCCATCCTCTGACGTGAGTACTATTTGTAGAGGCAACACCACCGCAGGCTCCTCTGGGAAGTGCGGAAGGATGGCCTTCAGTCCCTGCCTGAGCCGCAGATAATAAAAGACCTCCAACGGGGTGTGCTGAACCCCATGGAACCACTGCTCCCTCGTCTTAAACCGCCCATCCAGGAAAAGGTCTCCCCAGGATCTAACCTCCAGACCAGGGCACATCTCCTGGAACCCCTTCTCCCGCAACAGGGATAGCTCTGGGTGATAAGCTAGTGGCAATTTTGGTGCGTATAAAAACGGGAGGGCAATTTTGCGGAGGATCCGCTGCCACGCATCCACCGTGCTCGTGACCGTTGCAGCCGGAGTGTCGAGCACCCTGGCCGGGCCGTAAATAATGCCCTTTAGTGGCAGTGGCCGAACAATCCAGTCCTCCACAGCCAGCTGCGGCATAAATGGCGTAGGCGCAAACCAGTGGTACGCAAAGTGGGCCTGGGCGCTAATGTAGTATGCCAGAAAATCAGGGACATCGAACCCCCCTGTCCCATAGGGCTGGGTAATAATGGACCATGCTAATCGAGGCTGCTTCCCAGCCCAGAACAATCTTATCAATTCTGTGCGGAGTGTACGGAAGAAAAAAGCACCCGGATAGTAAGGGATATTCTGGAACAGATATAAAAACCGAGGCAACACCACCATTTTAATAAGTGAGGCCCTCCCAGCCATGGTGAAAGGCAGGGAAATCCATCGTGTCACATCCTCTGTTAGCTTCGCGACAGCCGTACCATAATTTAAACGCACAGTCTCTTCCCTATTCTGAGATATCTGTATCCCCAAATACCGCAGATCGGTATCACACCACTCGAGTGGATAATCCAGTGGGAAGCTGCGCACCGCAGGGGTCAGGGGAAAGAACTGCGATTTCTGCCAGTTAATTTGTACCCCGGATATCCGGCCGAAAACCAAGAATTCCCGAAGCAATGGGTTGAGATGCGCCAGCGGATCCACCACATACAACGTCAAATCATCAGCATACAATGACACGTCTATCTGACGTTGGACGCATTTAAATGTGCTTGGCTTGTGCAGTTGGCGAACACGGCAGGCCAATGGCTCAATCGCAATAGCGAATAACAACGGGGACAATGGGCACCCCTGTCTCGTGCCTCTGGTCAATGAAATCGGACGCGACATTTCCCCATTGATTAAGACTCTCGCTTTCGGGTCCGTATACAACAATCGCACCCAAGCAACAAATATTTTCGGAAACCCCATCCTATACAGAATAGCAAATAGATAGTTCCACTCCACGGAGTCAAATGCTTTGGTAGCATCGAGGAATACAGCAGCCACCGGCAACTCCTACACTATAGTATGCATCAGGGAGAAAAGTGTACGCAAGTTATTGGCCGTGGATCGCCCTGGGATAAACCCGGATTGGTCTGGGAGGGCTATTTTGGGCATCAGTAGCGATAATCTATTGACGAGCACCTTCGCCAATATTTTAGCGTCGCAGTTTAACAGTGAGAGCGGTCTATACGCACCGCAGTCGGTAGGGTCTTTGCCCGGTTTCAACAACGAGGTGATCAACACCTCTCTCATGGACCCAGGCAACACTCCTACTTCCAGAGACTCCTCGTAGACCTCCTTGAGAACAGGGGCCATAATATCCACGTAGCTTTTATAAAATTCCGCCGGCAGCCCATCCAGGCCCGACGCCTTACCGTTGCTAAGAGACATAATGGCTTCCCTAATTTCATCTAATTCGAACGGTGCCCCTAGAAACTGTCTGTGGTCATCACTCAACCAGCACAGTGCAATATTATCGAGAAACCCCCCAAAATCCACCTCGCCCACACTGCGTGCCGTGTATAGATCTTTATAATGTGCAGTGAATTGCTCCAAAATGCCCTTGGTATCCCGACTTATATCCCCTTCTGACGTGCGTAACTCCAATATGTGTGTATTGTAACGCGGCGGCCGAGTGATTTCCGCCAGCGCGCGCCCTGGTCGCTCCCCCTCGCAGAACCTGCGAGCTTGCCAATATTTGCCACAAAATCGAGCCTCCCTATCCGCCTCTTTTTCATACTGTGTAAGACGTTCCCTGAATTCCGCATGGAGGGGGCCCATTGGCCCCTGACTCATCCTGGTCTCCAACCCTTTAAGTTCCTCTTCTAGTTTCGCAAGCGTTTCTCGTATGTTTTTCAAGACCCCAAAGCTCTTCGCAATATAGTAGCCCCTAACCGTCACTTTAAATGCCTCCCAGATGGTTTCCACACTAGCCACCGAATCTTTATTGCGGGGAAAGAACTCTGCAATCTCCTCCCCCAGCTCTGCTTGAAATAAAGGGTCCAAAAGGGCCGTGGGCTGCATACGCCATCTTGCGGTCACCCCTCCATACCTCGGAAGTGCTATCTGAGCAAGGACCGGGCAATGAACCGAGTACGTCCGAGGTAGGTGCACAACCTTTCCCAAGTCCACCGCTATGCCCCGGGACACAAAACAATAATCCAGTCTAGCCCAGGAGTTAGCAAACGCTGTAAAATGCGTGCCCTCCCGCAACCCACCGTGTACGAGACGCCAGCTATCTATTAAGTGGCCTTCCTCCAAGATACCCGCCAGCGCATCTCGCGCCTTCTTATTGTAGTGAACACTACTATCCGATCTGTCTAATCCAGGGGCCAGCGCCACATTAAAATCGCCTCCCCATAAAATGTGCATAGAGCCAATGTGGAGCATCTGTCCCCATAACTGCGCGAAAAACATCGGCGAGTCGACATTGGGGCCGTAGCAGTTCACAATCGTGATGGTGTCAGTGCCCAGCCTACCCCAGAGCATCACAAACCTTCCCTCCGTGTCCACGCGCTCACCAAGCTTCACAAAAGGTACATTCTTTTTGATCCAAATTGCAACCCCCCTAGCATACCCTGAGTAGGACGAAAAACTGCGTACCCCCGCCCATCTACCAGCCAGCGTATAGTGCGATCGGGGGGCCAGATGTGTCTCCTGCAACAGTGCGATCTGTACATGGTGCTGTTCTAGATAAGCCAACACTTTTCTGCATTTTCTAGCGTCATTTAGGCCCCGAACATTCCACGACAGCACCGTGAGCCGTTCTCTCCTGGTCGTCTCAGTCATCGCTCGGTCCACACCCATTCTCCCGACAGCATCTCGACTCCCAGCCCCTCATCTTCACATGCATTCGTGTAATCAGCCAATCACACCCCCGCAGCATCAGCAGCAGCCCCAAATGGGCAAGCAGCACAGGTATCTTCAACCACTCCGTCCCAAGTACTCTCCACGAACAACATACTCCCTTCACCCCCAACCCTCCCTCCCCCAACCTCAAACTCTGAGCATACCGCTCCCCAACGTCCCCCCCCACTCTGCCCCGGCCACTGAAGCAAACCCCAACCTGCCAGCCATGTCCTCTCCCCATCCCTCCCCCAAATACCCCCTGAACAAGGGCGAAAACAGTCCCCATAGTTCCCCATGAGTTCTCGGGTATTTCCCTTCGGGGAATCCGCCTAGGTGGCATCACTAATTCCCCCTCATCTACTCCAGTCTCCCACCAATATGGCAGTCGGACTCGAGGACCCAGAGGGGGTGTCCGGCGTTATAAGCTTTGGCAACCCTAGCATGCCATCCCAACCTCACCGCAGTTCACAACTTATGGAGGAAACACATCTATATTATCCACAAACATCTCGTGCAAAAAAACTGCAACCCTCTCCATGGTCCCCCCCATGTCTCCCCTCCCCGCAGCCCTGAAGAGGGATACGGAGTACCCAGTCCAATGCTGTGCCTGCGTCAAGTGGTTTAACAGTTCACTTACTCGCCCCCAGAGGATAGTGTAGATTGTTCATCTGCTCTTACAGTTCGCCGTCCAGCCTCTCTCCGGGCAGCGGTGCCTGCTCATCGTCCACTTCCGCACCCGATTTGTGGGCGCGTTTGTAGTGTTTGAGGAAGTCCTCCACCTGCTGCGGAGTCATGAAAAACCGCTGACGGCCTTGGTATGTGACCCGCAGTTTCGCTGGGTAGAGTAGTGCGTAGTCTAGTTGCAGTGCCCGCAGCTTGGCCTTCACCGCCATGAATTTCCTGCGCTCCTCCTGGACTATCGGTGTGAAATCCGGAAACAGCGTGAATGAATTGCCCTCATACGAGAGAGACCGGGTGCCCCTCGCTGCTCTCAGGGCCGCATCCCGATCTCGGTAGTTTAGTAACCGGGCAATGATGGGCCTGGGAGTCGCTCCTGGTTTCGGTCTAGGGCCCAGGGAGCGGTGTGCTCTCTCCACTATAAAGTGAGGAGAGAACACTTCCGAGTCAATCGCTGTGCGTAGCATCCTTTCCACATACTCCTCCATTTTGCCCACATTGGTCGTCTCCGGTATCCCTATGATGCGAACGTTGTTGCGCCTGCTTCTCGCCTCCAAATCCTCGTTCTTGGACGCTATGACGCGCAGCAGGTTATCCATTCTGGTAAGCTGCGAGGTGTGCTGCGAAACAGTGTCCTCTGTGTCCGATATCCGTTGTTCCGCACCCTTTAGACGCTCCTTGTGCGCATCTAATTTATGCACCACGGCATCCATTCTCGACGATATCCTATCCACTTTGTCAGCGATCGTCGCGAATCACTGGCGCATCTCGCGCAGCACCTCCTGCAGGTCCGCCGACGCAGCCGAGGAGTCCCCTGCAGCTCCATTCACTCCAGTCGGGACTTGCGGCGCTTCCGAAGGTTTAGTCCCCTTTTTGCCGGTCTCAAACGACAGCTTGGGCTGTCTCACGTCCGTCTTACCCATCACGATCTGCCGGCAGGGTAGGCCGCCACTCCGGCCACTCGACCGTCCCCTCCGCCTCAGGTCCAGGCCCGCCTCGATCAGAAGACTCGTGCAAGGGGAAGACGGGGGTGGCTCGCCAGCTCCGGAACCAGCCCCCCGATGTGTCCCCGCGTCTGGCCACAGCTTTCCCCCGACGACAGCAACACCAGTGCCCAGGCCGGTCCAGTCGATGGCCCCCACCAGTGACCTCTCACGTAGCGCAGGTTCCTCTCCCGAGGCAGGGTATGTGGTCCGCCACTGCTGTTCCACTTCGCGCCAATACCCAGCTCCAGCTGGTAGGCAGACTCATGCAGCGTAATACGCCGTGCAGGCGGCCTCCAAGGGCCCACAGCCCTCCTGTCCCAGCAAGCGGCTCCCCCTCACCGGCCGTCCAGCCCGGGTAGAGACGTCCCGTAGGTGGCCAGCGCTGCCCCCCGATCCCCCCCCGGCAGCGAAGCGGGCGTCAGCGGTACCTTACACCGCCCACGCGGTCTCCGTCTTGGCCTCTGTGCGACGCTGCAGGCCCGCCCGATGGGTGAGCCGGAGTGGGGCCCCTGCGCAGCCCACCCGATCCTGCTGCCAGCGTCCGCGTCTCCCCCGCAGCTCGCAGTCAGCCGAGGAGCTCCCAGCTGCCACCTCCAGCTAGTCCTCCGCTGCTATGTCTCCGATGGGGGGGGGGGGAACAGGGTCTCCCCCCGTCTCTCCGGCAGTGTCTCTGACCCCGGGGGGGGGGGGCTTGCGCCGTTCTCCTCACCAGCGCCGGCTTTCGGAATCCGCTTCGCGACTCTCGTCCGTCAGCAGCCTGCGGCAGTTATTGCAGCCCCGATCTTGCCTAGAAGGCGTCCCCCAGCAGGCCGGTTCCTGTCCTCCAGCCGCACAGGCCGCCGGGGCTTCCGAAGCTCGTATCTTCCCCGCTGTAGTGGCTAGCAAGCCAGGACTTGGACAGCCAGCACCGGACCTCTCAGGGAAGCGATGGGTGTGATTGCAGCCTCCTAGGTCGCCATTTAAGGAGTTTATGAAGGATAAATGTCACCGGACTGCGGGAGCCTTACACGAAGGCGGCCATTCGCTAGTGCGCCACCTAGCGTCCCCCAACCCATATCACCTTCATTCTGAAGTGGATCCCGCCACACTGATGTTGTGGGTACCTGGCGCTTCTCAGGAAGGCAATCACCTCTTACTCTGGTGCGGTGTCCACCCGCGGGTGCGCCAGCAGATAACACCTTAGGGGCCCCCAGACGTCTTTGGGCCTGGAGGCACTCGGCAATAATTCCGCATATGTAGTGATGCGATGCACCGCTTTCAATGGTTTCACATATCCTAGTAGGGCCAATAGGGGCGTGGGCTCGATAGGAGTATCAACCATCAAGCCCAGAGCTTCAAACACCAGCGTCCAATAATGATGTACTTCTGGACAGTCCCAGGCTAAATGCAAAAATTCTGCCCCCGGTGCCCAACACCCATCACAGTTGTCTGTGCTCCTCAGATTGTACCTATGCATCCGGGCCGGGGTGTAATATAATCTGTGTAGGAATTTGTAATGAATTATTCGCAACCTACTGCTAGCCGACACCTGCGCTGTCTGTGACGAGCAGTACTCCCATTGCTCCTCTGACAGTTCAAAGCCCAATTCTACGTCCCAGCGCATTCTAGCTAGCGCAGATGGCTCCTTTCTACTGTGTAGTATATCAGTGATACCAGTCGCTTGGCCGTCACGCTTTTAAGAGCCAACTGCAGCGGAGCTTGCGCAGGGGGATCAGCCGGGAAGTTCGGAGTAAGTGAGCGGATGCCCTGCCGAAGACGAATATATATAAACACATCAAGCTGGGTCTGACGTATATTCTGAAAAACGTGTTCTAGCTTCCGAAACTGGCCGTCATGATATAAATCTCCCCAAGTTTTAATGTGTGCTCGTTCCGCGAATTTGTGAAATATAGTTTCTTGAAGTAAGGGCATGCTAGGATGATATGTGATAGGCATCAGCGGGGAATACAGCATAGGAGCACTCAGCAGCCTACCTATGCACTGCCACGCCGCCACTGTGCAGGCAACAGTAGTCGACGGCTGCTTCCTGCCAGTAGGCACATCGTACAGTGCCCCTTCAATCGGTATTTGGTGCGCAAGCCAGTGTTCCGCCGCCACTTGCAGCATATACCAGGGCTGGCGCATCCAAAAATATGCGTAGTGAGCCTGCACACTAATATAATATAATTCAAAATTGGGCACGCCAAAACCTCCCTGCTAATATGGCCTAATGAGTACATTCCACTGCAGTCTCGGGTGCTTGCCCCCCCTTACCAAGCGCACCAATTCAGAGTTCAATGTTTTAAAAAAATAATTCCTCGGATAAAATGGTATGTTTAAAAAAAGGTAAAGTAACTGGGGCAATATCACAATTTTGATTAGAGAGGCGCGCCCCGCCATTGAAAGAGGAAGAGTAATCCAACGGGAGACGCATTCCGTTATACGCGCCAGGGCCGTTCCGTAATTGAGGCGCATTAACTCATCCCTATCCCTCGTAACATGAACACCCAAATACCGCACTTCGTCCTCGCATCACTCCAGAGGGTAATCCAGGGGGAATCGAGCCGTTGCAACTGTCAAAGGGAAAATACAGGATTTACTCCAATTAATTTGGATCCCGGAGAATTTCCCAAAAACAATGAACTCCCTGAGGATTGGGTTTAAATTATTCTGCGGGTCACGAATGTATAGATTAATATCATCCGCATATAAGGATATTAATATTTGCCTCATGTTACACCGCAGCGCTTTGACTTTATGATGCTGCCGCAGCTTCGCCGCCATGGGTTCAACCGCAAGTGCGAAAAGTAAGGGGGATAGGGGGCAACCCTGCCGGGTACCCCTTGAGACCGGGAACGCCTGGGAAGTGCGACCATTTATGAGTACCTTAGCAACTGGAGAACAGTACAGGAGTTTAATCCAGGACAGGAAAAGGCGGGAAAGCCCATGCGCAGCATCACCCCGAAGATATAGTCCCACTCAATCGAATCAAAAGCCTTTGTTGCATCAAGAAATACCGCCGTCATAGGCAATTCAGGAGAGACATTATTCAGCACAGTGAAGAGGGTTCTTAAATTGTGGGAAGTAGCTCGGCTGGGCACAAAACCAGACTGATCAGGAAGTATTAAGTTCTATAGCAACAAGCTAAGGCCGTTGGCTATGAGCTTAGCCAGTATTTTTACATCACAATTAAGAAGTGACAGCGGCCTGTAGGAGTCACACTGTCGTGGCGCTTTCCCCGGCTTTAAGAGCGAGACGATTAGGGCCTCTCTCATAGATGGGGGCAGGTGTCCGGCTTCCAAGGCATCCTCATAGACCTCCCGAAGAATGGGGGCCATCTGATCTATATAGGTTTTGTAGAATTCTACCGGTATGCCGTCTGTACCTGTCGCCTTCCCCGACTGCAAGTGCATAATTGCGTCCCTCACTTCATGTTATGTTATGTTATGTTAAATTTATTTATAGAGCGCACGTACACCCAGCGGTTTCATGGCGCTACAGCAATGACGTACTAGATCTGGAGGTTATTGGTAAGCTTGCGTGAATAAAAGGGTTTTCAGGAGGGATCTGAAGTGTGGAAAAGATGTTTCAAGTCTAAGTTCCAAGGAAAGGGAGTTCCACATTTGAGGTGCCAAAAAGGAAAAACTGAGTCCGCCGTGTTTTTTCCGGTTCAAGCGAGGGGTGGTGAGAAAGTTGGCGTGAGACGAGCGAAGAGCACGAGTCGGGGTATAACGAGAGGTTAAGGAGGCGATGAAAGCAGGCCCCCGACCTGCTAGGGCTTTGAAAATAGTACAGCCCAGTTTAAACAAACAACGTTTGGCTACTGGAAGCCAATGGAGATGTTTCAGCAAGGGGCGGACGTGTTGAGTACGTGGTTGATGAAAAATGAGCCGCGCGGCCTGATTCTCGACCAGTTGAAGGCGATGGAGTTGATAGACAGGAATGCCAACATAGAGGGAGTTGGCATAATCTATCCGGGAAATGACTAAGGCCATGAGAACCACAGTGAGGGCCTCGGTGGTGAGAAATCTTGAGATCTTGCAATTTCTGCGGAGATGGAAAAAGCATGAAGATGTAACTGCACCGATCTGAGGCTTCATGGACAAGTCATTACTGATTATTACTCCAAGGCTTTTTACTGACTTGGAAGGTAAAGGAGGGTTTCCTAACGTGGGGGGCCAGAAATTATTATTCCAGGGATTGGAAGTACCGCTCAAAACCAGCTCGGTGTTATCTGGATTGAGCTTAAGTTGGCTGGCGTTCATCCAGTCCCTGATGAAGCATAGAGTGGCCTGAAAGCTAGAAACAGACGTGTGGAAGGAGTTAATGTTGAACACAAGTTGAAGGTTGTCCGCATAATTGAAGCAGACTACCTCAAAGTTGCGGAGAGAGTGAATTAAAGGAACCATGTACAGGTTGAGCAGAAGGGGGGAAAGGGAAGAGCCCTGAGGTACACCGCAGGTTAGAGTGGTCCTTTTGGCGGAAAAGGCATCAAGGCGAACGGCCTGCGAACGGCTCCCCAGAAAAGAGGAGATCCATTTTAAGGCCGTGCCCTGAATGCCCGCATCCCCGACACGGTCGATCAAAAGTTTATGATCGACCGTGTCAAAGGCGGCAGAGAGATCCAGAAGGACGAGGGCTTGGGAGAGATTGTTATCGGCCCCCCTACGGAGCTCATTCATAACAGCAAGTATGACCAGCTCAGTAGAATGTGCAGGCCTAAAACCAGCCTGTTGGGGGTCAAGGAAAGACGAGAGTTCGATAAAGGAGCTAAGGCATTGCGAAACATGGGCTTCCAAGATCTTGCTCAAGTAAGGAAGGAGGGAAATGGGGCGATAATTAGTGAGGTTGGTGGGATCAGCATGAGGTTTCTTCAAAATGGGAATGACCTCTGCTACTTTAAAGGAATCAGGGACCACACCTGTTTTTAGTGAGTTGTTGAGGAGTGCAAGCGGGGGATCGGGGCAGGAGAGAAAGGCTTCTTGGAGAAAGAGGGGAGGGCAAGGATCTGAAGGGGAACCGGAAGTAACCTTTTTTAAAAGTATGAAAAAGTCTTCTTTGGAGATCAGAGGTATTTGGTCTAATAGTTGCGTGTTAATGGGCGACGTCCTCAAGACAGAGGCAGTGGGGATCGGAGGAATACTCTTTTTGATAATGGAAATCTTCTGGATGAAAAAGTCGTTAAGGGCGTCACAAAGGTGCTGGGTGGGTGCGGGTTTGACAGTTACTCTATCAGGTAGAGATAATTCATTTACGATAGAGAAAATGTCTTTGGTTTTGGTAGTCGAACTCGTAATTTTTGATGAAAAATATGAGGATTTAGCCGCGATAATGGCTTTTTTATATTCAGTTAGGAGCTTAGTGAAGATGTCTTTTGTGTCTGTAGAATAATTTTGTCTCCAACTTCGTTCCGCTTGTCTAAGGAGAAGTTTTTTTTGTCTGAGGTCCTCTGTGAACCACCGCTGGGCGTCATGGGGCTGCCTGATTATGGGAAGTTTACAGGGGGCAACAATATTACTGGCTGCACATAGCCAGTTATTGATTGCAATTGCTTGAGCATTAAGACAGTCAGCTTCCATGGGCAGAGAGGTGGATAGTAAGGAGCAGAACTCGTCTTTGTTGGCCCGGTTCCAGTTCCTGGTTAAAATTTTACCCGGTATTAAGGGTTTAGCTGGCCGGGGCAAGTCCAGAGAGAATTGGATAAAGTAGTGATCGGACCAAGAACATGGGGAAATGGATAAGGAAGAGATGGACAGATTGGCTGTCCAGAGCTGGTCCAGAAGATGCCCTTTGGTGTGAGTGGCAGTGCGGACATGCTGGATACAGTTGAAACCCGAGAGAAGATCTGTAAATTCTCGGGAATTGGGTGTTTCATTAGGGTCAGAGGGCCAATAATTGAAATCACCAATTATCATTAATTTGGAGTTGTTTATAATTAGTTGGGAGATTAGATCCCCCACTAACTGAGGAAAGGAGGGCATGGAATGGGGAGGCCGATAGAACAGGGCGCAGATAAGAGGGGCATGAGAGGACTCAAGTTTAATAACAAGACTCTCAACAGAGGGAATGCTGGTGACAGTTAGAGCAGTAAACTGTAACTGGTGATGGATAATATCAGCCACACCACCTCCAGATTGCCCAGAGAGTCTAATGGTCTGTAATATATAATACCCCGTAGGGATAGCGGCCAGGATATCCGGTAGAGAATCATCCGTGAGCCAGGTTTCAGAAAGAAGAAGAACATCGGGTTTTTCAGAATCAAGAAGATAGAAGATTTCTGATTGATGTTTTGGTAGAGACCGCGTATTCAGATAATAAAACTTCAGTGCCAGTTTGGTGGGGTGGGAGGGATTAAAATTGACTGGTGGAAGGACAGGAAGGCCCTCTCTATGCGGTGGACGGGGGAGTGATGGCAAAGTATGACAAGAGGATAGAATTCCGCAGGAGGAGAGCTTTTGTTTTACGCGTGGAGTAGCGGGCCAGTTATGATGGAGAGCACGTAACTCATCAGAGGAATATGAGAAGAAATGGGCAGAATGGCTGGGCCCTGGTCCCGTTCGGCCGCGGACGGGCGCAGACGGGCTTGCCTTTAGCGCGCCTTAGGCGCGCTGCCGGCGCACCCGCTGCGCGCTTGCGCTGGCATCGGAGATTTGTAGCCACTGGCTCGCAGTGCCTGGAGCGCAAAACTACACCCTCACCCAAAATGGCGGCCCCGCTGCTGACTACCAAGTCCTCCGCCCGCGAAAACGCGACGTGTCCGGACAATGGCAGCAACGACGGTAGCGAGACACACACAGATGACACGGGTAAGAATTATGGCAAAGAACAGTTAAAAAATAATGATGCAGGACAAATAACGTTACAGTTTTAAAAAATAACCTCCCGGCTTCCGCCTCAGGAAGTACAACATATGCTGCGCGCTTGCGCTGGCATCGGGGATTTGTAGCCACTGGCTCGCGGTGCCTGGAGCGCAAAACTACACCCTCACCCAAAATGGCGGCCCCGCTGCTGACTACCAAGTCCTCCGCCCGCGAAAACGCAACGGGTCCGGACAATGGCAGCAACGACGGTAGCGAGACACACACAGATGACACGGGTAAGAATTATGGCAAAGAACAGTTAAAAAATAATGATGCAGGACAAATAACGTTACAGTTTTAAAAAATGACCTCCCGGCTTCCGCCTCAGGAAGTACAACATATGCTCCATCCAGCTCAAATGGGGCACATAGGAACTCTCGCTGCCTATCGCTCAGCCATCCCAATGTCACATCCTGCAAATAGGCTGTGGTAGCCGGGGCTCCTAATGGTCAGGGGACCAAGCCAAAGAAAGTCTCAGGGTACCAGGTGAAAGTGACAGACTCTTTTATTCTCCTGGTGTCAGTCAAGGGAGATGCGTAAAGCACTTAACAACAAAAAAAACAACAGTCAACAGTTTCCTTCACTGTCTCTGGGTTCTTCCTTGCGTTCTCAGGGCGGGTTCAGGAGTGCTCCAGGGGGTTTGCTTCTTGGCGGTCCGGAGGGGCGTAGGGAGAGAAAACAACAAAAGAGTACCGGGTTTTAGTCAGGGCTCTTTTCAGCAGTTGTATTTGTGCTACCACCACCTTTGAATCGGGCGTGAGGGGGAGTGAAGGACCTCCTACAAATCTAGTGACTCCCCTCCCCTTCCTACACAGTGCCTCCCTTCCCCTAACTACCCCCTCCCTTCACTATCTCCACCAACCCCACCCGAAAGGTCCCCTGAGTGTCACTCGCCTTGAGCCACGGCCCGTTACACGGACCGCGGCGCTGGGACCCGGGGCGTCTTCTCCTCTCCTCTGCCCACCGGGTTGGTTCGCGATGTATACCCCACTCCTGGGTTCGTCTTTACTCCTGTCGCCGTCCGCCTCTGTTCCGTCGTCTCGTCGTCGCTTTCCTCTCTCTTCCTGGCTCTCTCCGTTCTCGTGTCCTTTCTCCCGCTTCGCCTCGCTGGTCTCGTTCTCTGCTCCGCGTCCTCCACACCCTCGCGTCTGCTTCTGTTCTTTTTCTTCCGTGTCCGGCTCCGCCCCCAGGTTCGAGCCAGAGACTAGTCCGCGTCCTGCTTCCGGATCAGTACGTAGCGGCTCCAACCAGCCCCACTTCCGGTCCACCCCGTCGTCTTCCTCACATATCTCTCCCTCTAGGAATGGACGTTGGGGCCATTCAGTGGTGGGATTCCTGGACAAGTAGTCTGCACAGCCCTGTCTGGCCCCAGGTATGTGTAGTGTCTGAAAAGAGAAAGGTTGGAGGGACATAAACCACCTGAGTATGCGTTGGTTGGAATCTTTATGCTTTACAAGCCAGGTTAAGGGTGCATGATCGGTAAGGATGGTGAAACGCCGTCCTAGGAGGTAGTACTGGAGCGCTTCCACTGCCCACTTAATAGCCAGACACTCTTTTTCGATAGTTGAGTAATGGGATTCTCTGGGAAATAATTTGCGGCTAATATAGAGAATAGGTTTAAGCTCCCCCCCAGAGTCCGGCTGTTGTAGTACCGCACCTAACCCAAGACCGGACGCATCTGTCTGGAGTACAAACGGCTTCTTGAAGTCTGGGCAATGCAACACCGGAGCTTTACAGATGGCTTCTTTGAGGCCTTGATAACTCTGTTCGTGTTCTTCGGTCCACGAGCGTATCCGGGATGGATGTGTTTTGGTTAGAAGATCGGTGAGGGGGCTCGCCAAGGCAGAAAAGTTGGGTACGAATCTCCTATAGTACCCTATAAACCCCAGAAAAGAGCGAATGTCCCGCTTGGTTGTAGGGTTGGGAAGATTTTTGATGGCCTCCACTTTAGTCATCTGGGGTTTGATCAGACCTCGTTGTATGGTATAGCCAAGGTATTGTATGGTATCTGTGACCAGAAGGGACTTTTTTGGGTTTATTTTTAGGCCCGCTTCCTGAATGGCAGTAAATACAGCTGTGAGATGTTTGAGATGATCAGTCCACGTGGGACTGAAAACGACTATGTCCTCTAAATATGCTGCTGCATAGGTGGCATGTGGTTTCAGGATACGATCCATAAGGCGTTGGAATGTCGCTGGGGCCCCGTGGAGGCCGAAAGGGAGCACCCGGAATTGGTACAGCCCGGAAGGGGTTGCAAATGCTGTTTTCTCTTTGGCTTGGGGGGTTAGGGGAATCTGCCAATAACCTTTTGTAAGGTCTAGTGTAGTTAAGTATCTGGCATTGCCTAACTTCTCTATTAGCTCGTCTATACGGGGCATAGGATAGGAGTCAAATTTTGTAATGCTGTTTACCTGACGGAAGTCCATACAAAAACGCAGACTGCCGTCTGGTTTTGGTACTAAGACTATGGGTGAACGCCAGTTGCTTGTGGAAGGTTCGATGATATTGGCCTTTAACATGTCTGTGACTTCTTTTTCTACCGCTTCTCTTCTAGCTTCAGGGATCCGATACGGTTTTAGCTTTACTATGCTGTTATCCACCGAAACAATGTCATGGTAAGCGAGGGACGTCAGTCCCGGGGTTGTCGAGAACAGACCTGGGAAGCAGTCCAATAGGGATGACAATTGCGACTGCTGGGAGCTTGATAAGTTGTCCCCAACGGGGGCTCTTTCCCCTGTTGCTCCCTGGGTGTTAGCCGTGGATATTTCTAGGGCTCTCTCTGTATTTATTGTCAGTATCGCCTGTCCTGGCTCGTCGGGAGTCGTGGGTTCTACCCACTGTTTTAGCAGATTGACGTGGTATGTCTGCTTGCCTCCAGCCCTGTGGGGTATGAGGACACTGTAGGTGACTGGGGTGACCTTTTTCTCGATAATATAAGGACCTTGCCATTTGGATAACAGTTTATTCTCGGTCGTTGGTAGAAGAAGTAGGACTTTGTCACCGGGGGCAAACTCTCTTGCTTGACTGTTCCTATCGTAATAGGTCTTCTGGGAGTCTTGGGCTTTTTCCATATTTTCGTGTACTATGCCCCAGATCTTGTTCACCGCGGATTTTAAGTCAGCGGCGTATTTGGGTAGTGTTTGTCCCTCCTCCTCCTCTGCCTCCCATTGTTCGGCTGCCATGTCTAACAGGGTTCGGGGCTTTCTTCCAAACAACAACTCGTAAGGGGAGTACCCAGTTGATTTTTGCTCGTGTGTTCGTATTGCAAAAAGGACCAGGGGTAGCTGTTGGTCCCAGTCTCTCCCGGTTTCGGAGATGGCCTTGCGGAGCATGCCCTTGATGGTTTTGTTGTAGCGCTCTACCAGGCCATCTGTTTGGGGATGATATACCGATGTTCGAATCTGCTGAATACCCAGGATCTTACATACTTGGGACATCAACCGAGACATAAAGGGTGTCCCCTGGTCTGTCAAGATTTCGGAAGGAAACCCCACCCTAGTGAAGAAAGAAATCATGGCTCTAGCTACCGCAGGGGAAGTCATTGTGGTCAAATGGAATGCTTCTGGATATCTGCTGGCGTAGTCTATTATGACAAGTATGTATCTATGCCCTCTGGCAGATGGGGTCAGGGGACCTACCAAGTCCATGCCCACCCGCTTAAAAGGGACATCGATTATTGGTAACGGACACAGAGGTGCTTTTTTTATACCGGCAGGGTTGGAGTATTGACATCTCACACAGGAGGTACAGTGTTTTGCTACATCCCGGTATACCCCTGGCCAGTAAAACCTACCCAAGAGGTACTTCAAGGTATTCTCCTTCCCATAGTGTCCACCCCCTATGTGATTGTGGACCAACTGTAACACGTGGGCACGAAACGAAAGGGGTACTAAGAGCTGGGTTTTCACCTGTTCCCCCTCCTTTATGACGCGATACAGTAACCCTTTCTTAAGAATGAAATAAGGTCCTACCTTGTCCGGATCCTGCTCCTGTGCCTGTCCCCAGGCATGAACCAGAGTTTGGTCATTCCTCTGGGCTGAGCGGAAGCTAATCGGATCTGCCTCAACGGGGTCTGTAAGGGAGATAGGAAAAGCGAGGTTTGAGTTATGGGTTTTCAGGAAGTAGTGCTTTGCTTTCCTTCTCTCTGTTTTGCTTTTCCTTTCCTTGCCTTCCCCTTTCTCCAGGTCACATTCATAATAGGGAGCCTCCTGTAGCCATCTTAGTGCTTCCTGTTTGGTTTCATTTAAGTAGTGTTCGAACTTGGGGTGATCTGTACCTATAATTACGGCTTCAGGTAAGGACGGGATTACCCCCACTCTCCGTATTTGGGGATCACAAGAAACATCCAGAAGTACCTCTGCGACGGGGTAAGATTTTGTATCCCCGTGTACGCATGTTACTTGTACTCGTTCGGTTCCATGGAGTTGGGTTTGGGGAACCAGGGCTCTATCCACTACCGTTACGTGACATCCCGTATCCAATAAAGCCTGTTGTCTCTTCCCATTCAGGAATATGTCTTTTTTATATCGGGGGGATCCCTGTCCTACCATACATATCCTTCCTCTAGAATATCCAACCTCCATGGGTTCTATGTTCGAGGTTTTATGGGGGCATTGGCGAGCTATGTGTCCCCACTCAGAGCAGTGATAACATTGGGGACCTTGGGTACTCGTACTCATAAGCGGAGGAAGAGGTCTGGGCTGGGTACGTGGTAGTAACGTGGGGCGAGGTAGGTTTCTGGGTGGTACCGAAGAAGTACGTGCTATTCCAGCTTTAAACTCCGGTGACCGGTGGAAGGCACACGCTAAATCAACTGCTGTTGCTGTTGTCAGGTTAGGATGTTGTTTCAACCAAGAACGGGTTGTTGGGGGAAGGGCCTCTAGGTACTGTTCTAAGTATACTTTTTCCGACACTTCCTCGACTGTGGATGTTTGCGGTGTTAACCATCGACTACCCATGTCTCTGACTCTGTAGTATAGTGCTCGTGGATTATCGCCTGTGTTCCACCTTTCCTTCCTAAACTTGGCCCGGTAGTATTCGGGATCACAACCTAGACGTTCTAGAATCGCTCTTTTTACGTCCTCATAGGATGTTGTCCCAGCTGGGTTGGCGGCCTGATAAGCGGCTTGCAATTCTCCAGCTAGGAGAGGGGCAATGTACTGGCTCCACCTTTCTTGGGGCCATGCGGCTGTAGCCGCTACTCTTTCAAAATTAACGAAAAAATAATCGGGGTCGTCTCCTTCTTGGAACTTTTGTAAGACTGACCCAGGGACATTAGGCCGGACTCTCGCACTGACTATAGCATCAGTTAGTCTAAGAATGGCGGTATCTTGCACTTGTTGATTGGAGGTGAGCATAACAGCTTGATCTCGTAGGGCCCCATGTAACACCTCCCTATCCTTTTGTGCAGCTTGGGCCTGTTCCTCCAGTGCCAATTGGAGATGTCTCTGTCCCTCAGCCAACTGGTTAATGATGCTTTCCACCGTAAGAGGCACGGGCTGTGTCATGTCGATACTATATGATCCCACTTCTGACACCAAATCTGTGGTAGCCGGGGCTCCTAATGGTCAGGGGACCAAGCCAAAGAAAGTCTCAGGGTACCAGGTGAAAGTGACAGACTCTTTTATTCTCCTGGTGTCAGTCAAGGGAGATGCGTAAAGCACTTAACAACAAAAAAAACAACAGTCAACAGTTTCCTTCACTGTCTCTGGGTTCTTCCTTGCGTTCTCAGGGCGGGTTCAGGAGTGCTCCAGGGGGTTTGCTTCTTGGCGGTCCGGAGGGGCGTAGGGAGAGAAAACAACAAAAGAGTACCGGGTTTTAGTCAGGGCTCTTTTCAGCAGTTGTATTTGTGCTACCACTACCTTTGAATCGGGCGTGAGGGGGAGTGAGGGACCTCCTACAAATCTAGTGACTCCCCTCCCCTTCCTACACAGTGCCT
Source organism: Triturus cristatus (assembly GCF_964204655.1). NCBI lineage: Eukaryota > Metazoa > Chordata > Amphibia > Caudata > Salamandridae > Triturus > Triturus cristatus. The sequence continues at coordinate 890,359,909 of NC_140589.1, forward strand.
CCCTTCCCCTAACTACCCCCTCCCTTCACTATCTCCACCAACCCCACCCGAAAGGTCCCCTGAGTGTCACTCGCCTTGAGCCACGGCCCGTTACACGGACCGCGGCGCTGGGACCCGGGGCGTCTTCTCCTCTCCTCTGCCCACCGGGTTGGTTCGCGATGTATACCCCGCTCCTGGGTTCGTCTTTACTCCTGTCGCCGTCCGCCTCTGTTCCGTCGTCTCGTCGTCGCTTTCCTCTCTCTTCCTGGCTCTCTCCGTTCTCGTGTCCTTTCTCCCGCTTCGCCTCGCTGGTCTCGTTCTCTGCTCCGCGTCCTCCACACCCTCGCGTCTGCTTCTGTTCTTTTTCTTCCGTGTTCGGCTCCGCCCCCAGGTTCGAGCCAGAGACTAGTCCGCGTCCTGCTTCCGGATCAGTACGCAGCGGCTCCAACCAGCCCCACTTCCGGTCCACCCCGTCGTCTTCCTCACATAGGCATCCAGATATATCTCATCTACCCTATGCGTGGCATACAATTGGGCATAATGCGTGGCAAAGGCAGTAAGTATGCTGGCAGTATCTCTATATACCACCTCCTCCGGACCCTTAATTTCCAGCACATAGTTGGAATAACGTGGCTTTCTAATCGTGTCTGCCAGCGCCTTGCCCGGCCTTTCCCCCTCCCCATACCGTCTAGCCACCCAATATCTACCCCGAAACCGCGCCTCCCTCCGTGCCGACTCCATATATTCTGTGAGCGTCTCTCTAAATTTCAGCTGAGTGGGACCGTCTGGGTGTGAGGCCAGCTTCCTCTCAAGTGCCTTGAGGTCTTTCTCCAGTTTATACAGTGTGCCCATTATATCCTTGAGTACTCCTGCCCCCTTGGATATACAATAACCCCTAAGTGTAACGTTGAACGCCTCCCAAATGGTCTCAACCTTCTCTACCGAATCCTTGTTCCGTACGAAAAAATCACGCACTTCCTCCCCTAGCTCCTCTTGAAAAACCGGGTCTAATAGATTAGCAGCATGCAGCCTCCAACTGCTGCGTGGGGGACCATAATCTGCTGACGATAGCGTACATTTTACTGGTGCATGGTCCGAGTAAGTACGGGCCAAGTGCTGCGCCTGAGATATAGCTGGGCCCAATCCACGGGTCACAAATAAATAATCTAGTCTCGCCCACTTGGCCGCCTGCGCCATAAAGTGTGTACCTTCCAACTGTTGGGGATCGAATATGCCTCCAGACATCAATTAGGTGATAAGTTGAAGTCCCCTCCCCAGATTAAATGGTTAAAGCCTACCTCAAAGATCCGAGCCCATAGCGCGGAATAGAAGTCTGGGTCGTCCACATTCGGCCCATAGCAGCAGGCCAGGGTGACGGAGTCCGTACCCAGTCTACCCCAAGCCAGGCAATACCTACCCTGCCCGTCCCAGGTAGCCCCAGCCAGCTGGAAGGGTGTACGCTTCTTTATAAGTATGGTTGTACCCCTCGCATATGATGAGTAAGAGGAAAAGATACGATGTTCTGCCCATTTACTCGCAAAGGTGTTAAAACTCCGGGAATTAAAATGTGTCTCTTGTAACATGGCTATGTGCACCTGATGCCGGTCCGAGTAGGCTAGTATGTTTCTCTTTTTACGTGCATCTCCCAACCCCCTGACGTTCCACGTTACAATATTCTGTTTCTCGGACTCCATGTTAAATAGGGGTGTGTGCTCATCAATAAATAAAAGAAAGAAGAAGCCCATGTCCATAGGGCGCAGCTCAGTGCGTGGGTGTGCCTATACGGTGTCACTATACTTTGTGCCAATCGCTCACCAGTTGAATCATTTGTCACCTTAAGGATGTTTAGAACCAAACCGTCCTGTGTTAGAAAGAACAGGTATAACCATGAACAGTTCTCCAGTGATCCCTCCCCCTCCCACTGAAGCAGGCCCAACTTGCCAGTACTGGTCGCCCGCCCTCCCCCCTCCCTAGAAAACAAAAAAGGAACATGCAAAAGAAATAAGACAAACACGCATAGCACAGGCCATGCAGTGTACAACCGTGGGGGGAATGCCCATGGGGGGTCTCCCTAGGTGACAACACAGATACTCCCCGCTCCAAAAGTCCACCACAGATGGTGAGGGCTGGACTCTAAAGGAGCCAAGGGTGCCCAACGTGTACATGAAAGGACTCAGAGCAGCCAATCGGCCAAACAGTATGTTAATTTATCCCCAGAGTTCCAGCCAGCCATCCACAACGGCTAGCTCAGTACCCCTGCCGCAGCTCACAGTGACTGAAAGCAAAAAGAAGAAATGTTAATTGCAAGCAGTACAATAGTTACTGTGGGTCCTTGTCCGTCCCCGGCGCGGAGGGCCGCGGCGATTCCGCTGATGCTCCATTATTGCGACCTATCCGTTTCAAATGTTTGAGAAAGTCTTCTACTTGCTGTGGCTTGGTGAAAAACCGCTGCTGACCCTGATGCGTCACCCTGAGGCGCGAAGGGTACAACAACGCGTAATCAATTTGGGATAGTCGTAGTTTATTCTTGACATCCTTAAATTTGCGTCTTTCCTCCTGGACCATGGGGGTAAAATCCGGGTAAATTGTGAATGTATTGCCATCATATGTCTGCTGCTTTTTGTTTCTTGCAACACGAAGAGCCACATCCCGGTCTCTATAGTTTAGAAGTCTCGCTATGATGGGACGCGGCGGGCCTCCCGGAGGCGGCCGAGGTCCCAACGTGCGATGTGCACGTTCTATTATGAACTGACTGGAGAAGGCGTCCACTCCGACTGAGGCTAGCAACAGTTTTTCCATGTATTCCTCCATTTTCCCTGTGTTGGTTGACTCCGGACTACCTAGGACGCGAATATTATTGCGCTGACTGCGCACTTCTAAATCCTCGTTCTTCGCGGCGATCGTTCTCAGAAACTTATCCATGTGGGTAACCTGTGCGGGGACCCGAGTTGTGGCATCCTCCGTGTCCGAAATGCGCCTCTCCGTCTCCTTTATGCGCTCCTCATGTCCGTCTAACTTATGCGCAATGGCGTCGATACGCGATGACATTCTATCAACCTTGTCCACGATAGTAGCAAACCCCTGCCGGACCTCCTGAAGAATACTCTGCACTTCGGTAGCCGGCATAGCCGCTCCACTCTGGACTTCGTCTCTGTTGTCCAGCCCCTGGCTCTCCTGCAGGCCCGAGCATTCCGTTTCACCGCCTCGAACGTCAATTTGGGTTGCCGGTTATCTGATTTGCCCATGATGCCCCGAACGCGCAGCACCCCTGGCCCAACGAATTATGCCACAGCCTACGGCGCAAAAGGCGGACGGAACAGCGCATCCGGGGGCCAACAGGGACTATTCCCACACAAAGCAGCAACGCCGATGTTATATCCAATCGCTTTCTATCAGCGCGCAGTACACCAATCAACCATGGCCTCCCCAACGCGCCAACAGCAATGAATTCAAATCCAGTGGGCCAGGAGAGCCAGTACAGCAATGTCTCGGGACCCCAGCACTGCAGCACGCTAGGACAAACTTTCCGGGCAGTCGCCACTCGTAGGTCCAGCAACGTGGAAAGAAAGTTCAAAATGCCCCACACTCTGCCTGTGTAATCTCTGCAGTCGTTCTCTCAGGCAGCGCCTACGGGCCTCCAGTCATGCAGCACGCAGAATGCGTGGACAAGTGCTCCCCTGCACAGCCTCGTGCCAGATGCCAGCGCCAAAGTATTACGAGGGGGGGGTCCAGCCGCTATCCGTTCTCCACCCCCCGCATCCCCACACAGCGCCGGACGGCCCACCTTGAAGTCCAACTTCGCCACCAGGTTGCTCACAAAGCCCTCCAACTCAGCTGTATCCAAGTAAGCCAGACGTGGCCCAGTCGGTGTCACCTCAGCAGTAGGCAGATGCAGGGTCTAAGCCTCCAGCCCCCTTTCCATGCGAGAGAGAGGCAGATCCGTACCCCACGGTTGGTCAGGGCCCAGGCAGACAACGACAACACCTATACCCTGATGCTCTCAGGGCGCCATGGTGCCATGCATTGTGTCACTTCGCCGCTTTTTTGTAAACGCTGCAGCATACACCGCTGGTCCCAGCTCAAGAAGCAGGCAGGGCACCTTGCTTGCACACTGTTGACTGTACTCACGGGGACAGAAATGTCGACTCTGGCCGCACCGCCGATCACGTAGCACAGGGCCTGGTCACCTCGTGATCAGCATCGGCCTCGCGTGATCCTGAAGGCCGGGGTAGGGCACCGCAGCGCTCCGGCTCTAGTACCGGCCAAAGCCTCCCGGCGACGTAGCAAGTGCAGGAATGCCGCGATTCGGCTGAAATCCTCAGCGAGTCATCAGCGACGCTCCCAGTTCACCCCGCCACCATTTCGGGCATCAATCAGTTCCTCCGAGTAGGATAAATGAAGAATAATTACGCTGGGCTGCTGGAGCCTCACAACGGTGCGGCCATTTTGCGTGTGCGCCACCTAGCGCCCCGAGTAAGAAAACTTTTGCCTGGGTTTAGAAGGTTTTCCTGGGTGGACGTCAAACCCAGGCCCAAAAGCTGTAGTTACCCCTTTTGTTGATGTTACCGCATTGCGTCTTGGACCCCGCCCTTTTGCAGGCGCTAGGCACACCCATACAGGTGAGGTACCATTTTTAACAGGAGACATGTGGGAACTCTGGGTGGCTGGAAATTTGCAGATCCAGAGGATTTCAATACTTTGAGTCACTGAAATATGAAGAAAGTATGTGCTTTTAGCCTTTGTTTGAGGACTGCAAGGGCTTCTGGGTAAGAAAACCTTGTGGGATCCACACGAGCCTCACTAGTGTATTCCTGGTGTGTAGTTTTCGAAAATATCTGGGGTTGGTATATTTTCCCTAGAGACAATGTACACCCTGGCAGAGAAAGACAGAAAAGATAAATATTTACCGCACAACCATCTACTACTCAAGTATACACACATACTGGTTGGATTTGGCACGAGGGTATGATAAAAGTTAAAAATGTAAAATTTAATTAGCAAAATATTTGACAAAAAGGAAAGCGTAGAATTACTGTTAATAAGATAATTAAATAATACTGAACCAGTGACTCCCAGCTCGTGATTTGTAAAGCCATGACAGGGCTCCAACCCCTTTACACACCTTTCATGTGTCACACACACAAAACCATTCACATTGCCAGCCGCTGGGGCCCAGCACATTAAAACACTCACATTACCAAACAGCGCCATTCAAGAGCCCATCACTTTCATACACCCACAGGACAGACACAACACCCACGCCGCTTGGTAGCTGGTGGGGTGTGTGGACTAGCGTTTGGCTGGCAGTGTGTGTGTAGTGGCCAGAAGCATGTCACTACACACACACACACACACACCACCAGCCATATGCCAGCTCACAATCAACAGGGGTTCCAGTGGATAATACAAAATGATTTAAGCAATGAATAAGCGCAATGGCAATAAATTGAAGAGGACTTATAATGTCAGAGGATAAAACAGAATCTCTACACAGTTGAATCAATACAATATTTTATTTAAAGCAGTAAATAGTATATACATTTCTTTTAAACGCAAACAAATTTTTTGTGCATAGTGTCCCCAAGTGAAAATTGGAACCAAAAAGTGACTGTACAAAACAAGATATTTGTTTTAGAAAAGAGGGTTTCCATAAATGAAAAGAAAAAAAGAGAAAGAACGACCATTTAAATACACTTTTTCAACAGTCTACGTATACAATTATACAGGCTGGATTATGGTCTGTTCTGTGTGTTTGTCGACGGCGTTTCGACCCTCCTATGAATGTGGGGTCTCTTCAGGACTAATGATGTAGGGACATCTGGATGTGGTGACACGGCGCAGCCTAAGTGAATTGCCTTCGTGAGAAGTGAAACGAATAACTTGCGTGAGGACCCCACTGGGTTCTCACGGAATGAACACAAGGCACTTTAAAGTAGAAACAGGGCTGAAATGCTCCTCAAATATATCGCTACAGCCGTAGCGGTTGAATTCCCCTTGTCGATTTCCTCGTGTAGGGATGCGAATTTCGATTTATATAAACTGTTGTATTGATTCAACTGTGTAGAGATTCTGTTTTATCCTCTGACATTATAAGTCCTCTTCAATTTATTGCCAGTGCGCATATTCATTGCTTAAATCATTTTGTATTATCCACAGGAACCACTGCTTTCCTATATATAACCATTACCCTGGTTCCGTTGTGAGTATGGTTCCCCTGTTATTTGGAGTGAGCTCACAATTAACAGCAGCTGGAGGCCAGCTACTCTCACACTGCCAGCCACACACCCCACCAACCATCACACCACCTGGAAGCTGGCAGAATGTGTGGACTGGTGTTTTGGTGGCGGTGTGTGTTTGTAGTGACTTGCTGCTGGTCACTACACACGCTGGCAGCCAAACACCAGTCTGCACACACCACCAGTCAAAGACACCACCAACCAAACGACACTCGGACATCACCAGGAAGCTGCACACTACTTTCATTTCTAAAGCACTCCCATAGTGAACAGATTACACAAACACAAAGCACAGACAGGAAAAAATTAAAAATCCAACTAAAAACAGCAATTGTTTTCAAATAGAAAGAACCAACCTATTGGAAGAAGATGAAATATGTACTCTCATCGGACACAGACTCTTATCTACATCTCTGACAATAAAAGTCTTTTTTGTGTGTTGGAGTTATATATTTAGGAAAGTTGTGATATTTAAATCTACTGGTGACCAGTGTGGTTCAACAGTCCCAGGGTGCAGAGTCTTTGAAAGGGTCCGTCGACCCACGTGACTCCGAGTACACTGAATAATCATTTTCCTTAGCAATCTTGTCCATGTTACTCCAAATGGTTTTTAAAACAAAACTTTATTCGTACACTTTCACATCAAACTGAGCGGTCACATACAGAATCCTTCAAAACAATATCCATCGACTTGTTTTCATTAAACACATTAGAGTCCCGAACACATAGCACAGCTGGATACACTTTACACTTTTCATGGCTTGGCAGCAGACACAGCATCGTATACAGTTAGGGTGACACAGGCACCAGCGTTTGCATACTATCGTCACCATCAGTCTCGGCAGTCTGTTCACTTTCGGTCCCTCTTGAATTCAACAATTCTCTACATAGCTCTCTCCAACTTGATATGTCCTCATCCAAACTTTCGTCCCTGCGGCAGGCTTTCATGTGTAGTTCCTCTGCTAAGGATCACTCCCCCATGTCTCTCATCCAATTTACAAAAGAGGGGGCCTGCTCACCCATCCAGCAAATGGCAACCCTCCGGTGAGCCAATGCCAGAGCTAACTGTAGTAGCTTGTTGGCCATTTTCTTCTTCTTGCGATGCGGTACCAGCCCTAGGAGGCACTGCTCAGGCACAGGCTCCAGCGCAATGCCCACCCTTCCACGGAGCCGTGCTACTACCTCAAGCCAATACTGATGTACTTCTGGGCATTCCCATGCCAAATGCATGAACCCAGTATGGGCTCCGTGACGTCTAGGACATTCATACGAACGGGAGGCATCGATACGGTGGAGCCTAGCCGGGGTCATATACACCTGTTGCAAGAAGTTATAGTGCAACAACTTCAGCCGGGCATTGCAAGACACCTTGCATGTTATCGTACATACTCTGACCCACTCCCTCTCCAGTTACGGCAACTGCAAATTCTCGTTCCAAGCATTCCACGCCCTAAGTGCCAAAGACACCCTCATAGCCTTTTACAACAAAGACACTAATCTACGCCCCCCCTCCACATGTTAACAAAATGTCCAAGGTCTCAGTGGCATATCGGATATGTGGGCCATGTCCCCTTAGCCACTTCCATCAGGCCAGCATATTGTAGATATTGCCCCTGTCCCAAACTGAACCCTTCACACGCCAAATCAAACGTGAGGTAGGTATCATTTATATATAAATCAGCCGATACCATGCAGCCACCCTCGATCCATGCCTGGAAATACATGTTTTCCACCCTCCTAGCACAGGGACCAACTGCCAAATGGGAAATTCCGGGTGGAAGGGAGCCCGCCCTAGCACTCGTCCCACAACTTTCTGCCATATATAGGCCTTTTGCCTAACAACATATGGCAACTTCGCGCTCACCCCAGCACCCTCCATCAAAATCGTAGGGAGATCCTCTGGCTGCACTCATCTGGCTAATAAACGCTTTTTTCCAGTGATCACCCTCATCCAACCATTGCACCGCATACTGAAGGTGTGCTGCATAATAATAAAGATCAAACCTGGGTACTCCTAGACCACCCTCCTCATACCGCTTCTGGAGCACCTGCAGAGCAGCCCTACAATGCTTTCCTGACCAAAGCAGGGTCACCAGGCGAGAATTCAGTTGTCGAAACACTTTCTCAGGAATTGAGCACAACACATTCTGCAAAGCATATAAACATCTCTGCAGCATCACCATCTTTGCCCCCGCCATTCTACCCATTAAGGACAGCAGCAGCATATTCCAGAACTCTACGGAGTGCATCAGTGACTCAGCCACCCTGTTCATATTCATCTGGAGCAGCTTAGCGTCCCCATGAGCCACCTGCACCCCTAGTTATCTAAAATGGTCGTCTCCCATCTCAATCCCAGGCTAGGCAAGTCATCTGCCTCACTGTCTTACAGTCCTGCTAGGGGGAACGCCAGGGTTTTACGCCTATTTATGCGCAGTCCTCAATAAGTCGCGAACCTGTTCATCAGCCTCAGTAAGTGCGGTATGGCTTCACACGGAGACGTAACATAAGACAGCGCATCATCCGCATAGAGTGAAATAAGATGCGTACTATGCCCAATTTGTATGCCCCAGCGGCCCAGTCCCTGTCTTGCCCATATTGCCATAGGCTCAATGGCCAGAGCAAACAGCAGTGGCGACAGTGGGCACCCTTTCCGCGTGCCCCGCCCCAACATCCAGTGCACTGATCTGGTTTGACCCATTCGCACACATACCGCTGGGTTTGTGTATAGTATTTTAACCCATCTACAAAAGCGCGGTCCAATCCCCAACTTTCCAAGGATTTCGAGCAAGTACCCCCAATCCACCGTGTCAAACGCCTTCTCAAGGTCAAAGCCATTTCCTCAGGGGCCTCCTGCGTCTCATGCAATAAATGTGCCAGCCTTCTTATGCTCATTGACATACTGCAGCCCAGGATAAAACCGCTCTGGTCCCTGTGGACTAAATGGGGCATATGTGGTCCCAACCGTTTGGCCAGCACTTTACATAAAATATTTACATCCAAATTAATCATCATCAGGGGTCGGTATGCTGCCGGGTCGTGGACATCCCCGCCTAGCTTTGGAATCAGACAAATTTCGCCCTCATGCATCGTAGGGGTCAATATTCCACTCTCAAAGGACTCATTAAAAGTTTGCAACAACAGCTGGGCCAGTATTGCTGAATATGATTGATAATACTCAATTGCAACCCGTCCCCTCCCGGAGCCTTGGCCCTAGGTATGACTGCTATCACCTCCATGAGGTCCTCCTCAGTGATCTGCGCATCCAGAGCCATCTTAACCTTGTCAGATACCTACCTCAACTGTAGACCCTCCGAAAAGGGGATATAATGGTCCGCACTTACCAGAGGGTCTGCCCTGTACACTGTCTGCAGGTGTTGTTGGAGCACCTCTAGCATAGCTGCCCGAGAATAAACCAGCTCACCCGACTGTGCTTAAAGACTGGTAACCGGGGGGGCCTGCTCCCTACGCAATATCCAGGCCAATAACCAACCAGATTTATCTCCCTCTGCATGTAGCCGCTGGCGATATTTCATAAGGGTATACTTATCCAGCCTATCCCAAGTATCTGCAGACTGCTCCTGTGACGCAGGCTCTCATTCCTGGATGTCACTTTGCCCCTGCGGCCCTGATTTAAGCTCAGCTAACATTTTCTCATCCTGTAGCTCAGATTGTAATTGCCTCCGAACGCCATACATCAGCCCCATTGCCTCCCCTCTAATCACCGCCTTCATCGCATCTCACTCGTGGGCTATATTGCTTGCAGTGGCCCAATTAAGGGACATATACCCCGTTAAAGCACTCAAAATTGCCTCCTTCCCAAGCGGATTCTCCAGAATATCAGCAGGGAGCCGCCATCTATGGGAGCCCTGCACCCCCACCGCCCACTGCACCGAGCAACACACCGGCGCATGATCAGAAAAGAAACACACCAGGTGTATAATCTCTGCTGCCATAAATGCTGGGTGCTCTGTCGCTAGTTCCCTATCTAGACGACTGTGTGTGTTATTAGTGAGTGTAAAACAGGTGAATATTTTCTGGGTCAGGTGGTGCTCCCTCCAGACATCCCGGATGCCTAGGTCACTCATTAGTTTTTGCAACTGCTTAGTCATACGCTGCTTGGTGCCCATTCGAACGGGGCATCTATCCAACTCCGGATCCACCACACAATTAAAGTCTCCCAACCATAGTAGAGGAATGTCAAAGTCTACAGTAATCAAATCCTGTAAAGCCGCAAAGAAATTTGGCTCATCAATATTAGGTGCATTGGTGTTTAGTATACTGATATATTTGCCATCCAGCTTGTCCCGCAATAGCAAGTAACGACTGTCTATGTCTTCTTAGGCATTTTGTCGTGTAAACGGGGCCCCAGGTGCCACCCAAATCAACACCCCCCTGGCATAGTTAGAATACGAAGAGTGAAACACCTGCCCCCTCCACTTTTTGGCCAAGCTCCCCACCCCAGCATCGTCCTCATCCACAGATATCTCTTTCCCTGGAGCATAGATCTCTGAGAAACATTCTACTAAATGTGAACTAAATGGTCAAAAACAGGCCGAATCTTGAAGAGACGGTCACAATCAGGATGATCTCATGGCAATACTGTATCATTAACCACAAAATGCAGCATTCGCTGCAAAAGCAAATACCGGTCTCGACTCATGGTTCCTGGAAATATAGCAGTTGCCATTAAGTAGACCATTATAAAGAAAGTGATGGCCTTCTTAGTAAGCCCATCAACAAAGTTAAACCCCAGAACTGCTTAATCTCATGGAGATTTGTGTGAGTCCACCGGGTAGCTCTAGAGTGGGTCTTAAGCATGGCACTGTTGTCCCTCAAATACTGTTCTGCATACAAATTCCTCTGCTCAACAATATCATCCAAAAACACATCATCAATGAACAGTTTGAAAAAATTGTTAAGCAAAATGTTCTCTGTAATAAATCTATACTTGCAACACCACTAAAGGCAGGAAAAACAGGCTGCACCATATTAAGGGCCGGCTAGGGTTCAGCACTTCCAATGGGAATGCTTCAACCCGTCTCCAATTCTGCTTGCTCTTGCTGCACTACTGGTACATCAGTGTCCTCCTCTAAAAGTGGCACTTCATCAGCACTAATAGTGGATTCATCATTAGAGGATTTGTCTCGGACAGAAAAATCACTGCCAGAATCTTCAACTTGATCCTCTGCCTCAGATCTCCAAGCCATGTTCAGAGGCAGATTCAAAAAGCAAACCAACAACCTGCTGGGTAGTCAGTCTACAGGCAGCCATAAGGTTTACTAATGAAATACAACAACAATAAGCAACTTTGTGTCAAATTTGCACTCAAGAAACTAAGGCTGTATCAAACAGTAATATAACTATTGACATATAATTAACTAGAAAAAAAACTATAAATACAAACCACACAATGAACATTATACTGCAAAAATACCTCTTGATTTCCACAGACAGTTAGACTGAGGATCATCTTCACGTACTCTACACAGACACAGCAAGAACCAACAATATCCCTCTAGAAAGGAAAAACTAAATAAAATTACTCACAATATAACAAAATCCAAATCTTGCACAAATCCAAAGTAAATGTGATACACAGTAAAACAGAAGCTACGTTTCCTGTAATTATTTCACCATTTAAAAAAAACAAACACATTAATGCAGGACAAAGATATTCATTTGAAGTAAACAGTATAAAAGAAGGTTTTCTTTCCAAATACGTGCAACTAAACAAACGGCAGACCTATAAATGTCAATACTGCAAGCAGAAGTCGCCACTAAGGAATTCAAAAGGTTTGAACTACAATACAAAGAAATAAAACATTAAGTTGACAAATGCAAATGATGACAAGAAATAAAACAGTTAACATCATAAAATACAGAGAAGTCTGCCCCTGGGGGCAGATCAGCTTCGCAGCCGTCCAATCTGCCCTCAGGAGTGGCACACAACAATAGTAAAATGTTGGTACCCCAGTGCGGAGTGCGCCTTACTCCAGCTGCCAGCCAAATGCAAACCAAACACTAGCTCTCACACACCACCAGCCAAACAGCAAGGCACACGTCAGTCCACACATTCTGCCAGCCAAACGTCAGTTCACTACACAAAAATGTGTTCCCTGGTGTTTTCTGCCACCCCTGTGGGCAGATAGGCCTTAACAAAACTCTGGTATGCTGAAAACTGGGAACTGAAAACAAAGGACATGTGTGGGCAATACTGGGATTTTCCTCTTGCTGAAGGGGCCACTTTCCCAACATCTATAAATAGAAAATCCCTGGTGTCTAGTGGTTTTTCACCCCTCTGGAGGGCAGATCGTCCTCAAACATGGGCACTTTGATCCGGGATCAGATTGACCTAAAAATGGCTGATCTGTTCCCTCCTGTTGGGGGGGGTGGTGGGGAGACAGAAAAAATATACATCTCAGAATCAGGGAGCCACCCTTGATTGGGGTTGCTTCCTATAATAAAAAAAATATGTATTTCCCTGGTATCTTGTCTATTGAGTTCCGACCCCCCTCCACCCCCCTCCATGGAAGGCAGATCAGCCTAAAAAATGGCTAATCAGCCCCCTGGGGATGGGCAAAAACAACAAGAAGGTCTAGTAGCTTTCCCCACAAATGACTGATCAGCCCTCGGGGGGGGGGGGGGGGGGGGTTAGGCGAAAAGCAGCCAAAAAATGGTCTGTTGCAAGCAGGGTGCGACCCTTGCCCAAAGGGCAAGGGTGCCCCCACCACCAAAAAACAACTTCCCTGAATTCTAGTGGTGCATTCCTGCTGCACGATCCTGGTCCCATCCGCGATCCCGCAGCAGGATTGCACTTTAGAGAGACACAGGGGAAATGAAAAACCCTTTCCTTTTCCCCAGCGTCTCTCCTGCTGCCAATTCCCCCCTTACTTACTTACCTGAACATCCTCCTTGCCGTACGTGCTGGAAGCAAATGGCTTCCAGTGCATCGCCAGCGCTTATTGATGGCGTTGATTGGGGGTGGTAGCATAAGTGCTTCCGTTACCATTTCTGGTAGGGGGATGTGACAGGGGCTCTCTTGGGGACTTCCAGCGCTTCCCCTGCAGGTGGGTGCTAGGACATGCTGGATACATAATCAGCACCTGTGCACCGGCACTGAGGAAGTGTCCAGAAAATCCATAGCACCCAAGGGATTAATGTGCAGATTCATTTGGAGCTTTTCTTTTCTTCTATTCTTTTCCCATCTGTATGTAGTCTCCTACTATTGATGACTCTGGGAGTACCAGTGTGGATGTGGTTTACATTTCCAGTTTTGTACATTCAGTGGGGAATGGGTGTTTACAAGATTCTTAAGGATAGTACTGATGTTCTTGATGAGAGAGTTGACATTAGGTGTTTGCAGGAGGGTACTGTTCAGAGGCCTGAGCTTATGTCATACCTCGAAATAATCACTCGCCTGCCTTGCTAAGGCAAGCCAATATTTTTGAGGCACGAACATTTTTAGAGCAACTGGTATGGGCTGGCAAGGATGCACCAGTCACCAATCCTCAATAATTGCAGCTGCATTGCTGTAGTTCGCACTGTGACCCTGTTTTAAAAACACATGGCCATATGCTTCTTCATTCAGAGTACAGGCTGTCACTCTCTGCACTATGAATGTAAATATGTAAGCCTGCCAATTATAGGGATGGGCAGCGCACATTTGCTTCGAGTTTGAGCCCTTCAGTACCTGCTGGTGGTCTGTGCTATGTGCAAATGCTCAGAATTGGTTGAGTCTCCTGACAACATTCCTAAACCTGTATCTGTTCCTTTGATAGGGCCAAGTTTCACAAGTGTCCCCTGTCCACTGTCTCATCACACCCAACTCGACCTCCATCAAAGTGAGGAACCAATATAGAGCACTATGCATTATTCTTGTGTTCACAATCAGCCACCTCTGCACGGTGGCACTGCCTCAGTCAACCTTCCCTGTCAATTTTATCATGCAGCCTCTGTTCTATGCAGCCAGTGACGTAACAAAACCCTATGGGGACCTCCAGCAAGTTGTGCTGGGAGGGGCTCATATGCCCTCACACTGTCCATAATCCCCTTCTATCCATGGTCATGGTACCTAACCACTATAAACTACCGCTGACAAATTAATACATGTTTCAGCTTCACTGTTAACACTGATGAGCTCAACATGCCCTGTAGTAAGTGTAGGAGCGGGGCATACTAAAAGCCATATTCTGTGATATTAATTTACACAATGTGGGTTGAGGAATTTACTGACAGTGTGTGTATCTTTTCCCTGAAAGAAACTTAAATCATTTGAGACCCAAATACAAGGATCATTAGGGGGCTTCTTTGTGAGTGATGTGCAGATATAAATGAGTCATTCAACAAGAAAGCAAGACTAAACTGTCCTCATCACTCATCACTAGCATCTCGACTTGATTATCAAGCAATAGAAAATTGGAATGTTAAGAGCTCAATTGAAGACAATTGAGCAAAAGTGGCCTGTTTTAACTGGTATAGGCACGCTGCTCTCAACATTACACTGTCCTATTATGCAGGATCTACCTCTCTCTGCCCCCTGCCTCTCCAAAATATATAGATTGGGCAGAGGAAAGCTGAAGACACAGCCTGTGTAGCAGGGCACACACAAGCCTTCCCCCCTCCCTCCATCTCCAATACCTCACAGTATCACTGGAGCCTTGGAATGACGAAAGGGGGAATTCTGCTAAGCTCCTGTGTCTCCCAGTTTAGCCAGGCCCAGGAAGAACCAGGGGGATCACTTCCACCTCCTTTCACAGCTATTGCTGAGAATGTTCAACAGCTAAGAGCCTTGGCCCTGCACACAGCTGTTATCTGATGAACATTCACAGCAACAGGTGTGAAACAAATGCTTTGAAGCTGTGTGGGGGTGTCAGCCACCTTGGACTCTAAGTGGCCTTTGGTCTTTTAATTAGAACATTCTGCCCTCATGGAATCGGAATGTTCTTATAGCCCACCATAGCGGTCGATACTGATCTTTAAAGGCATGCTCCCTTGTTAAAGGCTTTTGACTTCGGCTCGGGCCTTAAACATTGGAGCGGGTCTTTAATAGCTGGTATACCGTATATAAGCAATAAAGTGTATCTCACGCCTTTGGTATTTCTGTTTTCTAGTCCATTATATTACTCCGGTCTAGATGAGCTCTTGCACTTCTTATATCTGAAAGAAACACGTTAATTATAGATTCCTTACCTTAAGAATTACCCCCAGGTGTCCGACTGGATCTGGAAAGTTTTTTTGTCAGCAGTACCTCTGTGCGTCGGAAGGTGGTGTCGGTCGGCTCCGCATCCGAAGTCAGCATCGTGGCCGCCGGGATGACGTCGCGATAGCTATTTAGACGCTGCCCTCGCGCGCTGATGTTAGTTCTTTCTTTTTCCGTGCCAGCCAGCGCAGATACGGGAAGAGCGGTACCTCAGTCATTTTCTGACTAACTTTTTCTCGACTTTTGTCGACTTCTTTTTTTGAGTCATCGACTCCGAAAAGGAGCACGAGGGATGCCTGGTTTCAAGGCCTGTGGTTCCTGTCATCGCATGATGTTGGTGATGGATCTGCACCGCATGTGTCTTTTTTGCCTGGAGCGGACCACGACCCCAAGTCGTGCTCTGACTGCCGGTCGATGGTGCCCAAGGCTTTGCGGTAGTGGTCCCGAAAGCTGCTTGAACACGGGCTCCGCGCTGTTCGAGGTCCCGGTCAAGAGGGAGGTCGAGGAACTGGTCGCAGAGCAACCACCATTCCGGTTCAAAATCATCGAAGTCTTCGCACTCGGGGTCGGGTTAGTCGAAGCATAAGAAGAAGTCAAAGAAGCATCATCACTCTTTGACTTCTCCTCGTCGGTTGGCCGATCGGACGAGGCACGCAGGTGGTGCCCCTCCCGCGGCTCAGTGCGTGGAGCTCAAAGAGTCGACTCCGAGTTTCCCTCCCTTTCCGGGACCCGGAGCAACTCACGCCCAGCTTTGTACGTTCTACGAGGCGATGCATGCCATTTTTGAGCGGACCGACCCCGCTGGTATGCCTTCGGACCCCGCGGACTCGGTTGGGGGGGGGCTTAGGTCTTTGCTGCCAGCAGCTCCAGCCCGGCGCCGCAGGCCCCCCTTGGATCCAGGCCTGAATCTGGATCGGCACCGGTTGACCTCGTTACACCTCCACCTGCGCTTCTTCCGACGGCACCACTACTGCGCTTGATGCCGGTCGGCCCCCTGGCCGGTGTCGACCCCGGCCTCCATCCCGACGTGGACATTGAGCCGGACCGGCGGCGTCCGGCGCCGGGTGGGGTTTTTGTGCCCCTGTTCACTCCTGGGGTCCCTTTTCAACCACAATGGCACCCAGATGATGAGGAGGAAGACTGCGAGGGGTCAGGTGACCCTTTAACTGACCAGTTAGACAGTGAACAGAACTGGAGAGAGGAACTGGGGGATGCCAGTGGTTTGGTCACTTCCCCTGACCTTGGCATTTTGTCTCCTCCTACCGTGGCTACGGAGGAGGGAGCATCATACGCAGTGGTGTTGCTTAGGGCAGCTGAGGCTCTCAACCTCGAGCTTCCCACGGTGGCTGTCAGGACTAACCTCCTGACTGAGGTGCTTCAACCGGCTGCGAGCTCTTCTGAGCCCCTGCTGCTGTTTAATGAGGCCCTCACCGACTTCCTTTTGGGCACGTGGTCCAGGTCCAGTACTGGGGCTCCCGTGGACAGGATGATTGCCCAACGCCACCGCCCGGCTCCGAGCAACCCCACTTTCCTCTCCCAACATCCCACCCCGGAGAGCTTGGTAGTCCAAGCTTTCACTTCCAAGAGCGCCTTCCCTACCACTCCACCGCAAAGGGAATCCAAGAAGCTGGACCACCTTGGCAAGAAAATGTTCTCTTCCACCTGCTTAGGACTGCAGTCGCAAACACCGCATGTCTCTTGGGCTGTTATTCCCACTCAGTGTGGGATACAGTGGCGCAAGTGCTTTCTCAGTGTCCGGAGGAGGCCCAGGCAGTGCTCTCCCAGGCTGTTGCCGCCGAGAGGGATGCAGCAAAGTTTACGATACGTTGTGGGCTGGACATCGCCGACTCTCTGGGCAGGACCATTTCAACATCTGTAGCGCTTTGTCGCTACACCTGGATGAGGTCCACTGGCTTTTTAGGGGATGTTCAGAACACCTTGATGGACATGCCCTTTGATGGCTGTCGCCTTTTTGGCGACAACGCCCTAGAGCACTTCAAGGACTCGTGGGCTATGGCCAAGTCTTTGGGCCTCTCCACACATCCGGTGCAGTTTGCTTTTGGCCCCTTTTGTGGCTACGGAAGGGGTGCCCCACTACATCCCAGCCAGAGCCACAGGCCACAGCAAGTTACCCAACCTTTGCGCGGCCGGGGACATGGGAACCAACGCTGTGGTACTGGCGGGCCAGTCTACCAACCTCCCCTCTGCAGCACCCTCCAAACCCTCCTAGTCCGACCTTTCAGGCCCATCAAACGCCAGTGGGCGGCAGGATTCGCCATCACCTCCCTCACTGGCGCACCATCACGTCGGACAGGTGGGTTTTGCAAATAGTCCAAAGGGGCTACTCCCTCCCTTTTGAGACTACCCCTCCAGCCATGCCACCAAGATAGTACCGCATGTCGGAGGATCACCTGGCCCTTCTCCAGCAGGAAGTTATGGCTCTCTTTGCCAAGGGAGCCATCGAGAGCGTTGCTGTCCCAGAAGTAGGTTGTGGTTGCTACTCCCACTACTTTCTGGTCCCCAAGAAGGACAAGGGCCTGCACCCTATCTTGGACCTCTGGGACGTCAATCGCTTCCTCCAGAAGGAGAAGTTCAAGATGTTGACGCTTCTTCATGTCTTGTCTGCTCTCGACCCAGAAGACTGGATGTTATCGTTGGACTTGCAGGACACTTGTTTTCACATACCCGTCCTGCCGGCTCACCGGCGTTACCTACGGTTCACGGTAGGCCACGAGCACTTTCAGTTTACCGTGCTCCCCTTTGGCCATACCAGCACCCCTCAGGTGTTCACGAAAGTGGTGGCGTTGGCCGCAGCTCATCTGCGCAGATCAGGGGTTTCAGTCTTCCCCTATCTCGACGTTTGGCTGCTGAAGGCGGGTTCGCCCCAGGCAGTCGTCTCCCACCTCCAGACTACAGCCGGCCTCCTGCATTCGCTGGGGTTCTCCATCAATGTGCCGAATTCACACCTGATTCCCTCTCAGAAGCTCCTCTTCATCGGAGCCATTCTGGACACGATACGGTTTCGGGTCTATACTCCCGAACAGTGAGTCCGGGATAGTCGGGCTATGATTCCGATCTTTCAGCCTCTATCCCGGGTTTCGGTCAGAATGACTCTGAGGATGATGGGCCTCATGGCTTCCTGCATCCTGCTGGTAGATCATGCCAGGTGGCATATGCGAGCTCTGCTGTGGGACCTGAAGTTCCAGTGGGTGCAGCATCGGGGGAATCTATCCGATTGTGTCCAGATCTTGGAGGGCACTGCACGACAACTGCAGTGGTGGCTCACAATCCAGGATTGGGTCAATGGCAGATCCCATTCCCTTCCCTAACCAGACCACACTGTGATGACGGACACATCCCTTCTGGGATGGGGCAGCCATATGGGAGAGGTGGAGATCAGAGGCCTCTGGTCTCCGGCGGAGTCCGCGCTTCACATTAACCTTCTGGAGCTCCGGGCGATTCATCTTGCACTGAAAGCATTCCTTCCCTCTGTCCGGGGAAGAGTAGTGCCGGTCTTCACAGACAACACCACCACCATGTGGTACTCCAACAAACAAGGCGAGGTGGGGTTGTGTACCCTTTGTCGATAGGCCCTCCGCCTCTGTACATGGCTGGAGCATCAGGGCATTTCCCTGGTGGTTCAACACCTGGCAGGTACTCTGAACGCCAGGGAAGGCGATCTCAGCTTGCAGGTACATGATGGATCACGAATGGCGTCTTCACTCGGAGGTGGTGCAAGATCTCTTTCGACAGTGGGGAGAGCCTTGGTTAGATCTATTCGCTACCGAAGATAACGTGTAATGTCAGCAAATCTGTGGGTTGGAATTTCCAAGGCAGCACTCGCTAGGCGGCGCTGTTCATCGCGAGTGGAGTTGCGGTCTGTTGTAAGCCTTTCCGCCTATACTACTTCTGCCCAGAGTGCTGAAGAAGATCAGGCGCAACTGGGCCCAAGTCATTCTTGTGGCTCGGGATTGGGTGCGAAGAGTCTGGTATCCCGAGCTGCTCAACATGGCCATCGATCCTCCGATCAGACTACCTCTTCAGGAGGATCTTTCGTCGCAGCAGCAGGGAACGGTCCTCCACCCGAACCTGTCCAGTCTCCACCTCCTTGCGTGGAGATTGAGCGGCGACAGTTGACGTCTTACGACCTGCCTCTCGAAGTCTGTGACGTAATCTTGGCAGCCAGGCGTCCCTCCACTAAGACGGTATACGCCTGCCGGTGGAACAAATTTGTGGCATGGTGCACAGCAAAGGCTGTGGATCCCCTTCTGCCCCTCTTTCTGAGGTTCTCTTGTTCCTTCCTCCTTCGGCCCTGCAGGGCTCTGCTCTGGGCACTATCAAGGGCTATCTTTCAGCCATCTCTGCCTTCCTTTGGCTGCCAGATCAGCCTTCTCTTTTCAAGTCCCTGTAGTTAGCTGTTTCCTAAAAGGCTTAACACATCTTTTTCCTCCAATCCCCTTCGTTATGCCTCAGTGGGACTTGAATCTTGTTCTAACTTATTTAATGTGCGCTCCCTTTGAGCCGCTTTATAACTGTCCCTTACGTCTCATGTCTTTTAAGACTGCTTTCCTGGTAGCCTTCACTTCTGCTAGAAGGGTGAGTGAGCTCCAAGCCCTTTCTTCAAAACCTCCTTTCCTGTCTGTTCATCCGGACAAGGTGGTTCTCTGGACCCATCCATCCTTCCTTCCTAAGGTGGTCACTGCCTTTCACATCAGGCGGACCATTACTTTGCCCAACTTCTTTCCCCATCCTTCGAAGGAGGAAGAGAGGCTCCACCATCTGGACCCAAAACGTGCACTCTCCTTCTTTCTGGATCGCACAAAACAGTTCCGGGTCGATGATCAACTTTTTGTTGGCTACGTGGGTGCAAAGAAGGGTCAGGCCGTACACAAACACACCATTTCTTGATGGGTCGTGTTGTTAATTAAGGCTTGTTACTCTCTGGCTAAAAAGGAGCCTCCAGTCGGGCTACGCGTCCATTCCACCAGGGCGACGGCAGCCATACTGCCTTGGGAAGAGGAGTTCCTCTACATGACATCTGTCAGGCGGCCACGTGGGCATCACTGCACACGTTCACCAAACACTACTGCCGGGACAGTTAAGCCCGGAGAGACGGCTTCTTTGGGCGTTCTATTCTCCAGGACTTTCTGGTGTGATCTTGGTTCGCACACCCTCCCCCGGGGTTGGTATTGCTGGAGTATCTATTCTAAAGTAAGGAATCTATAACTAATGTGTTTCTTTCAGATGCATATGTTACTTACCTTCGGTAACGGTATATCTGTATATCTGTAAGAAACATTAGTTAGTTATAGATTCCTTACCGGCCCACCCATCCTTCCCGTTCTACAAACTAATATCTAGGGTTAAGGACATCCTTTCAGGGCCCTTGTTTTGTGCACCAGTGGCCAGTGTCTTGCATGGCTCTGCGTTTCTGGCGTGGAAAGTCGTGTACAGAACTGACGTCAGTGAGCGAGGGTGGCATCTAAGTAGCTGCCTCTACTTCATCTCGGCGACCACCACGACGGACGCAGAGCGACCGACGCCACCTTCCGACGCGCAGAGGTAATGCTGACGAAAAAACTTTCCGGATCCAGTCTGACGCCTGGGGGTAATTCTAAGGTAAGGAATCTATAACTAGCTAATGTTTCTTACAGATTTATCGTCACTGAAGGTAAGTAACTTGTGCTTCACTTGCACTTGGATCAAAAGCAGGAGTTTACATGTTTCCACCTCATATTTTAATGAAGACCCCCTCGTGTGTAGGACTAGGCAAAATATAAATTAGGTCTGTTACTCATAGTTTAAGGACTACCTGCACACCATTTGTGCAGCTTTTCCTAGAAAGTTGAGGCCTCATCCGTTAGTGACCGTTAGTGATTCCACTATGTTCGGTATTTCCATACACATTATGATATTCAGATGTATCAGGTTGTTTGTTCCCTTTGTAATTCTTTGGGTGTCTGCAGGCTGTCCATCTAATAACTCTTTCTTATACCTTCACTTGGGACTAAATGCCCCTAGAAAGTCTCTCCCAATGCCGTCCTTTCTGACTCTGTGGCAGCCTGTAAAGCTCTTGTATGAATAGGGATACAAGATATGGGGCTCTTATAGATTCTCTTGAGGCAGTACATATCTCCAACCCACCAAACTCTCATCCAATTGTGTCAATATTTGTGGCTTGTTTTTTTGTAAAAGGTCAAAAAAAGTAACAGATTCACTGAGCAGTACTCTTTTGCTATACAATTTGCTGGCTGTCCTCTTCCTTCTCTTGACTGAACTCCTCCACCAGGATTATTAGGCTACCCAAGAACCTGGATACTGAAAGCCCAATTACTTAAGTAATAAGTAAAGTTTTAGATGTGCAGGATTAGTAGGTGTGATAGAAATTAGATTTGCAGTTACTAAAATACAAATAAAGAGAAAACAACCAGTTAGGTGAACATAGACAGTGTAAAAAGCAAGACCAGTGCAAATAATTTTCAGCATCAACATTGTCGACACTAGAGCAACTACAAGGCAGTTGCCTTCTTCTTTACCAAGCCCTCTCACTGATAACGTCTTGCATCTAACTTGAATCTGTCTGCTCCGCCTGTGGAAATTTAGGAGGTCTCATCCAGCACCCAGTGAGCCTGTTCAGGCACAAGATGAAATTTGGATGGTACCACATACCTGTTCCCCAGGATCTTTGATTAGGTTGGCCGCAGCAGCCAAGTCAGGCAGTTGGATGAAATTGGGTTGGGCGGTTCTGTTGGGCAGTGCAGACACACTGCAACCAGAGACCACCAGCAAACCACACCACACGCAGTCACTGGAGTTGGTGCTGTGGCTGTTTCCACTGCCAGAATGGTAGCAAGGAATGACCTCTATTTCTTTGGTTTCCCTCTTCTTTTCCTCTATGGTGACCATTGTCACTCTGATCTGCCTCCTCTCAGCTCCTCTCATTCTCCAACCCCTATCTATTCGCTTTTATCACCTCTACCTCTTTAATTCTCACATGCATCATCCAGCTTCTTCCATGAAATTGGCACTATACTATTTCCCCGTTGCCCTCTTACTTATATATTTCCCAATGTTCCTTCCTATTCACTCAATTCCCTGTTTCTTTTATCTAGCTTCTCCATTTTTATTTCAGTCTATTTCTCTTAACCCTCACCATCTCTCCACACATTCTGTTACATCTCTGACAGCTCTTCATCACATCCTTATCCACCTTGTGCTGAATAGCTCAACCCTCTCCCTCTGTTTGCTTTCTGTGTTCATTTGATCTCCACCTCAGTCTCCCTCTCATGTTTTTTCTCGTTCTTCAACTTTTCTCATATTGGCTCTATCATTTCAGCAATCAATTCCTTGTTTTTTCCATTTTCGTTGTTGCTGTCTGTTACACCTTTTCTATTTATGTATGTTCCTGTCTTTTTAGTTGCTTTCTACCACCACCCTTTTTTGAGACTTATTCCATTTTTTCTGTTTATGCGTTTTCGTGTCCTTTTTTTCCTCCTTTCTTATTCTTCTTCGTTTTACTCCCGTTTTCCTTTTCCTTATCTTTTATCTGTCACATTTTCCCCCTTTCTTTCACTTTTGCATTGCCCCCCTCAATTTCCCATTTCTGTATCTTTCCTTTTGCCACGCACTCCCTTCTTTTACTCTCACGTTCTTTGTCTTCCTGCTTCAATACATTGAGGGCCATATGTAGGTAGCTAAATACCGGTCGGTAACGGCCGAAATTCGGTAAATATCCTGTTACCGACCGGTATTTAGCTATTTGAGATGTAGGGGGCATATTTCAGGATTCGGTAATTTACCGAATCGGTAAAATTACCGAATCGGTAAATACCGAATCCTGAAATGATATGTAGGGGGAGTGTATCGTCGGTGTGTGGATTCGTTATTTACCACCAACTAAAAGTTGATGGTAAATGACGAATATTTTTAAAAAAACATTATTGTGCTATTTGAAAAGTGCAATGTGGCAGACATACATGCCCTTAGGGCATGTATGTGCGCCACATGTGCACACATGCACGAATCAGGGGTGCAACAGGGTGTCAATGTGACACCCTGCCACCCATGATAATGCCTCCCCTATTACCGATTCGGTATTTACCGAATCGGTAATGGCAACTGGCTTCCCATTCATACCTATGGGCCTCCAGGCCCATAGGAATGAATAGGAGGCCAGTTGCCATTACCGATTCGGTAAATACCGATTCTTAAATACCGATATTTACCGAATCGGTAATAATTTACCTACATTACATTTACCGATTCATAAATACCGAACCAGTCAAATTCGGTATTTAAGAATCGGTAAATATAATTTACCTACATATGGCCCTGAGTCTTTTTTCGAATGTAATGCAATATTCCCAAGCACAAGTAAGATCTACAGCACATTCAGCAACAGTGCAAACGTTCTGAAACAAAATCAGTCCCTGTTTCCTTCATGCAGACCTGTTAATAGAGCAGCTTCCATGGCACGAAACAAGCACATTTTGGGAAGCGCCTGTGCCTGCTTCCTTCAAAACAGAACAGAGACACTGTAGGCAGCAAATAGAGCAAGATTCACGCACAGAGAAAAAGGCACTGCATGGACTGGAGCTGTGATAACTACCGCCACCCAAACCATGCACAGCACTGGGAACTAGCTTCTCTTAGAAAAAATAGGTGTAGCATCGAGTCTCCTTTTCAACACAGCTTTAGACAGCCTAGGCAGGCGCTGCACGAGCCTCCCATACGCAATGCTTGAAAACAACGAGCAGTATGTGCTGAAGCCTTCCTTTCTAAACAATTACAGCACAGAAAGCAAGCAGCAGTGCAAGCCTCCCTCACCAGCATATCACACGGACAGCAGCTAACAAGGCCTTCCTTTCAAAAAGGAAGTGGATGGGCAGCAGACATGTTGGCCTACCTCACAGAAGGTGGACCATGAGTACCCGGTAGGGGATAGATGTGTAGAGCAGCCACATGGCACTGTGTTATGTGTGACACTTTCTGGGACTCCCAGCTTTTTATACACAATATGTCATGTAAGCACATGCTTCTAAAAGTAAAGACAAAACAACATGTCCCAGAATGAATGTTGCATATAACATGGGTCCACTTGGCAGTGATGTGTGTATTTATGCGACTCCTAAAACATGGAAGCAAGTCCTCTTCAAATATGAACATTAAACCGCGACACCAATAAGTCTTAGAGGCATCAGGGGCCGTATTACACATTATCACTGTTTGTGCCCGGCGCACCTTTCAAAAGGTGCAATGGGCGCGAACTGTGATACTGCACCCCATTATGGTGTATGCACTGCACCCAGCCGCTGCTCTGGGGTTTCACAGTGCAGGCAGCACCAGCCTGCACTTTCAAAGGGGTTTAGAGATCCCCCTGCAGGTGGGTGCAGTCAGTGACTGCACCCGCCTGCAAGGGGATGTCTGGAGGATCCATGGGACCCCCCTTTACCCCCTGCAGAGGACTGTCAGTGCGCCTACTGAGGGCTTCTTTGACTCTGCGCCCGTGTCTGTAATATGACGTGGGTGCAGAGTCAAAGGAATTGCCTCATTTGCATAGTACACGCCCCTATGCAATTGAGGGAACACCATCTGTTGATAGTGCTAGCGCTTTAAGTGCTCGAGCGCTCTCGGTATTATAGAAGGGGACGAACAAGCGTCTGCTTCTCCTTCTATATTACCAAAGTGTCCCGGGTGCACAAAGTGGGTGTAAATGCCTGTCACGCCCCCGGAGCACCATCTGTAATATAGCCAGAGATGCCTTTCCTTAGGACAACAATTACGAAAGTGCTTGTTTAAAACGGTGGCAGTGGAGCTCTTAGATCTTCCACATATAGGTATCTCTAAATCTTCAGGATTTATTATATACATTTTAAAGGTCATAGCTTGATACTGGTCTTTTCAATGCACATCATATTGCAAGCTGGAACTATGCAGGAGTAAATTTATTTAGTGGCTTTTGCCTAGAGGTAGCATTTAACAGAGGTATGAAACAGGGACATTTTAATGGCCCCGTGCCAAAGGTTGCAGCCCCTTTTTGTAACAGCTTTGAATTTATGATCCATTTTCAGCTCTTTCAAGCTCTCTTTGGACAGGTCACTGACAGTGCATAGACACACTTGTCCAAATTCTAAATGTGTTTATATCTAATATTCAGGGATAATGATGTGTGTTTTCAATACTGTTACACAGCAGCAGCTAACTAATATTATTGCAAATAATCTCTCTGACACCCTCCCATTTCACATATGTAAGGTCCTGTTTTGATCTAAAAGAAACCTTTTTTTAGGTATGTTGCATGAAACATAAAAACATTTTCTCTGCAAAATATCTATAATGCACTCTCACTCATCACACTCATTTAAAATAATTTGAAGGAAAACGGTATATAAAAAATCTGTTTAAGAATTATTCAAGGTCATTGTGACAAGACTCCGCAGTATAGAGCTGGCTCTAAAGGGCCCCCCTGAAAGACTGGGGCCCTGGCCCAGAGCCCACTTGCCCATGTCTTAAAACGTCTCTGGTAAGAAAACTCACAGGGGCATATTAACAAGACCCTATAGCTGCCACGTCACTTTTCAGAACTAGTAGTGGCGATAGGTGCCTTGCCTTATTCTCAAGTCAGCGTTAAGCCACTTAACATGGCTTGATGCAGCCTTTTGAATAAGTTCCCCTTTCATGCTATACTTATTGTGAAAAGGGTGGGCTAGGGCTGTTGCAGTGGGCGTTCCACTGCAATGCCCATTGATTTTGACGCTGTCCCATATTTACAAGGGCAGCGTAAATGTGGGACAGCGCCAAAGTTAAGACCAGGAAAAACCTGGTCTTAAACAGGTTCATTGAGAAGAAATGTTTAATTTCTCCTCATTTATGCTGTTTCTATGCGTGCTGCGTTGTGCAGAACACATAGAAACAGCAAAAGGCCATTGATTGTTTATGTGCAGGATGGTGACCCTTACTGTAAATTTAGCGCCAGCGCAGGGGAAACACTGGGCTGCACCATATAATTGTAAATATGGTGCAGCACTGTGTTTCAGAAGTGGCAGAGCATGGTGTTAAGCCAAGAAGGCTAACGCCACGCTCCGCCACTTCATAGTAAATATGCCCCACAGTTCGCAATATCTATTCTAATCTGAGAAAGAAAGTTCAGGGGCATCATGTTGTAGGTACTTCCTTCCCTCACATCTGCAGAAGCCCTCATCGAATCTTGGCCGTGCCATGCTCAAACGGATAGACCTTCTGTTGGAGGAGTGGAACATTGGTAGATATGACGGCACTGAATGTGAAAATATTTCAGCTGTTGCCTCTCTGTCCAGGTGAGTATTGTGAACCACCCCAACCACCTTGCAGGGGACTCCTTCCTAAAAGGCTCTTTACACCGCTGAGGGTGCTCATCCAGCTCCCTTACTGCCTCAAGAACACTTTGCTAAGTAGATCCAGTCTTGCTCCCTCATAAACTGCCCATTGCTTGTTTACCCGAAGTGGACCACCCCCTTCTCCCCCTCCAGTAACCACCTTATTTCTTATGTGCCTCAAAATCCACATGACTGTTTATAAAGTCATGTGGGCCTGACCTAAGTAAATACATTTCACATGCTCCCTCGCAACTCAGATTGATAGGTGCGCCCATCTTGTATACAAGGGGATCCTATCCACTTGCTGAAGGGGCCTCCTCCCACTCTCTCCAATGTTTTTGAAAACACACGGAGATTGAAAGGTGCTGAATTAAAATATTCAGTAATCGAGAAGGAGAAAATTTGGTTGGTGCAAAAGATTTGCAATCAAAATGAGCTGTAAGCCATTAAGAGAAGTGTTCACAAAAAAGGGGATTGGTGCCCAAAATTGGTGGTGCCTCTTCTAGAATTTGAGTTTGACATAACCTATATGACAGAAGCAAATAACTATTTGTCAGATTGCTTCTCATGACTTATAGTGGAAAAGAATCACTCAGATGATTTGCAGGGGGAGAGGATGAATATGGTGACTTCAAAGTGTGTACTGTCAAAGAAGGCATTATAATGGAAGAAGACTAGTTGAGGGAGGCAGAAAATTGATTTGGTATTGCAGGAGGTTATTAAGAAAATGAAGAATGGTTGGAAAGGTGATGTGAAATATCAGGATCATTACAAAGGTTTTGAGAATGTTAGGGATGAACTTTTGCAGAAAGATGGCTTGCTGTTATGTGGGACGAGATTAGTTCCACTGGTTAATCTGAGGAAACATTTAATCAATATTGCTCATGAAAGTCACCCAGGAATTTCAAAGACCAAGGACAGACTTAGAAGAATGTTTTGCTTGCCAGGAATGATTGTATAGATTGAAGGATCAGTGAGAGGATATGTGGAATGTGTCAATAGTAAAACACCTTTAAAATGTAGCGGACAGCCTATGGTTATGAGGCTGTTACTTAGGGAACCTTGGAACGATGTTGCGTTGAATATCCTGGATCCTATCAGGATCTCTGGTATAGAAAAGTATGTCATTGTCCTAGTAGATATATTCGTGTTGGCCTGCAGTTACCATTAGTAATTCAGACAAACACCTATGTGGTAACCAGGTAGAAAAAAAGCGACTGCGGGCGCACTACACTCTATATTTAAGGGGAAAAATTTGAATGCAACAATTCTGTATATGGTGCTTCTAGGAAGGGAGTGGTTACTAATCACTATCCGGTATTGCTCCCCACTACGCAGAGCAAATTCAAGTCTAAATTACTATTCCAAGCACTCAAAGTATCAATACACTTCTGTAGTAGTTAATAGTCCATTCTCTTACTCAGCTTTCAGGCACAGAAATTCATAGTCCAAATCTTCACATCCAATTTTTGAGGACGGTCATTACAGATGTTTAAAAAAGGAAGGCAATCCAAATCCAAATATCAACAACGTTGGATAATCTCAGAGTCACTCTAAGAATCACAAAAACACATCAGCCAACACGTGTTTCGTTGATTGGTCGTACACCTCGACTTCTTCAGGCTGTTCAGGCGGTGGTGGATGTCCTACCACCCGGTGATTCAAAAATCCATGTGGCATATAGTTGCCAAAATCCAATAGTAGCAGCAATTATGGTTCACTTAAAAGCGGCAAAAGGCACGGAGAGAACACGCGAGGAGTACTCTCCGTGTGTTTTGCCGCTTACAAGTGAACCATAATTGCTGCTACTACTGGATCTTGGCAACTATATGCCACATGGATTTTTGAATCACCGTGTGGTAGGATATCCACCACCGCCTGAACACCCTGAAGAAGTCGAGGTGTACGACCAACCGACGAAACACGTGTTGGCTGATGGGTTTTTATGATTCTTTTTTTTTTTTTTTTTTTTTTTTTTTTTGAAACCGTTTATTGCAGTTTGAAAAAGTTACAGGTATGGGCCTACAACCACTCGGCCGGCCGCTAGAGTGACAAAAGCATATTGCATACATACAGTAAGAGTCTCTTGGCGGTGCAGATTAGCAAAGCAGGAGAAATCAATGTTGCAGGCCGCATAGCTCCATGCCCACAATACGGTTCCCTTTTATCAAAACAAAACAACACACAGAACCACACCCGCAAGGCAACCCGCGATCCAAAGTGACAGCACGTGCTCCATAAGTGGGGATCCCAACCAGCAGCAGAACTCTGAAGAGGGGAATGGGAGTAGATCAGGGACTGGGGAACCGCGTGCCCACGGCTGAGGGAGGGGGGCCATCTAGGGAGACGGAGCTGGCGAGGCAGCCGGTAGCAGTGGCGGCTCACAAATACCCCCGCGGTAGGCGTTCCAGGGGCCCCAGATTTTCACCCACGCCCCAGGCTTACCCCTCGCCACATACACCACCTTTTCACGAAACATACACCAATCCATATGTTCTTTCCAGGCCAACACCGCCGGGGGCCTCTGGGATCCCCACAATTGAGCAATGTCACGCTTAGCTATCATGTATCCCAGAGTCACCCACCGCGTCTGCGGGACCGAATAGTCATTTGGTTCCCACACATTCAGCAAGCATCTCCTCGCTTCAGGCAACAGCGCGACACGCGTAACCACACGCAGGACCTCATGCACACCACGCCAGAATCGCTCCACCTTAGGGCACTCCCACAGTATATGCATGAAAGTTGCCAGGGCACCACAGCCACGCTTACACAATCCGTCACCAGCAAAGCCCATACGTAGAAGCCTTGGCCCCGTCACGTAAACCCGGTGAAGGATCTTAAGCTGGACGAAACGAAGGCGAGCCGGGATGGCCACCTCTTTCGGAGAGGCCACCGCGGAAATCCAATCCTCGTCGTCCAGCTCCAGCCCGTCGGCAACCCAGGCCTCGCGGAGACTAGTCAGCAGGCACGATCTGTCGTTGATCAGTTTTTTATATATGAGGGAGATTGTGCTGTCTGGGACATGGCCATCCAGCACTCTGTCCTCCAGGGAGGAAGACTCCGGAATGGACGCGACATCCGGGAAGACGGAGCCCAGCGCATGGCGGACGTGTAGGTACCGAAAGTACTCACTGCCCTGCAGCTGAAACTCCGTCTGCAGCGTCGCAAAAGTCTTGAATCCCCCCCTCGTCCAGAGATCTCCCACAGTGCTGATTCCGATCGTGTCCCACTTCTCGAAGCCCTTCGACGTCCACAGGGAGCCCAACCTCTCAGACGCGTACAGCGGTGACGCCCGGGTCAAACGGTCCTTCCACCCCATAGCTGCATTAGCCGCGTGCCAGACACGCACCATGACACGCGTCGGTCCCGTCAGACGGGAGTCGGGCGCGCCAGAGTAGAGCGCTCGATTGTAGTCGCCACCGGGCAGGAGCATCTTGTCCATCTCAAATGCCGGGTTCAAGGCGGGCCCGTAAAGGCCATGATTAATTGCAGCTAGTTGGGAGGCCCAGTAATACCGTTTAATGTCCGGGAGGGCGACCCCCCCATCGTACCACGGGAGCGTCAATTTAGCCAGAGCAATGCGCGGCCTCCCGTCCCAGAACAGGCGCCGCTGGAGGCCCTCCACCTCACGGAAGTAGCGTGCCGGAACCAAGTCCATAGTATTCTGGAGGGCGTAGAGGAAGCGCGGCAAGGACATCATTTTAAACAAGGCCGCTCGGCCGAGCGGCGAAAGCGGCAGACGCCGCCAGCGCACCACGTCCTCCTTCAAGCGCTGGAGGGGGGGTAGCAAATTCCGCTCATAGCGGGCCTCCGGGTCAAGAGTGATATATATACCCAGGTACCGAAACCCCTGGGAGGCAATCTGGATCGGACAGTCCCGTGGTAGGACCGGAGCCTCCCCGGAAAGCACATAAACACAGGATTTCGCCCAGTTGATGACAAGGCCTGAGTTGCGACCGAATGAGCGCAAAACATCAACCAGGACGATCAGTGATTTCCGCGGGGAGGCAAGATACAGGAGGATATCGTCAGCATAGAGGGACACGCGGTCCTCATGCTCGGGGGTCCAGCGGAGACCACGGATGGAAGGGTGCCACCGCAGCCACTCCGCCAGGGGCTCCAGGGCCAGTGCAAACAGGAGAGGTGACAGGGGGCAACCCTGTCGCGTGCCCCGCCCCAGCGCGAATGGGGCCGAGACTCGCCCATTCACCACCACCTGCGCCAATGGGCCCGAGTACAACAATTTGACCCAGCTAATAAAACTCGGTCCAAATCCAAATTTCGCCAGCATCGCCCAGATGTATGGCCATTCAAGCGTGTCAAACGCCATGGTGGCGTCCAAGGACGCCAAGATGGCCGGCTCCCGCACAAATGGGACCCGCGCGAGCACCCCGTGCAGGCGCCGCAGATTGAGCGCCGTGTTGCGGTGTGGTATAAAGCCAGACTGGTCTTGGTGGACCAAATCGCCCACCACACCAACCAATCGGTTGGCCAACACCTTGGCGAGGATTTTGGGCTCCGCGTTCAAGAGCGAGATCGGCCTATAGGATGTGACCCGCTCACGGGGCCTCCCCTCCTTGTGGATCACCACGATTGTGGCCAGACGCTGGTCCGGCGGGAGGGAACCCTGCGAGTGGGCCGCCAGGAACATCGCGCGCAGGTGGGGCGCCAGTACATCCGGGCGTAGCTTGTATAGCTCGATGGGAATACCATTGGGGCCCATGGCCTTGCCGGATGCAACCGAGCGAATAGCCAAGGCAATTTCGTCCGAGGTGGGAGGAGCGTCCAGCGAATCCCTGTCCTCCACCGTAAGGGAGGGCAGTGCGATGTCCCGAAGCAGGGCATGGGAATCTTCCTCCGAGCAGGGGGAAACCGGGGAGTAGACCTCGCGGAAATAATCCGCAAAGCAGGAGACAATGGCTTCCGGCTCGGTGACACACGCACCATCCACACTCTCAATCAAAGGAACCACGCGACTCGCTCTCTCCCTCTTATCCAACCACGCAATCAATTTGCCAGCCTTATCACCCACATCATACAATCGCCCCTGCTGCTCTCTACTGAGGCCCCTGGCCGCCTCCGTGACGAGGGCCCGATAGGCCGCCTGCTTTAGGTGTAGAACATGCAGCTTGGCATCCGTTACCCCGCTCCCCAGGTCACCCTCCAGTTCCGCAATCTCGGCCTCTACCCGGGTCACCTCCTCCCGCTCGCGCCGCCGGGCATGGGAGATAAAGGAGAGGGCCTCCCCTCTAAGAACTACCTTAAAAGCCTCCCACAGGGAGATGGCCGAAGGGACCGACCCCACATTCTCGTCGAAATATCGCTGTAAGGATTTGATCAAATCGGCACGAATGGTGGGGTCGCGCAAATACCATGCATTGATTGGAGCCACCCTGCCATCCCCCCTCGGGAAGACATCGAAATGTAACAGCAATGGGGAGTGGTCTGAGATACCCCGCGCCAGATGGCACACCTCCCCCACCCTCCCTGCATGGGCCGCCGGGACAAGGATGTAATCAAGCCGCGAGAGGCTACCATGGGCACCCGAGTGGAAGGTGTATTGCCGCTGTGCGGGATGCTTTAGTCGCCAGCAATCCACCAGGCCCAGCGTGTCTAAAAGGCCGGTCAGCCACGCCTGTGCCCGGGGAAGGTCCCTAGGGGGATGGCGATCCATAGACCCAGAAGCTACCGCATTAAAGTCCCCTCCAACCACCAGCAGGCCACTCGGAAGGTCCAGAAGGAGGTGCCCCAGGTCCGCAAATGTGGTGGCTTGTAACCCAGGCGGGACGTACACTGATATAAAAATAAACACTCTACCCTCCATTCTTCCCACCAGGACAGTGTAGCGTCCCCTCTCATCATGGCGCACCTCATCAATCTCCAACGGGAGCGAGTTCTTGATCATAATACCCACCCCCCGCGAGCCCGAAGTGAAGCCAGAATGGGCCGCCAAACGATAGCCCCGCCGATTCATTGCATGAAAGGAGTTACCTATAAGGTGTGTCTCCTGCAGGAAGACAACATCTGGTGAAATACGTTTCAAGTACTGCAGGACCACACCACGCTTAATCCTATCCCCCAGGCCGTTAACATTCCATGACAACACAGTAAAATCCCTACCCCCCATCATACGTCGAAACAATCGGTCGTCCCCCACAGAGCATCTTAAAAGCAACAATACAGTAGCGGGTTTGCCTTGCGGTGCAAACAAACAACACACCCCCCCCACCCCCCCATCCCAACAGAACTCCCCCCTCCCTGCACCCCTGCATGAGCCCAGGCAGCCCCCCCAAAGTGCAGTGTGCCTGTCGCCCCATAGCTGAAAACTAACTAGTTCCCCAGAGGAGGAGGGAAGCCCCCAACAGACCCCGCACGACCTCCATAGGAGGGGAACATATGCAATCAATAAATGGTGAAGGAACATCGTCCAGAGCAAGGCCTATTTATTCACCCCTCAATTCTGATCCGGCGGGCCCTCCTCGCCAGCCGCGCCCCCCCCGCCCCCCCGGCCCCGATCTCCAGGCAGAGTGTCCAACCAGTCCCCAGCCGCCTCGGGCCGGTCAAAGAAGTGCGTGCGACCATCCACCTCCACCCTCAGCTTGGCTGGAAAAAGCATTGAGTACTTAAGGTTCAGGTCCCGTAGGCGACGTTTAACACCAAGAAAACTCTGTCTCTGCTTCTGAACCGCCGGAGTAAAGTCTGGGTAGAAATGCACATCCATGTTATCAAGCTTGACCGGTCCCTGTTGCCTGGAGGTCTGGAGGATAGCATCTCTGTCCCGAAAGATAAAAATCCGGGCAATGAGAGGCCGCGGCGGGGCACCGGTCTTAGGTCTGCCCCCAGGGACCCGGTGAGCACGCTCCACCGCAAAAAGCTTACTCAGCCCCCGGGGCTGGAGATGGGTAAGGATCAATTCTTCCACAAAAAGATCTGCCGCCTCCGCCTCTCGTCCCTCCGGCACCCCCACAATACGAACATTATTCCTCCGGGCCCGACCCTCGGAATCCTCCAGTCGCCGGTCCATCAGGGCGCCCGCCTGGCCAAGCCGGCGCACCTCCTTTTGGAGGGCCACCACGTCCGTCGTGAGGCTCGTTGCGGTGTGGGCCAGGGAATCGACCCGGTCGTTCGTTTTGGACAAGTCAGCCCTCACAAGGCTCACATCCACAAGGACCGAGTCTATTTTTTGCGCTAGGGTGTCGAAGCGCTGGTCCACCGAGGCCTTCATCTCTGCGATGGCGCCCATGACGTCCCGGAGGGTCAGATCCACCGGCTGAGCAGATGCCTCCGTCGGGCCCGCCGGGGATGTGCGCGATGTCTCCGGAGAACCCTTCTGGAGAGTGTAGCGGTCCATATTGTTAGATTGGTGCGCCGGGCCACGGCGGGTCGTCTTCACCTTCGCCCGGTCGCCATCTTGTTTGGTGGACATGCTTGCTCTCCCACCGTCGTGCCAATCTCCTCGAACGGGCCGCTATAACAATTCACGGGTTCCGGGGGGGGGAGGGCGACCACCGAACCGCAGGACAACCCACAGCCGGCGGGTCAGCCGGGCACCTGGACAAGACCACACCAACCCCACCTCGCTTGAGGGCAAGGAGGGCGCAAAAGCGAAAGTGAAAGTGCGGGGTACGCGAGTCGCCCAGCCTTGCCCGCCGCTGTTGTTCACTTTGTCCCCGGATCGCCCCACTACTCCAATCCGGGGGGCCGGCGCGGAGAAGGCCGCAACCTTCAATCGGTGCTCCCACCGGTGTCCGGGGTCCGATTCGAGCCCGAAAAACGGGTGGCGCCTCAGCTCGGGTTCCCCGACACAGTCCCCTCAACAAGGACAGGATATCGCCAGGATTAATTCAGGAGGTCGCGGAGGTCCTCGGGAGCCTCGCACCTACGCGGCCATCTTGGTTGCGCGCTAGGCTCCTCCTCGGTTTTTATGATTCTTAGAGTGACTTTGCATCAGAAAGATTATGCATGATCTTGTCATACACTAATGGGAAGAAGAATTATGTAGCTTCTCATAATAGTTGAATGATTTGTAAAAAGTAATTGTGTAGCTGTATTATTTTGTATAGATGTATCTTTAAAAATATTTTAAGATGTATTCTCTTCCTTTTTGCATGCCTTTATCTTAGTTGGTTATATACTGTATGATAGCTTATAAGTTTGCTTGTAGTTGTATTTAAAGCAAGGTATCTTCCAATTTTAAATGATGATATTGCGGTATGCTAACACTCCGTGAAGAATGTAATTATTCAGTAGCATCTGAAGGTTGCTAAGGGGAAGTAGCATGAAAGTGATGGCTGTGGTGTATTTCACTGAACTCAAGAAATAACTTTGAATGAACCTCCATCTGATTGCATCAACTTTATTACAGTAATGTAGACAAGGGTAGTGGCATATAGCAAGTTAGTAGTAAATCTGTCGCTGTTAGACCTGGCCCTTTTTGCACGTTTATCCCCAAACGTTTGGCCTTTTGCCTCCTATTTTTCTGACCTTGTTTTTGTTGGCTGTAGGACTCTGGGCACTTTACCACTCCTGATCAGTGCTAAAGTGCATATTTCCTCTGTGTAAATTTTGATTATTATTGATTATCAATGATTGGCATATTTTATTTACTGGTAAGTCTCTCGTAACGTGCACGGTGTGTGCCAGGGCCTGTAAATCATATGCTACTAGTGGGCCTGCAGCAAGGGTTTTGCCACCCACATGAGTAGCCCTGTAAATGTGTCTCAGAACTGCCACTATAGTGTCTGTGCATGCAGTTTTAAACTGCCATGTTGACCTGGCAAGTGCACCCATTTGCCAGGCCCAATCCTTCCTTTTTCTTACATGTAAGGCACCCCTAAGATAGGCCCAAGGTACCCCCATGCGCAAGGTGCAGTGTATGTGAAAGGTAGAACATGTGCTGGTGTGTTTTACATGTCCTGATAGTGAAATACTGTGTATTTAATTTTTCACAGTTGAAAGGCTGCCTGTCCCATGGGTTGACATTGGAGTTACCTTGTAACATTTTGCAAGTGTAACTTTCCATTAGGACAAGCTAGAGAAATGGAGTTTAGGCTCTATTAACAACACCTTTTAGTGAAGGTGGTTTTAAACTGTGTGTTTGAAAATGCCACTTTTAGAAAGTAAAAGACACACAATTGATGGAGGGAATGCAGAACAAATCAAAACATTCACCCACAGTCAAGAGATCTGGGTTAAATCCATCATTATTTTGCTCACCATGCCACCCCAGTTTATACCTGGCCATATGCAAATCAGTCTTGACCCTGTGCCTCATGGGAACAGTCCAGCCCGAACTGCCAAGCCAGGTCCTCCCTGGAGCGGAAACAAGCATCCTAGGACCGGTTTCAGGGTTTCACCCCTCTTCAGCCAGGATAGCTTGATTCCAGTGGCACAGTGAGCTCAGGACCCATGTCTGGGCATACCTGTCGCACTTAGGGCGAGAAACAAAAGACACACAATTGATGGACGGAATGCAGAACAAATCAAAACATTCACCCCCAGTCAAGAGATCTGGGTTAAATCCATCATTCTTTTGCTCACCATGCCACCCCAATTTAGACCTGGACATATGCAAATCAGTCTTGACCCTGTGCCTCATGGGAACAGTCCAGCCCGAACTGCCAAGCCAGGTCCTCCCTGGACCGGAAACAAGCATCCTGGGACCGGTTTCGGGGTTTCACCCCTCTTCAGCCAGGATAGCTTGATTCCAGTGGCACAGTGAGCTCAGGACCCATGTCTGGGCATACCTGGTGCACTTAGGGCGAGAAAGCAAAAGACACACAATTGATGGACGGAATGCAGAACAAATCAAAACATTCACCCCCAGTCAAGACATCTGGGTTAAATCCATCATTCTTTTGCGCACCCTGCCACCCCAGTTTAGACCTGGCCATATGCAAATCAGTCTTGACCCTGTGCCTCATGTGAACAGTCCAGCCCGAACTGCCAAGCTAGGTCCTTCCTGGACCGGAAACAAGCATCCTGGGACTGGTTTCTGGGTATTACCCTTCATCAGGCATGCTAGCTTGAATCCAGCGGCACAGTGAGCAAGGGACCCACGTCTGTTTTGATTTGTTCTGCATTCCGTCCATCAATTGTGTGTCTTTTGCTTTCTCACCCTAAGTGCGCCAGGTATGCCCAGACGTGGGTCCTGGGATCACTGTGCCACTGGAATCAAGCTTTCCTGCCTGAAGAGGGGTGACACCCCGAAACCGGTCCTAGGATGCTTGTTTCCGGTCCAGAGAGGAAAAGAACGATGGATTTAACCCAGATCTCTTGACTGGGTGTGAATGTATGATTTTTTCAGCATTCCGTCCATCATTTGTTTGCGTAGCGCTTTTAGAAAGTAAGCATTTTCTTGCTATACCACACTGTGTGCCTCTTTCTGTTGTGTATTCACTGTCTAGTTTTGGAGTGACAGGAGCTGGGGATGTCAATCACTCTAGACAGTCACAAGGCAGTTGAGGTGTGTCCTGCCTTGCCTGGGTGACTCATCGCTAGGCTGAATGGACCTGGTTTGCATTTCGAGTGGTGGGATGAGTTTTGCTAGCACCTGAATAGGATGTGTCTCCTTTACACAATGTTGTCTCCACCCCTGCTGCACCTTATGATTTTACTTTTCTTGAAAGGTTCTCTGCGCTTATTCACTGGAAAGCTCCCTTGTGCTTTCCTTACTGGTAATCTCCTTGCGCTCCCTTCAGCTACGGTGTGCAGCAACCGAGGCGCTGTGCTGTAAGGTCTCCGAGCTAGGGCAGACCTCGAGAACCAGAGTGCTGCCGCTCGCCAGCTGGGCGAGCTCAGATGAACTGCCAAGCGTTGCCTGGCAACCAACACCGCAGCGAAGCCTCCTGTGGTACCCAGCAACACCTCAAGAAGCCACCATGGTTTCCGCAGCATCAGGAAAGGGAGAAAGCCTCCACCGTTGCACCACCCAGCCCGAGTGCCCAGCAACACCCATCAGACAACAGAGCCGTGCGAGCTCGGTGACTGTTGATTCTGCCGGGGACCGAACAAGGACTGAAGGAGGGACCTGCCTCTACCTGGCCAGGCTGGCACGTTCCCTTTGTAGCTATAGCCCCAGTCAGCCGAGTGGGAGGGAATTCTCAATGAAGGTCCCATTGGCTCCTTCTGCCATGCACAGCCATGCTCACTGCAGCACACGTGCCAGCGGCCCGAGAACCACTGGAACAGGGGAGCGCAGGACTGCTGTGCTCAGGGCACCTTCAAGGAAGAAGCCCCATGCCAGTATCAACCGTGGTATTGCCCTCGTCTACCCTACACTCAAGTGGTGATTGGGGTAAATACCATTTTACTCCGATTGGAGCTCAAGATAACCTGTGTTAGTTATCCTTGCAAAATCTGTGTAACAAGTGTTATGTGAAATTGCTGATGACATCTGTGACCCATCAGTATTTACTGTGATATTTTCACTGTTATGATTTTGACAATTGCCTAATTGGCAAACTGCTTGTGATTATGTAATTGTGGTCTAATCTATAACCTGGTGTGGAGTCTCTTTTGTGGTGTACCTAGTGTGTCACTGGTGTGAGTGTTGCGCAAACGCTTTGCACATTGCCTCTGGGATAAGCCTGACTGTTCTGCCAAGCTACCAAGGGGGTGTGCAGGTGTTACCTTGGGTGTGTAACTCCCATACCTGACTAGAGAGGTGGGTTCTGCCTTGCTTAGGTGCATACCCTAGCCAACCAGAAACCCCATTTCCAACAGTCTCCCTTTCAGAGCAACAACTGCATTATTGCTAATTCATAATATTTTTCGTTTAACTTCTAAATCTTGATCACGATCAGTTTGCTGCGTAGTCAAATTTGGGATACAATATGTCATTATATATATGTGTGTGTGTATGTATGTTAGGCTGATTGGTTTGCAGTTAGGTCGAGTAAAAGATTTAAATCAATAAACCTACAGGTCTGAGAATGTTTTTGAAGATTTTCAAGGCCTGCATCCTGCGTGATATAGTTAGTAATTGGAGAAGTTTTGGAAAGAGAATAACATTTCTTGTTGTCACTTTGGTTGGCCTTAATGTGATTTTCTGCGCATGTGGCAAGGCGATGGTGAGATGGTTGGCTCTCTCTGAGGGTATTGGGGGTTTGCAGGGATAGTAGGTCTAGTATTGAAGAGGAGGCCGAGCATAGTCTTTCATGTGAGTTGATTTGATGATGAGTTGTTTTATGTGAGTGTTTTGATTAGAATGTCTCTTACTTACTTTGTGCTTTTGTTGCTCTGTATGTTGTAGTCTCTAAGGTGGGTGGTGTGTCTGTATAGGACATAGAAGATGTTGAGCAAGTCAGAGACTTCCTCTGTGAAGTCCTCGTATTTTTTAGAGTACTGTATAGTAAGTGGAAGGTAGTATTTATTCCTGTGGAGAGGGGAAATGGAGTGTGAGGAACACCATTGATTCAGGATTTGTTGATTTGCTTGGGGAACAGGGCCAGGAGTATCGATGGATAATGGCGAGGCCTCCTCCTCTGTTGTGTGTGCAGTCTGTGTGATGAATTCTGAAGCCTATGAGTATAAGGACATCTAGGATGTGTGTGTCAGCCAGGTTTTTGTGATAAAGAGTGCATCAAGGTTGTGTAGGTTGCTGAGATCTCTGATGTGCTTGAAGTAGAGGATGTGTTCATTATTGCTAGGTGCATGGTGACCAACGTGTTGGGGATGAGGTTTGGGATGTTTACTATGTGTGTAGATTTTGTGTCCATGGTGTCTGGGTATGTTTGCTAATGTTGGAATGTGTAGTGTTACGTGATGAGTCAGACACAGAATCATATCTTACATGGAAGGTGGCTGATGCAGTGGCAGGGTTTCAATCCCATGCCCATCTCCAGCCACAAAAGGCCCTGAAAAAAGAAAGCTGTTCACAATTATCTGTGGACGGCTGAGCCGTTTATATGCCATTGGAGGCTGGAGTGTGTTGTTTGGGTATGGACATTAGGCAGCAGTTTACGGGTGGGATACTGAGGGGTGTTTTGTGATTTAATATATTCCTTGTCTTGTTTGAGTGTTTCTGGGTTAGTTATTGTCATTGATTGTAATTTTTCTGATGGGACGGGGGAGGTGCAATGTGTATGATTTTTTTCATATAAAAGAATTCCAAAATGTGGTGTAATCTATGTACAAAAATAGGAAATGCATGTGGTCAAAAGTAGTTTACAAAGAATGTGAGAAATATTTGAAAGAAGATTTTGGGTCAGTGACTATGTTGGATTAATTTCTGTACCTAATTTAGATAGGTCTAGCAGGAATTTTTATTTCATGATTACTATGCCAGTGGAGACTCCTGGAAGTGGAGGTAGCAGAGCTGTGATTTTCACTGGTGCTTCGGGCAGGAGGGCGTATGTGGTTGAGCCTGGGTACTGGCCTTTTGAACTCTCCTGCTGTGGTGGGACAGGAAGCCGCAAATATTGGCTGCAGTGCCACTGGTTGGAGTTTGACATTAGCTAGACTATACAACAACTAGTGAGATGACTTCTAGCAGTCTGGCAGCTTGGCCTCAGGGTTGGCTTTGTAACTTTCCTGGTGTGGCAGGAAAAGAGAGCCTGGAGACGTGCAATTGCCGCGGTCCAGGTAGCTTGAATGTTATGCCCAAAGGGTTTCTGCTAGGCTTGTAAACCAACGTCTTGGTGGATGCACCTCAGGACTGGCTCTTTTTTAATCTGATATGTCATTAGGTGAGCCTGGGTAGTGTCAATTGGCTTTGGGCTGAAGAGTGACACTAAAGAGTCTGGGATGGGTGTTTGTGGGTGACTTCTGGTGGTTTGGTATCACATTTGGCCTGCTTAAATCTCATTTTGGCATGATGCATTTTCTCCTCAGATGTAATATTTTGATCTTAGTATAATCTGCTTCAATATCTGCTATTAAGTGGGTTTGAAAGTGGCAAAACAGTCAGGGAGGAGAGTGTAGTATCTTCTGCGTCTCTATTCCGGTATGTGTGAGCTGGTGTCTGGAATACTGAGGGCGAATAATGTTATCAAATGTTGGTATGTGGATTGGCGGCTGCCACAATCGAAGGGTGGTTAGGCGGGGGGATGGAACGCGGGACGGTGAGCGCACAGGTGTGTGCAGGGGCGGTGTTAATAATAATATTTTAAATGAAGAACTTACCTTAAGCTGCCGGCATCCTCCTGCGTCGCGCCTCCTGTGCTCTTCCTGGTTCCAGCAGCCCAGGTGCAATCCCTGTGCTGCTCTCATGCTATAAGAGCAGCATAGTGATTGGCCTGAGCGTGCTGATAAGACGCCCTGCTCAAAACAGGGAGTCTGTGGGGTTTCTGCAGCCCGGCTGTTCAATGCAGCTGAGTTGGAGAATACCTAAGTGCGCATGTGTATTTGACCAGCCTGAGACTGCTGGCCAAACACACATGAGCACTTAGAAGTACACATACCACTCCTCTTCCCCCTCCATGTCTCTGCCCTGCCTCTCCCTGCATACGCTGGCTCAGAGCCGGCAGATGAAAAAGAAAACAATGGTAGAACATTATTTTATTTTTCACTTACTGGCACTGAGCCATGCGATGGGGCGCCGCTCCACCGCCATTGCGGAGGACCCCCCGCTGGGTTTGTGGTGTGAAGTGGAGGCTAGGATATAGGGACAGATGGAGGAAGAATGGCGCCATGACTGGAACAACCTGATGTTGCTGTAATCTAAGGGCATAGCATGAAATAAAGAATGTATGCCTTTTCGGAATGGTTCCAGACTCTTGTATGGAGATCCTGCAACCCAACTTCAACAGAGAAGACAAAGCGGTCCCTGATTTAAAATGATGGATTTGCAAATGTTTGCAATTTTGATTTAAGAGAACAGTAATGAGCTCTTGCCCTGCTGTTGGGCTTTGACATATTGTGCAGATAATTTCAGCAAATTCCTAAGATTTTCTTTAAATGGCTTGATCTTCCACTCTCACATTTAACAAGGAAGTTTTTATTTTTAATCTTGGGGTCTTGCAGTAGCCTCCCCTTAGTAGGACCGAGAACTGAGCCGTTCACGAATGTACCATTTATTGTTGCCAGCGGTTTCTCATTTTTTTTTTTTTATAGTAATAGTAGCCAATTTGTTCAATTACGTTATTACCGAATGATGAATATTTTTTAGTAGGATCTCTAAATTGTAGAGGTTAGCACGTGTCAGTTACAGTTAAATTAGCCAATTTGACCCAACTTTAGTATCACATTGGGAGCCCCTTTGTCGTAAACATATTTGTTCTCGATGGCAAACAGTTTTTTCTTTTAAAGTGGAAATCAATTTGAAGAGAACACTCTTGGGCCTAGCATTCAGTTCCATTGCGGGTTACAGTAATTAGGTTGAAAAGAACTGACCATTCTACAATACTTAAACCTCATTCTAACTCACTGTTATTGCTTTATAGGTTGCAGACTGTGCCTGGGATGAAACAGTGAAAGTTTATACCCCATCCTGCCTTTCAACGCGTCCTTAGAAGACTGGAAACTGATCTTTCACATTTTTTATCAAGTCTTAATACTTTTGAAATGACTTTTTACCGATTGTGTCTGTGTTCATGTTTCTCACCCAGGATAAA
The DNA here is from genome assembly GCF_964204655.1 of Triturus cristatus. NCBI lineage: Eukaryota > Metazoa > Chordata > Amphibia > Caudata > Salamandridae > Triturus > Triturus cristatus. The sequence goes on from NC_140589.1 coordinate 890,402,234, forward strand.
TGTTTCATGTATGCAGAAAACTGCTGCATGCCTGTAGCAAGAATGGACACGAGGTTTTTTTTCTCCATTTGACAGCAGACCGTAAATGGGATTTATAATCCCATCAGAATTTCACATAACGACTCTTAACAGGTGTCGACCCGTTTCACTACTCAATTTATAATCAGTGGAGATTTAATAAACTATCCTCATTTGATGATCAGGAATGTTGCTGTAAATTAATTTTTCGGGGCGAGTGTAATTTCAGCAATACATGTGACTGTCAGTAAATGCCATAATGAGCTGCCTCCGTTGACCTTTCTTTCAGTGGTTTCATTGGTGCTCAAGCGTCCTGTCCTCTTGATAGTGGTGACAAGTGGGATCCCCTGGAAATCTTGCGATTGTTTAGTAATATTTTTCGCTGAGAAACATCTTTATACTTTGTCAAGCTACTAAAAAGTGTCAAATTCTTGTCTTCACGAGGATGAATTAAAGCAGACTACCTAAAACGTGTTTAGGACGTTTGCACAATTTTTTATTGTCAGCTGTTTCATAATTTATCACATTCATAAGTAATGTTTTTAGCATATATTTACAAAAAAACATCCTGCATGTTTTCTTACTTCATATCAGCTAAATGTAATATCCAAGAGCATCACTGAACGAGCAAACATTTTCAAAATATATCCACGTCAAAAAGTCATAATTCAGTCCCCAGTTAAGTTATAATGTACATATTCTGTTTCTAATCTCACACACACTTTATTTGAATAGTGACATACATTTTCCGTAGATTTGGTTCAGTAGCTTATATCTAAGCTGCAATATATAAATTACTTTAATATGCATTATGTTAACCAACACGTACTTAACATTTCTTACTCTGCATTCATGGTTATGTACTCTTTAAATTTTCGATGTGTTTGTATTTTTGTGAAGTCTCTTGGATACCAAAACATGAAGGATGGTTTTTTAAAACATCTACTGTCTAATACTCATGATTTTGTTTACTTTTACTCAGTTCATCGGTTAGATATACTTTTTGTATTGTTATTTATAGGAAAATGTTGCGAGTTTTTTTTTCTCTTCAAAATAATTCTTGCTAGTATGCATAGTCCCTCAGAAACTATCTCATGCATGCAAGTCAAGGATTTTCAAGAATTTTGAGAAGGTTTTGCTCATGCCTGTTCTCAGTCTCACAGCATGCAATCATGTTAGTAACACCCCATGTTTTTCTTAGATACTTAAAAGAAGCGGTATTCACAAACCTTCTGTGAGGTGTTTCTGTTGGTTAGTCTTTAGTTGCCTTCCAAACTTCCTGGCATGCGTGATAGGGCTTTTCTGATGATATGTGCATGGTACGTACAAATCAGACCTTGTTGTAAGACAAACATTAGCACTCTAACTCAATAGAGTTTGTATGTGAAAGGCTTAGGGCCTAGAAACCTATTTTTGGTACAATTGCTTTCCTTTTGGATATGTGTGTAACTGAGACACTGTTGACGCAGTGATGTAGACGCAAGAAACTGCAAAGCAAATCCATCTCACCTCTCCACTGAGAATCATTAGGGGAAAAACTATAAAGAGACCTAAGAATTTGGGAGGGAAGCTACAAAAGACTGGTTTGAACTGCCTGAGAACAAATATCTGACTGCAGATCTGGGTAGTTTTGAAAGATATACAGATATATGGCTTGACATAAGGTAAATGAGGGAATACTAATCATTCAGCCAATACATAATTGCGAGGCTGTAGGGATGTGCAATATAAAATGCTTTGATTTTTAAAGCTTATCATATTCTATGTTATGACTGCTGAGAATAAAATTATAATTTCCATTATTATGATACATAAGGTTTGTGGGCTGACACAAAAATACCCTACCCCTCTAAAGCAACAACTTCATGTGTGTCTACTGCTTTCAGAGGTTCGGGTAAGCATCCATGCATCTATAAATAGCCCCTCACTACACCGGATCTACATGAGACTAACTCATAGTACAAAATGTACAAATGTACAAAAAAGACACCTGTCTGTTTTCTTCTTCCCAGAAGGGATTGCAATAAGCAAGATAACCTTGGTGCTGAGGTAATATTTCCTGCGGTGTCCTTCAATTTGATGGCACACCATGGCACCTGTCAATGTGCCTTGAACTTTAGGAGTTTTGTGAAGGCCTGAGACCCTGAAGTAGGTGACACACACAGAATGGAACCTGAAATTTCTAGAGTTGTTTTGTGTTCTTCAAAGTTAAGAGAGGTATCCCCTACAACCGCAGAGTTTTATTAACCCCTTCAGTGCCCCGCCCTTTCCACGCCCTGTGCCGGGCGTTTCATTAGCGGGCGGGGTTCATGACGAGCTGGACTCGTCATGGGCACAGCGCAACCGCGGCCCATGACGAGTCCAGCTTGTCATGGGCACAGAAAGGGTTAAGCATTTAACAGATACAAATGATTAGACCTTATCGGGAATACCATATTGAGTCTTTGTGAGAAATGGCTGGAGACCTTGATACTACTAAATTAGGGGAAGTAGAAATTCCAGAGAATGCATATGAAGGAAGTGACCCGATTAGGGCCACCCAGGTTACCACATACCACCTCTCAGCCTTCCATTCCGAATGAAGAGTCAGAGAAACAGTGGAGAATATACACCAGTAATTATTTATTGATATATGCTCAGAGCGGGGCTCCGTCTGCGCAGTCTCATAAGAGTACTACAGATGGAACTGAGGAACGGTAAGCATAAAGATACATTATATGATTAACTAAGAACACGCCCACAGTGGAATTTTCCAAACAGATGTGGCCGGACAGCGTAGAGAGAGAAAAAACTTCTATTCTCGTATCTTGCACAACTTGGAACATTTTCAAGGCAGTTCCACCCTGCGCTGTGATAAAACTGCCAGACAGGTGGGAGAGGGCCTTGACCGAGAGGGAAATCTATGAACAGTTCTTTGGTGCAGCAACAAACTTAGCAAAGGGTATTTCTCGGAACAGGGAAGGATTCGTTTCGAACATCCCACAAAATGGAGTCTGGAAAAGAAAATGGTGCAGCGAATGCTAACTTATACATGGCATTACGAGGGCATCAATGAGCATAATCTAACAAACCCTCATTTTCGCATGAGCTAAAGACATTTTCTGTTATGCAAAAAACAGAAAACAGGAACATATTTGGAGCAACTGTAACATCATGAGAAGCAGATAGAGCATCAGAGTGAGATATGCAATCAAGGTGAAGCTATGGGCACTCTTTACAGTCAACATCAGAAATTGGGACAGCAAGGAGGGATGAGCCTTCGAATATTCCTTCATCTATATACATTAGACCATCGATATCAACTTGGAGCATCATAGCGGCATCGGTAAAATGGGCTGACATTTTCTGTTTGGTTGTGAAAGCAACGGCACAATAGGAACAACAAAGATGGAGACATTGAATGAGAATGCAACAGAATATCAATACTGTGATAAAATAAAAAAGTCCTTGAGGATCCAAACCCAACTACCCAAAAGAGACCAACTCCAATTTCCACTTTCCATCCCCTTGATGTTATCAATGATGTCCTTAATGTGTTGTTATATTCTTTTCCAAATTCTCTATACCAACAACACACTGGTCGCCAATTACTGCGCATACTCCACCACTCTTTGCCAAGATAAAATCCACCGCATATCTAGTCTGTTCCGAATACACCGGCATGCCTTCGAACTGAGTAGTAATATCTACCAAGGCTGCCACTGTAGTATTGAATAGAATCTGCGACTTACACCCAAAATATTCTCTAGCTTTTTCACCCCTGGCCATGGCAGTACCACCCAATGTAAGGATGGAGTAGAGGGTGTATCCAAATGTGATACCATTACTACAGCTGTTCACTTCCAAGTCTGTTACCCCTTCACAGAATTCTTTTGTTAGTGTACTTTTCACCCATCTTGTTTTAGGTTTAGTGTATTTACATGGAACGCCCAAAGGCAGTACCATTACAAGAGCCCCATCAGCCGAACCATTATAGACATTAGAACATTAGAATACGTTCCATTGGACAGAAAGAAAAACCCTGGGTGTGCATCAATCGGTCCCTTATAATTCACTGCAGCATATCTGGAATTCATTCCCGAAGTGCTTGAATATTTTCTATTCACCGGGGAACAGTGTTTTTACACAGTATTATCCCTGAACTATTGATGTACAAAGAAGTATTTGTAGTGTTCACTATAGGACAATAAGCAGGGTAATAACTAGCCTCTCGGGGTACTGTCAATTCCTTGTAGTGACAAACCAACAATGTTATATTCTCTGCTTCCATATAAAAATGATCACAATATGTATTGTTATCACAACACGGATAACCCCTATCCTGTGGTTTTTGATGATACAGACATGGTCCAGGATAACCATATCCGAAAATTCCCTTTACTTCCTCAAACTGGGGTGGGGAGTGTTGGTGTAATTAACCAGCGACAATGGGTATGCAGTCCAAAGGCTAGTGACAGATCGGGTGGCCTAGCAGGTGGTCCTTTTTCCCAAAAATCTCCTGTGCATCTCTATAAACACATTATTTGGGGCAGCCCTCCTGTTGCGTCTCGGGGAAATGTGTTCACCTACATTAAGTGTGGGCACACTATATGTGTCTTCCACAAACCACAATACCCCGCATATTATTGTTATCATCATCACAAGAACAATGACACACACAATTTTACTTCGTATAGACCAAATCATACTGTTTTGTGTAGGGGAAATTGGCTGTTCCTCCTCAGTAACCTGTCTACCAAAAGGATACATAGTAAAGAAGGGGAAAAAAAATCAAGAAATGTGAGTGTTCCCAGTGTCCGTCAGAGCCTCACTGGTACAGGCTCTTATCGTCCATCAATCAGTAGGCGCTCTTGAGCACCGGCGGTGGAGCTTGCTCTGTCCTAAGCTCTTTCCTAATCTATCCCACGTTGATAAAGGTGGTATACTTTCAGAGTATACTTTCCTGACTAATGTGCAAACAACAAGAGCCAACCAGATGCAACTTTCTTTTGTTCCACTCCCTCGTTGGTACTGCTACTCAGTACTTTACTACCTTATGTAGTCCATCCCTAGTCTTTCTTTTTCCCAGACTCGGTGGTCCTCAACCGAGGACGTAAATTATACCTGGCAGCTCCAGGCACTGTGTAATCACTGAGCAGAGGCTCCTGGATAGCTCGTGTTTCTGGCGCAGCCTCGTTCAAAACATCATTGTTCTCTTTGTCTGTTTGCATCTAAATCAGCTTAGCGTCGCTAAAAGGCACGAATATGGGCACCTGTTCACATTCAACGTCTCCTATCCTCTCCTTGACCCACTGGTCATAAGGCAACGGCAAAAGTATTCTTTTGCAATGGGTTGCATGCACCCAATTCTTTCGACCAACAACCTTTACAGAAGTCTGTGTAGCCAGAAGAACTTGCTCCGGACCTTCCCACCTGGGTTCCAAATTCTTCTTCCTCTGAAAATTCTTTATCATTACAAAATCCCAAGGTTGGATTCTGTGGCCAGGTCCCTCTGGCTTAGGAGGCAAGGAGTCTCACACCTGTTGGCGAATAGAATGCAAACTTTCTGTCAATTGTCCAAGATAATCAAGCAATACAGGATATTAAATATCAGAATATCTCTTCGGCCTGGGGGCCCCCCAGACATTTGCCAAAAACTACCTTCAGAAATTCCATGCCGCCAATCACCCCAGACTGCGGGTGATTGGCGGCATGGAATTTCTGTTTAATATGTAAGCCTTCACATATTAGCCTAATCACCTTTCCATTAAAATGAGACCCGTTGTCACTCCAGATAATTCTGGGCATTCCAAAGCGTGGGAAGTACTCTTTAATGAGTACCTTCGCAGTTGTAGTTGCCGTATTGTCTTTAGTGGGGTAAGCTTCAACCCATTTACTGAACGTGCATATAACCACTAGGCCATACTTGAGATTGTTACCACGTTCTAGCACAATGAAGTCCATCTGAAGGACGTTGAAGGGAAATGTAGTGGATGCAAAGATACCAGATGGTGTGGGGGTCCTTTTTCCTCGATTGTGCCTCATGCAAATCATGCAACTTCTCACTAAATGTGCAGCAGTCTTGGAAATATTATCATTACACCAAACTGGGACCAATAATTTACAAATACCTTTTGCACTGATATGAGCTGGACCATGAGCCATATTAACCACAGGGAGTACATATGCAACGGGTAACATCCATTTCTGTTCTCCAGACAAATCAATCCAACACCCATCATCATCTAAATGTGCTGTACTCTCTTGCCACACCGCTAATTCTTCCATTGTGGCCTCACTTTGCATCTCTTTCACACTCAACCGTGTTTTCAATCATGCCGTTTTTGGGAACCCATCTTGCTGGGTCTGCACCAAACATTCTCTTCATCTTACTCTGAGCAGTTTCCTTGGCTGTCTGAGCTGCAAACGCATTCCCTCTACCTACGTCATCTGTCACATTTCTGTGGGCGCAACACTTAACAATATCCATTTTCTTAGAAAGTGTTCATGCAGATAACAATCGTAATATCAGACGTCCATGTTGTATCTCAGGACCATGGGAGGTAAGGAACACTCTCTCTGCCTACAGGTGCCCAAAGTTATGTGCCACCACAAATGCATACTGGCTGTGAGTGTAAATATTGACAATTAACCCCTCGCTCAATTCACAAGCTCAAATAAGGGCAACGAGTTCTGCTGCTTGCGCGGATTGATAAGGGACCTGTGATGTCTCGACTACTGTACGCAATGTAGTGATAGCATAAGCTGCAGTTGTGGCGCCATCTGATAATTTAAAACAAGAGCCATCCAAAATATAGTTCATCTTGGGGATCAGATAAGGGAACGTCAGTCAAGTCTACCTGTCCTTTCGTCTCTTCCTCGGAAAATACAGTCATGTTTTTCGACTGCATCTTTCTCGGAAGGGAGGGGTAGTAACGTAGCTGCATTCAGAGTGGCACATCTTTTAACCATGATATGCTTAGCAAACAATGTCCATTCATAGCCGGTAAGACGTGCACTGGTGAGGTGTTGTGTCCTTGTTTTATTCGAAAGTGTATCCACAGCATGGGGTACTATAACTGTGACGTCAGTATCAAGTACAAGTCCAGCCAATTATCTAATTGAAGTGGCCACGACCGCTCGTAGACAGCTCGGGAGGGCCCTTGCGACAGGATCGAGCACAGCAGAGAAATATGCTCAAGGTCTAGGTCTATCACCACATTTTTGGGTCAAGACAGAAAGAGCACAACCAACTATCTTGTGGACATACAGCACAAAATGTTTCCTATAATCAGGTGTGCCTAGCACTGGAGCAGAGCAAAGCACAGCGTTTAATTGTTCAAAAGATTGCTGATAATTTGGCATCCAAGGTAAAGGCTCATGCACTGCTTTCGTTATTAATGCAAGCAGCGGTTTTATTAGTAAAGAATAGTTTGGGATCCACTGCTGATAGTGGGAAGTAATACCTATAAAAGCACGCACATCCTTTTGAGTTTGTGGACAGGGCATTTTATTAATGGTACTGATGCTTTCTGGCGTAAACCTTCTACCCTTATTCAACAGAAGGTGACCAAAATAGGTGACCTCCTGTCGACAGTACTGAAGCTTCGAAAGGGAAAACTTATGACCATGATGTGCCAGGTGTAACAGTAACTTCACTGTACAATCCTTGCATCCTTGTTCCGTATCAGAAGCAATCAACAAATCATTGGTAAACTGCACCAATGCATTACCAGGAGAAAGTGAGAGTGAATCCAACTGACCTTTCAATGCTTGACTATAGATGCTAGGACTTTCAGTATAGCCTTGAGGAGTGCAACAGAATCAAAAACCATTGCCAGCTAGCGAAAAACTGACAAATACCTGCTGATCGGGTGTATAGGAATGCTAAAGAATGCGTTTTTTTAAATCAATAACAGAGAAAAACTTAGCGGTAGATGGAATCATTGTTAAAAGTATAGTGATATCAGGAACCACTGGGAATTGCGGGACCACTATCTTATTGCCCTTGAGCAAATCAATCACAAAACGATATACATCATTAGCGCTGTTACAAAAATCTAGAGGTGCCATTTTTAAGACCCGAAGGATAGAACTATTGCATATGTTACCTGTAGTCTTTTCGACGACTCCCTTGCATATTAAGTCATGAACAATATCAAGAAGAGCTTGTTCTCCTACCTGTGATATTTCATACTGAGGAATGCGGGGCATATGGCATTGCCCTTAACCAGAAACTGGGGTTATATGCAATAAGCCGACATCGGTGTCATCAGTGGCCCATAACGTGGGTGGTACTTGATCGAATCCAGGTGGAAGATGAGCATCCTTAGATAGACATTGTCTGATATCCATGGCCGGGCTCATGGTAATGTAGACGCCATCAGGCAAACAATATTTAGTAGCATGCAATTTCTTTAGTAGCCCATCAAATTCTCACCACAAGTGAAAGTCAAAAGAAATGGGGAATCCACGGTAAAAGGGCCTACAGTAAGAGCAAAAGGGCGTGAACTGGGACTTTCAACTGGTACTCCTGAAAAACCAAACAAAACATTATTATGGTCAGACAGGGGCACCCCAGGGACCAGGTATCGGGAAATAGAGCTTTTTGTGGCACCTGTATCAACCAAGAACTCCTTAGGAGATCCTTGCAGATCTATCTTGACATAAGGGCCATGCTGGTCTACAGGTATTTGAACTGGTCCTGTACCCTGTCCCTGGCTGTCCTAGCTGAAAGACATCCCTGTCACGTCATCAACGTCATAGTCATCATTGTAGTTTTGCCTATCCCTAGTGTCGCCAAAATAAATGTCAGAACGGTCTGCAAGGGCAGTAGTGGGTTGCTGCCTATTGATTCCACGGCCCCTGTTGCCAGGACCTCTTCCTCTAGTGGATGAAGCATTGCGCAAAAATGCAGGGCACTGGTTACGCCAGTGACCATCTTCCTTGCAGTAAGCACACTGATTCTGCCCCAAAGGTGTCATGGGTGGCTGTCTAGCACAAAAGAGTTGCTGTTGGGCTCCCTGTCCCCTAGTGTTACCTCAATATGCTTGTTGCAGTAATACCTTTGTCTTCAGGACCTTAGGTTTCTTGTCACTTTTGTCTTTTGCTTCATTATCCCTGTGCTCGTAGCATTGGACCATTGTTAGATTTGGGGGTCTCTAGTTGGCAGAGGTAGGTACCTTTGACAAATAGGAACCCTTGCGTCTAGTCAGGGTAAGGGGGTACAATCCTAAAATAACCCCTGCTCATCCCCTTGGTAGCTTGGCACGAGCAGACAGGCTTATCTCAGAGGCAGTGTGTAAAGCATTTGTGAACACATACAGTAATCAAGTGACAACACTACAGATGGACACCACACAAGTTTTATATCAAAAATAAGTATTCTTTATATAGACTTAACACAAGACCACAAATGACAAAAATCCACAATACTGTACTTAAAATGGTAGAATTAGCTTAGTTCAATTTGAGTCAATGTACCTTTGGATGCGTAACGCTATACAACAAAAGTGTTGCAGGGAATGTGATGCGTCGGTTCCTTACACGCAGGAACGGTGATGCGTCGGTTTCGTACTGCGCTTCCGTGGCGATGCGGCCCGCAACGCCGTGATGCGATGAAGATCCGGTGCAATGAAACAAAGATGGCGTCTTCTTCTTGATGCGACACGATGCTTTCATGCCCGACGGCCGTACGGCGACTCAACGATTCTTCTGAGCTGCGACAGGCCTTGCGACACGCTTCTCCGATGATGCGAGATGTCTCGACTCGATACGACAGCTGCAGCGGCGACACCCTTGTTCAGTGATGCGACGACAGCGGCTATGGTGGCTACACTCGTCTTCGATGATGCGAGACGCTTCGGCTCGATGCGACAGCTGCAGCGGCGACACCCTTGTTCAGTGATGCGGCGGCTGCGGCACGGTTCTCTGGTGTTGCGACCCGTTTCAGCTCGATGCGACTGCTGCAGCGGCGACACCCTTGTTCAGTGATGCAGCGGCTGTGGCAGCGACAAACTTCTTCGATGTTGTGAAACATTTCCTACGATTCGATGCGATGCGACAGCTACAGCCGTGACACCCTTGTTCAGTGATGCGACGGCAGCGGCTACGGCGGCGACACGCTTCTTAGTCATGAGTCGTGCTTCCAGCTCCTTGCGACACGCAGTCCCTCAGAAGGCCCCAATACAGCTGCAGGCACTACCAAAGAACTCTTGGGGAGCTGGTGGTTGAAGTCTGTTGTCCCTGAGACTTCAACAGGAGGCAAGCTCTTTTCTCAAGCCCTTGGAGATCCTTCACAAGTTGACTAAAGTACAGACAAAGTTCCTTTCTCCTTTCTTTGGCAGTCAGGCAACCACTGCATGCCAATCCCCAAAGCAGCATTTCAGCTTAGGGATAGTCTCTCCTCAGTCTCTCTGGTTCCTCTCCTCAGCAAAGGTTTCTTCTTGCTTCCCAAAGTGATCTAAAGTTCTTTAGTTTTGGTCCCAATATGTATACCCAGTTTCTCTTTGTTCTCTGAAGGCAGAGAGGCCTTTGCCTAGTCCAAACCAGTTCTGGTCATTCCTGGAACACTTAGTTGACAAGACTCCTTCTTTCCTTTCAGAGTGCAGGGCAGAGATATCAGACGCACCACAGGAGGTAGAGGGAAGGCACAGCCCTATTCAGGTCCCAGGTGCAACTCCTCCTACCCATCTAGATGCAGATCTCTCTATTCAGCCTTGTGCTGACTCACCCTGTCTCCTGGATTCTCCCAGACCCTGTCACTCAAACTCCAGACAAGGAATACACAGCCTAGCAGAGGCAGGTTTGGATGGTTAGACAAGAAAATACCTACTTTCTAAAAGTGGTATTTTCAAACACAGAATGTTAAAACCAACTTCACTAAAGGATGTATTTTACCATTCTGAGTTCAGACATACTATACTCCAATGTCTACCATGTTCCCTGAGTCAGTTAGGATTATAAGATGTAATAATCAAACTGCCCATTCTGGCCTATGGGGAACAGGTAGCCTTGCAATAGTGAAACACGAAAATGGCTGTAATTCACTATTAGGACATGCCACACACACCAGGGCTTGTCCTACCTTATTCTTACAATGCACCCTGCCCTTGGGCCTACCATAGGGGTGTCAGATATGACGAAAAGGAAAGGTTTATGGACTGGCAGATGGGTGCACTTGCCCAGTCAGCATGGCAGTACCAGACTGCACACAGGCTCTGCAATGGCAAGCCTTAGACACACTTTTACAGGCTGCTTCTGTGGGTGGCACAACCAGTGCTGCAAGCCCACCAGCAGCATTTGGATTACCAGCCCTGGGCACTCCTGGTGCACTGTACTTGGGTCTGACAGGTAAACCAAACCAGCCAATCATGGAATCACTAATCCACACATCAATTTACAATAGGGAGAGCATATGCACTTTAGCACTGATCAGCAGTGGTAAAGTGCCCAGAGTCATAAAACAGCCAACAACAGGTCAGAAAAAATATAGGAGGCAGGCAAAAAGTTCAGGGATGACACCGCAAAAAGGGCCAAGTCTAACACAAATATTTAAAAATTACGGAGGGAGAAGACGTAGACCAAGTACTCAGCTGCTTGAAGTTTAGACATTATTTCGGGAAGGAGATTAGTAACAAACCTTTCAAGGAATAAACGGGCTCCTTCCTCTGTGGACATATCCTGTCTGCCCACTGTTCTCCCAAAATGTCTCTTCAAACCTAGTGAAAAAACCATAAACACTTTTGCCCTTCTTCTGCCGGCAGGCAGGCACTCTGCCCCTACTAACTTTCTTGGGAGGAATGAGTGTATGCATATATGTTATTATAGGACCGGGCAGGGCAAGCAACTTCACATGGTTTGTCTCCTGGCTTCCTATCTCAGTCCCAACCCTTCATGACATCCCACGTTCCGCTCAACTTGGCGACATGGTCCTGGGTATGAACCTGTGGCCAAATATCAACTGGAAATAGTAGGCCAAAAAGCATTTCATTATCAGCGAGGGTCATCACAGTAGAAGAGGCAGCCTCTGTCAATTCTTTATAGTAAGCAGTAGAATTTTTTCTAGGATCAGGCAACGTAGTCTTAAGGTCCAGAACTTCACTCCTTTCCCATGGAGTATAAACCCATTGTTCCTGAAAACGGGCAGCCACAGCCGGTCTGGTAACTGCTCCATGTTGATCCACCACTTCCGGAATTTCCGGATGATAAACGGGGTTAAGCTCTTGCCTTGCGAAATGAGTTATTTTAGTGGACTCTTACCTTGCAGTCTACCTCTATAAGTCAGTAGTGTTGAAACATCCCTATACAGAGAGGTCAGCTCCAAATTATTTATATAAGCGCCTTCATTAATATCGAATAGTATTTGGGGTGCTTCCGTTTCAATGTGCGTGCCCCAGAGGTCAATTACGGAGGAGGACAAATGTTTAAGGGCATGTTGCTGCAGAAAGGGGTCGAAGTCTTGCATTACCTGGCAGATATCCTCAAGACTGTAAATCGTGTTGCGAGCCCACCTTATTGCCTAGTCTGCTATTTCCTTCTTTTCTCTATCCCCCACTCCGGATCACATTAACGGACCTAACCGTTCTCTGAATCCGGTCAAATCTCTGTCTTTCGAACTGCGTACTGGTGTGTCAGTAATTAGTGACAATGGAGGATGAATCACTGGAACAGGAGTAACAGTTATTGCTGCAATCAGAGATTGTAATGAAAGAGAAGAAGTAGAGGGTACTTTAACAGGGCAGCAGGTGTAACAGCTGTAGAGGCTGGTGCACCTTTTGCAGGTTGTTGTTGCTGATGGGGAACAGCAGGGTATATCCGTTCTGGGACATATGGTGGGGGGGTCGGGCATCTAAAGGGTCTCCATAAAAGTATCTCCGTCTTCCTGAGCCATATAGGACCTATCAATTTGCAACCAAAATCTTCTGTCTTCGCGTTCTATTCTTGTCTCCTGCTTTTCTTTATTTTAAGCTACAGCCTTTTGTGTAAGGAACTGCATACTTCTTTTCCTAGCATCCTTTTCCATTTTTAATCACCTATGTTTGGCCTCCTTCTGCCAAGTACGAAGGTAGTCAAACATAGACTACCTACTACGTCTTTTAAACAACTATTCCTGAGGAAATCCCATATTTGTTCAACAAAAGAACCTGTCAAAGGCCACTGTAACTCTGCATTGTCCCTCGTATAGTCGTGCCATAACGTACTAATCATAATAGGGCCAAGGCCATGTTTCACATACATATCAAAATTAGGACAGCCCTCAGGAGTTGCAGGCTGGGATTCTTCCAACCGTGCATCTTTAGAACAACAATAACAGCACAAACTCCGAAGCTTATCGAAGCAAGGCATTGCAAAGAAAGGAAAAAACAAAAATGTTATTTTACCTGACAAAGTATTTGCAAACACTTTTCACCATAACAGTCCTAGTGCTGAAACAAAACCCATTTACAGTGGTACCACATAAACTGAAACAGACTCAACTGGTGTTAGGCGCACAAATAGAATAGTTCTTATTAATTTTTTGTCAAACTCCTATATTCAAGCAACTGTGAACCCTCCCCTGTACTGTACACCGGTTTCCTAGGTGACCAGATAATATCATGTCAACAATTTCTCTCCAGGTCGAATGTTCGCTCAGCATAGTGTTGCAACAATTGGTAGACATCTTGTCTTGCTAATGACTTTAAACCAATAAAAGTAAAGTCCATAGCTAGCAGTCTCTGAATTCCAGTCACAATTAAGAAAAGGAATGCAGTTACTTGCTAACTTATTTACATTTGTACTTTGATAAAAGCAACCAATGAGGAAACTAGGACACTAAATGACTATTTTCTCCCATCAAATGACATACTCTTCCAGAACACTTGCCATTCTGCTACAAGTTCATTCTCTGTTTTACACCGGAATACCAGTTATTCACATTGGGAAGGGCAACTGCAGAGTCTAGTTGATGATGGATTCCACCTCTCTCCTGAATGTCTGGATATGGGACCAGTCGCAGAGGATGTGGACTATAGTACAGCACTCTTGATCACATCTCCAGCAGTTAAAATGGTGGAGGAGGCATGCAGAGTAGAGTTTTTGTGGGGTCTAGTACCAGTCTTTAATGGTTTTAAAAAGACACAGTTTCATTCTGGCTTTCTGGGCTCCCTTGTCTAGGTCTACAATCAGGGCAGCCCATTCAAGCTATTGTAGTTAACCTGCAGCGTCCTCTGTCAGGATTCCCGCCGTCAAGCGAGGTGAGGTTGTGCAGAACAATGGGAAATTAACAGTTTATACAATCCAGACATCACACCCCGGAATGACCTCCAGTGTCTCTAGTAATGTTCTACTAGGGAATTATACATAACCCATGGGGTTGGTCCCAGTTTGCTGCATAGGCAATGTCATAGTTGAGCATATTTCCACTGTTGGTGGGCAGGTATCTAAATTTATCCTGGAGTGATCAAAAGGAACGGATGCCCCCTTGCAAAATTAGTTGCTCCAGAGTAAATATTTCAGTCCTGCACCACAGGCCACAGTAAATGGCATCTCTGCCTATCCTGAGTGCCACATTATTTCAAATTGATGCTTGATTATGCAACCAAGCGTCAAGTGGCAAGAGGTTGTGGACCGAAGCCACAACCTAACCAAGGAGTGAATGATCACGTATTGTGTCGGGGAGGATGGGGTTTTGTGGCCATAAAGTAGCTGTAACCTCAAGCCGACTGAGGTGAGAAGACATTCGATGGTAACCCACAATGGCGTGTCCATCGCATTAGCTCACAGCTCAGCCAGTTGCGACAGTTGTAAAGTTGTGTAATAAAGCTCCATGTAAGGGAGGCTAAGACTCCCACTGCCGTCTGTGGACCATCAGCTTGTGGTATTTGAACCTGGGCTTGGAGGTGTCCCATACGATGGTTATGATATTGGGATCAATTGGTCACAAAAGGGACAGATTGACTGGAAGAGGCAGCATACCCAGTGCATATGTAATGCTTGGCACTACCACTATTTTAACCACCTGTATCCTGTACCACATAGACAGGTGAAGGTGCGTCCATTTCACATAGTCCAGCCAAGTCCTAGTCATCAGTGGGTCTATGTTGTCTGTCACCACTCTCTCCAGGCCTCTATTGAGGTTGATGCCCAAATATGGGAGTCGGTTCGCTTTCCACTGGAAGGGATAGTCAGAAATTCTTGCTGCGGTTGTAATTCAGGACATGGGGAACGACTCACTTATCGTCCAGTTGATCTTGTAGCCTGATATAGACACAAAGTCTGCTACACAGGAGGGCAGGGAGAGAGGCTGAGATTCATGAGTGTCAACAGAATTTCATGCACATACAATATTATTTTGGAGGGACTGGCAGGAGTAGGCATTCCAGATATAGAGGCATGTTGTCGTATGGCTGCTAATAAGGGCTCCATTGCAGAAATAGTAGGAGGATAAAGGCCATCCCTGACTGGTGCCCGCCGGATAGGGAAGGTTTTGAATAAAAGGCCTCCACAATTGACCTGGGTCGTCGGGTTCCTATAAACCCAGCTGACCTGGGATATTAAATCATCGCCCAGTCCAAACCTCTTTAGCGTATTGAAGAGGTAGGGCCGCTCAATCCAGTCAAATGCCTTTTTGTCATCAAATGAAAGGGCAAGGGCTATTTCCAGCAAGAGCAAGTCTTTGGTGTACCAGAGGAGGTGCCTAGAGTATGCAGATCATTATGATACATTCACCCTGATGCAAAGCCTAGTTGGCGCTGACGGTATAACGCATTTAAGACATGAGGCCGGTATGCTGGCCAAGATCTTGATATCTACATTTAAAAGGGATCTCGGGCGGTAGCTCCTGCAGAAGAGTGGGTCCTCTCGAAGCTCTGGGAGAACAGCAATCAGCGCCTTATTGGACAGAGTCGAAAGGCCGACCATCTGTTCTGCCTTTTTGTATACATCTTACAGGGAAAACAGTATTTCTGCCTTCGTCAGTCTGTACAATTCCCCTGGAGAACCATCATCGTCATGGTCTTTTTGTAGGGGAGGCTAGTAAATGCCTGATCGATATCCTCTTTGGTGATTTCCTCTTATAGCAGAGCTCTGCCGTCTTCATAAAGACATGGCAGTTTGAGGGCGGCAACATAACAGTTTTCCCTTTCCATGTGCCCACTGGTTTCCAAACTGTACTACGAATGGCAGGGATCACTGTAGCCATCTCCTGTTGTTTAAGTTGAGCAGCTAAATTTCTGCTGGCTGTTTCTCCCTTTTTATACTGCCGCACACGCAGTCTACAGATCTTGTATTCTGCCTTGAATTTGTATAGGTTATTGAGTTCCTTTTTTGTGGCTTCTAGCTGTCGCCTAAGGGTGTCCATGGGATGTTGCCTGTATGCTTGCAATTTGAAATGGATATCTACCTCTAATCGAGCCAGTTGTTCCCTCCAGCGTTTGTTAGTAATCGCGTCATCACGCATGATCTGACCACAAATAGTGGTCTTAACTGCTGCCCATAGGGTTTGCGCTAAGTGAACAGATCCCCAGTTCTCTTCAAGATACATGGAGACATGGGATTTGAAGATGCCCTTTTCCTTATGTATTTTATGATAGGAGGTGTTAAGACACTAAAGTTTGCGGACCAGTCTCGTCAGATCCCAGTCAATGGCTAAATCAATTGGCGTATCGTCGGAAAGGGATCCCACCCAAATTTCACCTCTCATCACCACAGGCCTTAACTGATCGAAGATTAAGAAATAATACAACCAGGATTGAGTCTCATTGACCTAAGATATGTACGAGAATTCCCTGTTGGACGGATAAAGTAGGCGCCAAATGTCAATGAGACCCTGGTCATCCATGACATCTTGAAGACTTGCACTGTCCCTGTTATTAGACACACAAACCAAACCTATACGGTCCAGATTCCAATGGCCACCTAGGATGACTTGTGTTGGGTCCAGTTCTGTTACAAACCTATTGAGCCTGAGAAAGAAGTCTCAATTTGGCCTGTTAGGGGCATAGATGGAACCCACACTAGTACTCTGTCTCCTATATGTAGCTTGGCGAGAGCGTACCTGCTATCATTGTCAGTTCAAGTCTGCAGCACGATACAAGAGAGTGTTGTTCGCAAAAGGAATGCAACCCCACATTTTCTAGGATTATCGGCAGACAAGGGCTCGCCAGGATTTGGCTCGGCAGTCCCATGGATTATTTGCCCACCCAGTCACGTTTTAATTTGTCAGCCTCGAGGGTAGAGGCGTGCATTTCTTGTAAGAGGGTGGTTTTCTCCTCTTCGCATAATGCGTCAAACCATTAACATTCAAGGATACAATCTTTAAAGTAGTGGCAGCCATCCCAGTGACAACTGCAGAGGGGACTCGGGTAGCAAAGGGATAGGTCTCGGGTTGGGTTATCACCACTCTTTTCCCCTTACACAGTAGCAGTGGTAAAATGGAAAGTACGTGCAATGATGGACCGAAAGGGGTGAGCGGAGCGGGCGATCAAAAAACATGCTGGGCCGCACTACTTGAGGGGGCGGCGCAAAAGAAAGTACTTAGGTATACCCAGGGCGTTACCGTGGGATGAAAAAACTGGGGGGGTTTCTCAAATGGGCATGGCCAAAGTAATTGAGGGCTTGGCTTTAAAACACGTAAGCTAAAAATCTGTGCTTAGCATAGTGTGCCACCGACTTGTATTTTGCTGTTTCTGTCATTGCGTCCAGATATATGACACAACAAGTAACATCATACCTACATCATACCTACAGCAAGTCAGGACTATTGGCTTTGGCAACGGTTGTTAATTGCATAAGATAATTAAGCAGCAACAGTGGTTAGTATATAATATTGAAAAAGCTTCCACCTAAAGCCCTGCTGACCCGACGACAATGTTACTGCTCCTGAGTTTCAAAAAGAGAAAGGAAATCCATAGAGAAAATGGCTCTCATTAAAGGATTTCTCTTCCCCTACAACTCTCACCTGGCATGACGTCATGCCGTAACTTCTCCACTTGTGAGAAGTGAGCAGTGTGAGAATGAGCACATCGATGTGCCTGCTGTCACTGCAGTCCGGAAAAAAACAGACTGCCTGTGCCAGGGCTCAAAACAGCCCAATAGGGACCCGTTTCAAGGCCTCCTTTAAAAAACTGCAGGTGGTCAGCACCGGTGAGACCTGGCACACTTAAAGCCCTGGGTGTACCGAAGCGGGACCAGCCCGGTGGCGCTCTAGCCAAGGGGAAAGGATATGTGAAGGGGGCTGCAGGAGGGGGAGCATGGGAAGGTGGGGGAGTTATACAGGGAAGATCAGAAAGTAAGACTATGCAGATAATTGTCCCACGTAAGTTCAGTATTTGAACACAAAACTATATTGTGTGCAAGTTATCTATCTTTCGTTGGCGGGGGGTATTTACCTCCGGTGGGCACACTGCTGATCGATGGTTGGGAAAAAGTGAAGATGTGGCGGAAGAAAAATATAGGAGGATGAAACGGAGGCAAAACTGAGGTCCCTTATATATGAGCAGTACCACATGGGTGCAGTGCATAGAAGTGGTCAGGATCATGAGGCCTGGGGGGGGGGCATGAGGGAGAAAGCTTCCCTATTATTTCTATTCAAAGTGGTCAGTTACATGGGCCTGCATGGAGCAGCGCAGGAGGGGTTATAGGGGCAGTTAACCAATGCCCATGGAAGCATGTCCTCTAGTCCGGGAGTGGAGGGGGGTCCCATCATCGCATGAGAACATTAAAATACAGCATGGTCCAATGGGATTACAATAGAGAAATAGAAACCTGTGAAACAGTAAAGGACATAGGGCGGGGCCCCAACATATACAACTCATCATCCATACGTATGTGAGCGCTGGTAACCAACACTTGTTAATCATGAGATAGCAGTGCCTGATAGAAAAATAGAAGGGGACAGTGTAGACATAAAAAAGCAATAAAGAGTCCCCGATCTTCAAGGGATCCCAGGAACAGTGATGAGGATCAGGAGTGAGAACAAATTTGTACCCGGGTCAGCCCCAATAATAGTATGTCTCGCTCCTGACTGCCGGGAAAGAGGGGTGAGGTGGGAGGGAAGGGTGTTTCAATGTTGGCACCATGCACACTGGACAATCAAGTGAAATGAACTATTTCATGTCTCCCCTTCCATGTTCTCGGGGACACGATTAAATACAGATATTTTCCCTCTGAGCCCTGTCTTCTAAGTCCATCACTTTCTTTCGGAAATGTCATATGTCAGCATTCCAGGACTCAGATGGATACGTTTTACTTTCCAGCGCCGCTACTCTTTTTCCAAAGGTCTCCACTTGACCGTATAAGAGGTACATTTTAGTGTCAATGGATTTTACTTCAGAAGAAAGGTTGGACATTTTAGAGTCCATGGTTCCCAGTGTAGGGCCCACTGCAGTGATTTCTCAGGACAATGCCCTCCATGGTGGTGTCAGGGGGCTTCAATATTGATTTGTTCCCTCCTACCACTTCAGTAAAGAGCAATTGTCTTCTAGCCTTTCTGTAGGCCATCGCCCAGCACACTCTGGGCCCAATGCCGGTGCAGGTGAGGTTTGGTCACCAGATGCACGAGACAGGCGGACCCTGGAGGGCAACAATAAATGAGTTCACCAGATCACACAGAGGGCTGATAGCTGCACCTATGACTTGCATACTCCACCCTTTGCACAACCATCGTGGCACTGTAAGGAATAGTAGGTGGTGCTAGCACTGCAGGGAGGGGTAGCCATTGTCTGCTCTCAGTGGCTCAGGGAGAGGGTGGGGGAGAGGTGTACTCCACAAAGTACCTATAGTATGTCTCATAGCAGCTTCCCCACAGGCCAACAAGTTGTCTACTCAAGCTAGGCACAGGGTACTGAAGCCAACAAGTTGTCGACTCAAGCTAGGCACAGGGTACTAAAGCCTCTCATGCCATCCAAAGTCTATACAGGCATGGCAGCTCAACTAAAACTGAAGGCAGGCCAGCTTTGTCACCTCTAATCGTGGGTGGTAAGCTCTGCTCCGATGGAGGAGTTCCCAGGGTTTTTGTCACTCCGCTTGGAGGGTGGAGTTTGGCAAAAACTCTGTTTGCACCGCTTAGCGGAGTTTACCAGCAGTGGCACCCATCACTAGTCCTCACTGCAGGCCTGGATCTGCCCTTCAGAAGCAGCAGTGACACCATCTGCTGCCCTGCCTCAACCGGCATCTTCGTGCCTCACGCTGAGTTTGTCAACTTCTGTGCCACGCCTTCTCCATTTCACTTCATGTCTGCTGTTCCCTGCCTGTGACTAGGCCCCATTCAGTGCCATTGTTGTGGATTGATCTCTCTATGCACATGTTTCTAGCCCGTTGCCAAGTATATACCTCTCTGACCAACCTCACCGTTTCTGCCCAGCGTCTATGAGTGTGAGTGTGGTGAGTGAGAACTCCTGGCCGGAGGCTAGGTCCGCTTTTGCTTAGTTCTGTGACAGAGTTACCTCCCGGGGTTTGCAAACGCTGTCCATAGGGTCAGGACAGGTTCGAAGATGGCTCAGTGTAAAATTAAACTGAACTCATTTCTTCCTGCCCCGCCTTATGTATGATAATCGTCCTGTGGCTCATTTATTTGGTTATTCAAGCTGTTTTTCATGCTCTTATGTAATATCTGACGTCATCAGCAGAGGATTGCAGTCGCGTGAGTTATAGTTGCCTGCACTAACTATAACGGGGGAATTTCAATGGTTTTTCACGAGTGAAATGTCCAGCTAACTATAACATGTGTGAAACCTATGGTTTTTTAAGTGAATATATATATATATATATATATTCACGGAAAAAACCATAGGTTTCATACACGTTATAGTTAGGAATTATCATTTACAAAACCTTGCAAATTCACTTAAAAAACCATAGGTTTCACACATGTTATAGTTAGCTGTACATTTCACTCGTAAAAAACCAATGAAATTCCACGTTATAGTTAGATCAGGTAACTATAACTTGCGCGCCCACAATAAACTGCTGATGACGTCACATAGTACATCACTCATGACATGGTCAGTCACATCACTCATGACATCAATGATGACATCTGAAATTACACATTGTGGATTGCGGTCGCGCAAGTTATAGTTACCTGATCTAACTATAACGTGGAATTTCATTGTTTTTTTACGAGTGAAATGTACAGCTAACTATAACATGTGTGAAACCTATGGTTTTTTAAGTGAATTTGCAAGGTTTTGTAAATGATAATTCCTAACTATAACGTGTGTGAAACCTATGGTTTTTTCAGTGAATTTGTACGGTTTTTTAAATGCTAAGTTATGTATTTATTTTTTTATTTTTTTTCTGGTTTTTCACTATGCGCGCGCTGTGGGCGCTCGGTGCGCTTCGCGCACCGAGCGCCCACATTGCGCAGTCCATGCCGTGCGCGCCTCGCCTTTTTTTACGCAGTAACATTTGTTTTTTTTCTCCCTTGTGGGTCCTTTAATTTATTTAATAAATGTGATTGTTACTTCTTTATTTATTTTTTGTAATTTTATTTGCCGTGCGCGTACGGTAAGCTTACCGTACGCGTACCCCGCGATTTTTTAAAAAAATTATTAATTTTATTTTTCGTACTTTTGGGTCCTTCTTGGACCCCCTGACAAACACTAGGGGGTCTGCAACTCTCTTCGTTGCCCCCGTTTCACGTTCCCCACCTTTGTTTCTCAGTGCGAGAGACAGAAAGTGGCGGCCGACACTTCCGGATTTCGACCGATTCGAATGTTTACAGTCATGTAACCACCAATCAGAATTGAGCTCGCGCACGGCACCGTACGCGTACGGTAAGCTTACGGTAAGCGCACGGAGCGCGCTTACAGATATATATATTGATTTAAATGCTATTTTCTCAGGACCTACTGAACAGATTTACACCAGAACTACAAAAGGCACATCCTTGACCTGAGGACTACCTCTCTGCCAAATTTCAAGTAATTCTGTTCAGCCGTTCGGGCTGTAGCTGTGTCTAAAGGTCCTATGGAAAAATGCATGGGGAAAACGCGTTTTGGGACCCCCTTTTTTCTCAGCCCCCGCTTGACGAATCCCCCCGAGACTTTCAGGGTAGGAGCGGAGCGGAGCGCCCCATTAGTTTTGAAAATTTCGCGAGGATTCGTCGACCGGCGCCAAAGTTATTCCAAATAGAATGTTGCGGATTTCCTACGGAAACACGGTCCTAACTATAACTATCTACTGGCGACCGCCAGTAGATTATATATATATATATATATATATATATGGAAAAGCAATTGCCCGTAAGCATTAGGAGCGCACACAACAGAAGACGAACCATCCGGTTTTCTCTTCAGACACCTTGCTTTATTTTTCCTGGGTTACAAATGATAAGACCTGACGCGTTTCAAGATTCACTCTCTTTTTCAAAGGTCATACTGCCAGGATGTCCAACAGCTTACGGGCAATTGCTTTTCCATATATATATATATATATATAATCTACTGGCGGTCGCCAGTAGAGAGTTATAGTTACAACATAGTTTCCACAGGAAATCTCAAAATTCTATTTTGAATAACTTTGGCGCAGGTTGACGAATCCTCGCGAAACTTTCAAAACAAATGGGGCGCTCTGTTCAGCTCCTACCCTGAAAGTCTCGGGGTGATTCGTCAAGTGGGGGCCGAGAAAAAGGGGGGGTCCCAAAACGCGTTTTCCCCATGCATTTTTCCATAGGACCTTTAGTCGAAGGTACAGCCCGGCTGAACAGAATTACGTGAAATTTGGCAAAGAGGTAGTCCTCAGGTCAGGCATGTGCCTTTTGCATATATGGTGTAAATCCGTTCAGTAGTTCCTGTGAAAATCAAAAGTAAAATCATATACATATCTGGGCGGAGCCTAACCACACATCTCATTGTGAGATCTGATTGGCTGTCAGCACTTCATCCAAGAAGTGTTGGCAGCCATCTTGGGACCAATATACATGATAACACCTCATTAAAAAGCATTCCAGTTAATTGAAGGTTTTAAGACTTTAGTTACATTATAAATCATTTGTTGATGGTACCATACTCATTTTAGGAATTGTGGTATGTTCTAAGGTGATTTTACCATGTGAAAAAGCCTTCTGCTGGGATATCATGAATCATGTTTGAGAGAAAACTATTTTCACATGCTTTTCCCACAGAGGTTTGGAAGGTGATCTATAAGCTAAACTGAGAGCATATTTTCTGTAAATTCACATTATCTTTCTCAGTCATGTGAGAATGAAGTCTGACATTCTCAGTAAAACATGTACATCCAACAAGGGCAGAGACTGTCAGTTGATTCCTTTGTGTTCTACTGCAGCTTCCCAGAGTGTTCCAAAGAACAACTAGAGCGCTAACAGTCTTACTTATGACAAAGGTATGGCACACCTGAAGCCATCTTGATTGGAATAAAGTGGTAACATTTAAAACATTTAATTTAAAAAGGAACAAAATGAGAGGGTTCATTTTGCCATAGAATGTATGATTAGTGCTGCAGAAAGAAAAATTAGGGCACATTTTGAGTGACTTCTCAAATCCTCTTCTATTTCATTAAAGAATTCTGACATGCAGACTGAAACATGCACTTTCAATACCAGCAGCAGACTTCCCTGGTGAGCAGTAGCTTTACTACAGTGATCTAATGAGCGACTAGAGTGCTAACATTCTGAATTTATGGCAAATGTGTGACACATCTGAATGCCTTCTTCATTGAATCAAAGTAAAACACTGACAGTATGCCTACTGAGGAGACTGCAGTACATGAGGAAATTAGGAATCTTCATAACAAGGTTCCCAAGATGGCCACCAGAGACAAAAGAGCCCAAATGTAGCACAAATATCACCGAGATGTAGCCCAAGTATAGCCCAATGACAGAAATCCCAGAGTGTTTTAAAGAACAACTAGAGCGCTAACAGTCATACTTATGACAAAGGTATGGCACACCTGTAGCCATCTTGATTGGAATAAAGTGGTAACATTTAAAACATTTAATTTGCAAAGGAACAAAATGAGGGGGTTCATTTTGCCATAGAAATTATGATTAGTGCTGCATAAAGAAAACTTAGGGCACATTTTGACTTCTCAAATCCTCTTCTATTTCATTAAAAAGTTCTGACATGCAGACTGAAACATGCACTTTGAATACCAGCAGCAGACTTCCATGGTGAGCAGTAGCTTTGCTACAGTGATCTAATGAGGAACTAGAGTGCTACCATTCAGAATTTAAGGCAAATGTGTCACATCTGAATGCCTTCTTGATGGAACCAAAGTAAACAAGCATTGAAAATGCAATAGGTCTCGCCCTCGTTTAAGTTAAAGCAATTCTGTTTATAATTAGGTGGCTTTTTAGCTTTGCTTTTATTAGTGTTTTTCAAAATTTCATATACATACCATGTATATGTATGCATATATGTATATGTATATGTTTGCATGAATTTATATTTATATAGATATGCAGATTATATGTTTATATATGTATATATATATATATACACATACATATATAAATGCATATGCATATATATATGTGCATATGTGTGCATGTACAGAGAGGTAGAGCAGTAGAGGTGTATAGGTAGAGATGTAGAGGTAGAGGTAGAGAGTAGTAGAGAGAGAGGTAGAGAGGTAGAGAGTAAAGAGCGAGTAATAGAGAGTAGAGAGTGAGTAGTAGAGAGTAGTAGAGAAAGTATCAGAGAGTGAGTAGTAGAGAGTAGTAGAGTGAGTAGTAGAGAGTGAGTAGTAGAGAGTGAGTATTAGAGAGTGAGTAGTAGAGAGTAGTAGAGAGTGAGTAGTAGAAAGTAGTAGAGAGTAGTAGAGAGTGAGTAGTAGAGAGTGAGTAGTAGAGAGTGAGTAGTAGAGAGAAGTGGAGTAGTAGAGAGTGAGTATTAGAGTGAGTACTAGAGAGTAGTAGAGAGCGAGCAGCAGAGAGCAAGTAGTAGAGAGTGTGTAGTAGAGAGTGAGTAGTAGAGAGTGAGTAGTAGAGAGTGAGTAGTAGAGAGAGTAGTAGAGAGTGAGAAGTAGAGAGAGTAGTAGAGTAGTAGAGAGTGAGTAGTAGAGTGAGTAATAGAGAGTAGTTGAGAGTGAGTAGTAGAGAATCAGTAGTGGAGAGTGAGCAGTAGAGAGTAGTAGAGAGTGAGTAGTAGAGAGTGAGTAGTAGAGAGTAGTACAGAGTGAGTAGTATAGAGTAGTAGAGAGTGAGTAGTAGAGAGAGAGAGTCATGGAGAGTGAGTAGTAGAGTAGTAGAGAGTGAGTGGTAGAGAGTAGGAGAGAGTAGTAGAGTGAGTAGTAGAGAATAGTAGAGAGTGAGTAGTAGAGCGAGTAGTAGATAGTAGTAGAGTAGTAGAGAGTGAGTAGCAGAGAGAGTAGTAGAGAGTAGTAGAGAGTGAGTAGTAGAGAGTAGTAGAGAGCGAGTAGTAGAGAGTGAGTAGTGGAGAGTGAGTAGTAGAGAGCGAGTAGTAGAGAGTGAGTAGTAGAGAGTGAATAGTAGAGAGTGAGTAGTAGAGAGAGAGTAGTAGAGAGTGAGTAGTAGAGAGTAGTAGAGTGAGTAGTAGAGAGTGAGTAGTAGAGAGTAGTAGAGAGTGAGTAGTAGAGAGAGAGTAGTAGAGTAGTAGAGAGTGAGTGCTAGAGAGCAGCAGAGAGTAGTAGAGTGAGTAGTAGCGAGTGAGTAGTAGAGAGTGGTAGAGAGTGAGTAGTAGAGTAGTAGAGAGTGAATGGTAGAGAGTTGTAGAAAGTAGTAGAGTGAGTAGTAGAGAGTGAGTAGTAGAGAGTAGTAGAGTAGTAGAGAGTGAGTAGTAGAGAGTAGTAGAGAGTGAGTAGTAGAGAGAGAGTAGTAGAGAGTAGTAGAGTGAGTAGTAGAGAGAGTAGTAGAGAGTGAGTAGTAGAGAGAGAGTAGTAGAGAGTGAGTGCTAGAGAGCAGCAGAGAGTAGTAGAGTGAGTAGTAGAGAGTAGTAGAGAGTGAGTAGAGAGTGAGTGGTAGAGAGTTGTAGAAAGTAGTAGAGTGAGTAGTAGAGAGTGAGTAGTAGAGAGTAGTAGAGTAGTAGAGAGTGAGTAGTAGAGAGTAGTAGAGAGTCAGTAGTAGAGTAGTAGAGAGTAGTCAGTCAGTGTCAGTCAATGTCAGTCAATGTCAGTCAGTCAGTGTCAGTCAGTCTGTCAGTGTCAGTCAATCAGTGTCAGTCAGTGTCAGTCAGTCAGTGTCAGTCAATCAGTGTCAGTCAGTCAGTGTCAGTCAATCAGTGTCAGTCAGTGTCAGTCATTCAGTGTCAGCTAGAGCAGCTCTGCTGACCTGGTTCTCTGTCTCTAAAGCAGCTCTGCTGACCTGGTTCTCTCTCTCTAAAGCAGCTCTGCTGACCTGGTTTCTCTGGCTCTAGAGCAGCTCTGCTGACCTAGTTCTTATGCTACAGAGCAGCTCTGCTGATCTAGTTCTCTGGCTCTACAACAGCTCTGTAGACCTGGTTCTCTGGCTCTAAAGCAGCTCCGTTGACCCAGTTCTATGGCTCTGAAGCAGTTCTGCTGACATGGTTCTCTGGCTCTATAGAAGCTCTGCTGACCTGGTTCTCTCCCTCTAAAGCAGCTCTACTGACCTGGTTTCTCTGGCTCTGCAGCAGCTCTGCTGACCTGGTTCTCTGGCTCTAGAGCAGCTCTACTGACCTGGTTCTCTGGCTCTAAAGCAGCTCTGCTGACCTGGTTCTATGGCTCTAAAGCAGCTCTGCTGATTTGGTTCTCTGGCTCTAGAGTAGCTCTGCTGACCTGGTTCTCTGGCTCTAAAGCAGCTCTGCTAACCTGGTTCTCTGGCTCTAAAGCAGCTCTGCTGGCCTGGTTCTCTAGCTCTAAAGTAGCTCTGCTGACCTGGTTCTCTCCCTCTAAAGCAGCTCTGCTGACCTAGTTCTTAGGCTCTAGAGCAGCTCTGCTGACCTGGTCCTCTGGCTCTACAGCAGCTCTGCTGACCTGGTTTTCTGCACTCACGACGCACGCACCCGACTTCGCAAAAATATATTTAAAAATAATATAAGTTTCTTATAAGTACAAATATATTATTTTGATGAATATCTTACATAATCTCTTGCCTTAATATGTATATTAAAGACACATACATATCATTTTGGAACATACATTTTTTTTGCGGGAGTCGCGCACCCAGCACGCCCCAGCACGTATATGATGTCACGCGGGACCCACAAGCGCGCAAACATCTTGTACCGTAATGCGCATGTGTTGCGAATGCGCGGGAGCAGGAATCGCAGACTGGTCGCATACCAATCGCGCATATCACGTGATATTAAATGTATATGATGTAACTGAAAAATACGCAGCCATCGCACACCATACGCGGATCCTTCATGACTTTTCTAAAATGGCGGCTAGAATGCGCGCACCCACCGTGATGTGTACACTTTGTGTGCGCGACTACGAAAAAAAATTGAATTTTTTTTTAAAGAAAATTATATAAATATATTAAAATAAAAAATGAAAACAAGAAAATTAATCAATATTACAGTTTTAATTAAAAAATGTTTTTGCTATTTTCAGAAAAATATATGTTATTTAATGAATAAAATATTTATAAATAAACTGTAGAAAATCAGTACAAAAAATAGATATAACTACTATCACACTTAAAAGTTAGCATTTAAAAAACCTTTGAAATTCACTGAAAAAACCATAGGTTTCAGAGACGTTATAGTTAGAAATTAGCATTTAAAAAACCTTAGAAATTCACAGAAAAAACCATAGGTTTCAGGGGTGTTATAGTTAGCTGCCCATTTCACTCGTACAAAACCATAGAAATTCCTCCGTTATAGTTAGTTCTGCTAACTATAACTCACGCGCCCGCAATGCACTGCTGATGATGTCACATATTGCATCATTCATGACATGGTCAGTGACATCACTGATGACATCACTGATGACATCTCAAATGACATCACTGATGACATCATCCACTTGACAATCCGATACACCACATCACACACTATTATAACCTTTCATCACTCACTGTAAAATACAGAGTACCATATTTGAAACCATTGACACACCAATACCAGTTACTACATTACCACTCACTGATTCCTAAGTCTACACACACAACTACCCATTCAACAACAGAATCATCTATACATGCAGTCATTAATTAATAGAACACTATCAAATGCACTTATACACATATATAGACATTGACACATCAGCAGTCATCATAGTCGGTTATGCAGTCATCCTACTCACTCATGAAAAAAATGTATCGCACTTAAATTTACTCACTTACACAATTATCCAACGACACCTCATTTATTCAAACACATAGTAACTCATCGTTAATATGTTAAAAAAGCACCATTACAATTATACACTCATTCATATATTTACTTTCACAATCACTGACTCTTACACAAACTTATTTATATACACCAACTCTCACATACAATGCCTTTTATTTTTTTTACTTTGTTGAAGATGTACAACTAAACATATATTCGCTCACCAACACACAAATAAATACACTCAGTCACCCAAACAACTCTTTCCACATGCACTCTTAAACCCATACACCTAGTCTATCAACCATTCACACATCTATGCATAGAGTTACACACACCCCATCCAACCACACACAAACTCAGTGTCCCATACAGATACTCACCCAACTAATCAATAACTAATATACACACTCATGTAGTTTGTGACCAACTGAGGCAGCATGTTATACAACAACAGAGACAGTGCTGCACACATTCACATAGTTTTGTTACTAATCCATGTATTAAGTGAGACACTTTTAATTACTCACTTAAAAAGACAGTCAGACAGCTACTAAATCCTCCATCCAGACAGTTATATATCCACTCAATCTTCAATACAGATTGGTATATATATAATACATATTTAAATTTCAAACTAAACCACATTCAGTGGATGATGTCATCAGTGATGTCATCAGTGATGTCATTTGAGATGTCATCAGTGATGTCATCAGTGATGTCACTGACCATGTCATGAATGATGCAATATGTGACATCATCAGCAGTGCATTGCGTGCGCGTGAGTTATAGTTAGCAGAACTAACTATAACGGAGGAATTTCTATGGTTTTGTACGAGTGAAATGGGCAGCTAACTATAACACCCCTGAAACCTATGTTTTTTTCTGTGAATATATATATATATATATATATATATATATATATATATATATATATATATATTCACTTAAACAAACCATAGGTTTCACACATGTTATAGTTAGGTGGACATTTCACTCGTAAAAAACCAATGAAATTCCCCCGTTATAGTTAGTTCAGATAACTATAACTCGCGGGCCCGCGATCCACTGCTCATGACATCACATATTACATCACTCATGACATGGTCAGTGGCATCACTCATGACATCACTGATGATATCATCCTAGTGATAGAGTGGCGGTCGCACAAGTGATAGTTATCTGAACTAACAATAACGGGGGAATTTAATTGGTTTTTTACGAGTGAAATGTCCACCTAACTATAACGAGGGAAACCTATGGTTTTTTAAGTGAATGTGCAAGGTTTTTTAAATGCTAATTCCTAACTATAACGTGTGTGAAACCTATGTTTTTTTAAGTGAATTTGTACTGTTTTTTAAATGCTAAGTTATGTATGTATTTATTTATTTTTTTAAAGTTTTTTCACCGTGCGCGCACCTCACGATTTAAAAAAAAAAAAATTTTAATGTTTTTTCACCCTTCGGGGTCCTTTAGGGACCCCCTGACAAAGGCTAGGGGGTCAGGAACTCTCTACCCTGCCCCCTTTTCACGTTCGCCACCTCTCTTTTTCACTCTCGCACCCAAAACAAACAAAATGGCGGCCGACACTTCCTGATTTCAACCGATTCGAACGTTGACTGACATGTAACAACCAATCAGAATTACGCTCGCGCACGTTAGGGTGCGCGCACGGTGCACGGCTATAGATATTTATATGCTTTTAAATGCAATTTTCTTAGGAAATACTGAACAGATTGACTCCATATATGCAAAAGGCACTTCCCTGACCTGAGGTCTACCTCTTTGCCAAATTTCAAGTAATTCTGTTCAGCCGTTCGGGCTGTACCTTCAACTAAAGGTCCTATGGGAAAATGCATGGGGAAAACGTGTTTTGGGACCCCCCTTTTTTCTCGGCCCCCGCTTGACAAATCACCCCGAGACTTTCAGGGTAGGAGCTGAGCGGAGCGCCCCATTAGTTTTGAAAATTTCGCGAGGATTCGTCAACCGGCGCCAAAGTTATTCAAAATAGAATTTTCAGATTTCCTATGGAAACACGATCCTAACTATAACTATCTACTGGCGACCGCCAGTAGATAATATATATATATATATATATATATATATATATATATATATATATATATATATATACATATATACATATATATCTTAGATACCACATTCACCAGCCTCGATAATCCTTCCGGAGCTTTGCGAAGTAAGTACACGAACCAATTTAAAGTGCAAGTCGATTTATTTGCCCAGAGCGACGGCCATAACGTTTCGGCTCCCCAGAGCCTTGCTCACATGACAGCGTTTAACCAATAGTGTCACATATTTAAAGGGCCAGTGTTGATTATGTATATCGTCACATGGGGGAGTCATCATAGACATAGAAAAAATATATATATACAATGGATATCTACACAGTAATGGCATATAAACCACACGGAAATAAACTTATATTGTACAAGACGTATTGGATACTGAGAAATAAGGAACATGCTCGAACCTAACGGCATGAATGCCGATTTGTCCCCACTAAATAATACTCAAATAGTTAGACAGCATCATGTTCATATTCTACAGTGTACCGTCAACAAGGTCAATAATGTAACCTGGTGACAATTACTGTTGGTAGTACAACATCCTCCCCATGTTTAATGTGACGAAAACAGTTTAAAGTGCAATTTTAAAGTGTATCAGTGCCTGTGTTAATAAAAAATCCATAGAGTATTATGGATGCTCATATTCAAAATAGTCATAACCAACAGTGCATCACATGAAGTCAAAATGACCCATAAAATAACATCAAAATAATCAAAATACAAAAATTCATAAATTTCAGGAGTCAGAGTCAGGTGGGGCTTTTTAAATTACCACAATGATGTTAGTGATAATAGGTTATACGGTTTTGGCCAATTGGGAATCATCATTATCCACCCCAAAACAATACATTTGTTTAACGGAATGGTTGGTGAGTATAGATGTGCAAATACGCAGAATATTTATATACAGTACAATTAGTCCATAATAAATAGTAAAATACTACATAAATAGCCATAAAATAAAACGATTGAATAGGTTTAAGACAAATGACTAAAAGGATAAAAATTGCCGTATAAACATCAGATTCCAATTCTTGTTAAAAATATTATGGATAAAATCCAATGCAAAATAACAAATTATGCAATCATCACCAAATAGTATCATTATACATAAAGGTTCAAACCAAACAGTGTAGATGAATTTAGCCTAAACATGTGTGTAAATCCTCCGTCATATTAAGACCTGATGGTGCCTTGGTATTAAGTTGTAAAATGTAGTGTGTTTCCAATCTACGCAAGCTAGTCTCACGGTCCCCTCCCCTACGGCTAGGCTCAATAGTATCAATTACGTAATAATTGAGTCCCCTAGTGTCACTTTTATGGGCTTCCTTGAAGTGTCTCGCAACAGGGTAGGTGTTATCTTGGTTGGAAATAGCACGTAAGTGTTGCAATATACGTTTGTGTACTGGTAATTTTGTGCTACCCACATAACTGAGGTTACATGGGCAAGTATATATATATATATCTCTATATGTACATTCCAAGCGTGAGGAAAGTGCTATAGACATGATTACAGAACTCAATAACAACACTTTCAATCTGAAACTCACATACACCATTAGCAAAAAACAGATAGAATTCCTCGATGTAGTGGTAGAAATAGAGAACAGCAGAATGACCATGAAACTCCACAGGAAAACCACAGTGGGGAACAGTCTTCTCCATGCTTTCAGCAGCCAACCTGAAACACTTAAATGGAGTATCCCGTTCGGCGAACTGCTGCGAGCAAGGAGAAACTGCAGCACACAAGAAAATTTCATGATTGAACAAGAAAACATGATGACTTGGTTCTGAGAAAGATGGTATCCTAATTCGGTCTTGAGCAGAGCTAGAGATAAAGTGGACAAAATCAAAAGAGAGGAAACATTGAAAGACAAACCAAACACTGAGGAAGACACAACAACTAGAGTGATCCTTACTTACAATAGGGAGTTCAAACAAATAGCAAACAATCTGACAGGGAACTGGAATATCCTTACTAGTGACCCAGTTATAGGCCACACTATACAAGACAGACCACATATAGCATACCGAAAGGGAAGAAATCTTAGGGATTTTCTTGTGGAAGGGGACATTACCAACAAAAAACTGAATACACAGATTAACCTCCAAGGCTTCTTTCCCTGTGGTCATTGTAAGGCCTGTAGGAATAGTTCCATGAGGAAGTCATATCAGACACCGACACGAGAAAGAATGATCAAACAATTCCTCACATGTGGTACTATATTCACCATTTATATCCTTGAATGCCCCTGCAAGAAAAGATACGTAGGCAGCACCACACTAGCCACCAAGAAAAGGGTGTTGGAACACATGAGGGCCGTTACCAAAAAAGACCCTCATTACCCAGTGGCAAGACATTTTGCAGAGTACCATCTCTCCAACAATTCCCTTCTAACCTTTTTTGTAATGGAATAGATTGAATACACACATAGAGTGTGGAATAGAGTTCTTCAGCTGCACAAAAAAGAATCATGGCACATAATCAATCTTCAAACCAAAAGCCTGGAAGGGCTTAACCAAGACGAAGAAATGAACATTCATTTACATGAATAGTGTTACAGTATGGGCGACTGGTTGCCCTGATCCTCTTTCTGGTCATTATCTGGATCCCTCTCAAAGCGTACATGCTATATACTAGAGCATACTTTGTTTTTGGCATAAGTTTTAATCCTTACTGTGAGATTTCTCATGGATTTTATATTTTCTTTTTCTTCTTACACAGGAGAAAAGGAAGGGGCAGACTCTAAGAACCGACTCCAATGGACCCCCCTAACCTTTTCTTCAATCATCATGGTGGAGAGTCTAACTAGACAGATAAGAGATTTGTTTCCCTAATACAATTTTCTCTTTATGTTTTATGTCATGAATTATTATGTAGATTTGTTCACATACACAAAGTTTTTTTGTACACGTTTCCTTGGTGGACAACTGGGTGTAGTGTTGGATAATTGGCAAGGGCTGACAGCAATTCCGCGTATTGGGGCAGGATTTGCTTAATGTAGTCTATGGGCACATTGCCAAGTGACAAACCACTTAGGGATAGGCATCCTTTTGTGGCACTAGATTGGGTCATACAATTTTCAGATGAAACTAGAGAACATTAACAGGCACTATGCCGAATAGAATGATTATGTAGAACAATATGGTGTAGTATCTTACAACATACTTCGGTTCTTTTCACATCAGACTGTTATAATCCACATCACAGTCTGTTCAGAGGTTTACGAAGGCACTAGTCCGAGTGGAATAAACACCCAGTGATTCAACCGAGAAGAACAATTTTGAATATTGCAATCTGTTCACGTAATACCTCTCTTTATGTGCTGTGTTACTATATCTATATAGTTTGTATATAACACATGTTGAAAAAGACATTTTTCTATGCACTCTTGTATGACAATGGGCACGTTACAAAATGGATGCCATGTACACTCGGATCAATTATGTGACTATAGTAATTTGGCTTAATCATGAATTCCAGCCCCCAAATATGTTTGATACAATCTCGTAGGTGGGACATACTAACCACTTTGGAAATGACTGTATGGATAATACACATTTTCACTAAGACTTTTATTTATGTATGATTTTAATACATTTATGTGTATCATTGAACACTACAAAATGGATGCCATTTTACCTCAGCAGCATATGTATTTTGTAGTTCCTCCATGGTTTCAATACTTCCTATGTATTGCCAGCCCATTCCCACAAGACACTGTGTGACCAAGCTTGCTGTGCAAGCAAAACGCGTTACCTGGATTAAAACCAACTTCTGGTGTTTGCAAAATACCTCTGAGTGATTGCTTTATTGTATGCTTGGAATTTTCATGTTTGGCGCGCTCCGCCAACTACCAGGGATCCACTGTACAGGGCGGGGGAAGGCAGAAGGAGCAGACATTTTGAAACATTTGACATTCCGGGGCCCGGCTTGAGGTATCCACATGAATGAGGAGGGGAAGATCAGAAAAACGCAAAGTAACAAGAGAAACCATCTCAGATGCAACCGCATCAGCTATCAGAGCCGTAACCCTCTAGTTGATCTGGCAGTGCGGGATCGCGCATACCGACTGTGAAATCGTATCGCAACGAAGAAGAACAGATGGATGTCAATGTAAGCGCTCTGACCTAGTGAACTGTGAGTGCAACACAGATCCTGCTCCTGGATAGAACAACAGGAAATCGCGGGAATACGAGGGAGGCGGGTCGATGGAGAAAATAGCTGAAGCCGGGGAACGAAGGAAGCGAGGCAGAGAAGCCTACCGAGAAGATCGTAGTCCAGGAAGCGCTGAACCCTGCAGATAGGCACTCCGATTGGGGCTGCACGGGGGTACTGGGAGGGGGAGGGAAATGGGTTGAAGGTCGCGTGTCCTTCTCGTCTTCCTGTCTGTCCGTGGCACGGGAAGGAGGCTGCCAAGCAGGTACAGCCGGTAGGAAGCAACGCAGATAAGATTGGTCCCAGTCGCCGCAACTGAATCTCACTTTCCAGACTCAGACCTCTATAAGGATTTGAAAGGGATTTCAACACATAGAACTTTCATATGATCCATTACTGGTTTCCTGTTTTCAAGAAACACAGGAATTTGATCACTTGTTACACTTTTTTGCGTTCCACACATTTTATTGTGAAGACATAGTACTTTACAATAGCGCGACAATACAAAGTTGAATTAGAGGACCAGCCGTTACAAACTTACTAAGTTGGTGCATTGTGTGGAGATCTTCTAATCCTCAGTACTTTACCTGACATTGTCACAAGATCGTGCTAGCCATACAGAGCACGCAGTTATCACTCTTGACACTTCAAGCAGCAGGAACCTTACATTTGTGAAGGGGAGGGGCATACACCAGATCACTTCAAGTTCCATACGCAGTCCACATTTCTATTTGCTTAGTTGCGCATGCAAAATTTAAAATCAAGAATATGGAAGAAGAATCAGAGAGGAGGGCAGCAGCCCTCAGTCTCTTTGCCAGGGCACCAAATAAGGGATAAGCAAGGATAGAAACCAAAGCTAAGGATACAACCCTACAGGACAAACTAAGAAGACTAGAAAAGATAAAGAAGTCAGAAACATCTAAGTGGTGGGAAGCCATCTCGCTACAAGATTACATCGAAAAGGATATGGTGCCAAGAGGGCTACGCATCTACATCACTCCCTCTTACGAATCCCCCAATCCCAGGATGTTGGAAGAATGGGCTGAAAAGTCTGCGAAAAGCTCCAAACAAATGCTAACCATCCTGGTGAAATATGTTTAGGAGGATAGGGAGATACTTTTACAAGAACTGAAAACATTGGAAGATGAACTCAGAAGCCACAAAGAACAAGACATAATAAAGAAATATGTAGATGACTTGAAATTAAGACTGAAAACTTTTGAAGAGGTTATTAAAGCCCGCAAGCAGCGCAAACTACATCAGGACTGCATAGACTACGAGAGTGGCCAAATATGAACCTACTCCCATAAATATGACCACTTATATCAAAAGCTATCACTTGGAAAACCCCTAGAAAGTGAAACCAAAAATGTGAGCGGAACGTATTCCGTAACAAGCAGTGAAACGGAAGTAGAAGAGCGCCACACACAAACTACTCAAATATCAAGAGAACCAGAACGAAGAATACAGCCGACTTTTTTGGATGAATTTCACGTCCTAAGGAAAAGGAGGGAGATACCGAGGACTGTACAACCAGTGAAAGAGGAGGGAGAGGGTGAGGTCAGGGCCGAGGACGAGGAAGAAACCAGGAAAAAATTGGAGAAGAAGGAAATGACAACGACAGAGAGAGCAAAAGAGGCAGGGGATGAGGAAAACGGCTTAGGGGAACAAGACAAATGGGCTAGAAGAATCAGAAATGATGGATGACAATATGGTAAACAAAACCATCTTCATTTTATCATATAGACCTCTATCCATTTTCGAAAAAAACGCACGCTCTGCCTAGGCCTTTCCTTTTGCCTTACTAACTCATTTAACTACCCTGACACAAGAATAGACATGTTTAAATTTGTGAGGAAAGTTAAGTTAAAAAATGGCACACTTTGAAAGGGACACCTGATGTGTCTATTGAAATACCCATAAGTGAACGAAATACTTTTCTGAACATAAAAGACAGGGATACACTGATGGCTATTCAGGACCTCTACCAGGAATCAGTCCTAGATCATTATGAAGAACAATCCATCCCTAGAACTGACCTACCAGCAAATACCAAGTTCAGACCTAAATCCATTTTTCTGCCACTCATGCCACATCATAATATCGATGCTTTTCATGAGACCACAAACAAAGATTTGATCAAATTTTGGAAACGCAAACATAATAAAAACAATACACCCACTAACTTCACGAAAAAACAAGGGCAAGTTATCAATTCCCTCAATGACGATGAGAATATTATCATCCACCCTGCCGACAAAGGAAGCAATATTGTACTCTGGGATAGAGCGGCTTACATTGCTGAAGCCACTAAACAACTTAAAGATACTAGATTTTATGTCACCACCAATATACAAGAGTACAACGCAAGCATAGTCAGCATGTGGGGCATACTTACTGAATACAAAGACAAAGCTATCCCTCAATGGGAAGAATATTGTTATCTTAAATGTGACTACCCTAGAACTCCCATTTTTTACCTTTTACCAAAGGTACATAAGAATCCAGAAGTACCACCTGGCAGACCAACTATATCCTCAATTGGCTGTGTCAGAGAAAATATTTCTAAATACAGAGATCACTTTCTCCGCGTATACGTACAGAAACTTCCCTCCTACATAAGGGATACCAAAGACTTCCTGGGCAAAATCAAAGACATCGCTTGGGAAGAAGACTATCTTATGATTAGGGCTCCCGGTTTTATCGTATTTATTTTTTTGCCATTTCCGTCTGTATTTATCCATATTTATTTTTTGGGCATTTTTTCTGTATTTATCCACATTTATTTTTGCCACAAGCAAAAGACGACGCTACAGCTAGTATTTTTCCACATTTATTTAAATTGACAATGCACACATGCGCTTGGTTGGTATTGGTCAACACTATACATTCATCTGAAAACTTTGCCATTTGAAGAATGTCCCAAATATGCTTAAAGGTGCTATGACAAGCCATTTGTCTCAGAGCCTGGCAGTTTCTGTCATCCGCAGAGTGCCACATTTTCTTCCCCACTGAACACCATACTGCCCCACTGAGAGAAACTCACACTGCCTTCAGCTACAGCCCAATTGTGCCCCGCTATAAAAACCTGGAAGCAATTCAATTCAAATTATGCACTAGACTACAGTAATATGCTGCCTGAAAAAAAAGTAACAACATACTGGAAAAAAGCAAACGCTCATAGGGAATACAACTTAACGCTTTTACACTCATTATCCAGAAATCAATTAGTATTTTTGCTTGAAAAAAGCAAACGACATGAAAAGAAAAGTAGCGCTTCACTGGCAAACTCTGCATTTGCAATGCAATAGGTCTCGCATTTACGAGAGTTTCAGCTATTAACAATGCAAATACTAATGCCTTTAATTTTTGGTTTGGTTTTGAAAACATAAATAAAAGGCATTGTTATTTACAATGCCAATAGTTTACACTCGCATAAAAGCGACACCTATTGCATTGCAAATGCTTGTTATTTTATCTCTAGTTATTCCTAGGTTGCTAAAACGCATTCTCCTTGGGGTCGCGATGGTACAACTAATCAGGGGCAGGTATATCTGGCGTGCTCCCCTCCTGCTCCCCCTCTCTCTCACTACAATTAACTTTCGCGGCAGTGGGGCACGCTTGTGTTTCAGCGCTTGTGTTCACAAGACACTGGTGCAAGCTTAAAATGTATAGCGAGAATCAACTCAAAATCTCTGCCTGTTTCTTGTGTGAAAATGTTTACTCTTACGTGTGAAAATTTCACGACAGTGGGAACCCCATTTTCCACAGTTCGTGTAATTCTATGTAACCCTCTGAATCTTGTGATGCTCGGCTTGCATGTCAGAGTGCTCAGACATTTCTTATGGCTTGAGGGTGCATTTTAATTGCAGCTGCGGTCTAGAGCTGCTGCAGCAACCTAGCCTACAGCCATGTCGAGATTTTAGTGCTGCAAATTAGAGGATCATGTCTCTGAGACAACAATCTGTTTGTAAGTCCCATAATGCCTTGGCTGCCGTACATAGACGACCTGCTCTTGATTGTGAGTGACGGAGTTGATATCGTGAAGCATATTTCTGTCATTTTAATGAACATGCATCTAAGTGAGCTGTGAGCTGTTTGTTGGCTGCAGGGAGCACACAGACATAAAAATGTTTAAGTTGGTAAACGTCAGTGAACTGCCAGCTGCAGTAATTGCTCAAACCTTTGCATAAAATAAATATTTGAAGACAGTAAAGGGGCGAAAAACAGGTGTGTTATTTCATCGGCGCTCAGCATCTGATGTGTGCTGCAGGCTTCGCAGTCAGTGGAAGGAGGAAGGCAAGGAATTGAACTCCCTGTAGGAATACATGAATTCTAACCGAGGAGACATGAAACTGAATTTACTAACCTTTTCCCGGCGTAGGTATTCCATATGCATGGGGAATAATCATAAAGCATGCACTTGTGCAGAGAGTTACATTCACAAAAGTGCAATTTATGGATGTGTATTTGTGTGCATGCTGTACGACAAGTACAGTAGTTGTCCGACATTACTACACATTGATTTTATTTTTTTTAACACTAATAATGTTGCATTGCAGATACATGCCAGTAATTG
The DNA here is from genome assembly GCF_964204655.1 of Triturus cristatus. Lineage (NCBI taxonomy): Eukaryota > Metazoa > Chordata > Amphibia > Caudata > Salamandridae > Triturus > Triturus cristatus. The sequence goes on from NC_140589.1 coordinate 890,441,258, forward strand.
TACTGTCTCATAAAATATCGGTATTGGGCATCATCTGAAATTACGCAAGGTGCTCTCATATTCCTTATGTTGTTATCCGATTCTGAGGAAATATATGTGACGGTTTCCTCCTGTTCACAGCAGGTTGAACATGTCAGTGAATGGTCCAGCGGTAGTCGGGCAATCGGCAGAGTGAAGAGGCAGGGGCTCTAAGGAGGGCCGAAAGAACAACAAAGCCTCATTAAAAAGTAAATGGTCTTTTAAAGACCTGTGAAGTACTGGGGTGCGGCTGTGTGTGTGCCCGGGAAGCTGTCTCAGCCCGGGCTGACACCTCTTAACCCTCTAAGGAGGGGGAGACTCCAGATGGTTGGGGGCGTGATTCTATTGATGTGAATGAAGACCTCACTCGAGGGGCGGAGCGGAGCTGGAGCATCAACAAAAGCGTTTTGTGTTACTGGAGGCTGGTCTGCTGGAGCACGGCAGTGCGGCAAAATGTACTAGTATTTTCCCGTTTTTATATATAAATACAGATAAAGGAAAACTTGTTTTCCGTCTGTATTTATATGTAAAAATCATACAGAAAGCAGGGAGCCCTACTTATGATTACCATGGATGTCAATTCACTGTACTCTATTATTGACCACTTACTTGGTATCCAATGTTGTCAACACTTCCTCAATACCCGCAAAATCTGTTACTTGGAACATACTGAAATGCTTTTGACACTTATGAAATTTTGTCTCCTTAACAACATGTTTTTATTCAATGGCACCATGTACAAACAAATCCTCGGCACTGCCATGGGTACTTGTTTTGCCTCCAGATTTGCTAACCTGTTCCTGGGGGTATGGGAAGATGAAATACTCACTAAACTTGAGTCATATCCCAGATACAACAAAGTGGTAAGGTGGTACAGGTACAATGACAACCTGTTTTTGGTGTGGAAAGAAAGTGAGAAAAGTGCTATAGACATGATCAGACAACTCAATAACAACACTTTCAATCTGAACCTCACATACACCGTTAGCAAAAAACAGATAGAATTCCTCGTTGTAGTGGTAGGAATAGAGAACAGCAGAATGACCACGAAACTCCACAGGAAAACCACAGCAGTGAACAGTCTTCTCCATGCTTTCAGCAGCCACCCTGAAACACTTAAAAGGAGTATCCCATTTGGTTAACTGCTGCGAGCAAGGAGAAACTGCAGAACACAAGAAAGTTTCAAGATTGAACAAGAAAACATGATGACTAGGTTCCAAGAAAGAGGGTATCCTAATTGGGTCTTGAGCAGAGCTAGAGATAAAGTGGACAAAATCAAAAGAGAGGAAACATTGAAAGACAAACCAAACACTGAGGAAGACACAACAACTAGAGTGATCCTTACTTACAGTAGGGAGTCCAAACAAATAGCCAAACATCTGACACGGAAGTGGAATATCCTTACTAGTGACCCAGTTATAGGCCACACTATACAAGACAAACCACATACAACATTCAGAAAGGGAAGAAATCTTAGGGATTTTCTTGTGAAAGGGGACATTACCAAAAAAACCTGACTACACAGATTAACCTCCAAGGCTTCTTTCCCTGTGGTCGTGTAAGGCCATGAGGAAGTCATATCAGACTCCGACAGGAGAAAGGATGATCAAGCAATTCCTCACATGTGGTACTATATTCACCATTTAAATCCTTGAATGCCCCTGCAAGAAAAGATACGTCGGCAGCACCACACTAGCCACCAAGAAAAGGGTGTTGGAATACATGAGGTCCATTACCAACAAAGACCCTCATTACCCGGTGGCAAGACATTTTGCAGAGTACCATCTCTCCAACACTTCTCTACTAACCTTTTTTGCAATAGAACAGATTGAATACACACATAGAGGGGGATATAGAGTTCTTCAGCTGCACAAAAAGAATCCTGGCACATAATCAATCTTCAAACCAAAAGCCCGGAAGAGCTGAAGCAAGACGAAGAAATGAACATTCATTTACATGAATAGTGTTACAGTATGGGCAAATGGTTGCCCTGATCCTCTTTCTGTTCATTATCTGTATCCCTCTCAAAGCGTGCATGCTATATAATAGAGCGTATTTTGTTTTTGACATAAGTTTTAATCCTTACTGTGAGATTTCTCATGGATTTTATATTTTCTTTTTCTTTTTACACAGGAGAAAAGGAAGGGGCATATTCTGAGAACTGACTCCAATGGACCCCCCTAACCTTTTCTTCAATCATCATGGTGGAGGGCCTAACTAGACAGATAAGAGATTTGTTTCCCTAATCCAACTTTCTCTTTACATTTTATGTCATCAATTATTGTGTAGATTTTTTCACATACACAAAGTTTTTTTGTACACATGTTTCCTTGGTGGACAAATGGGTGTAGTGTTGGATAATTGAGAAGGGCTGACAGCAGTTCCGCGTATTGGGGCAGGATTTGCTTAATGTAGTCTATGGGCACCTTGCCAAGTGACAAACCACTTAGGGGTAGGCATCCTTTTGTGGCACTAGATTGGGTCATACAATTTTCAGATGAATCTAGGGAACATTAACCGGCACTATGCCGAATAGAATGATTATGTAGAACAATGTGGTGTAGTATCTTACATCATACTTCGGTTCTTTTCACATCAGACTGTTATAATCCACATCACGGTCTGTTCAGAGGTTTACGAAGGCACTAGTCCGAGTGGAATAAACACCCAGTGATTCAACCGAGAAGAACAATTTTGAATATTGCAATCTGTTCACGTAATACCTCTCTTAATGTGCTGTATTACTATATATATATATATATATATATTGACAAAGGCTTCTAATAAGATGAGTGAAACAATACCGAAACGCCGAAAACACCGGATTAGAGACGGACTAAAGATGAGAGAAAGTGAGGAGTTGCGGTGCGGCGCCCAGATGGATAAAATCAACAATAAAGTAAAGTCTTAATCTCTTGCCACTACAAGGACCAAATCTTACCTACCAATCCGCCGTGAGGGGAACGGCCAGTGAAGGCTTTCAAACGCCATGAGGGGAACGGCCAGCAAAGGAATCAGCTGAGGCCGGGACTCCATCTCCCAGCAGCCTCGCTTTCAGCCCAGGTGACAGCCACAGGCATCATCAAGCCGCGCCAGGGCTGCTCATAAGCCCAGCCGGTGCCCCGCAGCGCGGGACGTGCTGTCTTAATCGTTTGCCACTACAAGGACCAAATCTTACCTACCAATCCACCGTGAGGGGAACGGCCAGCGAAGGCTTTCAAACGCCGTGAGGGGAACAGCCAGCGAAGGAATCAGCTGAGGCCGGGACTCCATCTCCCAGCAGCCTCGCTTTCAGCCCAGGTGACAGCCACAGGCATCATCAAGCAGCGCCAGAGCTGCTCATAAGCCCAGCCGGTGCCCCGCAGCGCGGGACGCGCGCGGGCAAAGCCCGGGCCAAGGGTGGGCCCGTCCTTGCCCGTCTGTGACCGGATGAGGCCGGGCTGGGCCACCCCCTATTTCATGATCTAAAGGTACTGTTGTTTTGCTATTCTTTCTTTCCAAAGAGACTTAATTGACACTGACTCTTCCAGACTGAAAAAGCCCAGTTGCTTTAAATAAGATCCATATCATGGGTAAAAGGAAGAGCATTGAGGGAGGGGATGAGGGTTTAAGTGTGTTGACCAAGGTAAAAAAAGCAAGGAAGACAAGGAAACTGGCTACACATGCGGAGAACAATTGTGTTATGAATCGTATTGATGACTTAATTGAGAAATGTGGAGACCTACTTATAGCCAACCCCGTTCCAAGAAAGTCAGTAGAAAAAGGGTGTAAAAATCCTGTCACAGCATCGAGGGTTGGCAAAAAACAAGGCCCAGTGGTCTCCGAAATGTTTGTAGCTAGGAATAAGAGTGACTATCCTAATAAAGGCAAAGAGCGAAATAATACAGAGGGGGGGTTGTAACCCCGACCACCAATATTGAGCTAAGAGATATCTGCCCTCTTGTGGTTGATCCTATTATAGTATGTAAAAACAGATTCTCAGCCTTAGCAAATGCAGTAAGTGATAATCACATTGAAGGCCATGATTTACCTCTACTTAGCTCATGTGAGTCTGATACTTCCCGAGGTGACAAAGAGATATTATTGTGTGACGTTCCTGATCTTCATGCATCCAACGTGGATGATCGGATCAACCTGACCTCTATGGTCCAACTACTATGTAAGGCAGTTGAATGTATGAAGGTCAAGATTGACAACCTCACCTCTGTAGTGAGTAGTAGCCTATTAGATAAAGGCCACTGTCCAACCTGCCTAGCAAATAAGCAATCAAGCGGCATACCTAAAGTTCCGGAAAAAGAGATAGTGCAATCCATCATGCATGGCACTTGTAGGGATAGTAGACTGCCTGAAACTACCGTCCCATATAGCGAAGTGGTCAAACGTACAAAGGGGGTCGAGAAAGCTCATAGTGCAAACCAAAAATGTGATGGTCCTAGGAAATCATTGCCCAATGAAAGGAGTGGTCGACAACAAGTAAATGACATGCATAGTAATAGTAATTTTTCGTTTATATCTAAGCAAGCTAACAGTAAACCTGCCACTGATGCTAGGGGAGATTACCCGAGTGTTGTAAAGATGCCTAAAGAGTGCCTAAAGTTTATATGGTGAATGTCCCGAGATTGGGCCTAGGAAAAGATATAGAATCAATAGATTCTTTAACAAACAAGGCTATTCATTGGATCAGGCACACCAGGGGCTGTCGCTCTGTGATTAGAGAAGACATTACCAGGGCGCGCAGGCTTACTCATTGTGGGGAGTCAACTGATTGTATTGAACTGACATTTAAACAGGTGGTTATGGATGAAAATCTAGTCTCATTGGAGTTTAGAAGTTGTTCTCCAGATTATTCGGCTATTCAACTTAGATCCACACTCCCCCGACATTGGCACGATAGCCAGATAAAATGGTTAACTGAGAAAGGCAAAGACTGTTTGGGCCTCGAATTTAATGATTGACTAGGGGGGCCAAGTGATCTATCTAATTCTTTCCAGGGCAAGGCAGCTGAAAGCCAAAGTAAACATGTGATCCCCGATCTAGGTATTACCAGCACTTTAGAAATTCCACGATTATTGGAAAGTTTATCATCCCCCGGGCCAAGAAACCGTCCAAATGATCCTAACGAGATTGAGACTCTTAATTCCCCTGATACTTTGGAGAAATCCGGTTCAATTTTATCTTGGAATATTGCAGGATTGAACTCAAAAGTACTGATTCCAGAATGGACCACTTTTATTAATTTGCATAGTATTTGCATATTCCAGGAAACATGGCTTCTCGACCCACAATTCCTTGTAGGGTATTTAAATTTTAATATACCGGCAGATAAGGGCGCAAAAGGGCATCCCTCAGGGGGATTGACCATCTGGATAAAGCAGAATCTGGAAATTAGTGTGTAGATACTTCCATCTAACCACAGGGATATTCAGATCGTCACTCTCAAACAAGGGCAGTCTAAACCTGTGGATATTTACAACGTATACGCCAGGAGCACAGGGGGTAGGAAATCTGAGACAATAGCTGCCTTAGAAGACCTTATTGAAATATATTCCACGCAATCGCATATAATTGTTGCTGGTGATTTTAATGTGACATTCGAACCCTTGTTAAGTTGCGACTGGAACCTTACAATGGAAGAAGATGCCCAATGGGGTATTCCAAAATTGGAACTTGCACCAATTAAAAGATGGTCCGAGGTGGCTATCCAGATCAACTCAATTTGTTTAAACAAAGGCCTTAGGGCAGCCAATGGTAGGACTGCACAGGACAGGTTGGGGGTAAGTACCTATAAGAGTAGTTTGGGCCAAAGTAGAATAGATTATATTCTAGTGAGTCTAAGACTATGGGACTACCTAGAGGATATGTTGGTTATTGATCGGTTGGATAGTGATCATAACCCTCTATGTATGTTTTTATCCTGCTGGGTATTGACCGTACCTGAAAGTGTGTATAACGAATCGTCCCCCCCAAATATAGTTCCTACAAATGATATGCGCCATTTGAAGTGGGTGCAAATGGTAGATAACCAGGCGAAAGTAGACTTTATTCTTAGTAAGTTAGCAGCGCAACCCATGAGATGAGGACCATCCTTAGTAGCAGCTCGGACCTTGAGCCTTTTACCAGGGTTCATGAAACGTTTTTTCAACAACTAAAAAACCTCTTCATTAGACCAGCCAAGCCAAGTAAGCAATTGCCCAATAATTTGCCACGCTGGTATAACAAAGAATGTAGGCAAGCTCGTCTTGCTTTGGGGCAGGCTATAAGAGTAGGAACTAGTACTGCTGTCCGCAGCGCAAGGATTGACTACAAAAATGTAATGTATAAAGCAAAACGTGCATGGGATGAACAGAGGTGGCAAGAGCTCAAAAAGGCTAGTGCCCTTAAAAACTCAAAGTATTTTTGGAGTATAATTAAGTGGGGATGTGGTGGGAAACCAGAAAAACCCCACAACTGGGTTGCACAGGATGACTGGGTGGTTTATTTTAAGCCCCAATATGCAAAAGCCTGGCAGTAAGCATAAGGGATCAACCTACCTACACACCCTTCTTGGATGAGGCATTTAATATAGGGGACGTAAACTTGGCACTGGAATCTGTGGTTGCTGGTAGGGCGCCGGGCATTGACGGTGTCCCAGCAGACGCTTTTTTGCATGATAAAAAGTCCTGGGGTAGGTATATACTGTTATTAGCTAATGCAGTGGCGAAAGGAGCGGCCATCCCGGCCTCATGGAACTGTGCGTAAATTTACAAAAAGGGGGATAAGACACTCCCCGGTAATTACCGCCCGATTAGTCTGATAGATTCTATGCAAAAGATTTTAGGTAGAATGATTTTAAATAAAATCCAGGTCTGGTAGCGAGAGCAGAATATCCTATCACACTTCCAGGCAGGACTGGAAGGCAGTGCAACTGGATAAGGGTAGTTTATATGCTGCCTTTATCGACTTAAGGGCGGCTTTTGATCTTGTTCCACGCTCTACTTTGTGGTCGGTTTTGCACGATTTAGGCATGCCTTGTGCCCTTTTAACACTGGTCATGAGACTCCATGAGCATAATTACGCACAGATTAGGTGGGGTTCCCTTGGAAATGTTACCAGCCAGTTTCCAGTAGAGAGAGCCAGGGATGTGTCCTGGCACCCATTTTGTTTTCATTGTATATTAACGGCGTAGCCAAGCTAATGATCGCAGCCAATGTAGATGCCCCAATTTTAGCTGGTGTCAAAATACCCATTTTAATGTTTGCAGATGATACCCTAATTGTTTCCAAGACCCCAAGTGGGTTACAGAGAGCACTAGTTATTTTTGAAGAATTCTGTACCACATGAGGCCTTGAGGTAAATGTGCTAAAATCTAAATTTATGTCTTTTAACCAGCACAAAACCTTTAAGGGAAAACTTTTTATGAATAACTTACCGCTTGACCAAGTGAGGGCATTTAGCTATCTGGGTGTAAATGTCCAACAAGATTTACATTGGAACCAACAGACAGAGTTGGCAACGCTTAAACATCGCCAATTGACTGGAGCCTTATGTTCTGAGTTTGCTAAATCATTTACTAAGCCAATTGCTCCAGTCCTCTGAGTCTATGACGCGAAGGTGGTTAGTTCTGCCCTCTACAGTGCTGAGATTTGAGGTTTAGAGAATCTAACAAAAATGTCTGTGTCTGAGAACAAGTTCCTACGTAAGCTTATTAATCTACCACAGAGTACTCCTATGTGTCCCCTTTTTTATGATTTAGGAATGAAGCCAATTAATTATAGTGCAAAATTGCGCCTGGTGTTATATTGGAGGCGCTTGTGGTTAACCCCCGAATTAAGAACATATGCCACAGGTCTTATGGACATTATTAAGTATGATATCTTTCACAAAATCAAATGGCTAGTTGCATTCTTGGAGAATTGGGAATGGAAACACTATGGGAGGATCCTCTTAATGCTAGTTTTCCATCTAAGAGGGCCCTCAAGGATAAATATTGGGACATGGTAGCATCTAAGACTTTTAGGTCAAGTGCTCCACTCTCGCTTACAAGGACTTTCTTAGATTTTAAAGATGTAATTTGGCCTTGAAGCATACTGGGATGATATAACTAAGCCACTTGATAGGAAGCTCTATTTTCAACTTAGAATTGGAAGCTTGCCAATTAGAGCATTTACATCAAGATGGTCCCAAGGCGGAGTGGCCACCTGTCCTAGTTGCTTAACACCTATGGAATCAGTTATTCACATTTTATTTGAGTGCCCGGCATACTCTGCCCCGCGCAGGGTATGGCTGAGACCCATGTGCAAGCTACTTGGTACTAGGAGTAGTGTGTTAGCAGCTAGAATTATCTGCACAAGTACCATTCCTTTTGTTTACATATCAGTGGCAAAGTTTCTTGGGTGCTCTTGGGCTCTAAGGAGGAAAATGATTAGTGGTTGATTTTCTTAAATATCCTATTTGTATATTTATTATGAAAATATCGCATCTGCATTTTTAGACTATGAAGTTTTTTATTGTGCAATGTTTTAAAGTTTTTCTTTTTTTAAAGCAAGGGTATGAACTTTTATGATTAATGTATACATTGTGCTTTTATGACAATTGTTGAATAAAGCCTGCTTCACTTGAAATATATAGATTGACAAAGGCTTCTAGTAAGCCTAAACGCGTCTCTCTGTTATGTTTGAGATTGAGGGTGACTCGATCCACTAAATCAGATGCTGTATCCTGATTGCCTTGAGTCCGTGCCTTCTTCCATGGATGCCTCTGTGGAGCTGGATGTTGTGATATATATATATATGTATATATATATATACACATACATACATACATATATATATATATATATATATATATATTCACTTAAAAAACCATAGGTTTCACACATGTTATAGTTAGCTGTACATTTCACTCGTAAAAAACCAATGAAATTCCACGTTATAGTTAGATCAGGTAACTATAACTCGCGCACCCGCAATCCACTGCTGATGACGTCACATATTACATCACTCATGACATGGTCAGTGACATCACTCTTCACATCAATGATGACATCTGAAATGACACATTGTGGATTGCGGTCGCGCAAGTTATAGTTACCTGATCTAACTATAACGTGGAATTTCATTGGTTTTTTACGAGTGAAATGTACAGCTAACTATAACATGTGTGAAACCTATGGTTTTTTAAGTGAATTTGCAAGGTTTTTTAAATGCTAATTCCTAACTATAACGTGTGTGAAACCTATGGTTTTTTCAGTGAATTTGTACGGTTTTTTAAATGCTAAGTTATGTATTTATTTTTAATTTTTGCGCGCACAGTGCGCGAAGCGCACCGTGCGCGCGCTGTGGGCACTCGGTGCGCTTCGCGCACTGAGCACCCACGTTACGCATTTCGTACCGTGCACGCCTCGCCGTTTTTTACAAAATATCAATTGTTTTTTTCTCCCTTGGGGGTCCTTAGATTTATATATTAAATGTGATTGTTAATTCTTGTTTTTTTTTTTATTTTTTGTTTACCGTACGCGTACGGTAAGCTTACCGTACGCGCACTCCGCGATTTTTTTTAAAAATTATTAAATTTATTTTTCATACTTTTTGGTCCTTCGTGAACCCCCTGACGAACGCTAGGGGGTCTGCAACTCTCTTCGTTGCCCCCTTTTCACGTTATCCACCTTTGTTTTTCAGTGCGAGAGACAGAAAATGGCAGCCGACACTTTCTGATTTCGACCGATTCGAATGTTTACAGTCATGTAACCACCAATCAGAATTGAGCTCGCGCACGGCACCGTACGCGTACGGTAAGCTTACCGTAAGCGCACGGAGCGCGCTTACAGATATATATATATTGCTTTAAATGCTTTTTTCTCAGGAACTACTGAACAAATTTACACCAGACCTACAAAAGGCACTTCCTTGACCTTATGGCTACCTCTCTGCCAAATTTCAAGTAATTCTATTCAGCCGTTCGGGCTGTAGCTGTGTCTAAAGGTCCTATGGAAAAATGCATGGGGAAAACGCGTTTTGGGACCCCCCCTTTTTCTCAGCCCCCGCTTGACGAATCACCCCGAGACTTTCAGTGTAGGAGCTGAGCGGAGCGCCCCATTAGTTTTGAAAATTTCGCGAGGATTCGTCAACCGGCGCCAAAGTTATTCAAAATAGAATTTTGAGATTTCCTATGGAAACACGGTCCTAACTATAACTATCTACTGGCGACCGCCAGTAGATAATATATATATATATATATATCTTGAAACAATGGCCCTTGCGCTTTAGGAGATCACTCGACGGCGCTCGTGTGTCATGCAGCATGCCTTCATCACTTCACATTGTATTAGTATATCCAGTTTGCCCGACGCGTTTCAAGGTGAAAACCTCTTCCTCTGGGGCAGCAAATTAGACAACTGAAGCTCGCATCATGTGTCTCACATCAGGTTTTATTTTCCGCCCTTCAGTGGGCGTGTGCACAGTGCCTTTTGTTATAGTGCATGATGGGACATTTAGTCCTTGATACGAGAGTCAATATTCACTTGGTAAGTTCAAATGTTCATTTGCTCATTTTGTATAAATTATTACCTTTAGTAGGTCGTTTTTCATTCAGGCAAGCCAAATTTGCATATAGAACGTCGTGCTCAGCAGGTTCGAACAGTGCAGACCTGCAGCCTCGCTCATCTGGTTTCCAATTCGCTGCCAGGTGACGATGGTGCCTCTCCCCACGGCCAGGCTGCCGTGTAAAAATTTCTTGAAACAATGGCCCTTGCGCTTTAGGAGATCACTCGACGGCGCTCGTGTGTCATGCAGCATGCCTTCATTACTTCACATTGTATTAGTATATCCAGTTTGCCCGACGCGTTTCAAGGTGAAAACCTCTTCCTCTGGGGCAGCAAATTAGACAACTGAAGCTCGCATCATGTGTCTCACATCAGGTTTTATTTTCCGCCCTTCAGTGGGCGTGTGCACAGTGCCTTTTGTTATAGTGCATGATGGGACATTTAGTCCTTGATACGAGAGTCAATATTCACTTGGTAAGTTCAAATGTTCATTTGCTCATTTTGTATAAATTATTACCTTTAGTAGGTCGTTTTTCATTCAGGCAAGCCAAATTTGCATATAGAACGTCGTGCTCAGCAGGTTCGAACAGTGCAGACCTGCAGCCTCGCTCATCTGGTTTCCAATTCGCTGCCAGGTGACAATGGTGCCTCTCCCCACGGCCAGGCTGCCGTGTAAAAATTTCTTGAAACAATGGCCCTTGCGCTTTAGGAGATCACTCGACGGCGCTCGTGTGTCATGCAGCATGCCTTCATTACTTCACATTGTATTAGTATATCCAGTTTGCCCGACGCGTTTCAAGGTGAAAACCTCTTCCTCTGGGGCAGCAAATTAGACAACTGAAGCTCGCATCATGTGTCTCACATCAGGTTTTATTTTCCGCCCTTCAGTGGGCGTGTGCACAGTGCCTTTTGTTATAGTGCATGATGGGACATTTAGTCCTTGATACGAGAGTCAATATTCACTTGGTAAGTTCAAATGTTCATTTGCTCATTTTGTATAAATTATTACCTTTAGTAGGTCGTTTTTCATTCAGGCAAGCCAAATTTGCATATAGAACGTCGTGCTCAGCAGGTTCGAACAGTGCAGACCTGCAGCCTCGCTCATCTGGTTTCCAATTCGCTGCCAGGTGACGATGGTGCCTCTCCCCACGGCCAGGCTGCCGTGTAAAAATTTCTTGAAACAATGGCCCTTGCGCTTGGAAACCAGATGAGCGAGGCTGCAGGTCTGCACTGTTCGAACCTGCTGAGCACGACGTTCTATATGCAAATTTGGCTTGCCTGAATGAAAAACGACCTACTAAAGGTAATAATTTATACAAAATGAGCAAATGAACATTTGAACTTACCAAGTGAATATTGACTCTCGTATCAAGGACTAAATGTCCCATCATGCACTATAACAAAAGGCACTGTGCACACGCCCACTGAAGGGCGGAAAATAAAACCTGATGTGAGACACATGATGCGAGCTTCAGTTGTCTAATTTGCTGCCCCAGAGGAAGAGGTTTTCACCTTGAAACGCGTCGGGCAAACTGGATATACTAATACAATGTGAAGTAATGAAGGCATGCTGCATGACACACGAGCGCCGTCGAGTGATCTCCTAAAGCGCAAGGGCCATTGTTTCAAGATATATATATATATATGTATATATATATATATATATATATATATATATATATATACATATATATATATATATATATCGGAAGTTGGTGGTTTGCTTCCGTCGACGGACCCTCTCCCCGGAAGTTGGCAGCCGCCCTCAAACCGATCTCCGCAGGCATCCGTAGTGGCATTTTGGTGGCCGCCCCCTATTGCAGCCGGAATAACTTTCACCAACAGGAGAACGACCGACAACAGAGTCGGAGGACCTGTTGAGGATCGATTTCTTGCGGTGAGTGAAATGGCACTGACATAGGTGGGGAGATACGATAAACAGGCTTTCTATACTGGGTAGTCCTCAAATCTGCAGGCTACACGACCCAAATTTAGCTTTACATCTCAGCATGTCTGCGGAAACCGTCCGTGAACGCGAAGCAGCAGCTGACGAGGTATTTTGAAACACACCCTCCACATCTACGAGTTCAATATGTCCTTCGAGTGGAGTAACTAATGAAGAATCGAATGTAAAGACTTTGTTAAAAAATCTGGAAAAAAACATGAGACTTGAAATCACCAAATGGTGGGAGCATAAATCATTAACGAAATATGCTGAGGTGGGGCGAGTTCCTCGAAGACTGTGTATTTTACTCGCTCCCAGCTTTGACAAACCCAATCCCTGCATGTTAAAAGAATCGGGTGAGAGCAACCTTGCCGCCTCTATGAATTTAGTCCATATTTTGATTAAATATGCTGCCATCGATCGTGCAGCAGTTCTAGAAGAAATCAATAAAATAAATGCCAAGCTTGATAAACTGGAAGAAACTGATTTCATCAAAAAAACGAAAGAAACCATCAATGAAAGATTACGCAAACATGAGAAAAAAATTAAAAGCAGGAAAGCCCACAAGTTTGCGCGTGACCAGATAGATTACAACAATGGCCAAATCTTTACTTTTGCACGTAAATATAACAGTGCAAAACGACAAGAATATAGTAAAAAAAGCAAAGAAAGTTCACGCAATATTGTACTCAATACAGCTCCAGAGACAAATTATGAAATCTCAAGTGTTGATACGGCTTCACTAACAAGTGATTCCAGTTTGGAACTAGAAAGCAGACAAATACAACCAAGATTAAATTTGGAGAAAGAACTTGATTTTTTAGTAGAGGAAAGACTTCAAACCTTGAGACCGAGGCAACAAAGGAGGCCAACAGAAAAATAAAAAATAAAAGAAGACGGGACAGGAGAAAAAGGTGCAAACAAAGATCAAAAAAAGAAGAGAAAAACACAATGGCAAAGGAAATAACGAATGCCGATAATTCCATCATCAATTTATCTCCTGTGGTTCTAACAAAAGCTGAGCAACAATTATTGATGCTTGGACTGAATTACTGCTCAGGCCAAAGTTTTGATTATGCCTCTACCCGCATTGACGTATTTTGCTTTATCAGAAAACTTAAGCTTAAAAAATGTTTTGCTATGAAAACAAATACAAATAAAAACGATTTTGAAAGTAACAACACGGTCAATGATGATACTATATTAACAGCATCTGATATTCCTACCTTATTAACGCTGCACGATCTCAACGAGGCCACTGGATCGCAACTCTCGGGCCCTGACACCCACATGAATACACAAACCAGGTTGCGTAAAATCAATTTGGTACAGAAGGGGGCAGGAATCAGCCCGTTCAAAGCCAAGTCATGTTTTATCCCACTGATGCCCAAAGACGCGGTGGATGTTTTTTATGATTGTGTCATAGAGGATATCAAGAAATTATATCTTCAAGTAAAAGGTAAAAAAAGAAAAAAAGTCCAGTACAAAAAACAGGAATATGCAAACCTTATGAAAAAATTGGGAGAGAACAATGAGATTATAATAAAAAAATCAGACAAAGGAGGTATCCTGGTTATATGGCCAAAAAACGATTATGTCAGTGAAGCAAACAGACAATTGAATAATTCAAGTTACTATGAAAGATCTACATATAAGGAATATATCAAGGCCAATGAGACTCTACAAAAGCTATTAGCACAGTGGAGAAGGGAAGGACTGATCTCTTTTGATGAGTATAAATTTATGAATAATGAGTTTCCTGTCCTTCCAGTGTTATATTTGATTCCTAAAATCCACAAAGGTATTTCACCTGTACCAGGAAGACCAATTATATCGGCCATTAAAAGCATTGCAGAACAAGTGGGACAATATATTGATTACTTTTTACAAGACATGGTTAAAGTATTAATAATAATACTGGGTTTTGTAAAGCGCGACAGCTACCTCGCAAGGAGGTGTCCCGGCGCTAGTAGAACACAGAAGACATGGGAAAAAATTAGCAATTAAAAATTAAAAAGCTAGCGTGGTTGGTTAAAAAGCCAGGTTTTTAGCAGTGTCTTAAAACAGGATTCGGAAGGGGCCTGTTGAATTTCTTGTGGCAGGGTATTCCACAGAGCGGAGACGTTAGCCGAAAAAGTCCGACCCCCGAGTCGAGCCTTTTTCGTGCGTGGGACTGTCAGTTGAACACGGCAGTTAGACCGCAATGCGCGGGTTTGGGAGTATCTGGGAAGACGGTTTTTCAGGTATACTGGACAGGAGCCATGCAAAGATCTTAAAGCCAGCGTTAGTGCTTTAAACTTTATTCTGCTGGCAACTGGCAACCAGTGCAGAGATCGAAGATGCGGAGAGACTGACTGCTTGAGTGGAATTCGCAGTAACAGTCTCGCAGCAGCTATGTAAAAGATACTGGTGATTTCCTGTTAAAAACTAAAGATTTAATGTGGACTAATGATATGTTGCTAATCACTCTTGACATTGAGTCTCTTTATACGAGCATAGACCATAAGACAGGACTGTCAGCAGTCAAATATTTTTGGGAAAAAAGATCATGTGAATTTCATGAGCACAACAAGGTTATTCTTAATCTCATTGAATGGTGCCTGAATCATAATTTCTTTCTTTTCGGGAAGGAACTATTTAAACAACTCCGCGGAGTAGCAATGGGAGCCTGTTTCTCCCCCAGCTACGAGTGTTTACACGTTGGCTGGTGGGAGGAACAGGTCCTGAAGCAAATACACAGGGTATATTTCAACAAAAATGTATCTTGTTATCTCAGATACATAGATGACATCTTTAGTTTGTGGCAAGGAGAGGAAAAGGAAGCTTTAGATTTCATAAAGGCCATTAATAACAACTCTATGAATCTCTACTTTACATCCCACATTAATAGATCAAGTATCGAATTTCTAGACGTAAAAGTCTATATTGAAAATGATCATTTTGAAACAACCCTGTTTAGAAAACCTACCGCAGGTAATGTTACACTCCATGCCACCAGCGCACATCCCATGCATCTCATCGCTAGTATTCCCTACGGTGAGATTCTAAGACTTAAAAGAATTTGCAGCCTGGAATCAGACTTTGACATGTGCATGAGGGAAACTATGACTAGATTGAGGGCGAGGGGTTATTCTGACACTGTACTGAATGAAGCCATGGCTAAGGCCAATGTACGACCCAGAATGAGCTTGTTTAAATGCAAGGCCACCCAAAGTCTTGTTCCATCGGTAGAGCCAGCCATTTGTGATAAAGTAGCAATTAAAGAAGGACCTAGACTGATTACTACCTTTAGCAGTGAAGAAAGAAAAATTAGGTCTATAGTCAAAAATAATTGGCCTATCATACTCACTGACGCTGTGCTTCGCACAAGACTACCGGCTACTCCTATGATCACTTTTAGGAGAGCCAAATGTATGGGAACATTCCTGGATAAAAGCAGCCCTGAAACAAGACAAAATGCTATGTGGCTAAAACCTGCTCATGGCTTTCGTAAATGTTCCTCTTGCAGGGCCTGCAAATTTGGCATAAACACGACTCACTATCGTACTCCCTTTAGTACAAAAGAAATAGTTATCATAGGGAGTTTTACCTGCAGGACAGAATTTGCTGTATATGTCCTGACGTGCGCCTGTGGCCTTAACTACATCGGTAGCACTAAGCTGCAGGTGCACGTGAGGATTTTGCAGCATCTCCATGCCATCTTACATAGCGACCCTGCTTACCCAGTGGCACGCCATTTCAAAAAGGCTCACAATAACGATGTCACCTGCCTCAAATACTTTGTAATAGGATCTATTTCCAAACCTCTGTGAGGTGGCAATAGAGAACTTCAATTAAGGCAACTGGAGACCAGAAAGATTCTCGAGTTCGACAGTGAAGGGCCGAACGAATTGAATAACACTGAAGATATGCACAACTTCCTCTAGTTAGCCCTTTACTGTTACTTGTTTTCTTGAGGTCTGATTAGATGACACAATACTATGAGAAATACAATCTAAATCTTAGGGCTAAATCAATTTATATCACATTTACATATGGGTATTTCTCTTTTTCGCACTTTAGTAGGTTACTAATTATTTGTACTCATTACATTAATGTGAAATGATCTTTATACCTCCAATGCCTCAATATTGAAAACATATGTTTATGGTATATTTGCACTTTTTGTAGTATGATGAAATTACAGAGATGATATTTATATGATTTTAGCAATCATTATCAGGATTGAATTTTTATTGTTATCAATATTTATATATTCATTTTTAATCATACAGCTGCACAGTATTTGTATATCTTTCAAAAAATTGCACATTAGCACGGTTTTGCACAAGTTACTTAAATTGCTGCTATGCACTTTTAGCACTCTAACAGGTCTTCTACAACAATATTTATTGCAAATATATAAGAAACTCTTTCATAGCTAATGCCCAACCTTTCTTGTCATCTGGTTTGTTATCAAGGATTTATCCTGTTATAATTGACTGAGGAAACACTATACAAAAGAGTATGTATTTAAATATGCTCTGTTACAGAGAGCTATCTCTCCGTTGCAATGTGGGGATTTGGAATATTTAGAATAACAAATGACCAGTGGTTATGTTTTATATTCTTTCCCCACATGTCCGTATATTGACATATTGTTTTTTATTTTGTGTATTTATACAATAAGACGGTTTTTCTCCTAAATAGAAACTTTCCAAAGGTTGAAATTTAAAAATGAAATATCCATTAATTCTAAGGTATTTTACATTAATCTAACAGGTTTTATTTTATACCTCGATGTAAAGATCTTTTAATGCCTATGAAGTCTGTTTTCTTGGTCCATGATCATGTGACTTGGAAGTGGGTGTACACTTTGCAGCATTTAAAAACATTCAGTTTGACTATGGTCCGCATGTGAACAAGGGCTTTCCAGCCCGAAACGCGTCATTTTGCTGTGAAGACATGGTCGAATAAACATCTTGCCTGAAGATTTGTGTGGTCCGTCGCTCCTTCCTCGCCGCCTGGAGGTTGCGGGAGTTTACGCGTACTGAATATATATATATATTATCTACTGGCGGTCGCCAGTAGATAGTTATAGTTAGGACCGTGTTTCCATAGGAAATCCGCAACATTCTATTTGGAATAACTTTGGCGCCGGTTGACGAATCCTCGCGAAATTTTCAAAATAGGTGGGGCGCTACGCTCCGCTCCTACCCTGAAAGTCTCGGGGGGATTTATCAAGCGGGGGATGAGAAAAAAGGGGGGTCCTTGAAATTTGGCAGAGAGGTAGTCCTCAGGTCAGGGAAGTGCCTTTTGCAGGTCTGGTGTCAATCTGTTCAGTAGTTCCTGAGAAAATCAAAAGTAAAATCATATATATATGTGGGCGGAGCCTAACCACACATCTCATCCTGAGATCTGATTGGCTGTCAGCACTTCATCCAAGAAGTGTTGGCAGCCATCTTGGGACCAATATACATGATAGCACCTCATTAAAAAGCATTGCAGTTAATAGAAGGTTTTAAGACTTAAGTTACATTATAAATCATTTGTTGATGGTATCATACTCATTTTAGGAATTGTGGTATGTTCTAAGGTGATTTCACCATGTGAAAAAGCCTTCTGCTGGGATATCATGATTGAGAGAAAAATATTTTCTCTTGCTTTTCCCACAGAGGTTTGGAAGGGGATCTATAAGCTAAACTGAGAGCTTATTTTCTGTAAATTCACATTATCTTTCTCAGTCATGTGAGAATGAAGTCTGACATTCTCAGTAAAACATGTACATCCAACAAGGGCAGAGACTGTCAGTTGATTCCTTTGTGTTCTACTGCAGCTTCCCAGAGTGTTCCAAAGAACAACTAGAGCGCTAACAGTCCTACTTATGATAAACATATGGCACACCTGAAGCCATCTTGCTTGGATTAAAGTGGTAACTCTTAAAACATTTAATTTAAAAAGGAACAAAATGAGGGGGTTCATTTTTCCATAAAAAGTAGGATTAGGGCTAACTAGTAACAAGGCTCCAGGCCCGGATGGCTTGCCGCCGGACCTTTTTAAATCCTGTATCTCATTATGGGCCCCTGTCCTTACTGCTGTAGTAAATGCAGCTGCGGCCTTTGGATGTCCAAAGTCGTGGGGGCTATCGACTATAGTGCCCGTGTTTAAAAAGGGCGATCGTAGTAGCCCGTTATGCTACAGGCCAATATCTTTAATCAATTCTGTAGCCAAAGTGGTAGGGGGTGTAATCCTGAACAGGTTAACTGCATGGGCAAATGAGAATAGTGTTATATCCCCAATACAATACGGCTTCAGACCTGGCCACTCGACAGTAACTCAGTGTCTGAACCTATATCTGATTATAGGTAAATACACCTTGGCCCGGCAGGGAACCATCCACATGGCTTTTATGGACTTATCGTCCGCATTTGATTGTGTGGACAGAGGCAAACTATGGGACACCATGTTAAAGATGGGCGTTGAGAAGAATTTAATTAACCTACTGGCTGACCTGCACTCCGATACAAGAGCTAACGTTCGATATACCCAAGACCTGAAAGTGACGGGGGATATCAGAATTAACCGGGGTGTTCGACAGGGATGTATCCTGGCTCCATTCCTCTTCAACTTGTATATCAACGAGTTGGAGGAATACTTGCTAAGAACTGGAGCGGATTACCCCTATGTAGGCCGAAAAGGCGTTCCAGTTCTGCTCTACGCGGACGACGCTGTCCTTATTTCAAGGACAGCAATCGGCCTTCAGACACTTTTAAACTCCTTCTTTGATTTCATGGAGTCTCGAGGCCTAAGTATTAACAACTCTAAGTCCTATGTTATGAAGACAGGCCTAGGGTCACAAAAATCTAATCTTTTTAACATAAATGGGGAAAGAATTCCAACCACCAAAACCTTTTCATACCTCGGGGTCCTTCTTGATCATCAATTATCTTGGGGCCCCGCTGTTCTTAAGAAGAAGGGCGAGGTAACCCGCGTTAACGCAGCCATACTTGGCTTCGCGAGAAAAATGGGCAATAGCCCGGTGGCTGCCTTGCCTAAATTATACCAGGCCAAGAGCGTTGCCGTTGCTTGCTACGGAAGCGAGCTCTGGGGCTACAGCCAGACGCGGGACCTGGAGGTTGTAGAAAATAACTTTCTGAAGAAGATACTGAGACTGCCAAGGGGAACCGGAAACTTCTCGGTACACGAGGAGCTAGGTGTGCCCTACCTTAGTGATAGAATAGCAGCAAATCCCCTATTGTGTTGGATGAACTGTTGGCTAAATAACGACATACCTCTTACCCATGATATACTAAAAGAAGCTTTAACATGGGATGGTAGGTTCAAGGTCCCGTGGCTGAAGTATATTAACGATCGTCTTATTGAAATAGGACGGCCTGACCTGTTTTTAACCCCAAATTTCATTACTAAATCAAATGTCACTTTTGTGAAAAATACATTCATGACAACCAGGTATTTTGCCCGGGAGGAGGTTGAGCTCCAGAAAGACAGTGTTAGGAAACATGTTCTACTTAAAACCTGTCTACAAATGGAACCATATCTATCATGGCCTATGACTGGCTACGAACGTTACCTATTAACAAGGTTCCGTTTTGACCTGTTTCATCTCTTACTGGCGGTACCGTGTGGGGCCCATCGAGGTCAAGTGTTGCCAGCTTGCGGCTGCGACGGGAAGTCTCCGCAAGATCTGGCACACTTTTTATTTATTTGTCCTTATTACATAGTACCTCGGAGGCTATATCTAAAACCATGCCTGAAAGAACTGAAATTTGCACAGATCAAACCAGCACTTTACTACCTTCAACTCCTGAAATGTGACTGCACCTTATTTGTATGCAGTTTTCTGAAATTAGCAATTACTTTCAGGAAAAGGATGGAGGGATAATTATGCTGCTATTGCCGTTAGGTATTTTAAACTTTTTTACCTTGTTATAATTATTTATATTCTTAACATGTTTATTCTGCCTGTTACTCTTGTTTTATATTGTTTATGTAAATTTTTGTCTCACAAATGAAATGGATGGTTTGATTTTAACTGTATGTTTATGAATTGCGCTTTTATGATTGTAAGGTTTACAATCGAATAAAGTCATTTGTACTGCACTGTATGATTAGTGCTGCAGAAAGAAAAATTAGGGCACATTTTGAGTGACTTCCTCAAATCCTCTTCTATTTCATTAAAAAATTCTGACATGCAGACTGAAACATGCACTTTCAATACCAGCAGCAGTTTTCCCTGGTGAGCAGTAGCTTTACTACAGTGATCTAATGAGCAAAAAGAGTGCTAACATTCTGAATTTATGGCAAATGTGTGACACATCTGAATGCCTTCTTGATGGAATCAAAGTAAAAAACTGAAAGTATTTCCTACTGAGGAGACTGCAGTAAATGAGGAAATTAGGAAACTTCATAACAAATAAGTCTCCCAAGATGGCCACCAGCGACAAAAGAGCCCAAATGTAGAACAAATATCACCCAGATGTAGCCCAAGTATAGCCCAATGACAGAATGTCCCAGAGTGTTCTTAAAAACAACTAGAGCGCTTACTGTCTTCATTATGACAAACGTATGGCACACCTGAAGCCATCTTGATTGGAATAAACTGGTAACACTTAAAACATTTAATTTAAAAAGGAACACAATGAGGGGGTTCATTTTGCCATAGAAATTATGATTAATGCTGAAGAAAGAAAATGAGGGCACATTTTGAGTGACTTCTCAAATCCTCTTCTATTTCATTAAAAAATTCTGACATGCAGACTGAAACATGCACTTTTAATACCAGGAGAAGACTTCCATGGTGAACAGTAGTTTTACTACAGTGATCTAATGAGCAACTAGAGTGCTAACATTCAGAATTTATGGCAAATGTGTGACATATCTGAATACCTTCATGATGGAATCAAAGTAAAAAACTGAAAGCATTTCCTACTGAGGAGACTGCAGTATATGAGGAAATTAGGAAACTTCATAACAAATAAATCTCCCAAGATGGCCACCGGAGACAAAAGAGCCCAAATGTAGCCCAAAATCACCCAGATGTAGCCCAAATATAGCCCAATGACAGAAGTGTGCAAAACACTTATTATTTTGTGTTTTTGCAGTGTTATATAGTGCAGACTTGTCAGGTATTGGAGTGCTTTACATGAGCATTGGTTACATCACACAAGAACAAATTCATTTTGGTTGTAGACATGGGGAGACTAAGTGATTTGACCAGAATCACAGAATGTCGAGCTGAAGCAGAAACTCCAACCTGGTTCCCCAGTTGCAAAGTCTGCAGTTCTGGAAGTAACACCACATCCTCTCCCCTAAGTGTAACATTTAATCAAGTGGTCAACTGGATAAAAAAACATAAAGATAACAAAGAATTTAAAAGTGCTGTGTCGCTATTTGAAAACTCAGAAAATATGTCCTTATTTTAGTCTTTTAGAGCACTAACCATAATTTTGATGCCAATAAGACCCTCTCATATATGTAATTTCTAAAGGAAATGCTCTAGGTATTACAGTTTTGATTACATCAAGATGACGTCAGGCGTTCCACACTTTTGTAATAAATATAGAATGTTAGCAATCTAGTTGTTCATTAGGATACTGTTGAGAGGCAGAGGCCAGGGGCACGGACTCTGAAAATTGAAGGCAGGTAGGAGAGTGCAAAGGCAACAATTTAACCACACTGAGCAGGCAGGAAGGGCCTTGGCAGCACAACAGACTATGGAGGGCAGTGGAAAGGGGGGCAGGGGCAACAAACCAACAATACAGGACTTGCAAGAGAGGCTGTGGAATGTAATAGACCATTGTGGGCAGAAGGAAGAGGCAATGGTAGTACAACCATACATGCCAACAGACCCGATTCAGCCAGGAAACGTCCAATGTTTTTAAGCTCAAATGGGCTTTATTTGATCTGTCTCCTGTCTACAATCTCCTCTTTTTCAATCTAACTCAAAGGGGAAAATCAATACCCCAGTTTTTTTTCAAAATCTCCCTCTTACCAAGTTCAAAATGTTTGCAAGTATGGTACATTGGATCATGGAAGGAAATGGGGTAGGGACATGGACTTGGATAACAGAGGACAGGAGGGACATGGAGAGGTGCATCAGACTGACCCTGCAGGACAGGCATCAGGGTTTGCAGCAGCACAATACACCACACAGGGCATGCGGGACGGGAGTGCAGCACAACAATCCATAGAAAGCAAGAGGGAGGGGACAGGACCATGCACATGGACAACAGAGAACAGAGGGGCAAGAGGCAATGGTAGCTAGCTGACCATAATGGACAGACAGGAGAGAAATCTGCAGCATAACAGACCATAAAGGGCAGGAGGGACGGATCAGGGGCATTACAATGGAACAGACAAGCCAGGAGGGAGGGAGGAGGGGTCTGCACATGTAAACAGAGGGCTGGGGGCAAGGGGGCAGGGCAGGAGCAGCAAGATAGCCATGGAGGTCAGGCAGGATGGGCACTAGAAGCAAGACACACCATGAAGAGCAACACTGAGACTGTGATGGCATACACACAGACCATGGAGGGAAGGTGGGAGGGGGTCAGGGGCAGCTAACTGACCACACAGGGAAGGTGGGAGGGGCCATGGCAGCACAGAAGACCATGCATGGCAAGTGGGAGGGTTAGTGGCAGCACAATGGCTATGATGGGCAAGAAGGAGGGTGCAGGGGCATGCACAAAGGACGATGGAGGATAGAAGGGAGGGTCAGGACCTGTGCACAGACAAGAAAGTTCAGGGGAAGGGGCCTCACAACAGACCGCACGGGGCAGGCAGGAGGAGCAGTTGCAGCACAACAGACCAGGGAGGGCAGAAGGGTGTGGCAGTACAATGGACCATGTAGGACAGGAGGAAGAGGATAGGGGCATGGCATGTGGACAGGCAGGGTGGAGGTGGCAGGGACAGGTTACAGTCATCTGACAATGCTAGGCAGGTGGGAGGGGAGTGGCAGCTCAACAGAACACTCAGAGTAGATAGGAGTGGCAGGTCCATGGAACATGGTGGGCAAAAAGGATGGAGCAGGGGCATGCACAAAGACATCGGAGGGCAGGGGGAAGGAGAATAGGGGCAGCAAGCTAAGCACAGAGTTTAAGCAGGAGGTCAATGATGGGGCATAGAATTGGGCAATGGAGTGCAGGGGGGGTGGACTGGTACATCATACTAAATTGAGGGCAGTGGCAGCACATCAGACCATGCATGGCAGGAGGGAGGAGGCTAGTCCATGGATTCACACAACAGAGGATAGGGAGGAGGGGGATGGGGCAGCAAGCTAACTGTTCAGAGAAGGTGGGTATTAGGAACTTTATTGTTTTTAAAACGTGTGTCTGTGCGAACTACTTAAAATATGAACAAGTATGCAGCATACTCTCACTTTTATTCAGGAAGAAGAGGACGTTTGTGACTGTGACTCCGGGCTCACTTGGCAGAAACACCCCCTGACCCTCCACCCCCTATCGCAAAATGTAATGCCCGTGAAAAGGGTAGGTGAACACAGTGTTATATAGAACATAGTCCTGAGAGCACGATTGAAAATGAAAACTAGATATAGTGTATGGTATAAACTATGCACCAAAAAGTGTGATATAAGATGAACCGGGCGTGAAATATAATATGCAATACATTGTGCGCAATTACAGATTCATTGGAGAGCGCGAGATAGCACAGGCACTAGCGCGTGCTATGCGATATGCGCCTTGGAGTGTAATATGCACAGGGCAGTGTTGTGTAACCTAACTAGTCTCTAAAGTTGTAATATAAAATATGTGCTGGGGAGTGTAACGTTGCATATGCACTGTGACAAAGATATAGATCCCAGATTAAAATATGTATGGAATAGCACTGTGCATTATAACATAGGCATCGAGGAAGGCACGTTAGATGGGGCAATATAACCCGTGCGAAGACAAGTGTGGCATGACATATTCAAGGGGTGGTGTTACAGTGCACATGGGCTAGAGAGTGTCATAGCATATGCACTAGCTAGTGGAATACAACACAGAGGTGTGTGGCACTCAGCAGGCAATGGTGGGTGTAATACAGCATTGGGCTCTGCCAGGAGCGCATTGTGACTCTCAAGTGATGTTCGTCCCCTTTCCAGAGAGTAAAATAAAAAGTATTACACATCCGGCAGTGGATGTGTGTTTTATTAACCGTGAGGGGGTTTCTTGCATAGTTTTGGTCGAATTTTTGTCGAATCCCCTTTGAATGGCTTGGTGTGCATGTGTATTAAATGTGCCCGTCAATAGCTACCCATGTTTGTATAAATAAACGACAAGGGTGTCTACCGGGATTAGGCACGGTAGGGCATCAGACATGTCAGAGCTTCACTAGTGGTGTAAATACATTCCACGTGGATTCATTGTATGCATAGTCGCCTTTTAATGAATATCACGCAAATCGTCATGGTGATAGGTACGTACGGTTTATCCAGCATGTCCTAGGTGTGTCTATAAATATATCTTTTTTTAAAAATAATAAAAAACATTGGCCGGTCCTGGGGATTGGGGTCAAAAAAATATAATTAGGAGACAGGCCCTGAGGGATGGGGTCATCAGGGCCAATAAATTAGAATAAGAAGGGGAGCCACACAGCCCCCCTGATTAAAAAATTAAAATAAATAAAAGACTGGCATCGTGCCGGAGGCCACGCCCCCTCCTTGCAGCACTCTGCAAACGCGCCCCCTGGCGAATTGTAAGTTGGGGAATTAATTCCTCTTCAATACTGAGGGTACCTGAGGGCCAACTAGCCCAACAGGCATCTCCAGTATGCGCCAGGGAGCTGCGCTGCAGACAGGTGTTCTGAGGCCAAGCCCCTTTTTACACCTCTCTGCAACGCAGCTCTGTGGCGCTTACTGGAGGTACCTAGTGGTCTAGTTTGACCCTAGGGACCCTTAGGATTCAAGGGGACTTAATCTCTCAACTTAGAACAGACACAGGGCGCGTTTACACCGTGGTGAAGGGAGGGGACGGGGCCTGAGGTGACGTGTGCAAACACGCACTGTGGCACGTTTTAAATTGGGGATATAATTTCCCTTCAATACTGAGGGCCCCTGGGGGCTAACTAGCCCACCAAGTGCTTCCAGTAAGCGCCACTGAGCTGCATTGCAGAGAGGTGGTCCAGGCCGTGCCACTTTTTACAACTCTCTGCAACGCAGCTCTGTGGCACTTACTGGAGGTACCTAGTGGGCTAGTTGGACCCTAGGGACCCTCGGGATTCAAATGAACGTAATCTCCCAACTAAAAACGGACACAGGGCGTGTTTACACAGTGGTGAAGGGAGGGGACGGGGCCTGAGTTAACGTGTGCAAAAACGCCCTGTGGCCTGTTTTAAGAGGTAGTTTTAATCCCCCTGCCCTATTATATACTAGGGCTTACAGAGGAGGTCATGCTAATCACAGGGGGACCCCAACGCATAATGTTCCCTAGTGTATGTAGGTGTTTTCACTGTATTCTAAGTGTCTTTTAACATAGCACTGGCTCTAGGACTGGTTAGTCAGACTCAGTTACCACCAGTATCCGTCTGAAAAAGTTGAGGGTACAGGATGATTTTGCAACAAGGCTTCTTTCTGCTCTTCTTTTTGTTCTTTCTGCACGATATCCTTCTTCCTGCACTTTTCTTCGTCTTTGAGGACTTCTGTTGCTTCTTTCTGCACTTCTTTTTTTTCTTTCTGTGCATTTTTTCTTCTTTCTTCACATGTCCTATCTCTGTAGGCATAGTTAGAAATTAGCATTTAAAAAACCTTTGAAATTCACAGAAAAAACCATAGGTTTCAGGCACGTTATAGTTAGGAATTAGCATTTAAAAAACGTCAGAAATTCACTGAAAAAACCATAGGTGGACTTTTCACTTGTACAAAACCATTGAAATTCCCCCGTTATAGTTAGTTCAGCTAACTATAACTCGCGCGCCCGCAATGCACTGCTGATGCCGCCACATATTAAATCACTCATGACATGGTCAGTGACATCACTCATGACATCTCAAATGACATCACTGATGACATCACTGATGACATCATCCTTGTGATAGAGTGGCAGACCTCCTCTCACCCTAATATAACCTTTGATACACACATTCAAAAATAGAGACTAACATTTTCAAATCAATGGACATACCAATACCAGTTACAACAACCTCTTCAGTAATTCTAAGATCCACATACACATCCACTCATTCACCAACAGTCCTATACAGTCACTCATACATGTACTCACTCATCATATGTACTCATACACCTATACATCCTGTTACACAATGCCACTCATCCATAGAGTTACACACACACATAGTCACTCATGCTAATAAAGAATCAAACATACATTTACTTGCATGTACAGTTATACACACACCACCACACTTACTTCTACGGAAACTTACACATACTTAGTCTTTTAAACAATCACTTATAGAAACACATACTTATTCATACAGGAACTCTTTCAATCTCTCACTCTCACATATACTCACTTATATACACCAATAGTCACATATACTAGTTTAAAACATATGTAGTTGCTCATAAAGACACTATTGAGACAGTCATTCACTCACTAACACACCCATACACACACTCATCCACCCATACAGTCCTGCACACATGCTGTCTTCAACACATACAAACAGTGAGTCACTCATTCATGCACCTATGCACTAAGTAATACCCCCACCGAACCATGCAGACACTCAGACTGATACTCAAAAAACCAACTAATAACCTATATAGACACCCATGTAGCTACTCACCAACCCATGCAGCCACTTATACACAAAGTGAGAGACTGATACAGATATTTACATATTTAAACATTACTCACTAAGCCATGTATTCACTATGATACACTTAATCAGTCAGTTACACAATCAATTTTTCAAAAACAAATCATCCATTTAGACACTTATATACCCATTTATTCTTCCATCGACCTTGAGATATACATATATAAAACATTTTTAATTTTCAGAAAAACACACATTCACTGGATGATGTCATCAGTGATGTCATCAGTGATGTCATTTGAGATGTCATCAGTGATGTCATGAGTGATGTCACTGACCATGTCATGAGTGATGTAATATGTGACGTCATCAGCAGTGCATTGCGGGCGCGCGAGTTATAGTTAGCTGAACTAACTATAACGGGGGAATTTCAATGGTTTTGTACAAGTGAAAAGTCCAGCTAACTATAACACCCCTGAAACCTATGGTTTTTTCAGTGAATTTCTGAGGTTTTTTAAATGCTAATTCCTAACTATAACGTGCCTGAAACCTATGGTTTTTTCTGTGAATATATATATATATATATGACGAATCTTCGTGAAATTTTCCAAACTTTTGGCTAGCTCCGGTCTGCTCCTATCCTGTAAGTTTTGTGGTGATTCGTCAAGCGGGTGCTGAGAAAAAAGGGCAATTTCCCATAGGACCTGTTGACGCAGTTACAGCCCGAACTGCTGAACGAATTACACCAAATTTGGCAAAGAGGTAGTCCTCAGTTCAGACTCGTACTTTTTGCAGTAAAAAAGATAGATATATCTATGGCCGCGGAGGATCCGCGCACCCTATGCGCACCCTAAGGGCACCCTCTGCGAACCGAGCACGCACCCTCCCGATCACGCGTTGAATGCTAATTGGCTGTCGAGTGTCTGTCTACATTCGGAACCAGGAACTGTTGGCAGCCATTTTGTGCCTCAGTAGAAGCGAGGCTGATTAAGTAAGGGAAATAAGTGTGTGAAAGATGTAAAGGGGGCAGGGTAGAAATACTCTGACCCTCTAGTGTTGCTTAGGGGGTCCCAGAAAGACATCTTGGGGCTCCCTTTTAAAAAAAGAAAAACGGCGAAATGCGCGCAGGGTGCGCAGATCTGGCAAAAAAAAAAAAAACCTGAAGCGCGGGCTTTCGCGCTTCGTTAATAATTAGCCCCCGGGTGGGCCAAATTTCGGGGGCAAAATGTTTATAACTTAATAGGGGGAGGGGGGAGCGTGGCCCCCCTCTTGGAGCCCTCGAGGGCCCTGGAGTGCCCACCCCCAGGACACTGTTGTTTGCTATGAGAGGGCGGGAGTCTCCCGCCCTCCCATAGCAAACTTCGTTAGGATTTTTAAAGAGAGAGCAGGGAAACCTGCTCTCTCTTTCAAAATCCAAACGATATTGCTTTTCTACACGGGGAGCTGCATGTCAGCAGCTCCTCATGTGGAAAAGCAATGCCGGCTCCCGAAGGATGCGGGGAGCCGGCTGGGACCGTGGGGGCGTTGGGGCTCCTCCCACGGTCTCCAACGTTTTTATATAAACCCCAGGGGATGGGGTCTCCGGGGATAATAAAAATTAGTGATAGGGGCTTTTTTTTTTTACGGTAAAATTAGGAGTTGCGCATCCTAACGCGTTGGGTGCACGGTTACTCTCGTGTTGGGTGCGTGGTTCCTAACACGTTGGGTGCGTAGATCCAAGGAAAAAAACTGAAATTTTTTCGAGAGAAACATCAAGCTTAAGTGTTTTGTTCTTGAGTGGCTCTAAAAAGAGCCGTTGTGTTCATTGAGAGTTTTTGGTACTGATAAGTAAGTACCTATACAGAGTCTAAAGTTGTTGAGGAAAACTCTGTTTCCTTCATCAGTAAAGTGTACTCCATCTC
Source organism: Triturus cristatus (assembly GCF_964204655.1). Taxonomy (NCBI): domain Eukaryota; kingdom Metazoa; phylum Chordata; class Amphibia; order Caudata; family Salamandridae; genus Triturus; species Triturus cristatus. Next base: position 890,470,359 of record NC_140589.1, read on the forward strand.
TCCTATACATCTCTTGCATATGAAAGCGCAGATTGTTATTGTAAATGGACCCCATTCTATAGTCTCGGAGAAAAGCAGAAACAGATTTATTCACATGTTTCCTAGCTTTCTCAATTTGTGGACAAAAATGATTGGACCAGTTCCATTTCTGCCTTTGGCATATGTTAGAATACACAAAGGCAGTTTTGGGAAAAAGTGAAATCAGTTCTGCAAAGGTGTCCTTCATAAGCATTTCCAGACCTACCCCAGTCAAAGTGCCTAGTATATATATATATATATATATTACCTACTGGCGGTCGCCAGTAGGTAGTTATAGTTAGGACCACGTTTCCATAGGAAAACCTCAACATTCTATTTTGAATAACTTTGGCGCCGGTCGACGAATCCTCGCGAATTTCTCAAAATAGGTGGGGCGCTACGCTCCGCTCCTACCCTGAAAGTCTCGGGGGGATCCGTCAAGCGGGGGCTGAGATAAAAGGGGGGTCCCAAAACGCGTTTTTCCCATGCATTTTTCCATAGGACCTTTAGAATGAGCTACAGCCCGAACGGCTGAACAGAATTACTCAAAATTTGGCAGAGAGGTAGTCCCTAGGTCAAGGAAGTGCCTTTTGTAGGTTTGGTGTAAATCTGTTCAGTAGATTCTGAGAAAATAGCCTTTAAATCAATATATATATCTGAGCCCGCTTACGGTACGCTTACCGTACGCTTACGGTAAGCGTACGGTGGCGTGCGCGAGCGCGATTCTGATTGGCTCTTAGATCTTAGTAAACATTCGAATCGGCCGAAACCAGGAAGCGGCGGCCGCCATTTTGTGTATTTCACTCTGAAAAAAAAGAGTGAAAACAAGGAAAGGGGGCAATGAGGAGAGTTACAGACCCCCTAACATTTGTAAGGGGGTCAAAGAAGGACAGAAAAGTACAAAAAAAACATTTATTGATTTTAAAAAAAATCACGGGGTACGCGTACGGTAAGCTTACGGTAAGCGTACGGTAGAAAAAAAATGAAAATCAGATTTAAGTGTTTAGATATTAGGGGGCTCTAAAAAGAGCCGTTGTGTTTATGAAATGATTTTTTAGTGGTACCTACAAGTAAGTACCGATGCAGAGTCTAAGGTTCAAGAGGAAGACTCTGTTCCCTTCATCATTGAAGTGCACACCATCTCCTCTATAAATGTCTTGCATGTCATAACGCAAGTTGTTGTGGTAAATGGCACCCATACCATAGTCACGGAGGAAAGCAGAAACAGATTTGTTGACGTGCTTTCTTGCTTTGTCATCGCACCGCGTGCCCACCGTGCGTGCACGGCACTAACTGCGTAAAGTGGGCGCACGGTGCGCGAAGCGCACCGCGTGCTCACTGTGCGTGCACGGTGCGCGAAGCGCACCGTGCGCGCACGGAACGAACTGCGTTAAGTGGGCGCGCACATCACGAATGGCGTAAAGTAACTTAGCATTTAAAAAACCGTACAAATTCACTGAAAAAACCATAGGTTTCACACACGTTATAGTTAGGAATTAGCATTTAAAAAACCTTGCAAATTCACTGAAAAAACCATAGGTTTCACACATGTTATAGTTAGCGGAAATTTTACTGATAAAAAACCAATGAAATTCCCCCGTTATAGTTAGTGCAGGCAACTATAACTCACACGACCGCAATCTTCTGCTGATGACATATGTGTCTTTATGAAAAAAAAATATTTGTAATATATGTATAGCTAAAAATGTATGGAAGAAGACATGGGCAAATAAGTGTCTAAATGCAGTATTAGCATCAGCAGAGGATTGCGGTCACGTGAGTTATAGTTGCCTGCACTAACTATAACGGGGGAATTTCATTGGTTTTTTATCAGTAAAATGTCCAGCTAACTATAACATGTGTGAAACCTATGGTTTTTTCAGTGAATTAGCAAGGTTTTTTAAATGCTATTTCCTAACTATAACGTGTGTGAAACCTATGGTTTTTTCAGTGAATATATATATATATATATATATATATATATATATATATTACCTACTGGCGGTCGCCAGTAGGTAGTTATAGTTAGGACCACGTTTCCATAGGAAAACCTCAACATTCTGTTTTGAATAACTTTGGCGCCGGTCGACGAATCCTCGCGAATTTCTCAAAATAGGTGGGGCGCTACGCTCCGCTCCTACCCTGAAAGTCTCGGGGGGATCCGTCAAGCGGGGGCTGAGATAAAAGGGGGGTCCCAAAACGCGTTTTTCCCATGCATTTTTCCATAGGACCTTTAGAACGAGCTACAGCCCGAACGGCTGAACAGAATTACTCAAAATTTGGCAGAGAGGTAGTCCCTAGGTCAAGGAAGTGCCTTTTGTAGGTTTGGTGTAAATCTGTTCAGTAGATTCTGAGAAAATAGCCTTTAAATCAATATATATATCTGAGCCCGCTTACGGTACGCTTACCGTACGCTTACGGTAAGCGTACGGTGGCGTGCGCGAGCGCGATTCTGATTGGCTCTTAGATCTTAGTAAACATTCGAATCGGCCGAAACCAGGAAGCGGCGGCCGCCATTTTGTGTATTTCACTCTGAAAAAAAAGAGTGAAAACAAGGAAAGGGGGCAATGAGGAGAGTTACAGACCCCCTAACATTTGTAAGGGGGTCAAAGAAGGACAGAAAAGTACAAAGAAAACATTTATTGATTTTAAAAAAAATCACGGGGTACGCGTACGGTAAGCTTACGGTAAGCGTACGGTAGGAAAAAAAAAAAAAAAAATGAAAATCAGATTTAAGTGTTTAGATATTAGGGGGCTCTAAAAAGAGCCGTTGTGTTTATGAAATGATTTTTTAGTGGTACCTACAAGTAAGTACCGATGCAGAGTCTAAGGTTCAAGAGGAAGACTCTGTTCCCTTCATCATTGAAGTGCACACCATCTCCTCTATAAATGTCTTGCATGTCATAACGCAAGTTGTTGTGGTAAATGGCACCCATACCATAGTCACGGAGGAAAGCAGAAACAGATTTGTTGACGTGCTTTCTTGCTTTGTCATCGCACCGCGTGCCCACCGTGCGTGCACGGCACTAACTGCGTAAAGTGGGCGCGCGGTGCGCGAAGCGCACCGCGTGCTCACTGTGCGCGCACGGTGCGCGAAGCGCACCGTGCGCGCACGGAACGAACTGCATTAAGTGGGCGCGCACGCCACGAATGGCGTAAAGTAACTTAGCATTTAAAAAACCGTACAAATTCACTGAAAAAACCATAGGTTTCACACACGTTATAGTTAGGAAATAGCATTTAAAAAACCTTGCTAATTCACTGAAAAAACCATAGGTTTCACACATGTTATAGTTAGCTGGACATTTTACTGATAAAAAACCAATGAAATTCCCCCGTTATAGTTAGTGCAGGCAACTATAACTCACGTGACCGCAATCCTCTGCTGATGCTAATACTGCATTTAGACACTTATTTGCCCATGTCTTCTTCCATACATTTTTAGCTATACATATATTACAAATATTTTTTTTTCATAAAGACACATATGTCATCAGCAGAAGATTACGGTCGCGTGAGTTATAGTTGCCTGCACTAACTATAACGGGGGAATTTCATTGGTTTTTTATCAGTAAAATGTCCAGCTAACTATAACATGTGTGAAACCTATGGTTTTTTCAGTGAATTAGCAAGGTTTTTTAAATGCTATTTCCTAACTATAACGTGTGTGAAACCTATGGTTTTTTCAGTGAATATATATATATATATATATATATATATATATTCACTGAAAAAAACAAAGGTTTCAGGGGCGTTATAGTTAGGAATTGGCATTTAAAAAACCTTAGAAATTCACTGAAAAAACCATAGGTTTCAGGGTTGTTATAGTTAGCTGGACATTTCCCTCGTACACAACCCTAGAAATTCCCCTGTTATAGTTGGTTCAGCTAACTATAACTCGCGCCCCCGCAATGCACTGCTGATGACGTCACATATTACATCACTCATGACATGGTCAGTGACATCACTGATGACATCACTGATGACCGAATAAATGACCACCAAAAAGTCCATAATTCTAAAATATACCTTTCCTTGAGGGCAAATGGTATTTTTGCACTTCTTCTTTATGTAAATTGTCCAATGGTAGTCCTATTAAATTATAATAATAAATTCCTCACAGAGTGAATTATCTTCCTAAAACTTTGGCTTTAAAAATATTAGGTAGGAATTTGGTAATTCACTAGGCAAACGTTGATTGAAAACCAACTGGGCATCATTACAAAGTGTCCAGCCTTTGTCACATTTTAGATAGGCAGTGTAATGTCCACATGTGGTGGAAGGACCATCATGGAAAATTATTGCAATTGCTACAAAAGTCCTTCGTGATATTGATAGTTGTGCTGCTACAAATTGTTTTATTAAAGTATCCAATTTTCTTCCGTCAGCTGTACAACGTTGCATCATTAAAATTATGTATTTTCCATATTTTGTTAAGAATAATGTGGATAACATTTCTGATTTACATTGGCTACACTCCATGTTTTGAATTGCACCTTTCACTAATTTATTGAAAGACACTGATTTACAGTCTGGTAATGTTAAATACAGAAATCTCTCAGTGTCTACATTGGTGCTACATGTATACATGCAATTTTCACAATAATGTTCCCATTTGTAAAAAAGGCCAAAAATATTTTCTATTTCTACACCTTCATTTTCAAAAATGGTAAGCATATACATTAAAAATTCCTGAGCATCTTGTTGGATATTTTGTGTAAATTGTGTAGAACCAGAACACACATCCAAAAGACTACGAACATCTGAAACAGATTGTATTTTACTTCTATCTGTTGTCGTTTTTCATAAACAGAATGCAACAGAGAACACAATCTTTTTTGCCGATTCTCCATAATTTGTTCTTGTAAACCTTCAAGATAAAAAACAACATTGACCACTACATTAGCATAGCAGTTGACACCAGAACTATTTTCAAACTGATAACCAACAATCTCTCCAACAGTGTCCAATTTCTTTTTACCTGCAATCACAACATTATCTTGTTCTTTTCTTTTCTTGACACCTTCAGAACAGATATTCTCTAACCTTTTTCGACCAACCACACGCTTTTCAAATACAGGAAATGGACCTAAATTTAGAGCATACACCCTTCTTAACCTATTATACTCTTTTACACAGTTTGCATCTGCAGTAACCTTTGTCTCATCAAAATCAATCAAAAACAAACCAGATAATGTTCTGACTCGTGACAAAGCAACATATGCCATATCCTCTTTAAATACGGTTGATCCAATGTTCACCAATGCACTGTCTACACTTAATCATTGAGATTTATGAATAGTCACTGCATATGCCAGAGAAAATGGAAATTTTTTCCTACGGACATATAAATCTTTAACAAGCAAAAAACGAACTGAACAACGACCAATTTCTTTAACTTCATCAATCTGATCAAATTTAATTTTTAAAAATTAAATTCCTTCTTTTTTCTGATAATTCACAAAATCCACCACTTTGCCCATTGCAACATTAACTAAACCTTTCTCTACATCCAAATTACGCCTTAAAATTACCCGACAGTTTATACACGCATACAGTGTCTTTTCCAAACCAGCCGTTTTATATTTTTTTTCTAAACAATCCAGTTTTGATCTCAACTTACCCGTCAAAATAATAGTGATTCCTTCATGCAGTATTTTATCGATGGCTTCCATTTTTACAATTTCTTCATTTTCCAGTTTTAATAATTCTTCGTTGAATATTGAACACTCACGCAGTGTTGGCATTAAGCAAATCACTGACTTATTTTTAGCAATTTCCACGTACACTTTTGCAGGAACTGCATTTTCATTTGGAAAGACATTGCAAAGTAATCGACTCTCCAAAGCTTCTTTCCCTTTTTTTCCAGTTCTTATATCTTGAAGAATGCTTCCATATTCAGCATCATTTGCCTGTCGCATATTTGTTGTCAGTTCTTTGTATTCAAAATTACTCCAAATGTTCACATTACCAACACTGCCAAGAGACTTTCTGGTATCTTCATGGGCAAGTGATTTAAATACCGGTTGTCCTTTTACCGGAGTCAGTTGCAGTAGATCTCCAAAAACTATGACGTGTTTTCCTCCAAATAACACGTCATACTCTGTTTTAAGAATTTGCTGCATTCTTAAATGCACAAAGGCATGCATCAAGTTTGAAACCATGCTCACCTCATCAATAATGAGAAGTTTCATTTTCTTCAGGACTCTTGAAACTTCACAACAAGCTTCTCCAGATAGCTTGTGGTATTCCAATTTGTTCTCATGCTCTACTGGTAGCATTAGTAAACGATGTAAAGTAATTCCTTTAATGTTATGTGCTGCCAACCCAGTTGGAGCAGTGACAACACAAGACAAATGCGACTTAGTTGTTTTTTGCAGATAACTTGTAATTACTTTAATTAAGAAACGTTTTCCTGTTCCAGCTTGACCACTCACATACATTCGGATAGGTTGAAATGATGTACATGAGCACCCTCTCTTTTCATGAAGTAATCCATGCTCAATCTGCTCTTTCACTTGCTGATATATTTGTTTCTGTTCAATATGTAGTTGCTCTTCCAAGTTTCCTAACTGTATTGCATCTTCTTGTGCTTGATACATTGCTGTTTCCACCTCATTCATTGCAATCGCTGGTTCATTTTCAACAATTGGTTGTCCTGGTGGATCCTGACTCAGTGCAGCAGAACTTTGACTGTCTTGAGAACTGTCTCTAGCAATCTCAGCTGCAATTATAGCTTCTTGATCAATTTCATCATTCAACATTTTGACATAATTTGAGAAAGCACTGCATTGTATGCTATCTTTACAAGCATTAAATGAACCATCATAGCTGGGAAAATCTCCAAGTAATTCCAGTTCTTAACGCCATGGTTTGAACATTTGCAAAAGGGCTAAATAATAAAATTCCCTTTTTTCAGCAGTGTCGCAACTCAGTTTTCTGTGATTAATTAAATTTCCTTTCCTTTGTTTCACCAGACATCCTTCGGAACCAATCACTCCATATTTTCCATCGTTGATGTTCTCTGTAGTATTCCGTTTAAAAGTGTAGTTTTGCAGCACTTCATAGAGACACATGTTCTCAAGATGATGACTTCTATTTGGATAGTATGTGTCCAACATATTGGTTTTCAAAATATCTGTACTTTCAGGGTAATTTTCTGCTAAATATTCAATTTCCTGAACAGATCTCAGTACCCAATTTCGCATTCCTGCAAGACCTAGACTTACCCAAATGATTCTTCTACTTTTGGAATATAGACTTGCAGATGATAACCGATCTGAACATTCATATGCTCCAATTTCACGATGCATTAACATCTTCAAACTGAAACTGTATAATTTCTTACTTAGAGTCTTCTCGTGAGAAATCTCTTCCCACATTTCTTTCAATTCAGTCTTTTCTGATTTAGCAATGTAAGACGTTACATATCGAGCAACAGCAATGGAATTGTCCGCAACATACTGAATATCCATGTTAGCATTCCACATGGATAAAATAACTGGATTGCAGTCATTTATGTATTTTGATTCTTCGCTTCTTCTTAAGTTGTAGGTGTTTTTCGGAGACTCTCTTGTGATGGTATGTCGTACAGCTGACATAAAACTGTTCACTCTTCCTTTGGATAATACAGGACGTGGAAATCCAAAACGACATTTGGTATAGAACTTATCCTTCGACTTGTACTTTCGTCGACAGTATTTTTCACACCTGTGGCTTTGAAATCGTAAGACTTGTTGTTTTAAGTTTTTGTCTTCTCTGCTATTTGGAAGAGCACATGTAGCATAATCTTCAATGAAAGACAAAACAGTTTCATCTGAATCTGTTCCAAATTTGGGGGCGTCCTTGACCCATAACAACATATGTAAGTGAGGAGCACCTCTTGCTTGATACTCCTTTCTCCAAAAGAAATCCACAACTTCTCCAAGAGGAGGATTCTTTTTATTGCAGATGAAAGACATCATAGCTTCAAATCTATGATTGAAATATTTGCATACATTGACAGGATCCAAAGAACACAATTCTCCAGGTGTCTTGTATTCAATATTTTTTATAATGGAATTTGCCTCTCGAAGAAATTCAAGTAAATCATCCCAAGCACACTCAACACAGCTCAGTGTAATGAACCATGTAGGAGTTCCCAAGTTCCGTAGCATACATTTCAGTTCTCCATGTCGACAGTACCAATATTCATAAGTCCCACGCTGACATGCCATCAGATTAATCAACTGAGATTCTAAATGATCATCTCTCTGATGCACTTTATCCATAAAATCCTTTGCAGTTACATTTTGAAGATGCGTTCCAGTTTTTAAAATGCGATTTACTGCATATGAAAGTCCAGACAAGTCACTTTCAAACAGAGGATGAAACATATAAGGGATACATTGTGGAAATCTTGGATCTTCTGCATATAATCTTGTTGTCCGATATTCAGATGCAGGAATCTGCACAGGGCGTTCATCATATCGTCCACCTTTTCCTGTTGGAAACATCTGCGGGAAACAACGAGCTTCCAAGCTCTCTTCCCATACACTCATGGGACTTCCTGTTGCTTTTTTCATTTGAAACAACTCAATCGTATTCCCCATCACCTCTTTGGAATGAAGTGGATGTACACTGTAATGTTCATAGATCTCTTCACATCTGGACATGTCCACTTTTTCAATTTGTCCACTTAATGTTTCACTATCTTCTGCTAAATCTATTTCTTCTTCTCCAACAAACACATTTCTATAGTACTCATTATTTTTTAACAGATACAATGATGCCTTTTGCACTTTTCTAACATCCACTAACTCTTGACAGACTTTCTTATTCTTAGTAGGAACACCATTAACTAGAATGACTAGTGGCTCATTTTCTGCATGATCTACACCAATAGTTTCAATATTTTTCCTTAAATCTAATGGTAAATACACAACTCTTCATTTCAATCCTCTTTGCAACTCTGATGGAGGTAATTTACTTGTTTTGGGCTCCATACGAACAATAGCCTGAAACGGGTGAACACATTGTATAAGAATAGACTCATACGTATTTAAATCTATCAGCTCTGGAGGACTAGCAACCATCTCTAGATTATTATGAACAGCTCTAGCAGGCATTTTATTCTCATCTAATTTTTTATAACAATATTTGAAAATACGCTGCTCACATCCCAAATCAAAACAATCCTCTACCAACAAATAAGTTGCAAATTCCATCCACTTATCATTATCTTCTATTTCACTTTTTAAATACAGATTGACACCCCTAGTCTGATTTTTATAGTGACTTTGCCGACAACAAATACAAGAAACATTTGGTCTTTCACCTGAAATTACCTTAAACTTTGTGATTTCATCCTCAAATTTTTCTGTAATTACGGGTTCTACATTGTCTTCAATATTTTGTTCTACTAATGTGTCAGTTTCTTCACTCTCTTGCTGAGGCCCAAAGTAACAAAACTCAATATCCTCACAGACCTGCTTCACATCTGATACTGACTTACGTAAAAGAGCACTGTTCAACTCACTTAACTTTAGTGCTGGACTTTTTGCATAATACAACCTTCTCACTAACTTCCGCATTTGAGTATGATGTACTGCCAGCATTCTGAAATGGTGAAAAACACTTTCACAAACTTTCCTAGAAAGACAAGCCAGAGAATGACCTTGCAAACCAGTATGTTTTCTCACTCTGCAAGGGTCTAGTCCTTGCAGCAGCTTAATCTTTTGTTTTACACTTTTTTTAGTATAGGCTCGTAAAAAACGACATAATTTTTTAATAGATTCCTGTCGTACACTGCAAACACTACTGCAATCCAAAGTGTACGCAGGGTTTTTAGCACGTCTCCCTAAAACTTCATCAGCTATCACTTCTTCTGCATTTCTTTCAACCATTTTCTCTTTCTCCATTGGACAACCATCACTAACCTCATAACCTCTACCACTGGTGTCAACTGCATACAATAATTTTTCGCTCAGTGAATAAATCTCTTCATTAAAAAAAGGCTCTGAACTAGAACTGTATTTCCATTCTCCCAAAAAAAATCACAAAAATGTTTTTTTATTAATAACTCTTCTCCTCCTACTTTTAGCCTTCATTACATATATTGGTTTATCTAGTGATTGAATTCTGTTTAACACTAAAATAAACAGTTTCCTTTTTACTTCAAAAGCCTTTTCCACAATGCTTTCAATATGCTTCTTCTTTTTATAAAATAAAGCTCTCTTTTTATATTTCTTCACATCTTTCAGCAAATTATGCACTACTCTCTTGTAAAATATTTTTTTGCGTAATTCCTTATACTGATTTTGTCTTCTTTTACCATACTTTATCTCCTTTGACTGAACATTTGCTTTTTTACTTTTCCTCTTATTTTGAATTTTTTTCTTACTTGAAAAATTCTCAGAAGTTGCAGCATTATCTACATTCTGTTTGCTCCTATAAACATTTTTAATAAATTGCTTCGTGATCTTACCAGAAGATTTTTTCCTTTTAGCCACATTATCTTGTTCATTCAATACTTGTGGTTGATGTTTCTTCAAATAATCCTCCTGTCTCTGTGCTTTTCTTTTTCTTTTTTTTCTGGAATAATTTCTCTATTTTAACGTTGAAAAACAGTATCTGTAAAAAAGAATCACAAATAAATGTATATTAATAACTTTACACTATTCCATTACTGTACAAACACATTTTATATAAAAACTGACTAAGAAACTATAGCCCTGAACCACAAGTGTGACGATGGTTAAAACACTACATGCATAGTGCATACTACTTTGAAGCAGTTCATGCCCTAAAGCCTACCTCACTAAAAGACTACATGCTAACTGACTGAATGATTACAGTACTATAAGGAGACACACTGGGTGAGTAACAGGGTGTTTGCTAGAAGTGTATGAATACTAACTGGGGAATTGAAGGTGTGAAAGACAACTGTGTAGGTGATTACAGGACTGAATGCATACTGGATAGGCATTTAAAGCAGTCCATGTGCTAAGGCCTGGCTCACTGCATGAGTACTTGGGTACTGACTAAATGATTGGAGTACAGCAAGGAGAGTGCCTGGGTGAATTTATAAGTGGTAGGCTTTTGGCGTAGGGAATGGATTAGTACTTAGTACTGAATGGGTCACTAGAGGAATGCAAAGTGAGTGACAGGATGTTTGCTGGACGGTATGGATACTGACTAGGGAATTGAAAGTGTGAAAGAGAAGTATCTAGGTGGTTAGAAGAGTGCATGCATACTGGATAGGGGTTTAAAGCAGTCCATGTGCTAAGGCCTGTCTCATTGCATGAATACTTAGGCACTGACTGAATGATTAGAGTACTGCAAAGAGAGTGTCTTGGTGAATTTATGAGTGTTTGGGTTTTGGCACAGTGAATGGATTAGTACATGGTGCTGAATGGGTCACTAGAGGACTGCAAAGGGAGTGACAGGATGTTTGCTGGAAGTGTATGGATACTGACTAGGGAATTGAAGGTGTGAAAAACAACTGTGTAGGTGGTTAGAGGACTACATGAATAGTGAATAGGCGTTTGAAGCAGTCTATGTGATAAGGCCTGGCTCAGTGCATGAATACTTAGGCAGTGACTGAATCATTAGAGTACTGGAAAGAGAGTGTCTTGGTGAATTTATAAGTGTTTGGGTTTTGGCACAGTGAATGGATTAGTACATGGTGCTGAATGGGTCACTAGAGGACTGCAAAGGGAGTGACAGGGTGTTTCCTGGAAGTGTATGGATACTGACTAGGGAATTGAAGGTGTAAAAGACAAGTGTATAGTATGTTAGAACACTACATGCATACTGCATAGACATTTGAAGCAGTCTATTTGGTACTTAGAAACTGACTAAATCATCAGACTACTTCTAGGACAGTGCTTGGGTAAAACTTTTAAATTTTCAGTTCTGCCACAGTGAAGAGAATAGTACATGGTACTGCACCTTAGTGTCAAAACCTGACTCATTTTATCAATGCGTAAGCAAAGACTAGCTTCTAATGCTACTAAAACTTGACAACATGACCGGTTTTAAAAGAGTTATCTGTCAGAAAATACATGATGTTACCCAATGCTTCTCTCACAGTGGTTCCCAAATGCACACAGACTCACTGTGTAATTCTAGACAACAACCACTATCCCTAGACGTTTACCAAAACTCATTTACTACTGTGGAAGTGGTAATGGAACTGCACACAATCTACATATTTCAGGACTCCACTTTTGTGTCAAAGCCTGACTCATTTAATCACAGCATAAGCAAAGACTGCCTTCTAATGCTACTAAAACTTGACAACATGACAGGTTTTAAAACAATTATCTGCCACCAAATACACGATGTTACCAAATGCTTCTCTCACAGTGGTTCCCAAATGCACACAGACTCACTGTGTGATTCTAGACAACAACCACTATCCCTAGAAGTTTACCAAAACTCATTCACTACTGTGGATGTGGTAAGGGAACTACACACAATCTACATATTTCAGGACTGCACTTTTGTGTCAAAGACTGACTCATTTAATCAAAGCATGAGCAAAGACTGGCTTCTAATGCTACTAAAACTTGACAACATGACAGGTTTTCAAACAGTTATCTGCCACCAAATACACGATGTTACCAATTGCTTCTCTCACAGTGGTTCCCAAATGCACACAGACTCACAGTGTGATTCTAGACAACAACCACTATCCCTAGGAGTTTACCAAAACTCATTCACTACTATGGAAGTGTTAAGGAAACTGCACACAATGTACATATTTCAAGACTGCACTTTTGTATCAAAGCCTGACTCATTTAATCAACGCATAAGCAAAGACTAGATTCTAATGCTACTAAAACTTGACAACATGACCAGTTTTAAAAGACTTATCTGTCAGAAAATACACGATATTACCCAATCCTTCTCTCACAGTGATTCCCAAATTCACACACACTCACAGTGTGATTCTAGACAAGCACCACTATCCCTAGGAGTTTACCAAAACTCATTCACTACAGTGGAAGTGGTAAGGGAACTGCACACAATGTACATATTTCACGACTGCACTTTAGTGTCAATGCCTGACTCATTTAATCAAAGCATAAGCCATAACTGTCTTCTAATCCTACTAAAACTTGACAACATGACATGTTTTAAAACAGTTATCTGTCAGCAAATACACGATGTTACCAAACACTTCTCTCACAGTGGTTCCCAAATGCACACAGACTCACAGTGTGATTCTAGACAAACAACACTATCCCTAGCAGCTTACCAAAACTCATTCACTACTGTGGAAGTGGTAAGGGAACTGCACACAATGTACATATTTCAGGACTACACTTTTGTGTCAAACCCTAACTCATTTAATCAACGCATAAGCAAAGACTGGCTTCTAATGCTACTAAAACTTGACAACATGACCGGTTTTAAAACAGTTATCTGTCAGCAAATACACGATGTTACCAAACACTTCACTCACAGTGGTTCCCAAATGCACACAGACTCACAGTGTGATTCTAGACAAACAACACTATCCCTAGGAGTTTGCCAAAACTCATTCACTACTATGGAAGTGGTAAGAGAACTGCACACAATGTACATATTTCAAGACTGCACTTTTGTGTCAAAGCCTGACTCATTTAATCAACTCATAAGTAAAGACTGTCTTCTAATGCTACTAAAACTTGACAACATGACAGGTTTTAAAAGAGTTATCTGTCAGAAAATACACGATGTTACCAAATGCTTCTCTCACAGTGGTTCCCAAATGCACACACACTCACAGTGTGATTCTAGACAAGCACCACTATCCCTAGGAGTTTACCAAAACTCATTCACTACAGTAGAAGTGGTAAGGGAACTGCATACAATCTACATATTTCAGGACGGCACTTATGTTCAAACCCTGACTCATTTAATCAACGCATAAGCAAAGACTGGATTCTAATGCTACTAAAACTTCACAACATGACAGGTTTTAAAACAGTTATCTGTCAGCAAATACACGATGTTACCAAATGCTTCTCTCACAGTGGTTCCCAAATGCACACAGACTCACAGTGTGATTCTAGACAACAACCACTATCCCTAGGAGTTTACCAAAACGTATCCACTACTATGGAAGTGGAAACGGAACTGCACACAATGTACATATTACAAGAGTACACTTTTGTGTCAAAGCCTGACTCATTTAACCAACGCATAAGCAAAGACTGGCTTCTAATGCTACTAAAACTTGACAACATGACAGGTTTTAAAATAGTTATCTGTCAGAAAATACACGATGTTACCAAATGCTTCTCTCACAGTGGTTCCCAAATGCACACAGACTCACTGTGTGATTCTAGACAAAGAACACTATCCCTTGCACTATACCAAAACACATTTCTTCATCTGCAAGGAGTACTACATTTTAGTGCAGAAACATAACTCATTTCACAAATTCATAAACAATGACTGGTTTCTAATTCTACCAAAATATAAAAACTGCACAGTTATCTGTCTACAAACACATGAAAAAAACAAATGCTTATCACAGATTGGTTTCTACATGCACACACACTGTCAATAAGATTGTAGAGAAAAAAAAGTACTCCCTACACTTTAGCAGGAGAAATACATTAGTCTGATTAAAATCAAAATAGTCTACATACATCCCCTCACAATTAAATAACTCACCTTTCAAGATGTTTTGTAGATTAAGAAGTATATCAGTCACACACCAGGTTTTCTTATACAGAATCTCTGCACTGTGCACCTGTCAGCAGAACCAAAGAATGGCAAAGTTTCCCTCTCATTTTCCACACATATAGATGTAAACATCAAATCACATTCCTTCCCACATACATTCAAAAGCAAACACACATTTCTATTGGTTAAACATGTCAACCCTTTCCAAATGACATAAACTTCAACCCTCCCCCCAATCTGCCTTCTGCCCATTACCATAGAAACAGGTCATGGAACACTGTACTGAGCACACAGGTCACAAGTTCAGCACACACAATGTTGCTAATCAAGACAGCAAGTGGGCTTGACTTTTCAACATATCAGCTTATCATATATAATGTACCTTACAATCAGTTTTTGTTAACCAATAAGAATCATGCGTTTAAAAAACAGAAACATGCACCTACCTTTCAGTGTAGAAGGTTGTCAAACAACCAATGATTTCTTGTCTTTTTTCAAAATTGCATCTTTGCCACCATTTTACAAACATCTTACTTTCCAAAACTGCCATTTCATTTACAGAGACCATCTGAGTGCATCCAGACCTCCTTTCAAGATGCTTAGAGTGTGGATTGTGGGACACAGCTATATTTTCTGGAGCCAAAGGTATGCAGAAAACAAAGGCATTCACAAAGACCTAGGTTTGCCAAATGTAGACATTAAATGGATTGGACAGAGAGGGTTAAAGTGGCACCAATTGATGCCATTGGTCAAATCCTTCATGCATATCCAACAGCCTGACCTCATAATAGTGCACTGTGGTGGCAATGACCTAGGCACTTGGACTGGGGTAGGTCTGGAAATGCTTATGAAGGACACCTTTGCAGAACTGATTTAACTTTTCCCTAAAACTGCCTTTGTGTATTCTAACCAGCCGCGGCCGGTGGAGGGAGTTCCGTTGGGCGGAAAGGCGTGGCGGGGGAGGGGCAGAGTGGGGGGGTACTAAAAACCGGAATATGGATAATTTGAGGTAAGTAAACAATTAAATAAATAAAACGAATTTCGTAGCGTGCCCTGCATCGCAAATTCGCTAAGAAAATAGGTCCTAACTATAACTATCTACTGGCGTATATATATATATATATTTTTTTTTTCACTGAAAAAAACATAGGTTTCATGCATGTTATAGTTAGGAATTGGCATTTAAAAAAACCTTTGAAATTCACTGAAAACACCATAGGTTTCATGCACGTTATAGTTAGCCGGACATTTCCCTCGTACAAAACCCTAGAAATTCCCTGTTATAGTTAGTTCAGCTAATTATAACTCGCGCCCCCGCAATGCACTGCTGATGACATCACATATTACATCACTCATGACATGGTCAGTGACATCACTGATGACATCACTGATGACATCTCAAATGACATCACTGATGACGTCATCCAGTGAGTCTATGTTTCTGTAAAGTTTAAATATGTTTAATATATATAGGAAAAGGCCTATGGAAGAATGAGTGGGTGTATAAGTGTGTGAATGGATGATTTAGTAGGTGCGTAACTGACTCTATAAGTGAGTCATTAAATGTATCTTACTGCAGACTAGTGACTAAACTGTGTGAATGTCTGTATCCGTCTGTCTGTTGGTGTGTAAGCGTCTGCATGGGTTTGTGAATAGCTACATGAGTGTCTATATGAGTTATTGATTGGTTGTCTGAGTATCTGTATGGGTGCCTGAGTGTTTGTGTGGGTGGTGTGTGTGTGACTCTGTACATTGATGTGTGAGTGGGTGATTCACTGGGTGCATGGTTTCAAGAGTGCATCTGTGATGGACTGTATGGGTGGGTGAGTGTATGTATGGGTGTGTTAGTGATTGAATGTATATCTCAGTGGTACATGTGACAGTAACTACATATGTGAAAGGCAGTATATATGTGTGTAAGAGTATATAACTGGCTATATGTGAGAGTGTGTGATTGTGAGAGTGAGTGTATGTATGAGTGTGTGCTTGTATCCTTAATTGTATAAGAACGTAAGAATGTGGTAGTATTTTTATGAGTAATTGAAGTTGTGTGTGTATAACTGTATAGGTGAGTAAATTTGACTGTGATTAATTATTTGCATGACTGACTAGGTGTGTCAGTACCTCAATGGATGATTGGCAGTGTGTGAGTGTCTATATAGGTGTATAAATGCATATGATAGTCCTGTACGGAGTGACTGTAAGTATGAGTGACTGTACAGGTCAGTGAGTGGAGGTGTATGTAGACCTAAGAGTCAATGAGTGGGTATGTAGTTATTGGTATTGGAGTATCTATGGTTTTCAAAATGGCCGTCTGAAATTTTGAGTCGTGTATCAAAGGTTATATTAGGGTGTGCACTAATTTATCAAATGGATGACGTCATCAGTGATGTCATCAGTGGTGTCATTTGAGATGTCATCAGTGATGTCATCAGTGATGTCACTGACCATGTAATGAGTGATGTAATATGTGACGCCATCAGCAGTGCATTGCGGGGGCGCGAGTTATAGTTAGCTGAACTAACTATAACGGGGGAATTTCTAGGGTTTTGTATGAGGGAAATGTCCATCTAACTATAACGCCCCTGAAACCTATGTTTTTTTGTGTGAATTTCTAAGGTTTTTAAATGCCAATTTCTAACTCTAACGTGCATGAAACCTATGGTTTTTTCAGTGAATATATATATATATATCTATATCTATATATAGTTTGTATATAACACATGTTGAAAAATACATTTTTCTATGCACTCTTATATGACAATGTGCACGTTACAAAATGGATGCCATGTACACTCGGGTCAATCATGTGACTATAGCAATTTGGTTGAATCCTGAATTCCATCCCCCAAATATGTTTGATACATTCTCGCAGGTGGGACATACTAACCACTTTGGAAATTACTGTATGGATAATACAAATTTTCACTAAGACTGTTTTTTATGTATGATTTTAATACATTTATGTGTATCATTGAACACTAAAAAATGGATGCCATTTTGCCGCAGCAGCACATGTATTTTGTAGTCCCTCCATGGTTTCAATACTTCCTATGTATTGCCAGCCCATTCCCACAAGACACTGTGTGACCAAGCTTGCTGTGAAAGCAAAATGCGTTACCTTGATTAAAACCAACTTCTGATGTGTGCAAAAAACCTCTGAGTGATCGCTTTATTGTATGATATATATGTATATATGTTTTACAAGACTGTGATTTGTACATTGATTAAAATGCACTGATTAGTAGGTTTTTAAACTTGTTTATTAATTTGATATTTTATCTAGTAATAATTACCTGAGGGTAAACTTTACCGAGTATGTTAACCTATCAACATAAGGATGATAATTGAGGCTGTTTTTAGCCTGTATTCTATGGAATGACGAAAACCAATAGCACTGCGGTATTTATACCATTATTTGTTGTTGTATTGCCAGCTAACATCCATCTTCTATGCCAATATCAGTGCCATTCAACACCGATAGTCTGGTACCTGTTATTTATTTCCATTTTTAAACATTGTATTTCATTATGCACTGTCACTTTAAGCATTTCAAAAAAAGTTGGTAAAAAAATGGTTTAAAAAGTACCTCCCCCATGATGTGTGCGTCATGTGATCAAGACACCAAGGGTGTCGAAACGCGTCATGGCTGCTGAGGTTTCTGCAAGAGCGAAATAAACATTGAAAGCTGCTGTATCTGGGTCCGTGCTTCACTTGCTTCACTTTCCTGGCATATCGGCGAGTTTAAGGGGGAGTTTGATATATATATATATATAAACAAACAAACATAAAATTGCTCCTTCCGACTGTATCGACCCAGGGGGGAGGTGACGCACACTCCGGCGGAGCGTGCCGGTAATTAAAGTCCCAAATTGAAAAAGCAATCCCAGTGCGCTCTCAGGAGACAAAACCACAGACACGAAATGCAAAGGAGGGTTGTTTAATCCACTTAATGGATTAAACAACCCTCCTTTGCATTTCGTGTCTGTGGTTTTGTCTCCTGAGAGCGCACTGGGATTGCTTTTTCAATTTGGGATATATATATATATATATATATATATATATATATTCACAGAAAAAACCTTAGGTTTCAGGCACGTTATAGTTAGGAATTAGCATTTAAAAAACCTCATAAATTCACTGAAAAAACCATAGGTTTCAGGGGTGTTATAGTTAGCTGGACTTTTCACTTGTACAAAACCATTGAAATTCCCCCGTTATAGTTAGTTCAGCTAACTATAACTCGCGCGCCCGTAATGCACTGCTGATGACGTCACATATTACATCACTCATGACATGGTCAGTGACATCACTCATGACATCACTGATGACATCTCAAATGACATCACTGATGACATCACTGATGACATCATCCAGTGAATGTGTTTTTCTGAAAATTAAATATGTTTTATATATGTATATCTCAAGGTCGATGGAAGAATAAATGGGTATATAAGTGTCTAAATGGATGATTTGTTTTTGAAAAATTGATTGTGTAACTGACTGATTAAGTGTATCATAGTGAATACATGGCTTAGTGAGTAATGTTTAAATATGTAAATATCTGTATCAGTCTCTCACTTTGTGTATAAGTGGCTGCATGGGTTGGTGAGTAGCTACATGGGTGTCTATATAGGTTATTAGTTGTTTTTTTGATTATCAGTCAGAGTGTCTACATGGTTCGGTGGAGGGTATTACGTAGTGCATAGGTGCATGAATGAGTGACTCACTGTTTGTATGTGTTGAAGACAGCATGAGTGCAGGACTGTATGGGTGGATGAGTGTGTGTATGGGTGTGTTAGTGAGTAAATGACTGTCTCAATAGTGTCTTTATGAGTAATTACATATGTTTTAAACTAGTATATGTGACTATTGGTGTATATAAGTGAGTATATGTGAGAGTGAGAGATTGAAAGAGTTCCTGTATGAATAAGTATGTGTTTCTATAAGTGATTGTTTAAAAGACTAAGTATGTGTAAGTTTCCGTAGAAGTAAGTGTGGTGGTGTGTGTATAACTGTATATGCAAGTAAATGTATGTTTGATTCTTTATTAGCATGAGTGACTATGTGTGTGAGTAACTCTATGGATGAGTGGCATTGTGTAACAGGATGTATAGGTGTATGAGTACATATGATGAGTGAGTACATGTATGAGTGACTGTATAGGACTGTTGGTGAATGAGTGGATGTGTATGTGGATCTTAGAATTACTGAAGAGGTTGTTGTAACTGGTATTGGTATGTCCATTGTTTTGAAAATTTTAGTCTCTATTTTTGAATGTGTGTATCAAAGGTTATATTAGGGTGAGAGGAGGTCTGTCACTCTATCACAAGGATGATGTCATCAGTGATGTCATGAGTGATGTAATATGTGACGTCATCAGCAGTGCATTGCGGGCGCGCGAGTTATAGTTAGCTGAACTAACTATAACGGGGGAATTTCAATGGTTTTGTACAAGTGAAAAGTCCAGCTAACTATAACACCCCTGAAACCTATGGTTTTTTCAGTGAATTTCTGAGGTTTTTTAAATGCTAATTCCTAACTATAACGTGCCTGAAACCTATGGTTTTTTCTGTGAATTTCAAAGGTTTTTTAAATGCTAATTTCTAACTATGCCTAGAGAGATAGGACATGTGAAGAAAGAAGAAAAAATGGACAGAAAGAAAGAAAAGAAGTGCAGAAAGAAGCAACAGAAGTCCTCAAAGACGAAGAAAAGTGCAGGAAGAAGGATAACGTGCAGAAAGAACAAAAAGAAGATCAGAAAAAAGCCTTGTTGCAAAATCATCCTGTACCCTCAACTTTTTCAGACGGATACTGGTGGTAACTGAGTCTGACTAACCAGTCCTAGAGCCAGTGCTATGTTAAAAGACACTTAGAATACAGTGAAAACACCTACATACACTAGGGAACATTATGCGTTGGGTTCCCCCTGTGATTAGCATGACCTCCTCTGTAAGCCCCTAGTATATAATAGGGCAGGGGGATTAAAACTACCTCTTAAAACAGGCCACAGGGCGTTTTTGCACACGTTAACTCAGGCCCCGTCCCCTCCCTTCACCACTGTGTAAACACGCCCTGTGTCCGTTTTTAGTTGGGAGATTAAGTTCATTTGAATCCTGAGGGTCTCTAGGGTCCAACTAGCCCACTAGGTACCTCCAGTAAGTGCCACAGAGCTGCGTTGCAGAGAGGTGTAAAAAGTGGCACGGCCTGGACCACCTCTCTGCAATGCAGCTCAGTGGCGCTTACTGGAAGCACTTGGTGGGCTAGTTAGCCACCAGGTGCCCTCAGTATTGAAGGGAAATTATATCCCCAATTTAAAACGTGCCATAGTGCGTGTTTGCACACGTCACCTCAGGCCCCGTCCCCTCCCTTCACCACTGTGTAAACGCGCCCTGTGGCTGTTCTAAGTTGAGAGATTAAGTCCCCTTGAATCCTAAGGGTCCCTAGGGTCAAACTAGACCACTAGGTACCTCCAGTAAGCGCCACAGAGCTGCGTTGCAGAGAGGTGTAAAAAGGGGCTTGGCCTCAGAACACCTGTCTGCAGCGCAGCTCCCTGGCGTATACTGGAGATGCCTGTTGGGCTAGTTGGCCCTCAGGGACCCTCAGTATTGAAGAGGAATTAATTCCCCAACTTACAACTCACCAGGGGGTGCGTTTGCAGAGTGCTGCAAGGAGGGGGCGTGGCCTCCGGCACGATGCCAGTCTTTTACTTATTTTAATTGTTTAAGAAGGGGGGCTGTGTGGTTCCCCTTCTTATTCTAATTTATTGGCCCTGATGACCCCATCCCCCAGGGCCTGTCTCCTAATTATATTTTTTTGACCCCAATCCCCAGGGCCGGCCACTATTTTTTATTATTTTTAAAAAATATATATTTATAGACACACGTAGGACATGCTGGACAAACCGTACGTACCTATCACCATGACGATTTGCGTGATATTCATTAAAAGGCGACTATGCATACAATGAATCCACGTGGAATGTATCTACACCACTAGTGAAGCTCTGACATGTCTGATGCTCTACCGTGCCTAATCCTGGTAGACACCCTTGTCGTTTATTTATACAAACATGGGTAGCTATTGACGGGCACATTTAATACACATGCACACTAAGCCATTCAAAGGGGATTCGACAAAAATTCGACCAAAACTATGCAAGAAACCCCCCTCACGGTTAATAAAACACACATCCACTGCCAGATGTGTAATACTTTTTATTTTACTCTCTGGAAAGGGGACGAACATCACTTGAGAGTCACAGCGTGCTCCTGGCAGAGCCCAATGCTGTGTTACATCCACCATTGCCTGCTGAGTGCCACACACCTCTGTTTTGTATTCCACTAGCTAGTGCATATGCTATGACACTCTCTAGCCCATGTGCACTGTAACACCACCCCGTGAATATGTCATGCCACACTTGTCTTCGCACGGGTTATATTGCCCCATCTAACGTGCCTTCCTCGATGCCTATGTTATAACGCACAGTGCTATGCCATACATATTACAATCTGGGATCCATATCTTTGTCACAGTGCATATGCAACGTTACACTCCCCAGCACATATTTTATATTACAACTTTAGAGACTAGTTAGGTTACACAACACTGCCCTGTGCATATTACACTCCAAGGCGCATATCGCATAGCACGCGCTAGAGCCTGTGCTATATCGCGCTCTCCAATGAATCTGTTATTGCGCACAATGTATTACATATTATATTTCACGCCTGGTTCATTTTATATCACACTTTTTGGTGGATAGTTTATACCATACACTATATCTAGTTTTCATTTTCAATCGTGCTCTTAGGACTATGTTCTATATAACACTGTGTTCACCTACCCTTTTCACGGGCATTACATTTTGCGATAGGGGGTGGAGGGTCAGGGGGTGTTTCTGCCAAGTGAGCCCGGAGTCACAGTCACAAACGTCCTCTTCTTCCTGAATAAAAGTGAGATTATGCTGCATACTTGTTCATATTTTAAGTAGTTTGCACAGACACACGTTTTAAAAACAATAAAGTTCCTAATACCCGCCTTCTCTGAACAGTTAGCTTGCTGCCCCATCCCCCTCCTCCCTATCCTCTGTTGTGTGAATCCATGGACTAGCCTCCTCCCTCCTGCCATGCATGGTCTGATGTGCTGCCACTGCCCTCAATTTAGTATGATGTACCAGTCCACTCCTCCTGCCCTCCATTGCCCAATTCTATGCCCCATCATTGACCTCCTGCTTAAACTCTGTGCTTAGCTTGCTGCCCCTATTCTCCTTCCCCCTGCCCTCCGATGTCTTTGTGCATGCCCCTGTTCCATCCTTTTTGCCCACCATGTTCCATGGACCTGCCACTCCTATCTACTCTGAGTGTTCTGTTGAGCTGCCACTCCCCTCCCACCTGCCTAGCATTGTCAGATGACTGTAACCTGTCCCTGCCACCTCCACCCTGCCTGTCCACATGCCATGCCCCTATCCTCTTCCTCCTGTCCTACATGGTCCATTGTACTGCCACACCCTTCTGCCCTCCCTGGTCTGTTGTGCGGCAACTGCTCCTCCTGCCTGCCCCGTGCGGTCTGTTGTGAGGCCCCTTCCCCTGAACTTTGTTGTCTGTGCACAGGTCCTGACCCTCCCTTCTATCCTCCATCGTCCTTTGTGCATGCCCCTGCACCCTCCTTCTTGCCCATCATAGCCATTGTGCTGCCACTAACCCTCCCACTTGCCATGCATGGTCTTCTCTGCTGCCATGGCCCCTCCCACCTTCCCAGATCAAATAAAGCCCATTTGAGCTTAAAAAGTTTGGACGTTTCCTGGCTGAATCGGGTCTGTTGGCATGTATGGTTGTACTACCATTGCCTCTTCCTTCTGCCCACAATGGTCTATTACATTGCCACAGCCTCTCTTGCAAGTCCTGTATTGTTGGTTTGTTACCCTGCCCCCCTTTCCACTGCCCTCCATAGTCTGTTGGGCTGCCACGGCCCTTCCTGCCTGCTCAGTGTGGTTAAATTGTTGCCTTTGCACCCTTCTACCTGCCTTCAATTTTCAGAGTCCGTGCCACTGGCCTCTGCCTCTCAACAGTATCCTAATGAACAACTAGATTGCTAACATTCTATATTTATTACAAAAGTGTGGAACGCCTGACGTCATCTTGATGTAATCAAAACTGTAATACCTAGAGCATTTCCTTTAGAAATTACATATATGAGAGGGTCTTATTGGCATCAAAATTATGGTTAGTGCTCTAAAAGACTAAAACAAGGACATAATTTCTGAGTTTTCAAATAGCGACAAAGCACTTTTAAATTATTTGTTATCTTTATGTTTTTTTTATCCAGTTGACCACTTGATTAAATGTTGCACTTAGGGGAGAGGATGTGGTGTTACTTCCAGAACTGCAGACTTTGCAACTGGGGAACCAGGTTGGAGTTTCTGCTTCAGCTCGACATTCTGTGATTCTGGTCAAATCACTTAGTCTCCCCATGTCTACAACCAAAATGAATTTGTTTTTGTGTGATGTAACCAATGCTCATGTAAAGCACTCCAATACCTGACAAGTCTGCACTATATAACACTGCAAAAACACAAAATAATAAGTGTTTTGCACACTTCTGTCATTGGGCTATATTTGGGCTACATCTGGATGATTTTGGGCTACATTTGGGCTTTTTTGTCTCCGGTGGCCATCTTGGGAGATTTATTTGTTATGAAGTTTCCTAATTTCCTCATGTACTGCAGTCTCCTCAGTAGGAAATGCTTTCAGTTTTTTACTTTGATTCCATCATGAAGGTATTCAGATATGTCACACATTTGCCATAAATTCTGAATGTTAGCCCTCTAGTTGCTCATTAGATCACTGTAATAAAACTACTGTTCACCATGGAAGTCTGCTCCTGGTATTAAAAGTGCATGTTTCAGTCTGCATGTCAGAATTTTTTAATGAAATAGAAGAGGATTTGAGAAGTCACTCAAAATGTGCCCTCATTTTCTTTCTTCAGCATTAATCATAATTTCTATGGCAAAATGAACCCCCTCATTGTGTTCCTTTTTAAATTAAATGTTTTAAGTGTTACCAGTTTATTCCAATCAAGATGGCTTCAGGTGTGCCATACTTTTGTCATAATGAAGACAGTAAGCGCTCTAGTTGTTTTTAAGAACATTCTGGGACATTCTGTCATTGGGCTATACTTGGGCTACATCTGGGTGATATTTGGGCTACATTTGGGCTCTTTTATCTCTGGTGGCCATCTTGGGAGACTTATTTGTTATGAAGTTTCCTAATTTCCTCATTTACTGCAGTCTCCTCAGTAGGAAATACTTTCAGTTTTTTACTTTGATTCCATCAAGAAGGCATTCAGATGTGTCACACATTTGCCATAAATTCAGAATGTTAGCACTCTTTTTGCTCATTAGATCACTGTAGTAAAGCTACTGCCCACCAGGGAAAACTGCTGCTGGTATTGAAAGTGCATGTTTCAGTCTGCATGTCAGAATTTTTTAATGAAATAGAAGAGGATTTGAGAAGTCACTCAAAATGTGCCCTAATTTTTCTTTCTGCAGCACTAATCATACTTTTTATGGAAAAATGAACCCCCTCATTTTGTTCCTTTTTAAATTAAATGTTTTAAGAGTTACCACTTTAATCCAAGCAAGATGGCTTCAGGTGTGCCATACGTTTATCATAAGTAGGACTGTTAGCGCTCTAGTTGTTCTTTGGAACACTCTGGGAAGCTGCAGTAGAACACAAAGGAATCAACTGACAGTCTCTGCCCTTGTTGGATGTACATGTTTTACTGAGAATGTCAGACTTCATTCTCACATGACTGAGAAAGATAATGTGAATTTACAGAAAATAAGCTCTCAGTTTAGCTTATAGATCACCTTCCAAACCTATGTGGGAAAAGCATGAGAAAATATTTTTCTCTCAATCATGATATCCCAGCAGAAGGCTTTTTCACATGGTGAAATCACCTTAGAACATACCACAATTCCTAAAATGAGTATGGTACCATCAACAAATGATTTATTATGTAACTAAAGTCTTAAAACCTTCTATTAACTGCAATGCTTTTTAATGAGGTGCTATCATGTATATTGGTCCCAAGATGGCTGCCAACACTTCTTGGATGAAGTGCTGACAGCCAATCAGATCTCAGGATGAGATGTGTGGTTAGGCTCCGCCCACATATATATATGATTTTACTTTTGATTTTCTCAGGAACTACTGAACAGATTGACACCAGACCTGCAAAAGGCACTTCCCTGACCTGAGGACTACCTCTCTGCCAAATTAAAGTAATTCTGTTCAGCCGTTCGGGCTGTACCTTGGACTAAAGGTCCCTATGGAAAATTGCATGGGGAAAACGTGTTTTGGGACCCCCCTTTTTTCTCAGCCCCCGCTTGACGAATCCCCCCGAGACTTTCAGGGTAGGAGCGGAGCGGAGCGCCCCACCTATTTTGAAAATTTTGCGAGGATTCGTCAACCGGCGCCAAAGTTATTCCAAATAGAATGTTGCGGATTTCCTATGGAAACACGGTCCTAACTATAACTATCTACTGGCGACCGCCAGTAGATAATATATATATATATATATATATATATATATATATATATATATATATACATATCCTGATCTCATTCGATGCAATCACAGCATTCATATTCATTGGGGGTTGCAGGTGAAGCCCCATCTACAACACCAACAACATTCTAAATCTGCTTACTTCAATGGGCCGTCTTTCTAGCAGAAAGTATTTAGCAAAGTCTTTAAGCATAGGATTAGCAAGTGGCATCCACAGTGGGCTAAAATGACAAAGGCATCCAAGCATTCCAGGCACATTATTACAGCTAGGGACAGGTTAAAATCCATCCAAGCCACCCTGGAACAAGTAAAATCAGCTCCTCTGCTTCAGACCTCCAACATCTCAAACACTGCTTGTAAATCATCTAGATCTGGATGTCTAATGCCTACATAAAGCTCAACCCACCCAAGGTAGAATTACTGGCATTTGCCAAAACAAGTAAAATACAGTACAAATGTGGCTCAATGACATAAACCATGATTGCTTCGAACCCCAACTTTCACAGAATTTCAATTCACTTGGGTTCATACTGGGAACCACTAGCACCCTCAAGCAACACATTGCCAAAAAAACCAAAAACCACATGGAACCAGTTTGGTCTTCTGATGAAAATCCAACTCTTTCTTCCAGAAAGAAAGCCCAGACCTTCTGTTCAACCTCTTGTACTCTTGCATCTGGAGGGTGGCACTGACCTACGCCATGGCCTTCCAGACTCCGTCCACACTAGTACCCTTTTGGGGCATCCCACATGCCTTAGTACATCTCATCAAAGGCTTGAAGAAATATGATCACATCACCCTCATCCAGATGGAACACTATTTCCCCCCCTTGCCTGGCTTCAAAACCAGCTGCATCAGTTGCAAAGCCATCACAACTAGCACCTCTGCGTCTCTTGAAGGCAACCCACCATCTCTGGGGGTTCTCTGCACACCCATAGCCAGAACAATATCATACTGCAGACTAAGAAGTGTAATAAATGAAAAAACAAGACAGCCGGCCTTTTCCATCTATGCGGCTGGGTCTGGAACAACATTCCTGTACCCATCTGGCTCGCACCAGATGGGTACAGGAAAGAAATAAACACATCTTTAAATAACACTAAATAACAGTGCATGCAACTTCTACAACCTAGCTTCCTCCCCTGTTAATTGTTGACTTTATGCTTGCTATTGACCATTCACAATGCTCTGCTGCCTTTTTGGTTGGTTTGTGCTACAATAATAACATATGTATGCATACTTATGTTTGATTATTGTTGGAGCTCACCATTAATGCATAGATCCATCCAGACACAAGGGAGCACCCAATAAAAACACAAAAATGCCTGTGCCAACTTTAAGTGCTGCGCAAATTGTGCAAAGTAAAAGTAGAAACCCTTGATAGTTGCCCATGCTTAGGTAGAACACTGCTCCTTCATATTAACCACATTTACAAGAACAACATTCTAAATCTGCTCATCTTAAATGTCTGTTTTTCTTGCAGACGTTTTAAGCACATGATAAGTCCAATATAATGGTGTTGTAAATGTGCAGTTGTGGTCCTAAACCATTGATATAGTCCATTGTGACTCCCAAATCGGAGGGGGCACCCACTTCCATGCCCCCTCTTATTTGTGGTTCATAATGGATTGGAACGTGTCCTAGGTAAAAAGTCCTGAATACATCGTAGTAAGCTGTTTTGCAGTCTCAAACCCTGTGTTTTTCTGTATTGCCAGCTTTGCAATTACAAAGTACCTTTATACAAGAGTCTCATAGTACTCCTGTAGTGAATCTTTCACATGCCTTTGTGATCTGTCCCCACAACAGCTATAATGGGAATATTGAGGGATTATTCTTATGCAGTTAGTACAAATAGAAGGGGTTGTGCCGACTTTGCAGTTTTATTAATAGCAAGGTGGAGGTTTTGAGGCCGATTCACAAAGGCATGAAAAAGTATTCCTGTAGTACTGCTTCTGAGAAGGCTTCTATGGCTTCCTATTTTGCCACCAGGCGCATTGTGTGGGATGGTTCTTTTAGATACACAGTTGGAGTCATTCTTCAGAGCACTCTGTACATCCTGCCCACCATAAACCTAAAGGAGTATATCCTGTTCTACAGAGGTTTAGTGTTTTACTTTGACAGCAACACATTAGTTTTATTTCCAGTGCAATTGCCCTGTTAGCTCATCCGACAACTATTTATTAGAACATAACTTGTTACTTACAATTCCTTGCAATATATACATGTGGGAAACTAATTTACTATATCATTTCAAGTGGTATATTGTGTTTATTAGTGATTTTTCATATCATATTTCTAATCTATTTTTAAGTTCAAATAACAGTTTTTTGCTATCTCTTATTGGACTCCCACATTAATTGTTTCTGTGCTTGGTGAGCCACCTACACTCTGGTCACAGCAGAAACAAGAATTAAAAGCCTATTTGGAGGTGGGTGATGGGAAAATCTATCTATTTCAAGAAGAAGAGCGTTAAGAATCCAGGTCTTTACATTGTATACCTCAGTAAGAAACCTAAGATGCAATAATTATTTTTGATGAAATCCTAATACAAACATATTTGTTCATCAAAATGTAATCATGTATTAGGATACTATAACTTTTTCATGTGTTACCAGTGCTTTAAATAGAAAAGTACGGTCTGGCACCCCTGGTAATGCACAGTTTTGAAATCAATGTTGTAGGTTCATTTGTCCTCAGTAATGTTATCAATGATGCCATAGAACATGTCATGAGTGATGTAATATATGAGATCATAATTAGTGCATGGCGAGGGCATGATTTATAGTTACTTTAGGGCACTAGTTATAGTACCTTGAGATAACTATTACTGGTGAATTTCAGTGGTTTAGTTAGGTATATTTAACTGACATTACCATAGCTAAGTATAACGTCACTTTAACCATTGTTTTTTCAGTGAATTTCTAGGGTTGTTGGAATGTAAAGTAATATTTTATTATAATACATAACACCAACCACACACCGCCCACTGCCACCTATGGCCAGGCTCTGTGCCCAGCCCCCTGCAGGCAGCCTCCTCCATTCTGCACACAGCCTTTAGCCGTGCTTGCTATGGGGTTGGCCACAAGGCCTGGCCAATCCCTCGTGGACAACCAACCCCACACCATGCACAGCCTTCGGTCATTCAGAAGTGTGGTTGGCCACAGGGCGTAGCCTATGTTCAGGTCCTGTGTCTAGCCTGCTGAGGGCAGCCAGATCATGCTGCACACATCCTTCAGCCGCGCTTGCTATGAGGTAGGCCACAGGTCCTGGCCTGTGCCTTCTGGTGGTGGGTTGGGCACAGGGCCTTGCACCTAAACCTTGTGAGTGCGCACGGCTGACTCTATGATGTTACAAAGGGTGTCATTTTAAGAAGGCAGATGTACTAACTTTGTCAAGAGGCCACAACACCAAAATATAAAAAGTGGGCCTATTGGCTTTATTAAGGAATTAACATATCAAAATATATATAGTATACCAATTTTCTTTGTCCAAAAATCATCAATAATTGTATATTTCATTAATTCACATTATGCAATGCTTAATAGAAATGATTGTCTTAAACAAATTTAGCAAACGTTTATAAAAAAAATCAACATGTCTTTGAGTCTTTTTTTGACAGTTTTCATGCTTCAAAGTGCAGCCATAGAATCAACCACAAGGGGGCTCTGCACTCCAGCTGAGGAGTATAGAGCACAGTTAGGAGTGCTTTAAAAAATATGGGGGCATATTAACAAGGAACAGGGAAAATTAACGCTAAGGGCGCTTAGCGTTAATTTTTTTAACGCCCGCTATCGCTGGATAATATCGCCTGGTTATCGCGTTATTAACAACGCTAACCGCCTAGGCGATAAAAAATCCAGCGATAGCGGCATTTTGGGAGGTTATCATTGGTAATGCAGCAATAAAACTACAAGGATAGGGATATCCTTGTTGATAGCCCATGGTGGACTTAGCCATGTAATCCACCTCCCATTGGATTACATGGCTAAGTCTGAAAATTAGCAGACATTAAAAAGCAGCGTTAACTGTGGTTAGCGCTGCTTTTTTTGCCTCTAACAGGGTTAGCTTGACGCTTGATAATAGGAGAAATGTCGCTTAGCGACATTTCTCCTATTATTTTGCTCTGGAACGCCCACTTGGAGATGCAAAGGGAAGCGTAGTAAAAAAGGGTGCTAACATGCGATTTTGCATGTTAGCACCCTGTTGTTGATAGGGCGATATTTTTATCTCCGCTTCTTTGGAGATAAAGCCCTTGTTAATATGCCCCATGGTACGTTCTGGAATCATGGATTTAATGAGACTTACTGTTTTTTTTTTTAATGTTGCTTGGGAAATGCGGCACACACTGCAATCCCCACAACATTAACAACAGGCTTGATGGTGCCCTTCCCTCTTCTAGGTGCACCCCCAAGCTCCAAATTATATAAACAAAAAGCCCTGACAGGGCATTATGGGCTGCTTCTTAGCGGAGCAGTGAATAATAAATTAGTGCACGGTCCCCCTCCCTGAGCCATTGGTGGCCCCCAGGGGACTCCATCCCCCAGAGCCAAAATACCACTTAAAGAGAGGGGGCCACAGGGCCTCCCTCCTTGAGCCTTAAAGAGGACCTGGGGAGCCCATCCCCCAGGACTGTCACTACATTGAAAAGGGAGGGGCGCCACGCTGACCCCCTTCCTGAGCCATTAATGTATTTCCCTGCCCACACTACCACGGGCAAGTGAACATGTGTTTGCTCCCATGTGGCGGGAGCATGTTTAAATCTCCCACTAAATGAGAGCGAACAATAAGTCTGCTCCCAACTGGTGGGAGATATAAAAATGCTCTTTGAGGCTGGGTTCTGTTTCCCTGCCCTGCCTGATGTGGAAAGGAAACAGAACCCATCTTTTTCCTGCCCAAAGGGAGCAAGTATAAATAGTTGATCTCTCCAGGTGGGAGCAATGCTGGCTCCCCACCTGGACTCCCCCGCAGCCCCCAACATGTGGGCTGTGAGTACCCTGGGTAGGCACCTTTGCACCCGCCTCTGGCCCAGGTAGATGGGGTCCCCAGGGCCTAATGAAGCTCGGGAAGGGGGGGCACACAGCCACCTCCCCTTTTTAAGTGTTTTGGCCATGTGAAGTGGAGTGCCTGGGGCATGAGAAGACTCAGAAAGGGTGGCTGCACAGCCCTGAGATATAGGGTCCCCATGACCTAATGAGGCTGAGGGAGGGGGGCAAGGAACCATGTTTGCTTTAGTCTGGCGGGAGCATTTCTAAATCTGCCTTCACACTGGAGCACTCTTGCAGGTAGGGAAACAAAAAACATATTGCTCCCGCTCGGGGGAAGCATGCAAAAAACAGCTGCTCCCTCTGGGCAGAAGCAATGCCTGCTACCATATTAAGTTCTGGGGCTCCCCGCGCGGCCCGAACATGTGGGGCACCCACCTATTATAATGAGAGGCCCTGGAGGATGGGGTCCCTTGGGAGGTTAGGGGAGAGGGGCCCCCACCTTTTTTAAGGTAACTATTACATGCACCCTCTCCATTCACTACTAATTACCACACACATTACATCTTCTATCCCACCACTGATAATATCACTGCAACATCTGCCAATAAATTATTGATGAGAAACCTGCATTGCGGGGGTGCGAGTTATAATTACCCTAGGGCACAAGTTATAGTTACTTAAGGTAACCATAACTATAACTGGTGAATTTATGTGGTTTCTAGAGTTTAAAATGTTACGTTGTTACTGAACATTTCACCTAACTATAAGGTTACTTTAACCATTTTTTTCTGCAAATATATGTGTATATATATATATACACACACACACACACATATACATATATATATGCACTAAAAAAACAAAGGTTACAGGTACGTTGTAGGTAGGTTCTAAATTTAGTTGGACAAAACCATAGCAATTCAGCTGTTATCGTTATACTTATAGTAAGACTTATGTTAAGAAACTATGACTTATTGCCTTAAGTTACTTAATGGCACGAGTTATAGTTTCTTCAGACCCTAATGCATGCACCTAAACCTTAAGCCAAAGGCCGTGCACAGCATGGGGTTGGATGCAGTGGTTTTTCCCCCCCAATTTTTTATCTGGATCCGCCGATCTTATGTGATTTTACACAGGGTGCGCAGTGAGCACAGTGGGGGATCCACAAATCCATGGAGAAGATATTTTTTTAAAGTGTGCAATGTTTTTCCCACGAGGGTTCTCTAAGTGTTCCCTATATGCGTCCTATGGGTCAGGATACGTGTATCCTCACCCCTCAACTGTTTTTGCACTCTACTTTTTGCACCCCCCCAGTCTATTCAACAAACAAAATGGCATCCGCAACTTTCCCTTGACGGTGCGGCCAGCCAATCAGGACCTTGCTTTCACGCAGGGGTTAGCGGATTCTCAGGAGGTGGATCCGTGAAAGATCCGTGTCCCTATATATACAAATTTGTTTCTTGCTTAGCTAAAAAACTACTCAACAGATATACACCAAATCACACAAAGCACAATCTGCGGACCAAAAGCGAGCTTTCTGCCAAAGTTGGTGTAATTCCGTTCAGCAGTTCGGGCTGCAGACGCAGCTAAAGTGTCTAAGGGAATTAACATGGGGAAAATACGTTTGGGGACCCCCCTTTTTCTCAGCCCCTGCTTTATGGAACACCCCAAAACTTTCCAGGCAGCAGCTCAAGTAGGCGGCATATTAGTTTAGAACATTTTGTAAAGATTTATCAACCCGTGCTGAAGATATAAGCAAGTCAAAAAGGGCCTTTTATGAGAAATTAGGTCCTAATTACAACTACCTATATATATATATATATATATTCACTGAAAAAAACATAGGTTTCAGGCACGTTATAGTTAGAAATGAGCATTTAAAAAGCCTTTGAAATTCGCTGGAAAAAACCCAGGTTTCAGGGACGTTATAGTTAGTTGGACATTTCACTCATACAAAACCAGAGAATTTCGGCTGTTATAGTTAGTTCAGCTAACTATAACTTGCGCCCCTGCAATGCACTGCTGATGACGTCACGTATTACATCATTCATGACATGGTCAGTGACATCACTGATGACATCACTGATGACATCTCAAATGACATCACTGATGAAATCATCCCGTGACTGTGTGTTTCTGTAAAGTTTAAATATGTTTTATATATATATATAGGCCAAGGTGTATTGAAGAATGAGTGGGTGTATAAGTGTCTGAATGGATGATCTAGTAGGTGCATGATTGACTGTATAAGTGAGTGATTAAATGTGTCTTACTGAATGCATGAGTTAGTGACTGATACAGATATTCATACAGTTTAGTGTGTTAGTTGGTGTGTAAGTGGTTGCATTGGTGAGTAGCTAAATGATGGTCTATATGGGTTATTGATTGGTTGTCTGAGTATCTGTATGGGTGCCTGAGTGTCTGTGTGGGTGGGTGGGGGGTGTGACTCTGTGCATAGATGTGTGAGTGGGTGATTCACTGGGTGTATGGGTTCAAGAGTACATCTGTGAAGGGCTGTATGGGTGGGTGAGTGTGTGTATGGGTGTGTTGTGAGTGAATGGATGACTCAGTGGTACATGTGTGAGTAACTGCATATGTGAAAGGCAGTATATGTGAGTGTTAGAGTATATAAATGACTATATGTGAGAGTGAGTGATTGTTAGAGTGGCTGTATGGATGAGTGTGTGCTTGTATTAGTTATTGTATTAGAGTGCAAGTATGTGTTAGTATATGTTTGAATAAGTGAGGTGGAGTGTGTATAGCTGTATAGGTGAGTAAACGGGCGTGTGATTGATTCTTTTCATGACTGACTAGGTGCGTGAGTAACTCTATGGATGAGTGGCGGTGTGTGAGTGTCTGTATAGATATGTCAGTGCATATGATAGTGCTGTATTGATGGTCGACTGCATGTATGAGTGACTGTATGGGTGAATGAGTGGATGTGTGTGTAGACCTAGGAATTAGTGACTGGGTATGTACTAACAGGTATTGGTGTGTCTATGGTTTCGAAAATGGTAGTCTGTATTTTAGAGTATGTGTATCAAAGGTTCTATTAGGGTATGAGGAGGTGCATCAGATTATCACATGGATGATGTCATCAGTGATGTAATTTGAGATGTCATCAGTGATGTCACTGACCATGTCATGAATGATGTAATATGTGACGTCATCAGCAGTGCATTGCGGGGGCTCAAGTTATAGTTAGCTGAACTAACTATAACAGCCAAATTTCTTTTCTTTTGTGCAGGTGAAATGTCCAACTAACTAAAACGTCCCTGAAACCTGTGTTTTTTTCAGTTAATTTTTAAGGATTTTTAAATGGTAAATTCTAACTATTACGTCCCTGAAACCTGTGTTTTTTTCAGTGAATTTCAAAGGTTTTTTAAATGTTAATTTCTAACTATAACGTGCCTGAAACCTATGGTTTTTTCAGTGGATTTCAAAAAATTTTAAATGGTAATTTCTAACTATAACGTCCCTGAAACCTATGCTTTTTACAGAAAATGTCACCTTCTTTGGAGATATTTTGTAACTATAATATACCAAAAATATGTTTTCTTATTTTTTTTGTTATTAAAATGATGTAATGTTTTGTGTTTTCTAAAATATAAATATACTTTTTATTTTATTTTTGAGAAAAAAGTGGAGTCTCGTACCGATCATGTACCTGTCTCGGTGGGTGCGCGGATTTAGGCTGCCATATTGCTAAAGTCGTGAAGGATGCGCGTTTGGTAAGCGACGGGTGCGCAGTGTCTGGCCCCGCATAACATCACGTACATATTTCTGAGATCGTGTCGGGTGCACGACATCCATAATTTTTTTTATGTTTTAAAACGATATGTATATAATTGTAATATGTATATTAGAGCAATACATTATCTGAACTAATTATAAAAATCATATATTTGTATTTCCAATAAAGTTATATAATTGTAAAATACATATTGCAGAAGTTGCGTTGTGTGCGCATTTGGTATGCGACGGGTGCGCGGTGACCAACCCCGCGTAACGTCATATACGTATGGCGCTGTGCCGGGCGCGCGACTTCCGTAAAAAAAATGTATGTTTAAAAACTATGGTGCACATGCATCAAAACAAGAAAAAGCGATTCCTTATTTGCGATAAATAAGGAATCGCTAATAAAAAATCGATAACCGAAATGCATCATGAGATTTGCCAAAAAATAGCGATTCGCTATAAATCGCAAAAACGAGACCGAGTACACAAAAGCGACTCGCAATCACAGGAAATCGCAAAAAGCGATTTCGGTAATAGCGATTTCGGTATTAGCGAAATCGCTATTAGCGAAATTGCAAAAAACGGGTCGCACTGGAAGCAGACTGATGACATCACAACCAGGAAGAAATCCAGTCCATGCTTCATTCAGTGCCCTGAGGAGCTAAGAGGAGGA
This sequence comes from Triturus cristatus, assembly GCF_964204655.1. Lineage (NCBI taxonomy): Eukaryota > Metazoa > Chordata > Amphibia > Caudata > Salamandridae > Triturus > Triturus cristatus. Next base: position 890,506,005 of record NC_140589.1, read on the forward strand.
GGCAGAGAAGTGAAGCTGAACTGAGAAACCTCACACCCTGTAACCAGCTACTGTTCCCAGACCCAGGATGGACAAAAACGATGCAGGGAAGAGTGCCACGCCTAGGAAGAGGAAGCTGAAGTTCTCGGAGAGGGAACTTGAACATCTGATTGAGGGTGTCAGCAGCAGTCATGACAAACTGTTTGGTAAATTATTCCTGAAGGTGCCAGTCACACACCGCAGCATAGAGGAATTGAAGAAAAGGTGGTATGACCTGAGGAAACGCGCAAAGGAGCGCATAGCAGAAAGGGTGAAGGAAGCAGCTGGCACAGGAGGGGGTCCATCGAATGCACCCACAAACACAGCCCTGGAGGACCTTGTTGAGGGGACAATCGAGCCTGAGGCAGTCGTCGGAGTGACACAATTGGACACATCTGGCGCAGCAGGAACACCACAAGGTAAGATGCATGCAAGCGCTAATCCTCTGCGTACTGTATAATCGTGCACATTCCCCAGGCAAATCATAGTGTCCAGGTAAAACTCCATGCCACGTTTCACGTCATCCCCAAAATGCATCATGGGAGTTGTAGTCATGGCAGATAAGTGGTCATTCAAAAGCTAAAATGGTTAATTATACATACCAATACCGCATGACAGCCTGTGTCTTTAAATCTGTGATTTATTTTGATATAAGTATGCCAAATGATAAACAGAATTCAGATCATGCAAGACTAACACTGCACTGTTTCACATCACAGATGCAGCGGAGGCAGACTCCAACGATAGTGATGAGCTCGTCATCTCAGAAACACCTGCAGAGACGGATGCTGAGACTCCTGTGGTCCCAGAAAACACACCACTCCCACCACCAAAACGCAGGGTCCATGTACCCTCCCTGCTAGTAATGGAATCCTATCAGACTCCAGCACCCACTACATCCTCCAGCCAGCCACGTGTCCCTCCACCAACTCCAACACAGGTGCAAACAGGATGACGGCGCAGGCCCAGGGCCCGTATTGTGGCACATGATGAGCAGGTTCCAAATGTATATGGTCGCGTGGAGTCTCCGATGCTACGTGTGCAGCACCTGCAGGGGAGACATTTGGGCACAATGAATATGCAGATCATAAAGCTGGCCAAAAACATAAGCACAATGGCAGACATTGTGCGCAAGCTAACATCTGTGGTTGCTGAGGGGAATCAGCAGACAAACGTGAGCCTAAATGAGCTCACCTGTGCAGTGCTTGCAGGACAATGCTATGAGCGGAGAAGGCATCACCAGAGCCTGACACGCAAGGCAGCAAATACAAGGGCAATAAACAAGCTCTGTAACACCACCGCGCTATTGGCACGGCGCTCCGTGTCAATGCAGATTGATCTAGGCCATTTCTGCGGGGATGTTGCCAACAACATGAGAGGGGAGGAGGGGAGTGAGGAGGCCTCTAGCCTGAGTAGCCTATAAGTGCCAGTGGCCACTAACAGGAGGCGCAGTTCGCGCAGCTCAACATTCACGGGATCACATCAGGGTGATGTTGCAGAGGCAGGCGACAGCAGGCTGGGGCTACATGGCAAGAGACACTAGCCAGGCATATACTCCCTTTTGGCCATGGTGGGGTAAGCATGGTCAATTCTACTTGATGATTCCCCTCCAGTGCTGAGTACAATTTAATTTTGACTTCATAGACCAATGCAATCACCTTCCTAATTTACAAAACGCACTTCTCCAGTTTGACATGTGCTCATGTTAATAAACATTTATGTTCAGCATTTGTTTATAATGGCTCATTCTTGCCTACCTCAAAAATTATGTTGTGTGATGTGTGCACGTCTCCTCTGACCCTCTGCAGTGTTTGCCACATGTGCCTGCCGGTGTTGTGCGGGTGATTGCTCGTCATCATCAGTCACTGTGTTCCATCTCAATGGGAATGCCCCTTCTGGTGGCAATGTTGTGCAGCATGGCACATACAGCCGCAATCCTGCAGCAGGTCTTGGGACTATTTTGCAATGCACCACCAGTTTTATGAAGGATGCAAAAACGACTTTGGAGTATGCCGATTGTTTGTTCTACCACATTCCTTGTGCTTATGTGTGCCGGGTTTGTACCTCTGTTCCTGTGGTGTGGCTGGGTTGAGGTATGGTGTCAGGAGATATTCGCGCAAGGCATATGCGCTATCACCTATAGGGTGAAACGCAAAGGGTTAGCCACAGTAATGCTATTACATTTTGTTTCATGATGTAGCAACTAGATATATGTCTGTACCAAGTAGTTGTCCTTCTCCAAATTCACCGCCGAGCAGATGCCTGTGGATGCCACTGTGGCGGAATATATACGAGTCATGTGTGCTCCCCGGAAATTGTGCCACGATGTCCGTTATTATATGCTTTGCATTGCACATGACCTGCACATTGATGGAGTGTTCCGGAAGATGTACTCGTTGGCTGCTGGTGGACAGATGGGGACATGAGTGCAGTCAGTGTATCCGATGACATGTGGAAAATGTGCCACCTGGTAGAACTCCAGTTTTGTCTGGTTCAACTCCTGTGGGTTTGTGGGGAAGGTGATGTTGGTGTGAATCATTGTCAACATGGCGTCAAGGAATTTTCGGAAGAAGCGTGAGAGTGTGCTTTGGGATACACTGCCAGCTACGGCTACTACCCCCTGGAAACTGCCTGACGCAAGTAGGTGCAGGCTGAATAGGACCTGTACGTGTGCAGGGATGGCATTGGTCCTACGGGTCTGGTGCTGCAGCAGGGGTTCCAAATCTGCTATGAGGCTCATTATCATAGCACGGTTCAGCCGTTACTTATCATATATTTCGTCTTCATTTTGGACCAGCAATGTTATGCGCACTCGGAATACCCTCTCCTGTATCCTCCTCCTGCGCTGGGCTGCAGCATTGATCCGCATCCTCCTTGCCAGCACGTAGAGGGCTGCCATTGTGAAAGGCTTACGGGGTCTCCTGAGGCATTTTTAAAGTGTTTCTGATGGTTTGCACCTGTCACATTTTTTTTAACTTTACCTCCTGGTTGAGATTCCCCTTATTCTGCCCTTGCTAAATAGCGATTTTATGCAAATCGCCAATAGTGATTTTTTGATGCATGGCTTTGCTATTATGGTTTCACTATTTTGCTAATCGCTAAATTTGCAAGAGCTTTTTTTTGCAATTCTCTTGTCTTTTCGGTATTTCGGTTGATGCATTGGAAAGTTTCGTTTTGCGGTTGCTAAGGGCATATTTTGCATTTTCGCTTTTTTTGCCAGTGCAATTATGCTTGATGCATGGGCCAGTATATGTATAGTAGTTCAATATGTATATTAGAGCAAGAGATTATCTAAACTAATTATAAAAATCATATATTTGTAATTGCTATAAAGTTATATTATTCTTAAATATATTTTCCGAAAGTCGCGTTAGGTGGGCGCAGGTTGCGCGCGCGGTGCGTGACTCCCATGTGACTTCAAAAGAAAGCATTTTATTGCTTCACAAGGTTTTCCATTCTAGAACTTGAAGGGCCCCACCCATTTCTTTCATTCTTCCAACATCTTTACAGGAGATACACCTGTTGTGTTTTCTGCACTGTTTGCTGTCTTTTTTTGGTGTTTTTTGAACATCTTGAAGATGGCTTCTTCTGTTCCTGAGGTTCAACTCCCATCGGATAAAGAAGAATTGGAAGAACCAGTGAAGAAAAGGAAAGAGTCCATCGTATGGAAGTTCTTCACTATTCCTGATGGTGAATAAAAAGTGAATGCTCGTAAAGTGAGCTGTACACTTTGCCCAAGGGTGCTCTCACGGGGGAGTGAAAAGAAATATTCTTGTGGGACATCCAGCATGTTAAAACATCTACAGATGATCCACCCTCATCATATGGCGCGTAAGCAACACCGACGCGCCCCAGAAGCAATGCAGCAGGATGACCAGGGAGATGGTCCAAGCACCTCAGGAGCCTCAAGCTCCTCATCTCGGGGACCGGACATTCGTCCTGAATTTGCAAATCTGGTACAACACTGCATCAAATGCAATGTTATAGTGTGCTTTGGAGAACAGTCTGTAGATGCTGTGGTTTCTGCTGCAAGAAACCACCATTGTTAAATAAAATTTGTTGCAATAACAGTTTAATTGCAAAGTTTAATAGTTTCCTTTGTTATTTTTCCACTTTTTAAAAAAACACCAAAAAATACACAAAATAGTTTTAAAAAACACAAACAAATTTAAAAAAGAAAAAAGAAGGAAAAAAATGGTTCTTATCTGTTTAAGAAAGAGAAATAACTGCATGGTAATGCCTCCGTGATTGCATGAGTCCATGCGTAGAGCTTGAGTGATTGAAAGAGTGCATGGGTAGTGCGTGGCTTATTGCAGGATTGCATGGGTACTGCTTGGGTGATTGCATGAGTGCATGGGTAGTGCCTGGGTGATTAGAAGAGTGCATGGGTAGGGCTTGGGTGATTGGAAGAGTACATGGGTAGTGCCTGGATGATTAGAGTACTGCAAGGAAAGTGCATGGCAAATTTATAACTGCTTGGGTATTGGCGGAGTGATTGGATAAGTTCATGGTACTGGCTGGGTGATTAGAACAGTGCATGGGGAGTGACAGGGGGATTGCTGGACTGCAGGGGTACTACCTGGGTAATTGAAGGAGCGAATCAGTAGTGTCTAGGTGATTAGAGGACTGCATGGGTAGTGCACAGGAGATTGTAGCAGTGCATGTGTTAGTGTCTGGGTCATTGCATGAGTACATGGGTACTGACTGGATGATTAGAGTACTGCAAGGAGAGTGCATGGTGAATTTATAAGTGGTTGGGTATTGGCGGAGTGATTGGATAAGTACATGGTACTGGCTGAGTGATTGGAGGAGTGCATGGGCAGTGACAGGGTGAATGCTGGACTGCATGGGTACTACCTGGGTAATTGAAGGTGTGAATGAGTAGTGTCTAGGTGATTAGCGACTTGTATGGGTAGTGCACAGGAGATTGTAGCAGTGCATGTGTTAATGCCTGGGTCATTGCATGAGTATATGGGTACTGACTGGATGATTAGAGTACTGCAAGGAGAGTGCATGGTGATAATATAAGTGATGGGGTATTGGCAGAGTGATTGGCTAAGTACATGGTACTGGCTGGGTGATTGGAGCAGTGCATGGATAGTGACAGGGTGATTGCTGGACTGCATGGATACTACCTGGGTAATTGAAGGTGTGAATGAGTAGTGTCTAGGTGATTAAAGAATTGTATGGGTAGTGCACAGGAGATTGCAGCAGTGCATGTGTTAGTGCCTGGGTCATTGCATGAGTACATGGGTACTGACTGGATGATTAGAGTACTGCAAGGAGAGTGCATGGTGAATTTATAAGTGGTTGGGTATTGGCGGAGTGATTGGATAAGTACATGGTACTGGCTGAGTGATTGGAGGAGTGCATGGGCAGTGACAGGGTGAATGCTGGACTGCATGGGTACTACCTGGGTAATTGAAGGTGTGAATGAGTAGTGTCTAGGTGATTAGCGACTTGTATGGGTAGTGCACAGGAGATTGTAGCAGTGCATGTGTTAATGCCTGGGTCATTGCATGAGTATATGGGTACTGACTGGATGATTAGAGTACTGCAAGGAGAGTGCATGGTGATAATATAAGTGATGGGGTATTGGCAGAGTGATTGGCTAAGTACATGGTACTGGCTGGGTGATTGGAGCAGTGCATGGATAGTGACAGGGTGATTGCTGGACTGCATGGATACTACCTGGGTAATTGAAGGTGTGAATGAGTAGTGTCTAGGTGATTAAAGAATTGTATGGGTAGTGCACAGGAGATTGCAGCAGTGCATGTGTTAGTGCCTGGGTCATTGCATGAGTATATGTGTACTGACTGGATGAGTAGAGTACTGCAAGGAGAGTGCATGGTGATTTTATAAGTGCTTGTGTATTGGCGGAGTGAATGGATAAGTACATGCTACTGGCTGGGTGATAAGGGGCGCTAGGTGGCGCGCTTGCAAGATGGACGTGAGCGAGTGAAGCTCCCACCGCCGTTATCCTGGCCATTATCCTGTCAGCTGTCTTTATAACGCCAGGCACCGCCAATCACGGGGCCTGGGCTCTCCGCCACCCCGCATCGAAAATCGGCTGGCGCGGCCGCTTGCTGCTCCGGCTCTGCGGCGTGGAAGCTGGTGCCGGCAAAGGAGGTGAAGCAGGCGGTGAGCCGCGGCCGGCTGCAGCGAGTACTCCAGCCGCGGCTCGCCACGAGGGGACCAGGCCGCGCTGGTCGGGACCTCGGCGACGGCGGCTGCGAGATGCCGCTGGGCCTTTCCACTGTGGTGCCCTGGGTCAGCGGTAGCGGCGTGAGGTGACCTGCCCTTCTGTGCCCTGCTGGGGGTGCCTCGACCTGCGGGACACACCTGACGGAGCGGTGAGCGCGAAGAAGGTGCGGCAGCGGCTGCGACCTGCCGGTGACTCCGCGGAGCACGAACTTTGGTGACGCTACGATACAGCAGACCTCCTGTGGACTCTCCGGGGCACTGCTGAAATATCGGTGAGGACGCTTGGGGTGCCCCGGCACGGGACCTGCCTGAACGCCTGACGGGGCCGCCTGGGAGGGCCCCGCAGGCCCGATGGGAGCAGTGGGGCAGCCTGGGAAGTGAGACAGGCCTCCCTGTATGCCTGTATGCTGTGGTGGAGTGGTGGGCCCAGCGGCGGTCAGCGAGGCGGCCTTGCTGTAGCAGGCTGCCCTAAGGTCTGCGGCGGCGGCGCAGGAGCCTGGAACTTGGGGGGCCCGCCGCCTGCGGCCTGGTAAGCGGACAGTGGACGGCCCGGAATCAGACAGGGAGGTGAGCGGCGGCGGCAGAGGGGGAGGCCATCCCGGCGCTGGGATGAGGAGAGCACCTGGGCTCCTTACATATGCCGGAGGTGCTGGCGCGTAGTAGTGGTGCCCAGGACTATTCATATCCAGTGCAGAGTTGAGAGGGCAGGAGAGGCACGGACTGATCTACAGGTGCTGGCGGTGGCGGGCCAGAGGGGGTTCTTCACGCTGGGAACTTCCCTGATGGCGCAAACTGCATGGAGTGCCCTGGCATAGCTGGAGTTGGAGTGCCGTCTGGGGTGTGTCACTGCCTGCGCCGCGCCTGTAACATCGAGGTGGTGCCCAGCAGTCAGCGAAGGGGCAGGGGCAGTAGCCGTAGGTAGAGGCGGCGGATACTCACCAGATCTACTCAACGAGGGACGTCGGCGCCCAGACGGGAGAGGGGTGCCCGACGGGGGACCCTGGTATATCGGGGGGCGACATGAGACGGTCCTGGAGGCGTACGGAGATGAGAGTAACAGAAAGCTGGTGTCTCCTGGACGGTGGCTGTTGCCATTATCGGGAGGGTCCCTGCTCTCCCTCTCCCTCCTCCCTCCTCACCACATTAGCGGAGGGACTGTGGTGTCAACTCTCTCCTGCTGTGGTGGACTAGGGGTCTGGACCCGGTTCGCCCGTCTGGTGCCGGGGTTGCCAGCGGATGCCTACGGCACAGCAATTGGTCATGGGCCGGCCGCGAAACGCGTCGAAGGAGGGCTGGTCGAGGGCGGCGAGCCCAGGTCCCATGCCGGGATGCCGTGATGGAGCCCCAGGCGGCAGCGCTTGTGGCAAAACTGGACACAGTGCTAGCGGCAGTGGAGCGAATCGGCTCTACCTTGGAGCAGACGAAGGCCTCCCTAGAGTCCCGGATTGATAAAGTCACGGTGGACTTCACCCTTCTCCATGCGGACCACCGCAAGCTGGCAGAAACAGTGGCCCAACAACGCCAAACGATCCAGGATATCCATCCGGTGGGGAGCAATCACACTATAGCCCTGCAAGACCTGATAGACCGCGTCCATACCCTGGTAGACCGCGTCGAGGATGCAGAAGGTCGCTCCCGATGCATCTATGTCAGAGTGGTGGGATTACCGGAGGGTGAGGAGGGACGGCACCCGGAACAGTAAGTTGAGAGGTGGCTCCAGGACATACTGTCCCCAGGGTTGCTCTCTCCGCAGTTTGTGGTGGAGCGGGCCCACAGGGTCCCGGCGCAGAAGCCCAGGCCGGGGGCTCGGCCCTGTCCCTTCCTTTTCAGACTCCTCAATTACCGGGACAGGGACGTGGTACTTCGCGAGACCAGGAAGTTAGGCACCAACACAGTGGGAAGTGGGCAGGTGATGTTCTTCCCGGACTACACGTCGGCGGTGCAGAAGCGGAGGAGCAGCTACCTGGCGGTAAAACGCCAGCTGCGCGACCTGGAGATCCCATACTCCCTGCTGTACCCGTCGCGCCTCAGGGTGGTCACGAAGGAGGGGACTCACTTCTTCAACGCCCCATTGGATGTTTGGGACTGTCTGGAGGAGACAGGGCAATGTAGGGGAGAGAGGCCTCCAGATCCGGGTCTTGGCAGCCGACAGGAGAGGAGATCGAGGCGGTGGCGGTGGAGGGGGTCCTGCAGGGACGAGGGGTTGTCCACGGGTGTGGCGCCCAGTCCGGAGAGGATGCGGCTTGAGTGTCAGGGAGCCCTCGAAGCAGTGGCAACCTTTGGGTCTACGAGCAGCCAGGGTGAAGCGGAAGTTCACGGACATAGTGAACCCGAAACCAGCAGATCATCTTCTCCGTCCACCATGCTTTCCGAGGATCAGCTAATGCCGCTGGTGACACCCCAGACTGCTGACCAGATCGTGTGAGCCGAGGGCGGCGAGGCGGCGGTGCCCGCTGGCATGCATGTCAATATGTGATGGACAATGTGTGATGGTAGCTGATTGCTTACAGACTCCTATGTATGCTATGGTACAGTGCTGTGTGCTGGTGCAGTTAAGTTTATTTGGCCGCTCCGTGTGCGTGGGGTGGCGGGAAGTCCTGCTCGGGGGGGGGGGGTCGCGCGCCAAGTGGGATCTGCGGTAGGTGGCGTAGATGGATGTAGTTAGGTAATTCGCCCATGCTTAGTCAAGCCCACGCCACAGAAGGCACCCACAGCGAACACAGGGGCACAGCGGTAGGGGAGCATCTCACGGTAGCTATAGCCACACTGCGCACCCGTTAGCCACTACCTGGCTTAGTTTTACTTCATAAGCGTTTAGCTTGCAGTTTGGACGAATGCCCGTACGGGGGTTTGCCCTGGTAGTTACACAGTTTTTAATTCCCAGTTTGCGTGCTCGGCACCACGCATATGTTTATTTGTTCTGTTCTTTGTTGCAGCACACCGACATGGCATCTCGAGCCCATGTTCCCTCCACTGGTCAACCGGACCCCGGCCCTGTCACCTATGCAGCCTTTAATTGCTTTAGATGGCCACCACTAACGTAATCACATGGAACATACGGGGTATGCACACGCCAGCGCATCGATATTCCATTTCTGCTTATCTTCAAAGACACAAGGTGGCCATAGCCCTCCTCCAGGAGACTCACATGACACAGTCAGAAATAGCCCGGTTACGCGCCCGCTGGAGGGGTCAGCTATTTGTAACTACATATTCCGCGCACGCCCGAGGCACACTGACCTGGGTGAGGGCGGGCACACCGCTTACATGCACGGAGGTAGTAGTCGACCCAGCGGGGCGATACACATTAGTGCGCGGGTGGCTTAATGGACAACACATATTACTGGGCTCCTTATACGCCCCGAACGTTGAACAATCGTCATTTCTTGCCCATCTGTCCACGGTGTTGGCACCATATGCGGACCTCCCCTGGCTACTGGGCGGGGACTTTAACTCAGTCCTTGACATACATCTTGATCGGTCCTTTCTGCCCCTCTGCAACACACAGGTGGTTTCGAACGAGCGGACCCTCAACGACTGGATGTCGCACTGGGCATTGATCGATACGTGGCGCAGTTTACATCCAGATGACTGCATCTACTCGTATTATTTGCCGGTGCATGACCTCCATGTGCGTCTCGACAGGGTGGTGGGATCCCATTCTTTGATTCCCCTGATAGACCAGGCAGAATATCTAGGCCGGACACACTCTGACCATAATCCTCTCAGACTGAGCCTCTGATGGAACCCCGGACGTCCCCCAGTCCCCACGTGGCACCTCCAACCAGCGGCCCTGGAGGATGTGGAATTTCGTGCATCCGTAGCCACGGCAATCGAGCAGTTATTTGACCTGAATGAGAGCATAACGAGTAGTGAGCTGACAGAGTGGGATGCCCATAAGTCCACTATCAGGGGGCATTGTTTAGGCGCGACGTGGAATATTCGTAAGCGGCTTGCACTGTCGCTCGCCAGCCTGGAATCTCACCTTCTCTCGTGCGAGCGACACGGGGAGAGCGGAGGTCGTGACTCGGCCCGGCTGACACGGCTTCGAGCACGCCATGCTGAGCTGCTGGAGTGCTTTCGTTGCCACAACTATGCGGCTCACTCGGCTCGTGTTCATGCCACGTCGGACAGGGCGGGGAGGTTGTTGGCCTGACTGCTAAGACAGGAGACTGTTCATGCTCCGATAGGCGCTATATACGGGCCTGATGGGTCACTTGTATACACACAGTGGGAGATTCATCAGGTAATAACAGAACACTTCGCATCTCTATATTGTTCGATGGGACGCCGGCAGGTGCAGGACCTGGACCGGTTTCTGGAGGCTGCCTGCTTGCCCATGGTCCCAGATGAACATCAGGAGTCGCTCGAGGGTCCCTTCACCGTGGATGAGATCGGGGAAGCAGTCGCCTATTTGGCCTCTGGGAAGGCGCCGGGTCCTGATGGGCTCCCAGCGGAATATTACAAGACTTACCGGGAGTCACTGGTACCCAAGCTGTAAACCCTCTATTTGGCCGCCCTTGAGGAACGTACCTTGCCCGATTCCATGCGAGAGGCCTATCTGGTATCTCTGCTCAAGCCTGGGCGAGATCCCACCCAGTTGGGGTCCTACCGCCCCCTTGCTCTGCTCAACGCGGACTACAAAATCTTGGCTAAGGTGCTGGCGGAGCGCCTGGCGCCAACAGTGCCGGTGCTGGTGCATGTCGACCAAAATGGTTTTGTGCCTAAGCGTAGCACCTCCCTTAACTTGCGGCGGTTCTTCCGAGTGGCTTCCGACAGTGTCCAACGATGGCCTAGGGCGGGCTGCCTGGTCCTGGACCTTGAAAAGGCCTTCGACTGTCTGGAATGGGGATACCTGGTGGCGGCATTGTCGCACTACGGTTTGGGCCTCGGGTTCCTCCAGCTGGCAGCGCTTCTTTACAAGGACCCTACGGTGAGAGTGAGAACCGGGCCGTACATCTCTGATGCATTGCCAGTTTGCCGCGGCACCAGACAGGGGTAATAGAGCCCCTCACTGCCATGCTCCGCAGGGAGCTGGCTGATGGCATCCCCCAAGGCGATGCGACGCATCAGGTATCGCTTTATGCGGATGACTTGTTGGTCTTTGCCAGGGATGTGGCTCACATCCCAGCTAAACTGGAGCGCATTCTACTCGACTTCGCTGCTCTCTCAGGCCTCCGGGTAAACGCCGCTAAGTCCTGTCTATATGCGTTTCGAGCCGACACTCAAGACCCGAGCTATCATCTTGGGGGTGTGCAGGTCCAATGGCGGCCGGATACCTTTCGCTATCTGGGTATCCAGATATATCATCAGCCAGTGAATCTTGTGGAAGGCAATCTGGGCAGGGCCGTGTCAGCAGTCAAGACTCAGATGCGGTTCTGGGGTACACTTCCCCTCACGGTCACAGGCCGAGTCGCCTTAGTCAAAATGGTGATTTTACCCCGACTCCTGTACTACTTCGCCAACCTGCCCATTTATATCCCGGCATCTTTTTTTGCGACCTTTGCGCGGTCACTTCGGGACTTTCTATGGGGTAATGCGCGTCATAGAGCTGCGCTACCCAAGCTGTACCTTCCCACTAACCAGGGGGGACTTGCAATGCCGTGCTTTGAGCATTATTACCTGGCTGCGCAGCTACAGTGGATAGCCCGATGGCTGGCAGATAGAGGACATGATGATACTGCGACTGATGCACCCCCCCTCTCTTTAGTTGACATCATTAAGCTTTTCCACCCGGCCGCGAAAGTATCGAGGCCTGTACCTCTTCTTGTGGTGGTGGCCTACAAATGCTACCGCCGTTGCCTCTACCATACCCGGGCCCGGACTCCTTATGCCCCGGCCATACCGCTTGAAGGTTCTCCTAGTGGGCAGGGGGTGCTCAGTGCTTCGGAACTCGCAGACTGGAGCGCGGCGGACAGACACACGCTGGGGGACCTTTACCGGGAGGGGGCCCTTCTCGCGTTCGCCGCCCAGGCGGAGGAGACGGGGTTGGCTCCCGGCCACTTTCTTCCTCATCGGTCTTTGATGGCAACGCTCATGAGCTGTTGGGGAGATCTCAGGGAGGAACCGGAACAACATCTCACGATGCAATATCTCCATGTAATGGGGCGGGGGAGACATCTGGTGCGGTGGTTTGCGGCATCCTTGCGCACACATGCGGCGATCAGTCTTGTACTGCTGCGTCGTAAGTGGGAGGCGGACCTGGCCCGGCCCATGGCCGATAGGGAATGGGACAGGGCGCTGCAGGGCCCGACGAGGGTCCCTAGGAACATGCACTTCCGCCAAATACAACTCTTCATCTTACACAGGGCGTATCTCACGCCCGCATCCATCAATAGATACTTCCACCGCATGGATGCGGGCTGCCCCCGCTGTGCGGAGCTGGACGTTGGCCTAATCCATATTCTATGGAGCTGTCCCGTACTGCGTTCATACTGGCAGGCAGTGCAAGAGGCGCTCTGCGAGTGCACAGGTCGCCATATCCCATTCGAATGGCCAGCCTACCTGTTACACCTCTTTCACAGAACTCCTTCCACAAAAGTTGCGTCTCGGTTCATTGACCTGGGGTTCGTGGTGGCGAAGCGGCTGCTCACCAAGCGCTGGAAAGCGGCTGATCCACCACACGCGCGAGTATGGCACGGTTCATTCTTGGTGTGGGCTAAGGCGGAGGGCATGGCCCTCCTGAGGGAGGAAACGGTAGGCCTCAGGAAGACGCCCATAGCAGCTCAGTGGGAGGCGTTCTTGCAGACCATGATGCGATCAGGTGGGGATCCCGCAGAGGCCTGTCAGGTGCGTGACGAGGGCGCCATCCTAGGGGGGCCTAGAGCTAGTCCGTCCAGATGAATGGCATGGCGTACGATAGCGAGAGCATAGCCGGACAGATGGGGCGCAAGAGCAAATGCAACATTGTCTGTGAAGCAGCTTGTGTATGGGGCATCGGGATGGGGGGACAAACTAAGGGACATGGACAGGCAATACTTGAATAAAGGTCGGACTTTGCTGCTGTTGCCGTGTTGGTTGGGCATTAGATGTCCGGCCCCTGTTATTCCATGGTTTGCTAACTGTTAATGGAGAAATACTGGGGGAGAATGGGTGGAGTGCAAGTACTCTTCATTTGGGGTCGCCTCCTTCTGTGGTAGGATACCAAAAGCGGCTTTATAGCTGTCACCATAGTTGAGAGGTCTCCCATGCCGACATGAGATCAGGAGGTGTATCCATTCTCCACCAACCAATGTGCACTCGCCCAGGTACATAACAATGGTACAAATGTTGCTGTATGTTATTCTGCCTTCATAATGTACTGTACGCTTCTTTAAAACTTCAACAAACAGATTTATAAATAAATGGTACTGGCTGGGTGATTGGAGCAGTGCATGGATAGCGACAGGGTGATTGCTGGACTGCATGGATACTACCTGGGTAATTGAAGGCATGAGGCATGAGTAGTGTCCAGGTGATTAAGGAATTGTATGGGTAGTGCACAAGAGATTGTAGCATTGCATGAGTATATGTGTACTGACTGGATGATTAGAGAACTGCAAAGAGAGTGCCTGGGTGAATTTATAAGTGCTTGGGTATTGGCAGAGTGATTGGATAAGTACATGGTACTGGCTGGGTCATTTTGAGGTTTGCACGGGGAGTGACAGGGGGGTTGCTGGAGTGCATGGGTACTACCTGGGTAATTGAAGGTGTGAATGAGCAGTCTCTTGGTGATTAGAGGATTGTATGGGTAGTGCACAGGTGATTGTAGCAGTGCATGGTTACTGCCTGGGTCATTGTATGAGTACATGTATACTTACTGGATGATTAGAGTACTCCAAGGAGAGTGCATGGGTGAATTTATAAGTGCTTGGTTATTGGTGGAGTGGTTGGATAAGTACATGGTACTGGCTAGGTCATTTGGAAGAGTGCACGGGGATTGATGGGGATTGTTGGACTGCATGGATGCTACCTGGGTAGTTGAAGGTGTGAATGTGCAGTGTCTAGACGGTTAAAATATTGTATAGGTAGTGCACAGGTGAATGTCGCAGTGCATGAGTACTGCCTGGGTCATTGCATGAGTACATGAGTCATAACTGGAGTACTGCAAGGAGAGTGTTTGGTGAATTTATAAGTGCTTGGGTATTAAATAAGTACATGGTACTGGTTGGGTGATTGGATGAGTGCATGGGAAGTGACAGGGAGATTGCTGGACTGCATGGGTACTGCCTGGGTAATTGCAGGTGTAAATGAGCAGAGTTTAGGTGGTTAGAGGACTGCATGGGTAGTGCACAGGAGATTGTGGTACTGCATGGGTACTGCTTGGGTTTCTGAATCTTACCTTTTTCGAAGTAGATCTGAAAGTCATTGAAAAATGTTTTTCAGTTCTTTTTTTATAATCTAAATTTAAAATAGTTTCAAACTTTAGAATTTGGGTCTGTAAAATAGAAGAAAACATACAGTTGTAAAATATAATGTTATAGTTTTAAGTACACACCATAATTTTACAATTACATTACATATTCAGTTTGCCTTTTTTGCTGTTTTCAGAGTCTATTGAATTTCACCATACACAGTGATTTCAATGTTGATCATCATATGACAGCGTTAAAAAAAATACAATCAATTAGATTGTTAAAAAAACCAAATCTGCATTCAAAATGTTTTCAACAAACTCAACTATCTGTTTACATTTTCAAAAATAAAAATTCTCATTTACATTGCAAATAATACAAAGATCAAATATTCAAAAATATTAGATAGGAATTTGGTAATTCAAAAGGCAACCGATATTTGAATTGCAAATGGGCATCATTACAATGTGTCCATCCTTTATTGCATTTTAAATACACAGTATACTGTCCGGATGTTGTAGAAGGTCCATCGTGGAAAATATTTGCCACTGCTTTTAAAGTTCTTCCTGATATTGATAGTTGACTTGCCACAATTTTTTTTATTTTAGTTTCCAATTTTCTTCCATCTGCTCTAAAACGTTGTATCATCAAAATTATATATTGGCCAAATCTTTCTATAAATAATGTTGATAACATTTCTGATTTGCAGTGACTACATTCCATATTTTGATTAGCTGATTTTACTAATTTGTTAAAAGACACTGTTTTGCAATCTGGTATTGTCAAATATATGAATCTTTCAGTGTCTATTTCTGTGGTAGAAGAAAAAGAACAGCTATCACATTTATGGTGCCATCTGTAACGTAGTCCAAACAGATTTTCAATTTGTATTCCTTCATCTTCCAATACTGCAAGCATAAACATAAGAAATTCTTGAGAATCTTGCTGTACATTAAGTGTAAATTATGAAGAACCAGACATATATCCAGAAGATGCCGAATGCCAGATGCACTTTGGATTTTAGTTTTATCGGTTGTCAAGTTTTCAAAAATAGAACGTAACAAAGAACAGAACCTTTTTTCTTGATTCTCCATAATTTGTTGTTAAAGATTTTCTAGAAAAAATATGACGTTCACAACTACATTAGCATAGCAGTTGATACCTAAACAATTTTCTAACTGTTTGGAACCTCAACATTCTCGATTTTGTTTTTCTTCTTTCCAACCTCACTGCAGAGTTTCTCATATGTTCGTTTTCGACATACTACACGCTTTTCATATACAGGATATTCATCTAAGTTGGGAGCATACAGTCTTCCTAACCAATTATACTCTCTTACACAATTTGCATCTACACTAATCTCTCTCTCATCAAAATCAATGAAATACAATACAGATAAAGTTCTGACTCAGGACAATGCAACATATGCCATGCTCTCTTTAAACACAGTACTTCCAATGTTTACCAAAGCACTGTCTACACTTAAACCTTGAGATTTATGAATGGTCACCGCATATGCTAAAGAAAGAGGAAACTGTTTTCTACAAACATACAAGTCTTTAACAAGCAAATAACTAACAGCACAATGTCCAATCTGTTTTACCTCTTCAATCTGATCAAATTTAATCTTCAAAAATTCAATTCCATCTCTATTTGGATAATTAACAAAATCAACAACTTTTCCCATCGCTCCATTTACTAAACCTTTTTCCACATCCAAATTACGCCGTAAAATCACCTGACAGTTTTCACATACATATAAATTATTTTCTAAACCAGCAGTCTTAGATATAGAGTTTTCCAAAGAATCCAATTTTGTTTTTAATATTTCTGACAAAACAATAGTAATTCCTTTGTGCTCTATTTTATCAATGGCATCCATTTTTATTATTTGTTGTTTTCCCAGCTTTAAAAGTTCTTCATTGAATGTAGAACTTTCTCGCAGTGTTGGCATGAGGCAGATTATAGATTTCTTTTCTCCAATTTTTTTGTATATTCTTTCCAGAGCAACATTTTCACTTGGAAACAAGTTTGTAAGTAGCCGACTTTGCAAAGCTTCTTTACCATATTCTGTCAATACCCCAATTTTTATATCTTGGAGAATGCTACCATAATCTTTATCACTTGCCTGTCGCATATTTTTAATAAGTTCTTTGTATTCACAACATGACCAAATGTTGACATTTCCAATACTTCCTAAAGATTTCCTGGTGCCTTCATGCACAAGTGTTTTAAAAACTGGTTCCCCTTTTACAGGAGTAAGTTGCAGTAGATCGTCGAAAACAATCACATGTTTTCCTCCAAATAACACATCATAATCTGTTTTTAAAATTTTCTGCTTTTTTAAATGCAAGCATTAAGTTTGAGACCATGCTCATCTCATCAATAATCAGAAGTTTCATTTTCTTTAGTGCTCTTGAAACTTCCAAACAAGCTTCTCCAGAAAGCTTGTGATATTCCAACGTGTTTTCATGTTCAACAGGTAGCATTAGTAAACAATGTAGTCCCTTTAATTTTGTGTGCTCCTAACCCAGTTGGAGCGGTTACAACACAAGATAAATGTGATTCAGTGGTTTTCTGTAGATAACTGGTCAAAACTTTAATTAAGAAACTTTTTCCTGTACCAGCTCGACCACTGATATACATTTGAATGGGTTTAAAAGATGTGCAGTTGCATTCTTTATTTTCATGAAGTAAATCATAGTCAATCTGTTGTGTAACTTGCTGATATATTTCTCTCTGTTCAATATTTAGTTGTTTTTCCAAGTTTCCTAACTCCATATTATCCTGTTGAGCTTGATGCATTGCTGTTTCTACTTCAGTCATGGCTATTGCTGCTTCATTTTCAAGAATTGGTTGTCCTAGTGGATCTTGACTCAGTGGAGCAGAACTTTGACTATCTTGAGATCTGTCTCTAGCAATCTCGGCCTCAATAGTAGCTTCTTGTTCAATTTCTTTATTCAACATTTGGAGATAATTTGGAAAAACTGTGCATTCAATGCTATCTTTACATGCATTAAAAGAATTTTCATAGCACTGAAAATCTCCAAGTAATTCCATTTCAGTACGCCAAGGCTTGAACAGTTGCAGAAGTGCTAAATAGTAAAATTCCCTTTTATCTGGTGTTTCGCAACTGACCTTTTTGTAATTAATGAGATTTCCTTTGGTACGTTTCACCAAACATCTATGACAGCCAATAACTTCATATTTTTCTTCATTTATGTTCTCTGTAATATTACCCTTAAAGCTGTAATATTGCAGTACTTCACAGAGACATATGTTTTCAATATAAGGACTTCTTTTAGGATAGTACGTATCCAACATGTTTGTTTTAACAATATCTGTGCTTTCCGGTTAATTTAATGCTAAATATTCAATTTCTTGTACACATTTCAATACTCTATTTCGTGTTGCAGCAAGACCAAGACTAACCCAAATGATTCCTCTTGACTTTGAATATAAACTTGTAGATGTCAACCGATTGAAACAATAGTAAGATCCAATCTCTCGATGGGACAGCATCTTCAAACTAAAGCTGTACAATTTGTTACTAAGAGTCTTCTCTTTGAAATTTCTTGCCACATTTCTTTAAACTCCGTCTTTTCAGATTTTGTTATGTATGACGTAACATAGCGAGCAACAGCAATGTAATTATCTGCATCATATAGGATATCCATATTTGCATTCCACATCGACAAAACCACTGGATTGTAATCATTAATATACTTTGAATGTTCACTTATTTTTAAATTGTTAGTATTTTTGGGAGATTTTCGAGTTATACTATGCCTCACTGCTGACATGAAAATGTTGACTCTTCCTTTGGAAATTGCTGGCCTTGGAAATCCAAAACGACATTTTGCATAAAACCTTTCTTTTGACTTGTATTTCTGTCGACAGTATTTGCCACATCGATGAGTTTGAAACTTTAAAACTTGCTGTCTTAAAGTATTTTCTTCTCCTGTTTTTGGAATTCCACATGTAACATAGTCTTCAATGAAAGATAAAACAGTCTCATCTGAATCAGTTCCAAATTTAGGTGCTTCCTTGATCCATAAAAACATATGTATATGAGGAGCACCTCTAGCTTGGTACTCCTTTCTCCAAAAGAAATCAATAACTTCTCCAAAAGGTGGGTTGATTTTATTGCAGATAAAAGACATCATAGCTTGAAACCTATGATTAAAATATTTGCACACATTTACAGGATCCAAGGTACACAGTTATCCAGCTGTCTTGAATTTAATGTTTTTAATATATGAATTTGCTTCTCGAAGAAATTCAAGTAAATCATCCCATGCGTATTCAGCACAGCTTACTGTAACAAACCATGTAGGGATTCCTAAGTTCCGTAACATATATTTAGTTCTCCATGACGACGATAGCAACACTCATTAGTACCACGTTGACATGCCATCAAATTAATCAATTGAGGTTCTAAATGATCGTCTCTCTGTTGTACTTTGTCCATGAATTCCTTTGCAGAAACATGTTGAAGATGAACTCCTGTTTTTAACATGTGGTTCACTGCATATGAAAGTCCAGACAAGTCACTTTCAAACAAAAGATGAAATATATATGGAATACATTGTCGAAATCTTGGATCTTCTGAGTACAATCTTGTATGATATTCTGATGCTGGAATTTGTATTGGTCGTTCGTCATACCGTCCACCTTTTCCAGTGGGGAAGAGCTGTGGATAACAAAGAGCTTCCAAACTTCTTTCCCCAACACTCATGGGAGTTCTCTTCGCTTTCTTCATTTGGAATAATTCAATAGTATTTCCAATCACTTCCTTAGAATGTAAAGGATGTACACTATAATGTTTATAAATTTCTTCACTTTTAGAGATGTCCACCTTTTCAATTTGGCCACTTGAAATATCACTATCATCTCCTAAAACTATTTCTACTTCTTCCACATACAAATTTGTGTAGTAAACATTGTTTTTGTGAGATATAACGTAGCCTTTTGCACTTTGCTGACATCTACTAATTCTTGCAAAACCAAAGGGGATGATGGACGGAGTGTTGAACATTGCAAGCACTCACCCCTGGTCAACTGATCTGGGTTTAATCCATCATCATTCTTTAGCTCACTCTGCCACCCCAGTACAGACATGGCCATATGCAAATCAGTCAGACCCTGTGCCACATGGGAACTGTCCAGCCCGAACTGCCAATTCTTGCCATATTTTCCGACTCTTCGTAGGAACACCATTAACTAGAATAACTACAGGTTCAGTTTCCTCTTTCTGTACACCAATAGTTTCAATATTTTTTTTGAAATCTAAAGGTAAATACACAACTCTTGCTTTTAATCTTCTTTGTAAATCTGTGGGAGGCAACTTACCTGTTTTAGGCTCCATACGAACAATAGCCTGAAACAGGTGCACAGATTGAATCAGAATGGACTCATACATATTTAAATCTATCAATTCTGGAGGAATAGCTACCAACTCTAGGTTATTATGTACAGCTCTAGCTGTCATTTTGTTCTCCTCTAATTTGGTATAACAATATTTACAAATACGTTGATCACTACCCAACTGAAAGCAATCTTCCACCAACAAATAAGCTCCAAATTCCTTCCACTTGTCATTGTTTTCTTTTTCAATTTTTAAATAGAAATCAACATTCCTAGTTTGATTTTTGTAGTGAGTACGTCGACAACAAAGACAAACATAGTTTGGTCTTTCACAACAAATTACCTTAAACTTCATAATTTCTTCTTAAAACTTCTCTGTACTACTATCTTCCACCTCTTCTTCAACACCTACACTTATCAAACTATCCCTTTCTCTACACTCCTGTTCAGGACCAAAGAAACGAAACTCCATATCATCACAAATATTTTTTACATCTGATACTGACCCATGCAAAAGAGCAGTGTTTAGGGGGCATATGTATGAAACCAAAATTTAGTCGCAAACGCTACGAATCGCAAAAAACAGCGTTTGCGACTAAGTTTTCGCTATTTCAAATGTATGACACACATTCCTAGTCAAAATTAAGAAACCGCTAAATTAGCGATTTCTTAGGCTGTGAAACTTAAAAATTGCGTATATTTTTGCGATTTCTTAAATAGGGATTCTTTTGACTTACCGAAATTCGCAATAAGGATATCGCAAAATAAGAATTCGCTAACAAATGTATGAAAAAGTCGCTAATTGCGATTTCACGAAATTCGCAAATTAAGAAATGGCTATTAACACCAATTGCATGCAGGTGGTAAACTGGTGCAAGGTACTTAAACCACCCCACAATGCAACAGACCCAACCACAATGGCAGCAATGTTTGTGATAGCCAGGAGGCTGCGTATTCAGGCTCTTGCACAGAGGAGAATGAGACAGGAACGTATATTCAGGCTGCGCATCGCTCTGTTCCAGCACACTGAAGAGGACATCTATGACAAGTACAGACTGCACCCACAGACCATAATGGACCTGATTGAGGAGCTGAAACCCTACTTGGAACACCCTACACGCAGGACACAAACAATTCCCACACATGTGCAGGTCCTGTGCTCCCTGCATCTCCTGGCGTCAGGGAGTTTTCAATGGGTAATAGCAGAGGTTGGTGGGGTGTCACAGAGTGCACATTCGCGCTTCTTACATGCCTTTCTAGATGCAATGCTACAGAGGCTCTCACATCACATATACTTCCCCACCACCCAACAAGCATTACAGCAAACAAAACTGGACTTCTACCAGATTGCACGTTTCCCCCACGTCATTGGCTGCATCGATGGGACCCATGTGGCCATCACACCCCCATCAGCAACTGAATATGTCTACAGAAACCGGAAATGCTACCATTCCCTCAATATACAGATGGTGTGCAACGCAAAGTATATCATCACTGACATTGTCCCCAAATACCCTGGCAGTACACATGACTCTTTCATCTTTAGACACAGTGGAATACACAGACGTCTGAGTGCTGGAGAGTTTGGGGAGGGATACCTGCTAGGTAAATACATGGCACACATCAATACATCCACTACATCACTTGAGGGGGGGACATTGACTTACCTATTGTGTCTATCCCTGCAGGTGACAGTGCATATGCAGTGCGGGACTTCATCCTGACCCCATATCTGGATCCTGCAAATGCAAGTGAGAGGAGCTACAACAGGGCACACAGATCTACACGCAGCGTCATTGAGCGTACCTTTGGAATCCTGAAGAGCCGCTTCCGGTGCCTGCATAAAAGTGGAGGCGCACTGCAATTCAGCCCTGAGACCTGCTGTAAAATCGTGGCAAGCTGTGCAATGCTACATAACATGGCAATGAGGAAAGGCACCACAATTGATGTGACCGATACAGACACATCGGATGACGAGCGCCCTGCTCCCCCTGCCAGACCTGCATCAGGAGTCGGGGCAGCTGCTGGACGCCAGAGACGGACTGAGATCACACAAAACTACTTCTAGGTGATGACATGAGACAAAAAAGCTTGATAATGTGGGCAGTGTTTATTCAGACTTCACAATTATG
This sequence comes from Triturus cristatus, assembly GCF_964204655.1. Lineage (NCBI taxonomy): Eukaryota > Metazoa > Chordata > Amphibia > Caudata > Salamandridae > Triturus > Triturus cristatus. Next base: position 890,528,059 of record NC_140589.1, read on the forward strand.
AAAATTGTAGCTGTCCCCAGCACATGTTATGCACACAGTGCAGGTAAGGCACAAGTAACTGTGCACACAGCATAGTAGGGTTACTTCACCTTTTTTGCATTAAGTGTCACCGCACAGTTCACCTCCTTCGGTGACGCATTGGTGGTGTTTGGCGTCCAGGCTGAGTGCCCCCCATGGTGTTCCCTTGTCCTGCACCCTGTCTGGCACTGCGCCGTCTTTCTCCTGGCAATGTAGGAGTGATGCTGCTCCTACTGGAGGTGTCTTCACTCTCGCCTAAGGCCATGAGAGCGCTGCCACCTGCGCTGGCTGTCTGCAGCTGCTCCACAACACTGGTGACCTGTGCAAGTCCTCTGGCTATGTCCTGGCAGCAGTGCGCCATTTCAACCTGCATCATGACGCTTCTGCGTGTGAGAGTGCTGGTGGTAGTGCAGAGGCGGTTCACGGCCTTGGTGTAGTTGTGAAGGCGTGCATTGGCACGTCGGCCAGCCCTCTCACTGGCGGCTTGGTTGTGCCTCAAAGTGTCACATAGGTCACGGATGGCACCTGCCATGGCCATGATGCCCTCACCCATGTTTGTCTGATCCTGGTGGATACAGCATAGCTGCCTATTTATTGACCTTAGTGCTTTACTTTGCAGGCGCTGTTCCTGCAGCATGCTGTGTTCCAGGCAAGAAAAAACAGTTTCTTCGGCTTCAGTGGCAGTGCTGCTCCTGGGCCTTGACCTGCGTGTGTCCTGTGGTCGAATCCTTGGCCTTGGTGTGTCCTGAATGGGCATTTGTGACATACCCTGACTCCTCTCTCTCCTGTCACTGTCCACCCCTGTGGCCGGTATTTCATCCTCAAATGGAGGCAGTGGGGGCACATGTGTGCGCTTCCTGCGCTGGATTGGTATGAGCTCTGTCTCGTCACTGGAGTCCCCAGGATGTGCAGGCTCCTCTCCCTCTGCGCTGTCCTCACATGCCCTGGATTGTGCTGTGGATGTAAAGGGGACTACATGAGTTTGTGTCTTTGTCTGCAATTAGCAATCAATAAAGTTCATACAGTTTGTATCGGCTAACCTCTGACACTGTATCATTCACTTATCCCCAACCCAAATGTTGCATTAGATTTCATTTGTCTCATGGACACACTGTCAGACATAGTACTACAAGTCCCATGATGCATTGCTGGGTGTGCTTTAAGACTTGGACTGGAATGACATTTTGTGAGGTTATTAAGCGCATTTGGGGAAGTGTGCATGGGATGGGGATCAGTGCAGATTGATTTTGCATGCATCTTACCTTGGCTGCTGGATGCAGGGTCGGAGCTGTCTATGTCAGCCACACCACCGACGCTCTCAGGCAGGAGAGTGGACTCCACAAGCTCCTTGTGGGGTGTTGGCTGTGCTGCAGTAGATGGTCCTCCCCCAGTCTGGTTTGCGTCCTTCAGTCTGGCTGCCACCCTCTCCTTCGACCTCTGGCGCATGTCATACCATTGCTTGCGCAATTCTTCGATGGTGCGATTGGTGACTCCCACTGCAATGACCTTATTTTGGATATCCAGCCAAATTTTGTGCTTCCTTGCCTCTGGGACACACAGTGCCTTCTTGCCAAAAAGGAGCTCATGGCTGCACACCATCTCCTCAATGAGGACCTCCTGCTCCTTTTCTGAAAACTTGTGTTTCCTCTTCCTCTTCTCTGCATCCTTGCCCTCCTGTTGTTTGTTGGACTCCATTGCTGGTTGCTCTCTCCTGGGATGCCTCCTCACACTCTCCAAGCAGCCTCTGGGTGTGGCTCAGGTGAGCAGGTGCAGGAAATCACTCCAGTTTCCTGTTTGTGATGTCATCAGGCTGCACCTGGATTGCAGATTCCCGTTTTTGCGATTTCTTAATTTGCGAATTTCGCTATTAAGAAATCGCAAATGAGGTTTCTGAGAATATTTTGCGTTTTTAGGAAATCGCAAAACATTTGCGATTTATTTTTTACATCCCGCTTTGCGAATCTCAATTTGCTAATCGCTAAATATCGCAAATTGGGATTCGCAAAACGGGAGTTTCATACATATGCCCCTAAGTCTCTTAAAATTATTGCAGTACTTTTTACATAGTACAATCTTCTTACTAACATCTGCATTGCAGAGTGATGTACGGCTAACATTCTCAAATGATGAAAAACACTTTGACACACTTTTCTAGAAAGACAAGCCAGAGAATGACCTTGCAAGCTAACATTTCTTCTCACTTTGCAAGGCTCTAGTCCTTGCAACATCTTAATCTTTTGTTTAATACTTTTTTTAGTATACTCTCGTAACAAATTTAGTAAAATTGTCAATAGACTCCTGTCGCATACTATAAATACTGCTACAATCTCAAGTATAACCTGGAGCTTTAGTACGTCTCCCTAAAACATTATCAGCTATCACTTCTTCTACATTTCTAGGAACCATCTTTTCTTTTTCAATTGCACAACCGTTCTTCACTTCATAAGCACGACAATTGGTATCAACTGTGTGAACTCATGTATTGTTTTGAAAATAGCTCTCTTCATTAAAAAAAGGTTCTGAACTAGAAGTATGCTTCCATTCACCCAAATTCTTTTACAAAAGTTAATTCTGTTGATTAGTCATTTCCCCTTAGTTTTGCTCCTCATAGAATACATCGGTTAATCTAATGTTCGCGTTCTCTTTAAAACTAAAATGAACAATCCTCTTTTCAATTCAAAAGCCTTTTCGACTATACTTTCAATCTTTTTTCTTTTTATAAAATGCAGATCTTTTTTTATATTTCATGCCATGTTTCAACACATTTTGTAGTACTCTACTTTTATACATGTTTCCTCATTTCACAAAATTGTTTCTTTCTTCTTTCAACATATATTTTTTTCTCATTTCCTGAATTTCTATTAATTAGTTTTTTTTATTTCATTCTATTTCATTCTACAAATATTCTTTATATTTTCATCATTTTCAAAATCCTTTCCTCTCCTTGAAATTCTTTTAATAAATTCCTTTGTTCTCTTACTACAAGACTTTTTCTTTTTACCCACATATTGTAGTTCATCTAATTCCTGCTGTTTCTTACATGCCTTTCTAGATGCAATGCTACAGAGGCTCTCACATCACATATACTTCCCCACCACCCAACAAGCATTACAGCAAACAAAACTGGACTTCTACCAGATTGCACGTTTCCCCCACGTCATTGGCTGCATCGATGGGACCCATGTGGCCATCACACCCCCATCAGCAACTGAATATGTCTACAGAAACCGGAAATGCTACTATTCCCTCAATATACAGATGGTGTGCAACGCAAAGTATATCATCACTGACATTGTCCCCAAATACCCCAGCAGTACACATGACTCTTTCATCTTTAGACACAGTGGAATACACAGACGTCTGAGTGCTGGAGAGTTTGGGGAGGGATACCTGCTAGGTAAATACATGGCACACATCAATACATCCACTACATCACTTGAGGGGGGGGGGACTAAAAGTAGTGACAGGATAATTCCATAACAACATAACTAGTGTCTGAGTGATTACAATAGTAGAAAGATAGTATTTCTGTGATTGAAGGAGTGCAACAGTAGTGCCTGGGTGAATATATTACTGCATGTGTTATACCTTACTGATTGCATAAGTGCACGGATAGTGCCTAAATGATTGCATCAGTGGAAGAGCAATGGCTGAGTGATTACAACACTGCATATGTTGTGCATGCACCATTGTAAGACTGCATGGCGAGTACTTGGGTGTTGTTATAAGTACATGACAGTTGGACCTAGCCAAATAGAAACCTGCACACTATTACATAACTCAACTATAAGTGTCCCCATATTGCTAAAAGCACACATACATATGGGTCTACCTTCCCAAATCATCATCATATGTAAAAAAAATATATAAACAATATTTCTGAAAGATAGGAAAACCTAGAAACTGAGACATGTACTACATCTGCCTGAGTAATTTCAAAACTCCGTAGGTAGTGCTTGGATGATTGGGAGCTAGGGTAGTCACTGGATATTTTGCAGAATAAAATAGATAGTGGCTAGATAATTTCCTGAGTGCATACATACACATTCACTGCATAGTTAAGTGTATAAATAGCACCTGAAGGGATCTCTGAGTTATTGAGTATTGCCTAGGAAAATAGATGAATGCAAGAGAAAGGCATGGGTGATTCTACGACTGCAACAGTACTATGTAGGTTATTAGATGACTGCATAGGTACAACCTACATGATTACAGGACTGTAGGGAAAGCAAATTACTAGACCCTGGATAATAACATTCTTGCAAGGGTAATTTCCGGAAGATTACTGAAGTACAGAGCAACTGAGTGGATGATTTTTATAAGTTCCTGAGTACTGCCTTGATGCATAGTGAACTATTAACATTGTGCCTCACTGATTACAGGAGTGCAAAGATAGTGACTGGGTGATTTTAAAACTACATGAGTAATGATTGACTGATTCCATAACTACAAGAAAAGTGGATATATGATTGAAAGAGAAGAAAGGGATTATAGGAGTACATGGGTAACACCTCGGCAATTGCATAACTGTAGGGATAATCTCTGGAGATTTACATGACTACATAGCAAATGACTGGGAGATTTTGAAAGAGCATGGGTACTTTTTGGATAATTGCAAGACTACCGAGGTTGAGTCTGACTAACTTAAAGATTCCAAATGTAGTGACAGGATAATTTCATAACAGCGTAACTAGTGTCTGAATGATTAGAAGTGTGGAAAGATAGTACCTCTGTGATTGAAGGAGTGCAGCAGTAGTGCCTAGGAAATTATATTACTGCATGCGTTATACCTCAGTGATTGCATAAGTGCACAGATAGTGCCTAAATGATTGCATCTGTGCAAGAGCAATGGCTGAGTGATTACAGCATTGCATATGCTGTGCCTGCACCATTGTAAGACTGCATGGCGAGTACTTGGGTGTTGTTATAAATACATGACAGTTGGGTTTGGCCAAATATAAACCCGCACACTATTACATGACTCAACTATAAATGCCCCCATATTGCAAAAAGCACACATACATATGGTTCTACCTTCCCAAATCATCATCATATGTAAAAGAAAAATATAAACAACATTTCTGAAATATAGGAAAACCTAGAAACTGAGACATGTACTACATCTGCCTGAGTGATTCCAAAACTCCGTAGGTAGTGCTTGGGTGATGGAGAGCAAGGGTAGTCACTGGAATTCTTGCAGGACAAGATAGATAGTGGCTAGATAATTCCCTGAATGCATACATACACATTGACTCCATGGTTATATAAATAGCACCTGAAGGGATCAATGAATCATTGAGTACTGTCTAGGTAAGTACACAAATGCAAGAGAAGGGTAGGGGTGATTTAATGACTGCACAGGTAGTGCTTGAGTGATTGGGAGAATGCATGGGTAGTTCCTGGGTGATTTCATAACTGCTTCTATAGTTGCTGAGTGATTTCATGAGTGCTTGCATATTAACTTGGTGATTGGAGAATTCCATGAGTGCTGCATGTGTGATTGCATCTGTGCATGGGTAATGCTTGGGTTATTCCATGAGTACTTGGGTAGTGCTTGGGTGAATTGGGAGAGTGCATGGGTACTGCCTGGGTGATTTCATAAGTGCCTGAGTAGTGGCGGAGTGATTTCATGAGTGCTAGGTTACTGACTGGGTGATTGCAGAATTGCATGGGCACTGCATGTGTGATTGCATAAGTGCATGGGTAATGTTTGGGTTATTACATGAGTACATGGGTAGTGCTTGGGTGATTGGGAAAGTGCATGGATAGTGCCTGGGTGATTTCATAAGTGCTTGGGTATTGTTGGGGTGATTTTATGAGTGCTATCATACTAACTGGATGATTGGAGAATATGGAAACAGTCAATTATTAATCATGTAGTTTTAAAATCACCCAGTCACTACCTTTGCAGTCCTGTAATTGGTCAGGCAGCCTCTCAATAGTTCACTAAGCATACAGATAATTGTATAAATACAATCTGAAGACATAGATGAGTCATTACGTATTACCTACTTAAGTAGATAAGTGCAACATAGCTGCAAGGGTAATATGTGGTGGTTTACTTTTGAGCTGCATCTTCACCATTGTACCAACAAATATGCGACATCATTAAACTATACCTTTCAAAAGACTTGAAAATAAAGACTAATTAACAACACCTTTTATGAGCATTTTTAAAACCATACTTTTATTCTGCATCTTCACCTTTCTATCTAAAATTATGTGGCATCATTCAACTATTCCTTTGTTCAGACTAAAAAAAGAAGCCTAATTAACAGCACCTTATTTCTCCAATGTTTAAACCACTATTTTATGCTGCATCTTCATCTTTTTCTGAAAAATTATGTGGCATCATTTAAGTATGCCTTTTTCCAAACTAGATAAAAGAAACCTAATTAATAATACCTTAGATGACCATCCTAGAAAGCACACTTTTGTGATGCATCTTTATCATTCTATCTCAAATATGTCGCATTATTTAACTTTACCTAACTACAAACTAGAAAAAAGAAACCTAATTAATAACACCTTATATAAACGTCTATCAAACTGTACAGTTGTGCTGCATCTTTACCAAACTATATAAAATTATGCGGCATCATTCAACTATACCTTTTAGAGACAACAAAAAAAGCCTAATTAATTACACCTTATATGAACATCTTTTAAACTACAAATTTGTGCTGCATCTTCAACCAACTATCTAAAATGATGCTGCATCATTCAACTATACCTTTGTACAGACTTAAAAAACAAGCCTAATTAATAACATCTTATATGAACATCAGTAATCCATTTTAAATAATACACATATGACTGAACAGACTCTTTTTTAAACAACATTTAGGTACAATAAAACAAACTGCAATATACATCTATACATTTAATAATATATTTCAAACAACACAGTTTTTGAAAAATGTTAAAAATTAAAAAATAAACCTCACAAATTTATAACTCACCTTGCAAATTAAATGTGTTGAATTTAAAATCTCACAAACTCTGACAGAATTTTCTTTTACACACAATCAATATAATGCACCAGACTCAGCAAGCTAAAACCAGTAATGGCAAAGTGCCACTCTCTTTCTCCACACATATACATATAACTAACAAATCACATTGCTTCCCAGATTTTTTCAAATTGTAAAACACATTTCTATTGGTTATACATAATAACCCATAGCAACTGACTTCTAAAGGTGCCCAAACTGTTTTACATTTTTTTAGAAGTCACGACCCTATCGTGCACCACCACGATGAAGTTGCGGATTCATACGGGAGATAAAAAAATATATAACAAACAAATTCAACACTATTTTTTAATTAAACATCACTTCTAAAGATAGTACTAAGTTGGGAAATATCATGGAAAAAAAATATTACTTATATATAAATTACAATCTCACATTTTAAAACCACAGTTAAATTGCAAGACTTCCCCCATTCTGCTCCATGCCAGTTTCCATAGTAACAGTTCATGAAGCATTCAACTGAACTCACAGGTCACATGTTCACCATATTTTGAAGTTCACCACACAATGTTGCAAATGCAAATAGCAGGTGTGGTTGACTTGGCAAAATTTGATCTTATCCTTTCTATCGTACCTTTCAAACATTTTTTACTAACCAATAAGAAAAATGCTTTAAAAAAAGTAAAATGCACCCTATCTTTGAATGTAGAATGTTCTTAAACAGCCAATCAATTCTCGAATTTGTTTATTTGTTTCAAATTGCATCTTGTCCACCATTTTACATACCTCTCATTCTACCAACTGACTACCTCAGCTACACACATCTCTTCATTACTTACAGACATCTATTCAAGATGCTTACAGTGTGGATTGTTGGACACAGCTATGTTTTCTGTTGCAAAAGGTATGCTGAACGCAGAGGTATTGACAAAGACCTAGCTTTGCAAAATGTAGACATTACATGGATTGGACAGAGAGGATTAAAGTGGTACCAATTGATGCCTTTGGTTAAACATTTTTGCATCTCCAACCCCCTGACCTCATGATTGTGCACTGTGGTGGCAATGGCCTAGGCACATTGTCAGGGGTAGGTCTGGAAATGCTCATGAAGGACACCTTTGCACAATTGATGTTGCTTTCCCCCCAAACTATCTTTGTATATTCTAACATATGCCAAAGACAGAAATGGAAATGGTCTAATCAATTCTGTCCACAGATTGAGAAAGCTAGAAAAAATTTCAATAAAGCTGTTTCCGCTTACCTCAGAGACCATAGGATGGGCTCCATCTATAACAACAATCTACGTTTCCATATGGATGACATCTACAGAAGTGATGGAGTACACTTCACTGATGAAGGGAACAGAGTGTTTCTCAACAACCTGAAGCTCTGCATCCACGCTTACATGTAGCTACAACAATCTCCCAATCAAAACAAGGGCTCTTTTTAGAGCCACCCAATAAGCCAACATATAAAAAATCTTTAAAAAAAAAATCTTAATTATTTTTGCTTGAAGTCGTGCACCCATTGCGCCTTTTCAAACCACGCTCCCATTGTGTTTACACTAGGGGGCCGCGCTGAGTGCCGCACACCCATCGTGTTCACACTAGGGGGCAGCGCTGAGCGCCACACACCCAGCGTGTTCACACTAGGGGGCCATGCAGAGCACTGTGCACCCATCGCGTTCACACCAGGGGCCGCGCTGGGCGCAGCGCGAGGGTCACAACTCCAAAATGTTGCAAAAAAAAGTCCACTTTCATTAAATTATATTCGTCCCGGGGACCCCATCCCCGGGGCATTGCCAGTTCTTTTTTTTTTAAAGGAAGGGTGGTGGCGTGACCCCCCTCCCGGTCCATTTTTACCCCGGGAACCCCATCCCCTGGGGCATGGCCTCATATTTTTTTTTTTTTTTAGGAGGGTGGCTGCGTGGTTCCTGAGGCCTCTATTGGCCCCGGGGATCCCATCTGCCGGGGACTTGCCTCATGTTGGGGACCGTGGGGGAAGCCCCAATGCCCCCACGGTCCCTGCCGGCTCCCCGCCTCTTGCGGGAGCCGACATTGCTTTTGAGCAAGGGGAGCTGCTGACATGCAGCTCCCCTTGCTCAAAAGCAATTCAGGTTTTCCTGCTCTAGCTTCAAGAAAGCAAAGCAGAGTTTGCTATGGCAGGGCAGGAGCATGCTCCCACCCTGTCACAGCAAACGTCAATGTCCCGGGGGTGAGCACACTGGGACACTGCAGGAGCCGGCCCTGGGGGGTGTCGGTCCCCAGGGCCATCGAGGGCTCCTGAAGGGGGCCGTGCGGCCCCCCTCCCTCCATTTCAAAGCCCTGGGAGGTGGTCCCTGGGGCCTGGAGGTCTGCAACGGACCCCCGAATTTAAATATTGAACGCCCCGGGGAGGTGGTGGTCCCTGGGGCAGTGTGGGGAGGGTCAGGAGCCCCCCACACAGTTTTTTTTAATTTCAACCCTGGGGAGGTGGCGGTCCCTGGGGCTGCGGGCCCCTACAAATAAATCAATGATTGCCTCCGGGACCTGGCCCACCCGAGGGCTTTTTAAAAATGAAGTGCGGGAGTCCGCACTTCGTTTTTTAAAATTTTCACGGCAGGAGTGGCGACTCCAATGCGACTTCTGCCATTTAAAAAACAAAATGCTTTCTTTGGCCCTGGGGGTCCTTGTGGGACCCCCTGAGCGGGCCTAGGGTGTCATGGTGTTTCTACCCTGCCCCCTTTTCTTGTTTCTCATCCTTTTTTAAACAGTTTTCTTCTAGCTCGGTTCTACTAAGTCACAAAATGGCTGCCAACAGTTCCTGGTTTGGAGTGTTGGCCTCTTTTCTTTCCTTAATTTCTTAGCAACTACTGAATTGATTTACACCATTTAACAAAAAGGGATCTTTCTGAACCAAGCCCTACCTTTTTGCCAAATTTGGTGTAATTCCATTCAGCAGTTCGAGCTTGTATAAAGTTTCCTATGGAAAATTACATGGGGAAAATGCGTTTTGCGACCCCCTTTTTTCTTGACCCCCGCTTGACAAATCACCCCGAAAGGTTCAAGACAGGAGCTGACCGGAGCGCCCCACTAGTTTTGAAAATTTTGCGAAGATTTGTCAAAGGACGCCAAAGTTATTGGGAAAACAAAAAACGCTTTTCCTATGGAAACTAGGTCCTAACTATAACTACCTACTGGCAACCACCAGTAGGTAATATATATATTGAAAGGTAAGTGTGTAATATATGTATATATAGACCTGCCTGACGCATAACCTTGGGGGGAGAAGCTGTGCACTGCCGCATCGCACCACTGGGGAGAGCCTACACCTCCCTTTATACCCTGCTGCAGACAGCTGAATTTACGCATAAAAGCATGCTAAGGTCCCGCAGGGATTGTACACGCTTGACGCAATAATCTTGGGGGAGAGAAGCAGTGCACTGCTGCATCGCTCTGCTGGCGAGAGACTACACCTCTCATCATACCCTGCTGCAGACAGCTGACTTCACGCATCAAAGCGCGCTACAGTTCTGTGGCACGGGACGCGTGCGGGGATGCGCCCAGGCTAAGGGCGGGCCTGTTCACAACCATCAGCGCCCGGAGAGGCTGGGCTGGGCCCACCCTCTAAGCATTGCCGTGTGGGAGATTCGTTGCCTGGGACTTCTAAAGACACTTAAAGGATCTGTCGATCTACAATGGGTACGCGCAAGGTGTCAATCCAAATGGTGGGGGGAATAGTAAATACGCTGGACTAATTTTTACTAGAGCAGCAAACATCCTTTCACAAGAAATTGAATTACGGAGCGCCCCCTCTCCTTGGAGGAAGGCAGGAAAGGCTGCCTTTTGCCAGAGCCCACTTCTGACCTATATCCTGAAGTGGATGGGCGTGAGGAATTAAAGGCTGTTTCTAACCACCCCTCAACTATCTCATTCCACCTTGAGTACCCTGCATCCTCAGTCTCTTTAATTCAGCCAGCAGTTAAGAGGAAAAGACCTGGAGGGAAATCAAAGTCAAAAACTTTGAAAACACCAAGAGCGATTAAACCCATTTCTGACCCAATGTTTAGGCCCCTGTTGCTCCCGAATAAAGCCTTTTTGGTGGGTGAGGACTTGTGTGTCAAATTGAGACAGATGGTTTGTTCGCTGCTCCAACCGCTAATTAATCGACTGGCGGCAATTGAAGAAACTGGAAAACCTTATTAATGGGGGGGTCTTCTCATGGTAATGCCATGACTACAGCATCTCTCCCTGTTTCAGGACAAGTTTAGGGGTCCTAGAGGAATCCAAGAAGGGGGGACAAGGTCCCGAGCCAATGGACATTCAAAATCTACCATGTTCACAGTTAACACCTGATTTTCTTCTCCAAACTCATTTTGCCCCTACTGCCCTGCCCTTACCCTGTCTAAATAATATTCCCCAAGTGGACATTATAACTGATTCATGAGGAGTCCAGACTGATATGAATGTAAATAGGGGAGAAGGGAAGGAGGGGCAGCACGGGTGCAGATATGCCAACCACTGGCTTAAACTAGCCACATACTATAGACCTTCCCCCAGCAGCTCTACCTCATGTTCTTCTCCTAGTTTATATTCCACCGCTGAGCAAGGGCCAAAGGGAGCTGACGGAGCAGCTAATGGATGAAGTTCTGCACCGGTTTTCTATTCATGTTAGAGATTATGCATTTTGGGGCAACAGGCTGGATAGGGATATTATTATGGTAAGGAGGGTGGGATGGGTGGGCCACTCTGCAAAGGAAGTAACAGGTAATTTTAATAACCAGTTTGTGTTAAAAGAAACTTGTTAAGGGCTTGCTCAAATTTGCCTTGGTTTAGCTCCCAGATTACTATGTCCCCACTGGCATATTTTTACAGACCTTCTCTGTTATCACACTTGGTTTGTGTGAAGGCCTCTACTGGGCTATCTCGCCCTACCCCTCGTGTGACTCGAGGTCCAGTCAGTCTTCCTAGACCGGAGCAGAGGATCGAGTTAGTGAACCAATTTGCCCCCTTGACTGATTTAGAGACTTGCAATTGAATGGGGGTGTAAACGGTAACCTAACTACTGCCAAAAAACTGACAAACAATTTGGGAGTACTGGCTCTGGTGGCTTTGATGGGAGAACAGAAGTGAGGGGTACAAATAGCCACATGAATGTTGCGGGTCTTGCCACTAAAATGGGCAAACCCGAGTGGTTGGCTATTTGGCAGCATAAAGATATAATATATTTCCAGGAGACATGGGCAACATACCCGATATTTATAAATGGGTATCGATCATATCAAACTGATGCAATTTATTCTTTGTCTGGCAGAGCTAAAGGGGGACTATTAACCTTAATCACAAACACACTGGCTATCAAGATCATAAAGTTTGGACATTTATCTCCATATTTCAACTTTATGGCCTTTGAAGGGGGAGTATGCAAGCTTGGATATTGATAAATTATTATAATAATCATTTTGGCGAGAACATGTCATCGGTGATAGGTAGGCCTGGATGGTGAACTTCGCTCCATTCGCGGAGTTTGCAGAGTTTTCTGCACTCCGCGGGGTTCGCAGAGTGCAGAAAACTCCGCTCCGCGAAGTGCGAAGGGTGTTTTTCCCCTGCTCGTGATCGCAAACGGTAAGTTCGGGTAAAATTTCTACCTGAGCTGCAGGAATAACTGCACAAACTGCAGTTCGCACTGCACTCCGCCACTCGTGGAACTTCGCGGAGTTTTTATGCAACTTCGCGAAGTTCCGCGTAGCAAGACTCTGCGAACTACGCCCTGGCCTAGTGATAGGGTCATTGGAAAAAGAACTGGATAAATTCACTGGGCCAATGTTAAATAGGGAGTTTATCATCTTATGGATAGGTGATTTTAACGCCCAGTTATGTATCCATTCAATGGTCATTGTTTGTGGAATGGATGATATGGATGGAGATCCATTGCCTCATTTTACACATCATGAGTATGGGAATAACCTAAATAGGACTTTAATCACCAGGAATTTGGAAGTCTGAAGACCCAATAACAGGAGGATTGGAAAAAACTTCCTTTTGCGGCGACTATGAATCTACAATTGATTTCATAGTAACCTCTGCTCCCTGTCGCGGAAACATTGTCCATATTGATACCAAAATCTCTAACCTCAGTGACCATGCATCACTATTTTTTGTCTTGTTTGAAGTAGTTGTTGAGTACTCTCAAACAAAAAAGGTATCAAACCAATCTTAGCAAGGCTGAATGGTTATCAGCTTAAATGGGACAACACTGACAAGGAGAGAATTGTCCAACAGATTGTATCTAGCAAGCTGGGCTCGGTCCTTAAATGTCTAGACCCGATGGTATACCAGTTATCTTACTCCCTAAGTTTTTTGCTCTACTTGGGGAAATTAAGTTGTCCCTGACTCGCCCCAAAGCTGTTAAGGACGTATCGGGAATACAATGGTTTGACTAGGCCTGCACAAGGGCTTTCAAAAACCTTCATAGGGTACTTAAAACGTGTCCCAGAGATCAGGTCTTGATTAAGGCACTACATAAGCCATATAGGACAGCTTGGAAAAATAGGGAAATGGAACTGAAAGAAGATGCTTTGGGAAAACCTGACAAAGGCTGCATCTTCCAAGCATAGCAGGGAGTTCTGGAAGGTGATAAATGCCCCCTACTTTAAGAACAATACAGAGATAACCCTGGATACTCACGTGGGTGAAGATGCCTGGGTGGGTCATTTTGAGCAGATCTTTGGGTCTGAGAGTGTATCTATGTGTGAGCCACCGGGTGTTCCCCAACCCTTAATTAACCATTTGTCATTTACCCTGGATAAAATAAGAATTGCCTTGGCTAAGTGTAGCCGAGCCAAAGCACCAGGTCCTGACGGGGTGCCTATTGATTTTTCCAAGAATACCAAGACCTGTGGGCCCCCCTCTTAACTATTGTATTTAATGTATTATCGAAGTGGGGCCCTTTACCATTGTGGAAAACAAGTATTATAATGCCCATCTATAAAAAGGGAGACAAATGTAAACCACAGAATTATCACCCTATCTTCCTTTTAGACAGCACTGCGAAAGTGTTGGGACCCATTTAACTAAACAGGTTAGAAGATTGGGCGAGGGATAAAAACATCTTGATCCCAGCCCAGTATGGATTCTAGAACGGGATGGGCACAATTGACCAGTGTCTCAATTTGAGTCTGATTATCGCCCACTAACACCGGTCAGACCTACATGGCCTTTATGGATCTGTCAGCCGCGTTTGACTGCGTAAGCCATGTTAAATTATGGGAAATTATGGAAGAGATGGGCATAGATCCTCAGCTAATTAATTTTATATGCCAGATGTACTGTCAGGCCTCGACGTGTGTACGCTATGGAAGGAACAGGGAATGTACACAAACTTTTAAAATTATGAGGGGCATTAAACAAGGCTGTGTCCTTGGCCCATCCTTATTTTTGCTTTAGACAAATGGGGTGGAAGCACTTTAATTGGCTCCATACCAGACGTCCCCTCTTTCCCTCCATCCACACTTCTGATCCTGGTTTATGCAGGAGACGCTGTCCTAGTAGGCAGGACGGGCGTAGCACTACAACATCTTATAGAAGCCTACGTGAGTTTCATGTCATCTTTGGATCTAAGAGTAAAGGAGTCCAAATGTTTTGGTCTAGTGACAGGACTACCCCCCTCTAAAAGAACTCCACATTTCTACATTGGAACTTGAAAATTGGAAGTAGGGGAGACTTTTTCCTACTTAGGGATATCATTTGACAAAAATACAACCTGGTCACACATGGTGGAAAGTGTGGCATTAATAATGGAGCGAACAATGGTTGTGGTTTCTAGCTTTGCTAAGAAACTGGGCTGAAAACCCATTGCCACCATAAAAAAGATTTATAGTGCTAAGACAATCTCGGCCACAACATATGGAGCAGGGTTGTGGGGAATAGCCTAAATAGACTCTCTACAAAAGATGGAGGATGTTTTTTTCAAGAGGGTAGCTTACCTTCCTAGCTCATTTTCTAACTGTGTGTTCCACTTAGAGCTAGGCTTACCCTACGTGACTGACATTATAAGACATGCCCCTATTATGTTATGGCACTCAATTTAGAAAAAAAGACTCAGTAGACCTAACCCAAGCTATAATAAAAAACGGTTTGTCACTGGATAATTAACAGAAAATTGTCTGGTTACAGTATGTCAAATCTACATTGTTTTCGTTAGGTGTACCTGAATTATTTATAAACCCGAGTTCCTATTCTAAATTTCCCAAAAAAAGACTTAAAGTATTATTTTTAGCAAAGGCAGGTTATGAAAGAAAGAAATCCATTGTAATGCTGTACCAATTGACCCCGCCCATAACGGAGGGCAGTATTCGTACCTAGAAAGAGTCAGAAATTCACAACACAGATTTATTCTTCTAAGGTTTCGCACCAACTTAATTCCTTTGACGCTGGGTTTCCCTGTGAAGTATTCTTTTAATGATTTGATACCCTGCCCATGTGATAATTTTTCTGAACAATCTGACCTGCATGTTTTCTTTTTTTGTCACTTTTATAAAGAACAAAGAGCGAGATATATCTTACCTCTTTCAAAACGATTTAACTTTGTGCAATGCCCCACTGCCCTTTACTTCTTGAAAAAGCTTAATTATCCCTTTAGTTGTTTTTCTGTAGCTTCATTTCTCTGGGCATGCAGGTGAAGAGACAATTTGTCTAACTGAGAATGGAAGACATTTTTTTAAATGTTATCTTGTCTCTATATAATATATATTTTTTTTAAACTTCTTTTTATTGAGTACAAATACCATTAACATTCTGACGGTTTAGGAACACATTTGACAGCAATCATGCTTCCGAGTACATCTGGTTCAACTATTACAATTATACGACTATTACATTCTATTTCATCAAATTTGGATTGCTACAGTTCCATACTCTTAATACTCAACTCGAGTCCACTGATGACCCACTCGGGGGCGGAGCACAAATGTTCCCTCTGTAAGTGTTCCACTTGCCCCATATCCTTTCCCATTCTTTAGGGCATCCCCGATGCATACACGCCGCCCTCTCAGCCACCATTGCCCTATCCATGTCTTCTCGCCATTCTTGATATTTCGGTGTGGGTTGAGCCCCCCACTGTTTGGCTATGTTACGTTTTGCCAACATCATACCTAATGTTTCCCAATCCTGACCCGCATGGTTGAGATTTGTTGGTTCCCATATGTTTAAAATACATCTCTTGGGCTCCGAGGTGATCGTCACTCCACCCACTTGCGTAAATACATTCATAATTGTCTCCCAGTAGGATACTATTACTGGGCATTCCTACAGTGAATGATAGAAGGTGCCTTCCCTCCCGCATTGTCTCGGGCAGAGTGGTTTGTCAATTTACCCTATCTTATGAAGGGTTACTCTGGTATAATAAATACGATTAAGTATTTTCAGATGTACTAATCTCAGTTTGGAGGATATTGCCACTTCTCAAGGGGATGCTAAGGCTTCCTGCCAATTAGTCTTGTCCAAGTCCCCCATCTTCCCTTGCCATTTTTCGTGGAGGACTTGTGTGGGATCTGGCTGGTTGTTAATAATTTTGCGATAAGTGAGGGAGATGGCCTTTTTATCTATCCGTTCTGTCAAGAGCCTATCCTCTAGCGGGGAGGATTCAGGGAGTACAGTTCCCGTTGGGATGGCTTTCTTAAGTGGATGCCTAATTTGGATGTAGCGAAAGAGATCTGTTGATGCCATCTTGTAACGTTCTTGGAGTTGTGGAAAAGTAACTACTTCCCCCTTCTGCCAAAGGTCCCACACCATTGAAATTCCGGTTGAATCCCGGTATTTAAATCCCTTACTGGTACCTAGCCTGCCCAATCGCTGAGTTTCCTAGAGCGGAGTCATTTGGGTTATCTGTTCTTCCCCCTCCAGCTGTTTGAGCGCCTTGTGCCAAATTTGTATTGTGTGTGCTGTGGGGCCCAATAGTGATGTCTTCCGACTTTTATTATATAGATGCCTCATGACTCCACCCTCCCCTAAACTATTCCTGTCTGCGCAGAATACTGGGTCTGCTTGTGGGGCGTGGAGCCAATGATTTACTACAATCATCTGTGAGGCCCAATAGTACATTTGTATATTTGGAAGGGTGATTCCTCCATCGTAACAACCCTTTACTAATTTCTTCATGGCAATTCGGGCCGGTTTGCCACCCCAAAGCAGGGTGTTCACTTCTGCCTCAATCGCCCTAATATAAGGCGAGGGACCTGGAACGGGGTGTTTTGAAGGGCGTATAGGAATCTGGGGAGTGCCATCATCTTAAAAAGTGCTGCCCTCCAGAGCAACGTCAGTGGTAGGGAGCGCCAGTGTCTTGTGTCTTGGCGAAGTCTTTGCAGGGGTGCCATGAGTTTTTTTTATTATAAATTCTTCTGGAAGTAAGGTGATATAAATTCCCAAATACTTAAAGCAGCCGGCTGTAATTTGTATAGTGCACCCCCTTGGCAGCTGTGGTGGAGGACCACGTAGGATGTAAAGGATTGATTTGGCCCAATTAATAGTATATACAGAGAATTTGCCGTATGTTTCACAGATGTTCAAGAGGCTGGCAATGGGGCGTCTCTGGGAGGCTACATAAAGTAGTATATCATCAGCGTACAGGGAGATACGGTCCTCCCACACCTCTGCCCATCTGAGGCCTGGAATGATAGGGTCCCACCTTATCCAGGCTGCTAATAGTTTTAACACCAGAGCAAATAAAAGTGGTGATAGGGGGCAACCCTGACATGTGCCACGTCCATGGGGAAAGTTAGCTGAGATGTGTCCATTTACTACTACATGTGCTAAGTGTTTCGTATAAAGCAGCTGAACCCACGTGCAGAATTTAGGGCCGAAGCCTCTGTGTTTCAAAACGGAAAACAAGAAGGGCCACTTCACCATGTCAAAAGCCATACGTGCATCTAAAGATAGGATAGCTGCTGGTTCCTGGATCGTAGGAGTACGAGCGAGTACGCTGTGCAGACGTCGCTAGTTAAGTGCTGTGTTCCTACCCGGCATGAAGCTGGATTGATCTGGATGTATCAATTTAGTGAGATGGGGCTGAGTTTGGCTGCTAGGGTTTCGGCTAGTATTTTGGCCTCCGTGTTGAGCAGCGAGATCGGCCGGTATGACGCACATTCCATGGCTGGCTTTACGGGTTTATGAATGGGTAAAATTGTCGCTATACTTTGGTCTCTAGGGAGTTTTCCAATTTTTAGGCCGTCTACATACATCTTCAATAAATGTGGCGTAATTGTCGTAGCTGTTTATTTGTATAATTCAATGGGTATGCCATTAGGTCCTAGGGCTTTCCCTGATTGTAGAGATCCAATGGCCAACGCTAACTCGTCTGTGGGGAAGTCTTCTTCAAGGTCTTGGGCTTCTTCTGATGTAAGCGTGGGCGTAGTGATATCTCTGAGGAATGCCTACGCCTCTCTGACTGTAGTGGTTTCCGGGGTATATACTTTCTCGCAGTGTGTGGCTAGCGCGTTAACTCTCCTCTGGGGGTCTGTTATGGGGTCTTTTTCATCCAGTTGTAACTGCGTCACCCATCGAGCAGCGCTCTCTCTTTTATCCAGCCAAGCCAGAATTTTCCCCGCTTTGTCACCTACTTCGTATACTTTATGTTGGGTGGCTAAAAGTTTAGACTTCGTTTCCTCCCACAGATATTCTCTATATCCTTGCTTTTTTTAAATAAAGGTCGTGGGCAGTTTTTTCCATGGGGTTCATGGCATGTGTTCTCTCCGCTTGGTTCACCTCTTGTTCTAAGGCTTCTACCTGTTTTTTTTTTTTCCTTTTTGTGCCCAGCTATTGCCGAAATGGCCTGCCCTCGAAGAACTGTCTTATATGCTTCCCATAGAACTGTTGGAGAGGTGACCGAGTGTTTGTTCTCCCAAAAATATCATAGCATCGTTTTGGTTAGAGTTTTCCAAATTTTAGGATTTTTGAGAAACCCCGGATATATAGAGAAGGTTCGGTGTGGAATTTTAGCTTGATGCATATACTTCACTGTGATTGGGGAGTGGTTGGAGATACCTCTGGATAGGTGAGTTGCCTCTTGTAACTTTCCTAGACTATCTGCCAGTGTAAGTATGTAACCTATCTTAGATAGGCTATTGTGTGCCCCAGAGTGAAATGTATATTGCTGTTCCAAGGGAAATTTGTACCGCCATATATCCATGAGGCCCATTGCCTCAAGGAATTCAGCGAATCGGGGATATGTACTACGCTGCTCTGTAGGTGGCATACGGTCGAGCCTGTGATTGATTGTGGCATTGACATCGCCGCCTATGAATGAATGAATGAATTTATATTTATGTAACGCATGGCTACCCTGAGGCCTCCCCGCGCTGTGGACTGACGCATATGGAAGAAGCAGGTTTTCAAAAGTTGCCAGAACGCCAATAAGTTTGGCTCCTTCCGGAGATTTAGAGGAAGGGTATTCCAGAGATTAGAGGCATTAAAAGAGAAAGAGCGTCCGCCCCATCTTGATCTTCGTATTTTGGCAGAGACGGCAAGAAAGGAGGAGCTAGAACAGAGATTCCGCGAGGGATGGTAGGGGGTGTTGAAGATGTGGGTAATGACCGGGCCCTTCCTCCAAAAGGCCTTGTGAGCTGGGCACATGGCCTTGAATTGTATTCTTGCCCTAACGGGGAGCCAATGAAGGCTCCTCAAAGCAGGTTTGGCAGATTGCCTGCGAGGGATCTAGAGGAGCAAGCGGGCCGCACAGTTCTGAATCACCTGGAGCTTATGTATAGTGAAATGAGGGGATCCCAGGTATAGGGCATTGCCATAATCCAGGCGAGAGAGAATAAGAGCTTGAACCATAATCCTTCTCGCCTGGAAGGGGAGAAGAGGGAGCATCTTAAGTAGCATTCTCATTAAGCTGTAATAGGTGGCTGAGAGCTTGGTAGCCTGGAAATTAAAACTAAGAGCACTATCAAGCCACATCCCCAGGCTCTTGATCTGAGCTTTTGGGACTGGGGCAGGGCCAAGGCAGTCCGGCCAGAGGAGAGCAGGGTTGAAGGAGGGGGAGTTGCCGAGGACCCAGGGAGCTAGATGATCTCTCGGGGTGGTTTAATGCCACCACGAGCAGAGTGTCATCTGCATAGGTGGTTATCTTTATGCCGAAAGGATGGACAATCTTAGCCAAGGGGCTCATATAGATGTTAAATAACTTGGGGCTCTGGGACGAGCCCTGAGGTACCCCACAGCTGAGCGGCAACTGGTTGGACACCACATCTCCTTCAAACACCTGGAAAAAACGGTCAGTGAGAAACGACTGGAACCATGCTAGGGCCGTGCCAGTCACTCGAAGGCTTTTGATGCGGCCGATCAAGATATTATGATTGACAGTGTCGAATGCAGCACTAAGGTCGAGAAGGATGATTGCCGCCGTGCCTCCCTGGTCCAGAATCTTCCACGCCTCCTCAGTTACTGCCAAAAGGTCGGTCTCTGTCATCAGCTGAGGACGAAAGCCTGTTTGGGAGCGGGGAGAAGATGGTTAGACTCTAGGTACTCTACCAACGTAGTGATCATATGTTTCTCAAGCAGCTTGCTTACCCAGGGAAGGAGAGAGATGGGACGGTAGTTGGTTAAATTGGACTGATCAAGAGTAGGTTTCTTTAAGAGAGCCTTCACCATGGCGCAATTCCATGCGGGAGGGACCGTACCGGAAGAGATGGATAGGTTTAGAATATCCAAAATAGCGGGGCGAATGGTGTTGGTAACCAGGGTAAGAGGCTGAGGGGGAGCAGGATCAGTGGGAGAGCCCGAGGTTACCTTAGACATAATCAGAGTGAAGTAGAGTCTAGGAGAGGGAATTGCCCTAACGAGAACTGAGGTTCCGAGACCAGTTCTGCAGTTCAACAAACACTGGGATCATTCAGAGAAGCTGGGAAGGATAAGTAAATATTTTGAATTCTTTGATAGAAGAATTCGGCTAGATTGTTACTACGGGTTTGTGCCCCCTCTGGGGTTGGAGCTTTCTGGTGTAAG
The DNA here is from genome assembly GCF_964204655.1 of Triturus cristatus. NCBI lineage: Eukaryota > Metazoa > Chordata > Amphibia > Caudata > Salamandridae > Triturus > Triturus cristatus. Next base: position 890,549,030 of record NC_140589.1, read on the forward strand.
GTTACTAGAGTTTTGGCAATTCGGAAGATCTCTTTAGGAGAGTTTGAAGCTGAGATAATTTTCTCCTCATAAAAGATGGCTTGGGCAATTTTGATTTCTGCTTTATATATTCTGATTGATTCTCTATAGTCTGATTTCCTAGATTCAGAGTTATTCTGCCTCCACCTTCTCTCTAACCTACTACATGTTTGTTTTAGCTCTCTTCGTTTAGAGGAGAACCAGGGTGCCACCTTTGGTTTACATTTCTTGTGGGTGTGTCTCTTGGGGAGGACTGAGTCAAGAGATCTTGTGATTAAAATTGTCGATAGCCAGGTCCAGGTTGGCATCATAGGCTGATCTGGATGGTCCAGTGGCACGGCGAAATCCTCGACCAATTCCGTTCCAACACCGGTACTTTGTTAAAAAAGAAGTAGGTTCACAGACCTCCCAGGTTAAAGGGATCAGAAAATGATCTGTCCAAGGAAGTGGGATAGGAGTGCCAACCATGTAAGTTACTGAAGACAGGGTCAAGGAGATGACCTTTAATGTGGGTGGATGTAAATCCTTTCTGGATTAGCTGAGACGCTAAGAGGTTCATTGATAACTCCTTATGAGGAGTTCTCCTTCAGGGAGTGCAAGGAGGAATGTGCTGAGGGTTGGAAGCAACAGTGAGTGAAGTGCCGGCGGGATGTATACTGAGGCAATATTATATACCCGTCCCTCCCATTGGCATGTAATGGCTGTGAATCATCCCTGGTCTTCCGTCCATGTTTTTTTAACTATGATTGTGAACTGTTTTTGAATCAAGATACCCACTCCCCGGGAGCCAGACGTAAATTCCAAATGTGCTACCATTCGGTAACCCCATCTGTCCAAGGCTTTGCATGTATTTCCTACCAAATGTGTCTCCTGAAGCAGGGCCACCACCGGCGAGTGCCTTTTGAGGTACTGTAAAACCAGACCTCTCTTTATTTTATCCCCCAGCCCGTTGACATTCCACGATAGAAGTGTTAAGGGGGACCATCTGCTACAGGCACTGATGTGCTAGTGGTCGCTCCGTCTACCAGTATTGTACCCCTCGTCATAGCTTGTAAGTGCCAATTGGGACTCCTATGTACTCTGTGTGGGAAGCTGATTGCGGCTTATTGCGGCAACATTGAGTCCGAACCATCAAGTGTGCAAAACAAAAAACACATGTTAACATCAAACCAAATAGTTCTGTTCCCTTGCCCATACCCCTCCCTGCTTCCCTGCATGACGGATTTAATACTACCCGCCACCCCATCTGTGCAGAGTGCTTAATTCCCATCCCTGGTACCTGTATGGGGGGGGAGTTTCGTCCATTAACCCAACCAGGCACCCCATCCTTGTGATGAAAGTTGTTGGCATAATCTGATTCGTAGTTCAGTACAATGAAGAATAGGGGGCGACCATGTGAGCCAAACCAGTATCGTCCACCCTTAAAGTGTCAAGTTGCTTTATCATCTCGTCATATTTTCAGTATATAGAGCTGCTATAGTATCACTAGGAGTGTGTTCAAAGGCCACCAATGTTCATTGGTAGGAGTATGTCCGCTTTGGGAAGTCTCTTAGCCATCTCTCATTGTGTGTCAATTCAAGCTGGTAGTCCTTGCCTGTCGGTCTTCTCACTTTTCTCCGCTTGCATGCGATGTCTCGTCTTGCCCTCCTGTTGTTCCTGGCTCTGTTGGTGTTCCATCCTGTGAGCACTGTGCTCCTCTCCTGCCAGTTGGTCTTGAGCCCGGGGCCTGGTGCCATCCCTCAAGCCTTGTCGGGTGTCGTAAAGAACCATGTCTTCCCCTCCGCCTCTACTCTCAGTTTTGCCCGGATTAGCATAGAGTATTTGAGTTCACGGTTTCGGAGCTCCTTTTTTATCTCAAGAAATCCACGGCGTTGTTTCGATACTGTGGCCGTGTAGTCCGGGAAGATTGTATTGGGAAGGTTGTCTATACGGAGTGGGGGGGCAACCCAGGCCACCTGCAGAATCAGGTTGCGGTCTCGGAAGTTAAAAATACGGGCTAGGATAGGTTGCGGGGGGGCCCTGGTCTGGGCTTACCCCCCGGGACTCAGTGAGCTCTCTCCACAGAGAAAGTTTTGGCTGCAGGTGGTTCAGGACTAAGTCTTCAATGAATAGGTCTAGTGACGTTTCCTTTGTCGTTTCTGGTACGCCAAGAACTTGGATGTTGTTGCGGCGTGACCGGCCTTTCTGATCATTGAGCTTGGCAGTCAGGAGTGTGTTGTCTGCCACTAATTGCCGTACTTGTTTTTGAAGGGCTGACGTGTTAGTGGTGAGAGTTTTCGTTGTTGCTTCAACTTCGGTCACTCAAGTGGATATTTTTTGAAAGTCTTCCCGAAGCAAGGATATGTCCATCGAAACTGATCCGATATGTGAGTCCAGGGATGTATGGACATTATTAAAAGTGGTGAGGATGTCTTGCAGTGTTACTTCTGGCCCTTCTGTCGGTACAGGGCTCGCAGCTCGGACTGCGTCACGGTCTGTAGGATTCGGTTGGGCCTTAGTGAAGGTGTATTTGTCCAGTTTAGGTTGTTGTGTCCCCCGCTGGCCTCTGCCCCCCATTGCAGCAATTTTGTCAGCACAGTACGCAATGCAGTTAAGACCAGGGTGATACTCACCGCCGTCTGCCCGTGTGATATGTAGGCACACAGGGCCTGTCGGGTTTCCCACCACTGATCAACCAGGCCACCTGCATAGCGAGTGTCAAGGATCGGGGGCGCTCTCGTCGTGGTTGTTCTTTTAGCCTTTGTTGGGCCCGCTTATGGTGATGATGGGGGCCTTGCTCGTTGGGCGGTGTGTCGCCTTTGTTAACTTCGTCACTCCGGACTTCCCACAGAATCCACCCTCACCTGGCGCACTCTATGAGTGCAGCATGCTGTGGAACACGTGGCAGGAGGATCGCAGGTCGTTTCGTGCCACCAGTGGCAGCCAAAGTACAATGGCAGAGTCTTATGGTGAGGGGGAAGGTAACAGAAGCAGGGGGGAGAGTCGGGCGTCACTTCCCCAGGGTCTGTAGTGCGCACCGTAGTTGGGCCCTCACGCCACACTTAGCAGGGGTCCTACACCCTAGGAGATCTGGTGTCTGAGGGGTCATTGCAGCGCCGATCTACACTGTCTCTGCCCCGTCACGTGCACCACCGACCTGTTCTATGGGCTCACTTGAGCAATGGCTGTCTGCCGTGGCCATCTCGCCATGATCTTCCTGCTGATTGGGGCCACTGCGTAGAGGAAAGATGTCGGGGCGTCGGCTGCAGCCAGTAGCTTGAGTCACGGCCGCGTCGCTACTTGCCTTCCCTGCCCCATTATCTCGGCCACAGGGCAGAGTCAGCCTCACTGTCCCACACCACGTGGCTATGCCCCGGCCGGGCCTCAATTTCGGTGTTCAGCGGGGACGCGCGCCACTCCGTCTCAGCACCTCTGTAGTAGCGCTCTCCGTTTGGGCAGCTCTAAGTGGACTTCAGCCCCCGGCTTCACCCCGCAGTGGAGGCCGCACCCTTCCATCTTGTCATATCCTCGCTAGCGTGCAGAGCATGGGTCCTTTCCGTCAATGTATCCGATGTTCACTTGTTCCGACATCCCCCCCTTGCATTTCATGGATCTTATGCCTGCGGAATAATTATTGGATCGCGGGGCAGTCGGGGGGTTCCTGGAGCTGCTCTAGGCTGCGGCCATTTCGTTTGGCTGCTAGCCACGCCCCCTCTATATAATATATTTAATGCATTATGTAGCTGATAAGAGAGTATTGAATATGGGTCTGTATCTATTACTCAACGTGGCTTTTTTAATTTTTATTACTGTGATAGTCGTTTTATCTGTAATTAATAGTCATTTTTTCATGGGGTTCCAGTAGGCAACTGAGATATTCAAATTTGCACTGTGTATATTTTATTGGTTAGTGATATCAATTTCATAAATTTGGCTTATTGGAGAATCGTTAAACTGGAAGTACTACTGACAAGGGTTTGCAATATGTACTTTTATGATCTGTGGGCCCGATTCACAGAACAAACTTAAGGCTAAATCCTAAACTTAGTACCAATCTGGTATTCACAGAATGCACCTAGTACTTCTGGTATTCACAGAATGAACTTACTACTTTTGCTATTCACAAAATGAACTTAGGACTTTTGCTATTCACAGAATCCATTTACGACCACTAAACTTACGTCTGCACTCGGGCCGGAATTTCCGCACCCGGAGCGGAATTTCCGGGCCCGGAGCGGAAAGTCCGCACGCGGGCCGGAAAGTCTGCTCCGGACGCGGAATATCCGCTCCCGGGCCGGAAACTCCGGCCTCGGGCCGGAAATCCCGCTCCCGGGCCGGAAAATCAGAATTGGGACCAGACTACATTAACTGTTGCCATTGATCATTTGAGCCAAGGGGAAACACCTGTTCAAGTCCCTACCATCCCCCACCATGCATCAGCTGACGCACTCCAGCCAATCCCAGCCAACAGCTCCAGTTAGCCATCATGTTGCTAGTGCCTACCATCCCCCACCATGATCCAGCTGAAGCCAATTAACACAGATTGACCAGCAGCAAAAAACATTTAAAAGCAGCACACAGTGAAGGAACAGGTTTGGCCACACACAGTTTGTATTTGCAAGCAGAGACCGGCTAAGAAAAATGGAGCTCCTGAAGATAAAGAGGAACTGTACAGCAGAGGAGACCACCATGCTTGTGGAGTTCATTGTCAGGCACCACAAACGCCTCTATGGACTCCCACTCTACTGCACCAGTGGGACCCAGAAGGCAGCCCTGTGGCAGCAATTAGCCACTGCTGTCACAGCATTGGGGGAGGAGAGGCGCACTGTCCAGGACCTTAAAAAAAAATGGCAGGATGAGCGGCTGAGGGTAAAGGAGAAATACTCCAGGATGGAATTACAACGGATCCTCCCAGTCGCACACTCTGGACCACGCATCCGCCTCACCACACAGGAGGAGGATATCCTGACAACCATACACCCCCACTTGGTCCATGGGCTGCCTGTCAGTGACGTCCGCTACGTGGTACCAGGTAAGTGGGATGAAAAGATAAAGTGCATGAATAGAATGTCTGTGTTGCACTGTCAGTGTGAATAAGGAAGTAGTCCAAAGTGTATAAATTAATCCGTCAGTCAGAGACTCCTGTGTCACCCTCTGTATGTAGCACTACAAGTCCCACAATCCTTAGCGATGGAAATGGCAAATCCCTCCCCCACTTCAGAAAACATGGCCACTGTCCAGTTGCATTAATACACCAGCCCGCTAAGTAGCAATTGACAAATAACAGCAGCGATGCGCCAGTAACAATGCCACACCCAATCCAACTCTTTTGCAACCGCGGATGCGTCACATTTACAATGCGGTGCACTGTGGTGCTGGGATAGACAGATGGGTGTCGCAACTGATGGCATTAGGGGGATGCTCTGCTGGAGTAGTGTTGCAAGTGTGACGCAACTCCAACTATGTCCATGGACCGCCTACACCTAACGTTCAGGGCAACTCATTACAGGTGCCTCAAGCTGGTTTAAGTCTGCATGGCAACACCCTATGAAAAGTGACTACGTGAAATGCCGTCAATTACAATGCATCACTTGTACGAGGCATAACCAAATAAACACACACCCTGCCTACATCACAGCTGATGCATGTTTAATGTTGCGCAGGACCGCACACCGTGAGGCATCCCCATAGATGCATAACATTGTGAATAAGTCTAAATGTGTCACCTGTATTACCCCACCGCTGTGTCACAGAAGTGACGCAACTGCGGTGTAAATGTATTACATGGGACGTGGAAACATGCCACTAAATCTCAAAGAAGTAAATCACCCCGTGCAAGCTTAAAGCACAAAGCAGAAGGTGAGAGAACCATCTGGTCCAAAAGTCAGACACCTATTCTGTTGTACATTTCCCACCCTGCCACGCCACTACGACCCCAATGCACCACTGCTCCTACCTGCCCAGTCAGCAGCAGTACTGCATAACACTGTTAGCATGCAGAAGAAATGGGGAAATCACAGAAATGTTCCACAAGCACATATTCCAGATGTTTAGTTTTCTCTCTTCTCACCCATTGACACATTCAGCCAGAGCACAGACAACTGCCGCAGCAGAGGTCCCTGCATCGACTGGGAGGCATCGCCACCGTACACCCTCACCGACTGGTAAGTCAAAGTGGCCAGGAGATGGTCAAAATGCATACATTGCCAGGAGTGACCGAGGGACATGTAGTGCCCACATATGAAAGTCAACCAGAGATGTACAAATAGCTGCATTACTATTGGAGTAGTCAATGGACATCCACCTTTAGCTAATTATAATTGTGAACAGCTGAAGACAATATATTACATGTCTTGGCTCATCAAACCTTCGTAATTGCGGAACATGACATGTTTTACAGCAACAGGCCCAGACCTGGGAATCCAATCCTGTTATCGAGTGCCACCACTACTCAAAAGGGTGCCCCCACTATGTTGTAATGGTGTCTGTAGACGTAATCAATCAAAGTAATTGACTGAAATATGGCAATGATGAACAAGTGAGATCCCAGGGTCATTAGTATTGACAATGCATACACTGTCCAACTTTGAATGTTTCCAATATAGATCAAATTCCCAGTCCACACAGCTGGTCATGTACCACTTACATTGTCTGGCTTTTGTGTTGCCCATCAACAAAACACGATAGTGGACCTCACATCAGGATCCGTAGACATGCCATTGTGATATAGGTTGCATCCAGGTAGTGGGCCCATTCGAAGTTATGTGGGAGCAATCATGATATTACGTATAACACACTAATGCAACGCTGGTGCCCACAACTGCTTGTGCTCATCCTTTGTGCCAGAAATCTAGTGCATCACATGTGGCTGCCGGAATGTTAAGTAGCAAAACACACTTATCATTGTAGGTACAACGAGGTCCTCCCAGAATCAAAGACACACACTGACTTCTGCTACAAGGTTGGCTGTGACATCTGTTCAGGGCCCACACACTGTTCCCGTGCTGGGCCAAGGGAGGGGAACCCAAGAATATATCAGGCTGACTGCTCATGAAATGTGCCTTTCACGTCCGCCGTATGTTGCATGTGTATTACAACACTGTTGTTCTGCATCACAATATGCTCACATATGGCATTTGAACCCATGCAAGATCAGACCCTGGTGGCTAATGAAAGGATGACACAATATGTATGCCAAGTGAGTGCAGAATGGACATTCAATAGTACCATGAGTCATATGAAGTGACCAAAACACAACCGGCTTGCAATTCAATGATAGGAAACACCATGATGAAAATAGCATGGCTGAGGCCAACACTGATGCCAGTAGTGTACCTTTGAGATGAATGTAGGGGCTGCTAAGGTGAATCTTCATGCAGTTACACCTGCTAAATGACTAGGCAGAAGAGCAACACGCTAATCCAGTGCAGGCAGAAGGCATCAAAGCCTCTCAGCCTATCCGCAATGTGTGAGTATAAACCAAATGTTACATTCCGCTTGCCTCCTCTCCTACTGTATTCACATGTATAGGTGAGTGTTTGACATATGAGGTTTGGATGTCTGCTGTAAAAGACACCAATCGTCGTCAGCTAAGTAGTACCATGATCTGGTAAATAGAGTACGCAAAGAGAGGACACTCAAAGGATGGATATAAGACCTCTGTGTTCTCTCATACAAATATGTGTGACTTCAAGCGTGGGGAAGCACAAATGAGCAACATCATGTCCCTGTCTATTGCAAATCTCACACATGAAACCCTTTCTGACTTGACAACAAACAACATGAGACTCTGGAAATATGTAAGTCTGAATGGCAAAGGTGATAGCAGTTTTATGGGGAGGAATCCGGGTCATTTATCCCTTCCTATCAGTAATCTTCTCATACATGTGTGTCTGTTGATGTGTCATCTTATTGATGTCACTGCTGTGTGGAGGGAACGGCTGGCAACTGCTGCATGTGAGCAGGTGCCCAAATGGAAAGTTCAGGAGCTAAACATGCTGCACATAGTTCTGGATTACCCACAAATAGTCATTGTGAATGACATGTTGGCTCAGAGCTACCATCTGTGGTTGCAAAATATAGACCTGTATGTCTTATCACAGCTGCTGACCGGATTACACCCCAGCAGCATGCACCATCCCAGGGACTGAATGACATCCAACCCTCGCGCAGCCGTCCTTCAGGTAATTCTAGCATGAGGTGTCTGTTGATGTGTCATTTTATTGATGTCACTGCTGTGTGGAGGGAACGGCTGGCAACTGCTGCATGTGAGCAGGTGCCCAAATGTAAAGTTCAGGAGCTAAACATGCTGCACATAGTTCTGGATTACCCACAAATAGTCATTGTGAATGACATGTTGGCTCAGAGCTACCATCTGTGGTTGCAAAATATAGACCTGTATGTCTTATCACAGCTGCTGACCGGATTACACCCCAGCAGCATGCACCATCCCGGGGACTGAATGACATCCAACCCTCGCGCAGCCGTCCTTCAGGTAATTCTAGCATGAGGTGTCTGTTGATGTGTCATCTTATTGATGTCACTGCTGTGTGGAGGGAACGGCTGGCAACTGCTGCATGTGAGCAGGTGCCCAAATGTAATGTTCAGGAGCTAAACATGCTGCACATAGTTCTGGATGACCCACAAATAGTCATTGTGAAGGACATGTTGGCTCAGAGCTACCATCTGTGGTTGCAAAATATAGACCTGTATGTCTTATCACAGCTGCTGACCGGATTACACCACAGCAGCATGAACCATCCCGGGGACTGAATGACATCCAACCCTCGCGCAGCCGTCCTTCAGGTAATTCTAGCATGAGGTGTCTGTTGATGTGTCATCTTATTGATGTCACTGCTGTGTGGAGGGAACGGCTGGCAACTGCTGCATGTGAGCAGGTGCCCAAATGAAAAGTTCAGGAGCTAAACATGCTGCACATAGTTCTGAATTACCCACAAATAGTCATTGTGAATGACATGTTGGCTCAGAGCTACCATCTGTGGTTGCAAAATATAGACCTGTATGTCTTATCAGAGCTGCTGACCGGATTACACCCCAGCAGCATGCACCATACCGGGGACTGAATGACATCCAACCCTCGCGCAGCCGTCCTTCAGGTAATTCTAGCATGAGGTGTCTGTTGATGTGTCATCTTATTGATGTTACTGCTGTGTGGAGGGAACGGCTGGCAACTGCTGCATGTGAGCAGGTGCCCAAATGAAAAGTTCAGGAGCTAAACATGCTGCACATAGTTCTGGATTACCCACAAATAGTCATTGTGAATGACATGTTGGCTCAGAGCTACCATCTGTGGTTGCAAAATATAGACCTGTATGTCTTATCACAGCTGCTGACCGGATTACACCCCAGCAGCATGCACCATCCCGGGGACTGAATGACATCCAACCCTCGCGCAGCCGTCCTTCAGGTAATTCTAGCATGAGGTGTGTCACTGGCTTCGACTCCAAAGCCATGACAGAGATCCTGATTCCCCTCTGCATGTAATCAGCAGTTGTTGTGTACAAAGTGAAATACTAATCAGGAGTGTCATGTGCCTGTCTGACAATTGGTGATGCAGATAATTGAGAATGTTGTCACTTCCCTCTACAGCTGCTGGTTCAGGGACAGCTAGGCCCGTGAGGAGACAGGTCCAGCAGGTGACACTAGGGGGGAACACCAAGGGACAGAGAGTTGTGGCTGGAGCTGGTGAGTTTGCCTGTATCTGTGTAACACCTCAGTGCTATGGTGTGAGCTGTCATTTGTGGTGGTACCCTACACAGGTCACATGATCCTCATCTGTTGATGCAAAGTACAGTTGATACAAACCCTTGTGTTGCACCACATGTCATACCAGGTCAATCCCTAATACGGTTGCAACCTCTGTTCCAGGGGATGCTGATGACGAGGATGACAGGCCTATGACCAGTGCGGGCCGACGTGGAATCAGAGGGGAGAATCCCCTGATCCTCCAAGCTGTGATGTCGGCTGCAAGCACTGCTCAGGAGGAGGAGGAAGAATTTCCTGAGGACCTCTACTTGGTGGATGATGAGGACTACATGTCTGACGATGAAGATGCCAATGCGCGATATCGTGCCAGATTGGCTAAATCGGTCAGGGCATCAACTCCTCTGCCAAGCAACGTCCCTCCGCCTCCTCCCAGGCATACCATGGCCTGTCCCCAGACCCGAGCAAACCAGCCACAGCACACACGCATCACAACACAGACATCACTCCCTCACAGTCCTCACGTCCAGGAGCAACATGGTGGATCCCCTACCCACTCTTCCCTAGACAGTGTATCCCTGCCATCCTCTCCACCATCTGGGGGTAGTACCAGCCCTGTTGTGCTGCCGGAATCCCCTGGGCACCATTCACCTGCCCACAGGCTCCCACCTCCCACCCCACCCCCTGCCGTAGGACCTGCACATCCCATCCATGGCAGACAGCTGAAGAGAGGGCCTGCACCTGGCTGTGATGACCAGTGGGAGCAGGACTTCTTCCAACAGCAGAGCGATGTGAGGCAGGACATTAGTGCCATAGGGGCTACCCTGTCCGACATGTCGGACTCCCTGCAGGACATGGTCCACTTCCCTCAGGCGGTGGAGAGGCTGAGCCAAGTGTTGGATAGGATGGATAGGACTTGGCAGGACATGTCCAGAAATATGCGAGACATGCTATCCATCCAGAGGGAAAAGAGTGCAAGACACCATGCCTTGGCCATGAAGATGATGGAGGGCATATTGAGAGTGAGCCAACCTTTCCCTTCACGGTCAACGCAGGGAGGGGAGCCATCATATCTGCCCACAGGACAGCACATCCCCACACCTGTACCAACTGCACACCAACACAGCAAAGGGAGACATCCACACCAGCGGCCTGAACTGGCACTCCCAACACCACCCCCTGTACAGGCACTCCCACCACCTGCACAACCACCACCACCACCTGTACAGTCACTCCCGCCACCTGCACAACCACCACCACCTGTACAGTCACTCCCGCCACCTGCACAACCACCACCACCTGTACAGTCACTCCCGCCACCTGCACAACCACCACCACCTGTACAGTCACTCCCGCCACCTGCACAACCACCACCACCTGTACAGTCACTCCCGCCACCTGCACAACCACCACCACCTGTACAGTCACTCCCGCCACCTGCACAACCACCACCACCACCTGTACAGGCACTCCCACCACGTGCACAACCTGCCCTTGTCCAGGCACAACCATCAAGTGTGCATACACCATCTGCCCCAGCACATGTGGATGACCCTGGACAGTCCCTTGGACAGTACCCACCTCCACGTAGGCGGCGAGCCAGACCTGAGCACTCGGAGCGGTCATCCCCCCCCAAATTGCGGCGTCGCACTCACCAGTGACAGGAACCCAGGACAATGTGATCACGTGATTGTGTGTGCACCAAATAAACACCTACCAAAAATAAAAATCTGTTGTGTATCATGTCCTGTGTAACGTTGCAGGTGGCCTCGAGATGTGAGAAGGTATGTGTATGTGTGACACAGTTCCAAGTGTAACCCATCATTGCAACCAGCCATTATGTGCATAGCAGATGACTCACCAAATATGTGTCCATATTCAGAACCAGACATTCAGAATGAAGTCAAACAAGTGGAAGTTATTAGTATTCCGAATTGTATTTTAAGAAGGTACAAAAGAACAACCGTCCGTTTGGAAGGGAGAAAGGAAAACAAATGATGATGTTAATGCAGAGGGAGATGGGAACCTGGATTGGGGTGGGGCAAAAAAAATATAACACGTCAGGGAGCGTCAGGGAAAACAGTCTATTTACAAGGGGAAAATGAAATAATTGTTCACGTCAAAAGTCAAGTGTCCTTCTGGTCATCCTCTAGGACCACAATGTCCAGATCCTCAGAGTCCGACGCAGGCACACGTCTGGCGGGTGCAGGAACAGGCACCACTTGGGTTCGTGCCACACGAGGAGTACGGGGGGAAACAGTGTGGGCCAACGGACAGGGGGAGACATTGACAGTGGTATGGGAAGGGATTGGGGAGACAACAGACGAGATGGCTGCGGTCTGTGAATTGATGCTGGTGGTGAGGGTGGCCATTGTTCGGAGCATGTCCTCCCGCATCATGCGTACCTCCATACACACTTGTAGCTGGATGCGAGCGGACATGTCTGGCTGACCCTCACACATCCACATCAAGTCCACTGGCACAGCCACAGGAGGAACAACACCGGGAGGGGCCTGGGGGGAAAAGGAGGGATGTGGTGCCTGAGGTCCGGAGCCAATGATGTTGGGGAGCTGGCAGCTACGATGAGGGGGACTGGTTGCGGGGATGCAGCTGGGTCCCCCGATGGAATGGGGAACTCTAGAGGTAGGGAGGGGCTGATGGCAGGCCCAGATTGTTTGTTGGCCTGCCCCGAGGACACCTTTTCAGGGACCACAGGTGAAGAGTCCTGAGGAGAGTAGCTCTCCAACACCTCATGGTCCGAGGTGTCGTGTTCACCCCCCCCCCGATTCAATGTCTGCAGCCTCCACCCGGGATGTGGCACCAGCATCAGGGTGTCCCTTGTCAGTCCGGGTGGGCGCAATCCCCTTGCCTCTTGATGTTGAGGGTCCCTCCTCATCCTCCTCTTCCTCGCTGGTGGAAAGAGGGTGTAGCCGCCGCCGCAATGGTGGCGTCTTGCTCCGAACCTGGTCCTGCTGCCCTTCTGTTTCGCCAGCTGTGCCTGCTGAAATGTAAGCAAAATCCGAATGTTATGTTTGTGTCATGCAGGACGAGACACATTCATAGGAGCCAAGGTCAGACTTATTTTCCTCTGATCACACTCAATAGTTGTCAGTGTCTATGAGCTGACATTACGTGTATGTTCACCTTCATTTACTGGATTGAGTCTGACATGGCCATCTCACGTGGATGTGTGTGGCTTACACAACTGTATTGGCCAACCCTCAACCTGGCATTCTGGTTATCTGTGTGTCCTGCCACATCCACATCAAGTCCACTGGCACAGCCACAGGAGGAACAACACCGGGAGGGGCCTGGGGGGAAAAGGAGGGATGTGGTGCCTGAGGTCCGGAGCCAATGATGTTGGGGAGCTGGCAGCTACGATGAGGGGGACTGGTTGCGGGGATGCAGCTGGGTCCCCCGATGGAATGGGGAACTCTAGAGGTAGGGAGGGGCTGATGGCAGGCCCAGATTGTTTGTTGGCCTGCCCCGAGGACACCTTTTCAGGGACCATAGGTGAAGAGTCCTGAGGAGAGTAGCTCTCCAACACCTCATGGTCCGAGGTGTCATGTTCACCCCCCCCCCCGATTCAATGTCTGCAGCCTCCACCCGGGATGTGGCACCAGCATCAGGGTGTCCCTTGTCAGTCCGGGTGGGCGCAATCCCCTTGCCTCTTGATGTTGAGGGTCCCTCCTCATCCTCCTCTTCCTCGCTGGTGGAAAGAGGGTGTAGCCGCCGCCGCAATGGTGGCGTCTTGCTCCGAACCTGGTCCTGCTGCCCTTCTGTTTCGCCAGCTGTGCCTGCTGAAATGTAAGCAAAATCCGAATGTTATGTTTGTGTCATGCAGGACGAGACACATTCATAGGAGCCAAGGTCAGACTTATTTTCCTCTGATCACACTCAATAGTTGTCAGTGTCTATGAGCTGACATTACGTGTATGTTCACCTTCATTTACTGGATTGAGTCTGACATGGCCATCTCACGTGGATGTGTGTGGCTTACACAACTGTATTGGCCAACCCTCAACCTGGCATTCTGGTTATCTGTGTGTCCTGCCACAGCTACATGTGCAGGTTCCAAAAGCAGTCCACCAATGGAGAACATGAAGTCCCGAATCTCAGATTATGGCCATTCATAGGGAGTCGCAGCTATTGAAGGTCTGGACAAGTGTCATCTGCTTTGTAGCATTGTATGGGACACGACAAGTGGCGAATGTGGGTCACACATGCACTGAGGCTCTGGCCTATTTCTGTAGCTAAATTGTGAGTCTAGCCTTTGGCTGTCCCCACACATGTACTGACAATCCAGTGGCACATATTGGCTTTGGTGACTGATATGGTAATGCAGTACACCGCTGAACACTGGGGGAATTTAGTGACAGCTACCTGTACATGTGAAATGTGAAACAGGCCACTGAGGCTGAGACGTCTGTCAGTGGACACCCCTTGCAAATTTAGAAGCGCTTAAGAGTGATGCAAGGATGTCAAAGTCTGTCTTGACTCCATGGCACATGATGTTTTGTCACAATTGGAACCCAAACTCTAAAAATGCAATGCAAGTCATAGCATCCAATACCCTTTGGCCTGCCATGCGCACACTGGACAGTGTCTGTACCATTGCTCATCCAATGCACACATGATTTCCTAGTGCCAATTGTAGTGGTGCGGGAAGAGCTGATTTCAGTACAAATGCACAATTATGGCTCATTTAGCCAGTTGTCATGACGAGACTCCAACTGCCAAAATGCACTCTGCCCTGTACAGTCCATATGCCACAGTGTGCCTTTTTAAGCTTGGTGACTGCTGCATGGACACGGAATCTGTGAATGGAGGCATCGGACACACAATGGTACAGCACTGTTTCACTCACATCATACTCCCAGACACATTTAGCATATGATGCACTTACCATGTCCCTGCTGCTCATGCTCCTCCAGCTGAGCATGGAGGGTCGGCCAAGCTGATCGCAGGACCCTCCTGTACAGTGGGGATAGGCGAGGACGATGCACGTGGTGCTGGGAAGACTGGCCCACCAGCTCCTCAGCCTTGTGCCGGGCCCACCGTTTTAGGTCCTCCCAGCGCTTGCGGCATGCCCTCGCACTCCTGGTGTGGACTCCCACTGCACTGCAGTGCTCGGCGATGTTGGCCCACAGCCTGGCCCGGGCTGCATTGCTCAGCTGGTGTTCAGGGTCCCCATATAGCTGAGAAAATTTGGCCAGCACCCCCTCAGCCAAGATGTCCAACTCACTTTCAGTGAAAGGGGGTGCCTTCTCTTCGTAACCCTCAGCCATTATGGGGATAATAAGAAGGATGAGAGCAGCAGGATGTCAGAGGATCTGTCTGTGATAGAGGATGACTCAGAATGAATACAAAATGGCAGGCAACTATTTCCTGTGATGTATTTCCTGCCTCCCACTTCCTGTAAAACATTTCCTGAATGAAATTATGTGTTCCGGGTCATTTTCGGAGTTTACGGCCCGTGAGCGCAGTTTCCGGTTCCGGAGCGGGGTGTCCGCACACGGGCCGTACGCTCCGTAATCGGAGCGTCCGCACACGAGCCGTACGCTCCGTAATCGGAGCTTCCGCTTTTTGGCCGTAAACTCCGAAAATGACCCGAAACATATAATTCCATACAGGAAATGTTTGACAGGGAGTGGGAGGCAGGAAATACATCACAGGAAATAGTTGCCTGCCATTTTGTATTCATCCAGATCCATCCACAATCTGGAATCACATCTACTGCCATCCTGCTGTTCTGTTGTGGATAAAAAGAAAAGACAGTGCATGTGAGAATTATTTAAATGTGACAAGAGGGTGAAGAGACCATTTCAAGACATTTCTGCAGTTTCTGTTTCAGTTTCTCATGCTTTGCATTATGGTACATGTAGTCCATATTAGGTGCTCATTTGCAGAGTTGTGTGATGTGTTCCGGAACATTGTGTTTGAGAAGTGTGGATATATCACAGACACATGGGGGCAGATTTACGGCTTCTGGCGCATCTCTGCTAATCAGCAGAGATGCGTCAGAAGAGTTGCGATGCATCTGCCCACCCGTGCGCCAACACAGATGCGCCGCATTGACAATTCGGTGCACCGTGGTGCTCGGATGTGCAGATGCGTGACGCATCCCCTGTTGGAAAGGCGGCGCATTGCTGGAGTTGCGTCGCATGCACAACGCAGCTCCAGCAAGGCTCGGGGGTGCCCTATCCCTATGATGCTGCGTCAATCCTTACGCCTGCTTCAAGCAGGCGTAGGGTTTTGACGCAGCATGGCCTTAAAAGTGACTGAGTGAAATATTGTAGATTTCAGCCAGCCACTTTTATGAGGCGTTCCTGCGCCGGAAGCCCCCCCCTGCGCCAGAACGCCTACATGTGGCGCAGGCCTTTACAACATGACGCATCTCCCAGATGCGTCATATAGTACATACCCCGCAGCATGGCGCTGGCTTTGCACCGCCGCTGTGTCACAAAAGTGACGCAACGGCAGCGTGAAAGGGCCGCAAGTCCCACATTAATCTGCCCCATGGTGTCTGATTGACCCATTGCATCACTCACGTCGTGGGCGCATCATTTGTGGGGGATTCACATCTGTTGATGGCACAGGGCCGACAATGCTATGGTTATGGCCTTTTCTGATTAAGAGACCCATCCTCATGAGGTCCGGCTGTGTCTCTCAGTACATGTATCATCTTGCATCTGCGGCTATAGATTCTTTAGGGACATCCACTACACTGATCGCTGACATGGGCACATGTGCTGATGCAGGCTCAACCTTTTGACTACTGTCAAGAGCTATGATTAACATGCAGTTAGTGTGGCTTGCAAAGTTGCCTCAGGAAGGAATTTATTGACACAGTCGTGTATTTCCAAGTTTCATCATTGGCAACATACAGCAATCCACATTTAGTCCATTCCACTACAGGTTGCTCATGTGAAAAATGTGGCAACAAGCTGCTCACGGACTTGCATGCCCTGACCTCGGTTATGTGCCATGGCCCGGTTTCCCAGATTCATAGGTAGCCGAGGTTCCAGCGGTATCTGTAAGCCATGCTTTAAGGCAATGTTGTGCAAGACACAACAGGCTAAAATGATCTTGCACACTACTTCTGGGGAGTACTGCAGCAACCCCCTGTACGGTCGAGACATCTGAATCGCGACTTCAACAGACCAAAAGTGCGCTCTATGATGGCTCGAGTCCGTATGTGTGCCCTATTGTACCTACACTGTGGTACAGTGTCTGCACGCCTGTAAGGGGTGAGGAGATGTGGGGTGAGTGCATACCCAGCGTCACCTGAGTAGAGGGGAAAGGGCAGTTGGTTAGATTTCCCTCTTTGACTTGCACAGGACATGATCTATACTGTATTACATGCATTGTCAGGTGGGCCCTGTATCTAGCTTTATGATTCTTATAGTACAATGGTTAATTTTGGGGGGCATTCAGACATTTAAAAAACACATATTCCTCCTTTCTAACGCTTGGTACTTACCCAGTAGCCACATGTTGCCAAATTCTTCCGCAGCCATCCGCCGGGCAAGAGGTGACATGCAGAATATGAAGCTGTCATGGGTACTGCCGGGGAACACTGCATGCACATCAATGAACCTCCCTCTGGCATCACAGACAGCTTGCACGTTGATGGAATGCCATCGGTGTCTGTTGCAGAAGATGTGTGCAATGTGGCGGGGTGGCTGAAGGGCCACATGGGTACAGTCAATTGCACCCAGCACACGTGGAAATTGTGCAATGCGAAAGAAATCTCGTGCTGCCCTTTGTCTCAGGGCCAGTGTCGGTGGCATATGTATGTGGTGGTGGGATCTTGCAGTGATGCATCGCAGTACCTGATGCAGGCACCGCGACTGGCTCGCCTGGGATATGCCCACATGGTCACTGGAGACCCTTTGGAATGAGCCAGTGGCGAAGAAATGGAGCGCTGATAGGATCTTTAGGTATGCTGGTATTGCATGTGAGCAGCAGGTCACGGAGTCAAGTTCCTGCTCCCACTCACATACCATATCCAAGATGATTTCTGGAAGGAAACGGTACCTGGCCCTTATATCTTGACTGGACATTCCAAATAAGTTGATCCTCTGTCTGAAGATCCTCTCTGCTCTGGCTCTCCTCCTCCTCCCCCTCAAGTGGTTTTGCTGCATGGCAAGGGGCAGTGCAACAAACACATTCAGTGACATGTTGAAAGGGTTTGTGTGTGTCTGCTCTGCAGTTATACGTGCTGCCGAGCTAGGATTGGCTGGAGTGTGTCAGCTGATGCATGGTGGGGGATGGTAGGAACTTGGACAAGTTCACCCTTGGCTCACATGATCAATGGCCACCAAACCGGATTTTCCGGCCCGTAATCGGAACTTCCGGCCAAGAGCCGGACTTTCCGCCCGTAGCCGGACTTTCCGGCCTGTAAGCGGACGTTCCGGCCCGTAAGCGGACTTTCCGCTCCGGGCCCGGAAATTCCGCTCCGGGTGCGGAAATTCCGGCCCGAGTGCGGACGTAAGTTTAGTGGTCGTAAATGGATTCTGTGAATAGCAAAAGTCCTAAGTTCATTTTGTGAATAGCAAAAGTAGTAAGTTCATTCAGTGAATACCAGAAGTACTAGGTGCATTCTGTGAATACCAGATTGGTACTAAGTTTAGGATTTAGTCTTAAGTTTGTTCTGTGAATCGGGCCCCATGCTTTTAAGTAGATTGAATAAAGTTATTTGACTGATAGATCTATATATCAGTCAAATAACTTTATTCAATCTAGTTAAAAGCCTAGATCATAAAAGTACATATTGCAAACCCTGGTCTGTAGTACTTCCAGTTTAATGGTTCTCCAATAAGCCAAACTTCTGTAATTGATATCAGTATATTAATATATATGTAGATACTTACCTTTAAATATTTCAGTTTCAATGTTTTGGCCTCAATATTTCCATACAATATTCTGTCTTCAATATTCAGGAGGCACAATATCCTGTAGGTCAAAAAGGAATTGACAAAGATGTGTCAGTAATTACCTATTTATGATGTGGAAAAGAGGGTGATGCAACTTAGTACCATATCACACACCAACACCAAGCTAGTAGGATAAATCGTAACATGCTTGCGGATTCCCAAATATACCACAGACCCTTGCCCTATCGGCCGCTTACTGGCCTTGACAGTTAGGCCTGCATTCCTAAGGGCCTGACGCACTTTCTGCAGATGAAAGTGGTGGTCCTTCCAGCTGCTACTGAAGGCAGTTATGTCATCCAAGTTTGGAGGAAGGCGCAGGTGCGACCGTGTTTCCAGACAGGGACGCACCTAGACAGAATTTTGACTACAGGGGTTCCTGAGCCCTTCTTCCATGGGGCCCAAATGACCCGTTAGTGGGGTACCTATGGGCCTGATACAAAAAAGGTTAACAAAGGTCACTTTTTTTGTTAGTAGTGGCATATGAGTGTGTGTTTGCCATACCTGGATCCCTTGTTTCCATCCTGAAGAATGCCACTGACCTACATGAGACACCAGGCAGAAACATGTTGACGGTACAGTGGGGATGGGGTACGAATTCCGCTTTTCTCCACAATTGGTTTTTAATACCAAGTGTAATTTCTAGTAAATCTAAAGGTCTGTTTAGTATGTCACTTTGGTTTTTAGTCTATACGAATCACAGGTCCATTCTTAGGTAGAAGTGCCTCACTGATTTCAGGTGTAGGCCCGATCTCCATCAAACTGGGGTTTTGGAGGGAGTGGGATGTCCTACGATAAAGCATAACACCTGGTGGTATGTGAGTACATCCAGTTACATTTTTGTGTATGCTCAGAAACGGAAGCGGTGTTGAGTAGAATCATGAGGGATATATCATCGCGAGTGAGAACAAAGAGTGTACTGTTCCTAGGTCAAGAGGGTGGTTAACAGAGGGGAGTGCTCTTTTTAGGAGCAAGGGCCCTCACACACCCTGGGGGGTGTCATGCATCATCATCGGGCAGCTCCTTGTTGGGTCGATGCCGAAATGCCCAATGGGCCCCTCAAGGGAGCTCTTTGCTGGAGATCTTCTCTTTTTTGCCGATGTCAGTTGAATGTGGGTGGTAAATTGTGAGTAGAATGGGGAGTGTAAAGTATGTTAAAAATGGGTAAAGGGATCTAACCAAGAAATATGTTTTAATACTAGAGTCCCTTTGTCAAGGATAAAAGCGTGGTTAGAGCATAAAATATCTATAATGGTCTATTTAGCTGCAATGAACGTGAATCAAAAGGTCAACATGTTTTATGCCTATTGCAGTCCCTAGTGGATCTTGGTTTTTCGTCAGGACCAAGAAGACCTAATTCTACTCCTCACTGGGGTGGGTTAATAGAGAGGATATGCACCATGCCCTCTGTGTTTAACATTGACATTCATAATGTACCCAGTATACTTTACATGGACATTCAGAACATCTCCTGGGGGTAGACCTAGAATGGGGAGAAAACAAAAGAGTACAGGAAAGGCATTAAACAATTTAAAACCAGGTATTTATTATCATATAACAGTATATAGTTGTTAAGGAGGACCACCAGTGTAGTGAAGACACAATTTCGTAGTGTGTATCGATGCATGCTATTCACAGGCTGGCATGTAAGCATTTGTGCTGGGTGTTGTCAATCACACCTGCCACTGGTTGCATAATGAGTCTAAGGGATACAGCTTCGGGTAAACTAGTCATGGATGTCGATGTATGCTCATCGCAGGTAGGAAGATGAACAACATGTTGGGTGTAATCAATCACATCTGTCACCAGCAACGTGATGATTATAAGAATGGCGGTATCCGATAAGCCAGCCAAAAGATATTGAGTGAAGTACACCTCTTCATAATGTGTGTCCACCTTCAGGAGGAAGGTGTGTCATGGTAATAATCGGTGCGCAAGACATAACCAAATAGTGTGTTTGGCCCTTTGGGGGGGGGGGGGGGAGTACAGCCACATGAGAATCACGGGAGGAACTTACCTGGGAAATCGGGAAGGAATGGCCCCAATCGGACCGAACAAGGCGTGCGCTAACAAGCGTACCATCAATTCTGCAAGGACAAAAAATAATAAATATCAGAAACAAGTGAGGACGGTGCAATTAGCGGTACTTGATGGAGGTCTCATGGCATATAGTCTGCGAGGCTACTGGAGTATAAACACAGTCCAGGCGAGAAAGGAGGGGTTTCTTACCATATCGGAGCGCAACTGGGCTGCTGACTTACCCTGGGCCCTGCTGGTGCCGAAGTTGAGTCACCAGTGTGGTGGTTACAGAAGTACTTTCTGATCTGACGTCCGAAAGCTGGGATGTGGACCGGGAGTGGCATGTGGCGGGCACCATCTTGGGGGTATTAGCCTGCACTGTAAGGAAAGGGGATATATAATCACAAAATAAAATCTTGGGTAGCTTTATTGTGCTAAAACATTGTATTTAGAGGTCAGCTCACCCTTGAGGCCCCATAGCCTCTAGTTCCCTACCTTGGATAACCTCCAGGGGTGAGTGTTTGGATCCAAGTAAGCAGCGCTGAAGGCTTCCATACCAGTCAAAACTTGGTTGACCAACCTCTAGAAGGTGGCAGGGGCCTTCTTTACTCCAAAGGGCATCACTTTAAATTGGTAGTAGCCATCTGGAGTGGAGAAGACTGACCTCTCCTTGGCTCCTTCGGTTAGGGCAATATGCCAGTACCCTAAAGTAAGAGCAAAGGTACTCTGGAACTCTGGGAGGAGCATCAGTCTTGGTGACTGAATTGAGGCCTTTGTAGTCTACACAGAACCTGGATTCTGGTGTAGTGCCTGGTGGGGCAGCTTTTGGTACCAGCACCACAGGGATGGACCAGCGACTACCGGAGGGTTTAATCATCCCCAACTCCCACATCTTTCATACCTCATTCTTGATGCTGGCGCTCACTTTGTCAGACAGCCTATAGATTTTATTCTTGACAGGGGGGCTGTCTCCTGTGTTAACATCATGGGTACACAGAGGGGTAATCCCAGGAATGAGGGAAAACAGGGAGAAGAACTGTCCCTCTGGTGACAGTCTCTCTGCTGTACTGAAGTCAGGGTAGGGGAGAGATTTACACCTTCCACTGCCCCATCTTTCTCTTTTGAGGCTAGGAGGTCAGGGAGAGGTTCGCTCTCCTCTTCCTCCCCACCATATGTCACCAGCAATATGGTGAACTCAGACCTCTCTAAGTGCGGTTCAAGACGGTTAATATGGAGCACCCTTTGGGGGTGTCTAGAGGCCCACCAGGTAAGTTACCGCCCCCTTCTTCTAAACAATCTCATAGGGCCCAGTACAACATTCTTGGAGGGCCCTGGGCTCCACGGGCTCCATCACCCACACTTTTTGTCCAGGTTGAAATTCCACAGGGGTAGCCATCTTGTCATACCACTGCTTCGTTACCTCCTGGCTGGCCTCTATGTTTTCAGAAGCTTGCTTCAAAAACCTAGCCATCTGGTTCTGGAGTGCTAGAATATAACTAACCACATCCTGGGGAGATTTCCTGTGAGCTTGCTCCCACCCCTCTCTAACCAAACAGAGAGGTCCCTTGAAAGGGTGAAAATACAGAAGCTCAATGGGGCTGAATCCAACCCCCTTCTGTGGTACATCTCTGTAAGCAAAGAGTAGGCATGGTAGGAGGATGTCCCACTTATGCCTCATGGGTTCAGGCAGACCCTTGAGCATGCCTTTGAGGGTCTTGTTGAATCTCCCAATAAGCCCATATGTTTGCGAATGGTAGGGTGTGGAAAACGTATAAGTAACTCCACACTCCTTCGACATTGACTGCATATAAACAAATATGAAGTTGGTGCCTCTGTCAGATACCACTTCCATGAGGAAACTCAATCTGACGATAATCACCATTAGGGCTCTAGCCACTGCGGGTGCAGTCCCCAGAGTCATGGCTTTTGGGTATCTTGTGGCAAGGTCTACCAGCACCAGGATAAACCTGTTGCCAGAGGCTGTCTCGGGATCCTTCGGCCTTACAATGACAATGCCCACCCTCTCAAAGCGGGTGCCAATGACAAGCAAGGGATTCACTGGAGCGTTCACCTTCTGCCTTGTCTTCCCGCTGGGTTGGCAGGTCAAGCAAGTCCTACAGAATGTATCTGAGGACATTTTCATACGGTGCCAGTAAAAGTGGGGGACAAGTTGGCAAAGGTCTTGCCCTTCCTCAAATGTCCTGCTGAGGGTTTCTCATGTGCCAGCTCCAGTAGGAAGATCCTGTAGCACTGGCAAACTACCTGCTCCCTTGCTGCCTTATGCACGGGTGCCTTAGGCTCACTATACAGGAGGCTTCCCTCACAGTAAAGGCAGTGATTACCAGAGGTATCCCCAGCTGACTGGGTGTTGGCCTGTTGACTCATGCTCTGCAGGGTTAGACACTCTCCCTGTGGCCTAAATAACTTTTACCTGGCTGTCCTCTCCCTCTACCTGCCATCCAGCAAGTTCAGGTAGGTCACCAAGGGAGGCAACGTCCTCTCCAGTGGGCTCCAAGGCAACCTCCTCTGATGCTCCATCTACCTCTGCAGGGATACATTCAGGGGCTGGTTTCTGATGCTCCTTGCCCTTCCCTCTTTTGGCAGCTGTCTGGGCTATTCTTCCAGGCTACAGACTGACTTGACACCCTCCCTGGGTAGCCGAGGACCTGATGGTTGCACAAACCAGCTCAGGTAACCTCAACATTTCCAGGTGTGATATGAGCTCCACTTCCCTCCAGGTAGTGTGCTCAAGGTTATTCCCTAACAAACAGCCCACAGGCATGGCAGGGCTTGCTGAAACTGTCAGAAGACCTGAGACCTCTCCCACTCAAATGGAACAAGAACCACTGGATAGCAACCCTCCCAGTTGTCAGCTACTACAACCTGGTGGAATGTATTGGGTGAAATCTGATTGGGGACACCAGCTGCCTTTTTATCATTAATGGTGAACCACTGCCTACACTTTGCAGTATTAGAAGGCATATGGGCTTTAGGCACCTTCTCCATGTCACCCAGGGACACCAGGGTAACCTCACTGACCGCCCCCCCCCCACTGGCTGCGACAAACTACTCCTCATGCACTACACTTGCCAACCCTGGTGTCTCACCTCCATTAGGAGACTGTGCCCTCTTGGGACATTTGGGATCCCCCTTGTAATGCCCATACTCATAGCACTCATAGCACTTAGGGGTTTTGTTCTGATTCTTATCAGGGAAGAACTATTTTTCTGGTGGCCAGGTTGGCAATGGGACCTTTTTGCTTGAGAATTATTTTGGGGGCCTTGCAAAAACTCCTTTTTTAAATCTCCCCCTCCTTCTTCTGGTATGAATTCCTGACCACCCTTTTGGGAGTCCTCCTAGGGGCCGTTTTGGACATACTGGTACTGGCCTCCTCAGCAGGCTTCCTGGAGTCAGCCAGCTTGCTGTCAACCAGGTGCTGGTGCAGCTCTGAAAAACAAATATCAAGCATGTGCTCCCTCAGAATCAGGTTGTAAAGCCCAGTATATTCTTCTACCTTGCTGCCCCTCACCCAGCCCTTAGGTGCCATGCTTGAATAATCTAGGAAGTCCACCCAGGTCTTTGTGGAAAGTTTGTGGTTGCTCCTCAACTTCTGTCTATACCTCTCAGGAGTCACCCCAAACTTATTGATAAGTATGGCCTTCATGGGAGTGTAATGTAATACTTTTTGATTGTTTCAATTTTTAAAAATTGTTACAAAACCGTACATAGTTTATCCTTTCAATACCTTGTTTGTTATTACTAAAACATCGACATTTCATTTAATTAATTTCATATTAATACGATTAAAATAGTTTTGAAAATCGAGCCGTTAAAACATATGGGTATATGGTCAATCCTAAAACAGCAGTTAAGCTTCAACTGTATTGTCTTGACCCCAGACTTGTCTTTCAGTTAGTAACCTTTGGAGTTATCATGCAAATTTGGCTATCCTTGCCAGTTCCATTGGGATTTCCAGGTTAAAAAGGAGTTCCATTGGTTCTATACAAGTGCGGATACCATACTTAAAAAGAAAAAAGTGGTTTTAGTAAAGTGCAGCGTGAAATGGGCCAAAGATTCCTCATATTGATTACACAGTCTACAAGAGGTAACTGTTGCAACGGAATTCCAATGGACATTTATATCTTTTATTGGCAGCGTCATGAGTCTGATTAGTAGGATCTGCTTTAAAATTGATGAATTCAGTGCACAGTTTAGATAAGGTTGGCATAAGGCAGAGGTTTCGATAAGCGTGTTTCTTCTTGTACTTGTTTCCTTAAAAAGTTTTTTAGTATTCCGGGCTGATTTTTTTTTTTTTTTACTTTGTATTTTATTTATTGAGAGTCTAAACCATCTGGCATCAGAAAATCAGTACAGATACATCACAATCCCAGCATAGTACAATCTTGGAATGCAACTGTACAATGTGATCCGGGCATTTCCCACATTTAACAAAGATTGTAGTAGAAAGGATTATTCGCGAAGTAAACATTATTTCCTGGATTAGAAGAATATACCAACAGCAGACATCTGCACCAAATCTCCTTACAGTGGGTGAAGCGGATTAAGTTTCCCAATAAACAAAACATTAGAGCCTAACTCTAGAAACAAACCCTCCCACCCTCCCCCCAGGTCACATACATAGAAGTTTTTCAACTGTGTCATCTGTCACTTCATCCGACTACTCTTAATGTCAGGGGATTACCCTACGCGCAGCATGAGAGTGTCCGATTACTGTACTACGATTTCAGCATCAGCATGATCTAATGGAGTACCCTTAGACCTCTGCGTCCTCGCACCCTCCCCCAGGAGCGCCTCGGATATCAAGATGTACCAGGCTCTAGCATCCTCTTCTAACTTTTCATCCCTCCTGACTCGCTTCATTCGGACTAATTCGGCTGTTGCCCATTCCCATAAATCTTTGGCCCAAGTTTCCACCCTGGGGGGCTGGGAGCTCATCCAGTGATTTGCTATCCTCCTTTTGGCTAGCACTAGCCCCAGTTGGAGGAATCGGCGAGTAAGTTTCTTCCCCTTGGGGCAGGGGAGAAGACCCAACAGTATAACCTTAATGGACTGAGGTAGCGTCCATCCTGTGAATTGTCTCCAACCTTCCAGTGTTGAGTTCCCAAGAAATTGCAGCCTCGGGCAGTCCCCTAACATATGCAAGAAGGGGGCAACAAGAAGAACAATCAGGATATCTTTTATGAAGCACTCGCGAGGCCAAATAGGTTTGATGAATAACGTTAAATTGGATGAGTTTAAATCTAGTATTGGAACTAATTTGTTTAACCCCTTCATGTACTCTGTTCCATTCGGAATCCATGAGGGGCGCTTCCAATACTGCATCCTACCTGGACTGGATCGGAAGTGAGCATGCAGTGAGATCCGCCCTTAATGCCTGATAGATATGAGAGACCGGTCTGCGACCCCCAGCTAAAGTCACAAGGGCCGGAAGGGTGGCAGTTATCGGCGGTTCCTCCGGGAACATCGGTCAAATCCCCCGTGCCACCGTGGAAAGTTTCGCATATTGGAGGTATTGACCTCTGCCCAGGTCACATGCAGACTCCGCCTCCTCCCTGGTCAGGAAGTGCTGATTCAAATATAGATCGTCCATAATCTTACAACCTCCCTCCATCTAGCGAACGACATAACTTGGCCAATTTGTCCAAACGGGACGACAGCTCACAGCGGGGCCTCTGGGCCATAGGGCGCCCTACGTATCGACACCTTAACCGCAGATTCCTTGACGGAGGCCACATGTCTCACAATATACGGGAGTGACTTGGGTACGTGTGAACCCAACATTAGGAGGTCCGGGAGAGGAATATCCTGGTGAGTACCCCTCAATAACTGCTTGTCCCAGTTATCATTCTCATCAAGACAGTGTACGGTATGTTGGAGCTGCGCCGCCATATATAGAAATCTAGTCGTGGAACCTCCAGTCCCCCTGTGTCGCAAGTTCTCTGTAGCGTCCATAACCCCACCTTTTCCATTTGCTTTCCCATAAGAGGTCAACCAACAGACGATCCAGTTGAAGAAAGTACTCCCGCGATATCTGATAGAGCGAGTTCTGCATTACATATAAGCACCTCGGGAAGAGCACCATTTTTATCAGAGCGATACGTCCCATCAGTGATAGGGGCAAGGTACGCCAGAACTCCACCGATTTGCGGATACCCTCCACACATCGTCCCACATTATGCATTAAGTAATCCTCCTGTGTGATTATCAACCGGACCCTCAGGTAACGCACCGAATCGGTGACCCAGCTCATCCCCACGTATTTCGGGCTGATGGATAAAAGTACTCCTGTTTGCCATATCAAGGTTTAGTTTAGTACATGCAGTCGACAGGTAGTCTGACCAGGGATTTTGGCCTTCTGTGAAAGATTTCTTTGAGGTTTCTTTCTCTGTATTAGATGGGGCTGCACAGATTCTACGGTAGTATCGGATAATTGAAGCCCAGTTTTCATATGATTGTTTGTTTGTGCCAAACTCCAGTCTTACCATGGCAGTCCGGGTATGGGCGGGAATTTGAAAATCAGTTTGAAAGCCCAGCAGAGGGAAGTCTCCATGCGTTTACCAATACCCCTGGAAAGACCAATTGTCCTTAGGAAATTGAGGGGAGTAGTTTGGCTTTTATTACTTTTCGTATTGCCTCGGTGGATGGGCTGTGCATTTTAGTGTTACGTTTACACATGGCGCATGTCACCGCCTTGGCCTTTGCTGCTATGGAGGCAATGTGTTGGTTGGGCTTACCATTACTCAGAAACCAAACCCCCAGATAATTATACTTGGAGGTGGTGCTGATTTTCAAGTGGCACAATCTCCAACATTGCTTAAGTTTGTTAGCAAAGGTTCCAAAAATCACAACCTTTGTTTTATTGCCATTGGCTGCAAATTCATTGGCATTATTGTAATTACTTAACACATTGAGTGCTTTCTGCAGTCCCATCATTGTATGGTCTATAAGGACCATGTCGTCTGCATACTGCATTAAAAACAATCTAGTCCTCCCAATATTTGGGACAGACAAGTTGGCAGATGACAAAAAGTTACCCAGATATGCGGTATACAGGTTAAAAAGCAGGGGCACCAACACACAGCCTTGTTTAAGCCCTAGGTCCAAATACACCTTTTTTGTCACAGTACTCTGAGTGAGTTTGACACGTACCCAGGTTTTGGTATAGAGAACAGTGATGGCATTCAGCAATATGCTTGGGATCCCCCAATTTTGTAATTTTGACCAGAGTAAGTTTCTGTTGACACAGTCAAATGCTGCAGTGTAGTCCACAAAACAAGGAAAGAGAGGGTGTTGTCTTGCGTGACTGGCCCAGTCAACTAGGCCAGTGTTGAGGCCCCGGACCTAAAGCCTAAATGATACAACTGGAGTAATACTTCATCACTAACCTAGTGCTGTCGTTCTTGTAAAAGGAGACCAGCATATGCCTTTGCCTCAATATCCAACAGAGCTACACCCTGTAGTTAGTAGAGGCTAATGTATCACCTTTTTTGTGAATTGGTTGTAATAGGGAGCCTTTCCAGTCTTCCGGGATTGTAGCATTAATACTGCAGAACTGAAGTAGCAGGGTGAGTAGAGTCGCCCAGAAATCATAGCCCTCTTTAAATAGTTGACCTGGTAGTCCATTCGGGCCTGGGTCTCTATTACCTCTGATGTTTTTTAGTATTTTTATCACATGGTTGTGAACACTTGAGTTTAAATACGTCTTCACTGGCTGTTCTCCTTCCTCGGTTTAAGTTCCAGTTATGTTCTGTTGTATGATTACTCCTGAGCTTCTACTGCTCGGCTTGCAATACAGTGTTTTCACATTCTTGATCCATGTGTGGCTCGGACTCCGTGTCGCCTGTCATGGCCGTGCCCTTCAAGAGCATTGACAAAGTGGCAAAATTATGATTGCCTACTTTGCTTTAAGAGGCTGTGGACGTACAACCATTGCAATTCTTGGTGTTTTTCAAAATGCCATGGACCATATGCATGAACACATTTTCCCATAGACACAGAATGGGCAAAACCCTTTGATGCATCTGGCCCCATGTCTTGTGCGTCTTTCTGGCTGAAATCCACTTACGGTGCGACGCTTCTCGTCCCAGTTATTTGTGATGGTAGTTTGTCTGCATCAGTGCCCTTTTTCTTTGTGTTATCATTGCAGTCGGCAGCACACCTCATCTTTGTGTGCTCACTGTAGGTTAGGTGGTCCGCCGCACAGCAGATGGTACAAATCTACGGAGATAATTGCCCATTTTAAAAATCTGATCTCCCCAATGCTATTGTTGTTGACTGACCGGCAATTATTTTTCCAAACAAGATGTATCAGTTTTTTCCCTATTTTAGTCTTTGTAATAACTTGAGGATTTCTTTCCCGGTAGATGAAGTTAATGTTTGAAGTAAGATTATAGTAAATAAAGGAAGATGGTCACTCGACTGCTGCAGGGGTTGTAAGAACTCCACAACTTGTTTATGAAGAAGGTTGTTCAGTAAGATATAGTCAATAGTTGATGTTTGGCTTCTTGGAGTGCATGTTGGTTTAGCAGGAGTAGCGTCTTGATTAAACAGACCTTAGGCAATGTGTCATTAAAAATGAATTTAGCATGGTACAGGCTGGGCCCCTAGGTATGTTGGAGTCTTTATCAGTTGCCAGGTTGTGAATGTTAAAGTCACAAGCTAGAATTATCCCGAAATTTGGGTAGTTGGTAAGTAAAGCTTCCAATGTCCCAACCAGTTCCCCCATTTTACATATCGAGGGCTTTCCTTACAATTAAAATACACATTTAGCAATAGAATCGCTGTTCGGAGCATTTTGGGGATTTTACACATTTTAATTCCGCAGTCAGACTTACATAAATGGATAGGCCACCAGATGGCCTCCCTAACAGGTGGTGCTTTTTGGCTGGGTGTTGGAACTCCACGAATCCGGGGATTAACAATGATGACATTAACCCCTTTCGTGCGCATGACGGAACCACACCGTCATGAGCCACGGGCGGCGTGTGCTCATGACGGCGTGGTTCCGTCATGCTGTGGCCGCTCCGCCCACGCGTCGCTGATTCCCCGCCTGTGCGGGCGAAATAAAGAGTGGGCGGAGTCGTGACGGAACCACGCCGTCATGAGCACAGCTCGCCCGTGACTCATGACGGCGTGGTTCCGTCACGAGCATGGCGGCGCCGCGCTCACCCCGCACACCCCCCAGCGCCGCGGCGGCGGAATTTGCGCCGCGGCGAAGGGGTTAAACAGGTTTCCTGTAAACAAAGTACATCCCCTGTCTGCAGGAATTCCAAAGCATCACGGTTGTTTAACATTGTTTTGAGCCCGAAGAAATTCCAGGATATTATTTTTAGAGCATTGTCAGTTCCACATATTATTGACCTATTTGACTCCTTTGTGCTAGGAACAGTTTGGTTGGGGTCCTCCAAGGTTAGTCGCCAGCCAGCTCCAATCGTTTGTGCTATCTGCTTCCTTTAGTCCCTCAGGGGCATATTAACAAGGGCTTTATCTCCGCTTTTTTGGCTTTAAAATTCAAAAAAGCGGAGATAAAAATATCGCCCTATCAACAACAGGGTGCTAGCATGCAAGATCACATGTTAGCACCCTTTTTCACTACGCTTCCCTTTGCAAGTCTAATGAGATGCAAAGTGGGCATTCCAGAGCAAAATAATAGGAGAAATGTCGCTAAACGACATTTCTCCTATTATCAAGCTTCACGCTAACCCTGTTAGAGACAAAAAAAGCACCGCTAACCACGGTTAACGCTGCTTTTTTACGTCTGCTAATTTTCAGATTTAGCCATGTAATCCAATGGGAGGTGGATTACATGGCTAAATCCACCATGGGCGATCAACAAGGATATCCCTATCCTTGTAGTTTTATCGCTGCATTACCAGCAATAACCTCCCAAAATGCCGCTATCGCTGGATTTTTTATCGCCGAGGCGGTTAGTGTTGTTAATAACGCGATAACCAGGCGATATTATCCAGTGATAGCGGGCGTTAAAAAAATTAACGCTAAGCGCCCTTAGCGTTAATTTTACCTGTTCCTTGTTAATATGCCCCTCAGTGATTTACGCCTCATCATGACGTTTGCAGAGGTGAAGTGTATTATCAGATTGGAAAATGATTAAGGAGCTACTGCTGGTGTAGTGTCCCTTAGTATGTAGCTTTTCTGCGACTGTGTCGGGTTTTCAATAGATTGATCCAATTGCATATGCAGGTATTTTTCAGGCACAGATTCCTGCGAGCTGGTCCTTTGCTGCTAAAATCATTTAAGCTAATGCACTGGTTTTCCATGTGAATAATGTTGATTCTTTATTTGCATTATTGCTCATCACCTTACATTGTACACGTGTTAGAGCTTTTGTATTAAGTTGAGTTGACTGTGGAATGTGATGAAGGATTTTTAAAATATTTGCCCTATTTAGTATGTCCTTGCTTCCTCTGAATACAAATTCAGGGGTGAATACCGTGATGTTATTCTCTAGGTTCCTCATACCATGATCCCCAGACATTATGCTAACTGCGGGGCATATTTACAAGGGCTTTATCTCCACTTTTTTGGCTTACAAAGCCAAAAAAGCGGAGATAAATCCAGCGCCCTATTTACAAGAGGGTGATAACATGCATAATCGCATGTTAGCACCCTTTTTCCCAACGCCTCCCTTTGCATCTCCAATAAGATGCAAAGTGGGCGTTACTGGGCGTACCCCGGATGGACTACCTTGCAAAAACCAGCGATGTTCCCTGCAAAAGGGCGATAACCTCGCTATTTCTGGAATTTTTATTGCCTTGGAGAAACACGTTGTTAATAACATGCTACCAGGGCGATAAATTCCAGAGATAGCCTGCGATAATATTATTATCGCTAAGCACGTCCAGCGTTGTAGTGTTGTAGTTGGGCTGGTGCACATCTGCAGTGGACTGATCTCTTGTAGCCAATTTGTGTTTTTGTGAAAAGGCATTGGACCAGTGGTGTTGCATATGGGTAATGCCCCCATGTGAACCTGCCTACTAAAATGCTGCGCCATGTCATTACTCATTCTGATTTCCGCTGGGATGAGGTAGTTAGACACCTGTGTGGCTTTCTTCTGCTCTTCCTCGTCCCGGCTTACTCCAGTATGAGGAGTTATGGATGGCTACGTGGTCGGCGTCTTATTTGACTGTTCATTGTCAGAGTTAATGACAGGCCTCTTTGTTTGAAAGATTGGGAAGAGTTTCTTTGGTGTTGGTGTCTTTGATGGGAGGGCGATGTCATAGTCTGCCTTGGTGGCGATATTGTAACTATCTGATGCCTCTAACCGTGACTGAAGTTCCTTTGTGTGCCGATGCTGTTTGTTGTTTTTAGCTTGCTTCTTCAAACGTATTTGCTCTTCTAGATAGGTGAGTCAAGTCTCTGTATTCTCATCTCACAGCGCCAGAGTTGGGGTTTTGCCAGCTGTAGTCCGATCTTTTTTTAATTTGGTTGCAATTCCCTGTTATGGCCAATTGTGACGTGGAGGGAGGAGTCTCCATTCCTGTTGTGTTGACACTTTTGATATTTGTAATGATGATGAGGGTTGTCCTACCAGGGCTGAGACAGTGCCCTGTCCTTAATAGGATCATCTATAAAGCTATGCGCTATTGCCACAGAATTCTGTGGAGGATTGGTCCAAGCTATCTCTACCCCATGTAAACCGCCTATATTCCTGTACGTAATCTGAGGTCGATGGGAGCCCACCTGGTCAAAGTGCCCAAATTCCAAAGGGCCAGGATGGGAGTGCACCTTTGGCTATCTGACAGCTAAAAATTGGAACACCTTACCGCTGACCCTGAGAGCTGAACCCACTGAGAGCATCTTTCGTAAAGATCTAAAAACCTAGTTATTTTACCCCTAACCCGAGATTCTCCTTATGCCTTCCTGTACTCCTCCTCCTCTCTTAGGTGCTATCTCTGCTCTCCTTCTGGGGGGGTCTGGATCCTAGCGTGGGAACACACCGTTGGGTGTAACCAGGTGCTCTACAAATAGAATTATTATTATTGTTATTATTATTATTATTATTATTATTATTATATGTTGGCCCCACAGATCTATGTTCGACAATTGTCTTTATTTTAATTCTCTTATCAATGAAGAGAAAACTTCTGGCAGAGTGCTAAGTTTCTCTACTATGGGGAGACATGCGCACTTCACCATTTGATGACTGTTTATTGAGTCCAGTTTGCTCTCCAATTAGTCAATTTTAGCTGTCATCTCCATAATGGCTGTTACTATTGCCTGCATCGTGTGCATTTGGAGTTCCGTTTTTTGCATCTGCAATATGAGGGCGTAGATTGCCGCTGTCAGTGTCGTGTTTATTGAGGATAAGAGGGAATTTTGTTGAGTGCACCCAGGCACGGGTGTACACTCATTATTGTGAGACAAATGTGAGCAATCCAGGTTGCCGTCTGTATTGTTGTCTTCCGACCCCAGGGAGGGGAGGTTCTGGTTCATATTGGGAAAATTGTGAAGCTGCAATAGTGGAGGGGTTTGTGTTGGAAAACAGGTCACCGTAGGAGCAGCTGCCTGGACCCTGGGAAAGCATTATTAATGTTGCCTTGCGGGGAAATGAGGTCTGATGATATTTCAATAGCTTCAAGTTGTTCATGGCCTTGCTCCTTCTCTAGTGTACACTGTTCCGATGACCAATTAATTTCTGAGGAATGGGCATGAGGAGAGGCTCCACTGTCCGAGTTCCCAGTTTGTGAGTGATTTGTTCCTATACCTATACAGCTTCTTGGTGTTGCAATGATTGTTCTCCCTTTTTGTTTGGAGATGGTGGGGGCAATAAAGAGTTATCACACAGCTGCCCCTTCGTGAGAAGTCTTATCGGGGAGGGTACTGGGGTAAAGTACCTACAAATTGTTGTAGCATGAAGGACTGAAGCTACAGCAGATGTTGACTCACATGGGACTTGTATATCTTTGATTAATCCTTGTGTAGGGTGGAAATTACTGGTCTTTTTGATCCCTGGTCTTCTTTTTGTCATTATGTGCCTCTGTTGCAGACTTACTTGTTAATATTTATTTATTTATTATGGAAATTCTTGTCTTGCAGCTTAAATGTTAGTTTGTAGTTCAGCTTCCAAGTAACTGAAGAGCGCTTACTTTTTTTAGATGGCGTCAACAACTTTCCCCCCACCCTTTTTATATTTCAGATCCTTCTAGGGTGCGGTTAATGGCATTGATGTATCAAATCATTGTTTGGTGAATTAAATCCTGGAAGTGGTCTTGCGGGGGGTCCAGTTATTCTGGAAAAATGCCGGAATTTTAGTTTTGTGTAGAAAACATCGCATGAACAGACCATGTGTAGCTTTATCTCCGGCCTAGGAGTATGCACCTAGGGCAGGAACAGGTGTTCGACACAGGAACAGGTGTTCGACAGCAGAGGCGGGGAGCTCACCCAAGCGACAAGCTGCACCCTGACATAGCTGGGTCGCCTCCGTGATCCGGGGCTCACCCGGTACAACGCTCACGCTGCAGGGTCTAACCCCCCCCCCCCCCGCAACCTCACTGGGGTTCCTTTCAGCCCTCTGTTCCTCCAAAGCTGTTTCCCATACAGGCACTAGTAGATGGCTATAGCTGGTTTGGAGCATCTGGCCTAAGCTGTTCTGCACTATGAACTGCCCCCCCACCTGTCTTTGGTGACATTCGACCCAGGAGGCCAAAAATCTGGGTTGCGCAGGACTGCTTGGCTCAGGGCCACCAAGAAGGGACGTGTGCTGCTGAAGAATCGGGTTGAGTTTTCTCACTGAGGAAAACTGCACCGGTTTGCTACTGGCCTCTTCCACCTCAGGGGAGTAATGTCACTGGCATTACCACTACTTTCTCCGCACCTCCTCTTACACGCCTCCTACTTCAGCTGTTTAAGACTATCTGTGTTCCCCTGTCTAAAGCCACCTGCCAAGCCTGCGGGGCCGCTGTGTTGGTTTGGGACAAGATAGGCACTGAGGGTCACAAGGTGTATGCCTCACTGGTATTGCAGGAGCGGAGAGCTTCTCCCTGCGGCTCCGCGCAGCTTGCAGTTTGGAAGCTGCGTGTGGCGTCACAGAGTCATGGGAGTGAATTGTGTCTCGTTTTCTACCTCTAGTGTTAGACATGTGTCTCTCCCTACTGTGGGCATGTACCTTCACAAGTTACATCTCCAGTACTCCGCAGGAACCTTGTGCACCCTTAGAGCAATTTCATATGCTGAGAGCCACTTATCAATGTCATTCCCCACCACATAATTGGGTACCAAATCCTTTGGGATGCAGAGCTTACCTTCTCCATTGGATACTGCTTGTATGCTGCAACCATTACTGCTGGACTCACATGGCTTTCCGGTCCAGCTGCCTGAGGCTAAGCTCATGAGCCATTCGCTTTTCCTCCATGGGAAGTCGCCTTTCTTCCAGAGCTTGCTCCTGCTCCACCTTAGCAAGCTCCAACTTAACATTGCTCTCCTCCCTTCTGTCCTCCAGCTCCACTGGGGCGAGGCTCCTTGATGACACATTGCTCCCTGCCCACGTGGAATCTCCAACCTTGGGAGGATATTGTCCCCTCCTCCACAGGTAGCAGTCCAAGACCTTCTTGCGAGTGTTGCTCCAATTCCTCCTCATCATTCTGCTCCTCCTCCTCCTTATTATTTGTGGGGGCCTGATAGGCCTCTGGCCATGCCCATAACGCCTTTTGGAGCTCTGCCTTCTTAGTGCTCCTCTTGGCAGGCAACCGCTTCTCCTGGCGACACTCCTTGAGCTGGGCCACAGTGTAGCTCTCAAGGTTGGCCAACACAAACTCCATTTTTGCAGGTGAGGCCAAAGATCCAAGAAGCAGACTGAGAGAGGATAAATTTGGAAAAATTGACTTGAATTAAGCTTAGGTATGGGATGATCGTGTACACCAAATTACTGCATGGCACTGCACAAATACAAGTCCTATCCTCACCGCTGATCACCAATGTTAGGAATTGGGTTTCTGGTTGGCAGAGGTATGCACCATGTCCAAGCAGGAACCACAATACTAGTCAGGGTAAGTCACAAACAAACCTTAAATTAACCTGTGCTCACCCCCTGGTAGTTTGGCGCAAAGCAATGAGGCTTATCTTAAGAGGCAATGTGTAAAGTATTTGTGCAACACTTCAAACAGTAAAACAGTGAGAACACCACACAAAAAATACCACACCTGGATAGAAAAATAGAGCTTAATTCAATTAACAACACAGGACCAAAATGACAAAAATCCAATAAGTAGAACTGGAGTTATGAATTTTTAAACAATAAACTGAAATGTAGTGCTTAAAAGCTTAACTTGTCAACCGAGGCTATCAGGTCATGCTAGACCAGGTCAAATCCAAATGTTCAAGCCAACCACAATGGAGCATGGGCCAGAGACAGGGACCAAGCTAGGCCCGCTGAAAAGTACCTTGGGCCTGCTGTCGTTGAAGATGAGATATGGGGTGCAGGTGAAATGATGCGTTGACGACGGTCCACACAGGGAAGGTGATTGTTAGGTTCTGAGCCTTGCAAAGATGAAGATGCGTCTGAAGTGGGGATGATACGCCGCTGCGCAGTCTGTATCGATCCTCTCAACGACTGTGATGTGCCGGTGCCAATCTGCGTAATGGTGGGGAAGTGTCTACAGTGGAGGAGATGCGTTGGTTCCGAGCCTTGCGTCGAAGGTGATGCATGGAATTTGCTGGAGCAGCAATTAAGACCCAATTCCAAGGGCCCAGGACTTGGTTGGCACCACTTGGCAGTGCAGGGTTCAAGTGATGTAGGCCCAATCCTTCTCAGTCAGGCCAGAAGGGCAGCAGACAGTAGCTCAGCTCAGCAAGTAAGCAGTTCTTCCAGAGCAGCAGTCTGGCAAAGTGGCAGTCCTTTAGCAGCACAGCAGTCCTTCTTCCTGGGAGATTCTTCACAGGGCCAGAAGTGTACTGAAGTAGTATGGTCAGAGGTCCAGTTCTTATACTCAGTGGTGCCTTTGAAGTGTGGGGGACTTCAAAGAAGGGCTTTTATGTGCATAGAGGTCCTCCCTTCCTGCTCTGGCTCCAAACTCACTACAGAGAGGTATGCAACCCTTCGTGTCGGGACATGCCACAGCCTAATCAGGTATAAGTGTGAGGATGTTCCCAGCTCCTCCCTCCCATCCTCCCAGGATGCCCTATTAAGTCACACCTAAGCTCCCATTGTGTGAGGCTGTCTCAAGGGAATGCACAAATCCCAGCTGTCACCCACTTCAGACGTGCATTGGAGACAGGCTGCAGGCACACAGGGCTCAGAGGAGAATAATATAATCTTTCTAAAAGTTCCAGTTTTAAAATTGTAACGATATATGTGACGTTACCAGCAAAAAGGATTTATCATTATAACTCCATAGGCACTAAACATGATAGCTCCACCTCCTTCCAATTGGGAATTACAGCTTATTGAATGTTATAAGGAATCCCCAATGTTAACCTTTGGGAGGGGTAGGCCTCACAGTAGTGAAAAACAAATGTGGGGGGTTGCACTACCTAGACATGTAAAACTTAAAATACATCTT